>NC_090317.1:102606749-103856749 GCF_039906515.1 Pseudorca crassidens
TTAACCTGTATATGGGGTTGTCCACATGAGTACCAGGGCTTCCTAGTGTGGGAGGATGCAAGGGGCGAGGAAGAGTAGGGGAGAGGACCACTAGCTTCTCCTGAGGGATATGATATTTTTCTCCTGTGCTTCTATCTTTAAGTCCCAACCTCCACAGTGTCTGAGAGTTTGGAATGTGAACCTGCACTTCCTGGTGATTAGGAAGGTACCTTATCAAGGTAGGAGCCTAGAGCATATTTTACTTAGTTTTTTAGTGTTATTTATAAATTTTAAATACACAGATTTATGACATGTGGGCCTTTATTGGTTCTCTTGTTACAAGCCTCACAAATATTACAGGTGGCCTGAGCAATGGTTGCATTATCAGATAGGGAATTTGCACTTGCTTTGCTAGCATACACCAATAACATTGAATATAATATCATAACGTCAGAAGAATATGTCATGATGATTATCAGAGCCTTAATGATTTTTCCTTAAATTTAAATAGTTTCCCAGCATTTCTCTTGTAGATACAATAAAAGTAAGATAGTACTAACCCCTCTTTCAAAGTAATGAACCAAATACTCAGAGTCCAAATGCTCAGTATTACTGAAGTGAAAATTCAGGACTGTGCAAACTAAAATTATTCATATAGTCAACAAACGTGTATCAATCATGTACTATGTAAATAGAACATATTTTTTAAGATATGTTAAGGATAAGAAGACAAATCAGGCATAGTTCTCATTTTCTTGTCTAATAATGAAGATCAGATTATCATGTTAAAACTATAATATAGGGCAACAATTAGTATGTACATGAGAGGTATAGACACAATTCTATGGTTTCAAGGCAGGCAAACTGTGAGAATTACGAGGACTGCTTCAATTGTGCCACCCATACTAGAATCCCTGAATCTTGCCACCTCTTGCTCTTTCCATTTATAATATTCCTACTATATGCATTTTTGTAGCTAACTTATATCTAAGTTTTGAAACTCAACCCAGATATTACAGCCTCCCCATGGTGCATTTCCCAACACTGTTCTCCCTCACCTGGGGTAGGTACATATCCCTTGAGCTCCCAGAGTACCATGTGCACACATTTCACTGCATTTTAAGAGTTTGCACATCTGTCCATTCCCCAGAATTGAGTTCCTTTAGGGCACAATCGCATCTTCCATTTCTGTATGTCCTCTGCTACACACAATGTCTGGGACATGCTAGGAATGCCCTAAAGGCCTGCTGAATGACTGAGGACCGGAGGAGTACAATTACTATGTTGTAGAATACATAAAGATGGAATATAATAATCCTAAAATTTATATGGAACCATAAAAGACCCAGAATTGCCAAAGCAATCCTGAGAAATAAGAACAAAGCTGGAGGCATAAAACACTCAGACTTCAGACAATACTACAAAGCTACAGTAATAAAACAATGTGGTATTGGCACAGAAGCAGACATATGAATCAATGGAACAGAACAGAGAGCCCAGAAATAAACCCACACACCTATGGTCAATTAATCTTCAACAAAAGAGGCAAGAATAAACAATGGAGAAAAGACAGTCTCTTTAGCAAGTGGTGTTTGGAAAGCTGGACAGCCGCACATAAATCAATGAAGTTACAACACACCCTCACATAATACACAAAAATAAGCTCAAAATGGCTTAAAGACTTAAATATAAGACATGACACCATAAAATTCTTAGAAGAGAACATAGGCAAAACATTCTCTGATATAAATCATAGCAATGTTTTCTTAGGTCTCTCTCCCAAGGAAATAGAAATAAAAGCAAAAATAAACGAATGGGACCTAATCAAACTTACAAGCTTTTTCACAGCAAAGGGAACCATAAACAAAATGAAAAGGCAACCTACAGAATGGGAGAAAATATTTGCAAACAATGTGACCGACAAGGGATTAGTCTCCAAAATTTACAAACAGCTTGTACAATTCAATAACAAAAAAACAAACAACCCAATCAAAAAATGGGCAGAAGACCTAAATAGACATTTCTCCAAAGAAGACATACAGATGGACAATAGGCACATGAAAAGATGCTCAACATCGCTAATTACTAGAGAAGTGCAAATCAAAACTACAATGAGGTATCACCTCACACGGGTCGGAATGACAGTCATCAGAAAGTCTACAAATAATAAATGCTGGAGAGGGTGTGGAGAAAAGAGAACCCTCCTACACTGCTGATGTGAATGTAAATTGGTGCAGCCACTATGGAAAACAGTATGGAGGTCTCTTAAAAAACTAAAAAGAGAGTTACCATATGATCCAGCAATCCCACTCCTGGGCATATATCCAGAGAAAACTATAATTCGAAAAGATACATGCACCCCAATGTTCATAGCAGCAGTATTCATAATAGCCAAGATATGGAAGCAACCTAAATGTCCATTGATAGATGAATGGATAAAGATGTGGTATGTACACACAACGGAATACACTCAGCCATAAAAAAGAATGAAATAATGCCATCTGCAGTGACATGGATGGACCTAGAGATTGTCATACTAAGTGAAGTAAGCCAGACAAAGACAAATACCATATAATATCAGTTATATGTAGAATTTAAAATATGATACAAATGAACTTATTTACAAAACAGAAAATAGACTCACAGACATAGAAAACAAACATTACCAAAGGGGAAAGGGGGTGAGGGAGGCATAAATTAGGAGTTCGGATTAGCAGATACAGACTACTAACGTATAAAACAGATAAACAACAAGGTCCTACTGTATAGCACAGGGAACTATATTCAATATCCTGTAATAAACCATAATGGAAAAGAATATGAAAAAAGAATATATATGTATAACTGAATCATTTTGATGTACACCAGAAACTAACATTGTAAATCAACTATACTTCAATTAAAAAAATAATAGAAAAAAAGTTGGAACATGAAGATGAAGAAAAAGGGGAAACTATTTGAGGTAGAGGAAATATCATGAGCAAAGCACAGGTGAGACATTGATATAAGCAATAAAGCAAGGAGTACATCTGAACTCTGTTGTTAAGTTTTCTCAAACAATGATTTAGGAAAGATTTGGGAACTCATGCAGATTGAGAAGGCTTTTGAATATTAGGCTGTGGAGCCTGCATCTTATTTCTTAATAAATCTAGTGCCAGTGAACATTTTTGACCAGTAGAGTTTTATGAATGGAGGTCTACTTTAAGAGTTTAACATCATGGTTTGTGAAGATGCCTAGGAGGGGAGACTAGTGGCTGCAGATGAACTCAGAAACTCTTCATTCAACAGCCATTTATGGAGAACTTATTAGTTCACAGATCCTGTCCTGGGATCTAGAGACACTGAGGCACATTAGTCTTTAAAATCTCACAGTCCAGCAGGGGAGACTGACCTTTAAAATACAATGTGGTCAGTACAAGGACAATATAAAAATAGAAAAGGGATCCATTAACTGCCATAAATGAAGACTTGAAGAAAGTGACAATAGGAATGGTGAAAGAAGAATGATCCTGAAAGAGACTATAGAGTTTCAACGAAGGGGTCTTTGTGCTGTGTATGCAAGGGAGCAAAATAATTCAAACTTGGCTATAGTTTATAATCCAGCCTTTAACTGGAAGGGAATAAAGCTTCACTAACCAAGTCAGGGAATGTAAAAGGAGGGATTGATTTAAGGGAAATATAATGACTTAATCATACTGAGACAAATGTTTCCTCAGTACCCCAGGCAGAAAAAAACAGCACATGTTTTTTGAACAGACTATGTTCCATGCATCTTCTAACATACTTAACTACAATTACCCCATTATACAGCATAAGGAGTTATACAGCATAAAGAATCACTAAAGCTAAACTACTGGGCAGGCAGCTGCTCTATTTGGGGATACCAGTATAAACTTAGAGAAAAAGTGATAATGTAACCACTGAGAAGATAATATCCACAACTAATACTAATCACACAGGATCAGAAACCAACTTAGACCAGATATTGACAAACAAAATATAGATGTGACTGCTGAGCATGAATCCACTTTAGGGCTTTGGGGTAAGGTAGTCCTACCTACAAACCCATGCACCTTGCTGTGCTGGGTTGCCAGAAAGCAATTGGAACAAGGGCTCTGATATTTCCTTAAAGATAACAACTTTCCACTCCTGATGAGTATACTTTCACTTGGACGAAGAATTTCAGATGGGAAAAGTAGTAGGGCAGGAGTCCTTTCCTTTTAAAGTAGGTGAGTGCATCTGTCACCTCTTTCTACTCACAAAGGCCAGTATCAAGCAGAATCATTAAACTCCGGAGCTTCTAGTTCTGGCCCCTATTTCCAGCTGCAAACAAGTCTGCCAATCATTGTCAGTTTTGTCAAGAAATTTTGTGACATGGATGCCTGGAATGAGCCCAGTGATTAGGTTCTCATAGACTATTGAGACTCTGTTGGAGAAATGACACTATGGGTGTCATCACAGAGATGTGCAGTCTGTTTGTATCCAAGGCAGTGACCTAGAGAGGGAAGATCAGAATCTTTCCACATCTTATTAAAGGTTGGCCAAATTAATGTGTATGATAATTAAAATCTATTATACTTTAAGATAGGGAAATGAATAAGTGACAAAATAGGAAGGAATCAACTCAAGAAATCCATGGTCTCAATTAGATTTCCAATACAGCCTCCCTTATCTTGAACGCTAGTTTCATTAATACATCTTTTGCACCTGGAAAGTGACTGGATTCATCTAGGCTAGCTTGTGCTCCAGGAAAAAACAATCTCAAAACCTCAATGGCTTAAAACAATAATAGTTCATTTGTACCGTGGATTCTGCTGAGGAAAAATAAATGCTCCAATCAGGAATCAAATAAAAAGTGACTGATTTTTAGGAGGAATTTGGCATAAAGGAGATTATCATAGGGATGGACATGGGAACATGGGCTTGGAAGAGGCGAGTGATTTCTCCGTGTTCATCCCAGAGCCTCCCCCATGCCTTTCACAGGCTCCACTTCATCAGTGCTTGTGATCTGAAGGTTAAGATCTGAAGTTTAGGGCCTAAATGATTCCCGATATCACTGCATTCTGGTGTATTTCTCTATGAGATTTTCTTTTTCTACTAATCGTTTCAACATGAGGAAAGGGAGGTCTGTAGTTTAAATTACAGCAGGGCCTATGTTATTAAACAGAGATAAATTTATATTAGTTAAGTGGCATTTAAAAATAAATTTTCAGTGGTTTGCTAAGAGGCCAGGTGTAAACAGTAGTTTAAATATGTATTTATTTAGGCACCTTGGTCTAGTTTTATAAATTCTCTAATGATATTAAATTTTAGAAAAGACAAAAATTTCTTTGCCCAGAAGATGGCTGGAAACAATTATATGCTTTTAAATAGTAAATCAGTGGCATTTGAAATAACGTCTAATACATTATAAGCTTAAAGGAGGAGGGGGAATCTAGTTAAGCTAAATGATTATCAATAGCTAACACATTGTCTTTGAGAACTGTAGTAGCCTGATAGGACCCAAACCCATCTGGTGAATTCTACTGGAATTGCATCAAATGTTGGAGGGATGAACTCAATGTAGACGTGACCTTAGAGATGACAGAAAGTCCTGGGAGGAGCCAGGAATGGCTTCTAATTTGCTATTGTGGGTTTTAGGCCCTTGTATCTGAGCCTCATGCCATTATCATTTTAGGTTCTGTGCTTTGACAGAAATGCAAGATTTCCTGAAAGGAAGAAATGTTTTTGTTAAATTTCTCTGAGTTTTATTAATAAAAGATATTTTATTTTTCTGGGCATTATGTTCCAAGGGTTCCAAGAAACTCTGCAGCTGTGATCCTATGACTGCAGGCTTTTTTTTTTCTGCATACTCCTGATCACATTGATTCCTGGTGATTACTGTAACATTCATTTAGTTCTGAGTAAAAATAAATTGTGTTTTTTGTTTGTTTGTTTTCTGGTAAGGAATCAGAACAAAATACAGAGCTTGCTGGGTCTGGTTGTTAGGATCTTGTCTACTGTGCACTGTGCTCCAGTGCCCTCTCCTTTCCAGACCCACCCCCCTGACTGTCCCAGGTCATTAGTTGCTCCGTCCTCATCACTTCATAGCTGCTTACACCCAGCTCAGCTTAGTGCATAAAGTAAAAGAATGAATTAATCAACTGAAAGAACAACCGACAAGCTTTAGGCTGTCTGGATTCTAGTCCTGCCTTCACTCCAAGCTCCATATTTATAAGAAGGCAAGGAAAACCACACTCCTTAGTGGTTAATCATCTTGATAATTACTCTGTGGAATTAGGGGAATACCTGTCTCTGGGGTTCTTCCAGCTCTAAAAGTCTACATCCCTAAAAACGGAGGCTGTGTTCTTGTGTCTACTTTACTGCCCACCACTGATCTGAATGCAGGCAGGCCTGCTTTCTCGGGCACGTGTCCTGACATCATGTCCCCCACTGACACTGGCTGGCAGGCAATTTGTCAAGTGTTTGACTCCATCTTTTTTTAAATTCGATGACAACAGATAAAAGTACAATTACCTTTTAAAACATCTAAAATATAAAATTGAAATAAACAATTGAAAATTTATTTCCCTGTGGTGGAAGGGAGTGTTCAGTGCTCAATAAAGAGAAGAGTAATAACTGTCAATAAGTGTTCCAGAGACATGCAGAATGAGATTCCGGACTACAAAGCCCCTACTTACAAATGGTAAAACAAACAAACAAACAGAAAAGCAGGGCATGAAGGCTGCTATTATTTTTGTCACTGAAAAAAATAAATCTAGAGTATTTTTTAGTTAAGGAAAAGCATTCAGACACTTCTGTTAATCCACCATTTGTTTAAATATTGCACTTTTTTCAAATTCCACATTCCTAATCAAGACTGGCTGTAAAATTACTCAAAAAACCAACAGCCAGTTATTAAGAATCAGACTTGGTTTACATTACTCACAAGAACAAATTGCCATGTTTTCTTTAAAAAATGGAAAGTAATGTACATAAATTTTTATGTCCATAACAATCTCTTATTCAACAAACAATTTTTGAGGAGCCACCAGAGGCAGACGTCAAGGTCCTGTGCTCAGTGAGGGGGACACTCACAGGAATAAGATGCGGTTCTGGTCACAACGACGATGAAAATTAATGATTAAAGCACTGATTCTTACAGCTTGAATTTGCAGTATTCACATCACTCATTGATTTATAAAAGCAATTCACTAACGTACCAGCAAATAAACCAGGTGAACTGGGGGACTCACCACTTTTCATCCATCCACAAGAATATCATCTCCAAGACTTCTGTCTTGTTCGTGGCTGTAACTGCTGTGCCCAGAGCAGCGCCTGGAACAGAGTAAGCAAAATAAATGTCTGTTGACAGGATGAATTCACTTCCTATCTACTTCAGTTCCCCCTGTATTAGAAACCTGTGACAGGTTCTGGGACAGTCTGTAAGAAGAATGCACCTGGTCATTGCACATGGGAGGTTAGAAGCAGCATCTGGAGTCATACCCCTTGGATTCAGAGTCTGGCCCCAAACTCTCCAGCTGTGTGACCTTGGGTAAGTTTCATGACATCTGTGACCTTCAGTCTGTACACGTGTCCTTCGGGCATGGTCGTCATAAATCTCCTCCTGGCAGGACTGTGTGAGGTGAAATCGTCTAATGCACGAGCTGTGCTCAGCGTGATGCCTGGGCAGGAAAACCAGTGTCCTTGTTTGTGACACTGTTCTCCCCTTTGCATAACGTTCAGCTCATCTGAGTTAACTCACGTCTCTAAAACCATGTGAAAGTACCGTGGAAGACGAAAATTTCAAATGATATGATGTCTAGGACACGCCAAGCACCTGAGGCACAGCACGTGACAAGCTAATTCACGGTAAGGACAGAGAACCTGGGAAACTTGCGCCCCAGGGTTGGCGGCCGTGCAGCCGCTCCCGCCTCATCCTTGGCGTGTCTCCTGCTTTCCTAGTGCAGGTCTTACAGTCAGACCCGCAGCAGCCAGCTGGTCTCCTTTCCTAAGAAGCGAGGATGACAACAAAGGGTCAGGAACCTGTGTGGGGTTGAGAAGGGAGGAGAGACAGGTGTTCCGGGGCCGCTGCCTGGAGAGGAGCAGAAACAAAGCAGAGGGAAACCCGCGCGGGCGGTGGGACCACAGGCATCTTCTTCATTCTACCAGCATTCCTCGTGGCTCTTAACCTCTCCCAGCTCTAGGCTGTCAGTGAAAACTGAGAGGAACCTGTGAGCCAGGGGAACACAGTTTCTTCACTGTTGCCCATAAGAAGAGATTAAATTAAATCTTCCTAGTGGAGCTGTGTCCTCCACTTGTCTCTTTTAGAAATAATAATTTTAAACTAAGTTTTAAATGGATGTGTCTTTTACAATAACTCTACCATAGTTTATATAAACACGCTTCTGCAATATCATTAAACGTTTATGAAGGGTTAACCCCCAGCAGGAAGGCAGGGACTGAAATGGCAGCATGTCACACGATGCCCTGTCGCAGATGCAGTTGCGGGAGCAGGTCGCACTGCCTGCTGACAGACCTGAGGAACCGCTGCCCAGGCATGGAGTTCCTCCTTCTCTGAGCCACTGAGTCTCCTCGGGGGAGTCCAGCAAGCGCCACGGTGAGTGCCACATCAGGGGGATCAAGTTCAGTCACTACTGAAAGGACAAAATAACTGCTCTATTTTCTCCACGCTCACCTAAGTCAGAAATGGATTTTATGCCAACGTTAGAGATCAATTGTGATGATCTGTGGAGATTAAAATTCCCACCAGATGTTTCCAAGAGTAGAAGAGTTAAGGCCAGTGTCACACTCAAACTCATGTTATGGAGTTGGTGCTCCATCTACCTAAATGCCCCATTCGTAATTATAAATACTTCCAGAGGTTCCATACTAAGTAAATGGCATGTCAGCTTTTAATAGATGCAGAAAGGTATCTTTCTAAAATTCTGAGTGAAAGGAGTGTACTGAGCACATGTTTTCCACCTTCTTTCCACCCAAGCTTGCAAGTGACTTCTCCCACATCCACTTCTCCCACATTTGGCAGTCACTGTGCCTGCCACAGATGTGTTAGACATCCCCTGGCTGCCCAGAGCTTCACCTCCTGTAGCAGACGAGGAAACGGTTAATATACAGATAAGGAAAGGGGTGCGGCTTGCTTTTGCCGCTATTCGATCTTTCCTTTCCAAATCACTCTGTGCACATCAGTCACGCACCCGCCCCTCACCAGGACAATGAATCCTGTGTAGTTCTGTTCCTCCAAGCGGGGCATCCCCTCCTCCCCGCATCCCACATTTACTCCATCCAAGACAGTCTTTTCTAAGTTGAAACAACATAATCTCTCTTCCTCTTCCCTAAATAAGGCTTCTCCCATTTTGTCTCTTTTCTTCAATGCCTGGTATCCTAGGCAACAATCCTATCTAACTGTTATATACAATGATTTTGAAAAAGCATCAATGATTAATTACCCTGGAAGTGTATTTCCCATATAAAAAGGAGATCCTGGAACTATAGTACTTTGCCCCAAAATAAAGAATTGTGAAATCTCAGGTACTAGATCTCTCTGTTTAAATGGCAGGATTCTAAGAAATGGTCTGGAAAGACATAAGTCATAGGTACATCTTTAGAATTTTCGAGCTGCCTATGTGCTATCAGACTTCACTGAGGCCAATCATATTTGGAATCGGCAGTATAGAACATAATTGAAATATAGTTGTTCATGAGTCAAACTTACACCCACAAACAATAACACAGTGTTTTTATAGAATACGTTATCCTGTGACAAAAAACTATGTGACTGAAGGACAGTGGGTTCTATAATTTTAGAAGTCTAGTTTCAAGAGAAATATTTGTCTCTCTACTCCATCTTTCCCTAAATTCCAGAGTAAAAACAAAGCTACATCAAATAGAAGTATTTAGCAGGATTAGAAAACAAAGAAAGGACACGACCTTTTAAAGTGCCAATTCTCCTTAACATTAATCTATAAATTCAATATGACTCCAATAAAAATCCCAGTAGGTTACTTTTGTGGAACAATAAAATTGACTCCAAAATTAATATGGAAAGTAGACGACTCTCTAAAGGAGAGAAGGCAATGCTAAAGAAGGAGAACAAGGAGGCAGACATTACCTTACTAAATATCAAATATTAATCAAAACAGGTATCATTGGCAAAGAGAAACAAATAAATCAATGAAACACAATAAGATGTTCAGAAAGAGTCCCAAGTATATCTGGGAACTTTATATGTATCAGAAAATATATTAAGGGAGATGAATGGATTATTCAATCAATCCGCTAGGACAACTGGCTTTCCATAAAATTCATACAGATTAAAGAACTAAATGTGAAAAAAATAAAAACTATTATAAAAAAGTGAAATCACTTCATGACTTTAGGATTGAGAAGGGATATCTTTATTAAACATGAAATACAACTCATAGATTCATAAATGTAACTATATTAACATCAAAACCTTTCAGAAGAATGAAGAAGCAAAGGCCATAAAAGTAGCTTTCGTAAATTCAACTGCACCAAAATGTACAACATCTATATGACCAAAAGCCTACAATGTTAAAGACATATAACAGATGGAAAGAGGTATGTGCAAAACATATACAGCACAAAATATAATCCAAAATATATAGAGAATACCTATAAATCAGCAACAAAAAAGTGGTCAGAGGACATGAACAGGAGAGGGAAATTAAATAAGGCCCCCTCAATGACTTAATCTCCCAAATAAGCAAGAAGGCAAAAACAAAGAGTTATTATTTCACAGTAATTAACAGGGGCCTCCTCCAAAATGTTCTTGATGATTTGATGAGGCAAAAAACATCGTAAACTTTTGGTGGTCACTATTTAAAAGAATGAATTAGACCTAGAAATTTTGGGTAGGGATGTTATTCATTTCATTATTAAGCAAAGAAAAGAACCTGCATATTACTACAAAATAGGATATAATATCATAATTTTAATTAAAAAACCCCCCAAAATTATACATGTATGCTTATCGTAGGACAATTATACTAGAAAATAGGGTAAATTATGAATACTATCTTTGATACATGAATGACAAAGAATCAAAGAGAAAGATAAATTAATTTGTAATATATACAACTTTGTTGTTTGAATTACCATGAACACATTTGTTGTAATTGAAAATTTTAAAGTAAATCGAATGGCAAAAATACAAACAAAGGAAATAGGTGAAAATTAGTATCAGAAAAAGTTAAATTCAAGTAGAAAAAAAGCAAATGGGATTGTTCCTATTGATAAAAAGTATAAATACAATGGTCAAATAATACCTAATGGTCAAATTTTACAAGATAGCAATATATTAAGCAAAGTGTGTTATAAATAAAAGGACAATTCAAAATAACACAGGAGACTAAAGATTTTCTTCATGGTGGTGTTTATTTTATTGAAAAAAATATAGTTTTGTGATAGAGATGGCTAGCTGTCTGCCACAGACTTGATCTCTCTCTTCCATTATGAAAAGGTTTTAGCTATAAAAAGGAGGGATGAATGCTATTTCTAGGCCTGAGTGGTAAAAATCTCCCAAGGGTGATCTCTCATGCTCTTTTCCTAACCTCCAGCTGACTGAAAGACCCTAAAGAAGAGCAGAGTCACAAGATAGTAGGGGCCTGGGTCATCAAGTAAAAAGCCTTTCATTAACCAGAAACACAAAGAAAAAATAAAGTTTTATTGAGTTAAATCACTGAAATTTGTATGTTTGGTTTCATAGCCGATAGATTTATAAGTAAATTAGTTAAATAAATTACGCTACGCTCAAGAGAACACTAAGCAGCCATTTCAAAGATGACATAGAAAGAATCCCATGATATAGTACTACATATACTGAATAAAATGTATTAGAATCTATATTGATCTACATCTACATCTATGTATGTACACATATATGTATCTATATCCATATATACATGCCTATTTGTACATAAACACACAAACAAAAGTCAAGAAGAATAAACTCTAAAATGTTAACTGTGGTTATTTCTGGATTGACATTATAAGTGATCTCACCATATATATATGATATATATAAATCTCATCACATATATGAATAACTTTTAAAACAAAAAGCAAAGGTGTTTTAAAATAACTTCCATAGCTATGCCCATTTTCTTGCACACCTGCATAGATGACAACCTCAGCTTAGCAGACCAAAAAAGTACAAGGTGATATATACATGGGCATGTTCTGATGAAGTAGGAAATGTGACTTTGTTCCAGTACCAATGTAGAGGGTATTAGGTGCCAGATGGCAGCACATTATTGAAACTCTTATCTCCCAGGCTCAGCGAAAGCACATGCTCTGCTAGAGTCAAGCATGCATAGACATCTAAACACTCACCTCCATGATCTGACTCAAGAGGGAAATGAAAAAAAAAAAAAGATTGTGAACTTCTTACTTGATTGGACAAAGGTTTACCATCTTAGGCACTAACTAATTGACTGGTGAAAGATACAGACATAAATGGCCCTAATAAAATGCAGATTGACCTTTAAAAAGTATATAACCCCTAAAGCTACATTACTTGTATCAAACATTCTGATTTGGACATTCATTCACTAAGCAAAAACAAAACACACTGATCACCTACTGAAATAATTTGGCAGTGCATGGAAAATGCAGCAGTGAATAAAACACAGTCTTTATCCACAATGAGCATTAGCTTGAAGGAGAAATTAAGTCATTTCAGTATTCTATGAGTAACAGATTGGATTATTGTTCAGCAAATATCCATTCTTCTCTCTCACATGGGTAGGTATATACTTCCCTGTCACACTGACTTTGGGCTCAGTGGTATGACTTACTTTACCCAGTGGAATGTTAGCAGATATGCTCATGCCATTCAACATGAGAAGAATGTACCCTGGATAGCCATTGGTCCAAGGAGGATATCTGGAAACAATTTTTCATGGAAGTTTGAGATTGTGTCTCCCTCTGAAACAGAGGGAAGATTCCTGACCAAAACAATAATGTCTCCTTCTGGGGCCAAGTTTGCTAGGAGCCTCCTTTTAAAATATTGGGTTTCCTAAACTCAGAGTTCCTCAACTGTGATACAGACCGACTAAGTGCATAGCAAACAGCCGGACCTGCCTCCCCATCACCCTCACAGAGTTTAGGCAGCAAGAGAAATGAAGGAAAATATAAATCTCATTCTGTCTGCTATGGTATGAACAATTTAAAATATACAGTAATATAATAATAGCAGTAATAATGAATAATAAAGTCCTGTCACTGACCAAGGGGTCTTGAGTTTTCTGCCAGCATCTATGGAATTGTGGCAACTAACGCATTAGTTTAAAAGTGGGATAAAAATCTCAGACCCTTCATAGTTATTGACAGAGGTTAAAAGTCAAGTGGAGCCAACCTCAATCTAACCCACTACTTGCAGTTAAGCTCAGCCCACCTGCAGCTTGAAGCAGAGTCTAGCAAGTCCAGCTGATATAAGTCAAACCACAGTTGGCACAAAGAAAAATAAGTGAGATCAATGTACTTATTGTTTTAAGCCACTGAGTTTGGAGTGATTTGCTATGCAGAATTATTGCAGCATCAGCTGACTCATATCAATATACTATGCCATGTGCTGTGGTGAGACTAAGCATAGGGTATAGAAAATGACAGGAATACCTAACATGGAATTGTATACTCTCACAAGTACTGTGGATATTAAAACAATTCTAAGATTTCATATCACCTGCCTATCATCCACAAAAACAAATTCTGCTCATTGCTTGCTCACCAGATTTATAAATTATTCTTTTTTTGCATTCTTTGCTATTTTTTACATGTAAAAAAAGCATCTACATGTTAAGCTGAGATAAACATACTGATATATATTGAGTTAAATATTCCCAATCTACTTCTCAGGCTGAATCTATAAATCCTAAATTATGGAGTTATTGAAAAATATCTGACACTAAGTTTAATATAGTAAGGTTTGGAGGGAAAGTATAATTAAACTTTATAAAACTACAAATGATGTAGGAACATCTCTAGAGAAGAGCATCTACTTCATCAAGCAAGATGTTTTCTCCATGATATTCTGTCAAAACAGTCATGGGTACAGTTGAAAAGAGTTTTGGCCCTTTTTGCTGAAGTACCCATAATCCTGAGACAGAAATGTGTTACATTTCAATATTTCAAGCATAATGCTCAAAGAATTAGACAGGGAAAATGACCTTCTTAGGGTAGCTTATTTGGAATATCTATTGTTTGGTGCAAATACTTTTGGCTAATTGGGCAATTTTGTTACCTCTAGTGAGTTTGTCAATTGATGATAAGAATGTTATGTGACATCACCCGGGCAAAGTAAGAAATGGGAGCAATTATTCTTCTTACCTAGATATTTTATGTGAAGCTCCCTTTTAACACTAGTGCATCATATGCAATTCTGTGTAAGCTCTTTTCTCTTAGGATTTCTGAACTCAATTTTACATCTGCCATGGCTACAAATACACATTATGAAAGCAGGATTGGCTTACTCTCCTTGTCTCTACCAACTAAACAATTTAAACAGCAGTTGTCATTTCAAGAAGTCAGAAAATAAACCAACCTAAGTGTCCATCAATGGGTGAATGGATAAAGAAATTGTGGTATATACAATGGAATATTATCCAGCCATAAAAAGGAAGAGATTTGCCGAGGCGTCCCGCTGCTTCCAGGAACTCCACCTGCGGCCCGGGAGGCCTAAGAAGGGTCAGACCCGCTTGCCTAGCACCCTCTCCGGGGCCCTAGCAGCTCAGAAGACTGACTGAGATTCCTCCCGAAACTTAGTGAATTACTTAATGCTGGACCTGAGATTCCACCTGTGCACTGATGACAGACAACGAATCATCCCAAATTGAGGAGGTGGACTTTGAGAGCAAGATTTCTGATTTTTTTCCCTTTTCCTCTTTGTGTGTATGTGTATGCTTCTGTGTGAGATTTTGTCTGTATAGCTTGGCTTCCACCATTTGTCCTAGGGTTCTACCCGTCCGTTTTTTTTTAATAATTATTTTTTATTTTAATAACTTTATTATATTTTATCTTACTTTATTTTATTTTACGTTATCTTCTTTCTTTCTTTCTTTTTTTCTTCCTTCCCTCCTTCCTTCCTTCCTTCCTCCCTCCCTCCCTCCCTCCTTTCTTTCTTTCTACTTCTACTAATTCTTTCTTTCTACTTTTTCTCCCTTTTATTCTGAGCCGTGTGGATGACAGGCTCTTGGTGCTGCAGCCAGGCGTCAGTGCTGTGCCTCTGAGGAGGGAGAGCCAACTTCAGGACCCTGGTCCACAAGAGACCTCCCAGATCCACATAATATCAAATGGCGAAAATCTCCCAGAGATCTCCATCTCAACACCAGCACCCAGCTTCACTCAACGACCAGCAAGCTACAGTGCTGGACATCCTATGCCAAACAACTAGCAAGACAGGAACACAACCCCACCCATCAGCAGAGAGGCTGCCTAAAATCATAATAAGTCCACAGACACCCAAAAACACACCACCAGACGTGGACCTGCCCACCAAAAAGACAAGATCCAGCCTCATCCACCAGAACACAGGCACTAGTCTCCTCCACCAGGAAGCCTACAAAACCCACTGAACCAACTTTAGCCACTGGGGACAGACACCAAAAACAACGAGAATTATGAACCTGCAGCCTGCAAAAAGGAGACCCCAAACACAATAAGTTAAGCAAAATGAGAAGACACAAAAACACACAGCAGATGAAGGAGCAAGATAAAAACCCACCAGACCTAACAAATGAAGAGGAAATAGTCAGTCTACCTGAAAAAGAATTCAGAATAATGATAGTAAAGATGATCCAAAATCTTGGAAATAGAATAGACAAAATGCAAGAAACATTTAACAAGGACCTAGAAGAACTAAAGAGGAAACAAACAATGATGAACAACACAATAAATGAAATGAAAAATACTCTAGATGGGATCAATAGCAGAATAACTGAGGCAGAAGAACGGATAAGTGACCTGGAAGATAAAATAGTGGAAATAACTACTGCAGAGCAGAATAGAGAAAAAGAATGAAAAGAACTGAGGACAGTCTCAGAGACCTCTGGGACAACATTAAACGCACCAACATTCAAATTATAGGGGTTCCAGAAAAAGAAGAGAAAAAGAAAGGGACTGAGAAAATATTTGAAGAGATTATAGTTGAAAACTTCCCTAATATGGGAAAGGAAATAGTTAATCAAGTCCAGGAAGCACAGAGAGTCCCATACAGGATAAATTCAAGGAGAAACACGCCAAGACACATATTAATCACACTGTCAGAAATTAAATACAAAGAAAACATATTAAAAGCAGCAAGGGAAAAACAACAAATAACACACAAGGGAATCCCAATAAGGTTAACAGCTGATCTTTCAGCAGAAACTCTGCAAGCCAGAAGGGACTGGCAGGACATATTTAAAGTGATGAAGGAAAAAAACCTGCAACTAAGATTACTCTATGCAGCAAGGATCTCATTCAGATTTGACGGAGAAATTAAAATCTTTACAGACAAGCAAAAGCTGAGAGAGTTCAGCACCACCAAACCAGCTTTACAACAAATGCTAAAGGAACTTCTCTAGGCAGGAAACACAAGAGAAGGAAAAGACCTACAATAACGAACCCCAAACAATTAAGGAAATGGGAATAGGAACATACATATCAATAATTACCTTAAATGTAAATGGACTAAATGCTCCCACCAAAAGACACAGACTGGCTGAATGGATACAAAAACAAGACCCATATATATGCTGTCTACAAGAGACCCACTTCAGACCTAGAGAGACATACAGACTGAAAGTGAGGGGATGGAAAAAGATATTCCATGCAAATCGAAACCAAAAGAGAGCTGGAGTAGCAATTCTCATATGAGACAAAATAAACTTTAAAATAAAGAGTATTAGAAGAGAAAAAGAAAGACACTATATAATGATCAAGGGATCGATCCAAGAAGAAGATACAACAATTGTAAATATTTATGCACCCAACATAGAAGCACCTCAATACATAAGGCAAATACTAACAGCCATAAAAGGGGAAATCGACAGTAACACATTCATAGTAGGGGACTTTAACACCCCACTTTCACCCATGGACAGATCATCCAAAATGAAAATAAATGAGGAAACACAAGCTTTAAATGATACATTAAACAAGATGGACTTAATTGATATTTATAGGACATTCCATCCAAAAACAACAGAATACACATTTTTCTCAAGTGCTCATGGAACATTCTCCAGGATAGATCATATCTTGGGTCACAAATCAACCCTTGGGTAATTTAAAAAAATTGAAATCGTATCAAGTATCTTTTCCGACCACAATGCTATAAGACTAGATATCAATTACAGGAAAAAATCTGTAAGAAACACAAACACATGGAGGCTAAACAACACACTACTTAATAACCAAGAGATCACTGAAGAAATCAAAGAGGAAATCAAAAAATACCTAGAAACAAATGACAATGGAGACACAACGACCCAAAACCTATGGGATGCAGCAAAAGCAGTTCTAAGAGGGAAGTTTATAACAATACAATCCTACCTTAAGAAACAGGAAACATCTCGAATAAACAACCTAACCTTGCACCTAAAGCAATTAGAGAAAGAAGAACAAAAAACCCCCAAAGTTAGCAGAAGAAAAGAAATCATAAAAATCAGATCAGAAATAAATGAAAAAGAGATGAAGGAAACGATAGCAAACATCAATAAAACTAAAAGCTGGTTCTTTGAGAAGATAAACAAAATTGATAAACCATTAGCCAGACTCATCAAGAAAAAAATGGAGAAGACTCAAATCAATAGAATTAGAAATGAAAAAGGAGAAGTAACAACTGACACTGCAGAAATAAAAAAGATCATGAGAGAGTACTACAAGCAACTCTATGCCAATAAAATGGACAACCAGGAAGAAATGGACAAATTCTTAGAAATGCACAACATGCCAAGACTGAATCAGGAAGAAATAGATAATATGAACAGACCAATCACAAGCACTGAAATTGAAACTGTGATTAAAAATCTTCCAACAAACAAAAGCCCAGGACCAGATGGCTTCACAGGCGAATTCTATCAAACATTTAGAGAAGAGCTAACACCCATCCTTCTCAAACTCTTCCAAAATATAGCAGAGGGAGGAACACTCCCAAACTCATTCTACGAGGCCACCATCACCTTGATACCAAAACCAGACAAGGATGTCACAAAGAAAGAAAACTACAGGTCAATATCACTGGTGAACATAGATGCAAAAATCCTAAACAAAATACTACCAAACAGAATCCAACAGCACATTAAAAGGATCATACACCGTGATCAAGTGAGGTTTATTCCAGGAATGCCAGGATTCTTCAATATACACAAATCAATCAATGTGATAAACCATACTAACAAAATGAAGGAGAAAAACCATATGATCATCTCAGTAGATGCAGAGAAAGCTTTTGACAAAATTCAACACCCATTTATGATAAAAACCCTGCAGAAAGTAGGCAGAGAGGGAAATTTCCTCAACATAATAAAGGCCATATATGACAAACCCACAGCCAACATTGTCCTCAATGGTGAAAAACTGAAAGCATTTCCACTAAGATCAGGAACAAGACAAGGTTGCCCACTCTCACAACTCTTATTCAACATAGTT
Source organism: Pseudorca crassidens (assembly GCF_039906515.1). Taxonomy (NCBI): domain Eukaryota; kingdom Metazoa; phylum Chordata; class Mammalia; order Artiodactyla; family Delphinidae; genus Pseudorca; species Pseudorca crassidens. The sequence goes on from NC_090317.1 coordinate 102,625,377, forward strand.
TTGGAAGTTTTAGCCACAGCAATCAGAGAAGAAAAGGAAATAAAAGGAATCCAAATCAGAAAAGAAGAAATAAAGCTGTCACTGTTTGCAGATGACATGATACTATACATAGAGAATCCTAAAGATGCTACCAGAAAACTACTAGAGCTAATCAATGAATTTGGCAAAGTAGCAGGATACAAAATTAATGCACAGAAATCTCTGGCATTCCTATACACTAATGATGAAAAATCTGAAAGTGAAATCAAGAAAACACTCCCATTTACCACTGCAACAAAAAGAATAAAGTATCTAGGAATAAACATACCAAAGGAGACAAAAGACCTGTATGCAGAAAATTATAAGAAACTGATGAAAGAAATTAAAGATGATACAAATAGATGGAGAGACATACCATGTTCTTGGATTGGAAGAATCAACATTGTGAAAATGACTCTACTACCCAAAGCAATCTACAGATTCAATGCAATCCCTATCAAACTACCACTGGCATTTTTCACAGAACTAGAACAAAAAATTTCACAATTTGTATGGAAACACAAAAGCAATCTTGAGAACAAAAAACGGAGCTGGAGGAATCACGCTCCCTGACTTCAGACTATACTACAAAGCTACAGGAATCAAGACAGTATGGTACTGGCACAAAAACAGAAATATAGATCAATGGAACAGGATAGAAAGCCCAGAGATAAACCCACGCACATATGGTCACCTTATCTTTGATAAAGGAGGCAGGAATATACAGTGGAGAAAGGACAGCCTCTTCAATAAGTGGTGCTGGGAAAACTGGACAGGTACATGTAAAAGTATGAGATTAGATCACTCCCTAACACCATACACAAAAATAAGCTCAAAATGGATTAAAGACCTAAATGTAAGGCCAAAAACTATCAAACTCTTAGAGGAAAACATAGGCAGGACACTCTATGACATAAATCACAGCAAGATCCTTTTTGACCCACCTCCTAGAGTAATGGAAATAAAAACAAAAATAAACAAATGGGACCTAATGAAACTTCAAAGCTTTTGCACAGCAAAGGAAACCATAAACAAGACCAAAAGACAACCCTCAGAATGGGAGAAAATATTTGCAATTGAAGCAACTGACAAAGGATTAATCTCCAAACTTTATAAGCAGCTCATGCAGGTCAATAACAAAAAAAAACAAACAACCCAATCCAAAAATGGGCAGAAGACCTAAATAGACATTTCTCCAAAGAAGATAGAGTGCCAACAAACACATGAAAGAATGCTCAACATCATTAATCATTAGAGAAATGCAAATCAAAACTACAATGAGATATCATCTCACACCAGTCAGAATGGCCATCATCAAAAAATCTATAAACAATAAATGCTGGAGAGGGTGTGGAGAAAAGGGAACACTGTTGCACTGTTGGTGGGAATGTGAATTGGTACAGCCACTATGGAGAACAGTATGGAGGTTCCTTAAAAAACTACAAATAGAACTACCATATGACCCAGCAATCCCACTATTGGGCATATACCCTGAGAAAACCATAATTCAAAAAGAGTCATGTAACAAAATGTTCATGTGCTCTGCAATGGGAGAGGCCACAGCAGTGAGAGGCCCGCGTACCGCAAAAAAAAAAAAGAAAAGAGGGCTTCCCTGGTGCCACAGTGGTTAAGAACCTGCCTGTCAATGCAGGGGACACTGTTATTTATTTATTTTTTTTTTTGCTTTTTTTTTTTTTGCCACACCGCACGGCTTGCAGGATCATAATTCCCTGACCAGGGATGGAACCCGTGTCCCCTGCAGTGGAAGAATGGAGTTTTAAACACTGGACTGCCAGGGAATTCCCACCAAAAGGGAACTCTTGATTTCACCCTGTACCATAACTGCTCCTCCCTAACACTTTCCAACCTTAATAAATAAATTTAAGTTGCAGAAAAGGGGAGAGATTACTGCATCAATGTCCTCGAATAAGCAGAAAGAAAATTAGATCTAGTGCACACATTGAATGTTAATCTCTGCTGGGCGAACAGTCAGTTCATAGTGACCAAAAGGAAATCAGGGCATGTGAGCACAGATGCCAATAATGGCGACGGGATTTTGTGGAAGTGATCTTTCACATTTACTGAAATGGGAAACAAGGTCTTCAGCTGACAACCATTGTGGAGAAGGAGTTGAGCAGGGCACCAAAACCATATAAGCTCCAGGACAAACTGGTGAACTTCCTGTGCAGTGATGGGGCATCCTTTCTGCAAATGAGACATGGATCTGCCACTGTGAATTGTCACATGGAATATTTTTATAAACTTCACCAAGCAGCTAAAACAAAGCACCCTTTTAAGACTAAAATCTTTCAGTGATTTGTCCTTAGAAGAGTGTCGGGCTTCCCTGGTGGTGCAGTGGTTAAGAATCCGCCTGCCAATGCAGGGGACACAGGTTCGAGCCCTGGTCCGGGAAGATCCCACATGCCGCGGAGCAACTAAGCCCGTGCCCCACAACTACTGAGCCTGCGCTCTAGAGCCCGTGAGCCACAACTACTGAGCCCGCGTGCTGCAACTACTGAAGCCCATTCGCCTAGAGCCCATGCTCTGCAACAAGAGAAGCCACCGCAATGAGAAGCCCGCACACCACAATGAAGAGTAGTCCCCGCTTGCCGCAACTAGTGAAAAGCCCACGTGCAGCAACGAAGAGCCAATGCAGCCATACATACATACATACATACATACATACGTACATACATACATACATAAAAGAAAAAAGGAAAGAAACTCTGGCAGCATGTTTGCTCCTGCTATTTGTGGTTAAAATCGCCTGTGTTCTATGTAACATTGAACACTCCACATTTAATGCACATCCCTTGATTTCCAGCAGCTACAGACCTAATCTTTTGCATGTGTAAAGTGTCTTCCTTTTACGCAGCTCACTCATTGCCCCTGTACCACAAAAATGCTAAGTATCTTATTTCTGCTCTTCAGGTATCGTGAACTAAAGGCTAAGGCCCTGGGATAATTAATTTTTTTCCGAAGGAAAATATTTCTGGGACAGCAACGTTTCTCAAAGCAAAATGCTAAAGTACATGAGGACACACACAAAAAATAGTTCTATCAATACATATCCATTCCCACAAAAACAAATGTCAGAAAATAGTATTCCATTCTGTTCATGGATGACATTTGGCTCATGGGTAACACTGTAAATATCGTGTCAATCAAGGATAATTTATAGGCAATGGTTTTGCCTGACCAGGAGAAATGTGAAAGCCAAAGTAATAATATATCCATCAAGAAGTGTTCATTGAATGCCTGCAGAGCCCAATATTGTAGGAGATATTTAAAAGAAAAGGATATTGGTACTATCTGATGGCTCCACCTCCTTTTCATACTTGAGGGAATGGAGCATAGAGCCTAAAGCTGACTTGCTCTAAGTTATAGAATTTGGTGGTAGGCTTGAGAACTTGGGTTCTTTCCTCCTGGCTATTAGCATTTTCCTTTTTGTTAATTCTCTCAACCAACTTGGCATCTTCTCTGTATCATATTAAGTATTGAGACACAGAGATAAACAGGAAATAACCATTACCCTTGAGAAGCTAATGGTCTAATGAGAAAGACAGATATGTAAATATAAAGCATAGTCAGAGGATGACTTACCACAAGTAAACACCACAGCCCCCCAGTGGAGTACTCTTAATGGGATATGTAACACTGACATAGAAATTAACATTAGAATACTGAAGTGGGGAGCTTAAGGACAACTTTTTGAGGTAGGTCACAGCTTGGAAGGTTTTGTCATTAGTTAAAAGCCAAAGCAGAGAAAATGAAAAAAACTAATCTATTAACAGGCAACAGCAGCAGGCAATTTTTAGAGCCCAAACACATCAGGGGAAACAGAACTTTGTTAGGTTCTACATTTGAGTCTCCATGCAATAACAAATGGGGATACACAGCAAGACCTGCATGAGTCCAGTTTTTAATATTGTGTACAGTAAAATTTTTATTTTGAGCCTATGCAAGAGATCGCAAATTTTTGCCAATTATATTTTATTCCTGATAGAAGGAGTTAATCAACTTGAATAACATAGCCATTTTTTAAAAGTATGAGACCCAGAAGAGGACCACAGAAGATAAAAATACTAGGGCAATGAAGGTAGATGAAGACCAGGGTAGAAATCAGACACTCCTAACTATTATTTTATTAATTGCCCATTTAGATGTAGTATAGATCATGACCAGAAACACAGTGTAGACATCTAGTGTGTGAATGTGCATGCTTAATTTTATTAGTAAGTCTATAAAGATGTAGTTTCACAGAATGAAATTATTCTCACTCAAGTAATCTAGAGATAGAAAGATAAATACACAGATACATAAATATGGATATATAGGCATTTATACATACGTATAGAGAGATACAAATACGTATATGATTAGAGAGAGGGATAGCAGTGTACCACAGTTGATAAGGTTCTCAACTGTCCCTGCCCCCGCACAAACGAACTATGAAAGCCCTTATAGGAAAGAAATGTCAATATTTAGGAGTAAACTTAAACATGTTTTTTGAATTGTAAGTACATAGTTTTGAAATAAATTAACTTGAGTAATACTAACTAAATGATAAATATTTAGTAATGTATAAATAAAAAATTTTACCCACTGGTAGAATTAAGAGACATAACTAAATTTCTCTTAGTCTTGCACAAAGTTGCAGTATACATAAACACTGTACTTGTGCTAACTTCTCTGGAAGACACAGCATATTTTAGGAACATAAAACATTTCTAGGAAAGAGAGCTTTATACATCTTCAAGAGTTAAATGGGGATAGTATTGCTTACTTTCCTAGGATATGGTGAGGATTAAATGAGATTACGTAAATACCCTGGCACAGGATGCTTGCTTAAGGTTAGCTCACTTCCTTAGCCCAGCAAAAAAACCTTATTTTTAAGGATGTAACTATGCCAATGATTAAGTGACTGTAGGAGTAATAAGAGCAATTGCAGTTCTAAAAAAGGAGATATTGATTTGTGGAAGAAGGATGAATTAAGCAGAGCCATAGCTCAGTATAAAAATAATTTATTCTTTAGAAAGAAGAGCATTGTTTGTGAGAATACCACACCTGTATGTCCATAGTACTTAATTTCTAAACTGGATTTTAATGCCAGTTTAGATTCTAAAATATTCTAGTCACAATTTTTAGAAATGCATGTATGTAATATTTTAGTGTTCATCTATATATTTAGACCTATACAATTTATATTTTTGCTATTATTATAAATGGTATCTTTTGTTTCATTGAATGAACTAATAAGTTATTGCTGTTATATATAAATGGAACTGATTACTGTAGATTCATTTTCTATCTCTTGGCCATAATAATCATATTTTTATTATTGCTCATTCCAATTATGTTCCAGGCAGTTCCCTAAATGTGTTATATAATTTGGCCTCCTACTTTTCAAAAGTTAACACTATTATTACACTTTTTTGCCTTAAGGTATTGGCTAGTTTCGAGACCAATGTTCAAAAGAGCAGTGAGAACAGGCATTCTTTTTTTTTAATGTTTGTTTGTTTATTTATTTATTTGGCTGCACAGGGTCTTAGTTGCAGCATGCAGGCTCTTAGTTGTAGCATGAGGGATCTAGTTCCCTGCCCAGGGATCGAACCCAGGCCCCCTGCATTGGGAGCGCAGAGTCTTAACCACTGGACCACCAGGGAAGTCCCACGGAATTCTTAAATTGTTCCTTAACATTAAACCTCTAAAAATTCACTACTGAAATAATTTTTATCACATTAATGATGTACATTTCAATCTGGGTTTGTTAAGCATTTTTATTCTGAAATGTTTTTGGATTTAGTCAAATGGATCTTTATAGCCAATTTACATGATAAGATTTTTTGTTTATTGTACCTATTGCTTTACTATGTTAATAATTTTCATATTGTTAAGTGTTAAATTCTGGAGCAAAATCTACGTAAGTCATTTTTTATTATGGCTTAATAAAATCATAGATTTATTTATTTTACTTTTTTAGTCATTTTTATTTTAACTAGAAAGACATTACTAATTTCCCTTTTGTACGTTACTTAATTTTTAAAATATATTCTAACATGATTATAATCATGGTGAATATTAGTTTTATAGTCTTTTAACTACCTTAATTATCATTTTAACAAGGTTGAAGATGATTTTTCTCTCATGAAGCTAGAAGTTGTAATACAGTGGTCCAGGCCTTGTGCAACAGTCCTCAGTCCCTGACCCATTCTGTCCCTCAGACGTCCTTGATCACAGATTCCACCCTCTAGATCTCCTTACAGTTGCAATTTGGTCCTTGCATCTCCACCCTTAATCTCCAAATCATAGATTAAATAAATATTTTATATTTAATTTATTGAACGAAACAAATGTTTTGTTAAAGTTATTGGTATTTTTAGAGGATCTTTGCATCCATCTTTTTATGAGTCAGCCATTACTAGATAAAGCTGAGGTAACAAACCACTCCAATATGTCTGTGGCATACAAGAATGTTTTTTTCTTCTCACTCCCCAGCAAATTACACGTTGACTGTAGTTCTGTGCCTCCACTCCGATGTCTCCATCATCTTGGGATCCAAGCTGAGAGAGGAGCCCTTATGTTATATTATTAAAGGGAAAAGGGCAAAAGAGCTGGTGAAATTCAGCAATAGCTCTAAACCTTTTGCTTGGAACTGTTATATAGGATCATACTCACATTTCATTGATCAAACCAGTTATGTGGCCAAGCTTGTTATTAATAAGTTGAGGAATCATATTTCTCCCACAGGAAGATACTGCACATCATATGACAATGGACAGGGATATATGATCTCCTTACACAGAAGGGGGATGTAAATAACTATTCAATCTAATCTACCAAAATAATCATAAATGAGATGGTTTGGTAAGGCTCATTTTAGTTTTATCTTTGTCAGGTTTCATGCTGCTTTTTTCTAGGTATGCTAGCCTTATAAAATAAATTGAAAAGATTTTCAGATTTTTTCCTGGAATTACACACACACACACACACACACACACACACACACAGAGTCAATTCTCATTATCCTTGGTAGTTTCAATAAAGTCACCAAAAACACTGAATTAGTGAATACTAAACCATTGCTCTTAGGACAAATACAGCATTGGATTTCCGTGAGCCTCTGGTCCCATTTTCGTTAACCAATAAATACACAAAGTTGTTTTATGTGTGTTTGTTTAAAGACACCGTATTTAATATATATTTTTAATTCATTAACATTGAATTCAGTCAACAACACTATAACCCACACCTGAACAAAGCTTCTCTAACACATGTGTTTTCTCCAAACACATCATGGCCTTTTTGCACTTAGGAACACTAGACAGCACTTCAACGCTACCTTTAGGGGCCATTTTAAACAACAAAATCATCAAAAAGCACAAACATGTGGAAAACGAGGCATTAAATATACTGCAAGAAGGACACGTTTACATTATGAAAGCTGTGGGATCTTCCCAGACCGGCGCTTGAACCCGTGTCCCCTGCATTGACAGGCGGATTCTTAACCACTGCGCCACCAGGGAAGTCCCAGTTTGTCTGTTTTTAGATTCCACTTATAAGTGGGCTCATACAGTATTTGTCTTTCCTTGCCCAACTTCTTTCACTTAGCATAATACCCTCAAGGTCATCCAAGTTGTTGCAAAAATCAGGATTTCCTTCTTTTTATGGTTAAATAATATTCTACTGTATACATACACCACATTTTCTTCATCCATTCATTTCTCAACGGATACTTAAGACTCCACTTTTTTTTTTGCGGTACACGGGCCTCTCACTGTTGTGGCCTCTCCCGTTGCGGAGCACAGGCTCCGGACTCCGGACGCACAGGCTCAGCGGCCACGGCTCACGGGCCCAGCCACTCCGCGGCATGTGGGATCCTCCCGGACTGGGGCACAAACCTGTGTCCCCTGCATCGGCAGGTGGACTCCCAACCACTGCGCCACCAGAAAAGCCCAAGACTTCACTTTTAATTTTACAAATGTTTATGCTTTTAAAATTCTTTCCATATATTTATATGTTTAGATTAAAGGTTTTTTTTTTTTGATGTGGACCATTTTTAAAGCCTTTATTGAATTTTTTGTTACAATATTGTTTCTGTTTTTTCCATGTTTTGGTTTTTTGGCCTCAAGGCATGTGGGATCTTAGCTTCCCAAGGAGGGATTGAACCTGCACCCCCTGCATTGGAAGGCAAAGTCTTAACCACTGGACCTCCAGGGAAGTCCCACCTTAAAGTTTTTAAAGGTGGGCATACTGGAGGTAGAAATACTGCCTGCACAAGAGTCAATTCTGATACCTCAGTGGATGCAACTCAATTCCTATACACAAGTGGAAAGGTTTTGTTGATTTTGAGGGAGCAAAATAATGGAGATCTTTCAGCTGTAAAGGTTGGAAGTACCAAGGAATGATTATTCCCTTCAGCCAGTTACAGAAAAGGACCTACTCCTGACACTCTTCCTGAGTTAAGATGAACAACTGGATATAATTTACATAATTTTTTTTATCTCTATGGAAGAAATATACATGTATTACTAGTGTTGTTGCTGTTGGTATTTTCCATATCATACTATTTCTTTAAAATTGTTTACAATGTTCAAAGAGTTACTCATATGTGCTTAGATTACGTTTTGTTGAAAAGAAATAGTCATATGATGCAACTAAACAGAAGAGATGCTAATATTTTTAGGGTTTTCATCTTTGTCCATAAATTGAAAATCACAGCACTGAGGGACATAATATGATTTGATTTTAGTAAATATGTCAATTAAAATTTCATAATATAATTTTGAACTAATATTACACAAAGATCCACAACGACCTTTAATTTTTTTCCTTTCATTTGGTTTTCATGGTAAGGGTCAACCCTGTTCTAGTGAAATGACTCACCCAGCAGTATCAGCCAGAGCACCATCTGTCAACAAGTCAGTTAAATTAACCTTTCCACTCTGTACAAAAAGATACAGGGGACTAGCTCTAATAATGTTAGCTTTGACAACACAGGCTTTCCATGTTAACACCTAGATCAACACTGTCAATTAATTTCACACGGATTCTTAAGCAACATTTTAGTGATAACAGTGTTCAATCCATAAACACACTGAGTTGCATTAAACAAAATCAGTCCAAAAGAGGAAATGTTCCCTATGATATTATCACTCTGCTGAAATATTCATTTCCTAAGTAAAATCTTATTAGCTCAGTAAGATAACTAAAATGTTCAAGGAATCATTTTGCAGATTTTTTCCGCTTTCTTCAATACACTAAAATTGGCAACAGACCAGGATATTGTATTTAAGAAATCAAACTAAATTCATTTAATAAACCATGAAAGGGAGTCACACCCAGTGATGAGTCTAGATTACTATTTCCTTATTACTATTACTATTACTATTTCCTTAATACTATTACTATTACTATTTCCTTATTATTATTTCTATGATTTATTTTACTTTCAAAGGAAGAAGGTAAATGATAGGAGGCTACCTACCAAAGTTTATTACCCCAAAATACTTCCTTTATTCTATGGCCCATATCAAGTCTTTTCACAAGTTCTGCAGAGGTGTCTTAGAATCCACCACAGAGGAATGAGATTAAGTGTTGGGAGGAAGGGAAGAGGAGAAAGAAGGCAACAAAGTAGAGCTATAAGGCCCATCACCTTTTCAAAAACCAGAATAGCTTCATATGTTTTATATGTCATGATGCTAGAAGATTTTATGTAGAAAATGATTTAATTTTGAAAATCTTGAAAACTATAGGTCTAAATATTTTTATTTCCTACTTGAGGGAAAGATGGTATAGCATATGAAATAAAAGGTCTTTTCTTGTAGGTAAAAATTGGGATGAGGAATGCAGCAAACTTTTAAACGTTATAGTAACAGCTGGCTTTGTGTATTGAAGATATTCCTACTCCATAATAGTAGTTTTGAATGGTAATTCACATTTTGTTTTCTTTTGACCTCCAAAAAAAGATAGAATATTACAATATAATCAATAAAATGAATATTCAGGAATTTAGAATTTCTGCATGTAAGAAAATTAACTCACTGGTCACCACAAGAAGCACTTTATTAAGCACTTACTGAAGATTATGAATGATGTTTGCACTGAAGGACAACTGGATTTAAATCCAATTATGTACGCTTCTCTAATATGAAGTTGTATAGGTGGAGACTGCCCACGCAATAGGTATTTCGCCACTTCTTTGCTGAAAGCATTTTGATTTTCTTTGCCCAATTTTAAATGTCCATGATGTTTGGTAAAGATTGGATTCCTACCCAGATCCAAAGGGTGTTTCCTGATCGGTTTCTAAGTTGATTGTGATAGTATTCTTTTGCTTCTTAATTGTTCAATAATGTGATGCAATTCTGGCCAATGAGACATGAAGGCTACATGCATAGAGATTTGTGGAAACTTTTTAATCTACCTTAAAAAGGGAAACAAGACAGGGAAATTCCTTCTCACATTTAACCTGAATATGATACTGATGTTGTCATGATGCAGCAATATGGTGACAACGGTAGAGAAGAAAGATGGATCCTTATTAACACAATTGAGTCACTGACTTAACCTTGAAACCACCTACTATGCAAGGTTTTGTTATATGGTACAATATGGATCTACTTATTATTGTTTATAGCCAAAAATATCTCACATGGTACAAAATATTTGCTACATCATGGATATGAGTTACAAGGAATGATTTATTAAGCAAAGAAAATCAGCCATATTCTGTTTCTTTATAATGTTGATGTGGAAAAGTAAATGAGTGAGAATGTCCAGGAAAACGTGAAAAAGAAATAATGAAGGTAGACTAGCCCAACCACATATTAAAGAGCTATCCAGAATATAGTGTAATAATAGAGTTGTGTGTATATAGGCACTTACTGTATCATAAAAATTTCATGTCAAATCAGTGGAGAAAAGACATATTAATAAATGGGATGAGATAACAGGCCAAATTCCTTCCTCTTTCCTTACACCAAAACACATTCCAGAAGAATAAGACATTTATACAAAAAAAAAAGGAGAAAAAGATGAAAGAGACAATTCAAGCACTAAAAAAACTTGGAGGGTTTTCTAGAAGTGTCATCTTGGAGTTGGGGTATATTTTCTGAGCACCATTAAAGAGCATGGAACATTGGTTTAATATTGGTTTGAGAGAAAACCCATCAATAAAATTCTTACATTAACAGAAAAAAAGGAGAAAAAGTATATGATCTTCTCAATTAATACAGGAAAAGCACGTGATAAATTTTAATATCCAATCATGATTTTTAAAAAAGCTTTACCAGCTAAAAACAGAAGAAAACTTTGATTATCAGAAAAACAGTGCTACCAAAAAATCTATACAAACATACTTAATGGTGAAATGTTGAAAGCTTTCCCTTTGAGATCAGGAAAAGAATAGGATATTCACTCTCACCACTTTCATTCAACATTGTACATGAAGTCTTAACATTAAGACAAGAAAAATAAATGTTGCAAGGATTTCAAAGGAAGAAATAAAATATCACTGCTAACAACATGATTATTATATAGAAAGTCCAAAATAACCCATAGATAAATTATTAAAATCATTGTGAATTTGTCAAGATTTCTTTATAAGAATTAATACTCATATTATCATATTAATACTTATATGCTATAATATTAATATTACATAAGAATTAATTGCATTTCTATAAATAAGCAACACAACTAGGAAATAAAATTTTCAATAAAAAATATCATTTGTAATAGCATCGCAAATATGAAAACATTTAAGAATAATTTTAACAAAAGGTCTTCGAAAACTCTATGGAGGAAATGATAAAATATTATAGATTATAGAAATAATTTAAGATCTATATAAGTAGAGGGATATACCCTGTTAATGGGTTCAAAGACTCAATATTCTGAAGATGTTAATTCTCCCCAAATTATCTACTGATATAATGTGATCCCAATCAATACATATACATTTTGTAATGGAACCTGACAATATGTTCTAAGATTTATATGGAAATGCAAAGGGGCAAAAAAGTCAAGACATTGCACATGTACAATGGACATATGCATGAACGTTCACAGCACTAATGATTTAATGACAAATCAATGGAAACAACCAAATGGATAATTCAAATGTGGTTTTGTCATACAATTGAACAGTATATAATAATGAATGTGAATAAACTCCATTAATCAACCTGGACGACTTACAGTTAAGCAAAATATGTCAGACACAAAATACTGTCTGAATCAATACAAAATGTTTAAAAACAAGCATAATTAATGTTGGCAATGCAAGTTTAATCACCAAAACCATAAATAAAAATAAGGAGCTATTACTACCAAAATCAGGATGGGGGTTTTCCTCTGCAGAGAAGGGAAAGAGAGAGTAATGAATGGGATGGGGCATGAGAGGACTTCTTAGTGCTATCATTATAAATCGGTGATTCGTTTGTGATAAATTATTGAGTTATTCATTTGTATTCTCTGCAGTTTTCTGTATATATGTGACGGATTTCATGATAAAAATAGGCTAATTTTGCTATACATAAATTTTAAACTTCTGAAAAGTAGAAAACTAAATAAAAAGACAATGATAAAAGATAAATAATAAAGTGAGAAAGTATTTTCCCACATGTGATAGGCGAAGGAATTATAAATCACCAAGATGAAGGTTTGTTCTTTTGTATATGGGTTTCTGTTTCCCTGGACCTCTAAAAACCTTAGACCTTCAAGCTACCTTTCTGCCAATGTTGGAACCAGCACACTAGAGTTTTGAGGTTCTTCACTATTAGCACCATAATAAATGAAGCATAGTTAACTGTGCAGAAAATCTATGGAGTCGGTGTCTTTTTGTCTTTGATAAGAAAGACATATCCTCCTATATTTTCCCCTAAATTTTTTTTCAGACAGACTATTTAAGTGGGGAAAACATGTGAAATAAATGGGTGTTTGGGTGTAGCTAACACTGAACTGAGATTTATTTACAATTTAAAAGAATGGGCTGGGCAAAAACGTCTGTGCTTGGCATATGGGAAATGGGGCTCAGCAAAACGAAAGTGGTAGAATAGATAAAGAAGATGTGGTATATATATACAATGGCATATTATTCAGCCATGAGAAAAAAATACATTCTGTCATTTGTGACAACATGGATGAACTTTGAGCACATTATGCTAAGTGAAATAAGTCAAACAGAAAAAGACGAGTACTATATGACATCACTTATATGTAGAACCTAAAAAAGGCAAGCTTGTGAAAACAGAGAGTGGAATGATGGTTGCGAGGGGCTGGGGTTGAGGAATAGGATGGATGTTGTTTAAGGGTATAAACTCACAATGAGTAGTGGATAAGCCCTGGATATCTAATGGGCAGTATAGAGAATATAGACAACAGTATTGTATTATAATCATCAAACTTGCTAAGAGACTAGAACTTGATTGTTCCAACTACTAAAAAGAAATTATAATTATGTAGTGTGATAGAGGTGCTAATTACTGCTACAATGGCAATTGTATTACAACATATAAATGTATCAAATCAACATGCCGTATACCTTAAATTTATACAATGTTATATGTCAAATAGATTTCAATTAAAAATAAAATAAGATAAAATAAAATAAAATACACTACCAAACGTAAGGTAGATAGCTAGTGGGAAGCAGCCGCATAGCACAGGGAGATCAGCTCGGTGCTTTGTGACCACCTGGAGGGGTGGGACGGGGAGGGTGGGAGGGAGGGAGACGCAAGAGGGAAGAGATATGGGAACATATGTATATGTATAACTGATTCACTTCGTTATAAAGCAGAAACTAACACACCATTGTAAAGCAATTATACTCCAATAAAGATGTAAAAAATAATAATAAAATAAATAAAATAAAGTACGTGGTGGAGATCAGAGGAAAGACCTTCTCTATAGGACCACTCTCACTTTTGCTCACTTTATCACCCCTGTTTTCACCGGTCCAGCCAGCGAAGATCCCTCCCCAGACCAGTACTGTTGAGCAGAGATCAAAATGGAAAGGTAAAGCACTGGCAGCTCTGAGGGGAAAGAGTGGAACTATTTTCAGGACAGAGTTAGGGAAGGAAGGGTACCTCTAGGTGGGACTCTGAACATCATGGGTAAGAAATATAAAAGACCAGGCATAGGCACAAACATGAGCGAGAGTCTGTGTTCAAAGGACACCAGTGATAATATATTTTTAGACTGGAAAGTCACTGAGAGGTAGATTGGGACACCACAGATACAAAAATAAGGTCAATATTATACATTATCTGTCTGTTAAATTATGCACAGAAATTTGATTGCAGAATCTTAGCCCCAATGAACCCATGGAGAATATCACAACTTTCCCATTAAATTGATGGTAAGAACAAGAGAAACAAAGCCACATCATTTTGGTATTGCAATCAAACATTTTTATTTAATTAAATGTAATATTTAAATAAGGTGATTATAATTCTCATTGAACATAAAATCCCCATATTAAATTACCTAAATTGATTTCTTTTAGATTTTATTGTCTCCTTCTTCTGATAGAGACTCCTGGAACTGTAGCTTAGATCATTACTAGAAATAATGCTCTCACACCAAAAAAAAAAAAAAGTGTACTAAGAGAATTCTTTAATAAATGAATTAGGGGTTAATGATTTAACATGCAATATCCTATCCAATAATCTGGAACAGAATGATTCATATTTTATGCCATATCCAGCGAAATTGATTCCCACATTCAGCATGTATATAAGTGCTGGGGGAAAAAGTCTTCCTGACTTTGAAAATAATTCTGTGACTGATGTTTAAAGTATTTTCATCAGCAACTCTGTGAGAACACAGCTTGAGATCTGGCAAGTTTGTGAACCTGACTTATGCGAAGGTTATAATTAAGGATATAATTGGGAAATGTTAACAAGATGTTAAAATGTCTTGTACACAGTTTGACAAAGCCACAGTCAGAAAGAAAGTTAAAGATCAGAAGTGAAAGTCATAAAACCTACGGAAGAAATACTAAAATAATAATTTTTAAAAGATTAATTCTAGTTTATACAGTATTTCTACCTCAAGTAACTTAATCTGAAGATATGTTCTCTCACACTCACAAAATGATACATACAAGAATGTTCATTATAGCATTGTTTTTCATAGTGGAAAATTGCAGGCAACCAAAACATTCATCAATAGAAGAACAGATAAATGATTTTCAAATCCAGATGCTGGGATAACATAAAGACATTAAAATGAATAAGGTTGATCTGTATGTGCTGATAGAAAAATGACAGAGATATATCATATGAAAAAAAATTGCAGAACATTCTGATGTGACTACCATATGTATAGTACTTCTGTATACCAATATATGTATAGAAAAAGCTTGCGGACTTTATTACCAAGCCATTCTTAATGATCTGGACATGAGGTCACCAGGGAATTTCACTATCTATATTACATATTTTAATAATGTTAAAATTTACACAAATTCACATTATATTGTATTTAGGGAAAAAAGAAAAGGTCATTAGATTTGACATCCAGGTTGCATTTGCAATAGGTTAGTGGTGAAGGTGGATGGTATATAGGGCAAGACCTGTATCACATTGTGTCCAAGGCACAATTAGACTTATGTCTTTTTCAGAATTCATTGACTTTCATGACAAGGTCTTGCTGGGGGATAGCCATACTAGTTTTGGGGCCCTAGACCTGACCTTCCTACAATAGAGGAAAGTAAAATAATTTTCTTCAAAAAGCAAATATGAGAATAATATTATTCAGGTGTAATTTTGTTGAAATAATCATCCCATTGTAGTATTTCATAGAGGTGGGAGTCCCTCTCTGTTTTAACCAATGAGGAGCATTTGATTTTCAGAGTTAATATAAGAGAGTAATGTTACCAGGAAACTTATTTTTCTAATATATTTTATACTGATAATGCCATCTTTGGGGGTTGTATTGTTGTTGGTTGTTTGAGTAAACTTTATATTAAATTACAATGATATAACATTGTAAATACATAGCTCAATTTTTTTTCAAGTAAGCACACCTAGAAACAACCACCCAGACAGAGATATAGAACCTTACCAGCACCACAGAAGCGTCCCATGAACCTCTTCACAGTCTTAATTTTCCATAGGTTAACACTGTTTGGACTTCTCTCATCATGAATTAGTTTTGCATGTTTTTGTAATTTATATAATTTTATCCATGCAGCATGTACTCTTTTGAGTCTGGCTTCATTCACGCATTCATGTTGCAAAAAGCAGTGATCCATCCATCTTTGTAGTTGTGTATTACTCCATTCATATGAATACACCCAATACATTTATCTTCTATTTATGAGCATTTGGGTTTCTTCACTTGATGCTTTTATTAATAACACTGCTATGGATGTTGTTGTGAATGCAGTTTGAAGACATATACATATTTCTTCTGGGTAAGTATTTAGAGGTAAACCTGTTGTAACATTGGGTTATAAAAGTCCAACTTTACAGATTATGCCAAATAATTTCCAAGGCAGCTGTGGTACCAGTTTACACTCCCACCAGCATATGGAAAATACTTTCTCGCCGTTTTTACTTGACTTTTCACTCTCTTAAACATGTCTTTTGATGGATAGAAGCTTTAATTTTAATTAAGTCTATTTTATCAATCTTTTCCTTAATCTTTTCTTTTCCAAAGAGCAGTATACTGCTCTTTGTATACTGTTTAAGAAATTTTTGCCTACCACCAAATTTATGAATTTATTATATGATGTTATCTTCAGGGAGTTTTATTATTGTACCTCTCATATTTAGGGCTACAAACAATCCATCTATAATAGATTGTCCAAATGATATGTGATAGAGGTCACGATTCTCTTTTTTTCATTTTATTCACATCAATATCCATCTATCCCAACACACTTTATTAACAAGATGATCCAATGCAACGTCATCTCTATCACAAATCAGGTGACTGGACATGTATGAGGGTATTTCTGAACTATATTCTGTTCCAGTCCTCTATTTGTCTATCCCACTGTGCTAATTACGCTACTTTTAAAAAGCAGTTCAAATCTCCCAACTCTGTTATTCTTTGTCAAGATTGTCTCACTTACTCTTGATCCTTTGCATTTCCACATAAATTTTAGAATTAGCTTGTTGCACTGCCCCTTTGCTGTGGAATGAATGTTTGTGTCCGCCCCCAGCCCCCCAGGGCAAATTTATATATTGAAGCCTAATACCTAATGTGATGGTATCTGGAAGTAGGACCTTTAGAAGTGAGTAGATAATGAAGAATTAATGTCATTATGAAAGAGACCTCAGAGAGCTCCCTTGTCCCTTCTGCCTTGTGAGGACAGAGGGAGAAGGCAGTCTATGAATCAGGAAGCAGGCACCTTGATCTTGGATTTCTCAGCCCCCAGAACCGTGAGAAATAAACGTCTGTTGTTTATAAACCACCAGTCTATGGTATTCTGTTAGAGCAGCCCAAACAGACTAAGATATGGTCCCCCACCACTGATTGCTGGGATTCTGATTCAATTTGCTCATTCTTGAGTCTTTCAAACTATGAGTATATTTTAAGACTGTTCGAATTTCTTTAGGAATACTGTGTAGTTTGTAAAGTAGACATTTTACACGTCTTGTTAGAATATTATTAGGTAGTTGATGCATTTTTAAACTATTATGAATACTTTAAAATTTTAATTTACTATTTATTGCTGCTAAATAGAAATCAATTGGTTATTGTATATTGAATTGCATCCAGTAATTTTTTCTAATAGATTTCTTGCATTTTCTGTGTGTACAACCTGCTCTAACTGTGAGTAATTATAAGTTTATTTGTTTCTTCTCAGTCCATGTATTTTTAATATATTTTTCTCACCTTATTGCCCTTTTAGGACATCCAATACAATGTTAAATAAAAGTGGGAATTACAAGTAGCCTTATTTTTTCTGAAGATGGAAGGAAAGTTTTAAAAGGATCATAATTAAATATGATTTTCCATGTTTTGTTTTGTTTTCATAGATGTTCTTTATCAGATTAAGAGTATTCCCATCTATCCACTTCTATTCCTTGCTTTCTAAGAATTTTTCATTTTCTTTTATTTCCTTTTTTCAAGCACATTTAACTGGTTTTTAAAGGTATCAAATGATACTTTTTCACCTTTTAGTTTGACCATATGCTTTTTCTTTAATCTACTAATTTGGTGAATTAAATTAATTGAATTTTGAATATTAATCCACGTTTGCATTCCTGGCACAATTGGTTCTGACTTTTCATATATCACTGAATTTGATAATATATTATTTTTTATGCATCTTGCTAATGGATGAATTTGGGCAGTAATTATCATTTTGTAGTGCCCTTGTCAGATTCTGACAGTAGGTTATGTTAGCTTTGTAGAAGAACCTTGGAATTTTTTTTTTTTTTTTTATGGAAGAGAGTATAATATTAGTGCCATTTTATTTGTTCCTTAAGTATTTAGAAGAATTCAGTGGACTTGGAGTTTGCTATGAGAGTAGATTTTGAATTACAGACTCAAATTCTTTATTAGATATAGAATAATTCTGATTTTCCATTTACTCTTACTCAGTTTTGTTAAATGATGTTTTCAAGGTATTTATTTCATTTAAGTTTTGAAATTACTGACATAACATTGTTTGTAATATCTTCCTATAATTTTTCAACATGTATAGCATCTATAGTAACATCCCTTTTAAATTTTCTGATATTATTTTTGCCTTCTATATTTTTTCCTTGATCCAGGGGTTTATCAATTTTGTGATATTTTCAAGAATTGACTTTCGGTTTTGTTGATTAATTTTATGTTTGTCTTCTATTTATTGGACTTCTGTATATATCATTATTATTTTTTCTTCTACTTTCTTTGGATTTAATTTGCTGTTCTTATAGCTGCTTCAGATAGATATATAGAGTGTTGATTTCCAGCATTCTTTTTTAATACATGCATGTGAGTCTAAGTTTTTTATCTATGCATGGCTTTAGTTGCATCCTGCATATTTTGATATATCAAATATGTTATCATTCATTTCCAAGTATTTTCTACTTTTCATTGTGATTCTTTGATCAGTGGTTTATTTATAACTATATAGATTAATAACAAATATTAAGGGAGTTCTTTTTCTGTTTATCTTTTTGTTGCAGATTTCTAGCTTAATTCTACTTTCTTCAGAGAATATAATCTCCTTTGAAATTTATTGAAACTTGTTTCATGGTCCATTGGTTAATACTGGTAACTTTCCAAGTACACTTGAGAAGAGTATATTTTATAGTACTGGGGTTCAGTATTCTGCCTATATCAATTAGGTCAAGTTTATTAATGATGTTATTCAATACCAATCAGAATCCCAGCAAGTTTCAGTTATACATTCATAACAATTTGATTTAAGGGAGGAGAAACAGAAAAGGTCACGTCCATCTCAATGTATTTTATTACCCTCAGGACTTTGGCTCACAAGTCCTGACTTCTTTTATTGCCTTCTGATGCCTTTAAACAACTGTTCTTTGTATTTTATCCAGCTTTTATAGTTGTTCTCAGTGAAAGGGCTCTTCTGATG
The DNA here is from genome assembly GCF_039906515.1 of Pseudorca crassidens. NCBI lineage: Eukaryota > Metazoa > Chordata > Mammalia > Artiodactyla > Delphinidae > Pseudorca > Pseudorca crassidens. Next base: position 102,644,941 of record NC_090317.1, read on the forward strand.
TAAGTTATGCTACCATAACTGAAAATGGAACTCCCCAGCCACCGTATTTTCACTGATGGCGTTACAATTCCCAACCGACCAAGCTATTTTCCTAAAAATAGCACAAAATAAATCTATTTCTAGGATGAAGAAAGTTTTCATTTTGCTTGAATTTATTACATAATTATTTAACTAGTGTGTTTCTAGAAAACAGAATGGATAATAAGAGAATATAAACCAAAGCTTTTTCAAGAGTATAGGGATTATTCGCATGTAGGGAATGGCAGCATTTACCTCAAATCATCACGTTTCACAATGACTCACCCACCTATAGGTAGAGCAAATCTTTTTTCTTTCAGAGACATGTTGCTCATGGCTGAGCCAAAGCTAAGCAAGGCTAACAGAACATGGGAATCTCATGCACACCAGCACCAATAGGTTTTCTGCTATAAGCCAAAATGATTAATGTATGATGTAGATATGTGTGGTGACTGTAAATATGTATGTATTTGCATGAACATGCCTGTGTGGCATGACTGTAGGTATACATATTTATGTACACACTGTTTGTATAATGGCCTATATATGGCCAGTTTATCTGTAGGCATCTGGTGAGAGCTAGATGTGGGTTTGTGCATAGTTGTGGGGCTAGCCTCTCAGCACAGGTGTGTACACCTAGCATGGGTCAACATGTGTCTGTAGGCCATTGTGTCCAAGAAGATGGGTTCAGGGATCTGGGACGGAGGTATCCCAAGATGGGGATATGGGAGGAGGAAAGGGTCACTTGAAAGTCTAAACACTGAATATTAGTATGCTTTGGCACCTTTATGACTAACACACTGCCACCTAGTCCCTTATGCTTATATCCATTCTCCTAAAGGTCTTCTGCCTTAGTATACAGAGAACATTCCAATTTCTGCAGTATGAGAAAAACCTTACTTGGGCCTTGACTTCTGCAAAACAACCAAACTCCTCTCATCTTCTACCCCAGAATGTAGATCTCCATCTTTGTGTTCTCATCTGCTGTTCCTAGTTCAAATAAAAATATCTGACCACAAATGTGCCCTCTTCCCATAGACTCTTGTTATACCAATGAACTGTATCGGACTAAACACTGCTGGGGCATGCTATGATCTTTTGGACATTATTTTCTGCAAGCACACCACACATTTCCTGTTCACTCTCCTCTACCTACTATTACAGCCCCAGTGTACCTTCTTACCATTAGGCTCAGAGGAACTTGTGGTTGAGTCTACATGAGGTACAATAGTAATGATCATTCATAAAACTAATGAAATTTCATAATGCTATGCTCATTCACAATTTCTAGGGCCAGCAAACACATCTATATTCTAAGCTTAAATTCAATAATAGAATATTTTAATTGATTTTAACATGAGAGTAGGAAAGATAGAGGATGATTTAAAATATTTATTATGGTAATTTCTTGTACATTTCCTGCCCAAATTAATCGATATTACAGAAAAAATTCAAAGGAAGATTCAAATATACTCATAATAAAAATGGTAATCTCTAGAATTCTAATGAAAAAATTTATTATTATAAGTCTTGAGAAATGGGAAAATCCCTGGAAACAATCTAAAATAAGAGATTTTGAAATTGGCCAAATCTTGTATGGAATGAATGTAGTGACCACAAGGAGACAACGTGGGTTCACTGAAAACAAGTAAGACTAAAAGAATTTCATATCCTTCTTAGTGAGTATTTGTATGTTAGTATTCTAAGTGAATGTTGTTGGTAGTGTTTCTTGATTTCAATAAGAGTCATTAAATGTAACTTTCAGAATCATTATGGAGAAAGTGGAGAAACATGGACTAAAAATAATTAGGTAGATTTACAGCTGGTTGAACTGCCAGGTCCAAAGAGTATTAGTTAATGAATCAAAGTTAACCTGGGCCAGATACCCTGGTAAGTAGCTATAGATCCTATGGACTTGGCAGCCCTCAGGGGAGTGTTGTTGCTCCTAAGTTTCCCTCTGGTTCCATCTAGTGGCTGATTATGCACTAATCAATTGTCATTGCATTAATCTTGCTTCGTGTTTACATTGAATACTATTTATTTAACAGAGCTGTGATTATATAACTTCATGTGGGGCCACCTAGTGTTGCATCTTAAATTGCCAACGATTAGAGCAAGTCTATCTTCAGGACCTGGGTTATGCTCCAAGTCTGTAGGTATAAGCCAACCGAGCCCACTCAGGAGAATCAGAGTAAGGAATCACTTTACATTAAATACCGTGCAACTCCCATGAAGTGTTTTTTGTTTTCTTCTTTGAGGCACAGCTTTTCCTGCATCACAATTTTTTTCTGATTCCCCTCATATCCTTCAGCTCTTTTCTCCTTGTATTGTGTCCTGATTTACCTCTCGTTATATAGTAACACTAGCACAAATGTTAGCCCCACTTTGTGTTTGCTTAGAGTTTTGTAGATTATAAGCACATCTCTTTTTTTTTAAAGATTTATTTATTATATTTATTTTTGGCTGCATCGGGTCTCAGTTGAGGCACACAGGATCTTCGTTGAGGCAAACGGGCTCTTCGTTGCAGCATGTGGGATTCTCTCTAGTTGTGGTGTGTGGGTTTTCTCTTCTCTAGTTGTGGCGCACAGGCTCCAGGGCGCGTGGGCTCTGTAGTTGTGGTGCACGGGTTCCAGAGCGTGTGGGCTCTGTAGTTTGTGGCACACAGGCTCTCTAGTTGAGGCGCACGAGCTCAGTAGTTGTGGCATGCGGTCTTAGTTGCCCCGCGGCCTGTGGGATCTTAGTTCCCCGACCAGGGATCGAACTCACGTCCCCTGCATTGTAAGGCGGATTCTTTACCACTGGACCACCAGGGAAGTCCCTAAGCAATCTTTATATGTCATTTTATTTAAATAGACAGGGAGATTGGGAATATCTCCTGGCAGATGAAAGACACTAAGGCTCAGGGATGTTAAGAATACTAATCAAGCTGTCACAGTTGATTTATCATGAAGCTTGAGCTCCAGCCCAGTCTTTTTTAACAGCGTTTCTTCAACACGTGTTTTTTTCAGCTTTATTGTGGTATAACTGACAAATAAAATGATAAGATATTTAAAGGGTACATCATGATGGTTTGATTCCAGCCCAGTCTTTTGAAGAATCATCTAGGTCCCCTTCTCCTTTATCATACTGCTCAGCAGAAAACTCCCAGTGTCCCCAATAATCTAAGCAGGGAGCTTCTTGAGTGCTTTCACCTTCTCTTCTAGCCATGATTCCAACACATCAATTTTGATAAACCTAGTCATGGAAACAAACATGCCCCATGGATCACTGGGACAAATTCTTCAAAGCGCAGACTCAAAGGGTCTCAATTTAAACTAGCATACAGTTTTTCCCAAAAAAACTTCTCTAGTAACCACAACAAAAACTATCTGAACCCCAATAATTTGTACTAGACAGAGGCTCCTTATACTTTTACTGGACAACACCCTTTTCTTACCTGCTAACGGCAACCTGCCATAGTATTTCAGGAATGAAGAAAGTTTCTAAAGCTCCTTGAATACACAATCAACACCAGTCTTCAGCACCACCATCATCATACTTATCATCACAGATAATAGTTATTGAACAATAACCATGGCCAATAACTGTGCCCAGTGCTGTTACACTCGTTCTCAGCTAATCCTTCATAACCCTGAAAGGAAGGAGTTAGACTGAGTCTTTTCCTTAGAAAAGCTACGAAATCAACGAAAATCATGGAGATAGTAAATTCTAGAGCTGGGATTTGAAACTGGATCTGTCTCACACATCTAGCACCCAATATAACATCTCTTACAGGTACTCAATTCATGCAACAGCAACAACAGCAATAAATATCTTCCCCCATATCTTCCTCCTGCTCTCACTGTATAATAGATTTCTGCTTGAGATGAAATATTGAACCAAATGATCATTTGGTCTTTCCAGCTCTTTGGATTCTATGAACCAAATAATGAACCTTGCCCTACACAAGCCTGAGAAGTAACAGAGTTTTGGTAAATGTGTGAAGCGTAAGCCAGACCACATACTTCTGTGATGAAAAACATTAATTCCAGAGCTGCAGCCAAGAGGGTCTTGCTTTTAGTTTGAAAGAAACTTTATGTTACACAATAAATCAGATGGAAACATCAATGATAATATTTGTCAACATGGCTCAGCACACTTTAGCAGAGAATTACCAAGCTCCTGTCATGATGAAAAGGAAATTGGAAGGCGGTCAAGTGATATCATCCCCTGTACATTGATCCAGTGCTGCAGGTTTTGGATGATTTGGTGTTAAATTCATCTTTACACATCACTGTTTCTTGAGGTTTGGATTTTTTGTGAGCTATATGGCTTGTGATTTAAGGGACATAAAAGAAAGTTCTTTTGAAAAAAGAACTTATTAAGGGAACAAAAATAGAGCTAGTTATGTTGTTAAAATATTTGGGGTTGAATAATATCTTTTTAAGTGATAACATTATGGTAAGTAATGTTTAATAGAAGCATGTAGGATAGTGGACTTCTCTCTAACGGTGCACGAACGTTTGCATGAAGTAAGTAAGATTAGGAAAATCCTGAAAATATGACCAAAAATGGTACTCACAATATTGATTGTCATATATTTTGATATACGAGGCTTTAATAAGGCTGCAGTGAAGGTATTATTTGATGAATGCTTAAGTTTTTAGATTTCCTCAAGGTTATAGAAACAAAATCCAGTTTCAATGGATTAAGTGACAGTGCAAAATACCTTACTGTCTAGTTTTGTTGATCTCTAATGCTATTTTCACAAAAATTACTGATGACACTGCATTAACAAGTTTCATTTTTACTGTCAGATATTTTACGTGCCTGTCCAGATGCAATTATAAATTGAAAAACCAAAATTATAAGCGATATATCATGTCTAAAATAACCATTACTTTTCCTAAAACGTTACTAAAATAATTCTCAAATAATACTTATTGGTTGTTTTGAATTTGAATATGTGGAGTAAATCACACTGACTAAAATTAAAGGTACATAATAACTAATTGATAAACATTTAAATTAGTGGCTGGAAGGTAGGTGAAATTAATATTTCCAAAGTGGAGTCACAACTCATTAACCACAATTGTCATTTTCTACTATGCTGATGGAAGAAATCTATTTCATTTAAGGTTAGATGGACATGTTATGTGAGTGATCCACTAATTTCCTTATCGGCTTATATAAAAATCGTCTACCAGGGAAATTGGAAAAACCATGCCTTTAAGTTTGTTCCCAATATACAGAATCCCTCTGCTACTCTCACTCCACCTCCAATAATCCAGTTACTGAATTCTAATAGTCGTTTCTACCTATACTCTTGCCAGGTCAGGCAGGAGTATTATTCCATTTATCAATGAAAACACACCACTAACTGGTGATTTTATTACGTATGAACATGTTCCAAGGAGTGATAGACTTTTGATTTAGAACGCTGAATCACGAGCTACTGTTGCGTCTGGTGAAAGCTAAGGCTGTTCAGTTTTCAGCTTCAGGTGATAAGATATTGATCTGCCCCCCTATCTCAAGCCAGTAATCAAATACAATGAGGCTACAAGGTGCTTATGGTGACTGGATGCCTCTGCAGGAGGCATATGGAACTAAGAATATTACTTAATCCCTGTGAACAAGGTCTACCATAGTCCTTAGAGATATCGACACCCTTGTGTTCACCAGATGCTTAAAGAGAGTTGTAGTGGGGTCACAGATAAGGAAGAGCCTTGGGCTCAGATCTGTAGAACTCATAGGTTATATATAATCTCCTGAAGAGGAAGTATTGTTGAAATATTTATCTTTCATATCATCTGAAATAGGTTGGGCTCACAGCAGGCATTTAGTACATTCTTGCTGACCTGTTTCATTGTTTTGACTCCTGGGCAGCATAATGGCATACAAATAGAAAGTAATACGAGGTCGTGACTGGTATATACGCTGAAACTGGTTTCTGGTTGCTGAAAATAATCAAGATGACGAGGAGAATAAGGGTAGAGGTGTGTGTGTGTGTGTGTGTGTGTGTGTGTGTTAGAGAGGGAGAGAGAGAGAGAGAGAGAAGGAGGGAAATCATGAGAGAGGTAGACCCTTCCCATCTGCTTCTGGAGTACCTATTGTTGCTAGTTTCAGGACTGCATGAAAAGCAAGTCTAAAAGCATTGAATCCATTCCCTTTATTCATTATTAAGTTAATAATTTAAAGTATTGATTAATTAAATTCCCCTTCTTCTACTCCACCAAAAGAAGACATACAGATGGCCAAGAGGCACATGAAAAGATGCTCGACATCGCTAATTATTACAGAAATGCAAATCAAAGCTACAACGAGACATCACCTCATACCAGTCAGAATGGCCATCATCCAAAAAGTCTACAAACAACAAATGCTGGAGAGGGTGTGGAGAAAAGGGAACCCTCCTACACTGTTGGTGGAAATGTAAATTGGTACAGCCACTATGGAGAACAGTATGGAGGTTCCTTAAGAAACTAAAATTAGACCTACCATATGATCCAGCAATCCCACTCCTGGGCAGAAAAACCATGGTTCGAAAGGATACATGCACCCCAATGTTCTTTGCAGCGCTGTTTACAATAGCCAAGGCATGGAAGCAACCTAAGTGTCCACTGACAGATGAATGGATAAAGAAGATGTGGTACATATATACAATGGAATATTACTCAGCCATTAAAAAGAATGAAGTAATGCCATTTGCAGCAACATGGATGGACCTAAAGATTATTATACTAAGTGAAGTAAGTCAGAGAAAGACAAATATCATATGATATCACTCATATGTGGAATCTAATTTTTAAAAAAATGATAAAAATGAACTTATTTACAAAACAGAAACAGACTCACAGACTTAGAGAATGAACTTATGGTTACCGGGGGGATGGGGGGAGGGAAAAATTGAGAGTTTGGAATTGAAATTTACACACTGCTATATTTAAAATAGCTAACCAACAAGGACCTACTGTATAGCACGGGGAACTCTGCTCAATACTCTGTAATAGCCTCAAGGGGAAAATAATTTGAAAAAGAATAGACACATGTATATGTATAAGTGGATCACTTTGCTGTACACCTGAAACTATCACAACATTGTTAATCAACTATACTCCAATATAAAATAAAATATTTTTTAAAAGAAAAAAAAGTCAAAAAAATTCCCCTCATCTTGGGGTAGACCAAAATTCTGTAATAAAGAAATTAATATTTCAAAATAAATGTGTAACATCTGAATGCAATGCATAGAATAAAAATACATTTAGTTATTAAGTTGTAGCATTCTGGAGCTAAAAGAGACCTCAAACATCATTTATTTGAACTCTTTTATTTTATGAATGACAAAACTAAGGTTCAAAGAGGAAAAATAACTTCCCCAAATTCAAACATCCAGTAGAGAGCAAGGAATATTGACTTTTAGTTCAGTGATCCTTGTACTTACTAGGCTGCCTCACGCTGCACATTAGTGAACACAACAAAGTCACATGGATGGGAACATCTTTTCCTGTTCTTCATCAGTTACATATATACAGATAATTTCTCCCAAGCCCTGTGATTTATAGTTAATTTTAATCAAATGTAAATTTTATAATCAGTTCTTATAATCATTTACAAAAATGATTTGCAAATTTAACTTTTAGACATTTCACTGGGTAGTTGGTTATTCTCTTTTCATTTTATCCACATTAGAAAGACCCGTCTGTAATACAGGTTCTAAAAGAAGGCTTTGGACTTCTTTTTGTCTGTAAAAGCATCTAGGATAATTTATATTCTTGTAGACACAGAATATTTGCTTTTGGACCATAGTATAGGCAACATCTAAAATCATGCTTATCGAAATACAAAAGGAAAGCAGCACTCAGCTTTGTGTCTGCAAATAATCGTTGCTCAAAACAAATAAAGATATTATTTTTAATAATAATATTATTAGTTTAGGACTCTCACCCTCCAATTTTCCTATCCTGCATCCTTTTCGTATCTGATTTCTGTTGTTTCCATTTTTGTATATATCATCTACTACTCATTGGTGATCATCACCCTGTGGTTGGGAAATTAGGAAACCAGCTCAACAAAATAATAAAAACACATTTATCTACCATCAAAAACAGATATGCAACAATTCCTCACAAATTTACATAGTTAAGAGTGGCAGCTATATAGCTGTTTGCTCGTTCCCATAATAGGATGTGCAGGGTTTCATGGTGTTATCATCTGCTGAATCATTTCCTCCAACTTCATATCGTTTCTAAAATACAATTGATTTCCTTGGTTTAATGGTTATTTTCTTCTGTAATGGAATTATTTTTTCTAATGAGAGTAATAGTTTTCTTTCACTCATCAGAAAATAAGGAAATGCATAATTTTTACATATATTTTTAAGCATGAATAAGGTATTGAGTTCAAGATGAGTAAGAAAATATACACTTAGGCTCACATTTCAGGATCTGTATCGTGCCTTTTCTGAAAAAAATCTGCACAATATTTTAATAATATTTTAATAATATTTTTATGAACATCAAATTATATGTAATGATGTCTTTTGACTCAATAATGGCAGAAATATATGAACTCCTGTACACTGAGAAAAAAAAGAAACACACTTTGGGCAACAGAAATAAAACTCCTTTCAATGGTTTGCTAGCGAATCACTATCCTAATTCTAATGCCAGGATAGATTCAACAAAGCTTACCTAATTTATCTTCTATATTACTATTACAGCAGTCTAAGAGTTTCTCAGTTGCCAAATTATGCTTGATTTATATTGCGCTCTTAGGCAACTGAACTTGGGGTTTGTTTATTTTATAGGTTGGTTGGTTTGGTTTGGGTTGTTGCACATGAATTTTAAGGTAGTTCTTCCTTATCATACAATAGATCTTTTGAATGTAAATGCTAAAAGTTATCATCCAAACTATTAGTTATGCCCTAAGCCCTAGTGGTCTGCATATAAAAAACTCACACATGCCCTTTGTCTTTAACCAATTCTCTTTCTCTTTCTCTTCCCCCCCCCCCCCCGCCCCCCACACACACTGTAGCTGCCTATTTACCTGTTAATACTTCTTGGAAATAATGATTCAACAGAAAATATATTTTCTCTTATCCTACATTTTTCTAAATTTTCTGGATTGGCCTAGGAAAAGACTTAGCTGCAACTTAAAACCATAGAGATCTGTGGCAACATTTTCCTAACCTACTTTTTTGGACTCTTGTGAACAAAAGGAATGAAGTCAGTTTGGTGGTGTGACTTTTTCTTAATAAAGCCGAAAGGTTCCTGGTGACCACTGATGCTTTTTCTTGTTCTTGTGTTTACAAACCATAGGCCTGATAATCTATTCTGGAGATGATTTGTACATAGAAACCAAAGTTACTTATCGTTAGAAGCCAAATTCTACCATTTCCCTTTAGGAACTAGTGTTCTGACATCTCTCTCATTCCCATGACATGTTAAACATGGCTAAGGTAGTTCTTCTGCAAGAACTTTCTAAAGTGAAAGTCATCTACACTAGAGACTTAAAAACTCATTTTAAGAGTCTAACAATGCTCTTTTATGCTATAGTGTACGTAGGAATCACTTGGGATCTTCCTAAAATGCAGATTTTGATTCAGTGGGTCTGGACTGCGGCTTGATATTTTTCACTTCTGACAAACAGGTGATGCTTCTGCAGCTGATCCCTGAACCATGATTTGTGTAGCAAGGAACTGCACAGTGATCCTCAAACTTGAGTGCTCATTAGAATCACCTTCAGGGCTTTAAAATAAATAGTGTCTGGGTCCCACACCCTGAGATTCTGATTTAATTGCTCTGGGAAGTGGTCTGGACACTGGGAATTTTAGAAGTCCCCAGGAGATTTTAATGTGCAGCCAAGAGTGGGAATCACTGTCCCTTTCAGCCCTCTCTGTATCACTGCATTTTCTTTGATGAATAGAATGGAAGCAAGTAAGGAATTTCTCTTTCAAAAACAACAAAGAAAACTGCTTTCTTGGGGGCATATCGATGATTATAAAGGCATGCCCAGTTCTACTGCTAGCATGCTCGGACCCCGCAACTGTCAAAGTGGTTCTGGGACCATCACTTGGGACTTGTTAGAAATGAAGAATCTTGGACCTCACCGCAAACATTGAGAATCAAAACCTGCCTTTTTAACAAGATTTTCCAGGTGATATTTATGCACGTTAAAGTTTGAGACTCACTGCTCTAGGAGGTTCTGTTCCCTTGGCAGTCGTTCTGTGTCAAGTACACGGTGCAACCAATCAGTCCCATTATAAAGACCTTGGAAGTGAAGAGGGGAGAGAGAAGAAGCCAATCAACAGTGAATAACTGACAAAGTGCTCCATATAGCCTTGCAAGTCAACTCCAAAATATACTCACAACCAGGGTAAATTTCAAATCTGTCAAGGAAGTACTTATATAGCAAAAATAAGTAATAATTATTTTTGCTAATTTATGCAGCATTCATTTTTTTCTTTGTTTTGGTGATTAATTGTGTGGGCATGCTCTACAGCTCTACAGCTCTGTATCAGTAGTTCTCAACTGAGGGCAATTTTACTTCCCCAGGGACATTTGGTATTTTGGTTGTCACAACTTGGGAGGGTGTGTGTAAGTGGCATCTAGAGGGTAGAGGCCAGATATACTGTTATCAGGGAAACATCCTACATTGCCCAAAAACAAAGAATTATCTGGCACTAGATGTCAATAATCCACTGAGGTTGAGAAATTCTGCACTACAGTGTATCAGTTTAGGGATACACACATACACACACATAAACATATATGCATTTCTTGAAGAGGCAAAATATCACTTGTAAAGTGGAATAAGGTAGTTAAAAATTTCCTCTGGAAACTCACTCCATTATGAAAAGCTGAATGACCAGGATAGTAGAATAACACAGTGATCTCAAGGTGTGCAAGTTGGTATAAATGTGTAAGGAGCCCTGGGATGTATAGTTCATTTTCTTAGCGAATGCATTAAACACTGCTGACTGGCATTGTAAAAGTAGTCCAGTAACATCTCGCTGTTTACTTTTTGGTTCTCATTAGTGTTAAAGTGTCAAAACCGAGTAACCACTTAGTAAGCACCCTCGTGCTGGTGGCATTGAATTAGGCACTCCACAGAGATAAATCCCTGACTTTAATCACTTGTGGGATTAATTTACAATGTGTAAAATGCACAATTGTGTAACCTTCGGAGAAGTTCTCTTGGTTGTGCTCTTTGTTTTCATTTCATGTGATCATGTTTAGTCTGTTAGGAGTTGTTGAAGTTCTGCTGAGGAAAACCAATGTTGCAGTACAGACACATCAGCCAGCCTTGGATGTTGATGAGATTCCTTGTATAGAAACGGGGTCCACTAACTGTTCAGAGCCAGGGCTCTATAGTGAGATGCACAATAGACATTGATCAAGGCAGTTCTTGGGAATATGAAAACTGGGTAAAGGTAGAGGCCTGGCACCAGGGATCTGGCAGGCTCATGGTGTTGGCCTCCTTAACTTCTCTGCCTCCTACCTAGGCTTGCTTCGGGTCCCTTGTCACCAAAGTTCAGAACATATCTTTTGGAGGTATTCCAGGTGACCCTACAGTGTGCTGGAGGAAAGTGTTAGACCTTCCAGCAATAGCGTTCTATCTAAAAATGGAAAACAATGAGGTTTGCTAATGATTCATATATGACTTTCACACTTGGTTTGTCTGCCAGATGTTCAAGTGTCACACTGTGTCCTGAGGAAAACCTGAAGCTGGTCCACAGCTGTGACTTTACTAGTTCCTTTGCTTTCGACATATTGCAACGTATGGTGGCTTAAACGTACTCAGACATGTGATTTTACCATCTTAAATCATAGAATCTTCACAACCTTGTTTATTGGAATGGGGTATAAGCAAAATAACTTTTGTTCTCCATGGAGATTCACTGGCTAGCTCCTTGCAAAGCACCAAAAAAGTAGTTGAAATTAGAGATATCAACTTTTTCTTTTACAAAATGATTAATTTGCTGACCTTTTCAGGGATGACCAATGACTGTCAGTAGTTGCTACCTCGCAGGCATTTAAAGACACGCAAACACATATAATCGGTCGCTTTAATATTAAGTGGGTTTTTATAAAGAACATGACAATAGTTACTGTTGAAAATAACTAATGCTTTGTAGAGAGTATAATACCAAAAAATCTGAGGGATTTTGTTCCCATATCTAGGAAGTTTTGTTACTGAAAAAGATGTGTCGTGTATAAAAACTCTGAGATCTAGTCACCTTGAAAACTAGACTTTGATTTTCTAAATTATTTAAAGATCTCCCAAAGGAAGAGTTTCAGTGGAATTTCAATGTCTTTCACAGAAATCTTTTATTCCCTCACAGAGGTTCACTGGTTAACTCCTAGTAAAGCACAAAAACGCATAGTTGAAATTAAAGCTACTATGTTTTCTTTTTTTTAAACAAAAGAGAGGTGCTAATTTTCAGAGATGACCAGTGACTCAACAGTCTCTACCTTACAGATATTTAAAGACATAGACACATTCCTCACATTTAATTTGTCAAATATATATACAGCAACAGCTTTATGGAAATACAATTCACATATAAAATTCACCCTGTTAAAGTGTATAATTCGGTGGTTTTTACCACATTCACAGTCATCCAACCATCACCACAATCTAATTTCAGAACATTTACATCACCCCAGAAGGAATCCCATACATATTATCAGTAACTTCCTATTCCCACCTACTCCCAGCCCTTGACAATGTGGTCATAAAGGACCACATACTGAGAATAAGCAAAAATAACATACCAATTTGCTCCAGAAAATGGTTTCTTCTGGAATATAAGACTAAATCAACTAAGATAATCCAAAGCCTTTATACCATAAACTATGCCCAAACTTAAACAGTTCCCCACTTCACAAGATCAGCCTTAAAATCACCATCCCAGACTCTAAACTAAACGCCTATAAATATTCTCTCCTGACTTCTCCTGTTCTGAGACACAACTAAGACTCTGTCAAATTCTAAAATGAGTCTAATAAAGTTAGCTTTGCTTGATTTGCAGGTGTTCTCTCTTACTGCAGTGAGTCTGATAAACTAAGCTTTGAGTAATCAACAGATGTTTCTGGTGGACTCTTAGAATCCACATTTGGTAGTCCCCTTACTCTCCCAGTTGGGTTTCTTGGGCAAGAGTCAGGATGGCTCCAGCTCTCTCTTGCTTGTAAACTGTGGAAAACACTCACACATTCTTTCCCCTTGTCAAACTCTTAGAGTGCAGGCTGATTCCAATATAGTCACTTTTCCTTTGCTTTGCCACCAAAGAAAGAGCTCACCTTCCTGCCTGACCTGCCTTCACGGCTTCCTAGTCAGTAGTGACATTCCAGTCCACTGTCACTTGACAACCTCAAGGAACATATATGAGAGTCTTTGCTCTCTTAAAACACTTCTCTTTAAGCTTGAGGTGGAATCCAGCCATCCCCACCTTGGGATTGGTATGGGGTAATGGGTGAGACCACAGAAAGGTAACAGCTTCCTCCAAAGAAATCTCCTCACAAATCCATTCTTCAAAATCTGCTCAACTCCTAAAGGATTTTAAGATTTGAAAAATTAACAACTTTTTTTTGAAAATTCGAATTTAGTACAGCAAGCACACTTTGGAATATATCTATTGTATCCTGGTGCCTCAGTCAAAACTCTCACCATGACAGTCAGCTATAGTCACACAGTAGTCCCCCCTTATCCTCGGGAGACACATTCCAAGACCTCCAATGGATGCCTGAAACCATGGATAGTACTGAATCCTATATATATATTGTTTTTTTCCTAAACATAATACATACCTATGACAAAGTCTAATATATAAATTAGGCACAGTAAGAGATAACAATAATAACTAATAATAGAACAATTTTAACAATACACTGTAATAAAAGTTATGTGAATGTTGTCTCTCTCTCTCTCTCAAAGTAACTTATTGTACAAATCTAATGCCTTTTCCACCTTAACTAATTACTTATCACGCACTATGGCCCTAACTTTTGCAGTTTGAGGTGTGGCAGCAGAACCAGCACGAATTCCTTTTTCCTTCTTCACAATTTCATGGATAGAAGATATTCATGGATAGAAGATATACCTAGATCTTAGCAACTTCAGCACACGATTTTTCTTCTTTCCTTATTAAGTCGACAACTTTCACCTTTTCACTTAAAGGAAGCACTTTATGGCTACTCTTTGATATATCTGAATTACCAGCATCACTTCTCTTGTGCTTTGGGGCCATTATTAAGGAAAATAAGGGTGACTTGAACACAAGCACTGTGATCCCGGGACAGTCAATCTGATAACTGAGAAGGCTATTAAATGACTAACAGGCAGGATTCTCTGGACAAAGGGATGATTCACATCCTGAGGGGGATGGAGCGGGATGGTAAGAGATTTCATCAAACTACTCAGCGTGGCACACAATTTAAACTTTACGTGGAATCTAGAAAAATGATACAGATGAACCGGTTTGCAAGGCAGAAATAGAGACACAGATGTAGAGAACAAACGTATGGACACCAAGGGGGGAAAGCAGGGGGTCGGGGGTGGAGGTGGTGGGATGAATTGGGAGATTGGGATTCACATATATACACTAATATTTATAAAATAGATAACTAATGAGAACCTGCTGTATAGCACAAGGAACTCCACTTCGCTGTACAGTAGAAATTAACACAACGTTGTAAAACAACTATACCCCAATAAAAAAAATAAACTTTATGAATTGTTTATTTCTGGAATTTTCCATTTAATATTTTCTGACAGAGGTTGACCACAGGAAATTGAAACTGCAGAAAGCGAAACAGCAAATAAGGGGGAGACTACAGTATTTTGGGGTAAACGTGCCAAGCACTTATTTTACTGAGAAGCATTTGCTGTTAAAAATTAGTTTGGGGGCTTCCCTGGTGGCACAGTGGTTGAGAGTCCGCCTGCCGATGCAGGGGACACGGGTTCGTGACCCGGTCTGGGAAGATCCCACATGCCACGGAGCGGGTGGGCCTGTGAGCCATGGCCGCTGAGCCTGTGCTCCGCAACGGGAGAGGCCGCGACAGTGAGAGGCCTGCGTACCGCAAAAAAAAAAATTAGTTTGGGACCAGTGATCTAGCCAAGTGCTTCCCATGCTTTAATGTACATACAAAATTACCATGGGGATTTTCTTAAAATGCAGATAAACAGGTTCTGATTCTGTAGGTCTGCAGTGAGGACGGAGATTCTGCATCCCTAAAAATCTCCCAAGAGACGTCAAAGCTGCTGGTCCTCAGACCACAAGACTCCAAGCAGGCTCCCTGTCTCAGGGGTTGGATCAGAATTGTGAATTCTTTGAACTAGAAAATTGAAAACAGAACAACAACCAGAGTGCAATCACTCATCTCTGTGTTGTCCAGGCAAAGAGATGAGGAGCAAGAATCTGGGTTAGGAACTGGGCAGAATATGAGAAATAATAAAATTGAGAAGAGGCGGTGAAGGGACAGGAGGATTTCAAAAGGAGCCTGATTACAGATGTGAGACATAGTAGGCAGAAGATAAGAATGGGTCAGAAGAGCAAGACAGAATAATGGGAGGAAGAACGTAGATGAAACCAATATAACCTGGCATTTCTGGTCCATATTTCATTGGACAGACACATTTCCAAATGCCAGTTTTGCTGTGCTCCTTTGCAATTTTTTGTTTTGATGGATATTAAAAGAACTTGAAGAGGTGGGAGATACAGATCCAGCCTGGGCCAAACATACCAATTCTTTTCTTTCCTGCTTATTTACACACTCACTGTTGCTATGCCACATTTGAGAAAATTTCTTTTGAGAAATGTCCAAACTGATAGTAAAGGTACTGCATAAGTCGGAAAAATAGAATTATAAAAAAGTCCAGCCTACTCAAAACTATACTCAGTTATCTTGTAAGTTTGCTGGAAGTAAAATAATTTCCAGTGTTTTCTCTGTCAAAAACTCCTCACCATTTTTGTCTGTTTGTGTAGTTAAAACAGAAATTTTGAGGAGTGTGTGGGGGTCAGTCATTTTCAGCAGTGTCTTTTGAAAGAGCAAAGATGATGCTGGGTAAACAAGAAGTGTCCCTGAGCAGGAG
This sequence comes from Pseudorca crassidens, assembly GCF_039906515.1. Classification (NCBI taxonomy): domain Eukaryota; kingdom Metazoa; phylum Chordata; class Mammalia; order Artiodactyla; family Delphinidae; genus Pseudorca; species Pseudorca crassidens. The sequence continues at coordinate 102,661,033 of NC_090317.1, forward strand.
TTTCCACTGTTGGATTTCTGCATTCAGGAGGAACTGACCTTGTCCATCAAGATCTCTCATAAGCAACAGTGACAGAGCATCTCACTTACATATCATATTTCCCACTTGTAAATAAATATATTGAGACAAACTGTTTAAGTGAGGCACTTTGCAGGCACTACAATCATCAATGGCTAATGAATCAGTGTTTCTGGTCCAATAACATAACCAAAAAAAAAAGAAAAAGAAAACAAATGGAAAAAAAGAGTATAGTTTTCATCAACTTACTGAACTAGAGAAAAAAATACTTTCACTTCTCAACTTTAAAAATTTTACAATGGTTCTATTTTTAAGAGGCTGTGGGTTATTTCAGAGGTAACTTACCATCTTGAAAGTTGAGAAATGATTTTAATTCCAGCTAAGCAACATATGCTATTGCCATAAAATGAAAATCTTTACAAAAATATATATAACAATCCAAGACTAGTATTTACTGTCTGAAATCCATGCCTTGGTTAACTTTTTTAAAAATAATCTTCCCAGTCATTATATTTATATGCTGGTATCCTCATTATCATTTCTGTCTCTTCTTTGGGGAACAGTATTATAAGTGGTTTTGTGATAGAAAAACTAAATGTGGATGAATCATGAAGATTCTTTAAATGAATCTTAAATCTTATTAAAATAGTTGAGTCATTTGTGTTTCCCTCCCACAGAGGCAATAAAAGATTCATCTAATCTAAATCATTTTCACTTTCTCTACCAGTTTCTGGATTTTTTAAACCTGAAAAAACCTTCAGAGCATTACCATCTAAGGGATTGAGAACTTGTGTGTCTGACCCTGGTTAGGAAGGATGAGATTGGTATTCTCTTATATAACTGTATTAATTTCCGTTTACATAATGAAGCACAAAATGTTTGAGAGGAGAAAATAAATTATGACTATATCCATTAAAGTAACTAAAACCTTGAACTTACATGTTTTCTTTATTTGCTGATTATAAGCTTTTTTCCTCCCTCTCCCTATCCACACTGCCCCTGATGACCCATTCGTGTCACAAAACGCCCACATTTATTGATCAACTGAATAAATGATTATTGATTTTGTAATTTTCAGCATTTTCAAGAATTTCAATCATGTTAATTTGAGGACAATCTTGGAAGGGGCCCTTTTGGGATAGATGTGTATGGCAAGTCATTGAAACCAAGACAATAAACATGTTCACAATGTATGTCCGCATAATGACACTGGGTTACTATAACAGTGGTGCTTAGTGCTATTTCAATTGAATATTTATTCATTCATGGATATATAAGCCTTGGGCTATTAATAATTCTGAAAGAGAGAGTGTCATATTTCTAGTTCCTATGTAGGTATTAATTCTTTAATGTTTCTGGTGTAGAGTTAATGAAATTGCCTTAGAAGTTTGAAGTTGTGTTAATATTCTGTATTTTGTATCTAGGTTAAGGACTGAGAACATCTGTGAAGTTAAATTGGAAAATTACCAATATGAAATTGGGTTGGTAAAAACATATTAAAGTAACACAACCTTTTTTTTAATTGAAGTATAGTTGATTTACAATGATATATTAGTTTCAGGTATACATAATAGTGATTCAATATTTTTATAGATTACATTCCATTTAAAATTATAATATATCGGTTATTTTCCTTGTGCTATACATTACATCTTATTTATTTTATACCGCAGTTTGTACCTTTTAGTCCACTTACCCTATTCTTGCTCCTCCTACCACCTCTCTCCCCACTAGTAACCACTAGTCTGTTCTTTGCACCTCCGAGTCTGTTTCTGTTTTGTCATAGTTATTTGTTTGTTTTATTTTTTAGATTCCACATATAAGTGAAAACATACATTATTTGTCTTTCTCTGTCTGACTTACTTCACTTAGTATGATCATCTCTAGGTCCATCCATGTTGCTGCAAATGGCATTATTTCATTCTTTTTTATGGCTGAGTAGTATTCCATTGTACACATGTACCACATCTTCTTTATCCATTCACATCTTGATGGACATTTAGGTTGTTTCCATGTCTTGACTATTGTGAATAGTACTGCTATGAACATAGGGGTGCATGTATCTTTTTGAATTAGTGTTTTAATTTGCTTTGGATATATACCCAAGGGTGAAATTGCTGGGTCATATGATAGTCCTATTTGTAAATTTTTGAGGAACCTCCATATGGTTTCCCATAGTGGCTGCACCAATTTACATTCCCACCAACAGTGCACTAGGGTTCCCTTTTCTCCCCATCCTTGCCAACATTAATTATTTCTTCTCTTTCTGAGGTCAGTCATCCTGACAGGTGTGAGGTTCTCATTGTGGTTTTGATTAGCATTACATTGATGCTTAGTGATGTTGAGCATGTTTTCACATGCCTGTTGGCCATCTGAAGGTCCTCTTTGGAAAAATGTCTACTCAGGTCTTCTGCCCATTTTTAATTGTCTTCTTTGATTTTTTTGATATTCAGTTGTATGAACTATTTATATATTTTGGATATTAATCCCTTAATAGACATATCAGAAGATATGTGCAAATATCTTCTCCCATTCAGTAGGTTGTCTTTTCATTTTGTTGATGGTTTACTTCGCTTAAGGAAGGGGAAAAAAAACCTCAAGTTTTTGACTTGTGGTTACCATGTAGTTCATATATGTTGACCTATAACTATATCTCCTTGTTTCAAGCTGATAATCATTTAAGTTCAAACAAATTCTAAAAGCTCTACATTTTTTACTCCCCCTCCCCACATTCTGTGTTTTTGATGTCATATTTTACATCTTCATGTCTATCCCTTAACTCTTTATTGTAGTTATAGTTGATTTTACGATTTTTGTCTTTTAACCTTCATACTAGCTTATTTAAGTGGTTGATTCACAGCCTTTACTATATATTTGCATTTACCAGTGGGATTTTTCCCTTCTTATAATTTCCTATTTCTTGTTGTAGCCTTTTCTTTTTCACTTAAGGAAGATCCTTTAACACTTCCTGTAAGGTCGGTTTAGAATTGATGAACTCTTAGTTTTTGCTTTTCGGAGAAGCTCTTTATCTCTCCTTCGATTCTGAAAGATAACCTTGCTCAGTTGAGTATCCTAAGATGTAGGGTTTTTCTTCCAGCACTTTAAATATATCATGCCACTCCCTTCTGGCCTGCAACGTTTCTGCTGAAAATTCAGCTGATAGCCTTAGGGAGGGGTTCCCTTGTATGTGACTTTTTGTTGGTCTCTTGCTGCCTTTAGAATTCTCTCTTTAACTTTTGCTATATTAATTATGATATGACTTGGTGTGGGTCTCTTTGGGTTCACCTTGTTCGAGACTCTGTGCTTCCTGTACTTGGATATCTGTTTCCTTTTTCAGGATTGATATGTTTTCAGCCATACTTCCATCAGATACATTTCCTACCCCCTTTTCTCTCTATTCTACTTCTGGGACCCCTGTAATGCAAATGTTAGTAGCTTGATGTTACCCCAGAGATTTCTTAAGCTATTCTCATTTTTAAATTTGTTTTTCTTTTTGCTGTTTTGATTGAGTGATTTCCATTATTCTACCTTCCATATCTCTTATGTGAGTAACACTGCCTTTTGAAACTTAGATAATTAGATAGAAACTATGAATGAACCTATGCAAAGGAACGTGGTTTCCTGCCAATCTCTAAGACTAGTGGTTGAACTGAATTGGCACGGTATCATAGTTGAAAATGAAGGCATCCACAAGAAAGTTTGCTTACCCTGGTGTGTGTTTCCCCCAGGCCAACAAATGCAGTAGTGTCAGATTCCCAGGAGACAAGGCTTATGCCATCCACAACGTGAAGATGAACTCATTCCCACAAACACATACATTACAATCTGTTCTCTGTCAAACAGCTATGAGTATAAAGAAAATCTGACTAACTGGGCTGATTTGGGTCCTAATTTGTCCTTGGGAGTCAGAGATTTGCTTAACTTTAGCAAGAGAATGTATTATAATGTTTGCCATGAGTTTCACCCTCTCATCATTCAACTTAATACAACAGAGTTAAAATTATTATTGGTAAGGGAACAAAAGATAAGTAATTGGGTAGGGTACCATACCTTAGATGACAAATGAGCAATGCTTATTTAGGAATCTATGTTTCTTTTGAAACCTTTTCTAATATTACTATCCTATGAACTGGAAGCTTTCTATCTCTGCAAGGGTTACCCCAAGATGTTTTTCATAGTTTCTGGCCCTGTAAGTTCTCTACTGTTCCTAAATGCTATTTAGGGAAATAGCACTAATTTCTCTCCACACTTCACTCTATTCTGTGAAGACCTAGTGCTCCTAATGCTTCTCTCTCAATGCTGACCTTGACAGGTGGCTCCAATCTTTGAACTACTGAGTATTATCTATTTTCTGCACACATAGGTGACTCAAACTCCCTGACTCATGGTAAATAGCTTCCCATTTTATACACTGACCTGTCAGAGAGAGTACACTGTTTTCTTTTTGAATACTAAGGTACTCAAAATGAGGATAACTGCAACAATACAAATCCACAATGTTTGAACAATTTTATCTCAAGTGATAAGTAATATTTATAGTGATATCAAATTAATTTACAAAGGGAAAGTGATTTTCTGACTAGTTTTAGGAGACAGGCCAATTTTGGCAATGACGCATATTACTGACAAATAATAAAAATGTTAACATCCTGGTATGGAATTCTAAATAAAATCTACAATAAGATATTTTAAAGTGTAGGGTTTTTTGTTTTGGGGGGTTTTTTTGGGGGGGGGTTGGAACAGAAGATAGGTGGGTGGAGATATGTACGAGCCAAGTAGCACAGAGAACACACTTTATTATTCATTATGGTTCTGTGGAGAAAATTACTACAGGAGCTGGGATACAGCCAGCAGAAATAGCAACAATTCTTTGTGTTGAGGATCTAACGCTGCATGGGAACTCATATTCTTGGGACTGTACATTCAAATACAAAATGAAATATCAACATCAAAGAAGATCACCACTTAGGAGAGATCTGTGGCTAAGCAGTACCTTTCTTAGAAGGAACTTACCAAGCTTTCTTGATGAATGTATTGCTTAGATATTTAAACACGCACTGCTTTTATTTTCATTATAGCTATACAAGCTCTAGGCTATGCTACAGAGATAGTTCTTCAAAGTTTCCAATGTTGGCTGCTAACTTATGATGACTGACCAGCAAGAAGACATTTTTAATTTATTGGGCCTTAGCACCATCCATACACTGAGAGAGATGGGATCCACTCTACAATTGAAGATTCCCTGACTCTCTTGTATTATCTTCCAACATCAAAAATGTTTTGAGGGGCTTCCCTGGTGGCGCAGTGGTTGAGAGTCCGCCTGCCGATGCAGGGGACACGGGTTCGTGCCCTGGTCTGGGAAGATCCCACATGCCGCGGAGCGGCTGGGCCCGTGAGCCACAGCCGCTGAGCCTGCGCGTCTAGAGCCTGTGCTCCGCAACGGGAGAGGCCACAACAGTGAGAGGCCCGCGTACCGCAAAAAAAAAATAATAATAAAAAAAAATGTTTTGAGACAAAAATTCTAAATGGTTGAAACAATGATTTTTTCTAGTCGTGTAAGAAGCAAAATCATATATACCTCATTTTCTACATAATTAGAGAACCAAAATATCCAAAATATTGAGTCACTTGAGTGAGTGTGACATCAATGGCAAGTTTAGATGAGAAAATGAAAAGGCATCATTTTGAGCCAAGGAATTATGAGTGTTAACTGGAAAACCTGGGAGAATGAAGACTTTAAGGTAATTTTTACCACAAAAATCAGTCTCCTCCAACATTTAGATCAGAAAGAAATAGAATTGTTTCTATGTGACAGTATATGACAGGACCCATAAAATGGCACAAAGTCATATATTAACAAGATCTGGAGTGATCAGGAACATCAAAGTGGAGGAGGCCAACTAGCCTTAAGGATGGGTAGATTTTGATAGAGGAATGATGAAGAATGAATTCTATGCAAGGTAAATAACATGGTAACAGAAATGAGTTCAGTAAGAACAATGTGTCATCACAGAATGGTAAATATTTGAGTATAGCTGGATCAAAGGACTCTTGCACCAGAGTAGCAGGAAGGAATTCTCTTTCCGAGAATTTTGACAGTCAAGTGAAAGAATATGGGCACATTTTATGAATATTTGATTTTTAAAAAACAACTAATGGACACTTTCATTGAGGTATTCCAGAAGATAAATGGAAGTATAAAAAATGAGTTGGAAATAGGAGACTCTGGAGGCCAATGAGAAAAATATTGAAATACCTTCTGCATGAAATGATAAGGTTGGGCTTTGATGGTGACAATGGCAAAGAAAAAATAATGCCACTGTGAAATCTGTGAGAAGGAAAAATTCATTAGGACTTAATGAACTGGTCTTGGGAAGATAAAAACAAAAGTGAGAACAACAGAATTTCAGAAAATAGTGACTTGGAGATCAAATTAATTTAAAAGAGAAACAGAAATTACAGAAAAGAACTTGGTTGCTTTTATATGGCATACTGACTTGTAACAAGGGCAATTCTGTCTACAAGACAACAAAGTGGCAATTCCAGTAGTAATTTTGTTATTAAACAACTTTTAACATAAAGAACATGAATACTTGTTAATTCTTGGTGGTAAAATCATGGTGTTGTCTCTGTAATTTTATTATTTTTTTCAGTTTTCGAGATAAAAAGAGAAAATAAATGAAGGCAATAACAGTAAATGAGTGTGTTAAGAAATGAGAGCTCAGGCTTCCCTGGTGGCCCAGTGGTTGAGAGTTTGCCTGCTGATGCAGGGGACACGGGTTCGTGCCCCGGTCCGGGAAGATCCCACATGCCACAGAGTGGCTGGGCCCGTGAGCCATGGCCGCCAAGCCTGCGCATCCGGAGCCTGTGCTCTGCAACGGGAGAGGCCACAACAGTGAGAGGCCCGTGTACCACAAAAAAAAAAAAAAAAGAAAGAAATGAGAGCTCAAGGAGGAATAGGTTAGCTTATTCCTAATTTGGAAAAATATTAGAATATATGTAAATAAGGGGAAGTCGTCACTGAGTACATGAAGATAAAAATGAAAGATGGTAGACAGAGAAGAAAGGACTAACTGGACAATATCGTAGAGGTGGTTAGAGTTCATGGAATCAGAAATACTAGTAGCTTTGATAGGAAAGTGGGAATCCTTCTCTGCAAGGAGGGGGAGGGCTTACATTCACAGAGGCTCTTAGAGGTAGTGAGGAGGGGAGGTGATTAGAAAGTGGATTTTCTAATTATATGGACTCAGTCTTTCAGCTATTTTGTAGATATAGTCATTTATCAAGAGTAAGAGATGCTGTGATTAAATTATACCCTTGAGGAGTGCATGAAGAGTTTGAAATGGCTTCTATGGTCATTATAATAGAAATTCAACAAGAAGTATATATTTTTATTGTTGAGGAGCAGTAAAGGAGCACTTGGGATTAGAAAACATTAATTTGTAGTGGATTTTCAAAGCAAATGATCATAATTTTCTTCAGATCAACTCCTGACAGCAAAAGCTTAGTAACTGGCAAGGCTGACCCAGTGGTTCAGAGTGAAGTTTCTATGTGAGAAAGAAAATAAGAGCCTGAGCACTGACAACTGGTAGTCGCCCTTGTTGCTATCAGATAGGCTATAGTAGATTCTTGCTGAACATAATCTCACAGAACATCAACATCTGACAAGGATTTTCTCGGTGATAGTGATAAAAGGCAAGACTACTCTGATCATGCTGCAACAGAAATTTAAACAGCAACAACAAAAAACAAAGTCCCTGGGCAACCACAAAAATGACCAATAATTCCCCCTTCTCTGCTGACTTGAGTGATCACTACCTACTGCCCAGTGACTATTCCAGCCCTGCTCAGTTCCTTCTGTCACCTGGAAAAAACTGCTCTCACTTTCTGCAACATGTACTCCAAAACAGACATTCACTTCCTTGGAACCTCCTTAAAATTGATTAGCATAAACCCAAACCTGAGAACATTCCCCAACTCCTTCTTATTGGAATGTCCCACTGTTCTTCATGGTTTAGTCTCCTTGGCTGCAAAAATAAATTTAACTTTGTTGACTATAGATATTCCTAGTGGTCCCTTGCTGGAGGGTATTAACATAGGGTACAAAAGTTAGCACCTTCACCATTAGCACAATTAATCATAAGTACAAGCTGTGAGGGCATAAGTGAAACCAGAAAGTAGCTGATAGATTAAAAGATGTGGATAGAACTCACAACAATGGTGAAGAATTGGTTTAGACTGTGAGAGACTATGGTCAGGGAACATAAAGAGAGGACAGATTCGCTATGATGATGAGAGTTTGTATTGAGCACTTACTACTTATAGCTCCAAGCACAGTTCCTTGCAATCAGTAGACTCTACTGATTGAAGACTAATGTTTATTTTAAACATGGAGCTTAGATCAAGTTCTTTGATCTCAAGATGAGTAGACTTTGCACATGAATTCAGATTCAGAGAGTATGTCAGAAACAAAAGGACACTGTAGTGTTTCTTTCTCCACTGACATGGTAGGGAAGAGATGAGGTTTCCCTGGCCAAAGAGGGGAGCTGAAGGGATCACTTTCTCTCCTCTCTTACAAAGTAAAATAAATTAAATGAAATTCATTTATTTTGTCATCCAGATACTACCCTCAACCACCAACTCATCAATGGAGAATAAATATTAAATATCCAATCTGTAATAGTTTAAACTTATTCTGATGAAATAATATTGAGGAGCATCTTTTAAAATGCAGGTTATCAGATTTAGAGTAAAATACTTAATTTTTCAGAGAGCCTCCCTAAGGCCTTCCCTACTTCTCTCCCTAAGGTGGTATCAGGGAATATGGACAGAAGGGTTTTAAGGATCTTCCTGACATGAAAAAGGTCCTCAAGTGTGACGCTCTCTATTCCTCCGGCCTCTGTAACAAGATTTGTTGTAAACATCGGTGTGGTTAGCCTTGCTAACAGTATGGCTGAAATTCATGATTGGTTCAATTAGTGATCTGGTCTCTTTTAACTTGGTCAGAACAATTGAACCTCAACTTGCTCTCCACTGGCAGCAGGTTACTGACTGCAACTTATCGCCCCATCACATCTGCTGGCTCAACAGCTACAGTGAGCCCCTCATCAGGCCAGCCAGTTCTCAACCCAATGCCTGTGCCATATGGGAATTGGGGTTGGTTCAGGAAAGGAAAACTGTAGGTCTTCCTTCTGTCAGATCCCTTTATAGGCCAACTTCCTCAAGTCTTGTTCAGGGTTGGTGGGAGAGTGAAGTGAGAGTGAAGTGAAAGGAGAAGTGAGCTTTCCCTAGCTCTCTCAGTGGATAGTAAAAGCAACCACCTCCTTCTCAGCCATTAATGTTACCCTTATTTATCAAAAGTACGTCCTTCCTATATCTGTAGCCACAAGCTGAGAAATTGGCGACTGCTTCCTTCTTTCCCTCTCTCCCTCCTTTTCCTCCCCCTTCCATCATTTCCTAGCCAGAAATGGGCACTATTTCTCTAGAGCTCCCCTATGCTCTACTTTCCTTGTACCAATGGGAAGTAAGTTTAAGAGCCTAAAGTCTTACAGGGGTGGGGTAAGGAATAACTGTAAACTGGCTTCATTAGGTTGATGCTTCATAGCCTAAGATTTAGAAAACACTTGCTAAAGACAATGCTGGACTTGCAAGGCTGCCACTTAGTGTCATAATCCAATTTAGAATACCTATTACCTAGGTCTTCTGCAACCAGTCACGGTTACCTCTCAGGAAGATGGATGCCTAGGGAAAACTAAGTCAATTGTAGTTTACAGAGGAAGTAAAAAATAAACCAACCTGTTAGTTCAGGAGAACTGATTGATAAAGAAATTGTAAAGATGCTGTAAATCTGTGATAGTAAAACAGCAACCAGAAGAGCTCTAGGGTTTCTGACATTATGCATCTTGACATGTCATATGGGTTTGAGTGTTCAGGGTGAGCTGGGGTCCTCTGATTTTTTCTGTTGCTGGAGGAACACTTGATGCATAACTCTGAAAGAGACAGCACCATACAAAACTTTTACATTCCAAGAAATTTACTCTCTCTTTTAATGTCAATAAGCACAACAGATGGTGGTAATATATGTTTTATATGTGTATTTTGGATTTATTTTAAGAAACTTTGCCTATAGTCATCTCAATGAATGATTCCATTTTTCCAATCTACTATCTGATTTGCTTACTCTATAATTCTCTATTGTGACTATTTTAGAACTACGATGAAAAGGCCAAGCATAAGATGTAAGCATTACCCTAACCAGAGCAGAGAAGTGAAGTTTTTTTTTTTTTTTTTTTTTGTGGTACGCGGGCCTCTCACTGTTGTGGCCTCTCCCGTTGCGGAGCACAGGCTCTGGACGCACAGGCTCAGCCGCCATGGCTCATGGGCCCAGCCGCTCCGCGGCATGTGGGATCTTCCCGGACCGGGGCACGAACCCGTGTCCCCTGCATCAGCAGGCGGACTCTCAACCACTGCGCCACCAGGGAAGCCCGAAGTGAAGATTTTAATAAGTCTATTTAAAATGCTCTGGGGTCTGTAATAAAAAATGCTAACATAACACAGAATATACTATTAAACATATTTACACACTAAATATCCCTTAATGTCATACAAATACTTAAATCTTAACCAAAACTGGTTTATATTCTACATTACTAAAATTCCATTTTTCCTACTTCATGAATTATTTCAAAGGCAATTTTCTCCAGCATGTGACTGTAAAGTGCTGGTATTTTTAATCCTCTGTAAATACATTCAAAGTTTAAACACAGTGGGAAGTTCCTTCTCTGTTGGAAATTTAATACAGCTGTGCTAGGCAAAAAACATTGAGTTGTCTTTCAAATTGGACGTATTAATTTAGGTAAAGTAAATTAAATTCCATACTGTAGGACGCCAACCGGATTTAAAATTTTGTAGCTCAAAGGTTAAAAATCACTCTTGTTTCAAATAAGACATTAAATTGTAGAGTAACAAATAGAATAATCATCTTAATATCAGTTAAGGGATCAAGTTACATGCATTTGGAAATGACTGATTTATACACACATGCCATAGAGTAGTACTGATTTAGCAAATGTGCTCCATTTTCATTAAACCTATTTACATGCATATGCAAAAACCCTGCACAATATTCACTATATTCTATCATAGATACCAATTAATAAAAATACTGTAAGTATTATAATTTCCATAATTCTCATTACTTCTCTAACTGTAGAAATACACTGAGTCTTGCCTTGACTAACGGCAAGATTGTACTATGGAATGTTTTCAAGGTTTTACATTTCAAAGGGCAGAGAGTACTGTTCCAGGCAGTAATTTCTAGGAAGCATGATATATAGGGGCAAGAGTCATAAAAGCCAATCCTTTGATTCTCATGTGCCTACAGAAGAAACAAACCTTTCAATATTTGGAACCATGTCATGAATAAATTGGTCTTTTGATTTAACCCTACTCAACCAGATAGATCACCAACTGAATAAAACATGAAATGGTCTATGAGGTGCTGCTATTGACTGATGCATAAAGGCAATAAGACACACTGGAGACTGTGTCCCACTTTGCTGAGTTAACTAAGGGAACTAATATGATTACAAATGTCCATAAGCCCTACTCAAAGTACCTGTTAGATCCAGAGAAGCCTTAAAATTTTAGACTATACCCAGCAACAAAGAGTGCAAGTTGTTATTAATTAATCTGAGCATAATACATTGTCCCCTTAAGCATAAAGAAATAAAGGCAGGGACTTCCCTGGCGGCCCAGTGGTTAAGACTTGGCCTTCCAATGCAGGGGGGTGTGGGTTCGACCCCTGGTTGGGGAGCTAAGATCCCACATGCCTTGCAGCCAAAAAACCAAAACATAAAAAGAAGCAATATTGTAACAAATTCAATAAAGACTTTAAAAAATGGGCCATATCAAAATAAAAATCTTTAAAAGAAAAAAGAAATAAAGGCAGAATTCAGCAATGATGCATTACTTTAGAGACAGAATGCAATGACAAGTAGACATGCAGTTCTAGGACATCAGGTTGCATGCTATGTGGTGATGTCAACCTGTCGGTAGATAAAGGCTCAGTGGAGAGCACCCCACTAGAGTATGGGGGTCCTAGAGAGGGACATACAGTCATCTGAAACAAATAAGAACCAACATCAAAAAGCAAGATATGTGGTTTCTTTCCTTCTACTAACTTTGGGTTTTGTTTGTTCTTCTTTCTCTACTTCCTTTAGGTGTAAAGTTAGATTGTTTATTTGAGATTTTTCCTGTTTCTTGAGATACAACTGTATTGCTATAAACTTCCCCCTTAGAACTGCTTTTGCTGCATCCTAGAGGTTTTGGATCGTTGTGCTTTCATTGTCACTTGTCTCTAGGTATTTTTTGATTTCCTCTTTGATTTCTTCAGTGATCTCTTGGGTATTTAGTAACGTATTGTTTAGCCGCCAAGTATTTGTGCGTTTTACGTTTTTTTCCGTAATTTATTTCTAATCTTATAGCGTTGTGGTCAGAAAAGATGCTTGATATGATTTCAATTTTCTTACATTTACTGACACTTGATTTGTGACCCAGGATGTGATCTATCCTGCAGAATGTTCCATGTGCACTTGAGAAGAAAGTCTGCTGTTATCAGATGGAATGTCCTAAAAATATCAATTAAACCTATCTGGTCTACTGTGTCATTTAAAGCTTGTGTTTCCTTATTAATATTCTGTTTGGATGATCTGTCCATTGGTGTAAGTGAGGTGTTAAAGTTCCCCACTATTATTGTGTTACTGTCGATTTCCTCTTTTATAGCTGTTAGCATTTGCCTTATGTATTGAGGCACTCCTACATTGGGTGCATATATATTTATAATTGTTATATCTTCTTCTTGGATTAATCCCTTGATCATTATGTAGTGTCCTTCCTTGTCTCTTTAACATTCTTTATTTTAAAGTCTATTTTATCTGATATGAAAAAGAAATAAAAGGAATACAAATTGGAAAATAAGAAGTAAAACTGTCACTGTTTGCAGATGACATGATACTATGCATAGAGAATCCTAAAGATGCCACCAGAAAACTACTAGAGCTAATCAATGAATTTGGTAAAGTTGCAGGATACAAATTAATGCACTGAAACCTCTTGCATTCTTATACCCTAACAACAAAAGATCAGAAAGAGAAATTAAGGAAACAATCCTAGTCACCATTGCAACAAAAAGAATAAAATACCTAGGAATAAACCTACCTAAGGAGGTAAAATACTTGTACCCAGAAAACTGTAAGACACTGCTGAAAGAAGTCAAAGATGACACAAACAGATGGAGAGATATACCATGTTCTTGGATTGGAAGAATCAATATTGTGAAAATGACTATACCACCCAAAGCAATCTACAGATTCAATGCAATCCCTATCAAATTACCAATGGCATTTATTACAGAACTAGAACAAAAATCTTAAAATTTGTATGGAGACACAAAAGACCCCGAATAGCCAAAGCAATCTTGAGGGAAAAAATGGAGCTGGAGAAATCAGACTCCCTGACTTCAGCCTATACTACAAAGCTACAGTAATCAAGACAATATGGTACTGGCACAAAAACAGAAATATAGATCAATGGAACAGGATAGAAAGCCCAGAGATAAACCCATGCACCTATGGTCAACTAAGCTATGACAAAGTAGGCAAGGATACACAATGGAGAAAAGACAGTCTCTTCAATAAGTGGTGCTGAGAAAACTGGACAGCTACATGTAAAAGAATGAAATTAGAACACTCCCTAACATCGTACACAAAAATAAACTCAAAATGGATTAAAGACCTAAATGTAAGACCGGACACTATAAAAGTCTTAGAGGAAAACATAGGCAGAACATTCTTTGACATAAATCACAGCAAGATCTTTTTTGACCCACTTCCTAGAGTAATGGAAATGAAAACAAAAACAAACAAATGGGACCTAATGAAACTTAAAAGCTTTCTGCACAGCAAAGGAAACTATAAACAAGATGAAAAGACAACCCTCAGAATGGAAGAAAACATTTGCAAACAAAATCAACTGACAAAGGATTAATCTCCAAAATATATAAACAGGTCATGCAGCTCAATATTAAAAAAACAAACAACCCAATCAAAAAATGGACAGAAGACCTAAATAGACATTTCTCCAAAGAAGACATACAGATGGCCAAGAGGCACATGAAGAACTGCTCAACATCACTAATTATTAGACAAATGCAAATCAAAACTACAATGAGGTATCATCTCACACCAATCAGAATGGGCATCATCAGAAAATGTACAAACAACAAATGCTGGAGAGGGTGTGGAGAAAAGGGAACCCTCTTGCACTGTTGGTGGGAATGTAAATCGATACAGCCACTATGGAGAACAGTATGGAGGTTCCTTAAAAATCTAAAAATGGAATTACCATATGACCCAGCAATCCCTCTATGGGGCATATACCCAGAGAAAACCATAATTGAAAAAGACACATGCACCCTAATGTTCATTGAAGCACTATTTACAATAGCCAGGTCATGGAAGCAACCTAAATGCCCATTGACGGATGGATAAAGAAGATGTGGTACATATATGCAATGGAATATTACCCAGCCATGAAAAGGAATGAAATTGGGTCATTTGTAGCTACGTGGATGGACATAGACACTATCATACAGAGGGGAGTAAGTCAGAAGGAGAAAAACAAATATCGTATATTAACACATATATGTGGAATCTAGCAACATGGTACAGATGAACTGGTTTGCAAGGCAGAAACAGAGACACAGATGTAGAGAACAAACGGGGAAAGCGGGGGGTGGTGGTGGGATGAATTGGGAGTCTGTGATTGACTTAGCAAATTTTTTTACTAAAAATAAGCAAATAACATGAAGCTATATACTTTAAACGATGAAAAATACCCCTTTATTTTTGCCCCATCCCTGCCACCCAATTTGAAATGTCAATTTCATCAAACAAGAAATTTTCAGTTCTATTAAACTTCATAAATTTGTTTATTCCTGCAACAGTACCACACAGATTAGCAAGGTTGTTTCTCAGACTGTCCTTAAATAAGGCTGATGGTAAAACATTTCTGTATGTGTGAGTAGCAGGGAGGGAGGTGATATAATGTGATCTAGTTATCACATTTTCTGTTATGACAATCTAATAATTCATCAAAAAATATCTGGAAAAGAATATGTACCACATGTTCAAACAACAACACTCATGAAGTATTATTTTTATTAATTGACCTGGTAACAAATTATGACTGGTGGTGAGGATAAGACTGTTTTTTCTAGTAATTGTCTAGAATGTAGTTATTAAGTGTTCATCATTAGTCCAGAGTCATAGGTCTTATCAGTAACAATGTAAAAGTATTGATTTAACCTTATTTTGTGAAACCAGAATATGGATCCATCTGGAATAAAGGGATCCTCACTCTCTGAGGAGAGCTGAATGAGGTTGGGGCATATCTACGTGAAGGGGCAGGCTCCCTTCAATAACCTGTTTGAATTAACTGTAATTTATAGAGGATTGGGTGACCAAGGCCCCAGGGTTCTGCCCCACAGCTCAGTCCGTTGGTGGTTAGCATTACCTTCATTTGATTTTGCTCAATAAGTATGGTTCAGATAGTACTTTCCTACAGAGAACAAAGAAACAGATCTTTTGGTATGAGTACTCATGTCTGTTAGCAGCCTTATTTCTCAGTGCAAATTAATTCATTGGTATTTTATTTATCAAACATTTTTCCATGTTTTCAAGGAATGTATCGTTCACCTAGTACCTAATTACATTTGGCCAAGTGAATAGAATCAAGTGATAAAAATATGCTGTGCTGTGAATGACTTTGTCCTTGCATGTAATAAATAATAACTATGCTTGGCATTATTTTTGATGCGCTGGCTGAGGTTAAGAATGTTTTGCAAGATGGACAGACCAAGTTCTTCTGCTCTTCTGGAGCTTATAATATACATATATATATATATATATATATATATATATATATATATATATGGGAAAACCAACAACATAAATAAATATGACAATTCCAGATGATGATGAATATTATGATGCTTTAAAACTGTGTTTTGATTTTGGAAAATGGTCTTTTGACTGGAAACTGTAAGACTAAAGGCAAGAGAAAATGAATATGAACACTGTAATCTAGTTTTGGTAAATTTTTTCTCATGGGAGTACAGGTTAACAATTCTGTAGTTGCTACACATGTACACTGGGACTGAACAAACAAGTAAATGGATAGCAGATGGTGGGAGTCAGGTTTCTCACTGTTGGAGTAGGAGGTTATAGATAAACAAGGAGGTAGAATAAACCCTCTGATACTGGATTAGAGTTGGAGACATCAGTATAAACTCATCTTCAGCTTATTATAATGCAGATGGATAGATAAAAAATTTAGATAAGCGCGTGTACATGGCTTAATATGCATACATATATTTTCTACCTCTGTTCACTGAGAGGGTTTATAAGTAAGCATACCTCTATAGCAACAAGCACATTCAGTGCTCAGATCATGCTTTCTAATACCATTCTCCAATTAAAGGAACTGGGGTTTCTTGGAGAAACATTGGGGCAGAGAATGTGTAAGATGAGATTGGAGCATCTTATAGTACCAGAAAGTAAGGAAGTATTCAAAAAACAAAAAAGATGAAGTTATATCAAAGGGACTTAAGAGCCAATCTGAAAGAGTTACCATTGGCCAAAGCTGGAACAATTTGAGCAACAACAACAATAAAAAGTGATGGATTATAACTCAAAATATTAAATAAATATCCATGAGTCCATATAAAAACATAGACATGGTGGTGTGCTTGTAAGTGCTCAATATAAATAAATAATTGAATAAATAAATAAATGGGGGAGGGTGGACAAATCTCTGGTGCAGAAGAATAATTTATGTAGATACTCTCCCCTCCTGGAAATGGAGGTTAACTCCCCACCCGCCCCCCAAGTGTGGGCTGCCTTTAATGCCTTTCTTCCAAAGAGAATTCTGATGGAAAGGGTGGGGCGGGGAAGAGTAAGAGAGTGGAGAAACCTGATAAACACTGTCGGCTCAGCCAGCTGACCAAGGTTAGTATCATCAGTGATGACTCATGTTGATAGCACATACCCTTGATATAATCTAATGAGAATGACACTTCACTTCTGTGGTCTTCCTCTCCGAAACCCATAACCTCAGTTCTAACCATAAGAAAAACTTCATAAAAACTTCAGTTGCAGGACATTCTACAAAATGCCTCAACCAGTACTTCTCAAAACTGTCAAGGTCATCGAAAATAAGGAAAATTTGAGAAATTATCATAGACTAGAGGGGGCTAAGGAAACATGTTGATTAAACATAATGCGGTATCCTGTTGTGATCATGGAACAGAAAAGGACATTAGCTAAAAAAAAAAGTGAAATCCAAATACAATGTGGAATTCAGTTAATAGTAAAATACTAATGTTGGCTTTTCTGTTGTTAAGAAATGCATCATAGTAACACAAGATGTTAATAATAGGGAAAACTGGACAGGGGATATAATAGAAACTTTGAACTATCTTTAGAAATTTTCTGTAAATCAAAACTATTCTAAGTGTAACAGTTTATTTAAAGTAAAGACCTGGATTTTGTGAAAAAAGAGTGACTGAGAGGCAGAGCGAGTTGCTTACTTTAGTCTGGAGGTAGTCGGAGAAGGCTTTTCTGAAGAAGTGGTATTTGAACCTGGACAGAGGAGGGATGCAAAGTTCTGGAGGATGGGAAGTCCTGATAGAATAGCAGGTGCAAAAGCTTGAGGCAAGAATGAGCTTGGGGTGTTTAAGGAATAGCAAAAATACCTGTGAGGCTAAGAACATAGCATTTGACTAGAGAAATTTGTACAAGGTGAGAGCAAAGAAGAAAGCAAAGGAGAAATCAAGGGAGTATGATATGTAGGGCTTTGCATGCCAAATGTCCTTCTCTCATACTAGACAAGAAGCTACCTCAGCGTAGGGCAAGTGACATCCTTTTCTCCCCTAACTCTAGCACATTGACTCATAAATACAGTATTTTTTTGTGACTTAAAATTCAAAACTGGGGAAAAAACAGGCCCAATGGTGTGCTGGTAAATGTTTAACTGATCTCTAGAGAAAAATAAAACCCAGATTGTACTGTTGACCAATTTCCTTGGTATGAATAGTCCCACCATGGCCGATTTCAACCTACTGATGTAATATCACCAAATGAGGCATTAGGAAGAGATGTGTACAATAAGATCTCAAGAGCTGGCATGGCTCCAGCACATCACTGCACAGAGACCACTTAGGATCTCTTCTGAACAACACTCTCATTTAGCACAATTCTCAGTTGGCTATGATTCCACCTGTTCAATCACAAACACTTATTTTCCAAGCTTTTTCAGAAGGACATTATGAGAGACATAATTAAATGTCTTAAGTTACAAGTCAAAGTTACCTAGAAAAAGAAAGTTCAACTGATAAATCCTTCAACTTGTTCTTGGCGAACTAATTTTGGCTCCCCCCAAAGCACCAATTCCCTGTCACAGTATCCACAATTCATCTCTGCCAAGATCATTTCCTAAGGTTTTCTGGGTATTGAAAACTCATCCACCAATCTTTTCTTGGAAAGTTATACTATTCACAGGTTTTTTTTTGGCCTCGCCATGTGGCACGCGGGATCTTAGTTCCCCCACCAGTGATCGAACCCATGCCCCCTGCAGTGGAAGCACGGAGTCATAACCACTGGACCTCCAGGGAAGTCCCTATAATCTTCACATTTTTGAAGATCAGAACATTTTTCACTTCTTTCAAATAACACCACTTTCATATCAATAACTGCTCAATGATTACTGGCAGCAATTCGGTTAGTTATGGCAATGAATCCCCCTTTTAGTTTAAGTAGCTGGTTGGAATCACCATCCTGAAGTCCTGGAGTTTGGCCAGCATGCTAATATTGGAGAGCTCTTCCTGGAATTGAACATCTCTTCCTTGGATGAAGCTAACAATGATAGCAACATAACTAAGCAGTTGCTCTGTGGCCTTCTCAGTCAAGAAAATGGAGGGAGCCAGGGCTGAAGGAATGGCATAAGAACATATAGAAAGGCAACAACTACAAGAAGCCATTCTAGCCAAGGTATAGAAGAAGCCGCAGCTCTTTGTGAGAACTCTCATATGATGGCATGGACTTAACAGTCATCATTAAATTTCCCAAAGTGTGGAGCAGATTTTATGTGTATACACAACAAAAAGTACTGCAGAGCATAATCCAACAGTGTACAATGCCCAAACATAACGACTAGCATTTACCAGTAGTGTGGTCTCTAAAGGAGATGAAAGAACAGCTCACATTATAATTTTAGAGAGGTATTACTTATAAAAGCTCATTTAATCCTAAAAATAGTCTTCTGATAATGATATGATACCATTTAAAACACAGGAAACAACGCTCAGAGTTAAATCATTGGGCTGAAGCATATAAAATCACCATTTTTGTGGGTCAAAAAAATGCAAATATCAGTAGTTTCATATTCAGTCTATTCTGGCCAAAAGTCACAGTGTTAGTAACGAAGCAAAGACCCCACTAGAACTGAAGTCTACTAAACCAGATTCTGTTCTCTTTTCATGTCACTACATTGTATTTTTAGGATGTCAATCTCCTGGTTTATAAATTTCTGGAATATAGGGTTTCTGACTTTTCATATGTGACTTGAAAACAATAAATGATCCAAAAATTATTAGAAAATCAATGATATCACTCAGTAATATGTTGATGAGAGCTGTTAGTCCAAATCAGCATTGCCTAGGGAGATTAATAAAATGCATATTCCTAGGCCACAAACCTGGTGACTCTGATTTAAGAGGTTTGTAACAAGGCTCAAATTCTGTATTTTTGATAACCATCTCACATGGTTCTGATGCACCCAGTTCTGGAGAGGTATTGGGGAATCACTGAGATAGAAAATGAGACAGTTCTGATGAAATCGATTTTTCTCTTTGTGCACTGTGCAGACACTCGGAGTCTGAGTATTGAGTTTGGACGATACAAACAGGCGACTCATAATCATTAAGCATGGACGGGCTGATGTGCAGTGTACATCCATACACAACTGGCTATGACTGCATCTTCGATTCAGCCTGTTCTGAGAGTAAATTGGAAAGAGTCAATTCCTTCCTTCTCACACTCTCCTGCTCCCTTACCCAACATCAGCAGCCCCCGTGTTCTAGTCTCCTTGACATTTCCTGAAGCCAACAGCTGCTATTAAGTAAGTGTGACCAATCAGACTTCTGGTGGGAGAAACATCCCAGAGATAAACCATTTTTCACACAAAGTTCTTAAAAAACGCTTCATTTTGATATCACAGTAGAAACCTTACTTGTTGACTAAAGAAAATAAGTATCTCAAGAGACAGCATATAAGAGTAAACAGCAAATAAAACATAAATAAAAATAAGGTAATTATCTTTCCTTCCTTGAGATTTAGAGTCCGTTTTCTTCAGCCATTAGTAAATTGGCCTTTTATTTGTGTGTATAACTCACTAAATGTAGTTATATGCTCTTAAAAATAGCAAATGATTATATTTTCTCTGTGTCAGTCATTTGTCAATGTCACAGGTATCTGTGTCGTCTACCTAAATCTCTTTCCTGCCCCTCCTCCAAAAGACACACACACACACACACACACACACACACACACACACACTCATCAATCCTGTTTTTCTCTATGTCTACATCCCCCCACTATAGGGGACTAGAGA
The DNA here is from genome assembly GCF_039906515.1 of Pseudorca crassidens. Classification (NCBI taxonomy): domain Eukaryota; kingdom Metazoa; phylum Chordata; class Mammalia; order Artiodactyla; family Delphinidae; genus Pseudorca; species Pseudorca crassidens. The sequence continues at coordinate 102,681,778 of NC_090317.1, forward strand.
GTAATAACAAGGACTTAAAATTTTCCCTTCTTTAGCTTTACCTCACAAATCATTAGGTAGTGTTCATAAGTTCTAAATACCTAGATGAGATTTTAAAACAGCTACTAATATATTGCAGCACATTTGCTGAGCACATATCACATAGCAGATGCTGTGCTAAGCCACTAGGATATATCCCTTCAAAAAGCCAGGCATTAATCATGACTTCTTGAGCTTATATTCTAGGAGGGAAGTGATCCGGACTCAATTATCTCTATAGCTGCTTCTTGTTTTAAAATAATGATTATAAGTAAGAACGTTAATATAGGTATAAGATGAGATATTAAGGGTATGCATGGACTGAAAGACTTCACTGAGGTTAAATATATCATGATTTAGATAAGACTGGTTTCTGAACTACATAAAATCAATAAACTACAAAAAAAAAGATGCTTCTGGGCTTCCCTGGTGGTGCAGTGGTTGTGAGTCCGCCTGCCGATGCAGGGGACACGGGTTCGTGTCCCAGTCCGGGAAGATCCCACATGCCGCGGAGCGGCTGGGCCCATAAGCCATGACCGCTGAGCCTGCGCGTCCAGAGCCTGTGCTCCGCAACGGGAGAGGCCACAACAGTGAGAGGCCCGCGTACCGCAAAAAAAAAAAAAAAGATGCTTCTTACATGTAATGTATTGATCTCACTTCCATTCAGAGATGCCAAGGGGTTCAGTGATCAGCCCCAGACCACACTGTGGGTTAGGACAGAGCAAGCAGATCTATACATGCTGGTTTCCTGATTTAGTTTCAAAGTTTTTGACCATGCCATACAGCTTTTCCCAGTCCTAAAATGTAAGTTCAAAGGCCACCCTCAAACAATGGAGATTAAAAATGTGGGATATATTTCCAGACAAAACTCTAATCCAAAAAGATACATGTACCCCATATTCATAGAAGTACTACTCATAATAGCCAAGACATGGAAACAACCTAAATGTCCATCAACAGAGGAATGGATAAAGAAGATGTGGTACATATATACAATAGAATACTACTCAGCTGTAAAAAAGAAGGAAATAATGCCATTTGCAGCAACATGGATGCAACTAGAGATGATCATACTAAGTGAAGTAAATCAGAAAGAAAAAGACAAACACCATTGGATATTACTTATATATGGAATCTAAATATGACACAAATGAACCTATCTACGAAACAGAAACAGACTCACAGACATAGGGAACAGACTGGTGGTTGCCAAGGGGGAGGGGGTTGGGGGAGGGGTAGAGTGGGAGGTTGGGGTTAGCAGATGTAAGCTATTATATATAGAATGGATCAACAAGGTCCTACTGTGTAGCACAGGGAAATATATTCAATATCGTATGATAAACCATAATGGAAAACAATATTAAAAAACAGAATGTATATATATGTATAACTGAATAACTTTGCTGCACAGCAGAAATTAACACAACATTATAAATCAACTGTACTTCAATAAAAAAAATGTGGGACCCAGGACTCGTTACAATATATAGTTACTGTGCCAGTAAATTTGATGTAGAAAACATACTTTTATGCCAGCCAGCTGAGTTTAAGCACTGTAATCAGAAAACAAACAAAACTCCTTCTCAAAGCAAACCTCAAACTTTAGTGCCCTTCTTGATAAAGATAAGGGTTGCCTGGACCCTAACATATAAAAGAGGTGTATTAAATAATTATCAAGGTTCAAATGTTGGCATTAACTTCCAGTAATTTTTCCCTCTTTTAAAAAAGAAAACTTTGTATTAAAAAATTTCAAAGGGTTTTACAGAATGTAAAGCAGTTTTTATAAACCCGTAACGTAATGGTATAATATGAAATAAACTTAAATTGAATGCACACAATTTCCTTTCAAGATACTCTTATTTTTAAAAAGTTAAGGAAGAATGCTTGAAAAACATCTTTTGATTTTATGATTCCCAAAATAGCCTTTAAAAAATAAGGACAACGTGAATTTGCTCATCCTTAAAGAGGAGCCTGTTGCTTCCACTCATTTCAACAACAGTAATTTAGCTTAGTTTTTGTTATCTACTCAGATACACACTGTGGGTTGTGTACTCCCCAGGTGCTCAATAAATGGTTGCTGCTGGACTGACAGATGTGTTTGATCTCCTCAGCACTACAGTAGTGGGCACAAACAGATACACAGATGCTGAAAGGGAATAGTTCATGGATGTAGAAAGCAAGGCAGGGCAGGGGAGGAGGTTAGGGCTCATCAAAGGGCTGAGACACTTGAGTTCTATGTGCCATTTGAAATTCATGTCCGTCAATTATTGGAAACATATGTAGGGAATTAGTGAAGCTGAGCTACACTCAAAAAAAGTGTTACAGATTACTTTTATTATTAGATAAATAAAATAGGGTTCTATCTTGATCTTTTATTTTCCTCCCAAATATTTTTATAAATTTCAAGAGGCAAGCAAAACTTACTAAGTAGTGCAGCCTAGGCCCTAGAATACACCATATATCTATTATCAGTTCCTATGGGCCAGGCTCTGAGGTCTGACTGGGCATGTAATGACAGATAAATCAGTCATACAGGCGAGGTATCTCTCTCACCATGGGCACCAACCTGTATTAATCATGACTTTTATTTTTTATACTCTCATGCTTTGACATCTTGTGGCCTTGCTGACCCTGGAGAAACTGACCCTCCCGGGGTTAGCCAATTCCTAGAGACAGCAAACAATTCATCTGGAAAATGTGCCTTTCATATGCAAACCAACCAATCCAGAGCCCGTTCCTCCAGCCACCTCTTTTACTGGGGTCTTGCACTCCAGGCCACTATTCCCCTTGCCCTAATTACTCCAGAGCCAGGTACCAGACAACTAGGGACAGCTGCTATGCCACAGACCCCACTGAAATTATTCAAACTACCTAATCCTAAACTTGCTGACCCTGTCTCACCAGTTCCTTCCCATAGAAACCACAACATAAGCTTGTGACCATGTTTTCCTCTTACTCTACCTCCTGACTGACCCTGGTGCTCCCCCACGTGGCCTGGCATGGCATCCTTTGCCTTGTGTTTCTAGGGACCTGTGAGTGGAACAAACTTTTTCCTTCATGACAGTCGTGTCTGTGTCTGAATGTCTTTGAGTGTCTTACCAGTCCTCATTAACACAAATCCTGGCTACCCTTTGTACATAACTCTACCAAACCATTATTTGCTTTCAACTAAGGGTTCTGAGATAATTTGGGGTTGGTGGGGGGCATGAGGGTGCATGACCAAGGCAGTAAGCATCTACAATGTATAGCTAGATGAGTTATGAATTCTCTATAAGTAAAGGAAGGAAAAGGCCATGAAATGAATTCAAGAAAACTAGATCTCATGTTATGTCCAGTGTATGAAAGGCAATAACTTAGAAGCATTTTAAAGATAAAGCTAAGTGTCAACCTCCAAATAAATTTCAAGGAATGAGATGGTTCATCCACATAGGCCAGACTGTATTTATCATTTTCATTTCATTCATTCTTCAGAAATCATGTGGCAACGTTTTTCACAGCATGGGTGAAAACATCTGTGGTCAGAAAATCCTGATGGTGGTAGTTGAAAGTACTTGTGCTTTGAAGGATTAGATGGAACCCAGGATTGAATAATTGTTATATAGTTATGAAAATAATGAACCATGTTAAGGAATTAAAGTTTTGCAGTCATATATACTTTAGGAACCAAAAATCAATATTAATTAACATTGTTAAAATGCTCTCAGTGTGCTCAATATTTTAAACTACATTTTGCCTACTCTTTAGAAATATATTTATGATTATGAAATGGTGACTGAATTCCTTTTTTTTTTTTGCAGAAAGAGCAACAGTAAAATAAAGAGGATTTTTATTTTGAGAATGGATGATAGAAATCTCCCTTCTCCCAACATGGAAACATGGCCATAGTTTCCATGACCTACTTGAATGAAGACCATTTATAATGCATTTATATGCTTAACAGTAGCCATGATGTAGGCCTCCTTACACCTGGTACTACCAGACCACTTACTCAACACTTGGCTGTTCCTACCTTCCTATCATGCACATGCTTAATGGAAATTACTGAATAGACAAGGCAGATGCCCTGTGTTTTTTGCTGTTGCTTTTCCCACACTGATTAGGTCTGTGCATATATATATGACATAATTTCAGGCATTATTCAGTTAATCAGATCAATGAACGAAGCAAAAGAAAAAGTAGCTTAGAGAACTGCATTAGGAAAATTCTCAGTAAAATGTGTTACTGTTCAGCATGGACGCTCACATCATTATGTTTATCCTGAGAAAGAATCCCTTGAAATGCTGCAGCTGTGGAACCAAATTAAAATCCAGGGTATCTGTACCATGACAGACATTCATTGCCAAGACCCTGGTGCCAGCCCACTAGTGAGTGTGGAGAATGTCTACCACTGTCTTCAAGAACATTCTTCAGACATCCCAGAATCATTGTGACTGGCCCCATGGAAAGACACACTTATCAAGGCATTGCAGCAGATTGTTGATTTTTTTTTTTTTGCAGTTAACGTGTATCAAAATGGAATGACAGTCATTCTAAAGTCAGAGGTCATACTTGTCTAAGAAAGGAAGATATATAACAAAAATCTATTGCTAATACAGAGATGGAATTCTGACTGGTCTATTGTAGCAACAAACCATCAAATGTGAGAAATTAGAAAATAAACTCTCACAAGGATGAAAGGAGTCATGAAGGCTACCCAAACCTTAGATGCTTACAGAAAGGCTGAGGAACTTTACATATATTAAGTGATTAAACTGCCCCATACTCTGTACTAGAGGCTTTACCTATGTGATCACACTTTAATCACCACAACAGCCCTAAGGGCAATGATAATACCAGCAATAATAATATTAATGACAAACATTTTTGAGTACTTGCTATGTGCCAGGTACTAAGAGCTTTACATATATTAACTCAGTATTAATTTTTTTCAACAAAGCTGAGTGGTAAGACATATTATGGTCCCCATTTTACAGCTGCAGAGACAGAATATGTAACATTCCCAATAGCCAGAAAGTTGAAGAGACCCAATACATGTCGTGTGAGAAATAGTTGGAGGATTCAGTAACAAGAAGCGAAGATTCAAAATGGAATCAGGTTGTATGAATGACTGTCATCCAAAGGAGGGAATAGATTGGATCCCTATGGCTCCAAAACTTCTTGCCATGAACAATGAGTGGAGGAGACAGGATGATATTTTGAACTGCTCAAGATTGAACACTCTGCCTTAAGAGAACCGGGAACTCTCCAGCAATCTCTCCATCACAGGAAATTTCAAGTAAAACTAGGCAACCACCAGGCAGAGTAAAATGAAGCAAAGAATCCAGCCTTTCGAATCTCAATGGTCTGGGTTCAAACGTCAAGCTTTGCCACTTACTGTGTGAATTTGGGAAAGCTACTTACGCACTCCGTGACCATTCTTCCTCAATGTGAATGGAACAAATAAAGGTACTTGGTTCACAGATAACAATGCTTGCCACATGACAGGCTCAATACAATGCATCACTTGGCAAATATGTCAAGATCATTTTGACAACTGTTTATATTGAGCACATTTCTAAAGTGTGAAGTTGTAGTAATCCCTGGCTAGCTATATGCAAAAAATATATACCTGATGGGTTTTTCCCTTATCTTTTATGTTTTTGGCTTTTATGTGGATTCCATTATTGACAATTCTGTGAGAATTTTACATCTAAAGTCAGCACAAAGAGACCAATGGTGAATATATTTAGGAGATGCTGGCTCATGATTTTTGTTTCTATGAGAAATAATTCTAAAAACTTATTTTATCTCATGGTGGTTGCAGTGGGTATGAGGGGCTTTCTAAATATTGAGGGGATGATGCCTAACTTTTTACTTACTCATTCTGAAGTTTTCCTACTAGTGTGATTCATATGCAGAAAATCCTTTTTGGGGATTTGTCCTTTACTTACATTTGTCTGTTGTGACATATTTTCCCTAAAATACAGCTGGCAGTTTGATCTGTGTGCTGCGTCAGCTGGAGGGGTATGAAATGCCTTTCTCACGATTCAGCTGGTCCAACGGAGTGGCTTTGATTTTCTTTCCCAGCTGTTGCGTAAACTGAGTGTATTAGAACTAGTTTATGTTTCATAGCATTTAATAGCTTTAGAATTACCAGAAATAGCTGTCATAATAAACATGAAAATGGGAGCACTCATTCTTCTCCTTGAAGAGACACAAACTTTCTTCCATGTATTCTGTCCCCTACTCTGACAGGTAAAAGCAACTACTGCATAACAACTATGATTCCAAAATTTGCACTCAAGTATTTGGGAAGGTTCTGCCAATCTTCCTTCTTTAATTCTTCCCTGCTTTAAATTTTAGTTGCTTCATTTTCTTTATTTTAATTTTCCTTTCTCCATGTACTATTTATCTGTATGAAAATAATCCTTCACCTCCTCAATTTCACACATAACAAAAGACTAGATGCATATGACACCTACTTTCTGTGCTAAATATGGTCTATTGCTAGGGAAAACAGAATGAGAAAATGGGGTCTAGAGAAACAAAGATGTAAAATTTGACATAAATGGTAGATTCCAAGTTATTCCATTTAATGCCCTTTTACCACCTCCAAGCCACCCAGGCCATTTACTTTCCCTTTCAATCCCTTCTATCCAGTAAGGTTGCTCTGAGCTTCAAAATGAACTTTTTTTAATGGACCACAGAAATCTATTAATCCTTAACAAAGATAAAGCCTTTCATTTTCTAGGCATGAAACAAAAGCCCTATATATAAATAATTATAAAAAATATAATATATGGAATTAAAATTACACAGAAAATAGTTGTACCTGAGATACCCATCATTTGCGGGGAGGAGATTATGCACTGGTTCTCAGAAAGTTTGAAAAGGAAGATGATGCCTCTGTAGACAAAGCAGAAAAAACTTTCCCCCAACTCTTACTAGAAATTGTCATGTCCTAATCATGTCCTTAACCACTGGAGAGTTCTGTCTCCAATCTGGCCTTTAGGTTATCAGTGAGGGCATCTTTTTGTATTAATCCACATTCTCTGAGTTGACCCCATTTATTCAGCCCCAAAGCATCCCAGTGAATCTAGCTTCCTGGATTCTTCTCCCCAGTCTCAAAATTGTCTCACAGAAAATGTTTAAAATAATATAAATTCTAGTTTTGCTTACCCATAATTAGACACAAAACATACTTCTTCCTGCCCTAGAAGGAAGCAGTCTACTTAATGTTTGATGGACTTACTTAAAGAGACAAGTGGGGAGTCACAGATTATTACAACTTGATATGTACGCAACTACATAGCCTTTGGAAAGGAATGGTGATCTATTAATAGCCTGAAAGTTATAAAAAGAAAATTCCAATCATTTGGTGCTGCATTTTCCCTACCAGCTAAAACTCCAACTTGAATCCAGAACCGTGGCTGCCACACCAGGCCTTGAAGGACTTGCACACCTCAAGAATATTAGTTTTCCTCATTCACCCTTGGGTTTTTCAAGTTATTTACTAAGACCTTATCTACCTCTGCCCTGTCTTGCCCTGCTCCAAAGGGACGTAAAGAGAAGGAGTCACCCTTTTGGCATTTATAATCCCAGGTGGACAACACTGTCAACCTCTACTGAGGTTATTTTAACTGTCTCTTTCATGACATGGATTTTTTCCTCTCTCTCTTTCTCTTTTAGTTCTGTTGATTTTACACTCAAAATATTCATCTGAACATGGTCTGCTCAAGCTGATTCTTTTAATGGTGCCAGGTGGCATGGCTGAGTGTTTGACCTCCCTTTCATTAAGTTTTGTTTTGCACTGAGCCAGCAAGCCTTTTATTTCAGACCCAAATGAAGAGCGGAACAGGCACAGGACACTTGGCCTGCTTGTAACCATCTGGTTCAAGTGACTTTTGACTATACCAAATCCATCCCCACTTGTGAATTCACCCTTGAAACTGAGCTAAGGGAGAAAGAGTAGCAGGGGCAGCCAGGGTCAGCCAGGGTTTCCCTGAGTCACTGTCAAGTATAGGTTTCACATCTGACAAAAAGGATGTTTTCAGCCAACTGATATCCCTTCCATAGCAAAGGCAAAGTTGTTTATGTAATTTTAAGAACCAGAAAAGACTCTTTTTAAAAATTGATTTATTCATAATGTGTAATTTGTGGATTGATAGTCTAATTCAATCCTGCACTGTTAGAAGAAATAGAAAACACAACTAGCTTTCATTCCTTGGGATGTAGTTGTTGTCACCTCAGTGAAAGCATATGTCCCATGAGAAGACCCAATTAGATCTGTCTTCTCCTTAGAAATTTCCATTTCCTAGCTCGACTGTGATAAATTCTCTCCACATTCTAAAATCAGATACAGAGCAGTTGTAGATAATGAAGATCTGAGGTTGCTGCTGAGACTCACAGGTTCAATGGTGGCTGGAGAATCCTGCCTTTTCACTAAAGCATGAGCAATTTCAGTACTTATTTTTACATGTCACCTGTAGTTTTTTACATGTCACCTGTAGTTCAACTGTCTCCTTCTCATATTTATTCATATCTTTTGAAAATGTTTATCTTATGGTCCCAAGAATAGCAGCACTGTTTCTTCTCCGATCATTCATAGTTGCCTCAATATTTATAAGGTTATATGTATTGTTTTGTATTTAATCAGTTTTCAAACTTTAGAATTTAGGGCTAAATCTTAGATTACCAAAACTGAGAGTGAAGAATGTCAAAGTATCCACATTTGCGGGGTATTATTTTTTTTCCTTTCATCTCTCAAACCAGGTAATTAAAAATAACAAAGAATAAACAAAAGACACAGTTTTAATACTCAAGGTGGACAAGTTTCAGGATAATGAGGTGTTTAATATGACTCTATAATATTAATATTCTCCTAGTTATATTTTCTATCAGTCTCTGTTAGTCTATTTTATAACCTTTACCAGAGTTTGTCATTATTTAGTTGACTTTCTGTCTTCCACACAAGCAGGTAAGTATCACAAAGGCTCAGGCCTCAACTCTACTGCTGCCAATTAAGAGCTTCTTGGACATCACATGCTCTCAGCAAATATTTATTGAGTGAATGAATGAATGTATGAAATGCAATTAGGCAGTTGTCAAAAGCAGTAAAATAAACTTAGAGCCTTTGTTCACGTTATTCTTTTTAGGAATTTATGATAAGGTACAACATGAACAAGTTCATTCAGTGTAACATTTTTAATATCCCCAAACTAGAAGAGCTAGCAGAATTTCCTGACAGATTAGTTGTGGAACATGAACAAAATAGAGGAGTCAGCAAGGCTGTAGTCTGAGCAATTAGAAGAAAGGCATTGCTATTAACCATGGTGAGGAGACTACAGCAGTCTCTGTTTACTAGGAGAACTATCAGAAGTTCAGTTCGACACATACTAAGTTTGGACACATTAAGCAATTGGATACACCAGTTTGGAGTTCCAGGGAGAAATACAAGCTAGTGGCATAAATTTAGTAGTCATAGGTCATGAAATTTCATGTAATCACCTAAAAATTAAACATAGATAGAAAAGAAAAGAGATTCAAGGACAAGGCCCTAGGGCATTCTAACACTTAGATGTCTTGGGAATAAGGAAAGAACCCGTAAAAGAAACCAAAAAGCAGTAGTTAGAAAAGTAGAAAGAAATTCATAAAAGTACACTGCCCTGGAATCCAAAAGAAGAAACTGTGACAAGAAGGAAACTGTGACCAACGGTGGCAAATTCTACTGCTAAATAAGATGAGAGCTGAGAAATGGCTTTTGTTTTTCATGGGGGTCGTTGTCAACATGGAGGTCACTGAGGAGAGCTTTCCTGTGTTCACAATGGTGTGCAGGTTAGGCACAAGAATCTATTGTTAAAGGGCCATGGGCAGAATGGGTACAATTTGGTAACAGTGCCCTTGGAACCAGTACGTATGGCTTGTTGATAGGCAGGCAGTGAGACAATGAAGGTAGCTCAACAGAGAGGATCAGTGGCATTATAGAAGCAGTGGTATTAGGCAAAGTTGTAAGGATGACAAGGATATCCCAACATGCCTAAGCTGAGCTACTCTGAGGGTATATCCAATAGGATTTGCTGACAGATCAAATGTAGGTATGAGAAATACAGAAATACATATAGTCAAGAATGACTTCTATGGCCTGTGCTTCATCTCATTCTATTCCTCCTGGTTCTGACCTATGCACACAATCACTTCATGTTATCATCTGCAATGTATGAACATGTTTGCCTTTCTATTTAATAAAAGAAGAGTACCACTTAAAGTGAGATGAGTTTCCACAGATCCAGTACCTTACTCAATTACAAGCATCCTCTTAGCACTAGCTTAGTGACTGAGACTGGTCCTTAAGAAATGTTATATAACATATGTATCCCAAGACTTTTGTTCCCTTCCAAATACTCATTTTAGAAGTCAATGCAGTCTAATGATTTAGGCAGAATATTTTTTGAATTTCTGTTTACATAACGCTCCTTAAAACCATGTTTTGTCCATAAAGCAATAAAATGTGACTACAGAAGAATGTTAAAGACATAGAAGGATATGATTTTTATTAAGTAAAAAAAAATGTTATAAGACAGTATGTAAAGTTTGTCCCTGTTTTTGGGAAAAATTATATATGCATATTGCATATATGTGGTGGAATGATTTGCAGTTCACACCTCCCTATATCCTAGACCTTTGATATTTCCCTCCTATACTGACTGTGGCCTTACTTTGGCCAATGGAACAGAAGCAAATATGACTCAAGCAGAGACTTGACAAGTTCTTGTGTATTGGGACTTGCCCTTTTGTTGCTCTTAGGGCTCTCCAAACATCATGTAAATCAGCCTGAGCTAGCATGCTAGATAATGAGAGACATAGGGAGAGGCTTATGTCATCCCAGCCTTGCCAGACGAGGCCATCATATACTAGCCAGCCCCAGTCACCGCCAGTTGACCACAGACACACGGAATCAGCCAAGCCTGGCTCAGCCCAAAAGAACCACACAGCTGAACCCAATTCAAATATCCAACCTGCAAAATCATTATCTGTTATGGACCAAATGTTTGTATCCCCCTGAAATTCTTATGTTGAAGTCCTAACCCCCAATGTGGCTGTACTTAGAGATCGGGCCTTTACCAAAGTAAGTAAGTTTAAATGAGGTCATAAGGCTTTCGAATAGAAAGACATTAGAGAGCTTATAAGAAGAGACACCAGTGAAACATCTCTCTCTCTGACACTCTGTGTGTGTGTGTGTGTGTGTGTGTGTGCACATGCGCACACACGCACACACATACATTAAGAAAGGGCCACTAGAGTAAACAGGTAGAAGGCAGCCACCTACAAGCCAAGAAGATAGCTCTCACCAGAAACCCCCATGCTGGTATCTTGATTTCACACTTTCAGCCTCCAGAACTGTGAGAAAATAAGTTTAGTTTTTTAAGCCACTGAATCTGTGGTATTGTAATAGCAGCTGGAGCTGACTAATACATGATCTAAATACACGGTTGTTGTTTTAAGTCACAACATTTGGGATAGTTTATTACACATCAAAAGCTATTGGATAGTCATATATAGTTGATATATATATATATATATATATAAACACATTAAGAATTTAAAGTAATTAAAAATCTAAAATAATAACAGCCCAAATATTCCTCTGAGTTGTGGTAGGATGATATGTAATTTTTATTATTTTCTTCTTTTAGTTATTTTCTCTTTTTCTGCAGTGAGCACTTTTTTTGCAGTAAAACATATAAAAACATCATTAAAGTGAAGCAATATGAAAGGCTAACTTTTGAAATAGCAATGGAAATGAAGGATGAGAAAAAGACAGTCTAAACCTGGAAGGAATATCCACTAACTGTGGGTTGGATTGAGAAGGAGCGTCCAGGGATTTGAAACTTCTACCTCCAGATCAATAGAAATAAAAATGGCTATAAAGATCTGAAAAGGCTCTGCATTATGTCCATGTCTGATCCTGGCACAGGACACAGAGATACACAAAACCAATCTCCCTTGCTGAAAAGAGTCAAGACCCTCCATCTTCCCCATCCCAGCACCCTCAATGCCTAAAAGCCTCAGAGTATCTTCTTAGATGCAAAACCAGCCCAAGGAAGAGAAGGGAAGACAGAAACACATGTATCCTGTTATACAGTTTCTTTTGCTGGGGTAGCTTTTCTTTAAATGAAAGGTAGTCAGAAGCCTAGTATGTAAAACACACAGATCAAAGCTAAGATGCTCTACTTGAAGAAGGGGTTGGAGAAAGAGGGGTGATGTGGTCTTCAGAAAATTGAAATTCTATTCCTAAAACAAATTCTCCTGCTGCCTATCTGATGCTCTGGCATCACCATTTTTCTCCAAATAAGAGTCTCAGACTGGATGAAAAACAAAGATCCAATTACATACTGCTAGAATAAACAACTGTTTATCAATTATACCTCAAAAAGAAAAAGAATAAACAACAGTTTACTGCTTCAATTTGAAGACAGTTCTGCAAAACCAAAGAGAACCCTGAAGAATATTTTCACCAGAGGAATAGGAAATAGTCTTTTAAGAGAATGAGTTTTGAAGAGGATGGTACACACTTGGCTATATATGTAAGAGTATCTTGATTTTTACATTAGAAATGATATTCTAGATTTACATTTTGTGTATACTGGTACACCATAGAGACAAAACAAGAAATTAGAGGACACAAATTCTATTATTCAAATTTTTGATTGTCGACTATGAGTCCAACTCCATGCCTGATATAAGAAATACAGATTAGAGCAAGACATGCTCCTGTTTTCAACAATTTTTCCATCTAATAGTGGAAATACTCAAGGAATCAACAATTACAATAACATGTGATAAGTACTACAACAAAGAAGCAATGATAGAAAGAAAGGCTTCTTGAACAAGGGCATGAGGTCTTCTCTGTGGAGTTGACACTTCAATTTGATTTTCAAGAACTAGCAAGTCAATCGGCATAGTTTCAGTGAAGCAAAATGAATGAGCACTAATGCTGCACCACATTGTACCTACAGCCAACAAATAATGTATTGCACACTTAAAAATTTGTTAAGAAGGTAGATCTCATGTTAAGTGTTCTTACAATTTTTTAAATAAACATATTTTATACATTTTAAAATAAAAATTTCATTAAATAAAAATATTTTAAAAATTTAAAACAGGTAAGCCACAGACTGGGAGATAGTATTCCCAAAACATGTATCAGGTAAGAACTGGTAACCAGGGTATAAAAAGAACTCCTCCAACCCAATAGTAAAAAGACAACCCAATGAATGGCCAGTAAACACATAAAAAGATGCTCAACATCATTAGTCTTCCAAAAATGCAAATTAAAACCCCAAGGAGTTACCCACCATAATGTTTACAATTAATAAGACTGACAACACCAAGTACTGGCAAGGATGTGGAGAAGCTAACAACTCTCATTGCTGATGACAGCGCAAAATGGTACAACTACTTTGGTAAAGGCTCTGGCAGTTGCTTATGAAACTAAACACTCACCTACTCTCTGACCCAGCAGTTCCGCTCCTAGCTATTTACCTCAGTTAAGTGAAAACAAATATCCACCAAAACACTTTTACATGAATGTTCATAGCAGCTTTATTTGTAAGAACCCCAAACTAGAAATTGCCCCAGTGTCTATTCATAAAATAATGGATTTATTCATGGTATTAATTTTCAGAACAGGCAAAACTAATCTGCGGTGGTAAAAAGATCAGAACAGTGGTTTCCTCTGGGGTGTGTGTGTAGGGTTTGACTGGGAAGGAGTATGAGGGTACTTTATGCAGTGATGATAATATTCTATATCTTGATAGGGATTTGGGTTACAGAGATGTGTACATTTGTCAAAAACTCAAGTGTATGTTTAATATTTTTGAACATCATTATATGTAAATTTTATCTTAAAATTTAATAAAAGCTATAAACAAAAAATTAGTCAATAAATAAACCTGGACAAGAAATAATAGTAGGAACAGAGAAGGAACAGTATGTCTGGAGGTACAAAGGTGTGAAACTATATGATAAGTTTGGAGAACTACAAGGATGTTGTCCAATGGCTAGACAATCTTGCTTCTCTTGTGTTTATATCAATAGTTCTCCCCAAGAGAAAATTAGTTTTCATTATCTCCAATGTAAAATAAATACTGACAGGTTTGTAACAACCCCAAGGGAGATATGCACCACTTTAATGCACAAAAATGTCTTCTGATACATCTAAATAGGCCTCTATCATTCTCTCTGAACTGGTATGGACTTCAGAACCTAAGTAGTAGTTCTGTTTTCTATGCCAAGCTCCAGCATCAGCCTAGAGGGCTTCTATATCCATATGGATCTCCTATCCAATTTCCTATTTACCAAGCTTCTTGATTTCCTGGGTACTCAACCACTAGTCTATTATAGCCTCAAAGTGGACCTTGCCACACCTAAAACTGTAATAACCCTCAAGTCAACCCACCACTTGAAACCTCCTTAAAAACTGTATGTCCTGATTTTCTTTCTACCTCTCTGATCATATCTTTCCAGTTCCCTTTGCAGGTCTCACTAGCTCAGTCTACTAAAGTGTCATTAGACAAATTGTTCTGTTCTTGGCTCTATTTTTCACCATACACACATTCCCTATCCAATCTCATCCATGCTCATGGTGACTCTCAAATGCCTATTATTAGCTCAGAGCTCTCTCGAGCTCCATCCTAGTACATAAGCTGCCTAATGAACATTCCTACCTAGATATCCTAGAGGAGCCTCAAATTTACCATCTCAAAGAGAGCTCACTGTTTTTCAGAAAATCCTTTTCCTATTTTGTGTTCCTCAACCTAGTAATGGCACCACAGCCATGAAAATGAAAGTCATCATTTATTCCTGCAGTCACTTCATCAGCCCTGCACATCAAAGGCTGTGTTCTGCCACTTCTAACACCTTTTTCTAGGCATACAATGTAATTTATTTTTAATTTTTTTCCAGTATTATTGTGGTATAATTGACAAATATAAATGAAAGTTGTATATATTTAAGGTGTACAGCATGATGTTTTGATATACATACACATTGTCAACTCACCACAATCAAGCTAATTAACATCCATCACCTCACATAGTTACTTCTGTGTGTGTACAGGTATATATGTGTGACATATATATGTAACATATATGTGACATATATATGTAACATATATGTGACATATATATGTAACATATATATATGTTACTTCTGTGTGTGTGTGTGTGTGTTAAGAACACTTAAGGTCTACTCTCTTGTAGAGTGGTGGTTACCAGTTGCTGGGGTGCAGTAGGAAAAATGGGGAGATGTTGGTCAAAGGATACAAACTTACAGTTATAAGTAAGTTCTGGGAATCTGATGTACAGCACAGTGATTGTAGCTAATAATACTTCATTCTATATTTCAAAGTTGCTAACTCAGTAGATCTTAAATGTTCTCACTAGAAAAAAGAAATGGTAATTATATGATATGATGGAGATGTCAACTAACCCCACAGTGGTAACCATTTTACAATATATGAGTGTATCATACCAACACATTTTATACCTTAAACTTATACAATGTCGTATGTCAATTACATCTCCACAAAGCTGGAAAAATCTACTCTCAGCAAATTTCAATTATACAGTACAATATTATTATCTATAGTCACCATGCTTTACATCTCCAGAACATATTCATCCTGCATATAACTGAAACTTTGTACCCTTTGAGCAACATCTCCCCATTTCCCCCATCCCTCAAGCCCTTGACAACACCATTCCACTCTCTGCTTTTATGAGTTGACTTTTTTAGATTCCATGTATAAGTGAAATCATGCAGTGTCTGGCTTACTTCACTTAGCATAATGTCTTCTTCTAACATCTTGACTTTTTTTCACACCTGTTCATTCTCCCTGCAAAATCCCACTCAATTTCTTACCTTGAAATTTGCAGCTAGAAGAAGCATGCGAGTACATGCGTACATGTGTGTGTACACCAAGTGTCATGATACTCATCTAGTTACCTAGGCATTCTCAACCTTGGCTGCACATTAGAATCACCTAAGGAGCTCACACAGTCTGACTGAACTGGCCTTAAATGGGATCCTGGTGTGGTTCTGGAAGATTCGATGTGCAGCCACAGATGAGAATCATTGGTCAACCATTCGATGGTTGAACTAAAAGCTTTAAGTTTAAAAGAATATTCAGGAATATAAGAGAGAGTGGTTATTTATTCACACAATGGATGCAGCAGATGACATGTGGAGATGGCATTTATTTCCCATTACCAAATGCCTTGAAATCAAAGGAATCTAAAGAATCTTAGAACTATTTGGTGGGAATTATATTAGAATTTTTTAAGATATTCAGGATTTATTTTAAAAGACTGTAACATGTATGGTGATAAATGTTAACTAGAATTATTGTGGTGATCATTTCACAATATATACAAATATTGAATCATTATGTTGTACACCTGAAACTATAAAATGTTATGTATCAATTATACCACAATAAAAGTTAATTAAAAAGAAAAAAGTATTTATGAGTATGAATCATGCTGTAAGAGTCTTATGGCTGTCACTGAAGGTAAACCTTAGGATATGTCTAAGCTACCAAACATCTTCCCCACTGATATGGTATAATTTTAAGAGGATCAGCCCAAGCTAAAAGCAAACTGTACTCACTCAAAAGGCACCCTTAGAAGATTGACACTGAGCATACAAATGCCAGAATCAATATAAAATTTTCCACGATTTAATGTAACACTGGAAATATCTGGTCCACCTAACTCACTCTCTGTCATGAAAATACTAAAAAGAAAGTTAAAACCTTCACATGAAGTTGAGACGCAACTGATATGAAACCTGAATAGGGCTTCCCTGGTGGTGCAGTGATTGAGAGTCCGCCTGCCGATGCAGGGGACACGGGTTTGTGCCCCGGTCCGGGAAGATCCCACATGCTGCAGAGCGGCTGGACCCGTGAGCCATGGCTGCTGAGCCTGCGCATCCGGAGCCTGTGCTCCACAACGGGAGAGGTCACAACAGTGAGAGAGGCCCGCGTACCGCAAAAACAAACAAACAAACAAACAAAGAAACCTGAATAAAGAAAGAAACCCTATTATTCTCAACAATGGTTTTATTGTATTTCAAAGTAATTCTCTTTAAGTTAATAACAATTGTTCAATCTAGCTCTGTGTCTATACTATGCACTTCAGTACAACTAGTATTTATTAAAATTTTTAGCACTTATCACAGAATGCTATTAATATTATTATTATATTACTACTTTAGTTAATAGCTTGTAATAGGTACTGCTCTATATATTTTCCTCTACACTATTTCACTAATTTCTACAACAGAACTTAGAGATGGGTAAAATACCTCAGTTTTCAAATGATAATGTTGAGGTCAGAGGGTTTAATGGATGGTGAAAGTGACACAGTCAAGACACTCAACTGCACAGTTAAATCACATCAATGTATATGCTGTATTTCCCAATTTAGAATGGATGGATGGATGGATCTAAAGCAGCGGTAAGTATTCTTGCCATGTGTTGGCATGGTAGGAACAGTAACGGCCACCCAAAGATGTCCTAATCCCAGGAACCTGTGAATATGTTGCCTTCCATGGCAAAAAGGATTTGCAGATGTGACTAAGGGTCTTGAGACGGGGGGATCATCCTGGGTTATCTGGGAGGGCCCAATGTAACCACAAGGGCCCTAATAAGGGAACTAGTGAGGCAGGAGAGTCAGTCAGAAAAGAAAATGTGATTAGGGAAGTGGAGGTCAGCATGGGATTGTTGGTAGGAGGCCATGAGCCAGGGAATACAGGCAGCCTTTAGAAGATGGAAAAGACAAGGAAATGAATTCTCTCTTAGATCTCACAGAAGGAATGCACCTCTGCCAACACCTTGAATTTAGCTTGATGAGAATCATTTTGAACTTCTAACCTTCAGAAATGTAAGATTATAAATTTGTGTTGTTTTAAGACACCAGGTTTATGGTAATTTGCGAGAGTGGTAACTAATACAGGAGGTAAAATAGGATAGTTTTTTTAATATAAATTTCTTTAGTTTATTTATTTATTTATTTTTTTGGCTGCGTTGGGTCTTCATTGCTGCTTGTGGGCTTTCTCTAGTTGCGGCAAGTGAGGCCTACTGTTCATTGTGGTGTGCGGGCTTCTCATTGCGGTGGCTTCTCTTGTTGTGGAACACGGGCTCTAGGTGTGCAGGCTTCAGTAGTTGTGGTGCGTGGGCTCAGTAGTTGTGGCTCACAGGCTCAGCAGCTGTGGCACACGGGCTTAGTTGCTCCGCGGCATGTGGGATCTTCCTGGACCAGGGCTCGAACCCATGTCCCCTGCATTGGCAGGTGGGCTCTCAACCACTGCACCACCGGGGAAGCCCCAATAGGATAGTTTTAATTATATGTATAATACAAAACCATTTCCAAATCTTAAATCCCCCCCAAAAAAAATCTGGTTTACAAAATTTTTATTGTCAGCACCCACACTGTCTCCTCTCTCATGTCCATGATCCTTCTTCCTCTCTGTTTCTCCGCGTCAGATTAATAGAATACTTCAGTTGATTCTTCTAAAAACACTATACAGATACTAAACAAAAGTGTAACACAAGCTGAAATATAACATCTATAGATTAAATTTAACTTTACTGTTAGCTTTTCCTCCCACTAAACCCTCACAATCACACTGGTCAACTATTTCCCGCCTAACTCGCCTTTGATTATCCACCTATTGACCTTTGGACTTGAACGTTCCACTACTGGCAATGTTAATTCTTCTAAGCTTTCAAGGACATTTTGTTGAGTCTGAATTCCACCTTTGCCCACTGTATCTTTCCTGAACACCAGAACAGTTCTTTGTGAACTCCCGTTTCTCCCAAATACAATATAATGACCATATGATATGCCAAGATGATATGTCAAGCACTCCCTGTAGTAAAATGTCCCCTCTGACATAGATAATTTATTTCAAATACATGTTTCTCTTCTCTCCAATCAGTCTACACATTCATTGAGGAGGGTTGGGGGAAGTGCTTATATTATATCACACTAGAAGTGGTTCCTGCTTCTCAGCCTGTGACTCTAAACCTCATTTTTCTCAACTGTTAAAATGAGGACCCGTATACAGGTCTCCACGGGTTGCTGTGAGGAGTAATTGATATGGTATATTGTAGAATTCCTTTGGAAAAGCCCAGCATGAATTAGACACTCCATAAATATTAGATTTTTACCTCCTTCCTCTTCATAACAAGTGATTACTAAATATTTACTGACTTGCAATTATAACATGTCCTTCATCACTCTTACTAGGTTCCATCCAGATTTTTTAGAAGAACATGGACCAGAATTATTATTAAAGCCATTTCAGATCATGTTAAATAAAATTAAAAATCAAAAACCACAGACACAAAGATATGATCACATCCTGCAGGAAGATATGTACCTGGAGAAAAATCTGAAGGCCAATTGTGAACTGCCCTTGGGAGAATTCTCAATCATGCTGTACCTTCCTGCTCTCCTCCTGATGTAGCAGTTCAATAGTTTTATGGCTCTGGTTTCAAAGAACAGACAGGGCACACAGAGGACATTACATTTGATTCTCCAATTTCTAGTTTGGTACATGCCATACATAGTATACTCTGAAAGAACTTCTTGGCCTTGAGATTAATTGTACTTACCAATCACTAGGCTCTAAATCCAGTGTATTTCACTCCAAAACTTTCTTCCAGTTCCCTCCTCTTGACTCCTTTCTCTTTTATTTGAAGGAGCCCAAATTTGAGCATGATTGTAAACATCAAATTTGAAGCAAATCTGTCAATGAAGATAGCTCTGTTGTGTCTCCAAGGCTCATCCACACTATTCATGAAATAAAACTGCTGCTTTAGGGACAAATGGAGTGTTTTGAAATAATTTATCCAACTCATTTTTCCTCTTAGAAATTTAAATGTGCCTCAAATGCCAGACATGATGTTTATCAATTTGTCTTACATTGGAATTTGCATGACCTGTGAAGCTTCTAGGAGCAGCATTTGTATACGCAATTATTACTGTAACTTTTCTGTTTTTTTTTTAATCAGAATGCTTCTATTAAATTGGCTGCAAAGAGGTAATAAACGTGTGTTCTTTTGACAATATGCTTAGCCTGAGAATCTCATTTTTTTACATCACCCAACGTTTTGGTAGGGATTACAGATCCCATTCTCCATTTGGCTTATCATCTATACCCATCTAGTTTAGATAATTAAAGGCATTGGCTTTATTTTTTTCCCCTTGAAATGCTTAATACAAAATGCAAATACTGTGTTTCCTGGGGTCAGTATACAACATCTTTGTCCTATCAGTCTCGCTTGTCCTTTTAGCATTGTTGAGGATTCTAGGGATTCTTGAAAAGAATATTAATACGGATTTAATTGATCGGTGACATAATTAAACCATTAAATTCCAGGACAAGGGTGAGGAATAGACAGCCAAACTTTAATAATGAGCTTTCAAAAGGATGTAGGCAAAATGCTTTCATGTGTATTGTAAATTTTCCTTTCAGTCCAAATAAATGCTGTAGACAAAAGACCATCTGATCACTGTCCACAGAATAATTGGACCACATAGCTTAATGTTGATGAGTTAGGGGCTTAAATTTTAAAATTAAATAAAATAATAATAACAGAGTTAAAGAATCATGTTGATGTCAATTTGTTAAGCTATCAGGTTTTTCTGATACTTCCGTAAATTACCGTTGAGAATATTTTGGGATAGGTAGGCAGTTTAGGGGAAAAAAAGTCAAATTACTAAAAATACTCCACTCCCCTCATACCAAATTTGGGCTCCCTTACCCATCTTCAACTACTGTATCCACAATAGCCACATAACTGACTGATTTACTTCCTTGATATACATATATTGAACAAAATATATCTGCTTATATATTTTAAACAGTCTGCACTTACCCACATAGAGCCACGTTACACACCCACACACACAGATTTCAATGTAGGCTCCTATAAGCTGGAATGAGGAGGTTCACGACTAATTATAAAAAATGTTAATCAATATTTTCTCAATATTTTAACTCCATGTGATTTTTTCCCATTAACTTTTGGCATGATACGTGTTTGCTGGCTTGCACCAATGTAGCCTACAACAAACTGAGCACTGAATTTCAAAACACAAATGCCCAATTCTAGTGCTTTTTGGTGGGTATGTAATGCTGTTACATAATAAATGCCATTATTCTGCTCAGATAGAGAAATCCTCTCTATGTTAAGAGCTGTAGAGCTTCTTACATCATCACTCTGCTCACAGTCAATGTTGCTGCTCACCACAACGAAGAGTAGCCCCGCTCGTCACAACTAGAGAAAGCCCATGTGCAGCAACAAAGACCCAATGCAGCCAAAAATAAACAAATAAATAAAATAATTTTTTTTTAAAAGTCTACAAATAACAAAAAGGGAACCCTCCTACACTGTTGGTGGGAATGTAAGTTGGTGCAGCCACTGTGGAAAACAGTATGGAGGTTCCTCAAAAAACTAAAAATAGAATTACCATATGACCAAGCAATCCAACTCCTGGGCATATATCCAGACAAAACCAAAAAGACACATGCATCCCTATGTTCATAGCATCCCTATTCACAATAGTCAAGACATGGAAACAACCCAAATGTCCATCAACAGATGAAAGGATAAAGATGTGGTACATATATACAGTGGAATACTAGTCAGCCATAAAAAAGAATGGAATAATGCCATTTGCAGCAACATGGATGCAACTAGAGATTATCATGCTAAGTGAAGTAAGTCAGAAAGAGAAAGACAAATGCCATATGATATCACTTTTATGTAGAATCTAAAATGTGACACAATGAACCTATCTATGAAACGGAAACAGAATGACAGACATAGAGAACAGAGTGGTGGTTGCCAAGGGAGAGGGTGTTGGGGGAGGGATGGAGTGGGAGGTTGGGGTTAACAGATGTAAGCTTTTATATATAGGATGGATAAACAACAAGGTCCTACTGTATAGCACAAGGAACTATATTCAATATCCCATAATAAACCATAATGGAAAAGAATATTTAAAAAAGAATATATATATGTATAACTGAATCACTTTGCTGTACAGCAGTAATTAACACACTGTAAATCAACTACACTTCAATTTAAAAAATCAAAAAGAAAAAGAACTAGAGTGGCTTATAGGTGAGTTCTATATGACATTAAGAGGGGAAAAGTTAATATCAATTTAATCTAAAGTATGCCGGACGAATAGAAAAAAGATGAAAAGCTCTCTAATATATTTTATAAAGCCAACAAGGCTTTAATGTTAAACCTGATAATAACCATTAAAAGTATAGCCCAACATCACTTATGGACAGAGATGAAACATTCAAAATAAAATATTAGGAAATAAAGTCAGAAGAATAGCATATTATGTCCCAGTAGGGTTTATTCTAGGAATGCAAGGATGGGTCAATTATTGTAAAATATATCAACAAAATCCAACCTATTAAAAAGTAAAGTAGGAAAGCCTCATGATAGTATCCATAAATGCTAAATAACCATTTGATAAAACTCAGAGCCTTATTAATAAAAGTACCACATAAAACAGGAAGAAAAGGAAACTACTTATGGTAGACTTCTTACCAAAAACCAAAACAAATATATACTAAATGCTAGTCACTGAAACAACTGCCACTATAAATTAGGAAATAAGAGCATCTGTCTTTAGGAAAACTACTCTTACAACATCTCTGTGTTAGTTGTCTAGGTCCCCTAAAACAAAGTCCCACAAACAATATAAACAGACTTAAAACAACAGAAATGTATTGTCTCACAGTTCTGGAGGGGACGAGTTTGAAATCAAGGTATTGGCAGGGCCGTGTTCTCTCACAAGACCTCCTTACTTCTGGTGGCTGCTGGCAATCCTTGATGTTCTTTGGCTTGTAGATGGATCAGTCCAATTTCCACCTTAATCTTCACAAGGCCTTCTCCTCTCTGTGTCTGTGTTCATATATCCCTTTTCCTATAAGAACAGCAGTCATTGAAATAGGGCCTGCCCTAATTCAAGTATGACCTAATCTTATTTTGATTATATCTGCAAAGACAGGTTATGACTTCAACATATTTTTTTAGGGGACACAATTCAACCCATAACAATATATTAAACGTTAAAATTCACATGAACTTTGGCTCAGCAATCCCACTTCTGGAAATCTCCCCCATAAAAATAAAAGCCCTATTTTTAGGATATAAAAGATTGTATATATACATATATCGGGTTGGCCAAAAAGTTCGTTTGGGTTTTTCCATAAGATGTTACGGAAAAACCCAAATTGACTTTTGGCTAACTCAATATAATGTTTAATGTTTATTTTAATGTTGAAAACAAACTGAATGACATGAATTGAGGAATTGTGGTACATCCACACCATGCACTACATGCACAGATTAAAATATTTTAAAATAATGAATTATAGTTGGACTAGTTGGCATGGAGGGTGCTCTACAAAGTAAATGATAGTGAGTGAGAAATGCAAGATGCAGAAAACTTTGCACACAGTATGATCCTAATTTTCTAAAGCAATGAAACAGAATTCCTATAGCAGTATATATACCCTAATATATACTAAGGTTAACGTGGCGAAAAATAAAGGACTCAAAGTTGTTAACATGGGTTACTTTCCTGGGAGAATAGAATGGGGGTAAGAAAAATAAGAGAAGAAAATGAGTAGCAAACAAAAAATCAAAAGAAAAAAGAATGCACTAAAAATCCGTATAATAATATATACCATTCACATTCATGTAAAGTTGTATAGTTGTGTGTGTGTGTATAAAAACTTACCCTCAAGGGCTAAATAAATATTGAGTTAAAAAACTGTTGTAGGGCTTCCCTGGTGGCGCAGTGGGTGAGAGTCCACCTGCCGATGCAGGGGACACAGGTTCGTGCCCCAGTCCGGGAGGATCCCACATGCCGCAGGGCGGCTGGGCCCGTGAGCCATGGCCGCTGGGCCTGCGCGTCCGGAGCCTGTGCTCCTCAACGGGAGAAGCCACAACAGTGAGAGGCCTGCGTACCGAAAAAAAAAAAAAAAAAAACTGTTGTAAGTATTCCTACATAAAGATTCCTAAAATGAGTAGACTTGGATGACTATTAGAAGGGGCAATCCAGGTACTTATGCTCCCTTATATAGTTTGGTCTGGATATGCATCATAGTATAAAGGTGGGTGAAAAAAACTGAATAAACAAGTAATGAATGCATATTAATGGCAAAACTTTGAAAAAATATTTCTTAAATATACATAATAACACTTCTTATATGTTCTATGTGTGCAAAGTAATATTTTAAGAAAGTGAAACTATTTAAATTCCTCTAATGGAATTTAGTAGAAGAATATTCCATGGTGTTCTGCAGATAGCGTTGTGATTTCCAGGTGCTCTTTCCCACTGAATTAATATGAAAACCTCAGTTCTACAATATCCCACTCCATGCCAGGGCTACAGGTGAAGCATGAAATTAAAGTGGTCACATATTTTCTGGGGAAAAAGGGAAGGAATAAGATTAATAAGACTATTTAGTTGCAGGGTTTTATCAGATGACAGCTGATAAGGGAAGCGACAGTGTGAGCTGGAGAAAAAAAAATCTGAAACAGAATGGAGAAAAGCCAGAGTTCTTTGAATACGTGCATTGGTGAGTTTACCCTAACTCCCTTAAGTCTTTGAGCTAAATATGCAAGAAATGAAACTTTCAAGATTTCTGTACTTTTTTTTCCCTACTGTACCAGAATTTACCTGGGCAGAAAT
Organism: Pseudorca crassidens; assembly: GCF_039906515.1. Taxonomy (NCBI): domain Eukaryota; kingdom Metazoa; phylum Chordata; class Mammalia; order Artiodactyla; family Delphinidae; genus Pseudorca; species Pseudorca crassidens. Next base: position 102,706,569 of record NC_090317.1, read on the forward strand.
TAACTCAAGCATTTAATGCTGAAAGGGTCTTACACGGTCAGAAGCAGCTTTTTGAGAATTAAGACTTAATAGCATCTATTAAATATAATACAAATTAACACATTTTCCCCAAAGCCACAGCACTAGTGAATATCCATGCTGAGTAAGTCACTTTATTAATCCCTATGAATATGACATGATACCTTTCCTTAAAGTGTCTCCAGTCCTGGAAAGTAACTATGTCCACAATTAACCACAATTCAAAACAGAGATGACAAATTTGTAGTAGAAGAACAAATGATGTGTTAGGTGAGCAAAAAAGGAAATGTAATTATGTCCAAACTGGGTAACATAAAACTTAGTACACATAGTTAATTCCAATAAATATTTGTCTACTACTCTTAAAAAGCCCAATGATACTAAATATTACAAAATACATTCTTGCTTGCTCCTATTGTTTTTAGCAGCTGCAGCTTTTAAAAGTAACTGCATGTGAAGGGCACAGTTGATCAATGGACAACATTTTTGAGCACTCACTTTCTGCAGGAGGCTGCCCTGGGAAGGACACCTTATAAAGCTGAGAAGCAGGTGTGCATTCTTTTGTACTAAGAATAGCGCAGGCAGTTACATCAAATTGTCAGCATCATGCTAATGGCAGCTGGTTTCTCAAGTGTTGAAGAGTCTTTATGAGGTTTAACTCTGAAAACTGAGTTTTAGTCCTAATGCTTTCCTCTGTTTCAGCCTCATGTGCTTGGACAAATCATTTACCTTTTTTGAATTCCAAGAGGAATCCAAAATTCACTGGAAATAATAATTCTTTATGGCTGGATTATAAAAGGATAAAAAATTACAGCATATATAAAAGTGTTTTTATATGAATGTAAGACATCATTATTAAAATAATTCCTATGTACAATAGAAGGCTGATAAGGGAGCTAAACATAATTTTGTTTAAAATGACAACTTCTGGGGATAAATGGAAATGGTAGGTAATGTGTTTTTTAGTCTTCCCTACCATTAGTAGACCAGGAAGTAAGTCAGACTTTCAGCTATGTCATGAACTCTGAATGACCTTTAGTGGGTCTTACAGCCTAAATCAATTTGAAAGTCTCTAACATGAAAGGGATGGGAGAAATAATCTCTAAATCTGTTTCACTTTTCAACTTAATAATAACTAATCTGATGACTGAGGTAAATATTTTGTGGATGTTATATACAAACGTGGATGTATATACAAACGTTGATAAACAAATGTGGATGTTTGGAATAATGAATGTTTGAATCTTAGAGGACAGTAGAATCTGAATTAGACAAGGAACCACTGACAATTTTAAAATAACATGACATCATTTATTAAAACGGTATCACGGGAACTTTGGTTTCAGCTCAGACGTATAAAGAGCTTGGAATCATCATTCCCATCCTTACAATAAGAAATAGCCAAGCTGATTATCAACAACTTTTCTTGGACAGATCAGAGAACTGAGATTGCACATCAAATTACCATCCCAAAATCTAGAGACGTGAGCTTTTCCAGGGAGATAACTCTGTCATTTACTTATCTGGAGTTGAAGCCGCTGGGCAGATGCCATATAAACTGGAAGGTACATTAAACTAGAAAATTTGATGACTTGCTAGAAGCTGGGTATAGGCTATCATGAGACTGAGAAGATCCTGGGAGCTGAAGTCATGGGGAAGGGCCTACATTTTTAAAGGTTTTTCTTACAGGAATCCACCAGGCTCTCATAGAATCAAAATCCTAAGAAAGCTCCTCCCCTAGCCACAGGACCCTAGCTGGTGGAAGGGAAGAGTAACCATTGTGAAATCCACCCAGACCCTTCTCTTAGGCAACAAAAGGCTTAATCTCCAAGAGGTCTGACACTGACAGTTGGCATCAGGGAAATCTCATTCAAGCTGGGTGAAGGGAACTCTGGTCTACCACAGCCTCACTGTGTCACTTAAAGAAAAAAAAAGAAAAATTAAATGTACAGGGGAGAGAAATTCAATTATATATACTGGGGACACTGCAGGACAACCACTGCAAGGGTGAAGGATTAGAGGGCGTGGGGTGAAAAAGCTCTACCCCTAGGGAAGGGACAGAAACTCTTGTAAAAGCCACATCCCCTAGGTACAGGCCCATAGCACACTCCAAAAACTAGGGTTTAATCAGAATTAGAGAAAGCTTCCCTACCACACACCCTACTACTACCATAATAATAAGTCTCCAAAATATAAAAAGTTTATTAAGAAAATAAATTGCATATAAAAAGGGCAGATCACATGTTAAGCATCCTTATCACCAAAAAAAAGGAGGGAGAGCACAGGAAACTTTTGGAGGTAATGGATATGTCTATCACCTTGACTGTGGTGACGGTTTCACAGTGTGGTATGCATATATCCAAACTCATCAAATTGTATGCATTAAATATGTGCAGTTTCTATATCAATCATATTTCAATAAAGCTACTAAAATAATAGATTATACAGTCATCTTAAAAAAAAAAAAAAGAAGTTGCATTGTAGGAAGGAAAAAGAGATCGACTGTTCCAGCCATAAGCTTGGACCCACCACACACCAATCCTTAACACACCAAAATCACAGGTTTCACTTCGCACAGAAAGATGGCCGGAGACTGGTCCTGTGGTCAGCAGTAGAGGGGATCTCTTCTGAGACTCAGACCAGGAGAGGTTATTCTGAATACTCAGCAGGAGAAAAGAGGTTGGAACTATGTAGGTCATAAGGAAGCAAAACTTCAAAAGACTGTTTTAAAGGGAGCCAATAACATACATGTGTAGAGCTCATGGTATGTGTCCAGTAGAACATCAGGATCTAGGAGGTGGGCGTTGCTTGCCCAGGGCGGGAAATCCTTAATTGCCTTAGTTGACACTTCACAGCGTATCTCCAACTACTGAATTCAGATTCTCTCTAAACATCCATAGGCTGATTTCTTCATCACTTTACATTCCATCACTTAATTTGTGAACTTGGGACTCCAACCACTTCTTAGTTAAGTTGCCTCATCTATAACACTGGGATAATACTATAATACTTCATAGTCAAAAGGCAGGGATTTAAAATGCATGGCCATTGACAGTTCTTAGAGCACTTCATCTTCTCCATGGTGAAGGTGCATAATTAAATTAAATAGTGACTTGCTTGAGGTTTCCAGCTTTTCTGCATTCACTCTGGTCACTTTTATCCCTTTAGGAAGGGCTGCTTCCTCTTTTGGAATCCCTTCCTTCTCTACTACATTGGTCAAATTTCTTATTACTTGCAGCTTAGCAATAACTAAATAATGGTATTTGCACTAATATATAATTGATACCTATTTGTGGAGGGTGAGAAGGAAGATTTTTCATCAGATAAAGTCAAATAGATCTTTTCCGTTAAGCCTCAATGTCATCCTCATTCCTAGAAATGAAAAACCTTTCCTGAGAAGATAACTCATCCAGTGAACTTGCACTCACATGTGGTATCATGAATAAGTGCATGGCTTGGTCACTGCTGCTTTTTCTTTTTCTGCACACCATATTCCTATTAACCTTTCCTTGGGACAAAAATGAAATATTCTCACCTACAAAGTGATGACTTACTGAAAACTGCATGAGTTCCTTTTTCTAATACTTCTTTAGAATTGCATTCATTTATCCCCAGGAACTCCAAAGGCTCTGAAAGACATAAATGAGCCTCACATTACTGTCAGGATTTTTTCTAAAACATCTATTAATTATTCAAAGTATGGTAAGGGGTGTTTCAGAGACACAGCAATGTATTTCAGTAGATACTTCCAAATCTTTTATATGGTTGTTTAATATTATGATGCTTCTACAACGTGTTCTCACCTTTATAAAATGCAGTGACCCTAAATCTCTTTTACAGAACATCACTTGCCTCACAATAAATAAACGGATGTAAAAGCTAGGCAAACTAGCTTAAGTTCATCTTTCATAAGATTAACATCTTAAAGCAATTTGTAAAATAGAGAAAAATCTAAACCCATCTAGTGTTAATAAAAATAGGGCCTTATATTTTTAATGCTTTATAAGTTATAAATCACCTCTTCACAAAGTAACTTGTTTGAGCCTTACAACAACTCCGAGACTTAGTTAAAACACGTATGTTATCTCCATTTCATAGATGGGGCAAATGAAGCTAAGAGAAATGTCATAACTTCCCCAAAGTACACATATTAAAAAGGAGAACGGGAATAACCAAAAAACTAGTCTTTGATATCTGGTCCAATGATCAATGTCAGGTTACAGAACTGTGAATGGAATTACTTGTAATATATAGTATGAAAATTGTATCACTCGGCTCCAGAGGAAATTGGAACAGAATTTAAGGTAATTATGTAATCATATATCTTCCTATCTATATGTTAGAAAGTACTTGCAAGTACACTCACTTGCTTTCACATCACTGTTATGAAAGAAGTATAAACAAATAGAGCTGACTGTAATTGTTGACATTACCTTAAAGGATGGACAACTGTCTCCCCAAATTAACATGTTCAGAAGAAATTGGAACCATCTCCCAGATAGTCATCTTTTAAGCCCACACATGCCCAGCAGATGCTCTAAACTAGTATTCCTGGAAATTCTGGTGTAATTTGTGTATGATAAAGGGGTTCCTTACCCTCATAAATACTCCAAAGGTGAGGAAAGGGAGACTGGAGGGGAGGGTGAGGCTCTCACACCAGCCCTGTTTTCCAGGTACAGTGACTATACGGATAATAGAAATAGAGGATAGTAAGAGGAAGATGAGGATTAGTACAATGCAGAGTCTTCTTTTTTTAAAAAAACATCTTTATTGGAGTATAATTGCTTTACAATGGTGTGTTAGTTTCTGCTTTATGACAAAGTGAATCAGCTATGCATATACAGATATCCCCATATCCCCTCCCTCCTGCGTCTCCCTCCCACCTTCCCTATCCCACCCCTCTAGGTGGTCACAAAGCACCGAGCTGATTTTCCTGTGCTATGCAGCTGCTTCCCACTAGCTATCTACCTTACGTTTGGTAGTGTGTATATGTCCATGCCACTCTCTCACTTCGTCCCAGCTTACTCTTCCCCCTCCCCATATCCTCAAGTCCATTCTCTAGTAGGTCTGTGTCTTTATTCCTGTCTTACCCCTAGGTTCTTCATGACATTTTTTTTTCTTAAATTCCATATATATGTGTTAGCATACAGTATTTATTTTTCTCTTTCTGACTTACTTCACTCTGTATGACAGACTCTAGGTCCATCCACCTCATTACAAATAACTCAATTTCGTTTCTTTTTGTGGCTGAGTAATATTTCATTGTATATATGTGCCACATCTTCTTTATCCATTCATCTGTCGATGGACACTTAGGTCACTTCCATGTTCTGGCTATTGTAAATAGAGTTGCAATGAACATTGTAGTCCATGACTCTTTTTGAATTATGGTTTTCTCAGGGTCTATGCCCAGTAGTGGGATTGCTGGGTCATATGGTAGTTTTATTTTTAGTTTTTTAAGGAACCTCATACTGCTCTCCATAGTGGCTGTTATCAATTTACATTCCCACCAACAGTGTATGAGGGTTCCCTTTTCTCCACACCCTCTTCAGCATTTATTGTTTGTAGATTTTTTGATGATGGCCATTCTGACTGGTGTGAGATGATATCGCTTTGTAGTTTTGATTTGCATTTCTCTAAAGATTAATGATGTTGAGTATCCTTTCCTGTGTTTGTTGGCTATCTGTATATCTTCTTTGGAGAAATATCTATTTAGGTCTTCTGCCCATTTTTGGATTGGGTTGTTTGTGTTTTTGATATTGAGCTGCATAAAAGACCTGTATGCAGAAAATTATAAGACACTGATGAAAAAAATTAAAGATGATACAAACAGATGGAGAGAGATACCATGTTCTTGGATTGGAAGAATCAACATTGTGAAAATGACTCTACTACCCAAAGCAATCTACAGATTCAATACAATCCCTATCAAACTACCAATGGCATTTTTCACAGAACTAGAACAAAAAATTTCACAATTTGTATGGAAACACAAAAGACCCTGAATAGCCAAAGCAATCTTGAGAAAGAAAAACAGAGCTGGAGGAATCAGGCTCCTGGACTTCAGACTATACTACAAAGCTACAGTAATCAAGACAGTATGGTACTGGCACAAAAACAGAAATATAGATCAATGGAACAGGATAGAAAGCCCAGAGATAAACCCATGCACATATGGTCACCTTATCTTTGATAAAGGAGGCAAGAATATACAATGGAGAAAAGACAGCCTCTTCAATAAGTGGTGCTGGGAAAACTGGACAGGTACATGTAAAAGTATGAAATTAGAACACTCCCTAACACCATACACAAAAATAAACTCAAAATGGATTAAAGACCTAAATGTAAGGTCAGACACTATCAAACTCTTAGAGAAAAACATAGGCAGAACATTCTATGACATAAATCACAGCAAGATCCTTTTTGACCCAGCTCCTAGAGAAATGGAAATAAAAGCAAAAATAAACAAATTGGACCTCATGAAACTTAAAAGCTCTTGCACAGCAAAGGAAACCATAAACAAGACAAAAAGACAACCCTCAGAATGGGAGAAAATATTGGCAAATGAAGCAACTGACAAAGGACTAATCTCCAAAATTTACAAGCAGCTCATGCAGCTCAATATCAATGCAGAGTCTTTTAGTTACATTTCTATAACTACCTCACTAATCAACTTCCATCCTTCACTATTCAATTTAACCCAGGAAGCTCTCCAAGTATGAGTAGAAAATAGGTTTCACCCTACTTCTTGTATATTCAAGACAATTTCTAACATTTACATTAGCCCAAATAGTTCACTATTTAGAGAGGCCTAACTTGCAACAAATAAGTGTTTCCTAATAAGTGAACATAAAATGTCTCTGCAAGAACTCTAAGTACTTCCTTTGAAATAAAATGATAGATCTTTATTGCTCATCTATTATGTAGGACAAAGAACTGTCCTTCACACAATAATAATCACCATCATTGTTGGGTTTCAATAATGTTAATTAACAATATAAATAGTATAAATTCCTGATTATTATATCAAAGTTCATAATTAGCTAAACTAGGATAAAATTAAGTTTTATCATCTAACCTTGGGATCTACTGAATCTTGACTTTTCCCATGATGTTTGATATGGCTTTAACTTGTAGCTATGAAGTAGGGAAAATTTTCATCAGCAAATAATTGCAGGTTATAGTGAAAAAGAAAATAGTGACTTAAGTAGTTTGCAGTGATCATTGCAAATTTTGAAGTCCAACAGATGAACCAGTGGGAGTTTTATTTCATTATCAGTATTTGGAATTCCATTAAAGAAAATAGTGGTGGAAGAATCCATTCTATTTTTCATGTTAAACTCCCGGTACATTTTTTTAAATTTTGGAAATAAATGTCTGATCTAAGAAGGTATTTATCCTTTCCCAAAGTTAAATTAAAGGACATAATATTCCTTAGTAACAGATGTGCTGAAGATAGATTTTAGAGACATCAGTAATACTGATGTCCTTGTAGAAAACCAGTCTGTCTCTACCTATCTCAGGGAATATTACTCAGATCACTTCTCTGTCCATAGTTCTGAAAAATTCTGTCAATTTTATAAAGATTGACTTATTAAAGCTATCTTAATCTAGGTGTGATATTTTATTTTACTTTTTAGCCCTTTCAGTATTTTCTTTCTTCCCCCCCCCCTTTTTTTTTTTTTTGGTCTTAGTTGTGGCACGCAGCATCTTCGTAGAGGCGTGCGGGATCTTTTCCGTGCAGCGTGTGGGCTCTTCGTTGCAGCCCACAGGCTTCTCTCTAGTTGTGGCGCATGAACTCCAAGGTGCGTGGGCTCTGTAATTTGCAGCAAGAGGGCTCTCTCATTGAGGCGCGCGAGCTCAGTAGTTGTGGCGCGCGGAGCTTAGTTGCCCCACAGCATGTGGGATCTTAGTTCTCCAACCAGGGATCAAACCCATGTCCCCTGCATTGGACGGAGGATTCTTTACCACTGGACCACCACGGAAGTCCCAGTCCTTTCAGTATTACCTTTAACAATGTCATCTATGTTTGCCATCTGAATATCGTGTGTAACTTCTTCACTGCTTTGCAACTTCTGTAGTGTTTTCCAAACATATGCATTCCTTAGCCTTCCCTTGACAACAGATATCCCCTCTATGTAGCATGCAATTTCTCTTTCCCTCTTCACAGAAAAGTTTTGGAAAAATTTGGACTTTGTGTCATTAATACTCCTCGGTAATTCACTTGTCAAAGGAACATGACTTGCTCGTTGGCTAAATCCAACATTCATATCTGTTATTGTTTGTATATTTCTTAGCAGTAGTCAGTACGGTTGTCCACCTCTTCCTTCTTAAAACACTTCCCTTCTCTGTCCTTCATTACACTGCACTTCTTCCTGACCCATGGGCCATTCCAACTCACTCTACTTTGCTGGCTTCTCTATGACGTCTCCAAGACTCAATCAGTGACCTTCTGCTTTTCTGTATCCACCCAGTCACAACTTCCAGCTTTTAATACCATTTATGTACTTTCTACTTTCAAAATTACTGCCTGTGATTGAGACCTACCTAGTTGGTATACCAGACTTATGTATACATCTAGCAATTTGATATAACCACTTGGATATTGCATTGGGCATGCAATTCACAGAACATTCCAAAAGAGAACTTTTTTTTTTTTTTTTTGCCACACCATAAGGCTTGCAGGATCTTAATTCCCTGACCAGGGATGGAACCCGTGCCCCTGCAGTGGAAGCATAGAGTCTTAACCATTGGACTGCCAGGGAATTCCCACCAAAAGGGAACTCTTGATTTCACCCTGTACCATAACTGCTCCTCCCTAACACTTTCCAACCTTAATAAATAAATTTAAGTTGCAGAAAAGGGGAGAGATTACTGCATCAATGTCCTCGAATAAGCAGAAAGAAAATTAGATCTAGTGCACACATTGAATGTTAATCTCTGCTGGGCGAACAGTCAGTTCATAGTGACCAAAAGGAAATCAGGGCATGTGAGCACAGATGCCAATAATGGCGACGGGATTTTGTGGAAGTGACCTTTCACATTTACTGAAATGGGAAACAAGGTCTTCAGCTGACAACCGTTGTGGAGGAGGAGTTGAGCAGGGCACCAAAACCATATAAGCTCCAGGACAAACTGGTGAACTTCCTGTGCAGTGATGGGGCATCCTTTCTGCAAATGACACATGGATCTGCCACTGTGAATTGTCACATGGAATATTTTTATAAACTTCACCAAGCAGGTAAAACAAAGCACCCTTTTAAGACTAAAATCTTTCAGTGATTTGTCCTTAGAAGAGTGTTGGGCTTTCCTGGTGGTGCAGTAGTTAAGAATCCGCCTGCCAATGCAGGGGACACAGGTTCGAGCCCTGGTCCGGGAAGATCCCACATGCCGCGGAGCAACTAAGCCCATGCCCCACAACTACTGAGCCTGCGCTCTAGAGCCCGTGAGCCACAACTACTGAGCCTGCGCGCCAAAGCTACTGAAGCCTGCAAGCCTAGAGCCCGCGCTCCGCAACAAGAGAAGCCACGGTAATGAGAAGCCCGTGCACCGCAACGAAGAGTAGCCCCTGCTCACCACAACTAGAGAAAGCCCGCACACAGCAATGAAGACCCAATGCAGCCAAAAATAAATAAATAGATAGATAAATAAATAAATTTTTTTTAAATTTCCTTCAGTAATATTTAAAAAAATAAAAAGAGTGCTCGTCCATCAATATACAAGAAAAAGTTTGCTGCAACCAGGCTCAATGAATTTCAAACATATTCCTTTAGGAGATGAATGTCAGGAATCTACATGAACAGCTGCTCTTAGAGACTTCAGTTAACACATGGAGTAGAAGGAAAATTGTAGGAAAGCACACTGGTGAACAATGAGGAGTGCAGCATTGTTGTGTGGCATGAGGAGTATATTCTCAGGGTGTAGAATATTAAGACACGCAGTGTTTTCGCTGATCATAGAAAGGCTGTGCTGTCTAGAAGATAAAAAGACTAACTGCCAAGCAATAGGGATATACAGCTATCTATCTTAACTACAAAACAAAAAATAGAATTTCCTGATTCTGCTTAAAATAAAGGTCCAATGTATTACTCTTAGCTTCTGAACTAATGACTACTGACTGCTCTTAGTTTATCTCAGCAGCATCACAGACTCATAACAAACAGAAAGTTCTCAAAGATCACTAGAACAGTCTCTCAATCTAGGCAGTATTACTTCTGACAGATATTCATGGAGACTGTGCAAGAAACTTTCCAGAGATCGAGACCAATAATCTATCTGGAGAGGCAGTGTAGCCTAGTGGTTAAGAGCATAGTTTCTGGAGCTTGAGTGTCTGGATTCAAACTGTGAATCTACTTGCTAGTTGTGTGACCTTTGGGCAAGTTGCTTAAACATTCTGTGCCTCAGGTTCCTCATCTGTGAAAATGACACTATCAACTGAAATGATTGTGATGATTCTATGAGTTAATAAGGCTTACCTCAGTGTAAAATCTCTGTAAAACGAACTAATACAATCATCAGAAAGATTTTCCTTATACTGTTCTTGAAAATATATGTCTTATTCCTTTAACCCATTGTCCCTAGTTATAAAATCTGAAGCAATCTAAAATATAGTTCAATAATTCCTTCCTCATATGATGCCCTATCACTTTTCAGCGTGATATTTTTGGTTGAATTTACATAATTATAATATGGATTATAATTATCCTGTGTATTTCTGGAAAAGATTACCCCCTTGTTATTCATAATTGCTCCCTTTAGGGCCCCATACTCAATATCTGATGTGGGATATTTGCTCAAGGACTGTGAACTGAATGACTGACAACCCTTCCAATTCTTTTTTTTTTTTTTTAAATAAACTTATTTATTTATTTATTTTTGGCTGCATTGGGTCTTCGTTGCTGTGCGCAGGCTTTCTCTAGTTGTGGCAAGCCAGGGCTACTCTTTGTTGTGGTACGTGGGCTTCTCATTGCAGTGGCTTCTCTTGTTGTGGAGCATGGGGTCTAGGCGCACGGGCTCAGTAGCTGTGATGCCCGGGCTTAGTTGCTCCGTGGCATGTGGGATCTTCCCGGACCAGGGCTTGAACCCATGTCCCCTGCATTGGCAGGCAGATCCTTAACCACTGAGCCACCAGGGAAGTCCTCCCTCCAATTCTTAAAGACAGCTCTTACATGCTTTCTATGTGTACTGATCTCCAAGCTAAACATTTCCCAAATTTTCACTAATTCCTCCTAAGTCACCATTTCACCTTCCCACTCAGCTTCCTTTGAACATATTCCAGTCTTTCAAAGAGCCTCCTAAAATGTGGTATCCGGAACTGAACTCAACATGCCACACATGGCCTGACAAAATACTGAGCATTCTGGAATCATCAGTTCCCTAATGTGGACATTATTCTTCTATAAATGCAACACAGAACAAAATACATTCCAAAGAATAGCTGATTTATTAGTATTCAACCACTAATGTGTTCTCCCAACAGATGTAGTTCATATGGAAAAGTATTAATCCTTGACACTCAAAATGTACCACACAGCCTTTTTTTAAATAAAGGGCTGCGGCTGACTTGATATCTAAATATCTACATGCTTCTAATTCACCTTGCTAAGGTCATACAGTCATGATTTACTACTAAAGTATCTAAAACTATGAACTGTACCTCTCTTGAGGGTATATTTTCTGCCTCTAAATATACATATACAATAGATTATGGAATCTTTATTTTAAAAAATTGGGTGATATGCAATATCAGTTCATGTGTTATATAGGCCGAGATCTAATCAATCAAGTTAACGTTTCTTTATTTTTTCAGCTTTATTGAGGTAAAACAAATAAAATTGTACATATTTATGGTATACAATGTGATGATTTGATATATGACTATACAGCAAAATGATTACCACAGTCAAGTTAACACATCAATTACCTCACATATTTACCATCTGTGTGTGTGTGTGTGTGTGTGTGTTGTGTGTGTTGAGAAATTAAATACACAAGTTCAGCTAAACAACAGATTCAATAGAACTGAGGAAAAATGAATAATCGATAGATACAAAGAAATTATCCAGAATGTATAATAGAGGAAAAATGGTAGCAAGTATATTAGAGATTAAGAGAAATGTTAAACTTATTAAAAGTTAAAAAAAGAGAGAAATGGAAGATAGATTAAGAAGGACTAATATCTTTGAAAAACAATCTTCCATTTTCTCTATCCTCTCCTGCTGGAAATCCAATTAGAGATCTACTAGCAGAGAACTTACCAGAATTATGGAAATATACTAAACCTTAAAGTCATTCAATTATACATGAAACATTTTTTAATGGCTATACATTTTATCATAAAGCAAACAAAAATGTTAATAAATTGCAATCATACACAATATGTTCCTTGATACAAAGCAATTAAGTTAAAATCAGTAATAAATGATAATTAGAAAGGCCTTGTATATTTATAAATTATAAAACCCATTTCAGATAACTCATGGTTAAATGACTTAACCAGGCTAGAAAGATACATAGATGACAGATACATAGAAAAATACTTAAAATAAGCATTCATGTTGAGAAACAGAAAGATTGAAATTTATAAACCAAACATAACGGAAAAGATTTGAAAATGAACAATAGAATCTAAGGGAAGTAAGATGAAGACATAATACAGGTACAAGCACAACTTACTAAATTAGAAACAAATAAGAAAACAGTGAAAAAACAGAAAAATCAGCAATATTGATTATTTGAAAAGACTAATAAAAGTGACAAAAAGATAGGAAAGTCAAAATAAAACATGATAAAAAAGGGGAATATTAAAGATGTCACAGAAAGTTAAAAGTTGAGAAGATGAAATAAACAACTACACATCAAGAAACATAAAACTTAGCTCATGTAAACATATTTATAAAAATATTGTTAGGGCTTCCCTGGTGGCGCAGTGGTTGGGAATCTGTCTGCCAGTGCAGGGGACACGGGTTTGAGCCCTGGTCTGGGAAGATCCCACATGCCGCAGAGCAACTGGGCCCGTGAGCCACAACTGCTGAGCCTGCGCGTCTGGAGCCTGTGCCCCGCAACAAGAGAGGCCGTGACAGTGAGAGGCCCGCGCACCACGATGAAGAGTGGACCCCGCTTGCCGCAACTAGAGAAAGCCCTCACACAGAAACGAAGACCCAACACAACCAAAAATAAATTAATTAATTAAAATAAATTAAAATATATATATATTGTTAAATAATATTGATAAAAAAGGATATGGGAAATATAAATAGCCTTTTAAAATAGCTAAATAGTTAAAGAAATTGTATCAGATCTTTAAAACTTTCCCACAAATAAGATTCCACACTTAGCAAGTTTTACCAGTGAGCTCTAAGAAAAATTTTACCAACTTATTCAAAATATTCCAACGTCTAGAAAAATGTAGAACAGTGCATTTGATTATAATAATCAAAATTATTATAAACTTGATACCATAAAACAAACCAACAAACAAAAGGAAGTGTTAAAAGAATGACCAGTCTCAACATGAATCTAGATAAAGGTTTGCAATCTTTTTCTGTAAAGGGCCAGATGGCAAAAACTTAGGCTTTGTGGGCCAGACAGTCTCCATTGCAACTACTCAACTATGCTCTTGTAGCACAAAAGCAACCATACACAATATGTAAATGAAACAGCATGGCTGTGTTTCAATAAAACTTTATGTACAGAAACAGGCTGTGGTCTGGATTTGGCCCTCAGACCCCTGATCTAGATACAAACAATTCTAACTAAAATAATAATAAATTGTATAAATTGTTTTTGGTATCCTGATCAGATCCCTTTTACCAGTCGGTATACACATCCTCCAGCTGTTGTAATGCTTCTCTGGAGAACTGACCTCATCTGCATGCCCTACACATGTGCTGTCCTACTGGGAGCAGCCACTGATGAACTGATATTAATTACAAAAGCTTAGCCCATTTGTCTCAAAGCATGAAATCTCTGGAGGGGTACTCCAAGACCAAACTGTACCTGAGACTACATCTTCATTTGAATCTGTCCCCCTCCCTCCTGTAGACAACTCTCTCAAAAATTCACTTGCGGGACTTCCCTGGTGGCACAGTGGTTAAGAATCCGCCTGCCAATGCAGGGGACATGGGTTCGAGCCCTGGTCCAGGAAGATCCCACATGCTGTGGAGCATCTAAGGCCGTGCGCCACAACTACTGAGCCTGCGCTCTAGAGCCCGCGTGCCACAACTACTGAAGCCCGTGCACCTAGAGCCCGTGCTCCGCAACAAGAGAAGCCACCCCGATGCGAAGCCCTCGCACTGCAACAAAGAGTAGCCCCTGCTCGCCACAACTAGAGAAAGCCCGTGCACAGCAATGAAGACCCAACGCAGCCAAAAATAAAATAAATAAATAAAAATTAATTAATTAATTTAAAAAACTAAAAAAAAAGCGAACATAAAACTCAACGGTGAAATGAAGGAAATATTTGTTTTAAGATAATGAATAAGACAAGAATATCTATTATCACCACTTCTGTTTAGCATTGTAATGGAGGACATGTAAGAAAAAACAAATTAAAAATAGAATAATTGGAAAGCTATACACAAAATTGTCATTATTCACTGAAGATATTTGTCTATATAGAAACCAAAAAGTAACTACAGTTAAATTTACATAATTAATATGAGAGTTTAGCAAGTTTGCTAGAAAAGATTAATATACAAAAATTAAGAGGAACCCAATCTACACAGATAGATCATGTAGTTACTTTTTTAAAAAACATTACAATAGCAACAAAAATATAGCTAAGAATAAATCTAATAAAAGTTGTGCAAGTTTTTTTTAGAGGTAATTACCAAGCTTATTATTAAAGAACACCTACATGACTAGATAGACTGATTTGGAAGACATATGTAAATTATCCCCACATTATTTTATAGTTTCAACTTAATTTCAATCAAAATTTCATCTGCTATGAAAGAATAGTACCATATTTATTCATGTTATTAATGTTATTTCACCAGTACCAGATAAAACATAAGGGGAATATGTTTAAGAGTACGGATTTGGCAATCAGTCAGCTAGGGTCAAATGCCCAGCTCCACCACTTACTGACTGTGAGACTTCAGTAAAATTACTAAACCTGTCTGTTCCTCAACTTCTTCATTTATAAAATGAATATAAAAGCATTTATCTCATAGGGGTGTTGTAAAGATTGAGTTAATATGTGTAAACTACTATGATGGTTAATTTTATGTCAACATGATTGGGCCAAGGGATGACCAGATAGCTGGCTAAACATTATTTCTGGGTGTGTCTGGGAGGGTGTTTCTGGAAGAGACTGGCATTTGAATTAGTGGACATAGTAAACAGATGGCCCTCCCCAATGTAGATGGGCATCATCCATTGTATTGAAAGCCTGAATAGAAGAAAAAGGTGGAAGAAGGTTGAATTTGCTCTCTGCCTGACTGTTTGACCTGGTTCTTAGGCATTCCAACCCAGACTAGAACTACACTATCAGCTCTCTGACTCTCACGCTTTCAAACTACACTACTAGCTTTCCTCGGTTTCCAGCTTGCAGACAGCAGATCATGGGACTTCTCAGTCTCCACAATTGCATGAGCCAATACTTATATCCTATTGACTCTGCTTCTCTGGAGAACTCTAACTAATAAAAATAGCTAGAAGAGTGTTGTATATCTTCTGTTTGCCCCCAAGATCTACTCTAGATCCTTTCCCATTCTACTCTGTGCCCTAAGAGGCTATTCTTTACAGACTGAATCCACAGCTTCCCTAGCCCTCAGGCTCTGAGTTGAGTACAGTCAATGAGAGATACTAGTAAGAAACTGAAAAGCAAAAGAAGTATGAAAGCAGAGTACTGATTTTCCTGAATCATCCCCCCTAACCTCCCTCCCACTGACTCCTGCTTTCCTCTATGGGAATCCACAGCTCCTCTCAAGTAGCTGTATTCATATCCTTCAAGCCTGTGGCAGTATGAGCTCCCCACTCTAGCCCAGAGGTACTGCACAATCATATGTTGCTTTGCTTAAAGCATATTTACAAGTTTGTAAGTAATCAACTGCCATTTTATAGCATTAGAAAATGTACACAACCAATTGGGCTTATTATTTTCTTTTAAAAAATAAACGATAATATTTGAGAGGCACCCAGGAAAAAATCTAATACAAGATGTCAGAAATAATGGAGAAATTAATAAAAGTTTATTGTTATAGACAAGGGAAGAGCTAACATTTTTAGATGCACAGATTATCTATCTACAATGGATAAGAGGATCACATGTTGTAAAGATGTCAACCTTTCCTTTCCTTAATTAATCTATGAGTTCAGTGGATTTCAAACAAATATTTTTTAGGAATTGAGTAGCTGATCCAAAAATGCATGTGGAAATTTAAAAGGGCCATAATAGTAAGATAATTTTGAAGAACTCTAGGAGGGATACTCTAAGACATTAAGGCTTATTAAAAGCATATAGTCATTTTTTAAATGTGATGTTGACAGTAATTTAGGGATAATCAATACAACAACATCAAAAATCGAGTCTATAAGTATGTTAACATGCATGTATGCATATGCATACACACCAAGAATTTGGTATAAGAGAGATTATGAACGTATGAGGAAGAGAATGTGCTATTTGATTCTATAAAAGTCACTGATACATCTTGCATTCATATGGAAAAACTTCTTGTTTCACTGCATACACTACACAAATCAAATATGAACTGAAACCTGATGAGAAAAATTAAAATATTAAAATAAAATATAGGAAATATGTTATGACATTGGAGCAGTAAAGGAGAAGAGAAAAAAGACCCCAAAAGAGGAAATGAGAAAGAAAAAAAACTATGCATTTATCTTTAGCAAATTATAATCTTCCTCCAAAAGATGCCATAAATAAAGTTAAAATATGAGCCACAGTGTAAGAAAACATGCTTGGAGTGATTCTAATTCTAATGGACTCAGCATTAGTATACAAAACAAAGACGTAGCTATATATGTAGATAATATTTATTGTATGTGTGTGCGTGTGTTTAACAGAAGAAAAATCTTGAATGGCTCACAACATAAAAAAGATATTCTACTTCCCCACTAACCAGAAAAAAATAATAATTATAATAAAATTTTCATGTCATTGTATATCCATATGATCCACTACTTAATGGATCATATCCACTACTTTATGTGTCTGATATTACCAAGTGTTGGCAGGAAAATGCAACCGAGAAATTCCCATACGTTATTGGTTGGAATGTAACATGGTGGTTCTATAAAATCTATAGCCCAAATTCAGGGAAGATCTGCTTCTCCCTTCTGAGTCATAAATTAAATATTAGGTTCTTATAAAGCAGGGAATACAAGTTTCATAATTCTAAGATATAGATATCAATCAGAATGATTTATAAATACATTTCTAGTTTTGTTTGCTACACAAGATAATATTAGGTAGTATTCTGGTCTTGCACTTTCAGCCTTCTCTTGAGGTCTCTTTTCCTTTAGCAATTTTACACTTGTGAATGTGAGGAGTAGAGTTGTTTAGACTTTACTGTTAAAATCAAATCACCTGATATTTATAATCAGGTGATATTTATTTATGATCGCCTTGTATTTATAATGTGGCCAAAACATAAAATACTATTAAATGTTGTGAACACACATACTTTACAATAATAATGCACAAGTCAGAATAGAATGTAATTAGGTCTTAAAACAAGTGCTTAAACCTGCTTTCTATCTACAAAATTATTCTGCCTCTTAACACTGATTATGATGGTAGTAATTTTATAAGCGTGGTTGAAAAACCAA
Organism: Pseudorca crassidens; assembly: GCF_039906515.1. NCBI lineage: Eukaryota > Metazoa > Chordata > Mammalia > Artiodactyla > Delphinidae > Pseudorca > Pseudorca crassidens. The sequence goes on from NC_090317.1 coordinate 102,724,386, forward strand.
TCTGAATTTGAAGGAAATTTCCATTACTTTTCTTTTAGTTCCAGAATACAGTACATAAATTGGAAATATTCACTTGTCAAAGATACCATTTCCCATTTTCAGTTCTATTCTAATTTCCATCCTAAAAGTCATTCTGTGTGTGATACCGTAGCAAGACCTCTAGTTGTGCAGCCTCTGACATTAACAGAAGTAAAAGATCTCATACTTGACAAAGGAGGAATCTCTCTCTGGCACAGAAGGCGTTTCCAAAAACTGCAACACTCCTGCACAAATAGTATCATTTAAATAATCCTTTTAATAAATGTCAATATCTAGCACTCTAGATAATATTTTCACTTACTTTGATTTCCCTAGTGCCAGCAACAAATTACAGAAAAGCAATAAAATCGGTGAAATCCACTGTATTCCACTTATCCAGCTTGAGCACATTCTCAAGATAATAAGAGGTTTTCAGATGTATTTTGAGATGTCAAATTGTTTCAAAAGGCTTTTTAAAAGTTAGAACAGATTAAGGATGGAGGGAAAATCTAAAATCACACTTTCTTCACAGTAACAACTCAGCATTTCAGTCAAAATGTTTACTGCAACAATCTTATGATGAACATCATTAAAAACAACCTATGCATCACCAAACTCACTGTTTATGACTTTTTTTTTTTTTTTTTGTGGTACGTGGGGCCTCTCACTGTTGTGGTCTCTCCCGTTGCAGAGCACAGGCTCCGGATGCACAGGCTCAGTGGCCATGGCTCACAGGCCCAGCCGCTCCGCAGCATGGGGGATCTTCCCGGACCAGGGCACGAACCCGTGTCCCCTGCAATGGCAGGTGGACTCTCAACCACTGCGCCACCAGGGAAGCCCTGTTAATGACTTTTTAAGGTAGGTATCCAGAACTGGAATTGCTGGATCAAAGTACACACATTTAAAACTTTAGGAAATTGTGCCACTCTCCCACACAGGGTTTGTACCAGGATACGCTCAAATCAACAGTGTATGAGAATCAGCATATACTCGTCCCCTCGCCCACACTGTCAATCTTTTTTTTTTTTGTAATTGGAATATAGTTGATTTACAATGTTGTGTTAGTTTCAGGTACACAGCAAAGTCAATCAGTTATACATATACATATATCCACTTTTCTTTTACATTCTTTTCCCATATAGGTCATTACCGAGTATTGAGTTCCCTGTGCTATACAGTAGGTCCTTATTAGTTATCTATTTTATATACAGTAGAGTGTATATGTCAGACCCAATCTACCAATTTATCCCTCACGCCCCTCCTTCCCCTCTGGTAACCATAAGTTTGTTTTCTACATTTGTGACTCTATTTCTGTTAACTCTTTACTGTGTGACAGGCAAACATAAATATGCATTCCTGGTCTTACTTGTGTTGTTAAACATCTTCCCAGGGATATACTGACCCTTTGAAACTTTCTGCTGATCTCTTTCCTGATCATATACTTCAACCAATTGTATATTGTTTTTCCTTATGAAATTAAATTTAATTGTACTGTTTTCACCAGTGTAATTCAATAATGTATCAACAATATTATGAATATTCTTTGCTGAATATGTTGCAAATATTTTCTTCCATTTTACACATAATTTTTAACTTTGATGAAAAACAGATTCTTTTTATAGCATCAAGTTTAACTCTTGGTTTTCCTAATGTCTTTGAGATTTGGAATGTCACTTGAGAAATCAAATTCAAGAATTGTAAAAACATTCTCCAATACGTTCATCTAATAATAAAAATTATTCAGGCCTAGAATCTACCTAAAATATATTCTCATATATGGGATAAGGTAAATAGCTAACACTTTATTTCCAAGTATATGGCCAAATTTTTACAACACCACTGAATATCCCCTCCTTTGCTCACTGATATAAAGTAACATCTTAACCATTTATTAAAATATATACATTCAGGGATTTCCCTGATGGTCCAGTGGTTAAGACTCTGTGCTTCCACTGTAAGGGGTGCGGGTTCGATCCCTGGTCAGGGAACTAAGATCCCACATGCCGTGCAATGCAGCCAAAATTGTTTTTTAAAAATTTATACATATATATATACAAGTATATGTGTATATATATGAGTTTGTAGCTGTTTATATAATCTTTCTTCAAGATAATTTGAGAATCCTATCAAGTTGTGTACAATATTTTTATTAAAATTGTATTTAATTTTATACTGATTCAATTATTTCACTTCCATTCCATTTTAATAAGAATCGTGATGTCTGCAGCACATTTAAGCCAAGAAGCTTTTTGACAGTGGGGTAAGCCTACTTACAGCAAGACTCCCATAGATAGCTATGTTTTCTCTCTTTGCTTTTAAGTTCTTCCTTTACACTCCAAACTAGGGCTTTATCCATATATCTATAAAAGTCTTCCACAGATTTTGGTCAATTTATTCTTATGTACATCATATTTATTATTTTTATCCCATGTTACATTTTAAAATAATTACTGGTGCTAGTATATAGGAAAAGATGATCTGTAAATTTATCTTGCACACAGGCATCTAATAAATTTTTTAAGAGTTGTAACTATTTTCTCATTTAATTCTCTTGGAAACTGTACATGGAACATCATATAATCTACAAAGGATGATAGTTTTCTCTCTTCCTTTCTAACCTGCATGTTCCTTCTTTACTTTCTTTATTATATTTTATTTCCATGGATTACCTATGTAATACTTAATGAGGAGCTAACCTTGTTTTGTTCCTGATTTTTATGGGGAAGCATCCTTTAATATTGAAAAAATAGTGTCATTTGATCAAATTTGGTAGATTTCATTGATTAAATTAAGGAAGTTTCCTTTATTGCTAATTTGTCCAAACTTTTTTCAAAAAACAGAGATAAGGGATTTTTAATAAAATGCTTTTCAACACTTATTTTCCCCTCTTTTTGTTTGAAAATGTAATAATGCACGTTAATGGATTTCTCAATGTTGATTCAGTATTGTATTCTAAGAATAAAGTTTTTTTTATCTTAATACAGAGAGGATGCAGTGTGTTAGTATTTAATTTGGAAATTTTTTCCTTTATTGTCATTGTCTGACTGGTGTATAGGTCTGAGTGTGCATGTGTTTGTGTTTATGTGTGTGTTGTATGTGATCTGTCCTTATCAATTTGATGTCTTAATTACAGTCAAGTCTCAAAGAATAAGTGTGACAAATGTCAATCACTTTTTCTATGCTCTGAAAAAAATTTATATATCAACTTCATTAAAGGATTAGTAGGACCGATCTTTAAACACTGCCTGTGTTTAATGTCTATATAGGGAAGATATTTTACCAACTTTTTCCCATTTATTGCCTGGTGGCTTACATAGTCAAGTTTTGTAATACTTTGGCCTAATTTGAGTGATTTATATTTTCTCAGAAAATAAAATAATTTCTCTAAATTTTCACATGCCTTGATGATGTAACAGAAGGAACTTTTTTTTTTAATGTTATAGTATCTTCAATTCATTTGACTATGAGTCCTTTCTCATTCTGTGTGCATGTTCTTTCTTTCTCTCATTCTCCTTCTCACCCCTTCTCACTCTTTCTCTGTTCATCCCTGCTCTCAAAATTAACCTAACAAAACTATTCTATTAATCTTTCCAAAGAAGCAACTTTTGGCTCCCTTATCAATTTTTTTCAATAATTAACGTATTTAGTTGTCTTAATATTTTGTTTTTTTTGTTTTCATTCTGTTTATATATATTTTAAATACTTGAAATATATTTTAATATGCATTTGAAGCTACAATTTTAAAAAATATATGTTTTAAGTTATACATTTTTTCCCTGAATTTTCTTTGGTTTCACTCTAAAGTTTTCATATGAAGTATTCTCATTTTTTCTCATTTTCATATTATTTATAATTTCCATAATAAATAATTTAAATATTTAATTTTGTATTGTCATTATTATTATTAATTATTAACCTTTATATAGTACAGTTCAGAATTTAGAGCTATCCTGTTGTATTTTCCATTTTTATTGCATTACATTTAGTGATTGTTACTTATAGAGGTTTTCCCTTTTTCCTTTCTTTTTTCCTTTTTTCTAATTTTTTTTGAGATTGTTTTGAGTTACTGCAGAGTTGACTTTTCCAAACATGTATGAAAATTTCTTATTCTCAGTACTCATCCTTCTTACTAGCATTATTTAAAGCTTCAATATCATTAATTCTCTTTGGTCTACTGAATTTATCTTTTTAAGGCACACTGATGTCCCACTAAGATGGTAGATTTGTTCATTTCTCCTTAAAATTATTATTCATAATTTGCCTTAAATATTTTGAAGACAAATTATTAGGGACAAAGAGATTCAAGACCACTGTGCTTTCCTGGACTGAAATTTTCATGAATGTGAAATAAACTATTATGTCCACTTAATGCATTCACCATGAGTTCTATCTTTTCTGAGATCAGTATTGTACTATCCATCTTCCTTTTGCAAGCAAGAGTAAATATTTTGTGGTTCTTTTATATTTAACAATTTTAACTTTTTCCATTTTGAGCTCTTTATGTTGAAATTCTTGTATCTTATTTTCTTCTAGTAATTACTTATTATTTGATTGTTCTTCAGTTTTTCTTATTTTAAAATTAACATATTTTCATTTTAAACTATGCAAAAAAACTAACATGAAATTATTCAACAAATTACCATTTATCCACCAATTAGATTTAACAAATACTAACATCGTTTTCATTTCCTATGTCATTACTTTGAACTAATATTTAATCTTCCACTTGTACTATCAAAATGATGACAAGATAAATAGCTATCTTTTCCTTCTGAAAACTGCAATAGTCATGGTATACTATCACTCTCTTTAAATTCACACCAGCAAATTTCATTATTTTTCATAAAAGATTTTTGTTTCATGATTGTCATTTTTTAACATCATGCTTCAGTAATTGTTTAACTAACATTTAATTACCAGTGTGTATCTCACTACTGTTTCTTGTTTCCCATATTTTTGTTCTTATGTTGAATGTTTACATGTTTGGGGCAATTCTTACAGATGAGGTGTATGGTTTTAACATTTATGAATATTTACCTGATGAAAAATGCTATTATTTTGCTTAACTGGTTTGGTATAGAATAAGAGGTGCCAAATCATTTTATCTCAGACTTTGAAGATGCTGGATAATTGTCTGCTAGCTTCTATTGTTAATGATGAGAAGTCTGATACCAAACGGGTTTCCACAACTTTATAGGTAAGCTTTTTCCTGACCCCCTCCCCATGCTTTTAGAATTTCTCTTTGTTTCTTGAAGTTCTAAAATTTAGCTAGATTATGTCACTAGCAGTGGGTCTTTTTACATTCACCCTAATTTGACTGACTTTTAAACCCTGGATTTTGCCTTTTTCTAGCTCTTGTAAATGCTTTTCTCTTATTTATTAATAAAGTATTTCTTCTTTATTTTGTTTTGTTTAGGCTTGGTTTAGTTTTTGCCTTCTGGAATTTCTTTTAAATATATTCTGAAAGTCCACAGCTGATTCTCCATGTCTGTTTACTTTGGATTTTTTTTCTTATTTTTATGCCTTTTCCTATTTACTCAAGCTATGAGTTTTTTTATCTTCATATTCCTAACTCTTCTTTCAGCTATGTTCATTCTACTTATCGTATTTTCAATCTTATTATCATATACCTGCTCATATATACTTTATGAAAATCTTTTTTATTTTTGTTCATTTTACTGCAGCTTGTTCCTGTATCCACTCAATATCTTAAAATCGCTCTCACAGTATTAATAAGCAGTTTAGAATTTCTATTCTAAATCTAAATTCTGTTTTAGAGTCAAGGTCTTTTTTTTAATGTTTTTTCAAGGTCTTTCTTTTTAATGCTGTTGGTTTTGCTCCATATCCCGTGATTCTTGACTTCTGATTAATTTTTATGAATTAAAGATTATGTTGTGGTAAAAGACAATAATATAGGTTTCTGCAGCTACACAGGTCTGCTTCCCCACCTGCAGGGATAACGTCACTCCTGGTGTGCAAAGGCAGAAAGTGTCAATAGTCAGACAAAGGTTCTGGTAGGGAACTTCATGAAGAGCCTCACTTGCTACAAGAAGGAGCATCTTACTCTGACACATGAGGTATTCAGTGCATATACCTCCTGAGAATATCTGCCTCTCCATTCAGTCTTCCTCTGCATGTGTTTTGGGGTTTCTGAATTACCTCTTGCTCTGCTCCTCTCTCTCAAACTCTACATTCTCTGGGGAATAAAAGTCCAGAAGAGTGATTTACTCCCTTTAGCGCAGTGGACCTCAACTTTGGATGCGCATGGGAATCACCTAGGAAACTGTAAGAAAATCCCAATGCCCAGGCTTCAATCCAGAACAACTAACTCAGAATCTCTAGGAGAGGGGCCCAGGCATCAGTATTTTTTAAAACTATCTTAGTATTTCTAATGAGAAACAAGGTTCAGATTATTAACTGAACTGCAATATAAGATGGAAAAGGAAGGTTTCACTCTTTATTCAGAATGCAGTTCTTTAATTAATTACCCTGGTAAATGCCCTGGAGAATCTACTGCATTATTTTATTTTTTAATTTGATTTTGCTATTTTTCAGTATCTGTTCTTATTTCCCCAGAATTTTTTTCAATACATACTGTAGTGTCTTCTTTAATCAATTTCTTCCCTTTTTCCAACTTCTAGAAATTTCTCTAAATTTATGAGCCACCTATCCCACCAATTCTTGTTTACCAGCATTCTTTGGTGTCTGCTATTTTCTATCATTTTAAGAAATAATACATGGGTAAAAAAGTGCATGTGTATAATCAGCTTGCCATAATGATCTAATCTCCAATGTTGGCATATTTTACAATTCTTTTTTTTTAATTAATTAATGTATTTATTTTTGGCTGCATTGGGTCTTTGAGTCTGTATTCTCTGTTACCGTGAAAACTGAGTTATTTTGAAAGTCTCACTCACCTTCATTTCTAACCTTACATTTGATTTAATTATTCATAAACACACTTGGTCTTACTGATAGTTTTTGTTATGCCCAAAAAAAAAAATGGGCACCATGATTCTCAACATGATGAAAGCAGTCTTGAAGTAAAATCAAGGATACAACTTTGACCTTCTAAATATTTATTCAAGTTTTAGAGAATTACTCCAATAGCTCCTTAATTATGAACTAAAGTAAAATAAACATAATTAAAGTAAGAAGTATTATAAAGCAAATTAGAGTTCAATCTTCAATTTTTTCAAACTTTGAAATATGCCTCTCCTCTGATTCCCCATATTTCAAAGGGTGGCTCTAGAAATTACTCACTACCCCATATCTGTGTGCCCTTCTCAATTAGTCTCACACTGCCCACAACTAAAACCTCACCAAGTTCTGAGGATCTGATTTCCTAAATACTTCTTTTTTATTGTTGTAAAATGTGTATAACATAAACTTTCTCATTTTAACTATTTTGAAGTGTACAACTGGATCAAGTTTTGCCTCCCTACTACAACGACCCTCTTGTGGTCACTTCCAAAATCATCTAATTATTTTCCTGCCTCCTTCTATAAATGATGGGTTCTCCATATGATTAAATAGTTTTAAAAGTGTTGTAAAATAATTTTAATGACAGGAAAATATTCCATATAGTTTTACACAGAGACATTCATATGCTGGGAGTTCTCACTTCCTTTCTTCATGTGGTATTTTTCTTTTCTTTTCTTTTTATTTTCCTCTTAGAGTTCTTTTCTAAGCTGTTTGAAGGTGTTATAATCCTATTCTTTTAAGGATCAGCTTAAATGCTATTACTTCTGTGACTTATTCTCAGCTTCCCCTTTTTTATAGTCCTTTTCTATACTTCTATAATGTTACATGTGAGGATTTTTTAAAAATATGTCGTCATTGGTTATGGTATCTCTATAACTATCTTCTCTGTTAAAGATAAGTGACTTAAATACAGAATATATCTCTTATTAGTAAGGATGAGGGGGTCAATACACCAAAAAGATGTAACAATCCTAAATATGCATGAACCTAAAAAGTGAACTTCAAAATACAGTAAGAAAATATTGAGAGGACTGAAGGGAGAGAGAAATGAATCACAATTAAAGTTGAAAACTTCAACACTCCACTCCATTCAACAGAATAATTAATAGTAAGTATAGGATAAAGAAAAGATAAGGATAGAGAAAATATGAAAAATACAATCGACCAACTTGACCTAACTGCCATTTATAGAATAAAGCATCCAGCGTCAGAATACACATCCTTTTCACGGTCATATGGAACAAACACTAAGCTAGATCATATTTTTTAAGTCATAAGACAAACCTTAACAATTTTATAAGGATTGAAATCATCCAAAGTATGTCCTCCAAAAAAGAGTGGATATATGTATATGTATAACTGATATACATATATGTATATGTATAACTTTGCTGTACACCTGAAACTAACACAACAATGTAAATCAACTATTAAAAAAAAGGAAAACTGCATAATTCAGAATTAACTACAAAGTAAAAAAAAAAAGAACAGATAGCATTAGGATTCTTAGCACCTATTTTTTTTTTCAACAGGAATATAATTCTTATTTTATCTTGTCTCATCATTTAGGTATTAAAGTACAATGTATGTATTCTGTACATATAATTTTTATGTAGATGTCTTTTTTAACATCTTTATAGATTATAATTGCTTTACAATGGTGTGTTAGTTTCTGCTTTATAACAAAGTGAATCAGCTATACATATACATATATCCCCGTATCCCCTCCCTCTTGCATCTTCCTCCCACCCTCTCTATCCCACCCCTCTAGGTGGTCACAAAGCATCGAGCTGATCTCCCTGTGCTATGCAGCTGCTTCCCACTAGTTATCTATTTTACATTTGGTAGTTAATATATATCAATGCTACTCTCTCATCCCAGCTTACCCTTCCGCCTCCCCGTGTCCTCAAGTCCATTCTCTACGTCTGCGGCTTTATTCCTGTCCTATCCCTAGGCTCTTCAGAAGCTTTTTTTTCTTTTTAGATTCTATATATATGTGTTAGCATATGGTATTCGTTTTTCTCTTTCTGACTTACTTCACTCTGTATGACAGACTCTAGGTCCATCCACCTCACTACAAATATCTCAATTTTGTTTCTTTTTATGGCTGAGTAATATTCCATTGTATATATGTGCCACATCTTCTTTATCCATTCATCCGATGATGGACATTTAGGTTGCTTCCATGTCCTGGCTATTGTAAATAGAGCTGTAGTGAACATTGTGGTACATGACTCTTTTTGAATTATGGTTTTCTCTGGGTATATGCCAGTAGTGGGATTGCTGGGTCGTATGGTAGCTCTACTTTTAGTTTTTTAAGGAACCTCCATACTGTTCCCCATAGTGGCTGTATCAATTTATATACCCACCAACAGTGCAAGAGGGTTCCCTTTTCTCCACACCCTCTCCAGCATTTATTGTTTGTAGATTTTTTGATGATGGCCATTCTGACTGGTGTGAGGTGATACCTCATTGTAGTTTTGATTTGCATTTCTCTAATGATTAGTGATGTTGAGCATCTTTTCATGTGTTTGTTGGCAATCTGTCTATCTTCTTTGGAGAAATGTCTATTTAGGTCTTCTGCCCATTTTTGGATTGGATTGTTTGTTTTTTTGATATTGAGCTGCATGAGCTGCTTGTATATTTTGGAGATTAATCCTTTGTCAGTTGCTTTGTTTGCAAATATTTTCTCCCATTCTGAGGGTTGTCTTTCGGTCTTGTTTATGGTTTCCTTTGCTGTGCAAAAGCTTTGAAGTTTCATGAGGTCCCATTTGTTTATTTTTGTTTTTATTTCCATTTCTCTAGGAGGTGGGTCAAAAAAGGATCTTGCTGTGATTTATGTCATAGAGTGTTCTGCCTATGTTTTCCTCTAAGAGTTTGATAGTGAATGGCCTTATATTTAGGTCTTTAATTCATTTTGAACTTATTTTTGTGTATGTTGTTAGCAAGTGTTCTAATTTCATTCTTTTACATGTACCTGTCCATTTTTCCCAGCACCACTTATTGAAGAGGCTGTTTTTTCTCCATTGCATATTCTTGCCTCCTTTATCAAAGATAAAGTGACCATATGTGTGTGGGTTTATCTCTGGGCTTTCTATTCTGTTTCACTGATCTATATTTCTGTTTTTGTGCCAGTACCATACTATCTTGATTACTGTAGCTTTGTAGTATAGTCTGAAGTCAGGGAGCCTGATTCCTCCAGCTCTGCTTTTCTTTCTCAAGATTGCTTTGGCTACTCGGGGTCTTTTGTGTTTCCATACAAATTGTGAAATTTTTTGTTCTAGTTCTGTGAAAAATGCCATTGGTAGTTTGATAGGGATTGCACTGAATTTGTAGATTAGCACCTATTTTGAATGTCCTTAATGGGGCTAACTCTTGCTGAGACTCTGTCCCTTTTATTCTTCTAAGTTTTTTAGACAATACTAAGATAATTTGCTTTTTCATGTTACAGAGATGTGTTACAGAAAAATGAAGCTTCTGACAAACTCCAAAATCCATAAAGGAAACATTTGATATATTTGGCCAAATTTTTACATTTCTGTATTTTAAAAGATATTATGGCCAAAGACAGAAAGCAAGGCACAAACTAGGAAAACAATTTTCAACACATTGAAGAGTCAAAATATTTATAATCAGAATACATCAAAAAGAAAAACACAATGCAATGGAAAAATGAGAAAAGAATAAGAAAAAGTAACTCAAGGAAGAATATAATTAGCCAACAAATACAAGGACATGTTTCAACCTCACTAAGAATCAGGCTAAGACAACTTTAAAATAAGATTTAATGTTTTAGTAAAAAATGAGAAAAAAATTTTTTTTAATATTAATAACCAGTTTTGGTAAAGGTGAAAAAATGGGCAAGTTCCTGTATTTTTAGTAAAGCCATTTTGGAGATAATTTTTTTTTTTTTGCGGTACGCGGGCCTCTCACTGTTGTGACCTCTCCCGTTGCGGAGCACAGGCTCCAGACACGCAGGCTCAGCAGCCATGGCTCACGGGCCCAGCCGCTCCGCGGCATCTGGGATCTTCCCAGACTGGGGCACGAACCCGTGTCCCCTGCATCGGCAGGCAGATTCTCAACCACTGCGCCACCAGGGAAGCCCTGGAGATAATTTTTTTTTTTAATTTCCACTTCTAGGAAAATTCTACCTCTGCTCTATTGTAGATAAGTGCAAGTATGCATGAATAAAGAAGACTATGTAAGGATAAAAAATATACAAAAATAAAACAAAGTACGTCCTCTGATCATAATGGAATTAACCACAAATGAGTAACAGAAAGAGATAGGACGAAATGACTAAATATTTCGAATCCTAAAAAATAATTCAGAAAGGAAGCCACAAGGAAAACCATAAAATATTTTAATGGAATAAAAAATGGCTTTACTCACAATCACCAAAAACTGGAAAAGGCCCAAATGTCCTTCAACTAACAGATGAATAAAATAACTGTGATACTTAACATGGAATACTACTCCATCCATAAAAAGAATGATCTCTTGATAGACACAACTTCTGATATGCACAACAACATGCTGAATCTCAAGTGCTAAGTGAAAGATGCCAGATTGTAAAAAGCTCCAAACTGTATAATTCCATTGATATGACATTATGGAAAAGGTAAATGTAGAAAAACATTTAAAAATTCAGGGTTTTCTAGGGGCTGTATGGGAACTGATTTTTAAATGGGCAGCACAAGGGAAATTGTGGGGTTGATACAACTCTTGTTTTTATTTCTGGTGATTGTTATTCAACTGTATACATTTGTCAAATTCCTAGAAATGCACAATATGATTTCTACTGTCTATATATTTCAAAAATGAATAAAATGGAAAAATATATATGGATGGCAAAAATATTCCAAAGTTACCTGGGCAAAAGCCTTTCGAATTCCTTTTCACTAGTTTTCGCTCTTCCTTATTGGGGAAATTGAAGCCAACAACCCAAAAAAGCAGAAAAAAGGCAGAGAAAGAATTATACCTTCATGATAGTTTCGAAGAAAAAAAGGAAATAAGGAAGCAGAGGGAATAACTGGAATTCTCTTAATGTCCTCTTTCAGCCCTATTTTATTTGGGGGAATCTTTTACTCCAGGATTATTTCAGCAACACCCAGTGGGGAATGACCCACCTGTTCATTGTGGAGCTACAGCCCCTTCTGTTTGCAATCTGTCCTTTGAGTTCCGCCCAGTTCTGAGGAGGTACCTGATCTCCTGTTCAGCTTGACCATGAGAATTCCTTTTATCTTCACAATTATCCTTATCCTGGCTGACACAGCAGCTCTTTCTTTCGATGAATTACTCCAGCTCGAGGTGGCCCAGCTCTCGCTCTGGGAATCAGCTGTTCATTCCCATCTAATAGGCATGAGTAGGTTTCTTTGATCCTTATACCCTCCTTTGGTTACCCCAGCAGCTGGAGCTTGGAGTCTTGGATTACAAACCAGAGTCTTCAGCTCCGGTGCCCCTCACTGGAGTAGTGGACAGAGACTGAAAGCACCAGCTGAAGCATCCAAGAAATAAAGTAACAAGAGAGGCAGGATGATTTTCTTTAATGGGGGAAACTGCTATCTTCAGTGACTGAATGCACATCCGTGTTGCTTTAGAAAATGATTCACTGATTTTAAAATGTCACTGTGCTAAATTTTCTAGGTGTTACTAACAGAGAAAAAAGAATCTATTGATAGGCTAGAATCAAGCAAACTTATGCTTATCCAGGATCCCTTCGATATAAGCCTTCCTTCTTCTCGTCAACTGCCTGTCCCCACTGCTTAAATGACAAGGGTGCAAATGAGGCAGCTGTGATCTGTAACTGCCCTGTCAGGGATTAGTGATGCTGTAAGAGAAGAAACAGTCCTGTACCTGTCACGTGTTTACCCTCTTCCCTTGTCCTCAGAGTCTTACTGAACGTTAACTCCAGGAGTTAACAGCTCTGTGGAACTCAAGGTAAGATGCTATGAGCCATATTTTATGAGCTATAAATATGAGTCATATTTTAGTCATACTTCAAAAGAGTAAGAAATAAACCACACTAGTGTTCCCTTTTCATGTTATTCTTTTGCTTTTGAGGAACCTGTTAACCTGTTCCTTTGTAGGTAGATTATATCAATTCATAAATGTAAATTCTAGATTTTCAAATTCAGTACAGTGAAATGCTAATCTTCTTTTCTCTCTGTTTACATGGGAAATTTATAACTTTCTGACAGATAACGTGAAATACAGAGTTAGTTGAGGATGTGTGAGAAAATATTTGAGTAGCAGTATAGAGACCATAAATATTTCTGCTCATTATTCACATTTTATGTTTTCTTTTCCCTATTTTTTCCATGAAAAAGATCAGGAAAAAAAAACCCTTTACATGGTCGAAAAGCATGACATTCTTGCCATATGTGGAGCACTTAAAAGTTATACCTCATCTGCAAAAACCATGGCTGAAAGATGAATAATGAGTGGGGAGAAGGGTTGCAGGGGTTCATGCCATGAAGGAATGATGAGTATCCTAAGTAAGGTTCCTTCATCATTTTGCTCATATTAAAGATAAGATATAGGTGGCCAGGCTTTGGTGTAGGAATCTCCTACCTTAATGCTACTGGATATGCTTTAGAAATAGATGAAATTCAAATGGTGAAATATCACTGAAAACCCTGAAGTTTTTTCATCCTTGTCTCTGCCTATCTTCTGCATGTCATCCACCCTCCTGAAACATTGGCATGCCAGAAATAACACGCTAAAAAAAGAAGCAAACTATGTTGCAGGAATCAGCTGTGTAATAATCACTAACAGCTCTGCCACATATATGACAATAAGAACACTGCATTTTGAGTAATCACATCCACATTAAGAGGAAAAATGAGCAAGGCTATGCATTTATGAGCCAAACCCATTTCCTGAGGGGCATATATATTGACTAATAGTAGGATTTAAAAATGAAACCAATTTGGCATCTTTTTATTTTGTGCAAGTGGAAAATGAACAGAGGAGGGAAACAGGAATAAACGGAAGTTACTGAAAGATCGGTGGCTGCAGTGGGGACCGTGTTGTGCTTGACATTTGATATTTCCAAGAAATCCATAATATTGCGGTGAAAGTCTCATGCCCGCCCTCATCCTCTCAGTTCTGTGTGTTTGTGTGAGATGATGCCACAGTCTGGCAAGACCACATCTCTCCTCGACTTGCTGCTGTTTTATTCTGGCTCTTTGGAAATACGTTCCTGTTGGCTGCCATGATCTCAAGATGAGTCGGGAATGTTGATTTTTCAGTGTGTGTTCTTCCAAACTGGCCGTTTCTTTGGCAGTCTCTCTCAGTGAAGGCAGTAAGAACGAGTCGTGTTATCCAAACAGAGAGAAATAAAAATCACAGCTGGGCATTATCTCGGTAGCAGGTGTCTCGTTGCGAGCATTCCCGTATCATCTGGCTGACTGTTCCCTCAACTGCCTGAATGCGAGAAACTTCTGTCACCAGATATCGCTGCGAAGTGGAATGAGGGGACTTCCTGATCTCAGAGATCCTTAGAGATGAGTCTCCGCGCGGCCCTAGAAGGCTCCTTTCCTGGACTTAACCTCACTCACAGCTGGATTGGTGACACCTCTGCCTTTATTCTCTTCCCCTAGGAAATACTGTCGTTCTCCTGCCTCACGACTGTGGAAACACAGGTGCTTGGGCTGTTTATTGGCTCCCATCAGCCAGACAGCAGCACAGGCAGCATTGTAGCATGCAGGTGGTTATGCTGTTGTTCGGAAAACAGTTTAGTAATAGAATATCTTGGGCCTGACTTAGGAGTTGAGCTTGGCGAGTGCAGTGGAAACTGTGTGAAAATCTGGGAGTAGGCAGGACAGAAAGAAGGGCAATCACATCTTGCTAGGGTGGCAAGCCCACGCAGATAACTGCTACTTTCTATTTCCATAATGTCACCCACCCTCACCATGGCATATCTTGCTCTACAACTTGTGCTCCTATTCAAGATGTGTGATGCTCTTGGTCCTCTCGAGCAAGAGAACGTGTTTGCCATTTAGTCAGGCTCACATTACTCATAAGATGGGGTTGATCGAGGGGAAAACAAAAATCATGATTTTAACACTGCCACTTTCCTCTGTGCAACTATCTCACCACATTTCGCGCATTTGATTAAAATAAAGTAGAGATATGTATTTGGGCAAAAGACAATCTCCCTGTGCCTCTCTCAAAATAATAAAGGGTTTCCTCTTTTTATCAATTGTAACTGCTATTTATTTATTTATTTATTTATTTTGCCTGCACTGGGTTTTAGTTGCGGCACGCGGGATCCTTAGTTGCAGCATGCAGACTTAGTTGCAGCGTGCATGCGGTATCTAGTTTCTTGACTAGGGATTGAACCCAGGCTCTCTGCACTGGTAGCACAGAGTCCTACCCACTGGACCACTAGGGAAGTCCCTGAATGGTTTTCTTTTGTTAAAAAATCATTCTCTGTAGAAGTCTCTGTCCACAGAGAGTTGTGGATTGTGGGGATTTAGAGGAAGACAGGGGTTTCCAAAGTAGTACAGACTAAAGGCTAGTTCGAACTGTCTCTACTTCCCCACAGAGTTTCTAGACTCCAAACCTGGTCCACAGCCTGGTTTATGCCCCAGGGCCCATAATGAGAAGGCAGACATGAAGAACTTTCTGATTCATTTGGACTCGATGGAAAAAGAGACCGTGCAGCCTGTATTATCTTAAATTTATTATGTCCTCTCTGGCCTCCCAGCCCTACAGCCCTCCCATCAAGGGGCAAGACAACTACAACCCAGCCATCCTGTCCCCTACACTTACAGTGGTTGCCAGTCACTTAGGGGATCAAGCCCAGACTCCCCAGGCTCTTTGAACTCTCCAAACCCTAACAACATTCATTTACTCGACTCTCTCTCTCCTCTTCAGTCCCACAACTTTTATTCATTGCTATTTGTCTCCACACGTTTTTCATTACATATGACTCACCTGGAACCACCATCTTCAGGCAATTGCATGTCAATCCCTGCCTGGACCTCTTTTCTTAGCCAGATCTCCTACAAACTGCAAGGTGCAGCTCAATGTTGACTTTTTCTTAATAGACTATTTTTTTAGAGGTGTTTTAGGTTCACCAAGGTTGACTTTTTATTTCCTTAGACATTTAATGTCTATATGACCATTCTAGTTCCGATGAAGCATCCTCCCTGAGAACTCTGTACCACACAGTTTAGTACTTTGTTACTGAATCTTTTATTTTTGCGTAAACATTTCACACACACACACACACACACACACACTCTTAATCTTATCCCGAAATACAATATTCTCTACTCATTCATTATTTCAATAAATATTTATGACCATCCTGCCATGGGTCAGGTGCTAACAACTCTAAACCATATAAAATGTAAAAGATATGATCCCTGCTTTCAAGGAGATCACAACTTATCAGTAAGGATTTGGCACATGCAAAAAAAATTAACAGGAGGTAGAAAGTGCTATGTCATGATGAGTAAGTGGAGAAGGAGGGGCCATTCCTTAAATTTCTTGAAATCACCCCTCGGTGATTTTATTTGTTACAGAATTGTAATCAACCCAAACTTTAAAAATTGCTAATTTAAAATTTGATAACTTATGCTAAGTACATAACAAGGTATATCAAAATTGTCATTCCAAAATCTTTTGCACTTTTTAACTTCATTTTATATGTTAGCCTTTCCCTTATATTATATTTAGATAAATCTATTTTAAGACCCACCCCCATAGAAAGGATCTTTTAAAATGGCTTATTACTGCAATGGTTCTCAAATTTGGTACACAGGGGTATAACCTGGGGCAGCTAGTAAAATTAACATTTAGTTTACCAAGGCCATACTCCCAAGTATTTGGATTCAGTAGGTCCTCTTAGAACCAGATAATATACATTTTTGAAAAACTCTTCAAATTATGTTGTGTCAGCTGTCTCTGGAAAGCATTTTGATAAACATGGACTAATTACATGCAACAATTCTTGAAATTCTAGTTTTCTTCCCCAAATGTAACTAAGTCAAGTAATTTTCTAAGTTGGTGAAACTAAGATTTCTTTCATCACTGCCCTTCAGAAGATAATAGAATAAAAGGCCAACTTTGGCCCGTGGTTAAGGCCAAGCCTCTTTTACTGGCTCATATAGACAGAGGTCTTAGAAGCTCAAAGCTAGATCTTATAGCAATAAATATGTCACTGAAACAAATAAAATGAAAATACAAAGAATTTCAGACCTTGGCCAACTGGACATACATTCTCAGTAAAAGTGATTTTGATATATTTTGCTACAATGATAAAATGTTGACACTTACTAGAATTGATTTGAATGGGATTTTTAGGATTTTTCAGCTCTCATCTTTGAACTTTCAGAAACACAACCATATATCAGCCCCTCAAGTCTTCATAATCATATTCTTTAAACTGAGGTTTTGTAAAGACAAACAACTAGAAAGTATCCAGTGCTGGAAATACTATAAGGTGAAAATGTCCCTGGCTTGAAAATGGACAAATTCTGATTTAAATAGTAACCATGTTGTGCATGTAAAAACAATAATAGGGGCTTCCCTGGTGGCGCAGTGGTTGAGAGTCCGCCTGCCGATGCAGGAGACACGGGTTCGTGCCCCAGTCTGGGAAGATCCCACATGCTGTGGAACGGCTGGGCCCGTGAGCCATGACCGCTGAGTCTGAGCGTCCGGACCTGTGCTCCGCAACGGGAGAGGCCACAACAATGAGAGGCCATCGTACCGCAAAAAAAAAAAAAATAATAGACAGAAGCATTTATTAAGCACTGATTATGGGGTATATAGTGTGCTATGAAATGAAGGCTATCTGTAGGTTTCCTGGCAGCAAGTGAATGTTACATGCATAGGAGGTGTTGGGAAGGAAAATTTTTCCTCTACTCTTCTAGGTTCTTCTGCCTGGCCTAATAGTTAAATTGACGTGACAAAGATGAGCAGGAGAAAAACCAAATTTACGTACATACACGGGCTCCATAAGAATATGAGACTCAAAGGACAGTCAGGCAAATGAGGCTTATATGCTATTCTGAGCTAAGGAGACACAGTAGGAGTCTGGGACTTCAAAGGGGAGGAAGGCAATTGAAAGGCAGATGGAAAAGCAAACGTTTGGTAAACAAATGTTTGCCGGGTCATATAGAAACAATGGGACACAGAGAGGAATTTTATCAATCAGATTTTGCTGGGTTCCTCCCTACCCACCACACCTAGTTCATATTATACTATGGTTATCTATGGTGATAGCTCCCTTCCTGGAGCAGGTCCTCTATCCAAATTCTTTTAGGCAGATAGGGAGAAAGCCAAAGGTTAATCCTAAATCTTTTGGGCCTTGATTGTTTGCAGCTCAAAATAATCCACATGCCAAAGTGGCACATTTTGGGGTGGCAAACTTTGCTCCCCTACAAAAGGTAATTGAAGAGAATTAATTAAGGGAATATATGGGAGAGTTAAGAGAAACTAATAAGGAGTACTAGTAACAAGAGAGCACAAATAGCAGCTAGGCCTGAAGAGGCAAGGGGAGTCAGCCACTCAAATCTCAAGAAAGCATACAGGGACTCCCTCTTGCGAGAGCACCGGAATCACAACTAACTGCTGAACAATCTTCGACAGGAAAACACTGGAACTCACCAAAAAAGATACCCCACATCCAAAGACAGAGGAGAAGTCACAATGAGATGGTAGGAGGGGTGCAATGACAATAAAATCAAATCCCATAACTGCTGGGTGGGTGACTCACAAACTGGAGAACACTTATACCACACAAATCCACCCACTGGAGTCAAGGTTCTGAGTCCCACATCAGGCTTCCCAACCTGGGGGTCCAGCAACAGGAGGAGGAATTCCCAGAGAGTCAGACTTTGAAGGCTAGCGGGATTTGATTGCAAGACTTCGACAGAACTGGGGGAAACAGGGACTCCACTCTTGGAGGGCACACACGAAGTAGTGTGTGCATCAGGACCCAGGGAAGGAAGCAGTGACCCCATAGGAGACTGAACCAGGCCTACCTGCTAGTGTTGGAGGGTCTCCTGCAGAGGCAGGGGGTGGCTGTGGCTCACCATGGGGACAAGAACACTGGCAGCACAAGTTCTGGGAAGTACTCCTTGGCGTGAGCCCTCCCAGAGTCCGCCATTAGCCTCACCAAAGAGCCGGGTAGGCTCCAGGATTGGGTCGCCTCAGGCCAAACAACCAACAGGGAGGGAACCCAGACCCACACATCAGCAGACAAGCAGATTAAAGTTTAACTGAGCTCTTCCCACCAGAGCAACACCCAGCTCTACCCACCACCAGTCCTGCTCATCAGGAAACTTGCACAAGCCTCTTAGATAGCCTCATCCACCAGAGGGCAGAGAGCAAAAGCAAGAACAACTACAATCCTGCAACCTGTGGAACAAAACCCACATTCACAGAAAGACAGACAAGGTGAAAAGGCAGAGGGCTATGTACCAGATGAAGGAACACGGTAAGACCCCAGAAAAACAACTAAATGAAGTAGAGATAGCAAACCTTCCAGAAAAAGAATTCAGAATAATGACAGTGAAGATGATCCAGGACCTCGGAAAAAGACTGGAGGGAAAGATCGAGAAGATGCAGGAAATGTTTAACAAAGACTTAGAAGAATTAAAGAACAAACACGTACAAGAACTAAGAAACAAACAAACAGAGATGAACAATACAATAAATGAAATAAAAAATATACTAGAAGGAATCAATAGCAGAATAACAGAGGCAGAAGAACAGATAAGTGACCTGGATGACAGAATGGTGGAATTCATTGCTGCGGAACAGAATAAAGAAAAAAGAATGAAAAGAAGTGAAGACAGCTTAAGAAACCTCTGGGACAACATTAAACACAACAACATTTGCATTATAGGGGTCCCAGAAGGAGAAGAGAGAGAGAAAGGACCAGAGAAAATATTTGAAGAGATTATAGTCAAAAACTTCCCTAACATGGGAAAGGAAATAGCCACCCAAGTACAGGAAGCACAGCGAGTCCCAGGCAGGATAAACCCAAGGAGAAACACGACAAGATGCATAGTAATCAAATTGACAAAAATTAAAGACAAAGAAAAATTATTGAAAGCAACAAGGGAAAAATGACAAATAACATACAAGGGGACTTCCATAAGGTTAACAGCTGATTTCTCAGCAGAAACTCTACAAGCCAGAAGGGAGTGGCATGATATATTTAAAGTGATGAAAGGGAGGAACTTACAACCATTACTCTACCTGGCAAGGATCTCATTCAGATTCGATGGAGAAATCAAAAGCTTTACAGACAAGCAAAAGCTAAGAGAATTCAGCACCACCAAACCAGCTCTACAACAAATGCTAAAGGAACTTCTCTAAGTGGGAAACACAACAGAAGAAAAGGACCTACAAAAACAAACCCATAACAATTAAGAAAATGGTAATAGGAACATACATATCAATAATTACCTTAAAGGTGAATGGATTAAATGCTCCAACCAAAAGACACAGGCTCGCTGAATGGATACAAAAACAAGACCCATATATATGCTGTCAAGAAGAGACCCACTTCAGACCTAGGGACACATACAGACTGAAAGTGAGGGGATGGAAAAAGATATTCCATGCAAAGGGAAATCAAAAGAAAGTTGGAGTAGCAATACTCATATCAGATAAAATAGACTTTAAGGCTTCCCTGGTGGCACAGTGGTTGAGAGTCTGCCTGCCGATGCAGGGGACACGGGTTTGTGCCCTGGTCTGGGAAGATCCCACATGCCACGGAGCAGCTGGGCCCGTGAGCCATGGCTGCTGAGCCTGTGCATCTGGAGCCTGTGCTCTGCAACGGGAGAGGCCACAACAGTGAGAGGCCCGTGTACCACAAAAAAAAAAAAAAATAGACTTTAAAATAAAGAATGTTACAAGAGACAAGGAAGGACACTACATAATGATCAAGGGATCAATCCAAGAAGAAGATATAACAGTTATAAATATATATGCACCCAACACAGGAGCATCTCAATACATAAGGCAAATGCTAACAGCTATAAAAGAGAAAATCGACAGTAACACAATAATAGTGGGGGACTTTAACACCTCACTTACACAAATGGACAGATCATCCAAACAGAAAATTAATAAGGAAACACAAGCCTTAAATGTCACAATAGACCAGATAGATTTAACTGATATTTATAGGACATTCCTTCCAGAAACAGCAGACTACACTTTCTTCTCAACTGCACATGGAATATTCTCCAGGACAGATTACATCTGGCGTCACAAACCAAGCCTCAGTAAATTTAAGAAAACTGAAATCATATCAAGTGTCTTTTCTGACCACAACACTATGAGACTAGATATCAGTTACAGGAAGAAACTGTAAAAAATACAAACACATGGAGGCTAAATAATACACTATTAAATAACAAAGACATCACTGAAGAAATCAAAGAGGAAATTAAAAACTACCCAGAAACAAATGACAATGAAAACACGACAACCCAAAACCTACAGGATGCAGCAAAAGCAGTTCTAAGAGGGAAGTTTATAGCAATACAATCCTACCTCAGGAAACAAGAAACATCTCAAATAAACAACCTAACATTACACCTAAAGCAATTAGAGAAAGAACAAATAAACCGCAAAGTTAGCACAAGGAAAGAAATCATAAAGATCAGATCAGAAATAAACGAAAAAGAAATGAAGGAAACAGTAGCAAAGATCAATAAAACTAAAACCTGGTACTTTGAGAAGATAAACAAAATTGATAAACCATTAGCCAGACTCATCAAGAAAAAGAGGGAGAGGACTCAAATCAATAAAATTAGAAATGAAAAATGAGAAGTTACAGCAGACACTGCAGAAATACAAAGCATCCTAAGAGACTACTACAAGCAACTCTATGCCAATAAAATGGACAACCTGGAAGAAATGGACAAATTCTTAGAAAGGTATAAACTTCCAAGACTGAACCAGGAAGAAATAGAAAATATGAACAGACCAATCACAAGTAATGGAATTGAGACTGTGATTAAAAATCTTCCAACAAACAAAAGTTCAGATGGCTTCACAGATGAATTCTATCAAACATTTACAGAAGAGCTAACACCCATCCTTCTCAAACTCTTCCAAAAAATTGCAGAGGAAGGAACACTCCCAAACTCATTCTATGAGGCCACCATCACCCTGATACCAAAACTAGACAAAGATACTACAGAAAAAGAAAATTACAGACCACTATCACTGATGAATACAGATGCAAAAATACTAGCAAACATAATCCAACAACACATTAAAAGGATCATACACCATGACCAAGTGGGATTTTTCCCAGAGATGCAAGGATTCTTCAGTATATGCAAATCAATCAATGTGATATACCATATTAACAAATTGAAGAATAAAAACTGTATGATCATCTCAATAGAGGCAGAAAAAGCTTCCGACAAAATTCAACACCCATTTATGATAAAAAAAACTCTCCAGAAAGTGGGCACAGAGGGAACCTACCTCAATATAATAAAGGCCATATATGACAAACCCACAGCAAACATCATTCTCAATGGTGAAAAACTGAAAGCATTTCCTGTAAGATCAGGAACAAGACAAGGATGTCTTGCCCCTATTATTCAACATAGTTTTCGAAGTCCTAGCCATGGCAATCAGAGAAGAAAAAGAAATAAAAGGAATACAAATTGGAAAAGAAGAAGTAAAACTGTCACTGTTTGCGGATGACATGATACTATACATAGAGAATCCTAAAGATGCCACCAGAAAACTACTAGAGCTAATCAATGAATTTGGTAAAGTTGCAGGATACAAAATTAATGCACAGAAATCTCTTGCATTCCTATACATTAATGATGAAATATCTGAAAGAGAAATTAAGGAAATACTCCCATTTAGCACTGCAACAAAAAGAATAAAGTACGTAGGAATAAACCTACCTAAGGAGGTAAAATACCTGTATGCAGAAAACTATAAGACAGTGATCAAAGAAATCAAAGATGACATAAACAGATGGAGAAATATACCATGTTCTTGGATTGGAAGAATCAATATTGTGAAAATGAGTATACTACCCAAAGCAATCTACAGATTCAATGCAATCCCTATCAAATTACCAATGGCATTTTTTACAGAACTAGAACAAAAAAATCTTAAAATTTGTATGGAGACACAAAAGACCCTGAATAGCCAAAGCAATCTTGAGGGGAAAAAACGGAGCTGGAGGAATCAGACTCCCTGACTTCAGACTATACTACAAAGCTACAGTAATCAAGACAATATGGTACTGGCACAAAAACAGAAATATAGATCAATGGAACAGCATAGAAAGCCCAGAGATAAACCTATGCACATATGGTCAACTAATCTATGACAAAGGAGGCAAGGATATACAATGGAGAAAAGACAGTCTCTTCAATAAGTGGTGCTAAGAAAACTGGACAGCTACATGTATAAAATGAAATTAGAACACTCCCTAACACCAGACACAAAAATAAACTCAAAATGGATTAGAGACCTTTAATGTAAGACTGGACACTATAAAACTCTTAGCAGAAAACATAGGAAGAACACTCTGACATAAATCACAGCAAGATCTTTTTTCGTCCACCTCCTAGAGTAATGGAAATAAAAACAAAAATAAACAAATGGGACTTAATGAAATTTAAAAGCTTTTGCAAAGCAAAGGAAACGATGAACAAGACGAAAAGACAACCCTCAGAAAGGGAGAAAATATGTGTACATGATTCAACTGACAAAGGATTAATCTCCAAAATATATAAACAGCTCATGCAGCTCAATATTAAGAAAACAAACAACCCAATCAAAAAATGGGCAGAAGACCTAAATAGACATTTCTCCAAAGAAGACATATAGATGGCCAAGAAGCACATGAAAAGCTGCTCAACATCATTAGAGAAATGCAAATCAAAACTACAATAAGGTATCACCTCACATCAGTTAGAATGGGCATCATCAGAAAATCTACAAACAACAAATGCTGGAGAGGGTGTGGAGAAAAGGGAACCCTCTTGCACTGTTGGTGGGAATGTGAATTGATACAGCCACTATGGAGAGCAGTATGTAGCTTCCTTAAAAAACTAAAAATAGAATTACCATATGACCCAGCAATCCCACTACTGGGCATATACCCAGAGAAAACCATAATTCAAAAAGACACATGCACCCCAATGTTCATCGCAGCACTATTTACTAGCCAGGTCATGGAAACAACCTAAATGCCCATTGATGGACGACTGGATAAAGAAGATGTGGTACATATATACAATGGAATATTACTCAGCCATAAAAAGGAACGAAATTGGGTCATTTGTAGCTACGTGGATGGACATAGACACTATCATACAGAGGGAAGTAAGTCAGAAAGAGAAAAACAAATATTATATATTAACGCATATAGATGGAACCTAGAAAAATGGTACAGATGAACCGGTTTGCAGGGCAGAAATAGAGACACAGATGTAGAGAAGAAATGTATGGACACCAAGGGGGGAAAGCGGCAGGGGGTGGGGGGGAGTGGGGGGATGAATTGGGAGATTGGGATTGACATATACACACTAATATGTATAAAATGGATAACTAATAAGAACCTGCTGTATAAAAAAATAAATTAAATATAAATAAATAAATAAAGCATATAGGTATAGAGGAAGGACACCCAACAGGAACTGAAGTCCCTGGGAGAGGAAGCAACCCTTGCCAATTCTTGGCCCAGGAGGGAGGGGGCTGAGAGAATAAATTCACTGATCTGCTGTTGGTGTCTCTCTTTACCAGAGAGCTATGGTGCCCAATTGATGTTGTCCATTGTGATCAGCCTCCAGAACACAGAGCATGGTGGAGAAGGGAGGAGAATGGATCTAGAAGGACAAGTGGGGAATATCCAACATGACACCTCCCTCCCTGAAATGGGGCATGAAAATGTATGGCCTCTTGTGGAAATATCAAACTCCTCAGTTGGGGGATTCCTCATAGCATGCATAAGGGACTAGAGCTGTCCATCACTATTTCAGGAAAATCTTCCCATTCATTACCTTATTTTCATACCAAAAGAAGAGATAAATTGTTTTAAAGCAACATCTATTGTCTTGTTTTTTGCCTCTGGGCATTGGCTAAAGTTATTGTTTTGGGACAGTGCTTACTAAGGCTTCCAAATTGTTTTCCAAAACTGCTGTAGAACCTGCGATGAATGGGCTGTGCTTGATTAATATGCATTCCCAAAGTTACTGCTGTTCAAATTGAAAGGTGGCTTTCTACTCCCTCAGACTCAGCTATATCCCAATAAATCTCAAAATAAAGATCATCTAGCTTTCTAGCCCATTTTCCAAAGAATTTCTTATCTCCCCTATCATCAGCATTAAACTTTCCTAATAGGCATTGAGACTGCAAACTCCTTTAGAACAACATCTATTAATTATGTCTCACAGGATGATTAAACCATCTCTGATCCACTGTTACTGCCAGGCAGGATATACAGTAAAGAGTTTTTATTGATCTGGAGTTGGCCCAAATGCATGAAGGTCCTTGCCATGCTTCTTCCAACAAAAACAAACATATGTACACCCTTGCATGGGGAAATCTGGGACCGGGTTTGGCTCCAAAGAAGCTCTAGATACTTTGAGTAGCTTCAGACACTACTGGCTTCTCAAAAAGAATTTTAGGACTGAGATTAACTTGAATTTGAAAACTCATTGCCTCCGTATGAGGTAGAAACAATTTTGGACCTACACCTTCCACACCTATATTTCTGGGATTAGCCAAAATTAAGGATCAGGCTCTGGAGACTATAGATGGATGGAGTGCTGTTCACAGGGACAATCTCTGAACTCATTTGAAAGGGAACCAGGAAGGAGACCGTATCCCTATGATAAATGGATATTTTACTGCTGCCTCCTCCTTGATCTAGCCATAACCAGCCCAGTAAGTCCTCAGGCATTAGTGTGCTAATGAACAAAAAATCCAGCTTAAAAGCACAGCTTTAAATCCAAGTGCCTTCGGCTCTTGGAAACTTGTTTCTGTTTAAGACTTCCTATCCATTTTACAATCTGAGTTAGAGAGAGAGAAAATAACCATATACACAAGAAGTTCTCAAAAAAGAAAAAAATAATAATATTGAAGTTAGTTGTACAAACTTGAAATTCTAAATCCTCCCACTGATCCAGAAGCCCAACTGTTGGGTCTTTTCCTTAAGGTTTTCTAAATCTCTTGGAATTTTTGCATGTCTATATGTTTTTCATATTAATACAACATGCTTCCATTCAAAGCATGGCCCTAACATTGCTATGTTTTGGGCATCTGGACATTTACAGTGTCCTGGGAGGCAGAAATAACTCTAATCTGATGACTGATGGTTATCCCTGGGTGGAAAAGGAGATGGTAGTCTCACTATATTTCTCTGTGTAGAGCTGTACATGCCCTGTAGGAGCCACAGCACAGGAGCCCATTAGGAGGCCTCCAAACCCTTAGTAGTGAAGCTAATGCAGGAGCAGGACTGGGAGGCTCTACTGTAACTGATACACACATTTGCCAGGAAGTTTGGGACCTCCTTTTATGCTGTATAGTCCCCTTTCTTTAGAGAGTACATTCTATGATCTCTTAAGCGACTCAAAACACACACACACACACACACACACACACACAAGCCAGGTCAGTTCTTTGGAGAAATAATCATAAGAACTAGCAATGAAATTGGGTCATTTGTAGAGACGTGGATGGACCTAGAGACTGTCATACAGAGTGAAGTAAGTCAGAAAGAGAAAAACAAATATCGTACATTAACGCATATATGGGGAATCTAGAAAAATGGTACAGATGAACTGGTTTGCAACGCAGAAATAGAGACACAGATGTAGAGAACAAAGGTATGGACACCAAGGGGAGAAAGTGGCGGGGTGGGGGGAGGTGGTGGGATGAATTGGGAGATTGGAATTGACATATGTACACTAATATGTATAAAACAGATAACTAATAAGAACCTGTTGTATACCACAGGGTACTCCACTTCGCTGTACAGTAGAAACTAATACAACATTGTAAAACAACTATACCCCAA
Source organism: Pseudorca crassidens (assembly GCF_039906515.1). Lineage (NCBI taxonomy): Eukaryota > Metazoa > Chordata > Mammalia > Artiodactyla > Delphinidae > Pseudorca > Pseudorca crassidens. Next base: position 102,751,426 of record NC_090317.1, read on the forward strand.
TTAAAAAAAAAAGAACTAGCATTTGTTGGACATTTGCTCTGTTTGCATGGACTATATTATTTTCTCCTCGATAAAGTCCATAAAGTACTATTATTAATCTCCCCCCTTTACAAATGAGGAACCTGAGGCACAGAGAGTTTAAGCACTTTCCCCCAAAAGTACCAGTGTTATTAAGGCAGTAAATTTTAAGACTACTAGAGTATGTCAAACTGGTCATCATTGCTATTCCTGAGTATCACTTGTTGCCAGACCATGATGTGAAGGGGTTTACATGAACCATACTGAAGAAACTGATTCTAAAAGGGATTACGTTAAATAAGCTCTGAAAAAACGCACAGCCTTTAGTGTCTAAACTGGGATTCAAAGTCCAGGTTTTCTGACGCAGAATTCTATACTCTTTTTATCAATACTTTGTCACACCACCTCATTTCACAACTTTCTTTAGGGGGCACTATGTGTGACTATTTTTGGTTTCAAAAACATCCTCATTTTGAAAGAATGAAACACAAAGGAAAGTAACTATTAATGCTCAGCTGTCCATGAAAGGATGAGAAGGGGTATAAAGAAGACCTAACATTAATGGTGTAATTTGGTAAGTGCCAAGGACTTCCTAAGATTTTAACATGCGTTGTATTCTCTAATTCTGACAATACTTCAACACTGTCTGTCAGTATATCACTGTCAACTGAAAATAAGAGAAAACTCAAGCCTTTCTTCTGTTTTGCTGCCCTCTCCCCTAGTATTTTGGCTTCTTTATCCACTCTGCTTGCCTGGAGAGTATGCAATGGCTAATTTATGCTAGCCTTGTGTCCATTTGATAGACACGAAGAAGAACTGAAGCAGAAAAGGGTGACAGCTATATTGGAAAAGCAAAGCTTTCCCAGTAAACCGCAACTCATATCTATCTCAATGACCAGAACTGTTTCCACTGGGTACCTCTTGTTACAAGGGAACCTGAAGATGCAAGTATTTTAGCTGGCTACATTGCTACTGTGGTTCCAGGATCATTTAATAATGTCTTTTCTTTCTAGTATGACCAAATATTTTAGGCACCATCTGCATTCTCATCCCCAAATATGTAATTAGCCATTTCTACAAGAAGCCCTGGTTTTAATTTTTTTAGTCTCCTTTTTTGGTGCTGTTTCTATAAGTTGTTTTTTTCATTTATTTCCTCTCTATCCCTTTCTGTGCTTTCTGTGTTGGCTATTCTTCAATGTGCACTTATAATTTAGTCTTCATTTAGAAGTTTGTTTTTCTGTTTAAAGAGTTAGGTTGATTGACATTTCATATCCTATTTTCAGGCCATCATTTCCCGTTTTCTGGTCACCATTTGAGTTCTTCCATTTGTGCTTTGTAGTGTTCCTCAGTAACTATAATTGCTCTTTCAAGGATTTTTTTTTCTGTTAGTTTTGTTGATTTTTTTAGTTCTTTTTGTAATGTTAAATTATAATTTTTATCTGCTTCATCAAAACTATTTTTAGGTGAGTTTTCCTATTATCTATAGGAATTAATGTTCCTCTCATTCATGCTTTATTCTGTAGTACCTTTCTGTGTGGGCAGAACTTCCACCTTTCCTATTGTTTTCATTTAAATGAGATGGATTTTCCTGGACTTCTAGTAGGGAGCTGGTGTGAGGAATACAGGGATGTGCCATGATATCATTCTCAGCTTCACAGCTCACACCTCCCTCCTCTGTCACTACAGTGAGTGCCTTACAATATGGTCAACTTTGTAGCCAGCCCTGCTCTGACTCTCTGAGCCCAGCCTGATAAGAGCGAACTTCTCCTGCCAGCCCTGGATTTCCTAGTTCCCTCCACGGCCCTTTCTTCCACCATCATGCACGCTTCTTGCTGGCATGTCCTGCTGTCTGCCACCTCTGGGCTCCCAAACTCTTTCTGGACCTTGTCTCTCTCTTCCTTCCCCGGGGTTCTTGAGGTTCTCAGTCTCAGTTATACTCCTGGTATTTTCCGCTCAGATAGGATGGCCTCATTTGGGAAGCAACGATTGGTTGGAGAGACTGAGATCCCAGAGCTCTTTGAAACCCTCTGCCCCCACTTCCACCTCCTCAGTTCTCACAGCCACCAGCTTCCTGTGCAGCTTCACCTTCAATGTAATCTATATGCAACTGAGTCTGTGAGTTTTCTCTATCTCCTAGTTTCACTGAAAATATAATTTAAAGTTTTTTGGTTTTCATTTCTCCTTTTTTCTACACATGACTTCCAGAAGGAAGGAGATACCCCAAAATCAGTTGCTTGGTTATAAAACTCTTGGTTATAAACTACTTGATTATAAAGTTTGATTTCCAAATTTTTCTAAATAGTTTTAAGAGTAATCATTTGCTACCAAGGGCCAGGCTCATTGCTTACACTGTGGCTATAATGACTCAGTAGAACAAAACCAAGGGTTAATTACTGCCTTTATCTCATTTTCAGATGGAGTAAGTGAGGTTCAGGAAGGTTAAGTAATTTGCTTAACCTGCCACATAGAGGATAACTAGAAGAACTGGGATTCAAAACCAATTTGTTCTAAATCCGGAGCCCAAACCCCGATCCCATGAAATGACTTACCACTGTTCCTGAAGATTTTAATCTTCCAAGATTAAAATTATTTATGGGGACTTCCCTGGTGGTCCAGTAGTTAAGAATCCACCTTCCAATGCAGGGGATACAGGTTCAATCCCTGGTCGGGGAACCAAGATCCCACATGCTACAGGGCAACTAAGCCCGCGTGCCACAACTACTGAGCCCACGCGCTCTGGAGCCTGCGCGCCACAACTAGAGAGAAGCCCGCACGCTGCAACAAAAGATCCTGCATGCCGCAACTGGGACACGACACAGCCAAATAAATAAATTAATTTTAAAAAATTATTTATGTGTTGTTCATACAGCAGTGCATCCTGTCACGATTTAATGTGGGCAAGCATAAAGACCCTGATTGATAAAGTGCACTTGAGTATGGTTCTCTGAGACCTTAGCATATTTTTCATTTAGACTTGAAAGTGGGAATCTGACCTCTAATTTTAATATGAAAAGATAAATATGGTCTATACTGCAGCAATTTATATAAAAATAAAAGTAAGCTCTTTAATCTTCTCTCCAAAACTTGACAAAAATATTGAATTAAAGATAAACACGGTAACAAAGAAGGTAATATTTTGAAAATACTGTGCGTGTTGAAGTCGCAAGAAACCATATTAATTTACATGTTGTCCACCATGATAATTTTTACCTACTCACCTCTCAAAATCTTCATAAATTTGTAAGCAGCACACTATATACCAAACAGAAATCATATAATAACTCTAAGTTCAAGGTTAAACGCTTGTGGAAATAATATTTAACAAACATCTATTATATGGCAGAGGTTTTTAAAATATATAGATATGAAGGTAAAGTATATAACTGACACTTAAGAGCATATATATAATTTACATTATATAATATATGCATGTATATAATATTTATATGTACATATTGTTTATATCATATAATTTACATAAATTACATGTAATTATATTATGATATGTTCATGATGAGTGGTCCTTAATCTTCAGTTTACAGACAACGAATCTGAGGATCAAAGAGGTCAAAGAACTGAGAAGTGTTTAAGCTCCTCAGTGTTAGGGCTGGAGATAGAATGCAGGACTCCCTGACTTTAAGGTCATTCTCAATTAACTGGGCTGCTTTGAAGAACTAAGTTCAAAAGAAACAGAATAATCTTGCAAAGATACAAAGTAAAGAGAAACAAGGGAAAGTGAATTTGGAGCTAATTTAGGGTGGAAAGTTTAGTTTCCCAGTGAATTCTGAATATGTGGACACTAGATCATCATTTCTGGACCAAAGACACGTATACATATTCATGGAGCATCCACACTGCTCAAATGCCCTGGACAACATCCAATCTTTCTCATCATATCTCTCACATGAGGCTAAAGCCTGAAGGCAGAGCTAGAATTTCATGGAGTTTTAAAGTTATACACATTGAACACTAATATACTGTGTCATAACATTAAATAATCTACATCACATAATAGCATAAATTGGTGCTATTGAACACTAATATACTCTGTCATCATTGAACACTAGTATACTCTGTCATAACATTAAATAATCTACATCACATAATAGCATAAATTGGTACTTTCAGCCAATATATTTAAACACAATCAACTATATCAAAATGGCAACACACACCAATTTGTATTTGTCTGCATGCAATTAAGCAGACATCAGTGGAGTGAGTGAACATGAGGTAAGGAAGGTAAATGCCAGCTAGCTCCTCTACGCACATATGAAGACAGGCTTTATGGGGTTCTAAGCACACTATACAGGAGCAAGAACCATTTTATTTTGCTCCATTAGTTGGAGAATATTAAGCTCCAACTGCTATCACATGGAAAAAACCGAATTACTACTGGGACTTTTATGACACCCAGCAGCCTTTCACTGCACAGAAATTCAGAATATACAACATTGTTTTAACACGAATTAGCACAACAGTGCAGAATATACACCATTGTTTTTGAGGTCCAGAAAATGCGTGCTATTTATTTATTAATTTTAAATACTTAAAATTATTTATTTATTTATTTTTGGCTGCATTGGGTCTTCGTTGCGGTAGCTTCTCTTGTTGCGGAGCATGGGCTCTAGGCACATGGGCTTCAGTAGCTGTGGCACACGGGCTCAGTAGTTGTGGCTCACGGGCTCTAGAGCGCACGCTCAGTAGTTGCGGCGCACGGGCTTAGTCGCTCAGCGGCATGTGGGATCTTCCCGGCCCAGGGCTTGAACCTGTGTCCCCTGCATTGTCAGGCAGATTCTTAACCACTCTGCCACGAGCGAAGTCCGCATGTTATTTAAATGACACCTATTAGGGGAAAAGTGACACTTCTAAGGTCTATGAAAATATCGAAATTCACTAACTCTATAGGTGGCCCTGGTGATTAAAAGTGAATAGGTGGCCCTGTACTTTTTAAGAACAGCCAAGTTTTATGTGGCAGGATACATTCGCTATAAGTGACAGAAAGCCACACTCTAAGTTCTAAAATCAGTCAATCAGTAATCAATTGTCAAGTTGATAATAAGTTACTATTTATTCAGTAACTATATTATGAAATGCAGAGGGCTAGGTGATAAGGACAATGCAAAAAAATAAATCAAACACAGATCCACTTCTCAATGATTTCACTAGCTGAGAACACATGACAAATATATACACACATAAATACTTGTATAAAACGTCTTAAAATATAAACTGGATATTCTCTCTCCTCTGTCAAAGTCGTTCAATTGACTTCAAATTTCCCTCAGAATAACATGACAAATCCTTAGCAGCATCTATAGCTCCCTATGGCATGCGCGTCCCTGCCCCCTCCCTCATCATCCCTACTATTATCTAGCTCCCTGACTTTTCTCTTACCACTCTTCCCCTCAGTCTTCTCCGAGCTCAATGGCTTCCCTGCTACTCTTGGAAAACCTGCAGGAAAGCTCCCACCTCAGGGTCTTTGCACTGGCAAACCCCACTGCCTGAAACTTTCTGCTCTCAGATAAACACATTACTAAGTCTTTCATATCCTCCACACATTTGCTCACATAAGGCATTCTCAGTGACGTTCTTCTCAGGGATCTCTATCTTGACCATTGTTTAAAATTTCAAATTGCACTCTTATGCCTCCAATCCCATTTCATTTACTCTCCTCTATTATTGCCACACCACTTTCCACCATTTACCACTACATTTTATATATTTATTCTTCTCTCCCATGATTTGAATATCAGATCCCAGAGGGCAGGGATCCATTTTTGTTCAACATTATATAGCCATCTCCTAAAACAGCACCTGACACATAGTAAGCATTCCATAAATATTTGTTAAGTGGATGAATAAACAGTAATTAACTGTAAAAACAGCATGACAAATACCAAGTCAGTAATACAAAAAATGTATAGTAAAGCCTTGAGAAGATAACACAAGGATGGTTATTCGTGGTTGCAGAGAAAAAGTAGGTTTGAGATGGACTCAGATGCTATGTGAGACTCATAAGAGCATAAGTGGTGGAGACACAGAACTTCACAGGGGAGTAGCATCCCCCCACCATTGAGAAGGCATGGTCACAGTGAACTCAGGAATAAGGCTGAAGGGGGCGGGGCAGGGAAAAGCAAGAGAAAGCCTTTTACATTCTCAATCAAACAAAAAATTGCTTGCAGTTGCTTCTATTACACACCTAATTTGAGATATCTGAGGTAATTTGAGAAGTGTTAAGAACTTAACTAACCACTGATAACTCAGATAATCTTGTTCCAATTTTAAGAAGGTCAACACTACAAATGGAGTTATCTATCTATGCACTGTGAATGTCTTTTATCAAATGTAGCTGTATGACTTGATATTTTGATATTTCATCTTCTGGTATAAACTTTTATTAGGTACATACTTATGATAACAGGCAAACAGAAACATGAAGTATCATTCAAATATTTGTTTTTCATCAAATAAGATTTCTTTCTTGAATTATATTTAAAGAATAATAATTAGAACATTAAGCAAACCTAAGGGTTCCTTAAGCAATGATTACTAACATCTTATTTAAACTCATTTTCAGGAACTCTTATTCATTACTGGTGGGAGTACAACTTTGGGAATGCCACTTTGGAAGACAGTTCGGCAGTTTCTTACAAAACTAAACATACTCTTACCATACAATCCAGCATTTGCACTCCATGGTATTTACACAAATGAACTGAAAACTTATGTCCACACAAAAACCTACACATGGACATTTATAGCAGCATTATTCATAACTACCAAAACTTGGAAGCAATCAAGATGTCCACTGCTAGGTGAATGGATAAGTAAACTGTGGTACAACCAGACAATGGACTATTATTTAGTACGAAAAGGAAATGAGCTATCAAGCCATGAAAAGACATGGAGGAACCTTAAATGCAGATTACTAAGTGAAAGAAGTCAATATGAAAAAGCGACTATATGATTACAACTATATAACACTCTGGAAAAGGCTATGGAGACAGTAAAAAGATCAGTAGTTGCCAGAGGTTAGAGGGAAGGGAGGGATGAACAGAAACTGTGCTATATGATACTATAATGGTGAATACATGTCATTATACATTTATCAAAACCCACAGAATGTACAACACCAAGAGTGAACCCTAATGTAAACTATGGCTTGTAGATGATAATGACATGTTAGTGTAGGTACAGGATTTTAATACTTGGGGAGGCTGTGCATGTGGTGGGAAGGGGCAGGAGGTATCTGGGAACTTTGTACTTTCCCTTCAATTTTGCTATGAACCTAAACTTATCTTTTAAAACGTCTATTTTTTAAAAATTCAATATCAGTAGTGACATCTGTGGACAAAGAGTCTATTCACTCATAGGCTACAACTTCGGAGTTTATTACTCCTTTCCTACTGTAAAATTAACCCTAGGATGTGTAAGAATATTTAAGTCTGTGTCTGACAATGAGGAGAAAATGATATATTTGAAAATTCCTTGCAATGTCTGACTATAGTAGGTGTTCAACAGATGTGCACTGAAAAGTCATTAAAGCATCTATATGAACCACTTGGGAAGCTTGTTAATACGATACTGATTCAGCAAGTCTAAGGTGGGGGTCTGAGATCCTGCATTTCAAACAATCTCCCAGGTAATGCTGATGCTGCTGGTTCCTCAGACCACACTTTGTGTGGAAGGACTGCTTTACAAACTGTTATGTCTCCAAAGAGTATTCCTGCTTAATGGTGGCTGGCAAAAGAAAAAATTCCTCTAATGAAATTGGTTTGGAAAATGATGAATACATGGTCACCTTCTTGAAGAGCCTGATATACACAGAAACATTAAAGGCTCTGGGTAAAGCAAACTGCTGAACTTTAAATAACCCAGCATTCTCCAATCATATATGACCACAGTACCTAATTACCTTTCTGAGTAAAAATCATCCTAATACTTCACAGTACACAATTCACAGAATGTTGATTTATAGGTTAAAAGAATAAAAAGCACATAACTTTAACATAAGGATGATTTACTTTCTGTGAAAATATTTTAAGTCTAAGTTACCCAGTCTCATGTATCTGATTCTCTTTAAGTAAAAGAAATGACCACAGCAAGTGGAGGTTAAGCACAGATAACAGTGACCTCACCTAACTACACATCAGAAGGAGAACAAGCAGGGGACAAAAGTAGATTTCAGACTCTCAGACAGTATGCTTGCTGCGGAGTGCTGAAGACACAGCAACCCAGACTGGGTAGACAGGTGCATGTCAGAGATGATTAGTGAAGGAAAAAGAGAGAACAAAGTCCGTGAAGGAAAAAGAGGGAACAAAGTCCTTCACTTTCTTGACATAAACTGTCAGGTAAAGGAGAATGAGAACACATGTTTCTGTGGACTCAGAAATGTTTGCCATATATCTCTTATATCCCCCAAGCATATAAGAGATATATATCTCATATATCCCCCAAGCAAAGGTACCAACCAGTATAGATTCTCTTTAAGGTTACAAGTCAAAGAGGTATGGCTGCCTGGCCCTGCCCTTCCTTCAACTTGAGTGGAGGCGGCAGATAGTTATGGTTTTTCTAACTGTGTGTATCCAAAAGAGTGAGTACACGATTATGTCCGCTTACCCACTGTGAACCAGGCATGAGTAGGCTGATAATATCCTCAGACATCATAGTATAACAATTAGATTAGCGCCGTACCTTCCCACCTAAGGCTAAGAGGGAAAATCCATTGTCATGAAAGTCCTCAAACTGTCCCCAAAAGACTGCAAGAATAAGCTTGAAATGTATATATAAATATCATTAGTTGCCAGGGATCTATGCCTCTTTTTGGAAAAATGAGATAGAGTAAAAAATATCTGAGAAAAAAATATTAAGCAAACAGAGGCAAAATAAATGATGATCCAACTCATTTCTTAAAATAATGTTTTTGTACTTATTTTTAAAATATATCATAGAAAATACTGATGAAAAGTTAAGCAAAATGAACTATAAAATTCTTTCAACTTTATAGTATGGTTGAAATTTTTCATAATTAAATCTGGAAAATAAAAGATAATCACAATAAACTAAACATCACTTCTAATCCTACTACTCAGAGATCACCACTATTAATATTTTGGTGTATTTCTTTTTGGAGATATTTTTTCTCTGCCTTATACATTATTTCCTTTATATGAATGTACTCATGCTGTATAAATAACATTTTTAACAAATATTTTCTATGTTATTAAGTAGATATTTAGAATATAAATTTATGGCCATGTACTGTGTGTATGTGGGGGAGATCCTAAAATAATTTATTTAACCATAATATTACAGTTTTCACACAAGGTTTCAGACTTTCATAAAGAATCAAATCCTTCCCCAAATGACCACAGGACTAAAAATAACTATTTTAACATCTTTCAACCTTGAAGACGTTTTCAGGTAGCAGCAAATTTTACAGGAGAATCAGAACATCAACAACAGGCCTACGAGACTGTTTTTTATCAACCAAATATTTTTCTCATATTGCTATACAGAAGGAAGAGAGTGGATTGTAGTAATTATTACCTACAGTTTGCTTTAGAATCAGGTAAAAGATTGCTTCATTTCTGGCTTTGTCACTTACTGTGACTCCAGGCAAGATGTTAATACACCTAGGCCTCCGTTTACACATTTGTAAATTCTGAATAATAATAGTATATCCCCATAGAGGTGTTGAACTGATTAAATGAAATAGGTTTTACACAGGTACTACTGTGTACATGGTGCTGCTTGCCAGACTTCACCAGCTTTTTTCTGAAGAACTCAGGCAGGGTCAATCCAGCTGAGTATGAATCAGTGACAGTGTCTGGAGTTCTGCTTAAAATAAAGACCTTAAGAAGATAAAAGGATTTATGATAATGATTGAATCTATAACCTGATTTGAGAGTTACATAAATATCAAACTACTCATAAAAATATGTAGAGCTACAAAAGACACATAAGTTAGGTTCCAGTATCAACATCTACGTTTCCCTCTGCGAAGACTTGATAATAACCCTTAAGCCACATGGACAGAGACCATTCTCTGTACTACTAGCTACATTTCCCTCTTTCTATGTCCTGATGACATTTTTCTCTGAGTCCCCTTTCACTCTTAAATCACAGAAGTTTTTTTCTGGAATGCTACTTTCCTGGTTGAGGGCTCTACTTACTGTATACACCAAAGTCCTTTCCCTTTCTCATGTAAAGTGTCCATGACAGGGCCTATATGCCTCCATCCTTTGTTTCCTACCACAATACACTCCATCCAGACACCAGACACTGTGCAAAATGTAGATTACCTCCTGTCATCCAGCCAGCCAAGGGCAGATTTCTGCTCTAACTCTTGGTCTTATGCTCTTCTTGAGCCACTTCTACACCCTAATGCTATATTTTCTAGCTTATTGCAATGCATATGGTACATTTTACTTTTCTTTTAGTTAACAAAATATATAAATAAATTAAATTAAAATCACTTCTTGATTAGAATCTGAATCAGCTGCATAAACACCACCAAATCCTCTGTGTAATGCCCTGAATATCCCTTTTAGGCAGTAGCCACTCCAGGAATGTTCCCATGGAAACAATCATGTATAATATTACCTCATGTACATTAGTGCTATGTCTAGTCTCAAACTCAATTATATTTGGCTGAGGATAATCTGCCTTAACCCCCATTAAATTAGAACTCCTTTTAATAATGTTAATACTTGTAATATCTGACCATAATATATACTTGCATTTTTTTTCTAAACTACAGAGCCATAGATTATACTTAAACAGATACATTTTTAGACAACCAACATTTCCTATTCTTGTAAAACCATTCTTAGATCCTAAAAATATTTCCCCCAAATTTTAAGAATGTGAGTCTTGCAATTTATAAAATGACACGACGTCTCAGTATTTCAAATAATCACATGTCCCCACTACTTTAGAGAGTAATAAACTCAGTTAATCTTTAATATATAAAAGAGCAGGCTCTAGAACAGTGCCGTCCAAAAGAACTTTCTGTGATGATATAAATGTTCCATATCTGTTCTGTCCAGTATAATAGTCACTAGCCACAAAGAACACCTGAAATGTGACTAGTGCAACTGAGAAACTGAATTTTTATTTTAATTAGTTTAAATCCAAATAGTCACATGTGGTTAGTTACTATCATACTGTACAGCACAGCTTTCAGAAAACTTTGGATAGAAATATCTAGCATTAAACACATTCTGCTTAATCTCTTATGTCATAACAGCAATGTTTCAGTTTGGAACCTTGAAGCTCTCTTCTTCTTTATTCAGAGTGCACATTCAGCCATTCACTTTCTGCACCTCATTATCTCCTATGCATCAGTTATTTATAAGTACACACATCTTCTCCAAGAGATTACAAACTCATGGAGTGCAGGAACCACATCTTCCTCAATTCTGTATGCCTCAATGAGCATACTACAGTACATTACATATTATAAGTACTGAATGCTTGCAAATAATAATGATAGCCCCTTCTCATTTCAGTTTTGAAAATATATTATGATGGCATACTTTCCTTAGTACTGCTCTATGTCCTGGTATAACTTAGCTCCTCCAGAGTTTAAACTTTGTTCTCTGTGTTGTATTATAAGCCTCCCAGAGAGTACATTTTAATGCTCTGGGGTCAACTGAAATCAGAACTCTAGAAGAAAAATCCCAAAATTTATATCTTTGCTGCCACAATATATTTTGAAAGAACTAGAGTAGACATTTTTTGCAACAGTGCATCAAGAAAAGGAGCTGATGGTAAACTACAGCCAGGCAATTGAAAAATATTAGTTCTTTAAATGCACCCTTCCTTTCCCTAGCTGTCTTGAGGCGTTTTTTTTCACTTTTTTCCAGCTTTATTGAAATATAATTGACATAACATTGTGTAGGTTTAAAGTGTACAGTGTGATCGTTTGATACACATATATATTGTGAAATATATCATTGATCCTTTGTGACAAAAACAAAAAGGAACACTAGCTGGAGGACTACATGCAACTCAATATAATGGCATACTCAGAGTACCTCAAAAGGGAAGGAGGCAAGAGGCAAGAATCTGTCATTCATCCATTTTACTATGCTAAATTTTCAAATGACTCCCCTATAGACAACTATTTAGAAAGCTCATATTTATGACTGAGAGACATTAGCTTGGATTATTGATTGTTCCAAATTTTTGGTATCAATGTGAAGAAAATAAGGTTTTAAGTTTAAAATAAAAGCTCTAGGTAACATTAAGCAGTCTAAAAATAATAATTAACCCACCAGGGTATCTATTTTATAAAAAGCTAGCTTTATATGGAATTCTGTTTGGGTAAAGAGGGAAATAAGAATCTAGATTGTTAAAACATATATTACATTTGGCTGATTACTCTAGTTAAATTTTATTTATGTAAAATTTCATTTTGTTTTTTACTCTGTGGACAAAAATGTGTGTGACTTTAATCTCATCTATATAGCCAAGTAGTTACATGAGAATTTAGGGCCTTCTATAGCCTAGAAATCAGGATGCACAGCTAATAAAATCAAGCATTATTTCAAAAACATTTTGATTATGCTCTTTCTACTCCATTTTTTAGGTCACAGGTTGGATGTCTATGTTTATCAGAAAACTCTAGTTTTGTTTATGATAGAAAAGAACTTATGCTTCCTTAGCATAAAGGACTATAAAATGAGAATAGGTATCAAAAGTATACACCTTGCCTTTAAACTCATGAACTAAGATACTGGGCTTCGCGTATGTCATGTCCCTCATCATTTGCAATTATGAGGTAAAGAAGATTTGGTTAGTGGGTGAATAAATCCTTTTTTACTAAAAATGCCTTCAGACTATATAAAAACACACTAGTTTTAAATCAAAATGAAGCATATCATAGAGCACTTCCTCTCAAGGAAGGAAGATCCATATCAGTTTATTATTTTCCAAATTTGGTTTGGTACATTGTAGCCTTGAAATTGAAGAAAATGGCCAATGATTTGCAACCAACCATAAAATTCAAGCCTCTGCTTGGTTGCCCTAAGGTAACAGAAGGGCCAGTTGGTAAAAATGATTATGGGCTAGTCTATTCACTACATCTCTAGGTAATGAAATGTGATAACTCTATTACCCATAGATAGTGTCTGTAGTTTTTAAAAGTCATGTAATTGATATTTACTACCATAGGAAAATATTAAAAATTAGAGCTTAAGATTTTTCCAAGGCATAGGTCTTTATTCTGTGATAACCAAATATAAATCAGATTGTGAATATAAATTATTTATTTAATATTCAGATAGTTTACTTGTATTTGGATATTTATTTAAGTATGCTAGTTGTACCATTAAACCTGGCTGGCTATAGGCTTAATTCTGCTATAAAAAAAAAAAGACCTTAAGTATATCAACTAGTATTCCATTCTTCTCTCTAACAGAAACTACGAGACATGAGTAAGGTCACACTTCTCCATCCGTATCCCCACAAGGATATACTGCCTTTTCATGTCTCATATTCCTGTTTAACCTAGCACTGTGTTTAGAATAATATTCAGTAATGGACCCAGCAGGAAAAGCATATGGGCTTTAGAAATTATTGTGAGTAAAAACTAAATTGCATTAAAATGTTGTCCATTTATTACAATTTAGCATGGTAAGACATTTGGGGGGGTGGAATAAACATTGCTGCCTTATTATGTTTTTAATTTTATAGTAACAATGTTAAAGTGTGTACTTTAGCTATTCTGTTTTGAAGCCTACTGATCAGATTCACATTTTACTATAAGAGTTGACATTTACTTATTTAGACACCAGCATCATTTACTAGTTATATAAACGAGGACATCATTCCCACTTCATGCATGAAGCAAATTACCACACCGTCAAAGATCAGATTCATGTAAGTGAACTTTGTAGAATATATTTTTAATATTGTTTACAAATAGATTCTGTTACTTTCTCCCTTCACAGTTGGGTAGCACTCAAATCTCACCTGTAGGAGTGACATCACCAAAATGGCAATGTAGGAGACCTGAGCATCAACAATTAGACAGCTATCCACAAACAAAAAGAGCTCTGGGAGTGCTCTGGAGTGATATTAAGAAATTTTAGTAACAGAGTGGAACAGAAAGCCTGAGAATAACAGCACAAGAAGAAAAGGAAGACAGCTTCATTTTGCCTGTACCATCCCATCCCCCAAGCCAGAACTGTTCAGCACCAAGAGGGAACTTCGAGCTAGAAAGAGTTCCTCCTGCCAGACAAGGAAGAGTGGGGTGAGCAACCAGCTTCTTTAGCCTTTCAGGGACCCACACAATGGTCCTGCTTTCGTTTAATCCCACCCAGACTAGAAAGCTGCGATATATGGAAATGGCTAGGAACAAGAAAAAAAAGCAGGGGCTGCTACTAGCAGCCAATCAGCAGTAGCAATTGCAATTCACAGTGACCTGCTCTGTAGACAAATCTGGCAGATTTCCCCATTGATGAAACCAAAGCCAGCACAGCCAAGGCAGACCACTTGCAAATTCCATAAGCTTTCACCCCACAGGTACATATTTACATTCACTGATGACAGCTACCTGCATCCTTCCCTACTCCTCACCCCTGCCACCCTACTCTGAACCCTGGAACAATACTGGCAACCAGCTTAGGCCTCTGAGCTGCAAGAGTGCTAGACACTATCCTACACACCCTCAGCTGACCCCCACTGCCTGCGAGTGCTCAGGGCTAGCCCCTCCAGCTGTGCACTGGCACAGCCCTTGGCAAACCCCCATCACCAGCCTCCACTGCAGTGTGCACTCATGGGCAGACAGTGTATACTCACCAGAGTGCATACCAATAGCCAACCCAAGGTCTCTGCTGCTGCTTGTGAGTGAAGATCAGGCCTGGTCTTCTATCACTGGCCTGTACCAGCATACTCACCTATAGCTAGCCCCTCCAGATGTGCACCTGCACAATCCCACACAGGCCCCTATCACAAGCCACCGATTCAGTGTGAATGCACAGGAGTAGAATGGGCAACTGCCAGTGAGCTTTTAGTTGTCCCTAGCCTTTGCTTCTGGAGCTGGACCCCACCACGATGCGTGCATCTGCAACTGGCCCTGCCTCCACACAGGTGCCTGCAGCTGGCCACCAGAGATGAGTGTGTGAACACCAACACCTCAGGCCATCACCAATGCTTGCCCTAACTGCTCATCCTGGAAGAACCACTGAAGACCACAACAGTGCTTGCAGCCACCAAGGACCCTGCACAGTGTTCACCAAAGTCCATGCAGTTGTCAATGCTGTGAACCCCAAGGAGCCTGAGCCAGAGACATCATGCTTCCCAGGATCCAGTGCTGCCACATGCTACCACATCCACACCCGTAGTAGGTGTCCTGCACCACTAGACCCAGAATCACAGAATGCTCCAGTATGCCTTCCTCCCACATTTGAAAATTTTCCCTTATGGATGGCAGTCCATAAGTCTAAAAGAGGTGATTGTTTCTTCAAATGCACAAACACCTGCACAAGGCTACCGGAAACATGAAGAATCAGGGAAATATGACTCCACCAAAGGAATACTGTAAACCTCTAGTAACTGGACCCAAAGAAATGGAGATCCAGGAAGTGCCTGACAAATAATTCAAAACAATTGTTCTAAAGATACTCAGAGAACTACAAGAGAACATAATTAGCAATAAACAATGAATAACATCAAGAAAACAACACAAAAACAAAATGAGAAATTCAACAAAGAGAAAACATAAAAAAGAACAAAACAGAAATTTTGCAGCTGAAGAATAAAACGACTGAACTTGAAGAATTCGAAACACAGCTTCAAAGCAGATTCAACAAAGCAGAAGAATCAGTGACCTAGAAGAGAGATCAATTGTAAGAGAAGGAAACAAAATGTAGAACAGAAATGAATGCAGAAAGCCTACAGGACTTATGAATAACATCAAAAAAATAATATCAGCATCTCCGGAATCCCAGAAGAAGAGGAGTAACAGAAGTGGAAAGCTTATTTAAAGAAATAATGACTGAGAATGTCCCAAACCTGGGGAGAGATTCGGACATTCAAGTTCATAAAGCTAAACAGGTCACCCCAAAAGTTCAATCCAAAATGATCTTCACCAGGACACAGTAAAATAAAACTGTCTAAAATCAAAGAAAAAAATAGAATTTTAAAAGCAGGAAGGGAAAATTTTATCTCACACAAGAGAACACCCATAAGTCTATCAGGGGATTTATCAGCAAGGACTTTGAAGGCCAGGAGAAAATGAGATGATTTATTCAAAGGGCTGAAAGAAATAAACTGTCAACCAAGAATACTTTACCCAGTTGTCCTTCAGAAACAAAGGTGAGATAAAGACTTTCCCTAATAAACAATAGCTGAGGGAATTCATCACCACTAAACTTGCCTTACAAGAAAGGCTGAAAACAGTTCTTCAAGCTGAAATAAAAGGATACACTGGTAAAGGTAAGCATATTATCAGGTTCAGAATACTCTAATATTGCAATGTATTGTGTTAGTCACTTAACTCTAGTTCAAAGGCTAAAGGACAAAAGTACTAAAATAATTATAGCTACAACAATTTGTTAATGGATACACAACATAAAAAGATGTAAATTGTGACATCACAAACATAAAACAGAAGGATTAAAAGGGCAGAATTTTGTATGCAATTAAATTTAAATTCTTAGCATAAAATATACCATCATATATATTTAATTCACAATATAATATATATTATATATTCCAAGTAAGCCTATATAATATATTAAATATAAAAATATCAAAGCATACCACTATGGAAAATCATCAATTCACAAAGAAAGGCAGCAAGAGAAGAAGAAAGTAACAAAAGATCTATGAAAACATGAGTAAGATGGGAATAGTTAAGTTCTTACCTATCAATAATTACTCTAAATGTAAATGTATTGAATTCTCCAATCAAAAGACACAGAGTGGCTGGATGAATGGAAAAAAAAGAAGACCCAACTATATGCTGCCTACAAGAGAATCACTACACCTTTAAGGGCATACATAGGCTCAAAGTGAAGAGTTGGAAAAAGATAGTCCATGAAAGAGAAAACTACAAGAAAGCACAGGCAGCTATACTTATACCAGACAAAATAGACTTTAACCCCAAAACAGTAACAAGAGACAAAGAAGGCCATTATATAATGATAAAAGGGTCAATTCAGTCAGAGGATATAATAATCATAAATATGTAGGCACCCAACATCTGAGCATCTGAATATATTAAGCAAATACTAACAGATCTGAAGGTAGAAATAGACAACAATACAGTAAGAGTAGGAGATTTTAGGGCTTCCCTGGTGGCGCAGTGGTTGACAGTCCACCTGCCAATGCAGGGGACGCGGGTTCGTGCCCCGGTCTGGGAAGATCCCACATGCCGCAGAGTGGCTGGGCCCGTGAGCCATGGCCACTGAGCCTGCGCATCGCAGCCTGTGCTCCGCAACGGGAGAGGCCACAACAGTGAGAGGCCCGCGTACAGCAAAAAAGAAAAAAAGAAAAAAAGAGTAGGAGACTTTAATACCCCACTTTCAATAACGGAGAGATTATACAGACAGAAAATCAACAAGGAAACATTGGACCATATTTTAGAGCAAATGGACCTAACAAATATAGAACATTTCATCCAACAGCAGCAGAATACACATTCTTCTCAAGTACACATGGAACAGTCTACATGATAGATCATATGATGGGTCACAAAACAAGTCTTAGCAAATTTTAAAAGTTTGAAATCATACAAAGTATCTTCAGACCACAATGGTATGAAACTAGAAATCAATAACAAGAAGAAAAGTGGAAAATTCACAAAAATGTGGAAATTAAACAACACATTTCTGAACCAATGGGTCAAAGAAGAAATCAAAATGGAAATTAAAAAATCTTGAAACAAATGAAAATAGAGCATGGCATATCAAAATCCATGGAATGCTGCAAAAGCAGTTCTAAGAGGGAAGATTATAGTAATAAACACATTAAGAAAAAAGAAAAATCTCAAATAAACAACCTAACTTTCCACCTCAAGGAACTAGAAAAAGAACAACAAACTAAGCACAAAGTTAGCTACAGGCAGAGCAATCAGGCAAAAGCAAACAAACAAAAAGTGGCATTCAAATTGGAATGGAAAGGAAGAAATAAAATTGTCTTTTGTTACAAATAATATGATTTTATATATAGAATATCCTAAAGACTCCATCAAAAAACTGTTGGAACTAATCAATGAATTCAGTAAAGTTACAGAATACAAAATCAACATACAAAAATCAGTTGCATTTTTATACACCAACAAAAAGATGTCGGGGGGCTTCCCTGGTGGCGCAGTGGTTGAGAGTCGGCCTGCCGATGCAGGGGACACGGGCTTGTGCCCCGGTCTGGGAAGATCCCACATGCCGCGGAGCGTCTGGGCCCGTGAGCCATGGCCGCTGAGACTGCGCGTCCAGAGCCTGTGCTCCACAACGGGAGAGGCCACAACAGTGAGAGGCCTACGTAACACACACACACAAAAAAAAAAGATGTCTGAAAAAAAAGTACTTAGGGCTTCCCTGGTGCTGCAGTGGTTGAGAGTCCGCCTGACGATGCAGGGGACGCGGGTTCGTGCCCCGGTCTGGAAGGATCCCACATGCCACGGAGCGGCTGGGCCTGTGAGCCATGGCCACTGAGCCTGCGCATCCGGAGCCTGTGCTCCACAACGGGAGAGGCCACAACAGTGAGAGGCCCGCGTACCGCAAAAAAAAAAAAAAAAAAAGTGCTTAAATCCCATTCACAATAGCATCAAAAACAATAAAATATTTCGAAACAAATTTAACCAAGGAGGTGAAAGATTTGTACACTGAAAACTAGAAGATTTTGATGAAAGAAAAGAAAAAGACAAACAAACAGAAAGATATCCTCTGTTCATGGGTCAGAAAAACTAATATTGTTAAAAGGTCAATGTTACCCAAAGCCAGGTTCAATGTAATCCCTATGAAAATTCTAGTGGCATTTTTCACATTAATAGAAAAAAATCCTATAATTTATATGGAACCACAAAAGGCCCTGAAATATTCAAAGCAATCCTGAGAAAGAAAAACAAAGCTTTAGTTATAACACTTCCCCATTTCAAACTATACTACAAAAATAGAATCAAAACAACAACTGGCATAAAAATACACACTTAGACCAATAGAATATTGTTGTTTAAAGGGTAGAAACTTCCAGCAATAAGATGAATAAGTTCTGAAGATCTAATGTACAGCATGGTGATTACAGTTAATAATACTGTAATATATACTTAAAAGTTGCTAAGAGAGTAGATTTAATTGTTCTCACCACAAAAAAGAAATGTTAATTATCTGAGGTGATGGAGGTGTTAGCTAATGCTATAGTGGTAATCATTTTGCAACACATAAGTGTATCAAATCAATGCGTTGTACATCCTGAACTTATAAAATGTTGTATGTCAATTATATCTCAATAAAACTGAAGAAAATGGGAAAATAATTTCATCTGTAATATATAAAAAATTCCAAGTCTGAAATATAAAAAAATCTTTTTCTCTAATAGGATAAAATTTTGAAGAACAAAAATACATTGGATAGATTAAGAATGTATTTTCTGCCTTTACTATAATAATGCAATAATGATTGCAATGAAATTTTGGTAGAAATACATATAAAAATTCATATTAATGTCTAATGTATCCATAATGATTGGTGTTATTTTGATGAATAGTAATTCATTTCAAAAGGCTACGCTACTCAATTTAATAGTATGTTTAATAAATGCTAAGCTACAGTGGAACTCTCATGAGATTAAATATGATAGTGACATGATATCAAATATATTAATATTGATCAGTGCCTTGACATTGAATATGAACAGGTAAAATTTTTATGATCAAATATCAAAAAGTTAGTAAAAAGTCTTTGCAGTATGTTTCAAATGATAACAAGTCCATGACAATATCAAAAATATGGGATAAATCAACATTTTATACAATTTAGTAATCCAAATTCATATGCCTCTTTCTAACAACAATGATGATGATGATGAATTATAGTTAACATCCATTGACTGCCTTCTATGTGCCAGGCACTGTGCTAAGCTCTAAGCACTTTACATGAATCAACTCATTTATGAGAAATAATTCTAGAACTTCTTACCTAATTTCTATATAATTAGGAAGACTACAGTGATGCTCCTCTGCAAGAAAGGGAGACCCTTAATTATTTATGAGCAAATATTTCACAGCTGGACCTGGAATTGAAGACTCATTGGTATCATCATTAAAATCATCAAAGTTGATGAATGTTCATCCTCATTCAGAAAAATGTTTTTTAAGAAATATCAAGACTGGGACTTCCCTGGCGGTCCAGTGGTTAAAGAATCCACCTTCCAATGCAGGGGACGCAGGTTTGATCCCTGGTCAGGGGACTAAGATCCCACATGCTGCACATCAACTAGGCCCGCGCGCCGCAACTACTGAGCCGGCGTGCCTCAACTAGAGAGCCTGCCTGCCACAAACTACAGAGCCCACACGCTCTGGAGCCTGCGCACCACAACTAGAGAGAAGCCCGCATACTGCAATGAAAATCCTGTGTGTTGCAACTAAGACCCGACACAGCCATAAGTAAATAAATAAATAAGAAATATCAAGACTGATACTTTTATCATGCAAAGAAAAAACATCTTTATAAATTACAATAGTGATAGACTCTACATTTAAATGTACTATTTTATCCATGTATTTTTATAAACTTACATGTAAGTCTACATACATCACTTATTAAAACGTAGGTCAAGAGGAAAAGGTGTCAACATAGTGTTGATCATAATCCTTTCACTTATGTTAGTCAACTCCTCTCCCACCCCACTCTGTACCAAATCTCAATAGATGATTTTATTTTCAGCCTTATTGGGATTTTAGTTACTTAACATGTGTTTCTCACCTCTATCCCACCCACCTCTCTCTCTTCTCTCCTCTCCTCTTCTTTTGTTTTTCTTTTCTCTTGTTTTTCCTTCCTCTGTCAGAAGATGATACATCCGTATTTCTTTCTAGGGCTAGCACAGCTACTTTGCACTTTGATGCACAGGGCTCTACTCTGTGGATGACCCACACTCCCTTCTTGATTTTTTAGTTTCTTCCTCTAAAAGTAGTTTTGCTTGATTTGACAGCATGGTTCATTTTTTTCTCTCCTTAAACATTCTTTTCTTAACCCTGGTACCTTATAATGATACTATCCTCCTACATTCTTTTAAGTTCTTCTAAACTACCAATCCACATCACCACAGTTACAGTCAATTTTCCCTTTTCTAATCAAAAGCTCTATCTCTTCATCTTCCTCAAACTCTCTGCAGTACTTAAACTGATGAGTAACTTCTCTTTCTTCTAATTCTTTATTCCCCTGGCTTTCATGATATTGTAGCCCATGGAGATTTCTACCTATTTCTCTGAACAACCTTTGGCTTTCCGATGTTCACATCATCTTTTAAAGCGGCATTTTCTAAGATTCCATAGTAGGCTCTCATTTCTTACTTCACAATCTCCTAGTTGATATTCATATACACACCTATATTATCTTATTCCCTGGGGAAGAACCTTCAAACCCTGAACTTTAGCCCTGAATTCTCTCAAGTTCCACATCCTCATGTACAATTGATTCTTTCACATCTCCATGTGACTTTCCCAAGCATCTTACACTTAACATACCCTGAATTAAAAGGATTATTTTTCTAACCTTCAAATTTACCAACTGCAGTAATAACAAACAACAATATCACACTATTCGCTGTCTTCTTTCTCTTTGTTGGTGCCATTAACATCCTTTCAATTACCAAGGTCTAACATTTGAGAATCATATTTAACTCTTCCTTTTCCCTTAACCACTTTTATTCAGTTATCAAATCATTTGATTTTAGCTTCAATTCAATCAAATGAGCAGCCCACCAAAAAAAACCTTCAATGGCTCCCCATTTCCTAAAATCCACATCAGTCATTTAGGGCTCTCCACATCCTGGCTTGTACCTCCCTTTCTAGAACCATCTCTGCCACTCTTCTCTAAGCAACCTTCAGCCAAATATGTTCTTCTCCCTAACTAGCTAATATTTTTCATTTCCATGACATTGATCATACTGCTCCCTTGGCTGAAATCTCTCCCTTCACATTCACACACACATTCATCAATTCATTTAGTGACTACCTACCTACCACATGCAAGATGCTGTTTTAGACTCCACAGAAATGTGATGGTGAAGAAAACAATGTCCCTACACTAATGGAGCCTATATTCTAGTGATAAGACAGAATTTAAGTAAGTGCACATATAATAAAATATCAGGTACGAAAAATAAAAATAAGGGGATAGAAGTTACTCCCTACAATCAAGCACTCAGGGAACTCTTCCCGGAGGGGAGTGGCATTTGAACAATAGTCTGAATGATATGAGAGAGCTAGCCACATTATATTGGGATCTATGTAACAGTAGGTACAAAGGCCCTTGACAAGAGCACATTTGAGGTACTAGAGGAAAAAAGCAAGGAAACCAGTGTGGCTGATGCACCTTGAGTGAGGGGTTTCAAGAAAGAAGGTAGGAAACAAGGTCAGAATAACCAGAAGTCAATCTCAAAAGGCTATGGACCATGGTAAAGGTATGGGTTTTATTCTCAGTGTGATGGAAAAGTATCAGGGGATTGAGAGCAGAAGAATGATGCAACTTTATATATTTTTCAGAAAGGTCACTTTGCAGGCATATAGAGACTGTGAGGGTGGTGGAACGAATGAACATAGGAGCTGAGTTAGGAGGCTATGGGACCAGTCTAAGTAAGAGGTGATTGTGGCTTAGGATGGGGAAACTGGGGTAGAGGTGGTAAGAAATGAGTAAATTAAAGATTAATTTGGAAGACAGAAACAAAGAGATTTGCTGATGATTGGATATGAGAAATGAAAGAATGAGAGGAATCCTAGATGACTCCTAGGTTTGGGCCCTAAGCAACAGGGTGCATTATGGCATGTGCCACCTTCTGAGATAAGAAACATTGGAGGAGATTTGGATGGGAAATCAAAAGGTTGTGGACCTGCTAACTTTGAAATGGTCATTAGACTGCAAAGTAGAAATGTCCAGTAATCCTTTAGTTATGAGTCTGGAGTTCAAAGGAGGGCTCAAGGCTGGAGACTTCCATTTGAACCATCAGATTTTATTGTGTCATTTGGAGTCATTGAACAGGATGAGATCACTCCATTCAGTGATTCTCAACCCTCCCACACATTCAATTCACTGGGGGAGAGTTAAGGTAAAATACTGATGCCCACCCCCATCCTCAGACCAATTGAATCCAAATCTCTGCAGGGGGGCCAGGATAATGGTGAATTTTAAAATCTCCTCTAAGGTGCAACCAGGTTTAAGAACCACTGACCTACTGGAATGGTGTGGAGAGAGGTCTGAGTACACAGCTCTGGAGCACGTCAAAATTTAGAGATCTATAAAAGCAGATTATACCAAAGGAAGCTAGAAAAAAGTGGCCACCAAGGCATGGGAAAATCTGGAGAGTAGGACAGTGTTCCATAATCCAAGAAAAGGAAGTGTTTCAAGAAGGACAGATGAGCTCAATCAAGTGCCATTGAGAGTTCAGTTAAGGTGAGGACTGAGAGTTGACCACTGGATTTGATAATGTGAAGGTGCTATAACAAGTGGATTTAGACAATAGGTAGGGACTAAAGACTGACACCATGCATCCAAGAGAGCAGAAGATGGAGAAGTAAAGAGAGCAGGTAGTAACCATATCCACCTGTCAGGTGCTTTGCCCATTTTTAAGGCCTAGTTAAAAGGCCCAGAAGCCTCCTCTAATCTCACCAGCTAGAGGCAATCGCTCTATTGCTCAATTTCCACACGCACTTTTCTTTGAGATACCAACTTGAACTCTCGTTATTTATGCTCTTTGTGGAGAAGGATCACACTTAGTTAATCTTTCTATGCCCCACAGTGAAGGAGTAATAGGTTCTGAGTAATTGTTGGCTCAAAATTTAGGAAAGAAAAAGCTTTGAAATATGCTGAAAAAGCAATGAGTGTTACTGAAGTACTAAGTGAGCAGAGTTCTAATGTCACTTACCAGAAAGGGAAGATGCTGAAATTCACTTAGCTGTGAAGTAAATGTGAACTATTGGGAGATAAAGAAGGCAGAAGTAATCAAAGAGCTGAAAAAAGAGTTTCCTTAATTATCTCTAATGTTATCTTCATTACTGAGCACTATGTGGCACTAAATGGCAGTTATGTGACAAGCCACTGACCCATGCACAGATGACAACAAACCATGCATCCTCCTCTTACCCATACATAGCTGCCAGGCCTAACCTGAACCACCAGCTCTGCCTATAAAAAATGTAATGAGCCAGGAAATGCTGAAGCTGTAGTTAAGGAGCTGTATGGTCATAATTTTTGTTTGTTCGCTTTTATTTTTAATAATATAAATTTTACAACAGAAAGAATGTTTGTAAAATCTGCCTAAGTAAGTTAGTGAAAAATAGCAACCCAGAAGACATAGTGATCGTTAATAAGTGTATATCTAGCCACAAAAACATGGTGGGTATTAGATTTTCAGTGGCTTTGAATGTCACAGAAGTGATTAGTATTTACAGAATTTTCTGTTTTAGTGGTCCTTAGTCTACACCCATTCATTCTACCCAATAATGATTTTCAGTTTAAACTTTCTGTAAATTAAATGTCTCAAATATGTGAACTATACATAATAAAAGACTTTCGGTAGATTTTGATTTCTAAGTCTTACAGGTATTGATTGCCTCTTTTGAAGCCCCAAGGCACTAAGCCCCCCAAAGACCTGAGTACAATCTCCTCAGCTGTCATCTTTAAACTTTCTTCCCCCCAAACCAACAATCTTCCCCAAAACTGATGAATAATCCCCAACGTGTGGAGCAAAGGTGATTTATTCTCTATATCTTCCTTTTAAAAGATAATATACATGAAAACTAAGCCAGAAAAATAATCCTTTTTTACCTCTGTGGAAAAAAATCAAGAGTGTATTTCTTATGAAAGAGCTCCACACGCACAAAAAAAGTAACTGCTAACTAAAACTAGAAATGAAATTTGAACTTTCTCTAAAGCAAGATAAATATACACTACTTATTTGAAAATATGTTTATTTGTAAGAATATGTTAAAGCTGGTTATTGATTTAAGTACGGGCTGTATTTTCTGAATCAGAGCCACAAATTTGCCTTCTGGTATTTACCAGAATGTAGATAAAATTATATATTGCACAACACAGTGTTTACTATATCTAGTGAGGAATAAAGGGGAAATTATTACTATTTAGAAATAACTTTCAGTGCTTAGACACATATCTATTATAGAGGATATGGCTCTTCCTAACGACAGAAAACACGCACAAAGCAAATAGAAGTACTACTTTTAAAGCACTTTTTCCTGGTAAACCTTCACATAAAAAGAAAATCTTAGGCTGCTGTGAAAAACTACAATATAAATCACTGCTTCACAAAGATCTTAAAATTTTTCTGCTTTTATTAAATCTGTGGGTTTTTTCATAATATGAAGAACCATTAGCATATGTTGAAAAGCACTACCTTTTTATCTAGTCCAGCCTCAAAATCAATTGAGGAATCACCCTAAAGCAACCTTGAAAGGTGGTGTTCATACAGCACCTTCGTGAACCTTCTCAGCAGCATAAGTTCATTACTTTGTTAGGCAGTCTAATCCACTTTTTAAAACTCTTTAACTGTCAGAACATTCTAGAACAAATATCAAAAACATGAGCCTGAGTTACAATTAAGGAAGCCAGACTAGATGCCATTGGTCTTCATCCCTTAATATGCTCCTCACCCTACGGAAATATACTTAAGTCCTTTGCTGTTAAGGAAGTGCAAGGAGGAGGTCCTGGGGCACCAAGATTCCTTTTAACAAGTCCTGAACCCCAAACTGCTGTTTGGTTGGTTGGTTGGTTGGTTTTTAATAACATGTGTAAGAAGAATGATTTATTACAACGAATTCCATGAAAAACCATATAAAATAACCATTTTCTGAATGACATCCGTTAAGACCTCCTGAAGACAAATGTACAAGGGGTACCTCTGAGAAGCCAGACAGAGAAGTTACTGATACCAAGTCAAAAGCTGGAGGAGGAAGGAACATGAATTTGTGAATTAAAAATGGAAGGGTGTGGGTGGGGAATGGGGTCCTGAACAAAGGAAAACAGCCACTGCTCATTTCCAGGGTACAGGCTGTGGACAGCTGTGCGGAGCACGCACGGCGGGGGCGGGCCGCGAGCAGTGTAGGGGCGAGACGGCAACCCCACTGCCACTCACACACGTAAACAGTAAACATCAGTTTTGGGGGCGGGGGGATGTACAGGCGCACAGAACCTGTGGGCTCTACTCCATGTCAGCTAAATATAAACGCAGAAGCACTCATCTCCCACTGTCGGGGGGGAGGGGGGGCGGGGTGGGGCGGGGCCGGACTCGCACCTGCCGGCTTCCGTCCCAGCTTCAGGTGACCTCTTCCCCAGCAATCAGTCCTGTCCCGCAATCCACACTCCCACAGATGCGGAATTTGGCTAGGACTTCTATCCAGCTGATTTGTTTCACCTTCTACTTCACCACTGCACCCAGTCCTTAGCTTCACAGTATATGTATGTGTGTGTCTGTGTGTGTGTACATACATAGATACATGTGTGTATGTATGTTGAATTCATAAGAATATTTATTATTTGGGGAGGCTTTGATTTTACTTCAGATAAAGTAAAATGGCAACTGAATATTACATTTATATCTGCAATTTAAAATTGTTCCAGGGTATGTTTAAATGGGACCAAGTATTTTCCAAAGCCTTTTTAAAAGTGATTGTTAGATTTTCTAGATTCCAAATAGTAAAATAGTATGTTAAAATGGAAACTATGGAAAAATCCTAGCCTATGGAAGAATCAAGTGTTTTAATTTCTGACTTTAATGAATTAAACATTGGTGTTAAAAAACAATGTCTTCTCCGTGGTCTTTGCGTTGGGAAGAGAGACTTACGTCACTACTCTTTGCTACATCATTGGGACCACTGTTCTTCGTGGTATGTAAAGGGCAGGCTTTATGCATCTGCTTTATGCAACGTTGTCTTTCCAGTGTTTAGAAATGATTGCCCATAAATTTCAGCCAAAAGTCCATAGGCAACTCAGGTCACCAGTGCTATCTCAGAGTTTGTAACATAGGTATGAAGATTTACTGTGGCAGTGGACCATACATCTAGTAAGCGAGTATCTTTATTACTATCTGGTAAAACAAAGCAAACTAAATCAAATTATTTTCTCCATAAGAGCTCTAAGATTTTTGAAAGAATACAACTGATGTCCCCTGAAATCTTTACTCTTGGCTAAAAGATCAAAAAATACTGTTTCCTTTCTTTACATCATTGCTCTGGGTTACTTCTCCTGGGCTACACCTTGAATGAATTCAGAAAAGTAGCTTCTGATCAGTACAGTGGGACTCTCCCCTCCTGTGACACTATTTCTTTTAATGCAGCCTAAGATGGCAGTGGATGGGCTATGGCATTAAGCATTGCCAGATGTTTCGTAGTTTATACTCTGAGTCATTACTGCAACTCATGTCAAAATTCTAAACGGAAATGTACTCATATTAGCTGAGCTGCAGTTCTAATAGGTCACAGTTCCTATGTGCCTTTAGAGGTCTCTATTTTCACCACAAATCACTGCCAATCATGGCAAGTGGCTGCCTGGTTTACGTCCTAGGTCTAAGAAAATACCTCTGCTTTCTCTCACACTGAGCAGTGATCATTTCTTACTTTATAACTTCTAAAATTATCTTTCTACTTCCCCGTATACACAGGACCTTGACTAGGTTCTATTTTTATATGAGCCAATGCTTTTTTCTATATATGTTATCTTTTTAGTCCCTAAAAGATGTCTTTAAAAGGCTCTTAGGACAAATGTCCTTGGAAAAAAATAGACATATTTATTCTTTAAAACAATTTCTTTAGCTTATCCGAAGTGAAAACATAGGTAGAAAAATTACTGATTTTATCTGGTTGTAAGTTACATTGATACCCAATTGGCTGGAAAGGCAATAAGCCACCTTAAAATTACACATCTTAGCTATATTAACTATAAATTTGATAGTTTCAAAGTGATGTCTGAAAACCTTTTAGAGAGTCCTTGATAAAGTTATTTATCATAAATTACTAAAAATACTGGTAGCAGTATGCTTTATCTTATCTCCTAACTACTTTCCCCCCAGCTTCTGCTACAAAGCAGGATGGTGGTTGTCTTAGCACTGTCTAAAGAGTACAAAGTATAGACATTATATGATTTTAATAATACCACAAAGTAGTCTGAGTAACTTTTTTAGATCATAATATTTTCAAATCTTTATGTAATTGTACTTAGTACAAAATATGAGATTCATTTTCCTACAAGGTCAATTAAACATGCAATTAAAAGTTACTCCTGCATGTCTTCGTCCCATAGCTGTCAGTGCGAAATCTCTAGGGTCATCATCTCTGCACCAATTTGGACATCGTACAGAATTATGCACAAGAACTGTATTCCAAATGGCTTTAAAATATTAAAAGTTCCATTTTACAACTTCTGCTCAGTGTGGTGAACCTCCTTCATCTTGAAAAATG
The DNA here is from genome assembly GCF_039906515.1 of Pseudorca crassidens. Taxonomy (NCBI): domain Eukaryota; kingdom Metazoa; phylum Chordata; class Mammalia; order Artiodactyla; family Delphinidae; genus Pseudorca; species Pseudorca crassidens. Next base: position 102,780,083 of record NC_090317.1, read on the forward strand.
TCATAAAGTTGTTTTATTCTTCAAAGTGCCTGATTTTGTGGGTTGTGGCAGGAAGGAGTGAAGGGCAGAGCAGATCGTGAAAAAGAAACAGTGCAATCAGCACCAGCAAAGAGACAGGACAATACTTAGGAAAAAGCTACACAAATTTTCCCTCATTCTGGGTATTTCTTTCCACGCTTTGTATATATATATACACATACATATATATATATATATATATAATGGCATATTATTCAGCCATATAAAAGAATAAAATCCTGCAACTTGTGACAATATGGATGAAACTGGAGGACCTTACACTAAATGAAACAAGCCAGAAACAGAAAGTTAAATACTGTAAATACTCACTTATATGAGGAATCGTAAAAAAAAAAAAATTAAATTCATAGAAACAGACAGTAGAATGGTGGTTGCCGGGGCTAGATGATGGGAGAAATAGGGAGAAGTTGGCCAAAGGGTCAAACTGTCAGTTATAAGATGAATAAGCTCTTGGGATCTAATGTACTACATAGTGACTTAATAATACAGCATTATATACTTGAAATTTGCTAAGAGAAGATCTTAAGCATTCTCATCATGCACACACACAAACACATAAAGGTAGCTATATAAGGTGATAAGTGTGTTAATTAACTTGATTGTAGTAATCATTTCACATATACATATATCAAATCATTACATTGTACACTTTAAACATATACAATTTTATTTGTCAATTATACCTCAACAAAGCTGGATAAGTTTAAATAAAGATAAAAGTAATATACACTTATCAACACTGCGAATAAATATGAAAATCTAGCTAACACGAAAAATATTCTAGGGAAATATAAACCAGCAAAGTGGCCCATGAAGAAGAAAATCATAAAATCAAAGAAAGGGTAATTAAATGTATTCAACCACAAAGATATCAGACGTACTAAACTGTTTTTATAAAAAGCTAATTTCAATTGTATAATGCTTGCTTCAAAATATAGAACAAAAAATAGATAATTCCTAATTCTCTGAGCTTAGCATTGACTGTGGCCCCCAAGACAGAAAAGCAAGTAAAAACGTATATTAATCACACTTATACATATAGAAGCAAAAATTCTAAATAGAGTATTGGCAAATCACAATCAACACATCATTATAATAATGACATCATTACCAACGGTTTAATCTCAAAATTGCAAGGATAGCACAATTAAAGAAAATTTACCAACAAAATTAATCCATTAAAATAATCTATCTAAATTAATATACATCAATATATCACTGAATGACATCCAGCAATCATTCATGATTAAAAGAATTTCTGGCAAACAACTTTCATAAATATATCTACTATATACCTATAGCAAATATATGTACAGTATAATATCCAAAGTCTAGAATAATGTACGTTAAATTCAGAAATTTAAAAAGTCACCTCTTACCACCACTACTAATCAACACTGTCCTAAAGGTTCTAGCCACTGCAATAAAACGAGAGAAAAATAAGTGGAGAATGGATGCAAAAGTTGGAAAGTATGAAATGAAGTATTATTTGCAGAGGATAATGATTACATAACCAACCGAAGATAGCCGACCAACAATTAGAACTAAAGAGAGAATTCAAAACTGCCTAAATACAAGATTTTTGAATTTTGAAATCTGAAATGGAGGCATTTGGCTGGATCTGAATGAAGCTGAGAACTGTGAATTTTAAAATTACCTCAAGTCACCTTTGCCAGAAGAAGCCTTCTTTCCGCTCTCCTATCAAGGAAGCCAGCCTTTCCCGGATCAGGAAAAAAAAGTCTTTACGCCAGCGGCGGGGCGGGACTTCCGGCCTCGAGGCATTTGCGCGCCCTGATTTTTTGGTTCCGGCTGCTCCGGAAACGTGGACGGGAGTGCTGGGGAGGGGCAGCTTCTCCGCCGGCTCTGCCGCACCATACCGAGCATACTTTCGCGCCTGGGACCTACCTCCGCAGTCGGAACTTACCTCTGTGCTTTGTAGGCACCGTGATGCCCCAGTTCCAGCTTATCGTGAGACTTCGTTCCCCTGACTGTGACCCAGACGACCGGGCCTGTGTTTGCCGGCGCCCACTAGGGTGCGCTCTCTCGGGACCTTGGTACTGTGAAGATGGCGGAGGCCCCAGCACAGAGGGACGTCCCCCGAAGCATTGTGACCTTCGAGGATGTATGCATTCCACTTTACTAGAGAGGAGTGGAACCTGCTTGATGAGCATCAGAAATTCCTGCACTGTGAAGCGATGCTGGAGAACTTCATGCTGGTGATCTCACTGGGACTTGCAGTTTCCAGATACCATATAATCCGAGCCAGAGAGAGAGCTCAGGGTTCTTGACTGGGTTGTCATAGCTCCAGCCAAGGCAGAGGTGATCCAGGAATGCCCTGGCCCTAGTTGTAGCCATAGTGTGGAGGATAGAGATACATATTCTGAGCAGGGTGTTCCTATAAGAATATCAAGGGGCTTCCCTGGTGGCACAGTGGTTGAGAGTCCGCCTGCCGATGCAGGGGACACGGGTTCGTGCCCCGGTCCGGGAAGATCCCACATGCCACGGAGCGGCTGGGCCTGTGAGCCATGGCCGCTGAGCCTGCACGTCCGGAGCCTGTGCTCGGCAACGGGAGAGCCCACAACAGTGAGAGGCCCATGTACCGCAAAAAAAAAAAAAAAAAAAATCAAATGTGTGAAGTCTCCAGGCAGGTCCTTGTAGCCAAAAGAGCCACACATGTGACATGTGTGACCCAATCTTGAAAGGCATTTTGCATCTGGCTGGGCGGCAGGGAACATCTCCTGGGCAGCAACCATATCCATGTAAGTCATGTGGGAGAGTTCTGGTTCATTGACCTTGATGGAATCCTGAGGCAGCAGAGTGGAGAGACATTCCCTAGAATGGAAAAGGGCCCGGCCTCCTCTGTGAAGAGCTGCAGATGCCAGATGTTAAAGAAGGACTGTACGTGCAGAGAGGGCAAGGAAGACTTCTTGGGCAGCTCTGGACTTGGCCAGCACCATGCTACTCACATTTGAGAGAAGGCATACAGGAGTGCTGAGTGTGAGGAAGCCTTCCACACTGGACAAAGGGATTACCAGTTCAGTGAAAGTGGGCAAGCTTGTAGCCACAAAGAGGAATATGTTGGCCACCAGAAAATCTGCATGGGAGGAAAGCCCTATGAGTCCAATGAATGTGGGATACTCTTTAGCCACAGCTGCTACTTTCTATCACACAAGAAAACTCACAGAAGAGTAGCACCTTATGTGTGCAATGACTGTGGGAAAGGTTTTAGCTGCAGCTCTAGCCTCAAAATACACCAGACAGTGCACACAGGATCAAGGCCTTTTATTTATTTATTTATTTGTTTGCGGTACGCGGGCCTCACTGTTGTGGCCTCTCCCGCCGCGGAGCACAGGCTCCGGACGCGCAGGCTCAGCGGCCATGGCTCACGGGCCCAGCCGCTCCGTGGCATGTGGGATCCTCCCAGACCAGGGCACGAACCTGCGTCCCCCGCATCGGCAGGCGGACCCTCAACCACTGCGCCACCAGGGAAGCCCAATCAAGGCCTTTTGAGTATGCTGAATGTGGGAAATGTTTTGGCAGAAGATCCCACTTCGTTTAGCACCAGAGAATTCACACTGGGGCAAAACCTTATGAGTGCAATGAATATGGGAAAGCCTTCAACTGCAAAGACACAGCACCAGAAAATTCACCATGGAGAAAGGCCTTATATGTGCAGCAGTTGTGGGAGAGCCCATGTCCGTAAAACTGTACTTGTTGAGCACCAGAAAATCCACACTAGAGAGAAGTCTTCTGAGTGTGATGAATGTGGGAAATTGTTTAGCCACAGTGCCTGCATTAAAATACATAAGAGAATTCACAGTGGAACAAGGCCTTATGTGTGCAGTGAATGTGAGAAAGCATATATCAGTAACCCCCACCTTAATCAACACAAGAAAGTTCACACCTCAGTAAAGCCTGTGGATGAAGTGAATGTGGGAAATTCGTTGATGAATCCAGCCTCATTTTACACCAGAGACGTCACACTGGAGCAAGGCCTTATGCATTCAGCAAATGTGGAAGAGCCTACAGAAGACCCTCCCACCTTGCTTGGCACATGAAAGTTCACACTGAAGAAAGGCCTCATGAGTGTAGCAGTTTTGTTGTTCCTTTGCCTGCATTTACTAAGTTCGTTTAGCACCAGAACCTTCACACTGGAGAGAGGCCTTAAGAGAGCAGGGAACGTGCTTTCTCCTTGCTCAACATTGTATGACTCATAAAAGAGAAAAACTCTGAAAGTAGCCTTTGCAATGGAGCCAACAATAAGAAGTTGAACTTCATACATCCAGTATCCACACGGGGGAGATAACTTCAAGGACCAGGTATGTGGGAAGCTTTCAGGAGCTACTGTACATTTTCTAATCTTCCCAGGACCTTCCCTTGGCCTGAGGTATATCATTGCCAGTGTCGGTTGCAGAAACCATCCCACTTCTGTCAGCAGTCAGGGGCCACACACTGTGTGTCTCTTACCCCAATGTACTCAGGTGAGGCAGACCACCAGTCTCTCTCCTATTTCCTGGAGGGAATCATGAGTGATCTGAGCCCACTGGGGATCCTCATTCCCTACCCCCTGGTGGTTTCAGTGTGGATGTGACGCAGCTCCTGCCAAAAAGATGTGAGCTAGAATCTGCTGCAATTTTCCAAAGGTTTTCGTTTTCCATGGACAGTATTGACTCTACATGAGCTAGCTGAAATGGATTTCTCCAGCCGCCAAATCACCCAACCTTGGAACTGCCTGCACCACAGTGATCTGACTTGCGCAGTGAAAAAGCATTATTGTAAAAGGCTTTGTTCTATTTACCTGGTGGGGTTGATTGAGAAAAGAAATGGGCTTTCAGGAAACAGGGCTCACTGAGCTCATTTCTTCCCTTCACACCTACAAAGGTTTTGCTTGCTTTCCACAGTTAGGAACAAAACTAGGACTGTGGGCTGAGCTAAATAGCTAAGCAACACGGTAGGCACTAGCCACATATGATTATTGAGCATTTGAAATAAGCTAAGGTATGCTATAATCATAAAATGCACACTGGATTTCCAAGACATTGTATGGAAAAAAAAAAGAAAGAGTGTAAAACATCTTATAACCTTTACATTGACTATATGTTAAAAGCTATTTTGAGTATATTGGGTTAAATAGAATGTTATTAACTTTTTAAAAAAAGAAATAGGCTTTGCTAGCATGAAGACAGGAACATCTTTTGTGGGAGCCCCAAACTTTATGTGCCTCAGAGAAAATAGCAGGATGGCAGAGAACAGCTGTCAGTCTAATTTGGCCTAATTGGCAATGGTGGCTAATCCCTCCTAAGAAAAACTGTTCAGCCTTGTGGGGTTGATTTTATGACCTAGATGTCAGGATCTCTTATGAGCCCTAAGCTAACCCTGATGAAGGGGTAATTGGTATGACAACTTCTAGTGCTTCTAGGAACAGCATGAGTTAAGTCCCTTTTTCGCACGGGATGTCTCACATTCCTCAACGCTGTTGATAGCTGTCTCCCAAGACCTATACAGAAGTCATAGCCCCTGTGAAGTCTAAAATCTGATAGGCAGGTCTAAGTGGGAAGCATAGTTGATATATCTCTTGTTCTAATGCATAGAATGTTATCTTTCCTGATGTTCAAAGGTATTAAGGGTTAAAGGTACAAATTCTGTTTTTATACTTTATCAAATTTTAAGCCATAACACTTAGTAAAGCTAACTCTGGTAAATATTGTTTTACTTAGAAATCATAAAGTAGGTTTGACTATATCTTATCTAGAGAAAAAAAAACTTTAAAAAAATTAATAAAGTATATCTTTTTGATTAAAATAAACATAGAAATACTATGTACAGAAACATTGAGTAGTAGGGAGTGTTGGAGGTTGTGGCAAACTAGAGGTTCTGCGTCTCTTCTGGAGGGCATATACAAATTTCATGTGACAGTGGCTCTGTGGGTTAAAGGTGTACAGAAATTCTCAGGATAGGGCTTCCCTGGTGGCGCAGTGGTTGAGAGTCCACCTGCCGATGCAGGGGACACGGGTTCGTGCCCCGGTCCGGGAGGATCCCACATGCCGCGAAGCGGCTGGGCCCGTGAGCCATGGCCACTGAGCCTGCGCGTCCGGAGCCTGTGCTCCGCAACGGGAGAGACCACAACAGTGAGAGGCCCGCATACCGCAAAAAAAAAAGAAAAAAAAAAGACATTCTCAGGACCTACAGACCTCTTTATCTCCTGTGACCAAGGCCAATGTCATAACAAATAATCTAAAGGTTTCCTGGATTCCTTTACCTCCCTGGGCTGTTGACCTTATGGCCATCACTGCACAGACAGGAACCCTAGGGCAGAGAGAAGAGATTCTCTGTAGTCTTGGATGGGTCTTGTGACCAAGCCAGTGTTTAAGTGGGCATGGTCTTAATTGTTCTCCAGTTTTTGCTGCTACTGAGGCAGAGCTGATCCTACCAAGATATGGGACATGGGAGATGGTTGAGTTGATATAGGATTGGTTGATTTTCCAAAAGAAGTGGGGGATCCAGATCTTTATGTAGAACCATTTTCTCTCTTAACAGCTTTATTGGTGTATAGTCGGAATACAGTACACTGCACTTACTTAAATTGTACAATTTTTTGAATTTTGACATATGTATGCACCTATAATACCATCGTAACAATTAAGGTAATGAAGATATCATTAACCCCAAAAGTTTTCTCATACCCCTTAATAATCTCTTCCTCTTGTCCCTCCCTAATCCACATGCAAGTATTGTTTTGTTTTATTTCATAGTACTGTAGTTTGCATTTTCTAGAATTTTATATAAATGTAATACAGTATGGGTTTATTTTTTTCCTACCTTCTGTCAGTAAGCATAATTGTTTTGAGATTATTTACTGTTGTTGAGAATATCAATAGGTTACTTTTTTTTGCTGAGTAATATTTCACTATGTATGGATTTTATACAATTGTTTATCCATCAATTGTTGATGGACATTTAGGTTGTTTCCAGGTTCTATTAAAAATAAAGCTTATTTGAAGCAAAAAAAAAGAATCTTTAATGACTTCACAGAGGCAGTTCCCTTGCAAAAGAAAGGCAACGCCTCAAGAACAAACCTCACCATTCATATTGCCTCCACATTGCCCTTGAAGGCTCAGGTTCTAGCATGGCCCAGGGAAGAATTTCAAGATATGGGGATGAAGTAGCACCTGTATCTGAGGTAATTGCAAGTTCTTGCTAATTTGTATAAGCAAGAAATCAGGAAGTATTGTGGGAATGGATTTTAAGCTTGCTGGACCAAGGAGACTAGAACATAAGGTTAAATCAGGTAAAATTTATTAAGATGGTAAACTTACCTGAGATTTGGCATTTAATGGACAAGGTGAAGCAGCTGGAAGTGGATCTAACAGTTTGCTAAAGCCCGGATTGAATGGTGGCCTACATAAAAGAGTTCAAATGACCCAGAATTCCCCTGGGGTAATTTTTCTGTATCTCAGAGGTACAACTCCTGTAAATTACATTTCCAAGTTTTCTTGTCCTCTGGCTTCCATGAACATTCACCCAGTGGGAGGCACTTAAGGACAGGAAGGACAGGAAGTAGAGAGAATCCAGATTTCTTCTCCTCCCTCTATGCTTCATCTGGCTTCTCTGGCAATGTCTGCATCTCCTTTGCTCCAGTAGCACTTGCAGACAGTCCTGCCATGGTTCCAGCACTTACCAAGTTATCTTGGGCCCTGGACACCAGTAAGACAACCCTAGCTTTGTCCCTCTAGCCTAGAGCTGGTAATTGCTTCTTGCTGATACTAATTTCTTTGTTGCCCCACCTCCCCCCAATTTTGGGTCCCCAAGAAATGCATCAACTGAGTAGCTAGTTCCCTTAATTAAAATCCTTCTATTTAAATACTTCTTTAAAGTACTGTTTTCTTAAGTCCTATTTTTTCTGGTAATATCCTAACTAGTAACTAACTATGCTGAAAGAGTGGGAGGGGGAGGTAAGTGTGTGAATAAGAAATACAGGAGCTAAATATTCTTTAGTCATGGTTTCTGCAGAAAGCAGCTTATTCAAAAAGTAGTTGAAGAGAATTTAATGAAATGACTATTCATAGAGTTAAGGGAAGGATTAAGGAACCCAATAGAAGCAGTGATGCACCCAGAGATTAACAATAGTAGGGAAGCTATTCCAAGCCTTATAAAAGAAGGCAAGGGAGAGAGCAGGGTTACTGGAACTGGCAAGACCTATAACTGTGGGAAAGGGACCCCCAGTAGAAGTTGTGGCCATCAATAGGGGAACACAGCCATTATTAAAGTGTAATCTGGCAGGGAAGGATCATTAGGGAGGGTGAATAGACACCTGACTTTTCTCTGCTCCTGACCTTAGATCTCCTGCCAATACCTGTAATTGGCAAAATGCTAAGCATAGCTAAAGGGGGCTCTCGTGATCCAGTCCATAGAAGTCATCCTCCCAGGGCATAGAACAGAGCAGAGAGAGGCAAAGATTGGATCTAGAGGAGCAAATAGAGATTGATCTGTGTACTCAATTTCTGAACTGAAAGTTGAGAGCACTTGCTAAAACTGATAAATCAAGAAATAGCTGTAAAAGTGTATGTCTAGGGAAAAACACACTGTTTACCTTTACTCACACACAATACTTCTGACACCAGATGTGTGAGATTTTTCCCACACAACTCTCCAATACCAGCTGAGTGTCCTGCAATTGAATTCAATTCTTGTACTAACTGGAGTTAGCACAGACCCCACAGGTTAAGGGCTCAGTCCCACAAGACTCCCCCCACCTTCAAATGCCAATTACAAGTAGTAGGTCCCCAGGTTACTGACACTTATTTCTGACTTGGCTACAAATCAGATTCCCATGGCCCCCTTCTTGAGTTTAATAATTTGCTGGAATGGCTCACAGAACCCAGGAAAACAGTTTTACTTACTTTTGCCAGTTTATTACAAAGGATATTTTAAATGATACAAATGCACAGTCAGATGAAGAGATGCCTAGGGCAAGGTCTGGAAGGGTCTCGAGCATAGGGGCTTCTGTCCCTGTGGAGTTGTAGTGTGCCACCCTCCCAGTATGTAGATGTTGTTCACAAACCTGGAAGCTCCCCAAGCCCCATACTTTTGGAATTTTTGTGGAGGCTTCATCATGTGGGTACAATCAATCGTTAACTCAACCTCCAGCCTCTCTCCTCTCCTAGGACAATGGGGGTTACAACTGAAAGTTCCAAGCTTCTAATCATGGCTTGGTCTTTCTGGTTACCAGCCCCCTCCTGAAGCTATCCAGGAGCCCACCAAGAATTACCTCATTAGAATCAGAACACTCCTATCACCCAGGAAATTCCAAGGGATTCAAGAGCTCTATGTTAGAACTGGGGTCAAAGACCAAATATTAGAACAAAAGATGCACCTGGTTCTTGTCACTTAGGAAACTCCAAGGGTTTATGAACTCTATGCCAGGAAACGGGGGCAGAGACCAATATATATTTTTATATTATTTCACAGTATATTATATATAAAAATAATACAGCTAAAAGACTTGAAAATGATCACTTCTGAGAGTGAAATGCAAGAGTAGGAAAGGAAGATTTTTTTAATAAGCCATAATGAACTATTTGAATATTTTAGCGCGCGTGTGTGTGTGTGTGTGTGTATGTATACGTATTGTTCTGAGTGCCAGTCTCAGACTATTAATAGCCAGTATTGTGGCTGAACCGGCCCTTGTGGTTCTTATTATGATTGCAAGACACCCTTCAGCAATAACCATCAGGAAACTGAAAAAAAAAGGTTTATTGCTTACAGGTCCTGGAAATTACATGGCATACCTGGGGCCACACAGCAAGGTTGCAGGTAGAGAGAGAGAGAGAGCGAGCAGGGACCTGGGGTTCTGCTTTTATTGGGGTCGAGGGTGGGAGCCCAGGGGTTCACCAGCTCACTCTTTATTGGTAAATTTAAAGCATAAGAGTGGGAATTTAAAGCTCAGGAAGAGAAAAAACAGGTGGACCAGCGGGGAGGGGGGTACAGGTAAGCAACCTGGCTCTTTAGTCATGTGGCTGGCAATGTGTTTATCAGAGATGGCCATCATCGAAAGGAATGTTTCTTTGAAGTGGATGCCTCTGTAAAGCTTGAGTTAGGCACTTGCATTACAAAAAAGAAAAAAAAAAAACTGTCAGGGCTTCATACTATATTAACACATCTCTCTCTCTCTCTCTCTCTCTCTCTCTCTGTCTATATCACGTAATTTAATTAAAAATAAAGTTCTTAGGGCTTCCCTGGTGGCACAGTGGTTGAGAGTCCGCCTGCCGATGCAGGGGACGCGGGTTCGTGCCCCAGTCCAGGAAGATCCCACATGTCGCGGAGCGGCTGGGCCCGTGAGCCATGGCCGCTGAGCCTGCGCGTCCGGAGCCTGTGCTCCGCAACGGGAAAGGCCACAACAGTGAGAGGCCTGCGTACCGCAAAAAATAATAATAATAACAATAAAATAAAGTTCTTAGAACAGAAAAGAGTGTAAACACTTTTGTGTCAGTATATATAGGAAGGATTTAAGTGTCAAAGGCTATTTGAGTATTTTCATGTGCATATGTGGGTATGTTTACAGACTGAAAAGAAAATAGAAAGCTGGAGAGATGGAAAAATTTTTTGAATGATTAAATATTATCAAAAAGCAAGGAGGAAATAGGGTCAAGAGCACAAGTATGGAACTAAAACTTCTTCCAAGAGCAGCAAAAGGGAGGTAAAGATTAATATTCATGCAGATTATGGATAAATTGGAGACCAGACATTGAGAAATTTCTTATCTGAGCATGTCCCTTTATTGATAAAATAGATGTTATATTCATCAGCTGAGAGTGAAGGGAAATGGATAGAATGGGATGTAAGGACAGTCAAGAAATTGTGCAGGAGCTGAGATGGAGATAGAGTGAACATTTGTCTTCCAAAATGGGACACTTTTGACAGTATGTTAGTTTCATGTGGCTGTTGTAACAAATTACCATAAATTGGGTTTGTTTAAAAAAACTGAAATTCAGGGTTTCCCTGGTGGCGCAGTGGTTAAGAATCCACCTGCCAATGCAGGGGACACGGGTTCGAGCCCTGGTCAGGGAGGATCCCACACGCTGCAGAGCAACTAAGCCCATGAGCCACAACTACTGAGCCTGCGCTCTAGAGCCCGTGCACGGCAACTACTGAAGCCCGTGGGCCACAGCTGCTGAAGCCCGCGCGCCTAGAGCCCGTGCTCCCCAACGAGAAGCCACCGCAGTGAGAAGCCCGCGCACCGCAAGACAGAGTGGCCCCCGCTCGCCACAACTAGAGAAAGCCCGCGCACAGCAATGAAGACCCAACGCAGCCAAAAATAAATAAATATAAATTTATTTAAAAAAAAACAAAACTGAAATTCGTTCTCTCACTGTTCTGGAAGCCTGAAGTCTTATGTCAGTTTCCCAGGATTGAAATCAAGGTCTCGCCAGAGTCATGCTCCCTCCAGAGTCCTTGCCTCTTCCAGCTTCTGGTGGTTGCCAACATTCCTTGTCGTGTCTGCATAACTCCAGCCGCTGCCTCCATGGTCACCTCACCTTCTCCTCTTTTGTATCTGTCCAGTTGTCCTCTACCTCTCTCTCATAAGTTTACATGTGATCGCATTTAGGGTTCACCCAGATAAACAGGATAGTCTCATCTCAAAATCCCTACCTTAACCATATCTGCAAAGATCTTTTTTTTTTCTATGTAAGTTAGCATTACAGGTTCCAGGGATTAGAATGGGGATATCTTTTAGAAGTTGCGGGGGGTGGGGGGGAGTGTTAAGGCATGTTCCAGAGGAAGCAATTATCCTTGAGGTAGAGGCAGGAAGCTGCTGGCCCACACACCTGTGTGTGCATCCTAATGAACGCAGCTCAGCACCAGGGTATATGGATTTGGTCACTCTGCAGTAAGCAGTCTTCAAATATATGTAGTAGCCCTAGATAGACACCAGTTGTTTGTGAAGAACTTTGGAATTCAAAGAAGAGAAGTTGAATTTGAATCACTGATTAAATACAGATACAGAAAATGTGGTGGTAATAGCTGATTTCAAAATTCCTAGTTGATATTTGTTATGAACTTCAGGCACCAGAATTTTTTTCATGATGAGTGGGCACCAAAATTTCTAATGCAATATTTTCCCAATGTTTCTGCTAGCTTCTTCCTCATGCCTTATCTCAGTTTCTTAACTTCCCAGATTTCTGTGTGGGAATAACAATTTGGTATAAGCGATAACCTCTTCCCAATAGGGAACATTGAGATCTGACTTTTTCTTAGATTGTCTATTTAAACTCAAATCCATTAGATAATTTCAACTAATTTTTCAACTTTATGCTGTGCAGCTTAAATGTGAATTTCTTAAATTGGAAAAATACAATTAAAGTAAGAAAATTAAATGTAAGGCAGGCATATCCTCCTTTTTCTCTTTTTAAATTTTGTATATACTATTCCCCAACTTTCAGTTGCAAATTTCTGAGAAGGAGCAGAAATTCATTTCCTTAATGAAATAAAATGTCCTATTTAAGCAAAATAATTTCTTCAGTTCTCCTATTCAAAGGAGCATATTCAGTTAAAGAATGATAGGGAGTGAGGAAATTATTTTGGATGAAAAACAAATCCAGACCTGTTAAAGATGCTACTTCAAGAATAATATATAATCTTTATTACTCTGTTGATAGGTAGTTATGACAATATATAAGCATTGTTTTGAGTTGATAACAGTATTCTATCAGTTCAGAATGTATAAATTGTATCATGTAGTTTCTTGATTTAATGCACACAGAAATAAAAGACAAATCAAAGTAAAACATTTTTCATACAAAAATGAAAGGGAATGAAGAAATAATGGTAAATTAAACATGGTTTGCTCAACCCTGTAGTAAAGGATTGCACTACATTGAAAACAATTCTATTAGATTTTAAAACTGTTGATTGGTGAGCTATTTTTGCTATTGTTTCCCTTGGAGATGCACTGGGTATACACACACATAATCCAGTACATTTCTCATATGCAGAAACACTTAAAATTGAATAGAAACAAACAGCCTTCTAACCTCAAGACATTTGGAAAACAGCATGTGGAAACGAAATTAGAGTATGGATTTGGCAGTAAAATAAAATGACAGAAATGGATTCCCTCATCTATTCTTCTTCAGCTTGAGGGAGATCTAAATTAAGAAGATGGTAAGAAGGTAAAATGAACCAACCATAGGGGCTTCCCTGGTGGCGCAGTGGTTAAGAATATAGGGGACACGGGTTCGAGCCCTCTTCCGGGAAGATCCCCCATGCCGTGGAGCAACTAAGCCCATGCGCCACAAGCCACACCGAGCCCACGAGCCACAACTAGTGAAGCCCGCACGCCTAGAGCCCGTGCTCTGCAACAAGAGAAGCCACCGCAATAAGAAGCCCACGCACCACAACGAAGAGTAGCCCCTGCTCGCCGCAAGTAGAGAAAGCCCACAAGCCCTATGCAACCAAAAATAAAATAAATTAAAAAAAAAATTTAGGGGCTTCCCTGGTGGCGCAGTGGTTGGGAGTCCGCCTGCCGATGCAGGGGACACGGGTTCGTGCCCCGGTCCGGGAAGATCCCACATGCCGTGGAGCGGCTGGGCCCGTGAGCCATGGCCACTAAGCCTGCACGTCCAGAGCCTGTGCTCCACAACAGGAGAGGCCACAACAGTGAGAGGCCCGTGTACCACAAAAATAAATAAATAATTTTTAAAAATTAAAAAAAAAACAATGAACCAACCATAAACACAGCAACCCATTTCAAAAGCATTTTTGTTCTTAAATGGGCCTGTGATTTATTTATCTATCAATTCTTCCAACATTTTCCCATAACTTGTAAATTTTGAAAGCTTGCCTTTTAGACAAGTTGCTGACAATAAGCTCGATCTCTTTCAATTTAGGAAAATCAAGTCTACTCAAAGTGCCTGTACTTATAACTTTGCATTTTGAAAGGCAACAAGTTGTTACAAAAAATGAAATCTCACCTCTATGGTAATGGAGGCAGAACCTCCGATGCAACAGTGCTAATAATAAGTTTTGAAAGCAATTTTAACCCACAAAGTCAAGCAATGACCTATAGGATTGATTTTACTTCACTGAGGGTGTATTAATGTGTCATTTCTTTGGGTTTCAGAAATTCATTTATTTCACTATAGAAATAAAACAGCAAAGTCAACTCTAGTTTTAAATTACTAAATTATTTCATGCCTACTTATTTTATGAAATATTGTTTAGAATAAGATACTTGTGGACTATTTTAATGTGTCAGGTTAATTTTATGTAGCTCTTAACAGTGTAGCTTCTATTAGCCAAATGCATGATTTTAATATATTATTATACAAAAATGCTCCTTATGATGATAGGGCACGTTATAAATTCCACTTTCTAGGTTGACATTAAAACATTATTTAGCTTTCTCATAATAAGAACAGAAGTTGATCATGTTGCTGTTCAGGGAAAATAAATAGTTTCTATATTCATTAATATTAACTGTAAAAGAGAAAAAACAAAACATGGTAGCACACGAGTTTATATCTTTAGAGAGTAGATATATTCCACCAAGTTCTCAAGGAAACACTATTTTCTCATTAAGTTATTTTATAGAATGGAGGTGGTTACATTCAAAATTGAATGATTTTAATGAGACAATCAAGATAACAGCCAGATTTATGGCCTGCTGGGAGTTATGGTTTTGAGAATACCTATTTTTACCTCCATCTCTCCTTCTCCATCACTCACTGCCTCATTCTCAAATCCTCCTGTGTTCTAACAATTTCAACAAAATGGGTTTAGCCTTGTCCTTTCTGTTTTTATCTTATACATTTAGAAATTTTATAAAGTGGGATTTTTATTGCATATATTCCATAGTTGCTGCTGTCTGGTATGTAATGTTCTTATCTGTGATGAACAGGTTTCATATATTAAATCATTTATTCATATCATGCCTCTTGTAAAATTAATTGATTGCCTATACCAAATAAATTTCGTAAGTTTGAAATTCTGGGCTAAATGGGACTGGGGTGACATGAAGTACTCAACACTATATATAGGGCCTACAATTGTTGTTGTTTTTTTTGTTTGTTTGTTTTTGCGGTACACGGGCCTCTCACTGTTGTGGCCCCTCCCATCGCGGAGCACAGGCTCCGGACGCGCAGTGGCTCACGGGCCCAGCCGCTCCGCGGCATGTGGGATCTTCCCAGCCCGGGGAACGAACCCGCGTCCCGTGCATCGGCAGGCGGACTCTCAACCACTGCGCCACCAGGGAAGCCCCTGTTGTTGATTTTTAAATAGCAGCTTTAATGACAGTTCTAAGCATGTCATCTTAAAATGGTATAGGAAACATTAAGGATAAATGTCTAACTCTTCTCTACATGATAAAACATAGACCTGGGCCTTAGAGTATAGCTGGAAGAGTAGGGATAGAATTTACAACAATAATGCCTTTAGGATCATTTTACACATAAAATTTTATATTAAATACAATTATTTTATCAAATCAACTAATTTTGTATACAAATACAAAAAGACATATATTGTTCTCCTAATTCAGATTTTATGCAGTTGTTCCCTGTTAGCTTTTAGGAAGTAAAATTTCAATTGAGCTAGATTGAAAAAATGATCCCGTGTACTCTGTATAGTAGAGGCAGTTTCTTCACCAAAGCACAGGAGAGAATTGATATTCTGAAAAAAATAGAGGTTCATCTTGGACAATGTCATTCAAGGTAGGCGTCAATGCACTAACGACTGGACAGAAGAAACTGCTAAAACCTACATAGCCTTTTCATTGTATTGCAGAATAAAAAGGGAGGACCTATGTTCTCCACTTGATGTATTCTCTTCTTTTCTAATGCCATTGAAGTGTAATAGAATAGCTATTGTTGGGCTATTTTCTGCCTGTAATAGAATCTTTGATTTATAAAGGCGCTGAATCATGCATTAGCCTTATTTCTCAGTATACACATAGGAGCCATTTCAACCAGAACTGAAGTGCTACAGCCATGATAGAATACAGCAGCTGTTTAATCATGCAATATAACCATGCATATGAAAGAGCAACAAGAATTTCGCTTTATTGATCTAATTTCAGAACATTTGCACATCACAATGGCAATCATACCAAGACATTGTCATTTTAAGGGACACCACTGGTCCAAGTTCAATGAGATTCTATCTGCAGTAGAATTTAAGGGTCATACAATTTCAGAGTTAGAAAATTCTTTAGAGAATCTATTCCCCTCCCCCTCAATTTATGTATTAGGAAACCAAGGCCCAGAAGAGGTTAAATGATTTGACCAAGATCACATGGCTGGTAAATAGCTCTGATTAGAGCCCAATTCTGAGCCTTTTGATCTTTTTACATAACACGATTATTGAAGAGAAAAATATTATGTAACTCAGTTCTTCTTATGTTGCACACAAAATCTGATGTTCAAAATATACGTTAGGAATTATGTGACATGAACTAGAATGAATGGGAATCAATGGCATTTGTCTCACTGGAAATTCCTATAGATTTTCTAGGTTTGAATATACTTGACTACATAAAGAAATTCAATATAGTGAAAGTGGATTCAGGGAGGGATACGGGAAACATTTGTTCTGAGTAGGATTTCTTTAAGTAATTTTCTCAATTTCCTGGGTCCTTATTTTTCTAGTATTCTCATCTTACACAATCTTAGTTGAGCTCATCAACTTCCTAAAATTTGGTGGAGAATAAGAAAGAAACATTTTTTAAAAGGTAAAAAGTGGTTGAAGAAAACTGTAGCAGAATAAAACCATTAGCGAAGTAGTTGTATTTTTCAAAGCATTCCATAATGTGTGACATAACTGATAGTAGCTAAGATCAAGTGAAAGGAGTGGACTTTATTTTAGCTTAATTAGTTGTTTCAGTTAAAGACTATCTATGCCCAGGTTTGACATTAATGCATATTTTAGCTTAATTAGTTGTTTCAGTTAAAGACTATCTATGCCCAGGTTTGACGTTAATGCTAGAGGCACCAACCATATTTAGCTGCTATGGATAAAAAACCCTGGTTTCCTAGAACCCAAGCTAGTGGTACTGTAAGCACCTGGCAAGTCAGGAAATGCCAAAACGCAGAGAAAAGGTTAAATGACTGAAAGTACTTAGTAACAAATAATTCCAAAAAATGTCGAATCCTAAAACCCAACCTTTAATGCCAGCTGTGATTGGTAGATGACAGGTGTAAGGGATTTCAAAATGTACCCGGAAACCAATAAAAAAGTAGAGGAGGTCCCAGAAAGTGAAAGGAGAGAGAAAGAAAAGCTAAATAGAGAAAACAGTGTTACCTGACTGTGCCTGTATAAACCATAAATGTTCACTTTTAAAACATTGTTTATAACAAATTGAAGACTACATGAATATACATCGATGGATAAGTGACTAAATTAATAACTTCACATCAGTACTCTGAAATACCAGTTTGATTATATTGAATATGGCAGATCCAGATGTATTTACTTGAAAGGATGTCCTCGACATAGTTTTAAAAAAACATGCGCAATAATATGTATTTTATCATACTAATTTCATAAAATCTATTTTTTAAAATCCCTAACCATATAAGGGTATATTTGTTTTTTATACATGTACATAAAAAAGGAAAAAGGGTGAAGGAAAACAGATTCCAAACAATGGCTACATTACAGGGGAATTAGAGTGCAGTGGAGGGGGAGACCACTGATTTCATTTTAGATCCTCTGATAGTATCGCTATGATACATATACTTTATTCAATTAAGTGATTGGGTTTTTTAAAACTGAGATTCAAAATACTAAGTTTCTGGAAACACATACTAGTTCCTTACAAAGAGCCAAATAAATCACTTGGCAGCTCCTATATAGACTATTAAAATACAAATACTTAACAAAGTGTATACATAGACATACGGCCAAGAATAAGGAACAGTGAATTGAAAATCAATGGTGCTCCTTAGAAGTCAATTGTCTTAAACTTCAGTTCTCTCTCTGCTCTTTACAATTGTGCTCTTAAGCAAGATTTAAACCAGATTCCCTTTATGGGGGCTCTATAAAATGTAGGACAAAAGTTGAGTAAAGGGTTATGCATCTCTTTTGAGATTCCTTTGAGCCGAAAGCCAAGGTATTCGATAAAACAGGGATGAAATGCAAAATTGTGTGATATTATTGTATTCAAGGGCCTTAGGAAGTATGCGTAAGAGAAGATTGGTATGAACTGGCCTGACTGAAACAAGTTATCATTGAGTAAGGAGACTTAAGCGGGCTTTGAATGATGCACCTCCAGACTTCACATTGAATAATCCAAGAAACTGATTTCATATTGTCAAATCCAATAGATATCATGCTGGATTTTGATATTCTGTTGGGCACCAATTATCACATTTCATTGGTTATACTATCAACTACCTTCAATTTCATGGTATCATTCTCTTTTTCTTCTCTTTCTCATCCTAAATCTGACTGTTCCTTTTTGAAGTCTATAATTAACTTTTCTTTCTGTCTCTGGCCTTATCTTTCATATCCCAAGGGCTCTATGTAGACCATTACTCTGTTCATTTTACATGCTGTGCCTAAGTGATTTCATCCACCCCTTTCTTCATTTTAAGTACCATTTAAATACCAATGGTCCTTGGTTCTAATCTTACCCCAGAGCTTCAGATTTACATATTCAACTGTTTGTTGCACACATCCACTGGGATATTCCATAAAAAACTCAAACTCAGGGTGTCATTTTCCTTCATCTTCACTACGTAGCCCTAAGACCCGCACCTCTTCCTGTATTCCAGACAATGTCTGGAGATGTTTTGGATTGTCACAACCAGGGAAGGGAGTGCTACTGCCATGTATTTGGTTGAGGCCAGGGATACTACAAAACATCCTACGATACGTTCCACAACAAAGGACTCTCTGACCAAAACATCAGTAGTACCTGGACTGAGAAACCCTGATCTAGAGTTTTTGTGTTCTAATTAGAAGACTTTTGAGAAATATTTACAGATTGGATTGTAGAACCAGTGTATAGCCACTAAGAGCATAACCCAATAATGGACTTATATGACTAATATTTGAGTCACAGAGGTAATTTCTTTCAGATCAGTATTAGTAGTATTATAGTGGACATACCATAGGTGGTTTTCATTGAGTCATACCTTTATATAATCCCCTTCCCTTGAGGTCAGCCAGAACCTGTGACTTGCTCTTATGCAATAGAATATAGCAAAGATGAAAGGATAGTCATTCCCTTGATCATGAGATTCCCCCTTAGTACTGGAGCAAAAGAGAGTCTCCTGGCCTCAAAGAAGTAAGCTGCTATGTTTTAAGAGGGCTATTTAGCAAGGAACTGTGGGGGCCTCTAGGAAATGAGAGTGACCTCCAGCCAACAGCCTACAAGAAAGCAAAAACCTCAGTCCTACAATCACAAGCAAACACAAGGAACTGAATTCTGCCAACAACCACATGAGTTTGGAAGAGGATGCCAAGCTCCAGATGAGAACACAGGCCACCTGACAACTTGATTGCAACCTTCTGCAGCTATGAGCAGAGAACCCAGATAAGCTGTGCCTGAACTCCTAGCCCACAGACTATGAGATAATAAATGCATGTTGTTTTAAGTGATTACATGTATGATAATTTATTGTGCAAAAACAGATAGCTAATACAAGTGCCATTAGGGAAAAAAGAAAAACAGAAGCACAGGAAGAGTAAGCACAAATTCCTTGAGTTAGGACAGTATGACAATTTTTAAGTTTTCTTTTACATCTTCTTGCTTTTTCTTCTAGATATAGATTTATTTCCAACACTTTTCTTCTTTGAATGCGGGGGGCTAGATTAATATATATATATTAATCTAATATACATACCTTAAATTCTCCCAACATTTGTTTTCACTTTAAAACTCTAGCAAGAGTTTTAAAGTGAAAACAAATAGTTATGTTTGTAACGAGTTAGTTATGGTGAAGAGAATTTCGGCTGAAGATCTATAGTTAAATAGAATACTTCAGCAAATGGAAGGTCAAGTGTGATGACATGTATGTCATAAGGACATGATTTGGATTTGTTTTTAGCTCTATTTAGTAATTTAGATCTGATAGCCATTTATTGTGTAGTCATTTCCAATACATATTATTAAATTTCAAATAGAGGCGCTGTCTCTCTTGTTCAGAATATTTTAAAAAACACAGTCAAAATTTCTGGTAACTTGGCAGAAGATGATAAATAAGCTGTGCAACAAGTTACAGAGGAAACATAAAGGATACGTTTCTAACTTGTAATTATTTTAGCACTTTAAAATAGCCACATCCATTAGATGAGTGAATGGTGTCACGTATTAGGAGATTTCCTCAAATCTGCAATACTTTCAAATTTTAGATATCATAAAATTTTATTTTATCTCATGGACCTTGACCCTCTTAAAGCAGGGATCAGCAAACTATGACCTGTGGGCCAAATCCAGCTCACCACTTGTTTTTGTACAGTCTGCCAGCTAGGAACGGCTTTTACATTTTTAAGTGGATGAATGAAATGAAAAGAAGACTAATATCTAATGACATGAAAATTGCAATATTCAAATGTTAGTGTCGATAAATAAAAAATGTTATTCAAACCCAGCCACATACATTTATTCACATATTATCTATGGCTGCTTTTGAGCTACACCAGTAGAGATGAGTAGTTGAGATGAAACTTGATGTAACCTGCAAAACTTAAAATATATCTGTCCCTTTTCAGAAAAAAGGTTTGCTGATCCTTTCTCTCAAATAGGTTATGTTTTGAAAACCGCCTTTAAAAAGAATGTGCGCATATATTTAGTATATGTAATGTATGTGTTCATATATGTGTATCTATGATCCTATTTTTTTCTTTACTATTTCGATTTGATGTTATTTATTCAGTTCCAATTAAACATCACTTTCCATAAATACAGGATACTATTCTTTTGCACAGCTTCACCCTCAAGGAATCTAGGATACAGGCTTCAAGTTTGAGCTCCATTATTTTTCCCTTTATCCCTTTCTTCATGGATGGTTCAAGCCTTGTCCTGAGGGCACCAGGCCTGCAAGACATTCCTGCTGCCCAGAGCCCTGCATCCTGCACTGCACTGCTCTCACACCATCTGGGTGATTTCTTGACAAAGGCCCTGCAGGGGTGAGGAGTTGTAAATCACTGCTTGGCATTTACAAAGGGTTAACAAAAGGGATGGAAATTCTATTAGCATTGCTTGAGGAGAACTGGCCAGCCCCCATCTTTCCTGTATGGAGATTTTGATAGCATAATGTCTCTATGAAATAGAAACAGGCCCAAAAGGCAGATAAAGAAGCAATGGTGAAGGTTAGAAAAAGCCAATAAAATTATTCTAAGAAATATGCAGACATTATGGCTGCTTCTTACATGGGAAAAGGGAAGAATGGAAAATCACAGAAGGTAGATGAATTAATGTATTGTTTACTGCTCTGGACATTAGGCTGCCATCCTTTTGACAAAATGATTTTGAAACATATTTAAGATTTGTCTGATATTTATCTTCTCAGACTTCATCGACACAGAGAATTTATTTGTAATTTGGTTTGTGAAACATTGAGACATAACAAAATATATTTTAAGATGCATGTTTTTACAGATAAGCATTTAAATTTTTATTCCTCCCTCCATTTTACAACCTTAATATCACTAATACAGTATCTGTGATTTGTGAAGATAATACAAAAAATTCTTATATAAATGGAATACTTTATAGAGACTTCATATAAGGCCTCTACTCTAACCTCTCTGGCCCAATAGAAGATACTCCTCATCAATATTCCTGTCAATATTTGTTGGGAACAGAAATGGTTGGGGTCCCATTAGGGAGTGGTGTTACAGTGGTGCTGGGCCCGGGACCCAGAATTACCTCAATCCTGCTTAGCTAGCCCAGCAAGACCTTCCCTACCACCTTCCCAAGGAAGGTACATAAGAGGCACAGAAAATAAAGAGATCTTTTATTATTCAATGGGGCTTTGGGCCTAAACCTCAAAGTTGAGCACAACTACAAGATGATCTAGACCACCTATCAGGCTCCATCCTCCTTTGGTTCAGAGGAGAGATAGAGCCCAGAGTCAAAGCAGGCTGAATGGCCTTCTGGATTCCATAGCCCCACAATCAAAAGGTTTTGTTTCGGACTTCCCTGGTGGCACAGTGGTTGAGAGTCCGCCTGCCAATGCAGGGGACACGGGTTCGTGCCCCGGTCCAGGAAGATCCCACATGCCGTGGAGTGGCTAGGCCCGTGAACCATGGCCACTGAGTCTGCGCGTCCGGAGCCTGTGCTCTGCAACGGGAGAGGCCACAACAGTGAGAGGCCTGCGTACCGCCAAAAAAAAAAAAAAAAAAAAAGGTTTTGTTTCCTATTTCAATTAGACAAAAGGCTGCACCCAATATTCATGTTAAATCCTGGCCCTAATCCCCACTTCTATGAACAAGGAAGAACACTCGAACAGAGAAAAAAGAGCCACCCAGATAAGGCCAAGCCTTATGGGTGGAGAGGGAGAGTGGGGAAAGGAGAGAAAGATCAAGTTCTTCTGAGCAGGCCCTTTACACACATACTCAAAGAGGCAGCAAAAGGTAATATTTGAATGCACGAGGAGCCCTGACTTTAGGAAACCATAATCTTTTAAAGAGGGCTGCTAGTGAACCTGCCCAGCCTTTATTCTTGAGGGAGGCATTATGCTTTTTATTCTGACAGTAAAAAAAAAATCTGCCCTCTGCCTTCTGTCCCAGAAGGAGACACTATTTCTACCTTCCAAGGCTGTTTGTTGAACAAACAGCCTTGATAGTCCAAAAGAAAAGCTGACACAAGATGTACAAAATGTAAGATATCCATGGATAATTGTCTTCCATTTATACATATGTCTGTATGTACACAAACACACAGACACACAGTATGTGCATTCTTCACATTCATAAAAGTTAATTTTTGCATACATTGTATCAATTTTAATATATTTTGTGACATGCTTTTTTCATGGACATTCTTCCCTGTCAGTATGCCTCATTCTTTTTAGCAACTACATAGTATTCCATAGTATTTATCTACCATGATTTATTAAAAGTTCTAAGCCACTTTCCTATGAATGAACTTGTAGATATTTCTCAATGTCTTACTATTACAAAAAATGCTGGGAAAAACAGCCTTTATACATATATATTTGTTCACATGTCTGAGTATTTCTGTAGACAAAATTAATAGAAATGGAATTACTAGATCAAAAACATATGCATTGAAAAATTTGAAGAATATGTACAAGTTGCCTCTATCAATTTATATTTTTCCAACAGTATATTAGAGTGTCCAGATACTGTTTTCCTATGTGTGTTGAAATACTTGTATAGCCCTACTAAGGATAAACCTATGGAAAGACATACGAACTGTTCCGAGACTGCGTTCATAAGTCCAATTTGTTCGTTATGTCCAACAAAGTTATCCTAGGTACCCAACTAACACAATCGGCTATATAGTACTGTACTGTAATAGGTTTATTATACTTTTCACACAAATAATACATAAAAAACAAACACAAGAATAAAGAAAACATTTTTAGTCTTATAGTACAGTACCTTGAAAAGTACATTAGTACAGTACAACAGCTGGCATCCAGGGGCTGGCATCGAGTGAACAGGCAAGAAGAGTTACTGACTGGAGGAGGGAGAGGATGTGGGAGATGGTGGAGCTGAGGGATCGTTAGCAACAGGAGACGGAGGGCAAGCTGCAGTTTCACTCACGCCTGACGTTGATGCACACGTTCTGGTTCCTTGCTGGATTCAAGTCTATCTACCCTCTTGAAAAAACGATCCAGTGGTGTCTGGGTAGTAGCTCTTTTTTTCTCGTCATAGATGACACAGTAGCACTGGATTGCATTCTGAACAGTTATTGCAACCTTCGTGTACCATCTATTCGCCTCACTCCACTTTCTCAATTATTTTCACTTTTGTTTCCATCATTATGGCTTGGCGCTTCTCAGCAGTACCAGCTACATCACTGCTGCTTTTACACTTGCTTCCAGACATCCTGGGCTTGGAATAAAGATACTGTACTGCTGTACTCTATACAGTACTGTACGGTAAAGTATACAAAGTCACAACCACTTGTAGAGGATGCACACACGTGACAGTGTACACCAGACACGTGAACTGACTTACGTGATTGGACATACGAATGCACGTTTGAAAGTTCGTAACTTGAAGGTTCATGTGTAGGGGACTTGCTGTACTTTTGGTTTTATGTAATTTTGTCCTCTTTATCAAGTGTATCTCTATTCAAACCCTGGAAGCTTGCTTTTATTAGTTCCAACTTTAAATGATCAAGGTGAGGCATTTCAATACATGAGGAAGCTGTGGAAAAGTTATAATCAGAACTTCCAGTGCTAATTTCTCATATTTTTTTATTCCGTACTTCTGGCTTCCCCTGACACAAATAAGGAGTATGTGTGGTCCAGGAGGTCATATGTCAAAAGGAATGCAGTAACTTCCTACTGAAGCATTTCTAGAATGTATTTCGTCCCCCAAAGGCAGCTTTGCTATATAGCTTCATCACATTTTCCAAAATTGAGTTTCATGGCAGTGGACTTGCAACCAGGGACTTGAACTTCAAGTCAACTAGAACTTCAGGTTCCTTTTGTACTACTGCTATGGTTATCGTTGTGGTTGTTGTTGCTTTAACATAATCTACCACTTATCAAGGTTTCCCCAACCTGTTTATATATGCAATTGATTTTTTTCATCCTGAGTGAAGAACTTCATAGATATCCTTGCTAGATACAAATGCATCATGTTGCTAATTTTAGCTTATATTTCCAAATTCTCAAGATCTTTCTGACACTTGATTCTGTTATCTATTATATTCTCTGACCCTCCCATTTCTGCATTGTCCATACATTTAACAAATATGCATCTTTTCCATGAATTCATTTTCTATAATGTTGTACAGAATGCATCCAAACTCAAGCACATGTCTGTGCCACCAGCATCATGTCCAAAGGTGGACATCATTCTGTGTATGTCTGTCTTTCATAAGAAGAGTCGAGACCCTGAATTGAAATGAGTCTGATGTCACTAGCCCAGGCATGGAGTATGTGAGATGTCTGTGGCAGGAAGAAACGCTAATGGAAGGGAGAAAGCTGCTATTTTTCACACAGATCTATAGTTAAACAGGCCTCATGGGAAAGGTAGTAGAGAAGGACAGCATACAAATTCAATTAAATCCTCATAAAATGAGATGCCCTTAATTTATTTTTTCCTGAGCATCAGTGTAATGAATAATTAAAAATACCCTTTCTCATCTTAGATTTGCAGAAAGCAGTGAATTTCTCATATTCACTTGGCAGCTTTATTAGCTACTATTGTTCCTTTTTTTCAAAGAGGTCATCTGCCTGCTGAACTGTTTTTTTCTTTTTTATCATTTTGGTAATTAAGTTTTGATGCTTACATTTGCATGATTATGTTCAAAGCTCTCATGTCTAGTAAATGCATTGAATGCAGAAAAAAAGGCAGAATGATAATATTGGATATGAGGGAAATGAGTACTTTAAATGCCCGTGTGTAATTTTGGTCTTAATTAAAGAACAGTCTTGAAGAATTTTAGGTATGAAACCATTTTATTTCATTTTTACCTAGAAATTTCCTATTTTCAAAGTGAATAAGGGACTTTTTTTCTCAATTAAGCTGTTATTGGGAAATTTGCTCTAGTGACAGTGAGAGGACCCAAGTTATGTTTTGAAATATTACAATTAGGTTAACCCCCTGGTGGTCATAGAAAAGCAGTGATCAAATTCGTAACACACTCAAGCTTGAGGCGGTAAGTCCATTACATCTGGATCCCCAAGGTCCTGAAGAATATTGTACTAGGCAATATCAGGAAGATAAGGCAATCCCAAACCTTTCAGTGAAAGAGGAGGAAGCACCACTATAAGAGAGGTCTGTTAAGCTCACGGATGTACTTACATGGCTAATCTTCAATGCCAGGACCTGCTTAAGAGGGCACCTCTTCTTGGCCAGTTGTTGCTCTTTGATGATTTCACTGCACGGTCCTATAGCACACCTAAAGTCCTGTTCAAAATAGAAAAAACAGCCCTTTGTTATTTCACTAAATTCATTCATATTTCAAGATGTAACATCAGTGTGACCAGTCTTCTTGTCCATCATGATCAAGTCTAGTATTGAAACAGCAGCAGAGCACACCACTGCCATTTTTCTTGCATGCAAAAAATAAATAACAAATATAATCCCACCTAGATAATTTTTCCTTTGTATTTCACATTCTTCTTTGACTCAGTTTTATTTCTCCCTCTCTTTCCTGTTTGAAATCACCAATTCTATGCAATGAGTACCTAATCAAAAACATTGTGGTAGTAGGAGGGAAATAACTATGACCTAAAAGTCATTTTTGTGTGTGTGGAGTAAATGGAACAGGTAACGGCAACAAGCATAATGTTCATTGCTTATAGATTTATTGACATCTATCATAAAATCACTAGCACTACAGGGCTGAAATGGACTTTATGTGTTTTTCTTCTCTTCTACAGTACTTAAACTTTTCTAACATATGTGACCTTATTAATTATAGAAGTTTCTCCCTTTTCTTCTGGACTTTGATTCCACAAAGTTGACTATGGCTTAATCACTCCTTCCCCAATAGTTTTAATAGTGCCTGGACAAAAATAGGTGCTCAGTGAACATTTGTTAATTGTCTTCTCTGTATAAGGTGGAGGAACTAAAATCCTGAAAGAATGATGTGATTTGCAGAGGCTCACACAGCTACTCAGCAGGGAAACCTATGTTGACTGAAAAAGAAAAGAAGATGCACAGCCTAAAAGTTGAGAATTATGTTTTATTTGGTGGACTTACTGAGGACTATGGTCCAGGGTACAGCCTCTCAGATAGCTCTAAGGGAGCTTCCAAAGAGGTAAGGGAGGAGCCAGGATATATAGTAGTTTTTGCTAAAACAAAACAAAACAAACAAAAAACCCCCCAAGACGTAGTTGAACATAAAAATATTACTGCTACACTTGCCGCAACTAGAGAAAGCCCATGCGCAGCAACAAAGACCCAATGCAGCCAAAAATAAATAAATTAAATAATAGATTTTTTAAAAAAGATTACTGCTAATCACAAAAACAGACATCTCAAATTAATGGTTTTTACTGCTTTTCTATGTATGGGAAGACGCAAGAGTCTGGGCTTATCGAAATCATTTCTTTGATATGCATCTTAACTATCTAGGTCCAGTATCCTGTTTTTCTCCATCCTGAATTCCCCTCAGGTGCACCATAGGGGGAGGCTGCAGTGATTGATGACTTTATGGCCCCAACATCCTTTGTTCTTTGTCCACACCTAGCTGAAACCCCAGGGCTCCTAGTAAAAATCTTGTGTTGTTTATTAACTATTTTGGATTTGAATCTTGCCTTGTTTCCTTGACTTGCCCTTGAGGACACAGACCATAGGTTGAACTTCTAGAACATTGTCTTTATTCCTCAACATACCCAATTCCAGTCCAAATGCCAGGTTCAGAGATAGCTCCAAAGGAGGTCTTTAAGAAAAACATATGGACTATTTGATTCTAAAAATTTTGTTGTTAAAAACTGCTTTATGAAAAAGAAATGATTTATAGTCACACCCAACCACTATACTGTAAATTGTCCACCCACCATTTTTCCTGCAAAAGTCTTCCAGATTCCTATAAATTGCAGGGCTATGTAGAAACTACAGGGTAACCATTTCTGTCTCCTGTTTGGTAGTTCATCCAAATGAAGATCTATGCCTTTAGTTGTCCACTTTAGATAGTTTTCGGTTCTTGGACATTGGGTAAGATAAAACCTTTGTAGTAAAGATACCATGCAAGAATATATATCACTCCCCATCCCTCTAGCAAGAGTACAAAGGTAAACCACATGAACCTAAGGAACAAAGTCAACCATACAGACCTGCTAGATTTGATAGAATGGAGAGGAAAATTATCCATTTCCTCTATTGTGAATAACACCGTCTAGAATACGATCATTCTAAAATGTTAATTCTTACTCAGTGCCCTCATGTCTTGCCCTAATCCCCTATAGGAGCAAGTCTCTCTGACAGTGGGCAGTAGTTCAGTCACCACTAGGCATGGGGAATAAAACTGATAAACATGAGTCCCTTAGCCTTTATCCAAGGAAACAATAAATAACTTCAACAGATATATCGTTAACAGGCTGCCCAGCAAAAAAAAACTGAGCTCCCAATCAGGGATTTAAGTCCAAATATGCTTCAGTGTGTACCCAGAAGATGAAAAGCACAGACAAAAGAGAGAACCAAAATAAAACCACTAAGGGCCCCCCCAATTCAACAAGAGGCTTAGTACACAATAATCACATCAATCTGTTCAGGTCAAACACTAATACTTCTCTGCCCATGCAAGTCTTCTTAGGTGCAGCCAACAAATGTAGGCACTTATTTTAAAAGGAAGGTCTTAATGCAGGGGGTGGGGAGACAGTATGGAAAGAAAAAGACAAACATTCCTATGGCCAGCACTCCGTGATTTGTTTTATAGGACATAAATTTACGTCTTGTTTCTGAGAAATGTTTTTGGGCCATAAAGCTTTCAAAAATCTGGTATACCTAAATCAAAGCCTTTAAAATTTATGTTATAAAATTTATTACAGTGCCCTTATAAATCAGCACTTGGTAGTAACAAATTATCAGAACGTGCCATATATTAAAAAGATAAATGAGAATTAAATAGTAAAAAGAGAAGGTGTTTCAAATCAGACAGCCAAAGCACTAACTAATGGGAATATTTGTAAATGTGACAATAATTTACAGCAGGGCTCTTAGAGTGCGAAATCCCTCACAAGTTTTTGCATCAATCAGCTGGAACTTTTGGTCCATTGTTTATAAATCAAGAAGTTAATGAAGAGTCAGGGATCTGTAAATCCAGACACTAAATTAGAAGTTTGTAGTTTTTGATTTATAATAAATTACCTCAAGAATTACACATATAAACAAGCAGAAAAAGAAACTGCAATTAAAATCAGGAGGTTAACATTTAGAAATCAAAGTTGTAAATAAAAAGATTACCAATACCAACTCAATGAATTCTACAGCTCTGCATTTCATAAGACCATGACAGGGATGTATAGAGCAAAATTCCAACACTTAGTGACTTCAGTGAAATAATTACCTCGTTCTTTTTTTTTTTTTTTTTTTAGCATCTGTTTACCAAAGCTTTTATTCAGTGATAGGGAAAATCACATATATCAATAAGAACTAAGCATTTAAGAGAAGAAATTGGTTTCAAAGACCTTAAAGCCCTTTGGAAATATCCATTAATATACAACCGATATGCAATTGCAAATCATTATTCAACAAAGAGGTAACTGAAGAACTCACTCTGCTGAACTTGAAATAAAATCATATTGAAAAATTGAATAATTCAGACTTTTCAAGAATTGAAATGGGATTTTCTGTTTATTACTCTTTTTAGTATTCTAGTGTATTTCCCTTAAAGACATAAGACTGGGCTTCTCTGGTGGCGCAGTGGTTGAGCGTCGCCTGCCGATTCAGGGGACACGGGTTTGTGCCCCGGTCCGGGAGGATCCTACATGCCCCGGAGCGGCTGCGCCCGTGAGCCATGGCCGCTGAGCTTGCGCGTTCGGAGCCTGTGCTCTGCAACGGGAAAGGCCACAGCAGTGAGAGGCCCGCGTACCGCAAAAAAAAAAAAAAAAGACATAAGACTAAGTGTTCCTGACATTTGTCTAGAGAATTACCTCGTTCTTATCTGTTAATTTTAATAGGTTACAATTTTTTAAAAAACGGTATTGGGCTTCCCTGGTGGTGCAGTGGTTGGGAGTCCGCCTGCCGATGCAGGGGACACGGGTTCGTGCCCCAGTCCGGGAAGATCCCACATGCCGTGGAGCGGCTAGGCCCGTGAGCCATGGCCGCCGAGCCTGAGCGTCCGGAGCCTGTGCTCCGCAACGGGAGAGGCCACAACAGTGAGAGGCCCGCGTACAGCAAAAAAACAAAACAAAAACAAAAAAACGGTATTGACATTACAATACTTTTTTGCGCTACCAAAAAGGATCCCAAAAACGGTTATATGGCAAATCTTAACCTGAAAAGAGGCTGTCTAGTTATACACATGAAGTTCAAAGATCTTCCTTTTCCATTCACACACACACACACACACACACACACACACACACACACACACGATCCCAGGTAAGGACAATTCTCTCTGCTTCTGCTTTGCCTCCTGACTTTGCCTCAGTCGAATCCTAGAGAAGCACAGGCCAGTTCAGGGGCGGGTTGCTCAAGCCCCACGTGGTCGTTCGACACAAGCCATAGACAATGACACTGCAGCACGTGAGCTTGGGGGACCCTCACAGACCTCCTGTTTGTTTATCGCCAAATACCTCCTGAAAGGAGAGGGAAGACTCTCATCACAAAAGCACACGAGTGAAGGAGTGAAGCGGAATCAAGGGACATTAAGCAGCGCAGGGCTAAGGACCCCTGACAGGTGACTGACTCCGAGATGAGGTGGAACCTGGCATGTGTGCCTTGCTGTGGCTCTGCTCCAGAGAGACCCCGTTGCTGGACTGTCTCCCTGGGGGTTACTCCCCCGTGGGAGAGCTGCGCCCAGTTGAGTTTCGGGGACTCATCCTGTCAAAGCTTCTCTCAGCCCTTTACCTCTACATCCCACCCTCCCCTGAGAGTCAAGTGCCTTATTCTCCCGGCTGCTCCGAGGCTGAGGTGAAATATCCTGCTTCCCCATACGACTGCGGCATCCCTGCCTTCTGTCCTTTTCCCTCCAAGCCGCGTTAGTTAGTGTCTTACGATAAATGAAATCATTTACGCCCCACGTTTGAACGGTTGCTAATCTGTGACCCCATGTGGCTCACACCTTTCCCCGTGAATAGGGACCTTCAGGTGCTCTTCCCTAAGGGAGGCGATAATATGGGACTTCATAGAGGTAGCGGGGAGGGGTGATGAGTGGTGGGAGTTGGGGGCAGTTTCTGTTTGAAGGTATTTGGGAACAGGGATATGTGCCCTCGAATCACCCAGATGATACCTCATACACCACTGCTTACTACCCTGACTCACGTGGGATGAAATCAGATCTCAGCAGCCCACTGCATCGTGAGCACTCAGGACTTGTGTGGGGAGTGTCCACCCTTTTCCCTCCCCTGTTCTCACTGACTCATTATTCATGGATATGAACACCCTGGACTCCCCCACGTGCCTCTTGCACAAGGTCTGAAATCATAGCATCTCAAGGCAGACACGGTGGAGAATAGGGCTGGATATATCAGCCTCAGGTCTCCTGTTCTCACTCCTCACGGGAGATTGTGTCTGCCTCGACGTGTCCTTTGTTTTTCTTGGCTTCCCCAAATTCGCGTTTATGGACCGTGTGCTTGTATTGATTCCCCCGCCCTTCAGTTTGGCAGCTGTGCTGCTTTTCACAGCATGATATTGTTTGGGGGGAACCATGTGAAAATCTAAATGTCAGTTGTGTCCTCATCTCCCACTACAGATAGAACCACTCGTCCTATTATACCATGCAGATCCCTCAGGAGCCACCTAATATTATTTGTTAAATATTTTAAAGCACAAGCTAAAGACACAATGCATCTTCTTGCTTGATTAAAATGCATTGTGTTAGAGTGTATTTCAGAAATTGATGGAATGAAATTAAAGGGCACAGATCCTAAAACCTGGAGTTTGAAGGTAAGAGCCTTTCCTCACTTCATATTTACTCTCAGGTTTATTTAACATCAGTCCTAAAGTTAGATCTGATGTGGCACTTCAGACTCATTATACCCTTCTGCACTCTGCTTAGAATTTTAGAAAGCTGGGCATAGCAACAGATTATTGGGGTAGTAACAAAGTAGAAAATCAGAGTGAGTGGTGACATAAATTAGATATAGAAAATCCTCCAGCGCACTGTTCAAGCAGCTCCATTAGGCCCAATACAAACAAATAAAATCTATCAGATTGTATAACATGGTATTTTGCTTCAACAAGCATTTGATTATGTTTTGTCTATTGCTTGGAAGGAAAAAAAGAGCCATTAGTCAGGAGACAGATTCACACACACACATACACACACACACACACACGCACCAGTGTATAAAAATATATTGATTCCTACAAAGAATAAAATCTGGGATTTCTACTCCTCATGCTTTCATTTGTATAAAATAATGCTAGTTATAAAGTTCCAAACGCTTCAATGTATCCCCATTATTTATCAGCATTAAACATGTGTTACCCAAGTTGTAACTAGTCTGGTAGCACCTACTTCAAGAGGACTACCAAATCTACGTCACTGATAAAATTTTATTCTCTACAAGAAAATATGGTACTAGTTTCTAAACCAGTGTTTGTAAGTTTCAACCAGTCACCAAATAAAAATCAATGTTTTTCAGTTATTGTAGAGAAACTAGCTGATTTGCGAAATGGATACTCCTCTATCGGTGGATTTACCAGAGAGCATTTTGCAAGTAGAGATAGAAATAACAGCTGTTTAAATGAATAAACAATCAAACATATAAATGGCAGCTAGAACCTGTCACTCTGCACAAAGAACAACCAAGTCATGGTTTGAGGTCTCTGGGGGGTAAGTGCCATCTGCCCCTAGATCTACTGAAAGCCATTCTCTGCTCTTCTCCGTGCCCCAGGAGGCTGTGCCCTGCAGTGTGCATCACCTGGGCTCCCCTGCACTCTGGCTCCTGTTGGGTTTGGCCAGTGGGAGGCGTCAGCAGAACGTTGGAGGGCAGAAAGAGAGCAAGGTCACGGAGTTTATTTCTTTCACCTCTTCCTGGCTTGCACAGTTATGGCAGTGACAGTACTCCTCCACAGCTACAGCCCCTGCCCAGGGACCCTGCTGTCAAAACACCTTTTCCCTTCAGGTGTGGTAAAGGCTTCTGTTGCTGCAGGTCCCCGGGTGCCTCAGCAGCCCCCATGGGCTCCCTGACCCTGTCCACACCTCTGTAAATAGCCCTACAGATAAAGAAGCCACCTAAGAGTTCATCGTGTCAACCACTTTCCTTGTTTTTTAACACATGCAATTAGTCAAACATCATAGAGCTATTGTTAACTTAGGGTTAGAATTTGCCTCTGGAGCCCCAGTCTAGGCATTACCCAACATGACCCTCTACCATATTCCCATGTGGAAAGAGGCCAGGGGGCAGGGGTTATAGTAGTAAGAGTTAAAGCCATGGAACATCCATAATGAGAAAGGATGAAAAGGCAGGAAGAGCGAGGCATGGTCTGTGCACCTGCATCGGGGTCAACAGCACTGTACTGCAGGCTACACCCCTTAGATGCGGAGAAATGCAATCTTCCACGGAAAAGCGCTCATGCAGATTTCATGCCTCCTCCCACAAAGGTCAACTCAAAGTCCACCTTGTTTCTGAAGACTTCCTGGAACTGAAGCCACCGTACAAAATTAAATTGCCTTAGACTTTATTGCTCCTAATGTTGTTGTGAAGATCAAGTGAGATAATGCATACTGGAATGCTTTGTAGAAAGTGATAGATTTACAGTACCATTAATGAGAACCATCAATTAAAGATGAGAATCCTTACCTCTGAGATATGGTGTCTGTTTTGACATGAAAGGAAATGTGAAAAAGATGCTGCTGTCTTCACCTGTCATTAATACTTCTCAACTTTCCTCATAGGGCTCGCATGAAGGGGCTTGATGAAAAGTAAATAAACTGAAAGTGGCTTAGATTCTCATCAGAACGTTGGCTTCAATGTCTGTTTTCAGCTTGATTTATCCATCGTGACCACGGTCTGTAGTATTTAATTTTCCTTCAAATAACAGACTGAGGATGAGGTTGTCTCAGAAGACTCAGAGAGGGCCTATATAACGTGCAGGGACAGAGACTTTCTGACTGTTGAATTCCAGAGCATAGCTACAGCCTTGGCTGAGTTACCAATGTTGGATGGATTACGTCATTTCCAGCAGAATTTTGACAGCCCTCCAATAAAAGGTCCCCCACAGAAAAATGAGGAGTTACTAAATCATATTTCAGGGAATCACTTGACTCAGAACTGGCAGAGTCAGCTCTAAGAGAAAGAAAACAGGAGATCTTCCCCTGAGCTGGACTTCATACAAAAGCAGCCAGCGAGAACTTGGAAACTCTGCCTCACGAAGAGTGTGTGGCTTCCACAGCCTGATAGAGATGCCCGGGTCCCTCAAACCAGTAACACCGTACAGTCCCCAGCGCTCAGGCATCGCTTTCCATCTGAGCTGAGGACCCTGAAGCAACTTAGAGAAACAGTCTGTGCGGTGGAGAAGGAAGCCCCAGATTCAATGAAGTTCAGTTCCCCCTCTAGAGCCTCAAGACGAAATACAGGCTGCAGAGGCAGCCGACTCATTATCCCCTATTTACCCTGAGGAAATTCTGCCAGTTCACTGGGCGCAAGTGGATGCAGAATCATCTGCAAGGTGCTCTCAGGAAACAGATTTTTACGTGGAAGACAAAGTCCTTTCCCTCAAGTACCTGCCCCCGAAACACCAGGCACCACTCTGCAGAGAGGGCTCTGCCAGGCAGCTCCTAGAGAGAAAGCAGGCACTGCAGTTCCTGCCTGCAGGCCAAGGTGGGCACCGCATATGCTCAGCTGCTACAGCAACTGGACAGACACTCACTGTGACCCGTGGGACAAGCCTGTGTGTTTTCATCTACATAAAGCTGCAGACCAGCCTGTGTGTTTTCAGCTACATAAAGCTGCAGCAATGTCAGCATGTTTGGAAGAAAGCTGTCAACATACTTCTGACTTAGAAAAGACCCCAAAAAGCAATTTACTTTTATTAAAAGGCCACCAAACTGCAACACTGATTCTGACTTGAATAAGGAAGTAGACCAATTTAGTTCAGAGGTGGGCTTTTAGGGAAGTCAATCTTCGTTTAACCTGTGTTGCTGGTATGTGTCAATGAGCTCTCTCAAGTCCGGCCTGGGCGCTAGTTATTGGAATAAAGGCTACAGGTTATAATTTAGGGAAACATTTGCCTTTGGAGCGACAAAGAGCAAGTGAATTTTACAGGCTGTTAGAGGAAGCCTATCCCAGACCATTTGGTCATTTGCCTGCTGACCATATGGTAACCTTTTGTCGTTTTTAGAAGGGCTAGGTCAGGGACCTTAGCGGGCCCCCCACCTGGACGAATTCTTCCCAGGAGCTTGACACCATTAGAATATATCTGACCTCAGGGTCTAAGTTGAAATCACCAGATCTGGAGAAGCACTTCCTAAAGGGCTTGCCCTGCAGGGTTTCAAGTCAGGCAACGCTGTTGCCTACACCCCCTGTGTGCCACCTCTACTCTTTTCATTGACAATAAAACTCTGAAAAGGGCTATCTGGACTCTGGCTGCATCTCTCCTCAGCTTGCCTTGTGATAAGTGCCCTGCCATACACAAGTCTGTTACTGCCCTGTAAAAGTGACACCGTGATTCTGTTTATGAATGTGTCTTCCCAGTGAGAATTCCAGTTCTTTGAAGGAATGTGTGTTTAACTGTAACACCAGATGTAGCACATAGAAAAACAAAATATGCAAGGAAGGAAGGAAGAAAAAGAGGGAGGGAAAAATTACAGAACTATTAGTAATAACAATTGTCACCATTTATTGAATCCTTACTATACAATAGGAATGATCTTACTTGCTTTATAAATATTTTCTCATGAAAGTCTCAGGGAAACTCTGTTATTAACTCTCTTTTGCAGTAGCGAAAACTGAGCTCAAGAGTTAAACTTTCCTCAACTCACAGAAATGAAAACTGGTGAAATCTACATCTGAAGTCAGTTATTTTTTTTTTTTTAAGCTGAGTTGGGTCTTTGTTGCTGGGCGCCGGCTTTCTCTAGTTGCGGTGAGCGGGGGCTACTCTTTGTTGCGGTGTGTGGGCTTCTTATTGCGGTGGTTTCTCTTGCTGCAGAGCACAGGCTCTAGGCACACAGGTTTCAGTAGTTGCAGCATTCAGGCTCAGTAGTTGTGTCACGCGGGCCCTAGAACGTGCAGGCTTCGGTAGTTGTGGTGCCGCAACCAGGAAAGTCCCTGAAGTCAGTTTGAAGTAATTC
Source organism: Pseudorca crassidens (assembly GCF_039906515.1). NCBI lineage: Eukaryota > Metazoa > Chordata > Mammalia > Artiodactyla > Delphinidae > Pseudorca > Pseudorca crassidens. Next base: position 102,816,177 of record NC_090317.1, read on the forward strand.
CAATTCCTGTGGTCTTATCTACCAAGCCCAGAAAATACCAGAGCCCAGAGAATTTGAGAATCTTACCTGATCCCATACCTAGTTAGTGGGAGAGTAAAGGAAGACTCCTGGTTCTAGCAGTTAGGAACTCTTTGAAATTTTGTTCTTTAATTGTTTCACAGATCACAAGAAAAAGATTGTGCTCTGGACCTCAGGAACCATTGGAAACTACAGACTTGAACCAAGGCTGAGAAAGTCAGTAGGAGGGTTCATCTCACTTCTTGGTTGCTCTGCAACATCTGCTTCATTCCTGCTTGAAGTTGAGTGTCCTCTGCTTTTCAGTTAAATCCTGGAAAAATAGCTGTCTCACAGTCTGGAGAAATTTAAAAATCTGGAAAGTGGGACTTTAAAAGAACAAAATTGATAACACGGGACTTCGCTGGTGGTGCAGTGGTTAAGAATCCGCCTGCCAATGCGGGGGACAAGGGTTTGAGCCCTGGTCCGGGAAGATCCCACATGCCGCAGAGCAACAAAGCCCATGCGCCACAACTACTGATCCTGCGCTCTAGAGCCCGTGAGCCACAACTACTGAGCCCGCATGCCACAACTACTGAGCCCATGAGCCACAACTACTGAAGCCCACATGCCTAGATCCCATGCTCCACAACAAGAGAAGCCACCGTAATGAGAAGCCTGTGCACCGCAATGAAGAGTAGCCCCTGCTCGCTGCAACTAAAGAAAGCCCGCGTGCAGCAACGAAGACCCAATGCAGCCAAAAATTAAAAATAAATAAATAAATAAAATGAAATAGAAGGAATATATACTCATGATAGATAATGAATACAGCATACAAATTTGCTACTCTTTAAACTCACAAAAATAGATTTTACTTACATAATATATATTTTAAAATTGAACTGTGTCCTGTAGTCTCATAAGTATTCATTACCTTAAAAATAATGCCTTCTGATGGATTGGACAGTGAAGTTGTGTTGATCAACCCATTTATAATCTAAATAATGGAGGAAAACTTTGCAGTTTTGTCCTTTTCTATAAAAAGCCGACATGCATATCTTCCCCAGATACACACACGCCCAGGTTGCATCTTAGGAAATTCCAGAAAGCCCGGGTTTCATCTGACATTTAGATACCTAATTTATCATAGCACATCCTGAAAATTAAGTGCATTGCCATTTAATTGATGTGAGGTCACTGGGACCTGTAAAATGGAAAGGACCTTTTCAGTGACTGACCAGGTCAATCTGGTCTTTCCTTTATAGAACATTTCTTCATTTACAATTTTCAAAGGAACAGGATTCTAAGGTGCTCCAGATGATTGGTTTAAAACTTCACCAAGGCTTGTCAAAAGAACGAAAAGTGAAGGGATCCAAAGATGAAGAAAACAAATTCCTAGGGCCAACTCCAGTGCAGGAGATGAGAATCTTATTCCATGAGTACAGAAGGGTCTCATCATGTTCATGGGTGCCAGGAGTTCAGCTAAGAAGTTCCTGGGTTCCTCAGATCCTGGGGCCCAGCGGCGGTCATTACAAAGGAGACCTGCCTGGGTACTATACTGTGAGGAGGCACACATCCTCAGTACCGTGACCCCCAGGAGCACTGGGGAGTGCACGGCGTATGTGCATAAGTGGTTCACTTCCCTTGCTAGGTCAGGGAGTCCAGGCCTCCTTATGTGCAGACCTGTGCTTTTCTGTAGCCTCAGGATTATCTCAAAGACTAGTTTTTCTAGGAAGTGCTTGGGTCATCAGAATGAGGCACTGAAGGAAGTCCTCTGGCATAAAAGGAAAGAGAAACTGGCTTTATTGGGGCTACAGTATTGCTCATTGTCAAGAACGCATCCAGCGAGGAGACATCCCAACAAGAAATGAGCTTCGGGTCTCTTGGCCCTGGCTCCCTGGGGTCCACCTCCATGCCGGTCTTCCTGAGAGAGACAGGCTGGCAACTGAGCATAGACACAGGAGGAAAGAACTGGACTCTTGCAGCACACTTGTTATGATTATATTTGTTCTCCCTCCAAAATAGACTTTTATGGTATTAATTAGTACAGACAACTTTTTAAGACATTCTTTTTCTGGCAAAGGACAGAGAAATTCTCAAGCAATATATAGCAGAATGCCGTGCTAACTCAAGGTAATTCTTAAGTCCAGCCTCTCTCTCTCTTTTCTCCTGGGAAATGTGTTTTTCCACAAACTACTCTTGGTTCTCTTCGGACCATTCCATTTCTATTTTCTTTTCTGAAACAACTGGTATTCTCTATTTGCTCATGGGTTTTCTTCCCTCTTAAATTTAACATGACCTTTACAAAATTCACTCTCTTCTGTAGTCAGTGTCATGCAGTGATTAAGAGAAGAGGCTCTGGGAGACTTCCCTGGTGGTGCAGTGGTTAGGAATCCACCTGTCAGACGTAGAGAATGGACTTGAGGATATGGGGAGGGGGAAGGGTAAGCTGGGACAAAGTGAGAGAGTGGCATAGACTTATAAATACTACAAAATTTAAAATAGATAGCTAGTGAAAAGCAGCCACATAGCACAGGGAGATCAGCTCGGTGTTTTGTGACCACCTACAGGGGTGGGTTAGGGAGGGTGGGAGGAAGACACAAGAGGGAGGATATATGGGGATATATGTGTATATATAGCTGATTCACTTTGTTATAAAGCAGAAACTAACACACCATTGTAAAGCAATTATACTCTAATAAAGATGTTAAAAAAAAAAAGAATCCACCTGCCAATGCAGGGGACACGGGTTCGATCCCTGGTCCAGGAAGATCCCACATGCCACAGAGCAACTAAGCCCGTGCGCCACAAGTACTGAGCCTGCTCTCTAGAGCCCACAAGCCACAACTACTGAAGCCCGTGCGCCTAAAGTCCGTGCTCCGCAACAAGAGAAACCACCACAATGAAAAGCCCGCACACCGCAACAAAGAGTAGCCCCCCCTCACCGCAATTAGAGAAAGGCCACACGCAGCAACGAAGACCCCAACACAGCCAAAAAGTAAATAAATAAAATAAATTTTAAAAAATAAAAAAGAGACGAGTCTCTGGAAACATATGGACCTCAGCTTCAATCATGACCCCACGAGTTACTGCATAATCAAGTAATTTACCTTCCCTGGGCCTGCAAATTAAGACTAGTGCCTGGGTCATAGAGCTATTATAGGGATTTAAAAGATAGCCCATGAAATGTGCTAGATAGTCTCAGTCACATAGTAGGGACTCGGTAAATGTTAGCTTTTTACATTCTCACTTCATCCCTTCAGTTTCTGCCACCAGTTCTGATTGATAAATTATTTTCTGACTCTCTGTGTTCAAATTCTTGAGAAAGAAAATCAGGTTGGCATAACTGTCCTATCAAACCACACAGCTACAGGGCTGTCCATGGATTAATGAGTCTCCAGTCAGATGCCCTCTCCTGACAGCCTCACCATGGCCTGGACATGAGTTTAGGTTATAAAACCTGCCTATCAAAGAAGCAAAGGCTATGAGGGAAGCAGTTTCCTGAAGGAGAGGCAGGGCTGATTGGTATTGATCAGCATCCTGGAAAGAAAGTATTTATAAATGCAGGTTTTCACAATATTGTACCAATGTTTCTTTATATCAGAAATAATCATGGTAAATGCTTGTTATTGGTTTTGATGAGTTTGGCTGGTAGTATACACCTGCGTTTTACTTAAGCCTATTTACTTTGAGAATTTCTGTTGTACTTTAAGATCATCAATACAATGATAATAATTCAAAGCCAATTCTAGAAATACAAAGTAAAATTTTTTCTATGAAACTGTCTTCATAGCAATCAGCGTCTGACATGGCAGTGGGCAGAATTAACGTGAACTGTGTCTGCCATTGCCTGTGTGGTGAACATCTTCCTGAAGGTAAAGGGGCTTCAAGTAGCAGGTAGGCATGCCAAAAAACATCCACATAAACCTCCTAGAAAGGGGCATGAGAGCTCAAACTCAAATGAAACCATCTGTGCAGAGAGGTCTGTGGAGCTGATGAGTATGTTATTTACAGGCCAATTCTGTGAGGTGTGCTGGCTGAGTAATTAGGACAATTGCTACTCTGGCCTTTAGCCCCTGCTCTGACTCAGCTTACACAATTTATCTACCCAAACAGACCAGTTCTCCACCACTCTTCTGACCAAGCACAGTGCTGTCTATTCTAGGGCATAACTTTATTGCCAAACTTTATTGTCTACTTTGGTACAATGATTTATTTCTTCTTAGTTCATTTTAAAACTATGAGGAGGGCTTCCCCGGCAGCGCAGTGGTTGAGAGTCTGCCTGCCGATGCAGGGGACACGGGTTCGTGCCCCGGTCCGGGAAGATCCCACATGCCGCAGAGCGGCTGGGCCCGTGAGCCATGGCCGCTGAGCCTGCGCGTCCGGAGCCTGTGCTCCGCAACGGGAGAGGCCACAACAGTGAGAGGCCCGTGTACCACAAAAAAAAAAAAAAAAAAAAAGAAAACAAGCTATGAGGAGATAACTTTTGTAACTCATTTGTTAAAGACAACAAGACACGGGTGAATTCATTCATTCACCCATTCATTTAACAAATGTTTTCCAAGGACCTACTTATGGTAGACCTTGTTTCAAGTGCTTGAGATACATCAATGAACAAAACAAAACAAAAAAATCCTACCATAATAGAGCTTACCTTCTATGCAGATAGAAAATAAACAAGATAGGGACTTCCCTGGCAGTCCAGTGGTTAAGACTCTGTGCTTCCACTGCAGGGGGCATGAGTTCGATCCCTGGTTGGGGAACTAAGATCCTGCATGCCGCACGGCCAAAAATAAAATAAAATAATAAAAGTAAAATAAAGTAAATAAAATAAACAAGATAAGTAAGTAAAATATAGGGTATGATGGAGAGTGATAGAGATTGGATTTTTTTTTTTTAAAGAGCAGCAAAGAAAGAAATACTTTCTTTCCTTTCAAGGTGGAGGGGTAGATATAACATTAGTAAGACTGGGAAAACACTGCATGCAGAAGGAAAATCTCTCACATGGACAAATTCTTCTACAGGTAACGACTCCCCAGTGGCCTATAGCCACAGGTAGAACAGAAGTTGAGGACCTCAAACCAGCCAAATCCACCAGAGAGGGACTGAATTCTACTGAAGATCAGAGGATATGTTAGGTAAGGTCATAAGGCAAATAAAAGCGAGAAATAGATCTAGAAACCTGGTAATCAGAAGAGGAGGAAATATCAGGCATGTACTGAAGATAAGGCCAAACATAAGAGAGGACAAACTGAAGACAGTCTCCTATTAGGAGCTCAGAGGTAGGTAGGGGTAATCGGGAACCAGATCCCCAAACAGGATCTCAGTAATAGGGGACAGAACTCAGCCAAAGAACTTGAGAAGCAGATGTGGAACAACTCAGCCAAGCTAACCTTAACTCTAAATCAACGTTCACCCTCAACTAGGAGCTTTGAAAAATGTCTTGGGGCAGAAGTCACTTCATTCTGTCTCGGCCTGCAGGTAAAAGGAAGGGAGGGTGGCTATGATAGTAATTTCAGGGATACTTCTGAAAGTTCTTCACAACCGGTGTTACAGTGTAGTGTCCAAGCAGAATGGAGACAGGTCCTAATGCTGAAGAGGGTCCTGCAAGGCAGTTCCAGGTGTGCCACCTTAGTTGCTGAATGGATCATATGGTAGTGAGGGGGGATGTCTAGGGCAATGACAAAGAGGACGTCTGGGAGCTCAGTGAAGTGGCTGATAATCAGCTAGTACTCAAACACCTCAATATATTGATATAATTTGCCCACCTCTCAGGTATTAGCTCCTAAATCCAAGATCCTTGAGGAAGAGCTTTGATGACAAAAAGTAGCTTTGTCCATTCATAGCATTTTGGTCCATGTGAAGAGTGCAGTGTAGTCATTACAACACAGAGTTCTGGCCAAGCCATTTGCAGGCTGTGTCTCTGGCACTTTGCTTATTCTCTCCAGGCTCTGGATCTGCAGTCATGAAATGGGATGATGACACCTACCTCGCAAGGGTGTTGTGAACATCAAAGGGATGGGAAAATGTGCAGAGTAGTGACTAGCACATAGAAACTGTGCAGTAATCACTGGAATAACCTTGCACTAGAAGGGACCTAGATGAGGTCTTGGCCAGTTCCCTGGTGTATATGAGAAACCTGACATCCTGGGATGTTGTCATTTCCTTGTGGTCACCCAGTAGTTTAATCACAAGCTCAGAAGAGGAACACAGGTTTCCTGCCTCCCAGTTGCATGCTTTTCATTCTACGTTACACTGTAACTCTTTTACCCTTTTACAAATAATGTACTGGAGCTTTGCCCCTGTGCTGCACCAATAAGATATGCATTCATGTTACTGGGTTGGCCAAAGTTCGTCTGGGTATTCTGTAAGAGGTTATGGAAAACCCAAACGAACTTTTTGGCCAACCCAATAGTAACTTTTTGCTGTAGAACGTGTAGTAGGGAAGAGGGAAAAGTAAACATAAAATGAGATTTTATGCATAAAGCATAAAACCTATAGAGGTATGCTTAATGAAGGGCCTTGGAGTGTGGCGATGGGGATTCCAATGAAAATAGCACACATTTATATATAGGCTACGAACTCATTCTTTCCAGAACGATTAGTCAGCATGATGCCATCTATTTATTGTCCTCACAGATACTTCCCAGTTATTCTCTAAGTTGACTCTCCAGAAACTCAGGTAGGGGAATATATTCTGACAGAACACAGACGATCTTGCCCTGGGAACCACTGCCACTAAGTCTCCCGTGAATCTGCATTTCTCTCTCTCTCTGGCAGCTTCAAGACAATGTTTAGAAGCAGCGACATTAAGTAAATAGCCACAGCATGGAGAGTTCTTTCACCAGATTAGCATGACCCCTGACAGCTGGGGACAGCAAACTCACATTTAAAGAACACTGCCAAATGTGTCACCCTACTCCCTGCTTTCCCTTTAATTACCCCACACCAGTAAATGGGTTTGTGTGTGGAGACAGCAAAGGAGACAAGCATGAGGTCTGGATTTTAGCTGCCCCCCTTCCCTGTCTCCTCCCCCATCTTCAGATCTAGAAAAGAGCAGCTCCACTGATGGAACTTGAGATGTGCTTCCATGGTTCACTGGTGTCTGGGTTTGTGTGTGTATGTGATTTTTCCATAGACACAGCCCTTAACAGTTACTAAGGCAGCAGAACATGTGCTACCTTCCAAGAAGCAGAAGACTCAGTCACAATCTGTCAGAAAACAACTGTTTGCCAAGGAACTCTCCCAGAAGCACTAACCTTAGTTTAATATGTTATTGATTTTCTGAACTGTTAAGTATGGTTTATAATGGCAATAACCTACACGATACCACTCATTACATCAGTTAATACCTAGTTTATTAGAACGTTAACTTTCGCCACAGGCAATTAGCCGACAAACTGATTGTGTGTGTGTGTGTGTGTGTGTGTGTGTGTGTGTGTGTGTGAGAAAGAGAGAGAGAGACTTATAATGAGAAATTTCCAAGTGAACATTAGTTAAGTATTTTTAAATGGCTGTGGGAGCTTGACAGTGTAGCCCAAACTCATCTTACCTTTTCTTCCTAGAAACAACAGGCCAGTACTATGGAAGTATGAACCCCCCCCCCCGACATTAGTGAGCTAATTCACAATTAGCCATGGGAAAATCATGTACATAATTGATTAAATGTCACTATTAACGGAAAGATGTGTGTGTGTGTATACATATACATGTAGAGAACTTGGGAATAGGATAAGGAAGAGTTCTAAACTATTAAATGCTGCCCCATCATTGGTGCAACGTAAGAGTCACGTTTATTCCTTTATAGGGATGTAGCATGACATATGGAAAGTTCTTTATATTTTATTGTATTCTCAACCTAGTATATTTCTATGAAATAATATTGTCTACCTATCTCTACTCATATAACAATTTTTTTCCCTAAAGCTCATATAAACAAATATGTGCCTGAAAAAGATGCCTTGATATCTTTGTTTATTTTAAGTTTAAAAACTGGTGTTTGGAGGAAACAAGACTTCCAGAATGTTAAAGAGATTGGCAAATCCTCTACCTGACACACAATAGTACTACTGAACAAATTGTCAAAACACTCATTTTACTGTTGTTTGGAAATTAACCAAAGGCATACAACAATCTGAGAAGCATTTGGTTATGCTCAAAAAACTGCTGAAATTCGGGCTTCAGGTACAAACAGTGTCAACCTATGACATTTTCACCTGTACCTGCTCCCTGTGTTCCCCTACCTCTCACTAAGCTCAACCTGGATGGCAGTTCTACTAAGGTGGACAAGCCATAAAAATCAGGAGCTTCACTGCCAGTTGAGGCTGATCTAATTTGGTAACCCACTTGCAGGGACTTTGTCAAAAACAATAGCTATCTTGGTGACAAACAATCAGGGAAAGCTAACATCACAGCTGTGATACTAGATGAAGCAATTTACCATACAACTCAGCAATTTCACTCCTAAGTATCTACCCAAAAGAGGTGAACACATAGGTCCACACACAGACTTGTACACAAGTCTTCACAGCAGCATTATATATAATAGTCAAAAAACTAAAAATAACCCGAATGTCCATCAGTTGATGAATGGATAAACAAAATGTGGTATACACATAAAACAGAATATAATTCAGCAATATAAAAGAAGGAACTACTGGTACATGCTACAGCATAGATGAATCTTTTTAAAAATAGCTAAGTGAAAGAAGCCAGTAAAAAAAAGACCACATATTGTATTATTTCACTTATGTGGAATGTCCAGAAAAGACAAATCTATAGAAACAGAAAACAGATTAGTCATCGCCAAGGACTGGAGGTAGCACTGTAGAGTGAACCTAAAAGAGCAAGTGGGATCATTTTAGATTGTGATTATGGTTGCACAGCTCTATAATTTACAAAAAAAAATTTAATTGTACATTTAAAATGGGTGAATTGTATATAAGTGTACCTCAATAAAGCTGTTAAAAATTGGTGTATGATAGAGTATGAAAATATGGGTAAGAATACTAGCACTGACATAGAATAATCATTAGCTCTATTGTAATAATCTAACTTCTCTTGAAGTATGAAGTGTCTTGAAAAAGCATTGTAAGATTCTAAGTTTTATAAAGCAAGTCTCTTACTGCTTCATAATATACTAAAATAGAAAATTCTGAGCACTCCATTATTTCCCTTGGTGTATCTTAAGAAATTTTCCCATTCAATAAAGAAGATGTGGCACATATATACAATGGAACGTTACTCAGCCATAAAAAGAAACGAAATTGAGTTATTTGCAGTGAGTTGGATGGACCTAGAGTCTGTCATACAGAGTGAAGTAAGTGAGAAAGAGAAAAACAAATACCGTATGCTAACACATATATATGGAATCTAAAAAAAAAAATGGTTCTGACGAACCTAGGGTCAGGACAGGAATAAAGACGCAGACACAGAGAATGGACTTGAGGACATGGTGGGGAGGGGGAAGCTGGGACGAAGTGAGAGAGTAGCATTGACAAATATACAATACCAAATATAAAATAGATAGCTAGTGGGAAGCAGCCGCATAGCACAGGGAGATCAGCTCGGTGCTTTGTGACCACCTAGAGGGGTGGGATAGGGAGGGTGGGAGGGAGACACAAGAGGGAGGGGATATGGGGATATATGTATACATATAGCTGATTCACTTCGTTCTGCAGCAGAAACTAACACAACATTGTAAAGCAATTATACTCCAATAAAGATGTAAAAGAAAAAAGAAATTTTCTGATTCAGAAATGGTCTCATAAATCATGATAAAAATAATTTCAGATAGTTATAGGAGAATCTACTCTGAAATTACAAGATGTGTAATTACATAAACTACATACAGGATGTAGGAAAAAATACAGGATTTGCTCCATATTACACTTATTGAAAGAGAGAAAAATAATTGCTAATAATTTACTTTGGCATTAGCTTCGCATTAGGCAATGCACTGAACAAAAGAATGAATACTATTTCAGATAGAATCTACCAAGTTCTTCTGAGATTAATGTAATTGTCAATTTCTAAACTAATTGAGGAACCTGAGATCATTGTCCTTATGTTCCTTTATAGAGTTTCTTTGCTAGAGATTGATCAGACACTCAGTTTAATTTTGTCAGAACAACAGCAACTCAATAAAATAGTCATTTTGGGGCTTCCCTGGTGGCGCAGTGGTTGAGAGTCCGCCTGTCGATGCAGGGGACACGGGTTCGTGCCCCAGTCTGGGAAGATCCCACATGCTGCGGAGCGGCTGGGCCCATGAGCCATGGCCGCTGAGCCTGCGCGTCCGGAGACTGTGCTCTGCAACGGGAGAGGCAACAACAGTGACAGGCCCGCGTACAGCAAAAAAAAATAATAATAATCATTTTGTGCTGAAAAGATTTTTCCTACAAAGTAGAAGATAAAATTATGGCCAATACGCTTTCTCTTTATTTAAATTTAAAATGTTGGAAGAGCCATTTCTACCTATGAAAGTTATATAACATATAGGTATATATACACATATGTATATATTTAAGTAAATAGTATTACCTAATGTTGATGGAGATATGGGAAATTTGATAATACCATATCATGCTGGTGACATTGCCAAATGGAAAACAATTTGTCAGTGTGAATCTTGAAACATAAAAATCTTCATGCCTGTACCTAGCAATTCTCTTTCAGAGAATCTATCCAAATATCCTGCTACTTGGGCACTGCTTCAATAGGTACAACCTTTTGGGGGTTTAGGGTATGTGTGGATAGGAGAAAGCACAATCTGACTCAAAGAATGTTAAATATTTGCTAATTTCAAAGTGCCTGCCTGCATCGTGATAAAAGAATTGACAAAGGCTAATGTAGCTTAAATCTCTTTTCCTCTCTGATGTATTTTCCACAAAGCCCTCCCAATTCAGCTTCATTGCTGTGTCAATCATACCCCATGTGAATTAATAGAGATATTACCAAAAGATCTGGGCAGAATGAGTCTGGAATTGTGGCTCTCAAAGCTAATGTAGAAAGAATTGTCACTTTGGTCCCATTTTGTAACGTTTTACCTTTAAAGCTTTTGGCACCTTGTGACCTACAATACCTGCCATTGAGCATGTGCAGAGTCCTCATTTGGGTCCCCAAGCTTCTGATAGCTTTGTACCAAGCATATCATTTATGTAACAGGATAAATGCAATTCTTCCTGTAGGCTCAGAAAGAGGCCACAAAGGCTGAGAAGAGAGCAATTGTTGCCTGGTAACTGCAGGATCTAAGCCAAGGGGCTGGCTCATCTATGTAGGATTTGCAAACGGGGCGGGGTGGCGGGGGTGGGGGGGTGGGGGGGGTGGCCCAATGCTGGGTCTTCCAGCATTAACAGATCACCCACCTCCAGATCAGATAAGAGGGTGAGATTAAAAAGTCAAGATATTTAATTTCATTTTTGTTGGTTTGTTTTGGTTTTGTTTTGTTTTATATTTCTTACTGAATTGCTGTAGCAAAAAGAGATGTGCATGTATTATAAGTGTGCAGCTCAATAAAATCTTATAAACTAAATTTACCCATAACACTAGAACCAGATCAGGAAACAGAACATTACCAACTCCACAGACTCCTCCCTCAAGCTTCTTCCAGCCAATCACCCCACTATTTTTGACCTCTAACATAACATGGAATAACCTGGCCTATATTAAGAATTTTATATAAATGGTGTCATAAAGTATATACTCTTGTGCCTGGCACATCTGTTCAGTATTGCGTTTTTGATATATTGGTGTGTATAGTTGTAGAATGACCATCCTCAATGCTGTATAGCATTCCATTGTGTGAATATACCACCATTTATTTTTCCATTCTATTATTGATGGTCAATTAGGCAATTTTCAATTTGGGGCTATTACAAATAGGGCTTCTACCAACATACCTTTGTTGAACATATACGTGCATGTCTGTTAGATATATGCCTAAAGAGTGGAATTGCTAGGTCAAAGAGAATAAATATGTTTAGCTATAGTATATAATGTCAAAGCATTTTCTAGTTATTATATCAATTTATACTCCCACCTGTACCTCTAGTATATGAGAGTTCCAGATGCTCCACATCCTCACTAACATGTAGTATTTTCTTTTTCATTTTAGCTATTCTGTAGGTGATGTAGAAGTGCACAGTAGTGAGGATTTATTTCAAGAAAGATTTAATTGCACTGTGCTTTACCTCCTCAACTCAAATGAGAGGAGCTTTGGGATCTATTAGAAAATCTTCAAATGTGTTTCCAAGCTTGAGGAACAAAAGGACAAGCATCTGACTTGTGCTTATGAATTTTAAAGGCAAGACCTATGGCTGGTACCACCCCTTGCTCTTGGCAGAGTGGAGAGGGCTGACCACAGAGCCGGCTCCTTTTTCAAAAAAGTAGGGAAGAGGTGCAGGTTTCCTGGGGATCAAATATGACCTTGAAAAAGGGATCCAATCTGGGTCTTCTTAGCATTTACTCCAACCCAGAGGACTGGTTGGAATACCTAGGACCCCAATTATAAACAGCTGAAAGCCAAGATGCCAAAGGTAAAGTTCTGTACAGTCAGCCAGAGAAAAGGCATTCCCCTAACCAAGGAGTTGAAGTGGGAGGTCTCCAATTGGAAAATTGCTAAGGACCCCATAAATGCACCCTGTGGGAAGGAAAGAGGTATTATTGGAAAAATACTGTCACCAGAGTACCCCAACACCTCATTCCAAATGAACCAACCACTTAAACTTGCGCCATTTTCACCATTGCCCTGGGGTCAGCCATGTAGTAATTAGCAAACAACTAAGAGAAGAAGTTAGTTCCTGTCCTTTTCCTGCTGCAGGATTCCAGTACTGGAGGAGGTCTGTGCTTAGGAAGGAGAAAAGTGTAACTGAATAAGTTTGGCATTTGAAATAACACTAGACTAGACTGGAGTTAAGTCATTACATGATGAACTTGTCAGTGCTTTAAAGAGATTTAAATATTTTTTACTGGTTAAGAGGGACTGGAAAAACCAGGGGGCATGTCAAGGATTTCATCCAGGGGCAGACAGAGAACTGACCCAGAGTAAGAATTAAAAGGAGGAGGATGAGAAAGAATAAGGAAGAATTTCATATAATACAGGGGATTGACTTAATGTTTAAAAAAACAAAAAACTCTGATAACCTCAATGTTGATCCTCCCGATGATATTCAGTCTTTCACAGGCACAGTTTATAGGCAAGCAATAAGCAGCAAGATGTTTGAAGTTTACGTGAAAAGTGCTACAGTGCATTTAAAGACAAACCAACCTCAACTACTACCTAAGCATGTGCTTTAGAAAAAAGGCAAAATCATTCAACCGAAGGTGTCAGAGTGACATCTCTGAGTGACAACAGCCTCTACTGATCAATGAACAGTGATAACTGTGGGCCTGTGCCTTAACTTGAAGACTGGCCCATTGAACTGTTCTGACAGCTCTTGGCCTGTGCCTTAACTTGAAGACTGGCCCATTGAACTGTTCTGACAGAAACAGTTCTGCTCCAGTTATAACAGCAATATGTGTGATCAACCTACAGGCTACTGAAGTTTCTGTGCCACAAGTAAATTCCAGTGAATGTTCGAGGGGTACATGGAGTGTAAGCATTCCTATTCCTATTCCTATTTCTCCACCACCAAAGCCTACAGCCTTTAGAGTCCATTCTTCAACAAGTCTGGTAAACCAACCACATAGACCTTCAGGGAATGTAGCCAAAAAATTTACCTAATCCTATAGTAGGAGTCAGAGGACATCCTCACCTCATAAAGAAGAGCATCCCAAGAAAACCAAAATGTAAGAGAATAAAACAAGTGAAGATGCTAACAGTCTTGTTTTGAGTGGGCATGAGAAAACAGAAATAAAGGAACAACTGTATATAAAAAAAATACAACTCAACTGGAAACTAAGAGACTTCTCTTTTGGCTTCTCAGAAAACATCAAGTACAAACCTCTCCAATATCCCTGGTCTCCCTGCAAATTCTATTCCAGTTATCAAGGATTCAATAAAACTGAGATTTAACTGGTCAAAATAACTTCAGTGGTCCATAAACAATATCTGCCAACTTAACCTGTTGTCTTCAAATGCTAAAAAAGGAGAATAGAGTGTACAAGATTAGACATGACTAAAAAAGGATTTAGGTTTATTTGCTGACCTCCCTGACTCGGCTAATCAGCATTTATTAGGAAGTCCTAATTAGTAAGTGCAGAGCCAGGAATGCTATTATTAATTTGTTATCAACAGTATGAAGGATGGCAGATATTGATAAACTTAGTTATTCTTTCTTAATCTGGCCAAAGAAAACTAACAGATTTTTCCAAATAACATGTTTTATGAATTCTCCATTGTGCTCCTTTCTGTCATATGTACATTTTTCATGAAAAATTTCAATTATTCAGTCTCTCCCTCTATCTTTCTAAATTAGTTTTCCAAAGTTGGAGTATAGTCTTTACACCTTTCGGAGATGCATTAATTGAGGATTTCTTTTCACCATTACTTAATAGGTCTAACATAGGTACACTATTTCTTCTTCCCACATTTTTGTTCTCTGTAGTCACTTTGCCTTCCCTTCCGCTACCTGAGAAAATATGGTATATTAACAAGTGAAATGCACAATGTCTGGTATTTTGTGTAGCTATGGATTTAGGATTTAGATTAATCTCGTTTTGTTTACACAATGGGGAAAATTCAGCTTTTTAAATACTTCATAGAATTGCACCCAAACTTTGCAAGTAGGAAACTTGGACATTTTCTTGGTAGTGACTTTTTAATTCTAATTTTCATAACCTAGAGATCAGGCTGTTGCTTTCACATGATGTATGTAGTATCTCATGACTGGAGTTTGTTTTGTCTTATAATATCTATACTCCTTTTGTTTTTCAAGAGCTATATTGTAAACAGATGATATATTACCTCATTGAAAATACATTTAAAACATGCACACACACACATACACACACACAAAAACTTGCAAAATAAAAAAACAAACAAACAGCAACAACCAACGCCAAGGTTAAGAGGAAAAATCAGGAATGAAATAAGCTAAATGTTTAGTATTAAAGGAGTTGGGATTGTGAATGTATTTAACTGTGCTCAGTATTTCTAATTTTCTGTGACACAAGTATACAACATGTGTAATGTTAAGAATATAAAAATAGAAGTTTGGAGCTGTTGATTTAGAACAAACATTAGAGAGCTAAGGATTTAGATTTTACTTTAAGTGGTTAGATTAATTTAATGATAGTTCAGATTGTCTATACATTTAGAAGTTTTGGTGGGAAATCATAGCATTTCCACTAGATATATTCTATGTATATAATGTATATGTATGTATGTATAGACATGTGTATGTCTCTGTAGATGTTGTGTGTATTTCTGTGTATGTATGTAAAGTTCAAAAGCATTTTATTGCTTATCTCATTATATATAGTACTTTTTAAGTTACAGTTGCAAAACTTTACAACAGATATGGAACTCTGCCTTGCTGGAGCCTAGAAAACTATAAAGCAATAAAGAGCCAAAATGATTTTTTATACATGTTTTCATGTGGATTTAATGGGATTATGGGATATTTGATGGTAGAAATGCCACAGTGTTAGCTGAATCATCAAATAATTCCTAGACTACTTCTAACATCAATGTCTGGAGGTTATTTCTAAGTTATACTTGTAACCTTGGGTCAACTTTATGATGCCTTTAAGCTTAACAACACTAAACTCTTTGAAACTGTTAGGGGGGTAGTCTAGAGCCTTAAAAAAAATCTAGATAATACTGGTCTCAATACCTTGTAGATAGCCCAATGTTCCAAAAAGATTTTTGCAAATTCCTGGTAGAGGCGCTAAAGTAGAGGGAGGAACTCCAGCTCTGATTGTCTGCCTTCAATTAATTCTTATCCTCTACTTTGTGTCTCAGGATTGTTCCTTTCACTCCAACCTTAAGGGGAAAACCTAATATGAGACACATACCCTACTCCTGGAGACCTGAAGCCAAAAGCAAACAGGATATTATTATTTTTTAATTCTACTGAATAGTATATGAGCCTGATATATCAAAGTAAATTTAAATTGTATGTTAGATATACTTAGCCTTCAAATCCATTGATTACCTGAGTATAGGATATTTCTCCCCAAATCCACTGCCTCAAATAGCACTTTGGCCTCTTGACACTTCCTGAATCCTTCTACTCATCAGTTGAACCATATTCTCCCAATGACACTATTTTCTTACTCTATTATAGAAAACAATTCAGGGTTTATTAATATCTATTTCTATAACCACCACTTATAACCACTGAATGAGAAAAATATCAAAACAAAAACCATATGGAAAGGAGATCCCGGGATGGGGAGAAATTTATATTTATTTTTTACAGATCCATTGACTAAATTTGTCCAGTCCATTTTTAAAGAGAGTTGAGACAGCATTAATTCATACACGTTGAGAAATATTGGCACTGTGCTTGGCTCTAAGAATACTGTACTGAGTGAAATAGACAAAACCCCTGCGCTTACATATTTCCTTGTCTGGAGGAGACAAACAAATTATCCTATAAATAGGCACAGTCAAGAGCCGTGATGAGTGCTGCATAGAGTGTAAGTTTTGTTAAAGTGTACAGGGAACCTAAGTTCAATTGAAAACTCAAGGAAAGCCCTTCTGAGATGGAATCATGTACAGCATGCCTTCAAGTATGAGAAGAAGCCGGGCATGGAAAGGGCAAGGAGGAAGATGGACAAAGGGGCCTGAGGTAAGAACCTTGGGTGTTTGAGAGAATGAAAGAAGGTCAGGAGTGAGAAGCATAGGGAGCATGTTAGCAGGGCAATGCAGGGCAAGAAGTTTGTAGAGGAAGATAGAGGTCAGCTACCAAACGATGCGAGATATTATTTTTGGTATAATTCTTGGAAATTCTTGAAAAGTTTTGGGAAACAGGTGGCATGATCCAGTTGACATCTTAAGGAGATCACTCTGTAGTTTAGGAAGAATAGATCCAAGAACAACA
Organism: Pseudorca crassidens; assembly: GCF_039906515.1. NCBI lineage: Eukaryota > Metazoa > Chordata > Mammalia > Artiodactyla > Delphinidae > Pseudorca > Pseudorca crassidens. The sequence goes on from NC_090317.1 coordinate 102,833,156, forward strand.
ATGAATGACATTTATTTTCATAAATCTAGAAAAGGTTATGAAATTGGAGATACATTACACAAATTAGATGTCAGATAACAGACCTTTTCTGGAAGAATTAGGTGTCAGGGAATAGATTCAATTTGTCTAATGAGAGAAGTGCCTGTTAGGAGCATTAGAATTCTAGAATAAAATTCCTAGTAGACAATACATATATGAACTTTCTCATGTAAGTAAAGGTATCAACTACCTGAAATGCCTTTTCCCATTTGATCGTCAAATGGAACATCTGATTCTAATATTCCCATGGATCAAAACCTTGTAAGGTCATTCAGACGCAATTTCATGGGGGCAAAGCCAAAAACTGCAGGTCTAATTCATACTGCCTTTGCCTTCACACATCTCCACACAGCTGATTGTGCAACTGCTGCAGTGAAGAATAGGGCTCCTAAATTTGAAACTATATCACCCACATCACTTATCATTAACATGTGTCCTAGTCACTTTATTAATTATATAAATCTTTTGTACAAGGGTCCCTGGGATGGTGGACAGACAGTACGTGCAGCACCATCGGCTGTCGGTGCCAATCATTTGGTGACTATGATTAACTATATTATAGATTCGTTAGGTGCTTTTTAATCATGTTTACACATTTTAAGAAATAATTGAATTGGTTGCACAGATGTGATAATAAGGAGGCAAAGACAGAAGACCACTATATGCTAAAATTGGTTTTACGCATTTCAGCAAAAATACACCACATTAACCTCACGTTAATATTCAGAAAATTTTCTACAGCCCTTGCTTACCTTCTGGTACAGATCTGCATTTTCCTAACAGCTGGGAGTGTACAAGTTTAAATCTGGTGTAGGTTGCTCTATTCCCCCAGTATATTTCCTTCCTTGCAAAACTATTGTGGAGCCTTTAAATTTGAATTTTCACAGTAATTCACAGGAAGTTATGCTGCAGCCAGTCTCAGCTCTTAATGGCTTATTCACATGTGATGACACACGAAGTAGGCTTTATTTTGTATTTCAGGAAATTGACTGGTGCATTGTGTTTTTCTTTTCTGGAGGTTGAAAATGTTAGCTAGAAATGCCCCCAAGCATAAAAGAGATGAAGACAAAGCACAATTGGTCAGAGGCCCTAAAGGTTTTCATAACATTCATTCCTAATCTTCCAGAAAAAAATCTTCAACTTTGCTTTCTATGAAATAAAAAATTCTGGCATTGATTATTACCCATTCTTAGTCCATTCAGATATCCATTGAGTGGAACTTTCCCTGTAAATCAATAAAACAGGTCTCAATTTCAAAAACGCTTCATACAGTTTCAGAATTTGTTTTCAGAGGGTGCCACCGAGGGAATCCTAAATCAGTTCTTAATTTTCTATAATATACAAAATTTTGGGTTTGCTCTCTGCTATCACACTGATGAAAATTATAAGTAAAAGGGGTTAAGAGAGCCCGAGGGAGAGCACAAGGAATTTTCTGAATCTTCTTTCCTAATGTCCTGAATAACAGAAAACAAAGGAATTGGCCTCTCTGAATTTGATAGCTGGAGGGGAGAGTATGGGGGGAGGGGAGGTAGAGAAGCACATAGTTAACTAAACAGAAGTCACAGCTGCTCCCCTATCCAACTCCTTGCCTGCTTGTTCTGAGGCCTTTCGTTGGGCAGAATTGGAGAAATAGCATGGTAAACGATGATACGAGATGGACGGATTTGCTCTATACTGGAAACAGCAGCGAGCAAGTGGTGAAGACAGAGAATGGATTGGATGGTATCTGGGGAATGAGAAGACAGGGGCTGGAGGAGACTAGGTTTGGGAGTCTGGGAGCATTTGGGTAGAGGGGGAGGAAAGACTTTGATTCTACTGTCAAGCCTGTGATACCCTGACAGAGAGAAAAGGACAAAGAGAGGTTTAAGTTGTGTTGACTGTTAAAAAGTATAATCATGCATAGCCATTTCTTTAGAGACTAAAGTCTAGATATCTAAATAAATAAATAGGTAGGAAGATAAATAGATAGGAGGTAGATAGATACAGATGTACGTAATAAAATAGCTATCATTTACTGAGAACCTACTATGAGTTCAGCTTTTTGATACAATATCTCTAATCCTGACAAGGTAATTAATATATTGTGCTCATTACACAGATGAAAGAACTGAGGTTTGGAAATATTAACTGGCTTGTTCAAAGTCACACAGGTATTAAATGGACATACTGAAGATTTTAACCTGATATGTATGAACCCAAAATCTATTAACTTTTTCCCTCTATCATGCTGCTTCCTTGTGCATTCTTCTTTCTAAGCAAAGTACAGCAAGCTTTAGGAGGAAAGAATTTTTGAGCTTCCCCTTTCATCCTTCTTCTGCCAACATAAATATTTCCTCCCTAAATTGAAACTGGAGAGCTAATATTTATTACATAATAGGACATAATTTAAAGGAACAAACAATTATCTGGTTCAATTGAATATCGTTTGACTTATTTCTTCAGATAGACAGGACTTTTAGTGGGGGTGACAGAACACACATAGAAATATAGAATCACTGGTTTGTGATACTGATCCATAATAGGCATCCTCCCTCTCTTCACACATATCACAGGCAAATTTGTGTTCTTCTCAAAGACCCAAAGATTCATACAGAAACAAGAAAAACAAAAAGCAGTACAGAAGGCCCAGTTCTCCAAATAAAACAGGAATATCACAGAAACACAAGGCAGCACAGCTTCACTGATCATTTGCCTACCTGGAATACTGTCGGCAATATTCAGGTTTAGCCCTCTTTTTCTTATCAGAATGTTTGTCTGGCAGTGTTCTTACGGATTATCTATTTCTGCTGAATAACTTGCAGCAGGGCTGCTAATCAAGAGAAAAAAGAAGCTGCCTTTGGTGATGAAAATTGCTTTCTAGTGACTGATTGTGCTAATCAATCTTCTACAAGGGAAATCAGGAGTAAAAGATGGCCAATAATTGCAAAACACTGCTGCACACATGAAGAAAAATAATTGACGCACAAAGCACAGAAAAGCAACTCTTGAGAAAATGTTGCGGAGTTAGCTATTTTAAAAATATATACATTGGAAAGTAGTTTTTCACAGTTTAACACCTAAGCTTTATTTTATTTTATTTTTTTCTAAGCTTTATTTTTAATATAGGTAAGGACTATGCCTACTTTACTCTGGCATTATAGTATTTAATGACACTGCATAATCTGAGAGTAATCTAGGATTTCTCATTTGGAATCTGAAAACTCATTGAAAGTTATAAAAATTATCAAGATTGTTGATGCACAGATTACATTTAGCTTCTGATCATAACTTTTTTGTGTATGATAATCACAACTGAATTAATAGCAGAAAATCTTTATTTCTAATGATCCCCACCTGTCAGTGCAGCTCAAGTAATGATCTACAGTGTTTCAGCCTCTTTGTTTAGAGCTTGCTTACAAGTTCACTGTGATATTACAGCTATGAAATCCAATTTGGCATTGACTCTATAGCAAGTTTTGTGCAGACATTGTAAAGTAGAAATAAAACTTACACTCTTCCCCATTAAAAAAAAAGTATGGATGCTTTTTCAATCTGTTGTGCATCTAAACCAATTTTTCAGGACTTTATATAACTTAAGAGCCAACTACACAAGAGATCTGGAATCATACATGTGAGTAAAATATGTGAGATAATGCCTGAAATTTGGGAAATCAATTTTGGCTCCTTAGAAGCACATACATATCATGTTTCTTCAAACCTAAGAGAGCATCAGTTGTAAGACTCACTGAAACAATTGAGGAAGAAATATGTCACGAATTAAATTATGATGTATTGCATTAATGAAAGTCCTACATGACACATGATCTGGTCACACCAGCCTCTTTTTGCTTTGAAGTTTTCTTCTGTTTCCAAGTGATTCGGAATTTTTTCCTGCTTGCAGTATATTAGACAATTTCAAAGGAACGTAATAAAACCTGAAACAGCAAAGTCTCTACGATGGGAATCTCTCTAAGGTCTCATGAAGCTTCTTTTGTATTTCTTTGCACAAAATCATGAAATTGTATTCACTCCTCCAAGGACAAATATTTGCTTTAATAGCAACAAATTTGTGCCCTACTGCTGTATTTTTGAGGTCAAATAATTCTATATTTCAAACCAAACGATACCGATAATTTTGTAATGCAATGAAACTCAACATGCTTAGTAACATAACCCAACTGAAATGATATTAAAAACTACAACCAAGAGTGCATATGTGCAGGCAATGACAAGTACGATGTAACTGCCAGCTGGACAACATAGAATACAGACACATCCTGATTTCAGAGAAGTTAAATGTGAAAAATGCCCATCTTAGAATTGATATGATACAGTAATATATTGCAAGGTGAAACTTTAGAGATGATGATGTTCAGTTCCTTCATTTTTCACAGTAGCTCTGTTGGGCAGCACCCTGCAGACCTATAAGGCCTGTACTTGTCCAGCTTCAAAACCAAAGAAAGAGCCCAGCGACAGAGACATCAATGGTTTAATGGATGGGGGAGCTTACTTCTGAAGCAAGGTCCTGGAGCAACACCCCACCAACCACCACATGTGGTAGATGGCGGGCAGGACATGGCAGCTGTCTTTGCTCCTGGGGCACTGGGGGTGGTGGTGGGGAGATGGCCAGTTGTAGGGGAATTGATGTCAGGTGGGCTCATTAGTTACCAGGGAAACCAGTAGAGGGGCACGCCCCTCACAGGCCCTTTGAAAAGAACAATCACTAGCTGGGGCCTGGGGCAAGTATGTAGGAAGGTTGGTCAAGCGGGTAGAGTATAGGTGAAGCAAACACTGGTCGGGCAGTGGATGTACAGAGAGCAAGAGAGCAGCCATCTTGAGTGGCCTGTGCATACAAGCTCCATGAGGCTCAACAAATTAAGAAAAGCTGTCCCAGATGGTGGTAGAATCTAGACAAAAATCCTAATTTTTAAGACAACAACTTACACAATTTTGGTGATCTGTCCCTTTTAAATGATTTATTACTTTATGATTTTCTTATTATCTTGTGCTCACAGCTGTTATTTGATTGAGGACTGGTTTAACTCATCATTTTATTAATCACTGATTATTGAACAAGACACACAGGTTGCTTCTGTGCTTTACTAAGTGAACCTACTTGGCAATATAAAATGTTAATCCATTACATAATTTCAATGTCTTAGTTTCTAGTAAGTAAAATTATTATACTTGATTAATCTTCCTAAAATAACCCTTTCATTCTGTGAAATTAAACGTCTTCCTTTTGTTTGCTGCATCATTTCTAGATTTCTCCATCCAATTTTGAAGGCTTTTCTTAATTTAGTGTCACTACTCAATTTGATTTCTCTCCACTTGAAACCATATTATCCTGCTTTTTACTTTAGTCATTATAACTACTACTAACAAAATGCCTGTAAAATTATTGTTTAATCTCAGTTTTAATTACTGACCATGGAATCTTCTGAAAAGTAATTTATTATATTAATTGGCTTTGGCTACTAGCACACAATGTACACCATATCTGTGCTTTGACTGTTACTCACTTTTCGATGCATTTCACAGAATCAGAAAAGTAGGTTCTGGAGTCAACATACCATTGGCTATGAGCTGTCACGTTTGACTTCTTCACCTGGCTTTAACAGTCCTTTTAAAAGTTGGCTTTAGTGGTGTGCAGTAGACATTGGCACACATCAAGTATATGTGAAGGCATTCTCAAGCAGAATATCACCTTTTCAATTCTTCTCTCATGAAAATATATCTCTGTCAGTAATGAAGCTTCTTCCTAAAACAAGAAACAAAATTTAAAAACCATTAAATCAGGCATCACTGAATACATTAAAATTATTGCTGTATAGCAGATGGTTGATACTGACTTCTGGTTATTATGTCTCACACATCTACTCTGCCAAAAACAATAGTGCTCAAAAAACTGAAGGACTAACCCAATACAAAAATAAGAAACTTCATAGTAAAAACAGACTTACTAGTACCTACATATGTTTGTCATCATTCAGAAAGTGTTCTGGATCAGTAGAAGTATGTTTAACTATGGATCAAAGGACAAAGGAGGAATTATATGTTGTTTGAGTTGGTTTGTGGTAGGTGGTAATTTCCTTTCAACTTTTCTCTTCTTCTTTATCTTAACAGACTGAAATCCTAAAAACAATCTTTAACCTGAAAGCCACGGTCATTTTGCCATAAAGATTAGTCAACAAGGCATACGTTATAAACTGTTGATCACATTTCTATTTCAAATACAATTATACCATCCTACATAATTATAGATATTATGATTGAATCATCACCTTTTACATGGTAAAACATACACACATATAGCATTATACATAGCACCATATAGACATGAAATTTTATTTTATTTATTTATTTATTTTTGTGGTACGCAGGCTTCTCACTGTCGTGGCCTCTCCCGTTGCGGAGCACAGGCTCCGGACGCACAGGCTCAGTGGCCATGGCTCACGGGCCCAGCCGCTCTGCGGCATGTGGGATCCTCCCGGACCGGGACACGAACCTGCGTCCCCTGCATCGGCAGGTGGACTCTCAACCACTGCGCCACCAGGGAAGCCCAACATGAAATTTTAGATATTATGACCACAGGCTTTACAAATTCAGGTTTCTTAAATCAGAAAATAAATTAAATATTCAAAAATAGATCATTTAATTAATATGGTGGAATATTAATGACTATTAGAAATTATGGCTTCAAGCAATTTCTCAGTGTATAAGAAAAGTTAAACTTATATTAAGGTTTTTTAAGTTTTAGTTATATGTTTTTTATTGTAGTTATATTGTTTTTTAAAGCATATCATATTATACAACTAATGTGGTCCTAGTTAAAATCTATACATATTATATGTAGCTACCAATATATATTTATTTATCTATATATTAATATTTAGAAGGTATACCTCCAAATGTAAAATGAGAACAGTGATTGCTATGAACCATGGCATTATGAAATACTATTCTGATAAATTAAACGGGATTAATTTGGTGTTTTAGTATGTTCATTTTATGTTATTGTTCTTTTTTTCTAATACAGAGTATTCATATTTTCTGGAAGATTTATTCATAATACAATATGAAAATATTCCATTATGCCTACTGATTAAAAAAATAAAACTATCTACTAATAGGCCAGGATATTTGCTAATTGCATGACATTGGTCAAATATGTGTTCTTTGATCACTTTCATTACCATCAAAAAATCTATGGTCATATCTGTAGAATTGATAGATCCTTATTCTGACAGACCCATGTAACCTATGCCTGCACTGGGTATAATAATAGGTAACAGGATTGTTTTAAGAATGAAATGCAATAATGTATTAAAATACCTAGTGTACTGACTAAAAACTAGCAAGCACTCAATAATAATAGTTAAATTTTTCTTAATAAAAATGTTATTTTGGATGTTTTTACTGACATATCAGCAAACATATGCATCTTAAAAATTATGACAAAATTAGTTAAATAATGTTAAACCAAGAGTTGAGGACTTTATTACATTGTATTGGAAACATGCAGACCTTCTGCTTACAGATACTTCGAAATCCCGTGCATATTTCACCAATCAGTGGGTTCTATGCCCATCTAAAGGTATTTCAAATAACAGCTTTTCCGATTCATAGATTTCTATTTAAGGAACTAAATTTACAGTTCAAAATTAATCCAGAATTAAAGTATTGTAAACCTCACCTCACCTCTCCATACCTCCAACTTATTTTTCTAGCCATGTCTGCAACTCTTAGAAAAACAATTAGGTTAGGGAAGAAAACCATGACCTTCTTATTAAAATGAAACATCCAATAATAATAAAGTGAGAATTTCTCAGAGGGCAATCATCATTGTACATCAAAGCTCCAAAATATTTCCTGAAATTTATTTTCTCTTTGTGTTTCTTCCTAGGTACTATAGAGACTACTATATTGGCCAGGGGTGGAAATGGAGATTGGAGGGGAGACAAGTAGAGAAACTCTCTAAGAGCCACAATACTCATCTCTGGATATATTACAGCATTGTTGTCTTTATTAAAGGTTAACATAATGCTTTCAATTTATCATAGTGTGTCCATGAAGCAAAATCTCTCATACCTGTCATGAAAAAGAGCTTATACATGATTCTAGATTTTGGGAGGTTTAAATTCAACAAAGCAAAGTCCAAAATGAGGTTCTTCTCTGGCCCAAGTTTGACTTTCTAGGTTCTACTTTCTAGTCTAGGGACTTAACTCTTCCCAAGCATTAACACAAGAAAAGCCCACTTTTTGAAGGAAGACTGCAGGAAAAGTTTATCAAACTACATTGCCATACTCGAACATATACAATAGATCCACACCTACCATATCAGGTACAGTTTCATAACACAGTATTCCCCATCCCCTCAAAAGTCTAAGTCCTGATTTTATTTAGCACCCATTCTGGTATATTAGGACTAGCAGACTAACAGAATGGTCACTCCATACAACCTAAAGAATGTCAGCTACTGATTCTGTTTGGAAATACCAAATTATTTTGATGCTACAAGGACCTATTAATTTTAATATTTCCAACTTAACTGACCATCACCAGAAGATGACATAAATATACTAAATAAGAACATGAGTATTTAGAGACACTTTCCTTGTTGAGGGATACAACAAATATTTTTAAATTATAGTGCACAATCCAATTTTAATTTTTTTCCTTATATTCTCACAGAGCTCTTCTTTACTGTAGAGACTGGATGTCTTATAAAAATGCAAATATATTCTTTTTATCTACATTAATATTAATAACTAGAATTTTTAAAAGGTAAAAATTTGTTTCAGTCTAGAGTCAAATCTGGAAAAAAAATAAAATCCTTAATTCAGTTGATATTTTTCAATATGAAATACTATTTTTCTTTTCACTTTAAAGGAAATAAACGTGGATAAATGTTATTAACGTTTAATGAATGATTAATAGCAGTGACTTTTCCATAATAATTTATTATAGAAGAGTTTTATCATGTTCAAGAGACATGTAAATAATTCTATGCAATGCCATTTATAAACGCTTTATAACGGTTTGATAGAACATTATTTAGAACCTGTTTCAAACATGAAAATGGTAAAAACAAGCCTCCTAATGACTGAATCATAAAAGTCTGTGTTCTCGTTAATCAAGTTTCTTAAATCATTCCTAAATGTTACCTCAATTCAAAATGCAACTTCCATTTCTTATTCAGTTTTGCCCTCAAGTAGGAATAGAAGAAATCTACAGCACTCAACCCGGAGTAAGCACCAGGCATAGAATTGTTAGGTGGAGTGGTAACAAAAGTTCTAGAGCATTACCTGTCATCCAAGCCTAGAATATTCTGTTACTAACTGTAGATAGATTTTTCAGTAAGAGACGTAGTAGGCAGGAGTTTATGACAGATTTTTACACAAACCTTTCCAACTAATTTACTGATACTAAACCTAACTTAGAAATGAATGTCACCTATCATTGGAATATGGGAAATTTCCAACCATATGTGGCATTTTTCTCCTCTCTGGCTTCTTCATGGAAATTTCATTTTAATTCTGCCATTGCAGATCCATGGTACATAATAAGCCTTCCAGAAACTGGCTGAGGAGAAAACTTCTCCCTGGCTTTCCCTGGGGGTAAGGAGTCAAGCAGTCCTGTCTCACTTGGGTGGGGTGGGGGGATTCTTTAGAGGTTGGTTCCTCCTTAGCCACTGGTCACAAATGAGATTTAAGGAATTTAAGAATACTTTCGTTGTACCTCTTCTCCTTCATGCCCTTCATCTGCTTTCTTTAGGGACTAAACCATTGGTTAAATTCTTGAGCATGTGCAATCAGCAATACCACAGTCAGGTAAAAAAAAAATTATATATATATATATATATATATATATGTAAAATAAACAAACCAAAGAAAATTTAAAAAATAAGGAAACTCCTACAGTACTATAGTGAACACTAATCCAAAATTTAACAAAAACCATTTCACATGTAAAAGATGTTTTGAACTCTGTAGTTGTTGTGTTGTAAATAGGAGAGAGCTGTCCAGCCAATGTCTCCAGCCCTCGTGCCTTCTCCCTTGGTTTTCTCTTCAACCTTCATCTTTCTCTCCTCACCACCCTCCTCCCTGCTCAGGTCTGCCTTCCCTGCCTCTATCTCCTCTTCTCTCCTCTTTATCTTACTTGCTGCTGCAGGATCCTTTTCCTCAACATAACTCTGGTCATAGCGCTCCTTCAAGGACCTGTATTTCCTTACATAAGCATGTCTGACCCAAGTCCCTCAGAACACATTTGTCTGTGGACATGTTACATGGTGTCTGATGAAAAGAGGAATCTTTGATCAAATATACTTGAGAAATTCAGGGTAAACAAGTCAGTTTCTCTACTTCTCGTAATCTTTGATATCCCCAAAACTCAGTGTGAATTTTTTTTTTAATTTTTATTTATTTATTTATGGCTATGTTGGCTCTTCGTTTCTGTGCGAGGCTTTCTCCAGTTGCGGCAAGTGGGGGGCACTCCTCATCGCGGTGCGCGGGCCTCTCACTATCGCGGCCTCTCTTGTTGCGGAGCACAGGCTCCAGATGCGCAGGCTCAGTAATTATGGCTCACGGGGCCAGCCGCTCCACGGCATGTGGGATCCTCCCAGACCAGGGCTCGAACCCGTGTCCCCTGCACTGGCAGGCAGACTCTCAACCACTGCGCCACCAGGGAAGCCCCTCAGTGTGAATTTTTAAGTTAGAGCTAAGGTATGAAATACTTCCCAAATTTATTGGTCCATCAGAATCCCTTTTTGCAGAACATCTTCCAACATCTCAAAGGAGATTTAAGAACACTTTTGAGATACTGGTCGACAGTATAATGAATCAATTCTAAACCTGATGTTCCATGAACTTCATAATAGGAGCTTGTATTAGTTTACTAGAGCTGCCATAACAAAGTACGATAAATTGGGAGGCTGAAAACAATAGAAAAGTCTTCTCTCATAGCTCTTAATGCTTGATGTTCAAAATCAAGGTGTCAGCAGGGCCATGCTCTCTCTGAAGTCTCCAGTCTCTTTCCATACCTCTTCTTGGCTTACGGTAGTTGCCAGCATTTCTTGGCATTCCTTGCCTTGTAGCTGCATAACTCCAAACATAGTTGTATTATATGACTCACAAATATAACATACTTAAGGGAAAGACTTCTTATATTTCCTTCTACATCATAGCATATAATAACTGAAAATATTTTATCAAAACATGCCCACTGTGTTATTAAATCTGGGACTTGTAACTATCTGTAAAGGTGTTGTCTTCTCAGATAGTTCTTTTTGCTGAATCTTCTGCAATATTCATCAGACTGTGCTGCTGACATCCTCGTGCATAATGAACCTGGGGGCAAATATTTCAGATATTTTCTATAAGGAAGACTAAGTCTATAAATCGATTTCTTTGAGAGAAGAAATTTAAAAATTAAGTGTCTGGTACTCAAAGGGTCAGTTCAGAGTTTGTTCTTTGTTCAAACCATAACTTCTCTCTGCTCTTGGAACTCGACTCTTGGCAGAAAAATAGGCCTAAAATGTTCTTTTGGGAATTAGAGAGAAGGAGCCAGAAAGGGCTGATGCTGATGTTTGCAATAAACTTTGAAGAATTTGGTAAATGTTCCATTTATCCTAAGCTAACCTTCTGACAATCTTAGAGAAAATCCCTTTATAATAATGGATTCTGAAGGTAATTATATATGTTTGCCTAGGCCTGGCCCCATAGCATGGGCAGAGCCAAGCCTCTACTTAGCGACTTTGCTACACATACATACACATTCATAAATATGTACACATATCAAACACACACATTCATAAATATGCACTTATAGACACACATTCATAAACACACACACACACACACAGACGTGCATGCACACACTAAAACCCTGCACTAATCTTTACATATCTTGAATATTCCAAATCTTCCAGGTAAAATGGAGAAAGAAATGTCCGTGATGGTTTCAGCATAAAATTTATAATTAGGAGTTTCTATTGTCTCACCATTGAGATAGGGAGCACAATGAAATAATGACAGCTAATTTGTTTTTAAATAGCATGGGAGGGCTTTCCTGGTGGCGCAATGGTTAAGAATCCGCCTGCCAATGCAGGGGACACAGGTTCGAGCCCTGAGCCGGGAAGATCCCACATGCTGTGGAGCAGTTAAGCTCGTGCGCCACAACTACTGAGCCTGCGCTCTAGAGCCCACGAGCCACAGCTACTGAAGCCCATACGCCTAGAGCCCATGCTCTGCAACAAGAGAAGCCACCGCAATGAGAACCCCACGCGCCGCAACAAAGAGTAGCCCCCGCTCGCTGCAACTAGAGAAAGCCCGCGCGCAGCAACGAAGACCCAACTCAGCCATAAATAAATAAATAAATGGATTTAAATAAATAAATAAATAGCATGCGAGAAGCTCCAGACCTCAGATCCTGCAACAAGTATTGTTTTAAAAGAACGCCATGCCATGTCCTCTCCCACTTAATCTATGTGAGCCACACACACTGGCATTCACTTAATTTCTTAAATGCTGTGCCTTCTTCTTTCCTGATTCAAGACTTTGTCCTTGTTCCTTTCTGTCACCTAGTTAACTGGTACTCTTCTTCCAAATTCCAGGTTAAATAGGCCTTCCTTGTGGAAAATTTGACTAGAACAAGTACTAGGTGAGCTCCTCCTTTTATAGTCTTTTATAACCTTGAGTATATCTCTTTTTTTGTGCTTTCAAAGTTACAATTATACCTTTTTTTGTGATTATTTAATGAAAGTTTTGTCCCAAACTAGACTATAAGCTAAGAAAGCTAGGATTATCTAATTTGCACAAAATTTTCTCCCCTGCACCTAATAAAGTGACTGGCGCATACATAGCAGATGAACAAAAATCATTTGTTGACTTGATGGGAGGTTAGCTATGTAAAGTCAGAAAGCACAAAGCATCACTGCCTTGTATCAGAATACATTCAGCTGCAGAAAAGAAGAGCTAAATACAGCTCAAACTGTAAAGGAAATGTATTGGTTTACATAGTTGGAAAGTCCTGATGTGGGATGAATTTCAAGGATGGTTTAATTCAATAATCAATAGAATCTTCAAGAATCCTGATCCCTTTCATCTCTCTCCTTCTGCAGCACCATCTTAGACTTGGCTCTCATCCATGGTCACAAGATGGTTGCCAAAAACTCCAAAGGTTACATGCTTTCTTGTCCATATTCAGAAGAAAAAATATCTGCCACAGTAAAAGAAAGAAGTCTACAGGTTCACAGTAACTGGGCTGGCATAGATCATATGTCCAGCACTGTACCAGTTGCTGTAGCCAAAGAGAAAGGTATATGCTGACTGAGCTAAGCCAATCCAGGCTTACCGGTTGGTGCTAATGATCTCATAAACAGGTGGATACCTGAGGGAATATCTTGGTAGTCTAAAGAAAAGGAAGAGATAAATGGATACTGAATAGACATCACACAGACTAAAATGTGCCATACTGATGCTATATAACTGTGCAGGACATACTGGGATACAGCTCATTAAGAGGGTTACAGAAAAGTGATAATGGACCTCATGGAGTGTTATGGACTCAATTGTGTCCCCTTCCCCCAAAATTATATGTTGAAGCCTTAACCCTCCAGTAACTCAGAATGTGATTGTATTTGGAGATAGGGTCTTTAAAAAGGTAATTATGTGGGGCCATTAGGGCAGGTTCTGATCCAATATGACTGGTGTCCTTATAAGAAGAGGAGATTAGGACACAAACAATACAGACAGAGGGATAGCCATGTGAGTTCACAACAAGAAGTTGTCCATCTGCAAACCAAGGAGAGAGACCTCAGAAGAAACAAACCCACTGACACCCAGAACTGTGAGAAAATATATTTCTGTCATTTCAGCCACCCAGTCTGTGGAATTTTGTTATAGCAGCCCTAGAAAACTAATACATAGAGATAACATAATTTCCAAATTAATTAGACAGCTATGTAGAACTTAATGGAAGTACAGTGATAAGACAGTAACACAGAGTTCATTTAGGGGTATCACAGATTTACGTGGCTTTTCACTGGATTCCACCTTCCTCCATCACACACAGCTTCCTATGATACTCTCATGCAAGTAAATTCCTGTCAGAATTTAAAAACATTCAAATTCCTTTTTTTATACTCTGGCTTTTATATTACTTCTCTTTTATAATCAGACTTACATCATCCTCCTAGAATCTATATGTTTCCATTTAAAAGATGTTTATAAATTCTAGATATTTTGCCTCTTGAACAAAACTGAACGAGAGCATGTTCATGATACTTATGCAGCAAGAGGAAGTAAGGTCTGCCTAAGAAAGGCTCCCTAAAAAATACACATGACTCAGCATCCCAGGGTTCTTGAAAGCCATTAGCCCCACAGTCTAACTCCAAGAACTGTTGTCATAAATCCTCTTCAGCAGATGTTCCCACTTCAACAACCTGACTGTTAGTAAATGTGAAGTGAATATTGACATTTTCCAACAGTTGGAGAATGACAGACAAATTCAGGGCCCTGCATCTACATAGACGCCAGGGTGGTTATTACAGAGGCCTCTAGATCAGAAGAGGAAGCAACTACAACATAAACCTACTAGCCCTTGAAAGAGTTGAAACCCAAATCCTCTGCTTTCCTTCTCTTAATTTACGGTTCCTATATCAGACATGAACGTAGGGTCATAAACTCAGCTGTACTAGAATTGCAGATTTATGTATTTCTTTAGGGCTCATTTTAATTCCTGTAATGATCTTTCATTCCACAGCCATTCTGGTTATACTCCATCTGCCCCACCATACCCATTCTTTTTTTTTTTTTTTTTTTTTTTTTTTGCGGTACGCGGGCCTCTCACTGCTGTGGCCTCTCCCGTTGCGGAGCACAGGCTCCGGACGCACAGGCTCAGCGGCCATGGCTCACGGGCCCAGCCGCTCCGTGGCATGTGGGATCTTCCTGGACCGGGGCACGAACGCGTGTCCCCTGCATCAGCAGGCGGACTCTCAACCACTGCGCCACCAGGGAAGCCCGCCACCATACCCATTCTTACCTCTCCCCTGCTTGGTTCTGTGCCCCAGAAGGCTGACATCTACAGGCTGCATATCCCATACTCCCTTGTTCTTGGGGCTTGAAATGAGAAAGCAGGGGGTAGCCAATTCCCCACCCTCACTTTTTTGCTGCTGGGCAGAGCCCTGAGCAGGATACAGGAAGCTTTTTCTTTTGCCAGCTATGCTTTCTGTCCTACTGGATTGTGGAGAAATCTAGGAATTTCCTAGATTCCACGTAAGGTGATGTCAGGCAGGCTGGTGCAAGGCAGGTGGGAGAGTACTATTTCCAAATGTTAACAATCATTTTAGCTAAATCGGTTCTTACTGGCTGAACATCAGCCCTCGTTCTTCTCTAATCCATGGCCCTCCCTGTGGGAGTGAGTGTGAGACTTCTGCTAGACTACCCTGTGGCTTAAACGGGGCACACTGACCTCACAGAATTATAACCCAATATTTTTTTAAAGAGAACTAGAACAAAACCTTGTTTCTGTAATTTCAACAAACATCTTACCTACTTTGAGACTCAATTTCTTCAACCAAAAGTGAAGATGATACATACCTCATTGGATAACTCTAAAGGTAAATGAACTCAGCATGTATAATATGCTCAGTAATGTGAATGACACCTAGTTTAAGGATGGTACTGGAGCAACCAGTCTATGATATAAGTGAGGCAAAGTGACATACATACATATGTATGTGTGTGGATATATATATATATGTATATCAGTGCTTTGAATTTGTAATAATATGAGCAAGTATATACTTTATATACCAATACAGAAATCATTACTTTTCAAAATAATTTGAAATAGCTTCTCTCATTTTATTTTGTTTGAATTTACTTTTTCGATGGCAAAATCAGGATGGATTCATGCCCTCTTTGTTACAAGATAAAATTTTGTGAGGTTGTAATTTCAACCTTACCCCAACACAACCCTGCCCACTCTCAACAGTTGCACTTTTGCTGTGCTGGTTTTTCTCCTTCTAAATCAGAGAAGAAAATGCTTTCTTTTAGATTTTGAAAAGTCTTGAAATAGGCAAGAAAAGTATTTTACATTGAAATCAACCATCTGGTCATTTTATCCTATTCTACATCTAACATCCAGAGTCGCTACAATATTTATTTATTGGATTCTTTATTCATGAAAGTGATGTTACAACTGTAAATTGCCATGAGTAGTCAGCAACTGCTTTTAACTGTTTCTTTTCCTTTTTTAAGTAATAAAAATTATCTTTAAGAACTATAATTAAGAAATGTCCATGAAAATTAGAGCATCAATTAAGAAATCTAGATACAAACCTTAATTCTGCCACTAATAATTTTGTAATCGCCAACAATTTACTCAGTTTCCTTACCAGCTAACGTAGGATTGGGATAGGTGATCCTTAAGGAACACTTCAAATTCAATTATTGTATCATGGTATTCCTAAGACATTTTTAGCATAAAATAGCACCTAATATATATTCAGAAATTCTACCTTGGGCCATATGCATTTAATAATCACAGCAACCCTATTTTGTAGATAAGAAACAAGACTGTGAGGTTAAGTCTATAACTCAAGATCTTACAGGTAGAAGAGTCATAGCTGGAAACGGTCATTTTGAATTTGAATCCTATCGTTCTGTAACTATTATCTTCTTTTCATTATGATTTTTCTAAAATAAACTGAAAGCTTAAATGACTGAAAAAAAAGTTTCACAAGCAATCAGTCAGCCAGTAAGTAGATAAGCAACAATTTTAGCAAATTTGAAAGACTGGTAAGTATTCAAAATGTGTCAGTTAAGAAACGTGGAGATATTTTTAATCCATTTATAAATAAACTATAAATATAACTCTGCATTGCTAGAGAATAGAAAAATAACAGCTACAAGAAAGAACACCCTCCTTCTGCCTCAATGGAACCAGAGATTGTTTTACTCTGAGCAGATGCCAAGGGTGTGGCACCTGCTACCTATTTTCCTGCTGTGCTTCTCTGGAAGGTGTTACTTTGTTGAGTGTTTGTGGAATTCAATGGATGGTTGGCTCATCTTCTTGAACAACACAGGAGTTAGGGGTGCTGACCCCTGCAGTTCAAAATCCATGTATAACTGAACAGTCGGCCCTCTGTATCCACGGTTCTGCATCCTTGGATTCAATCAACCATGGATCGTGTAGTGCTCTAGTATGCACTTGGTGAAAAAATTCCATGTATAAGTGGACCCTCACAGTTCAAACTCATGTTGTTCAAGGGTCAACTGTAGTTCCTACCAACATTTAATAAGTTTCTCCTACAGCACTCACCTAGCCTATGAAATATATTTTTAGAGCACTGATCTGAGGAAATGTACTTTCAAATGAAGACTGAATGACAATCACCTTCAGTCTATACAGTAGAACCACAACACTCATGGTGATTATTTGGCTGTCAGTACCACCAAAATTAATATTCAAGCTCATTTCCATACAATTTCAGCCATCTTTAGAGAAAGAATATTTGAAGTGTGGCACATCTTTGTCTTTAAGAAAAAATATTTAAAAGTTCAAATCTATATGAAGTGGCCACTACAAGTAAGGCTACTAATCTTATCCATGTTAGGTTTGCTTTTCACATCATGACAAAAATAAGCCCCTCCTGCCTACAGGACCATTTCCCCAGGTCAGAAGACACTACCTGCCAAATTGCCAGTAAACAAAGTACTATACTCCCTGTCATTGAGCTATTTCATACTTTAGCTCTTTGGCCCCAAATTAGTGTACCAGTTTCTTGGAAGAAATTAGTGCAATTCAGGGCTCATTTCTTTTATTACAACCATACGGATAAAATAAACTTCAGAAGCTTTTTTGCTGTTGTTAAAATAAATGCCTCTTAGCAACATTTTATGCAATGAAGAATTTTCTCTTATTTTAAAAATATTGCTTATAAATGTGCATCTAACCTTTTATCCGTGGTAGAAATGTTGGAGTCATCCTTTACATTTTCCTTTTCCTTAGAAAAAATCACCATGATTTGCTCATTTCACCAAATAACGTAAACAAATCTATTCTTTTTTACCAACAGCCAGTGTTGAGCTTGTTAAGAGTGTAGACTCTGGAACAACATATCCTGGGTTTACATCCAAGCTCATCCACCTCTTAACTCTGATCTTCAATAAAGTACTCAAACTTTCTCCACTACAGTTTCCTAAAAATACATATAATAATAATTTCTATTGATATGGTTGTTGTATTAAATGACTCATTATGTTAAAATTATGTATTTGGCACATACTGACTGCTAAATAATGTTAGCTTTTATCAGTATTGTCTCTATTATCATTGTCATAGTTTCGAGCCCTGTGATCTCATCACTGGAGAACTGTAACAATCACTGAATTGGTCCACTTCAATTCCATTCTCCAAATACCTTCTAGAGTGACCAATCTAGAGTACAAATCTGACCACATCACTCCTACACTTATAATCCATCCACAGCTTTCTGCCACTGACAAGACCAAAAGACAAAAGGTCCTCATATGGCAAAGAAGAGCCTCCATTATTGGATGCCATATTATCTCTTCAGTGCTATCTCATGCCATGCAGCCTCTCACATTATACTTCCTATGATATATCATGTTGTCTTGTGCCTTCATACAAGTGAAACCACGCTGTGCACACCTGCATTTCTTTGAGAGCTTTCTCTGGCCATCAAGGCCCATTTTCTCACTTGTATATCAGGCAAAAAGTGCTGGGGAATCAACACCTCCCAGGAGAAACCTATAATCAATGGCTAACAGAAGCTGGTGCATAAAAACTCACACTCCCATCATCCCTCAGTAATCACTTAGGAATAACTCTGAAGTGTATAGTCTATACTGTCCTTCAGAATTCCCCAGCAGGATGAAGCTCAAGTTACCCATAACAACTGCTTGAAAACAAATGTTTTATTCACCATCACCTCTTCGCCATCTTACTTCCTCACTGGTGTGTCCTGGTGTCACCTCCCAAATAAACCACTCATTCTCAAATGCCAGTGTTGGGGTCTGTTTTGGGTGGATCCCAAACTAAGACCTTACTGTATTAATCTAGGTAATTAACATTACCTGCAGCTATAGCCAGACATCTCATAATTAAACACAATTAACATCTTTTCTCACTTTTGTGAAGTCTAATGAAGACTGGTCAGTTCTTCTCCATACTGTTGCCATACCATCTGGAACACACAGGTCATGTCAGCAGGCAAAGCAGGATGAAAGAGGTACCCCCACTCTTAACTGCCTTAGCTAAGAAGTGACTTATGCTACTTTCATGCATTGTCCATTGACCAGAACCTGTCATATAGCCTAACTTAACTGCAAAGCAGATTGTAAATTATAGATGGGATAACTGGTGAGCACCAACTGTTTCTTCCCTACTCAATTCTCCAATTGTTCTACATTGTGCATCATGGTTCAACATCTCATCCCTCTGATATTAGATCAGAGAGCTTTCCTATGTGATATCTTAATGCTTTTTATAAATCTCTGTTCATTATACCAATATAACATGTTTTTGTTGGTTAGGCTAAACTAGCACACGGTGATTTCCTTGAATATAGAGATAATATCTCACTTTTCCTTTAATCCAAACTCTTAATAGAAAATAAGCTTCTCTTGTCAAGGAGCTTATAGTCAGTATTTTAAGATTCTGATTTTTGATAATCAAATTCCAAAAGCTTTTAAGTATATATTCCATAGTTGTCAAAATGGAAATTAATGACTAGGGAGAAATCAGAAAGAAGCTCAGGATAGTGTTTTATCCATCTCTCTGTCACATCACTTGTCAATTTCCTAGTATTTTTGGAGATAGTGAGAAGAAATATAACATTGAAATAGAGATTAAATTGAGTGGTTTTTACCTCTAGTTTTCAGACTACCAATTTGGAAAATGGTTGTCCACACTTTATACTAAAAACTATGGTTTACATTTTGCTGATTTCTAGTAGACGTAGGTGATAATATAATTGGATATTTTCCTGTGACATACTAAATTATTGTTTATCTCCAATTTTTACCAACAATTATCAAATTATCAGGTTTAGCTTATTATCACAGTTACCTCTTTCTTCACAGTATATAATCTTTTGGGAGAGAGTCAAAATGAAACAATATATTTCATATTTACATATGAAATACATAAAAGAGAAAAATAATATATTTACATGTAAGGAAGGAGAGCATGTGTGAAGTGGCTTTTATTTGAAGCAGTATGGCAGACTTGAGACCTTGAACACCCCTTCTAAGGAAAATAAGAAAAATTTGCATAGAATATAAACATCTTTTTTTAATGTTACCACTGATCTGGCAAGAAATAAAGAACAGGCGAATAACAAAAAATAAATTGAAAATAGAAATCCCAAGATGTAAGAGAAATAAAGGTAGGCTTTATCCTCAGGGCGAACCCAATGTGCAAAGAAATCCAATGTTGCAATCCTCAGAACCAGAACATAAAATAACTATGGTTATATATTTCAAAACATGAAATAGAGGTTTAAATATTTAAACAAGAAATAACGAACAATAAAAAATAAGAATGCAGATCTAAAATAGAATCAAAAGAATTTGTAGAAACTAAAACCAAAATAATTAAAATGAAAATTTTGATGGTGGGTTAAACAGCAAATTAGACAGCTGAAGAGAGAAGAATAAATGAAAGATGGATCCATAAGAACTCTCTTGAAAGCAGCTCAGAGAGACAAAGATTTGGAAAAGGTGAAAGAGACTAAATAAAGTATGCATGTATAAATAGCTAGAATAAATACCAAAAGAAATAGAGTATAATATCTAAAATAACTTAATGGAAAATATAATAAAAAAGAAGAAAAACTAGCAATGGCAATGAAAGGGATAAACAGTACAAAATGAATGCCTGGAGATAGCAGAAATTAATTCTAATATATCCATAATCCTATAACAATGTAAATGGACTAAACTCTAGATTTGAAAGATAATGATTTTCCAGACTGTAAACAAAATAAAGAAAAATCTAGCCATATATTGTTTACATGAGACCTACCTAAATTATCAAAATTCAGAAAGATTGAAAGTCAAATGATGGAAAGATACACCAGGCACACACTAATCAAAACAAAGGTGGTCTCAATGTATTTGAAAGCAAACCAAGTAGATTTTAAGACCAATGCATTATTGAAGATAGAGAGAGGCCTACATAGTGATCAAGAGTTTCAATTTGCCAGAAGATAATAATGATTTTTTTTTTGATGTGGACCATTTTTAAAGTCTTGATTGAATTTGTTACAATATTGCTTCTGTTTTGTTTTAGTTTTTTGGCCACGAGGCACGTGGGATCTTAGCTCCCCAACCACGGATCCGACCTGCACCACCTGTATTGGAAGATGAAGTGTTAACCACTGGACCGCCAGGGAAGTCCCAATAATAATGATTTTTAACTCACATGGGCTTCATAATATAGCCTCAAACTATATAAAGCACAAATTGACAGAATTAAATGGAAAATTACAAAACCTCTATCACATTGAGAGACTTTGACACATCTGTAGTAACTAATGGATTAAAGAGATAACAACTTAGCAAGAATACAGAAGATTTGCATATCACAATAAATAAGTTTGATCTAAAGAATGTATATGTAACATTGTATACAATGACTGAAAAATACATGTTTTCTGCAAGAACTTGAGGAACATTATGAAAATTGGCCACATTCTAATCTACGAAGTGAATGGCAATACATTTTTTTTGTCTTCTTGCTTCCCTTTTGTTCCTATCCAATCTATTCTCAACTCTACCCCAACGATCCTGGGAAAACCTAACCTGGATGAGTCATACCTCTGTTCAAATTTCTCCAATGGCTTCACATCATGCTACAAGTGAAAGCTGAAATCCATAGTCATTACAGTAGTCCACAAGGCCTACACACCTACCCTTCCAAGCTGGCTTTGTTTCTCCAATCCCATAACCTCCCCTCTCCCTCAGTGTGCTCCAGGTACACTGGCTGTTCCATTAATACAGTAAGCCTGATTCAACCTCTGAACTGTACACTGGTTGTTTCTTCTGTCAGGATCCTTCCTGCAGATATCTGAACACTCACTCCTTCATCTCCTTTAGGTTATTTTACAAATATTCCTTTTTTACTGAGGCCTCCAACACCCTATCCATAACTCATTCTTTTTCCCTCTTCCCTACTTTATTTTTCTCTAAATCATTTCATGCCATCTAAAACATTACTTATTTTTTTATCTGTCTCCCTTCACTAGAACGTAAATTCCTAGAGTGCATAGCATTTATTCTGCTTTATTTATTGCTATATGACTAATGACTAGAGCAGTTGCTGGTATTTTTGTGACAAATACTGGTAGGATGAATAAAGAATGAAGGAATTTGGAGATTTAAAAGCACTTTTTTATATAACCTTTGAGTCAGAAAAAAAATTATAAAATATTTCAACCTAAATGACCAAAATCACACATATCAAAACTGTAGAATATAGCCAAAGTGGTACTTAGAGGAACTTTATAGTCTTCAGTATGTATATTCAAAAAGAAGAATCATTTAAAAATAATTAACCAGGCATCCAACCTAAGAATAAAAAAAGAACAACATAATAAACCTCCCCAAAATAACGGGGAATAAATAATAAATATCATAGATAAATAAAATAGGAACGGAAGAGGCCACCAAAGCCCCACAAAACAATTATTTGAAAAGACTAATAACTTGCACAAATCTCTGATCATATTAACAAATAAAACAAAATAGAGAAGGCAAAATGGACAATATTAGGAGTGAAAGAGATGACACAACTACAGATACTACAGTGATTAAAAAGATAAAATCATGTTCTGAATAATTTTGTTAATAAATTTAAAATATTAGATGAAATGGGAAAAAATTTTTAGAAATATGCAACCTACCTAAACTCGTCCAATTAGACAAATAGAAAGCCATTAAAGTACAAAATCAATAGTTTAAGTTATCCTACCATAAAACACACTAGAATCAGATGGCTTTGCAGGGAAGTTCCAGAAAATGTGAAATAACAAAGAATTCCAACAATAAATCAAATTTTCCAGTAGAGAAAAAGAAGGAATATTTCCTCCAACTCATTTGGTGATGACATAATAACCTTTATAGCAATTTTTAAAATAGTGTATTAAAAAGTTACAGAACTGGTATCCTTGGAGAAATGGCTGATTCTAGGACTGGGGCTGAAAATGTACACAATAAGCCTGGAGCATCTTTTAGTGCCAGAAAGAAAGCGTTTAAAAAAACAAAACAAAACAAAACAAAATATTTCAATGGTTTGGGTATGTCAAAGGAACATAGGAGGCAACATTTGAGTAACAAAATAAATAACATAGCATTGAGTTGTAACCCAAAATATAAAATAAGTATCCATGAGTCCATAGTGATATAAATAAATAAATAAATAAATAAATGAACAAATAATTAGGGAATTCCCTGGTGGTCCAGTGGTTAGGACTCAGCACTTTCATTGCCATGGGCCCGGGTTCAGTCCCTGGTCGGGGAACTAATATCCTGCAAGCCTTGTGGTGTGGCCAAAAAAAAAGTAAAGGGAGAAGAAACAAGTCTCTTGTGCGGAAGAATTCCAAATAATTTATGTAAATCCTCCTCCCTTAAGGAGAGAGAGCGTAAGTCTCCACTCCTTAATTGTGAACTGTGTATAATAACTTCCTTCCAAAGAGTATACTATGAAAAGTTACAGGAACAAATTGTGAATACAGATGCACTACTCATGAACAAACTAACAACAACCTGAATATAGTCTTGTTGAAAAAAAACCATCATTACCAAATTGGTATTATCCAGGAATTATTTTAATATTACAAAAAATACTAGTAAAATTTACTACATTAAGAGACTATAGGAGAGAAAAAACACATGATCATATTAATAGATCAATAAAACACATTTGATAGAATTCAACATCCTTTCCTAATAAGAATTTTTAGAGAACTAGAAATAATAGGAAATCATTATTAACCTCTATCATTAACTATGGAAGGCAGATCAGCAGTTGCCAAGGTCTAGGTGACAGGGGTTGGGGTGGGGTTGGGGTGAGGAGGGATTGACTGCAAAGGAACATGAAGGGACATACTGGGGTGATGGAAGTGTTTTATATCATGATAGTGGTGGAGGTTACACAACTATATGCATTAGTCAAAAATAAAATTAGTGTTTTCATGTTCTTCGGATAAATATTCAGAAGTGGGATAGTTGGAGATATATGCATGCCTATGTTCATTGCAGCATTATTTACAATTGCCAAGGTATGGAAACAACCTAACTGCCCATCAACAGATGAATGGATAAAGAAGATGTAGTATATATACACAATGGAATACTTCTCAAGGATAAAAAAAGATGAAATCTTGCCATTTGCAACAACATGGATGGACCTTGAGGGTATTATGCTATGTGAAATGTCAGATTGAGAAAGACAAATAGTGTATGATTTCACTCATATGTGAAATATAAAAACAAATAAACCAAAAAAATAAAATAAATGAACAAAGCAAACACATAGATACAGAGAATAGAGTAGTAGATAGAGGGGAAGAGTGAGAGTGTGAAATGGATAAAGGGGGTCAACTGTATGGTGAAGGATGGAAACTAAATTTTTGGTGGTGAGCATACTGTAGTATGTGCAGAAGTAGAAATATAATGTTGTACACATGAAACATGTAATGTTATAAACCAATGTTACTTCAATAAAAAAGTAATTTAAAAAATCATTAAATTGCACACTTAAAATTGGTGAATTTACTTTATGTATATTTTACTTGAAAAAGCTGACAAAACTAGAAAAGGAACTATTAACTTGATAAAGGACATCTACAAAAATGAAAACTGACAAAAATTATAAAACTTCTTGTGTGTTAACTCTTATTTTATCTCCTGCTGCAGCAACCACTTCCATGCTGCCTTTAACGACTTGTTTAACAGTTACTTTCAGGAGCTCCCTCTCCTGGGGCTGCATCCTCTACCTCTCCCTTCCTGGAACCCATGCTGGCCAGGGTTACCTGCATGAGCCCACTTGCACTTATGCATGCAAAACCTAAAAATACAGAGTAGGTAACACCCAATGTCCCATCTTGGACAACAGGGTAAAAAAAAAAAAAGTATCAATCAGTGCTTCCCTCCTTCTTCCCACAGCTGAACAGTTTTGAGATGTTTTTCCTAGAACTCTTCAGAAATTTCAAATGTTCATGAAGAGATGGAGCAACAGAAAATATATTTCATTTTCAGTTTGCAAACTGGCCCCTGTACACGAAGGGCCAAGGGGAGACCAAAGGGGTTGACCACTCCATATTGTTAGGTGGCTTGTCTTGGGTGGATGCAAGATGAGCAGATCTCTGCACCCAACCACCAGAATCTTAAAAGTCTATATAGAAGTCTTAACAGGGTTTAGTCACATATACCATCCAGATGGTCTCAACAACATATTACTCTCTCAAGGCTGCGTCCTTGGAACAGCTCCTAGTGTGGGAATGGTGGGTGTAATTCCAAGGACAGGGGGGTGGGTGAGGAGCCTTTCATTAACCGGGTCCAGGTTGCAGGTCAACTGGTGATCATGTCCGGTTTTTAATGCAGACATTAATGCACTGCTGGTGGAAGTATAAATCCAATAACGGTAAACAAGTGCATACTTGTTGACCCACAATTCCACTCCATAGCATGTAACACTTGCACATAGGCCTTAAGCAATGCTTCCAGAATATTTTGAGCAGCACTCTTCTTAAAGGCATATGAATGAGTCCAAATGGCCTTCCACAGAAGAACAAACAAATATTCATTCATTGTATAAATATGCAGTGGAACATTATGCAAGAGAAAAAAATGAAAGTATAGTAGCTGCATGCATTGGTGTTTACGAAGTTCAAAAAAGTCACAGAAAAAGACATGCTATAGGATTTTATTCATATAGCACTAAATGTGATAAAGCTAAATACTAAATTGCTTATGTGGTAAAAGTATAAAGTAAAAGCAAGAGAATAAATAATAGAAATTTTTAGACCATGTGCACATCTAGGTTGAAGAAAGGATGGGGAGATCAGTGAGGCACATACATGGGGCTCTGAGCTGCTAATATTCTATTCTAATATGGTTAACAAGCACTCATTAATTTCTTATTGGTTAAATTGATATACCTCCCTTTTGTAAATATGCTGTATTTCATAATAAAAAAATGTGATTGTGAAGAAAAACAGCTTTAGGTTGGCGGTTTGCTCAGAGGTAGACTCGGTCAGATACAGACTTGCTTCTCTAGAGTAGAGGAAATCATTAACAATATTTATGGTCATTTGGACATAACCCCTTCTAGGGACCTAACTACATTGTGCTCCAATACCCATCACCGCCTCACCCACGCTCAGTAGTGTCTTCACAAAGTTAAAACAGTATACACAAACCCAGTGGAAACTGAAAAATAGGATTTTAGCTGAGAAATAACCCACGGCCTTCAGGCCATGGGAGAGCCTGTGAAAGCTCCCTCCTAAACAGTGAGAGGCCTTGGATGCCTTGCACCTCTCCTCTTTCCTTTGTGAACCTCCTAAATACCATCTTATTCCCTCAGTTCCACTGGCTGCCACATCCCTGGATTTTACTTCTTGGTCTGGCACTTTTAGGGTTCAAAATCTGTTTATGTGGTCTACCTGGCTTCTCCCCAGGATGCAGGTTCATATATTAATCCTTTATCTGCATACCTTGCATGGCCCATGAACAAGTAATGCTCCAGCCCAGGGCCAGAACCTGCCCTGCTCTTTCATGAGGGAGAAAGGGGTACATATACCGGCTTTAGCTTAGCTCTTTTAACTGTATATTCACATCATTTTTGTGATGCAAAAAACAACTAGCCTGGATGGAGCTGAGCGCAAATATTGGTCCAACTGCAATATCAAAACAATAAAGTTAATACTAAAGCTGTAAAGAATTTTTCTAGGATATGTACCTCTAAGTGAAATTATTGGATGAAACAAAAGCAAGAAAATAACTTTAAATTGAATGCGGAAATTATAATTCTTTTTTGTACAAATCAGAATTTCTCTAAATCTGTAGCTTTTTACATTTGGAAATAAGTGGATATTAAATAAATGTATTTCTTGTTTTGAAAAGATAACTAGATCATTTTATATTCAATCTAACAATTTTTCCTAAAATGGGGTTTAATGTTGATGACCTTTTTCAATAGGTTGGGATGTAAACAAGGTCATATCTCTTTTATTTTTCAAATTGATTGCTTAAAACCTCACATGTTCATACTAGTAGTATGTCCAATTTTCCCTTTTTGAGGGCTTTAGCTTGCATTAACCAAGGAAAAGAAATTTACTTGGTCAATTCTTCTTCCAGAATCTATGCACACAGAAGGCTAGAGAGTCTGGTTCTAATACCATGGTGTTGTCATATGGAGTCACAGCTAGACTTTGGTTGTCTGAGGTCTGATGGTTCCTTGTCCACTGCTGAGGTGAGGCCTTTGGTGGTTTGGATCCTTTGTGGGACAAAGGAGTATCCTGGTCTATGGTTCTAACTTTATCATTCTGTGTGTATGTATGTGTGTACACATGTGTATGTATTTTTAATGTTGCACTCACATTCTCAGCCCTTGTTCTTCCAAGTAGAATGGTACCTCCTCATAAAGGAGCACCTATTTATGAATCTAGTGATATAGGTCCAAGACATTTCCTTTGAATGACTCCTTATTAGAAGTCTCCTAACATCTTTCATAAATAAATGCTTATCTGGGTTCTGTTTTTGCTTTTATTTTAAGTACAAAGAGAACTTAGACACTTAGGACTTATTCCACAGCTGGACTGCAGCTAGATTTTTGTGTAATTATTTCGAACTTTTCACCATTGCTTCTCCCACAGTTAATTTGACAATTACTAAAACATGGGCAAGCACCATAAACAGGTATCATAACAAACAAATAATTCCTAGTAAACACTCATCTCCACAGTGAGTGGGGCTACAATAGATTAGCCTAGTAGCCCTGAGTCTTGAGTATGCCCTGGGCATCAGTTGGCCTGCTTTACCCAGACAGTGGAGAGTGTTAGTTAATTTGGTTAGTTAGTTGGTTGTATAGAAATAGGTTTCTTACATGAGATCATGATACGTTAAAATGACATACAGGAAATTCCCTGGCATTCCAGTGGTTAGGACTCAGTGCTTTCACAGCCGAGGGCCAGGGTTTGATCCCTGGTCAGAGAACAAGATCCCACAAGCTGTGCAGGGTGTGACCAAAAAAAAAAAAAAGGGCTTCCCTGGTGGCGCAGTGGTTGAGAGTCCGCCTGCCGATGCAGAGAACCCGGGTTCGTGCCCCGGTCTGGGAAGATCCCACATGCCGCAGAGTGGCTGGGCCCGTGAGCCACGGCAGCTGAGCCTGCGCGTCCAGAGCCTGTGCTCTGCGGCGGGAGAGGTCACAACAGTTAGAGGCCCGCGTACCGCAAAACAAAACAAAACCAAACCAAACCAAAACAAAAAAGACATATAAAGTATGACAGTACAAAAGATATCTGAACTAGGACATACTGTGTCCCTATATAATATCTTTCACTTAAGATGACATCACTCATCCCTGGTTAACACAGTAGTCTTACAAATTTTTGGTCTGTATTAGTATTCAGATCATGCTTTGCACAAAGTGACCTTGGTGTGTGATTTTTATAAATATTGCTTAGTCTGAAAGACTAAATTTCAAGGTGGAGAAAAAGGCGACTAGCAATGCCAGAGGAAGAAAAAGGATGGGGCGGGGGTGGGGGGGGGAGGGGGTGTCAGTCCTGAGTGGAAGTCTACTAGCAGGAATAGAACAAAAGGCAATTAGCAGTGCTTGTCAACTCTTGTTCCTTCAGTATAACATAGCTTTAGGCCTCCTTGTAAAAAAACATTAGTTAGGAATAATGTAGCGATCTTGATGTTCTATCAATTTCAGATGACAGAAGAGAAAAATTTCAGCTTTACTACTTAACTGCATGGCCTTAGGTAAGTAACTCAAACTTTACGCAACTCAATTACCTCACCTGAAAAGCAGCACTGGCACCTTCTTCTTTGTGTGGCTGTATTCATTTAAGACATTTAAAAAGCATGGGTAAAGCACCTAGAAAATGCTAGAAGTTGATAGGTGCTCAAAAATTATAATTAATAATAATATTAATAAAATGATGTGCAATGAAATCTGATTTGGAGCTACTTACATTTCTCACACACTAGGTTATTAATATTCATGTGTCACAACTTTTAAGTCTCTGACAGTCCTTGACCAGTCATCTGAGTGATGCCCAGAGTATTTTCTCTTTTTCCCAACCTTCTAGCCAAACTTGACAGCACATCATAACAGGGTCTTATAATGGAACTCTCCTTCCCTCAAATTTAGATGAGATACCAAATAGAAAAGATATTGACATGCCAGAGTGAAGGTGACAGAGATTCCCTCTTCCAATTACTGAATTTACAAAGAAAAGAGTAGGATCAATTCCATCTCTTGAACCCCTCAGCCTGATCAACAGCATAAAAAGAGACCTAGAATAGAAGCAGCACCCCTTTATAAAAAGAGTGGCTTTATACGTCCAATCTACAAAGAATTAATGCTAAATGAAGTTTGGAGCTTTGATTAATATATTGCAGCTGGACATTCTTTTTTTTAGGCTGCACTGTGCTGCATGCGGGATCTTAGTTCCCCAACCAGGGACCAAACCCATGCCCCGTGCACTTGGAGTCTTAACCACTGGATCACCAGGGAAGTCCCACAGCTGGACATTCTAATTGCTGAATCAAAATTATATTTGCCACCTAAACTGACGTGGGACTTGCTATTACATGAAAGTGAACAGACACCTATGAGCTCTATAAGAGTTTTCAACAAAGAGTGGAGGAAGATTACTCTGCACTAAAAATGTTTAAAGGGACGTTGGAGGAAAGAAAAAAATTGTTGCCTTTTATTCCTTCCAATGTTTTTATAGTGGTACAATACACATAACATAAAATTTACCATTTTAACCATTTATAAGTATATGGTTCAGTGGAATTAAATTCATTCATAATGATGTGCTACCATCACCACTATCAATCTCCAGAATTCTTGTAAAACTGAAACTCTAAATCCATTAAACAGTAACTCCCCATGCCGCCCTTCCTCCCAGCCCCTGGCAACCACTACTCTACTTTCTGTAAGTTGCCTTTTGAATCATATTTTTTTCAAACAGACTTAAATTGGGGAATCATTTTTAACTCTTCACTCTTCAGTATCACATACCTTGGTTGTTTCCAAACAGGCCTTGCATGTTTTTCTATATAATGCTTTTCCAAACTTTTTTCTTCTTATGGAGTCGTTGTCAAATATATTATTGAAAGTATAGTCAACTCTAACTAAATCTAGAGAAATTTCTCTATTTCTGATCTCTTTCCATTTAAAGCACCATTAATGATTACCACCAACACTATCCTCGTTTATGTACACAATTTACTATCTTAACATTTGTTCTGATACTACCCAGAAGGGATAATGGGAAGGCAAGAAACCCATTACAAGACCAAACATTGCAGCATTAGCAGATGTGATGAGAAACTTGGACATAGTTGGAAAACCATTTGAAAGAGTGAAGGGAAAATGGAGCGGTGAAAAAGCCACTTCAATAGTGAAGAAGTCTGGCTGAGAGCAGGGATCAAAGACAGAGTGAACATTTTGCACTACAGATTCAGCAATCCTATGTCTGGATTTTGCAGGGCACTTTTGATTTTTAATATTTTGCCTTGTTGTTCCTTTAGAACACTTAGTTGGTCAGACCTTGTGTACTAAATTTTGGTTTGATGACATGTTGATTGGAATGGATCTGGCTTGGTAATGGCAAAACCAGCCCCATATTCAGTAAAACAGCAGTAGGAATATTATCCCAAAATACACAGACAGTTTTCGGTTTGGGGAAATTGCTCACACCCAAGTGAAATTTGACTGTACATCAGGGAAAGAAGGTTCTACATATTTCCTGGGGAGAGACAAGGATATTCACCAGTATTTGATGTCATACAAATAATTGAGTATGGGCTGTGCGTGCTGTGTGGTGCTCTGTGTGTGTGTGTGTGTGTTTCAATTTGATTTACTGCTTGCTTATTAAAAAAAATAATAAGCCAGAATGTGGATCATGTGAGAGACTAAATATGACAACAGCAGAAAAAGAAATAAAAAGAGATAAGATTTTTAAAATGGGAAAAGGTAAATCATGTACACATACTTTAGAAATGCCTTTTGACTGTTTTAACCACTCTCTCCGTTTTTCTCACTGGACTTAGGGAAAGGGAGTAAACACCAAAAAACATCGGGAAAATACCATGAGTTTAAAAGAATATGATAAATGAAAGTAGAATTAAGAAGCATGGCATAACTGAAGGGATTTTGCAGCAAGTCTATCAATATTTAAAATCACACCCTTTAAAATAATTTCTATTTTAGTTTTGCTGACTCCAAAGAACAACATTAATGTATTTACTTTTTCTTACATTATTTGATCCTGTACTCAGACACTTGCGCAAAGAATGAAAACCAGATTTGGGTTTTCTCCTAAAAAGAAGCCTGTTTCTAAGAGAGAAATGTACTCCAGGAAAGGCCTGAGAAACAGCAGCACACACTAATTCAGTCAATGAAAAAATATGTTAAAAAAGATTTAAAAACCCAAAGCACAAAAAACACACACAAAATATGTGCTCTCCCTCCTGGACACACACAAAGTATTAAAATGTATGACCAAAGAAATGTCCAGAAATTGATATGAAAGTGACAGTGAATTGGTAAAAAGGTTCAAAACATGTTGAGAAAAATTGCAAAAGATATTGAATAGAATATATTAGAAAAATGTACTTCTCTGAATGTGTTTAAGAATCTGCTTTATCTGTCTTGCTTTATCAAAATTGGTGATATCTTGTCAAGAAATAATAAAGGGTTATCAGAAATCACAGCTTCACTTAGTTCACTGTAGGGTGATGGTGTCAAAACATAGAATGGTGGCGTCAATCACCCCAATTCTATGCCAGCTAAGAAAAATTGGTCCCTACAAGGGTTACTAGCCTGTCCTTCAGTCTCAATTGTCAATTCTAATAATCAATAACTTTTATTTATCTTCTATTTTTTCCCCTGACCTGCCAACTATTCATATATAATTGAGCTTTTATAATTTTTAAAGTAAATTTCATTTGTCTTTCACTTTAGTTTTCTCTTCATCATACTGAAAAATCCTGTATCCATTCACTCCACACATCATGTCCCCTGGATAAACTTTCCCAAATGACATCTTTAGCTTACTCTCGCCTCCACAGGCAGCTTATGCTCTCAACACTGTTCACTGGCACACCATTTTTTGTTTGTCAGTTCATCAATTAAGAATAGTATATGTGAGTTTCCCAAATCTAATAACTGGGTTGGCAAAAGATAAGGAATTTAAAAAGAGTCTGGAGATCAAATGTCTAAGTGGCCTGAGTTTGAAAGCACAACAATGCAGCTTCATCCTCTTTCTTTACCTACACATATCATTTCCAGGCCTGTGACTCTCTGTATTTGATGGTCTTTATCAGTGTCCTGCTGTACTTTGTTCTACGATGCTCTTTCAGATGACTAGGCTAATTGAACTTTTGCCTTTCACTTCTTGATCCTTAGTAGTTTATTTATGTGCTGTGAAGTTGCAATAAATGTCTCAAAATGAATTCAGAAAAAGCCAGGGGTCACTCTTAGTGTTCCTCAGTCTTAAAAGTTGCTATTTAATGTGCACTTGAAGAAGCATCATCATTTGTCTTCATCAGTCAGTTAACACATCTTCAGACTCTTGGGACTACACTGAGAATGACAGCTCTCAGAAGCAGGTGAAAAAACAACAAAAAAAGGTGGTTTAGAACTATTGAATCAAGAAAACCCTGATGACCCTTATGGAGTAATCATTGCCAGTGGGATCAAAATCAGTGACAATTAGAGCCTGCTGAGAAGTGGACATGAAAGAAACTCCATTCTCCTGGTCACCACATAATGCATTGAAGAGTAAGGAAGAAAATGGTGATTTTTAAAAATTCTCTTAGCAGCTGCTTTCATGCAGCTACCTGCAGTAGAGGTTGAGCCCTGAGAGACCTGAGAAGATGATGTAGATCAGGCACTTCCCAAACTTTAATTTGTACACTGATCACTATGGATCCCACTAAACTATAGATTCTGATTCAGTTAGTCCAGGGAGAGGTCAGGAATCTGCATTTCTAGTAAATTCTCAGGTGACTCCAGTACTGCTGGCATCTGTGGACCACAGTTCGAGGGGCAAGGATTTAGAGCCATAGGAATGAGCAGATGGATAGAGAAGGAAGGGTTGGGACTGACAGTGAGAGAAGAGAGAACAGATGCGGGCTCTGATGAGACAAGCAAGACGTGGAAGGCTTTCCTCTTTACAGTGTAGCACCCTTTCCTCATGACTCCATAAGTCATCAGAAAAGTTCCATAAATTCAAAACTATACGGTGCTACTTGATGTGTTTTTCCTGGAAATTTGCTGAGGGCTGACATTTGCACCCAGGTTGGTTAGGGGTAGAATTGAGCATTTGACTAGATGCAGAACCAGATACAGAGAAGAACAGAAGCAG
This sequence comes from Pseudorca crassidens, assembly GCF_039906515.1. Taxonomy (NCBI): domain Eukaryota; kingdom Metazoa; phylum Chordata; class Mammalia; order Artiodactyla; family Delphinidae; genus Pseudorca; species Pseudorca crassidens. The sequence goes on from NC_090317.1 coordinate 102,866,814, forward strand.
CAAGGATTTGGGAAAGGATTTTGGATTCTGAAGGATCATGAAATTATAGAGTTAAACAAAGTTTCCCTAAATCTCCTAGGGACAAGAAGGCCTTAGCTGACATCTGGCTTATGCTAATATAATAATTATGATTAGTGCTTACCATATGCCAGACATTACACATTATATAGATTACCTCATCAATCCTCACAACAACTCGATGACATAGGTATCACCCTATTTTATAAAGAAGGGATCTGACGTTAATGGCAAGCCCAAATCCATACACTCAGTAGGTTCCAGAGTGATTATCTTAACATTGGTCTGGCTGAATCAAAACAATCCCCATTCTTGTTTACCAAAGACCAGAAAGCCTGAAAGGAAAGAGGGGAAAATGTGAAACAGGTAAAGTTGAAAAAAATGATTCAGGGAATGATAAAAAGCTCTGATCTTCATATTGTTCTGATATTTCTACCAATATCTGTTTGGACCTGAATGAACTGACATTTTGAATTTTGACAAACTACTGATGAATCATGCAGTACTCACTAACTTTACCGACACATTTTAAAAGGTGAAATCTAGAGCTGAGAGTTACACTGGAATACAATTCCTAAGAGGATCTTTTTTCCACTAGCCTCAATCCCCCAGCATTGCTGACATTTAAGACCACCTTTTGGAAATTCCAGAGAGAAATCGCTTAGCTGCTTTCTTCTACTTGGAAGTGTGAATATAAGTTGCTCCAGGTACCCTCCTTTCTACTTAATCCTTTTTTAATTTCAGCCTTTCCTTCAATTAACTTTGAGCCATTGCTATACTTGAGATGTATGAATTCGGGTTAATTTTTTTTCCATCGTGAGTGTGAGTACTTCAGGCCACAAAACAGAGAAGGGATCCACACTTTCTAATGAAAGAGAACTTTCTTACACTACAGAGTCCCTATCAGGAGAGCGCTTGTAAGGGCTTCCAGTTACAACAATTTTAAGACCATCTATGTTACAAAAAATAAACACATGGGAGAGGATAAAACAGTGCCAACCATCATGGATGAAACTTTTTTTGAGATGAAAAACTGACACTGTTGCAGTCTAATTTGGGAGGGGAGGTTCTAAGCAGGCACTTAGAATTTTTCCATCAAGTCACAGGTGTCTTCATTTAAATGTCCAAGAGTAAAAGGGCTCTGAAAACCCAGCAAGAAGTGCACAAAGATGGCTTTAGACTGAAATCTAAAGTCACAGAGAAAGCTTAGCTAATGGGTTCCAAAGAGAGCAATGGAAAATGTGAACAACTTCCCATGATGATTCCTAATGATGATGATCCATCTCTACTCTAACTTCCCTTGACTTGTGTTTAAGTCAAACCCAAGTCATGATTCAACACTAGTCCCCTTTGAGCTTCACCAAGCAAAATCTAGACCTGGTCATCCTACCCCTTTATTTTTGAGGCTTCCATTGTTCCAATTTCGATTTAGTCCTCAAGCGGGGGGCACACCAGGAGAGATGTAGAAATGATGTATCCTGATGATGATGGCCAAGGATAACTGAAATGCCACTAGGATGAGAATGTGTGGGTAGGCATGCATTTGCTTCAGGGTAACTGAAAGTTTCAATTTATAGTTGTAGAAACAAAGAAACCAGAAGTTTAAAAATGCAGGCATACACTCCAATAAAATGTTTTTTAAAAATGCAGCCATGGGGCTTCCCTGGTGGCGCAGTGGTTGAGAGTCCGCCTGCCGATGCGGGGGACACGAGTTCGTGCCCCGGTCCAGGAAGATCCCACATGCCGCGGAGCAACTGGGCCCGTGAGCCATGGCCGCTGAGCCTGCGTGTCCGGAGCCTGTGCTCCGCAACGGGAGAGACCACAACAGTGAGAGGCCCACATACCACAAAAAAAAAAAAAAAAAAAAATGCAGTCATGAAGTACAAGAAGTGCTTATACTTACTTGGTCATTTCTCCACAAAGCTCTAAGTGAATACAAATAAAATATAAATGTGGAATAAAACTTGTGCCATAATTGATTTTGTTAAGAAAATAGAAGCTTGAAAAAGAGATGGAAGAGGCATTTAGAATTAATCCCACTGGGAATATTCTGATTTTCCCTGTATTTCTAGTTCCCGGGCATCTGACACACTTCTTTCATTACAATAAACATATTTACTTTAAAACTAATCATCCTTCAACTCCAGTGGCCTCTTGTGTTTTCCCTTTCATGATTTATTTCCTTTCTCTGTGGGCAAGTAAATTATTATGGTCATAGGCGCTATTATGAAATAAGAAGTAACTTGAAGTCAAAACTCACACATAATGTGAAACGATGGATGTGCTCTTACTGACTTAAATCTAACAGATTCAATATTATACATTTTTAAATCATAAAAGACATTAGAAAATGATTGAATATAGTTATTTGGATGTGGAATTCTTCATCGTCATCAATATTCTTTTCTTAAAAGAGCAGAAGTTGTAATTATTAGTCACAATTATTTGTGATAACTCTAAGCCAACAATTTTGTGACAACAGAAGAAATCTCAATAATGCAATACAGAACACACCATAACCTGGAACTCTCTTGGACCTTATTAATTATCATAAATAGCAGGCAGGACTTATTATATCGTGGTTTCACTCACATCAGAATCCTTCTAGCATGGACCTCGAGAATGGAATTATAGTAAAGAGAGTAAACCACTGAAGTAGTCTTTGTTTCTAATTTCTAAAGTATTTTGCCAACATTATTATCTGTTACACTGGACAAACAGCTGGTGGATATTTCTAATCTTTTAACGGTTGCTTCATAATTTTCTCCTCCATTCTATTTCTTCCTCTCTATAGCAAACTAGTGCCTGCTCTAGGAAGACCTTTCCAGCAGCTGGAAAGAGAAGCATGACTTAAAATTGCAGAGCCAAACTGCCCTGTCCCTGATGGATAAAGCTTACTTTATATGCATGGTGACCTGGATTCAGAAAAACTGGATGACACCTCCCCACTGCCTACCTAAAGAAGGGGCACAGGATTGACATTGACCAGAGGCGGCTGTGACAGTGACAAGTTTGGTGACTTGAAGAGTGTATGAGATTTTCTGGGATCATTCCTGAAAACAGTACATCATTTCTCCCTTCCTAACTGATTACATCCCTTCTGAGTGATCCCAAAGGACTGAACCTTAGTAGTTGTACCTTTCAACTGCTAAGCAAATGTAGAGATGGTGCCCTTGCTGACAGGCTGTGAGCAGACAATGTGACATTTACTCCTCTTTATTCTCTCAAGACACATTCAAAGTCTGGAACGTGCTCCCTCCTCACCCCCCCATCTCTTCCATATCCTCTACCTCCCACCATGACACTTCCCTACTTTTCTGAATGAACTTCTCAATCTCTTCCATCTGACTTCACCTCTCACATTGCTGCCCTGTTTTTCTGGCCTGACTGATGCAAGCCTGAGGCGGATCTCTTCCTTTACTTCAGAGTCTGGGAATGACTCCTTCCTGTCTTTCCCTGGCTATACAACTCAGGCAGAGTTCCATGTCAGAGTTCTATGACTCCAATTCTCATGGAGCTCCTATACCATGGGATAGAATTTGGGCCCTTAGCCTTTGCCTCCCTGAGGTCTAGGGAGAGGGGTGACCATGGTGATATGGTGCCCAGGCTAGGTTCAGGTGAAAGAGGGGGTGTCTGGCCTTTGTGTGGCACCATAATGAAGGGCCAAAAAGTCATCACTTCCAAGAGATCTCTAGTAAATTCGCCTAAGCAAGGGACTCTTTCTTCACAGTTCAATGTAGGCCCATATCATTTCTCAGTTATGGGTCTTTTTTTTTAAATTTATTTGGCTGTGCTGGTCTTAGTTGTGGCATGCAGGATCTTCATTGCCGTGTGTGGGATCTTCGTTGAGGCATGCGGAATCTAGTTCCCTGACCAGGGAACCAACCTGGGCCCCTTGCATTCAGGTGCGGAGTCTTAACCACTGGACCACCAGGGAAGTCCCTCAGATATGGGTCTTTTTCAATTCTTGTTTCTACTCCCCTCCTACACACACACACACACACACACACGCACACGCACACGCACACACACACCCCCCTTAGCTGTCACCTCCCATCCTACTTCCAGACAGATACCTTTTTTGTTTTTTGGTAGGTTTTCATTCAATGTTAACTATGAATCTCTGCTCCACCGTTTCCCTTTTTAGAGTAAATGCAGGTCCACTATCCCTTATATGAAACCTCTGGGGCCAGCTGTATTGAGGAACTTTTTCAGATTGTTGAATGACGCTATGGTTCATATGTTGTAAATTAGACAACACCCAACAGGGTTTGTGGCTCCATATTTATTCACACTAAGTGGGATAAACCAAAACCATACATAGCCTCACATCAGTTTGTAATTGTTTTTTGTTTTTTTATTTGTTTGTTTTTACCAAATGAGTTTGCTACAAACTTATGAAAAGGAAAAAAAAAGAAAAAACCCTTCTGTCTTGAGAGCTTTTTGTATTTTTAAAATGAGGATTAAGGATTGGTGATCTGTATTATGCTGTGCAAATTCTAGACATATTAAAAGAGGAATGGAGTATTTTAGGAGAATTTGGCTTTTTTGTTGTTAAAAATGCCTTATTTTTCTAATTTTTGAGACAGTACAGAGACAATTTTATAGGTGGTACAATGAAGGATGGAGTTGTTCAAGTAAGCAGTTTAGTACAAGCCGGAAAAACGAAGCAAGGGGAGGGTGGGGCCGGAGGAGGAAGGAAGCCCAAACTAGATGGAACGAAGATAAAGAAAATACTGGCAGACTGGGACTGGAACTTATTAAAGGGCAAGTGATAGAACTTGGAGAACAAAAAGATAACTTTGAGGGCATAGTCAAGAAATATTCTTAAAAATTATTTTCAAATGTACCTTATAAATCCACGAACATATATCCAGGTAAAAGAAAGATATTCCAAGCCTGGTCCTCCCTATTAATCGTCCTGGCTTATAACTTTGCAGTGTTCCATTAGGAACTGTTTTCAAGGATAAGCATGTAAGCTTCTTTCTCCTTGGAAGGTTGGGAGGCCAAGAATCCTGTTGGAAGTTAGAGGTTCCGGAGCTCAGAGTGCTCTAGCATTCTTTGTTAAGTGCGGTAAATATCACGATGGAGAGGTAGGGGAACAAATGTAAGAAAACAATGGGTTTTTATTTCACATTGAGTTGGTTCTTATTCTCGTCATTTGACACTAACTCAACTGTTTCTTGCATTCAAAATGTTGCTTCGGTCAAAATGTAGTCAGCCCTATGGAAAGGTGATTAGAAGAAAAGAAACTGTTATCCGCAAAAAGTATGAACTCCCGCAGCGTTGAGGATGGTGTTTCATTAAAAGAGAGAAGGCATTTCTTCCATTCTTCAGATCTTAACCACTATTTTTGGGTTTCTTCCCAACTTTTTCAGACAGTGAAAGATCTGGGAACACCCCTACCCCCAATGAACTATCAATAAGTTGTTTCTTTTATAGGAAAAAGGGCAAGTAGTCAGAGATACAGGAGACAGATAACCTACCAATCACAAGCTGAACTATAGTCAGTTACAAATTGCAAATTCAGTTTCAATGGGAGTTTATTCCTCATGTACAGGGGGGAAAAAATAGAGCGTCTCCTTAAAAACAGAGACAAGGTCGAACTGGGCTGAATCCTTAGCCCCAAGCACACAGTAAATATGCGTAGATTCATTACTTAAAGATATGCCACTTTTCCTATGCCAGGCCCTGGGCTAGGTCTTCGGGGCACAGGAAAAGGTTAATGCAATGGAGGGATTCAGATCCCACTTGGCATAATGTAAAGCCGAATGAATAAAGGTTTTAAATAACGTACAAAGAACACAGCAGCGGGGAAGCAAGTACGGTTTACATCACATTTGGTGGGAGCTCTCATTCCCATTTTAGCTCCTGCGTTCTTTCGTTTCACGCCGCCCTTCCTAGGGGGCGCGAAAGGAGGCGAGCCCAGAGAATAGAAGCCGCAGTAGGCCGGCGGGGAAAGTTAGGAAATAGGGAAAACTGGCGGGAGGGGGCGGGGGGGGGGGGGAAGAGATCGCGTCCAAGACTGCGTCCATCCTGAGTTTGAAAAGAGAACAAAATGCCTTTTGTCACTTTTCTCCACCTTCTTCCAAATCCCCCCGGGATGAGAAATTGGCGGGGCGGGAGGGGGTGTGTTACATCGCTGAGAGAGAACCTCTCTTTGCTCCAATGGCCACAGCCCAAGAAACCTAGGAATCTACAGCTGACGCCTTCTAGAAAAGGACCCACCCCAGCTCGCTAAGAAAAGGAAATCCACGTGACGGGAGGGGGTGGGGGCGGGAAGCCAGGCGACCCCGGAGCGAGCGCGGCCAGGGGCGGGGCCGGGGGCCGGGCAGCTTCGAGGAATTGCCCCGCGCAGCGGTTCTGGGGCGGAGGGCTCGCATGGGGCTATGTGGGCGCAGCACACTAGGGTAGAGGACTCAATGCGCGCGCACAGCGCACGGTGGGCAGAGAGAGAGCGGACCCATTCCGCGCGCACCGGGCAGGGGTGGGGCGGCCGCAAGCCTCTCGCGCCGGGAGCCTGGAGCCAGGAGCCGGAGCCTGACGTCGGCCCGGGTGCTGACCGCTGCCCCTCCCCGCTCGGCACCGCCTCCCGCAGCCGGGGAGGGGCCGGGGCGGAGCGAGCGAGCGGGGCAGCGCCGGGGCGGAGCGGGCGCAGGCAGAGCGCTGCGCGGGGCCGGCGGCGAAGGTCCACGGCGGGAACGGCGTCGCTGCGGCTACCTACGACCCGGTCCCCGGCCGGCCTCCCCTCAGATCCACCTTCGTGGCGCGGCGGAAAGCGCGCGGATCCCCGAGGGAGCGAGTCCACGCGCGCGGCGGCTCGGCTGCTTCCCTCCGTGGGAGGTCGGGCTCCCGGCTCTCCGGACCCGCCTGGCATCCTAGTCTCCGGCGGGGCGGGCCGGCTGCGGCGCCCGGGACATGGCTTCGGCGGGCAGCGGCATGGAGGAGGTGCGCGTGTCGGTGCTGACCCCGCTGAAGCTGGTCGGGCTGGTGTGCATCTTCCTGGCACTGTGTCTGGACCTGGGGGCCGTGCTGAGCCCGGCCTGGGTCACGGCCGACCACCAGTACTACCTGTCCCTGTGGGAGTCCTGCCGGAAACCCGCCAGTTTGGACATCTGGCACTGCGAGTCCACACTCAGCAGCGGTGAGGGCCCGGCGCGCCGCGACCCCTGCCTCCCGCCCCGGACCTCCCCGCGCCCCGCTGCCTGGACAGCTACCGCCTCTACCCGCCTCTCCTTGTGTGTCCCCCACCCTAGTCCGCCCCCTCCATCCTGGCCCTTCGCGGATCCTCGGGCTCCAGCCAACTCCCTGATCTCCACCCCTCACCTCTCCCCAATCCCGGTCGCCAAACCCAGTACAATGTCCCACGCCCTCTCCTCCCGTGGCCATTCCTCGGGCTCTGGAGTAACACGTATGCTATTTTGGGTAATTGTTATCATTTAAGGCGAGAACCATGTGGCTGTGTTGAAAATGCAACGCCTTCCACACCCGCGTTAAAAAAGACACAAGCAAAAGCGCCCCAACTCCCATCAGGATGCTGTGGGTTCTGTCTGCCTTCCCCACTTCTCTCTCAAGGAGGAATGTGCCTGAGTTTACCTCTGAGTGCCCCCGTTTCTGTCTGTTCTACTCCACTTTACCTGGGTTTTCCCGTGAGTTTCGGTTTGGATTTTAGTTCCTTAAATTTTTGAGCGATGTGAAGAGTTGGGAGAGGGACAGGCTTTAATTTCCTTGCCTTTTTTGGTGACGCCGTCCTTGGTTGAGAGTTGCTCTTCTTTCTTTCCCACTCCAGATGCCTCTTCAGTCCTCCAGATCTTTCTTGCTCTTCTGCATGAGGTACTCACAGATGCCTGGAAAGTTGTGGCTTATTCAGCCAGCCCTGGAAACAGCAAAGGGATGGGGTGGACGACGGAGAATTAGGTAGTCACGGAGGGCCTTTACAAACACTTTACTCTCTCCTTGAGCCCCGGTTGCCTTCCCCTGCCCTCCCAATGTTACGCCCTTAGCAGAAATCTGACAACTTCCGATTTCTTGCTGCAAACCCCTATTCCTCGCTAATCTTGATTCTTGAGCTGCTGGTGTCAGTGCAGAGAAAGGGGAATAAAAGGCAGAAGACCAGGCTGTGATTTTATACACTTACACGCGCACCCCTGAGAAACTCATTAAATTCCTTCGTGACAGTTCCCTGTCTTCTCTGGGACTATTTATAAAGCCTTACTGGAAACGTGTCAAGTTCCAGGCAAGTTGAAATAGGACAAAGAGCCACAAAAATCAGATTTGCTTTTGTCTTTGGTTTCTTGTTATAAAAGAAATTAGTGCACTTGGTTTAGTTTCTTCCATAAATTTGTCTGTTTACAAAAGGCTTTTTCTTTGATATTACCTCAAAATTTCTATTGAAGGATTTCGTCTTTGTTGCTTAATTTACTGTGGAGGGGACTGGTTGGCAGCGGGAGGTCAACATTTAGGTCTTTTAATTCTTTCAGGGTTGGTTGTTTACAACTAAAGATAAAATAAATTGGTAAAATGCCTTTCTTCAGTAACCAGGGGATCCAAATAAACTTTGGAGAAAATATGCTTTCTTTCCCCTCTCCAATAGAAATGGAAATTTATGTAGGAATGCCAGCTCCAGCACGTCTCCTTAGCAACGTGAATCTTTTGCCCCTTTCTCTCTGTCTCCTGAAATAATAGCCCCCTGATTGCATAAAGACTTTTCAGATAGGTAGGAGAAACAAGCTTCAACTCCCATTTTCTTTTCAGGCCCGTATCCTTTTCTCTCGGCCAGGAATGTGGGGAATGGGGAGAAGCCAGCTCGAGTTTGTGGCGCGTCTGCAGTGTTTGCTAATCTTTCCTTCATTGCCTCCATACCCATTTATCTTTGCTTTTTTCCTCTCTAAGCACAAGCTTAATGCAAATATAGTTGTAATAGGACTCTGCAAGGTAAAAATCGGAGGCTGGTACAGCTTCTGATTTTTTCTTCTAAACCCGTTATTCTACCCTCTTGCTGAAACTCATACTGCAGCATTTATTTCTTGTTGCGTTCCTGAAAATAAAATAGTTTTCCTCCTAGAAAAAGTACACTTCAGAAGCAAATTGGGCTGGTGGAAATGGTTTTGTTGGAGGCTATCTGGAACAAGTTATTGACTTTCTTTATGTAGTAGCAGTTCATTTTTCCTCCCCAAGGTGGTGGTGGACGGGGAGGATGCAGGAGGAAAGGAAACAAAATCTGGAAAATCGCTCATCTCCCCACTTTACAAAGTCTATTTTCTTACAGTGTTCGGTGCACTTGAAGCTTCTGTGCACCAGTATTCTGAAACAAGGGGGAAGCTTGAAGTGAAACGAACAATGTTTTCCTTGCCCGTTCCAAAGGGCAGGCAGCTTTTCTCAGTCTGTTTGCTGTGTTGAATAGCAGAAAGCAGGGAGGGAAATGTCTTCTCTGAAGATTTTAAGAGATCCACTTCTTTGTCTCGAAATGAATTACCTCAGGAGGAACCACCAAGGACAGTTTTACTGAAGGCCCTTTACCAGCATCTTAAGGGCTTAATTAAAAACCTTTGTCTTAATTAGAATTGAAACTGCCGTGAAGAGGCAAGCTTGTAAATACAGAAGGGAAATTTGAGGAATGTTTCTACCGATGACAATATGTCCTACTTAGGCCCAGTTCCTAGGGAAACTTTCCCCTCAGCCATTATTTTTAAAGCCGCATTTTAATTTTGGTACCAAATGTGCATCGTTTGCCGCTTATAACCTGTTTTATGGTTTTAAGCAAAAGCAGCAGAACCATTCCTTTTGTGTCCTGGTGTATTGTAGGTTGCGTCAGCACTTCTAGTACGAACCAGTAATCCGGGTGTCAGTCTACTGTAATGCTTTTCTCCGGTGTCCCAATTCAGTGTATGGGGGACTATCCAGGCATTCATCCTTAAGCTGTAAATTTCCCAAAAAGACAAATGAGAAAATGGCTAATAGACTGTCATTCGCGGTGGAAACAGGAAAAAAATAAATTAATTAAGTATGCTTGTTAGGAAGTTTAGAATAGGAAGTACTCACATGGCTGCTGGCCACAGAATTTCTAAGGATGATTTTGGCAGCCTTTTAATACATCTTAAATATTATTTTTAAATGATAGTAATGTTTTAGACTTTTGCTTAGTCGCATTTAGTTTTGATAACTTTTTTCCTAGAATATAATTACAGGGTTTCACAGCCATAGCAATTATAAGAGAATCCTTAGTACAAATAGGATTACTCAAGTGTATATAGAAAGCTGACACCCTAAACTTGACTTCAAATGTACTGTATAACCTCTAGGGTAATTTTATACTTCTTCTTTAAAATTTATAAATACGTAGCTATTTCATATAAATCAGATTGCTTTTTTGACGTCTGTGTTATTTACTGACTAAGCAAAATGTAAGGGTGTGCAGATGGCCAAATGAACACAATTTACTGAGAGTAATTTTGGGATATAACAAGTGGCATTTATCCAGCTTTCCATCCACAAAATACTTGATTAAATAGTTGGTTCCTTTTTCAAGGAATATTAACATTAGCGCACTGTCCTAAAAATAGCTGCATTTGTAACGAGTCACTGGCAGTTTTGAAATGGCAGTGTGCTGTAGGCTAATAACAGGTGAATATTATTATTTTCAGTTGACAAGGGGTTCTTTTAAGAGTGCTTTGTATGTAGCTCATTTTTTAAAAACTGTGATATAAAAATCCACTTTAAAAGGCATTATAAGAAAACCTGTCTTGGGTGGTAGTTTAAGATAAACGGAACTGCCTAAACACCTGCAAATCTTAGAAAATCTGAGATACAGTGATTCTGAGTTCAGATGTGTATCATCTGTGCATATTTTGAATCCATATCTTAATTGGGAAACGTAATTTCATTGGAAAACTTTGCAATGTGATTTACTCCACGGAAAATTCAGCTTGTTGCTTGAAATGAGTTGATATTGATGCATGTTTACAAATAACTCAGCAAGCCTGGAGGTCACAACAGTTATACTCTATTCTGGTTTCCTAAGAAAGAACAGAAGTAGAACAAATGGAATTTTTTTTAACCTATACAGCGTAGACTGGTGGAAAATTATTCAAAGAGCAGCACTTAGCACCAAAACTTTCTTGATTAATAATCCAGAGAAAACCCAGTATAACATTTAAAGATCTTGATGATGATTTCCTTTTAAGGTCTCCTAAGACTCTGAAGTTCCCCAGATTGATTTTTACAAAGGACATTTTAATCTGTGGGCAGATATAATTCCTCTTTTGTTCACATTTGTAGAATGATTGTAATCTCCAGGGAGCCATTTAGATCAATCTTTGTCAGCTAAGGGATTTGATGAATATGTGAGAAGCCTGGCCTTTCATAAAACCTTTCAAAACAAAACCAAAACAAACAAAAGCATATCTCAAGCAATAGATTTTGCCCGCTGTCAGGAATAAATTTGAAGAATCACTTTCAGGTTTCTGTTTAATACTAAGCCCACTTAGTGAGACCGCAAAGTACTACTGGATATATTAGTGAAAAGGATTTTAGGTGCTCCAAAATAAGTCCCTGGATTATATTACCTAAATATCACAGTAAACTTCTTTATGAACTCTGATAAATTATAACATAATCCTCTAGGAGGGCAGAGTAGTGTTGTGAAGAATATATGAGGCTTTGGATTCAAACTGCCCTGAACTTGACCACTTACCAATCATATGACCTCATACAGCTTACTGTCATCAGATGATTTGTCATGAAGATTAAATATGCAAACATACCTGCTCATTAGGGTTGCATTTCTTCCTTATATATTCAGAGAAGCAAACCCAAAGTGATAATTTTTTTCAATAATTGAGGACTTTTTCCTCCTTAAGTGGTAAACTTTTTTTGCATTGAATGATGAAGTGTGTTGTTAGTCTCAAATTTAAATTTTGATATGTACTTCCCAGCATTTAACAGTGCTCTTGGTAAATCATGATCACAAATTTATTGTCTAATAGCTACCTTTTATTCAGTACTACTCCAGGCCAGACATCTCTATTATTCCCAGTGTTGAATAAACTTGCAGTTTAGCTAATGTTATCTCCATATATTATTGAGGAGACCAGGTATTTTTGTAAGTTTACCAAGTTCTCAATCCGTGGTAGGGACAGGTTTTCTCCAAGAGTGTTCCAGTTATTAATGCTGGAAAACAAACCAACCCCAAAGTTAGTGGTGTCAAATGACAGTTATTTTTTTATGCTCATGACTTTTGTGGGTCAGGAATTCAGATAGGGCATAATGAGGATGGCTTGTCTCTGCTCCAGGATGTGTGGAGCTGGAGCTGAGGGTGATATGAATGGCTGGAAACTAGGACATCTGGAACTGCAGGATCTTCTTCCAAATGGTTTCATGGGGTTTGACTTATTGTTGGGAATGGCTGGGAGGCTGGACTCAGCTGGGACTGGCCTTTCTAGCATGATGGTCTCAGCATAGTTGGACTTCTTTTCTTACAGGATGAGTAGTTTTGCTGAGAGCAAGGGTTCAAAGAGAACCAGTCTCTGTCTAAAGCAGCCTGGGAAATCACAGAGGAGCCATATGTATAGTCCAGATTCCAGGGGAGGAGAATTGGGCTCTACTTCTTGATGGAGCAGTGGCAAGGTCACATTGTAGAAGAGCATGTAGGATAGGAAATGCTCTTGGGCCACATGTGCAAGTATAGTCTGACACTGGAGTCTAGCCGGAAATCTGCATTCTTTCTTTATTGCCTCTGAAGAACCAAGACAACTACATAGCTTCTTTCTTTAAGAACTTTGAATCAATTGTATAAATAACATTTGGCTGGGGCAAAAACTGCCCTCAACCAACACATGGCTTTAATGATTAGTCGCTTGTATGGGATTACTCTAGATTTGGAATCAAATGACCTCAAAAACTTAACCTGTCTACAAAATAGAGAACGTTTTTCTCTCTATATATTCAACCTTAGGTCATTTTTGGATTATAGTCTCAAATGATCAAGGATCAAACTGATTAAGAATCTGAACTCTTAATTTGCTACTTCATGATAAAATTTTAGCCTTTCTTAGAAGGTTTTGTATGAGTCTGACAAGATGGTTTGTACATGAACACTAAAATGTAACAATTCCATACAGGAGCCAAGTTTTGTAGTGCTAGAAAGGTATGAGAATTGCAGGGATGTTTTTTGTTTGCTTGTTTTTTCATTACTTTAATAACATGATTCTTCTCTTGATAATTGCCCATATGTTGAGTCACAGAATCACAGCACATTTGGAGTAGAAAAGATTTTAAAAAATAATCCTGCCCGATTAAATTTATTGCATGGACAAGAAAAATAAGGCAAGACAGAATATTAAAGACTCAATAGAGAGATTGTACTTAGCCATAGTATTTTTGCAGGGTGGGTTTTCAGAATTTCCAGTAATATTGCAGATAACTATCTCTTGGTATTTGAAGGATTGTTGAATACTATCATGTATGGAATTTTCGATGAAGAAGTTAAGGACTGCATGTGAAACAGCTGTCTACTTTTTAGAAGATTATTTATCATCCAAGATTTGATTTCCCATAGATTTGATTTCCCATAGATTTGATTTCCCATAGATTTGATTTCCCATAGATTTTTGATTTCCCATAGAATTTAAAGAGTCTTCAAATAGACTCACTGTTGACAAGTCCATTAAGTTTTAGATGTTTTTTATCATCAAATTTTACATTGTTACCGTGGCTAGTCCTTAAAAATCAATGAAAACTTCTTTTTCTTTAAGTTTCTCTATGATAGGGTTCTTTAAAACAACTGCTTGATTTTAAGTTGAAAAACACTTCCAAAAGTCTGTGGAAGCCAGCCATGTAAGTTTCTTAACTTGATTATATGCATATAAATTTCACTGGATCAACTTATTACTGCATTCTGACTTTATTTTTTTTTTAAAGATACATTTATTTATCAAGAGACTGATTTTTCCTATCAACTTATTACTGCATTCTGGGGGACTTCCCTGGTGACACAGTGGTTAAGAATCAGCCTGCCTATGCAGGGGACACAGGTTCGCTCCCTGGTCCGGGAAGATCCCACATGCTGCGGAGCAACTAAGCCCATGCGCCACAATTACTGAGCCTGCGCACCACAACTACTGAAGCCCATGCGCCCTAGAGCCCACATGCCACAACTACTGAGCCCGTGTGCTGCAACTACTGAAGCCTGCGCGCCTAGAGCCCATGCTTCACAACAAGAGAAGCCACCACAATGAGAAGCCCGCGCACTGCAATGAAGAGTAGCCCCCGCTCGCTGCAACTAGAGAAAGCCCACACGCAGCAGTGGATTCCCAACACAGCCAAAAAATAAATAAAGATTAAAACAAAAACAAAAAACAATTATTATTGCGTTCTGGCTTTATTTTTTTTTTTTAAGATACACTTATTTATGAGACAGATTTTTCCTTAAGCAGAATTTCATCCTCACATGTCAAAGGCATGGACAGTTAAATCTTACCAGTCTTTTTAAAGTATTGGATCATCTCCCTTGAAAATTAGACAAGGACACCTTCCTTACCCTTTTTTGCTCCTATATTTGTTTGGGATTTTGAGACATAAGTAGACCATCAATTTTCTGTTCTATTGTAGTCTTGCCTTTGGCACCAAAGACTCCTATTAATAAAACAAAACAAAACTAAACAAACAATAACCCCTACAAAAATGAAGCATCCATGGTTTCCAGAAAACCAGGAAAAAAATATCTAGATCATTTTTATCTCTACCAGCTTATTAACTGTTGTGAGATTTAAAATGATAGTTTTAATGAGCCATGTTTCAAGATAAGGTCACAAATATTGATCGTCTTTTCAAAATATATGCGTATTAGGCAAAAAGATGTTAAAAAAATAGAAGTTGGGACTCCGAGTCACATATTCTCTATGCATGAAAAGGCACATCCACAAAAGGACTCAAATTTCCATCAGAAGGAGTTTTATTTCTGTCATGTTTTATGGTCCTGAAACCAAATGTTCATCATAATGCATAGTGCTTTGTGAAGGCAACCTGGAGTCTTTTCCTAGCACTAGTAGGTGACTTAAAGAGAGATAGAAATGTCCCAGGAGGCCTTTTTCTATCTTCTCGTATGTATCCAAGTAGTTAACTTCATTGACACATATTCATTGATTTCCTAGCAGGGAGTAAGCATTGTCCTGGTACAAAATCAGCTAGTCGTTCTGGTGGTGAGAGCAAGGTGATGAATGAAAGTTTCTTTTAAACAAATTAATGAAATAATACAAATGTACGAAGTACTATAAAGGAGGAAATAAATATAAATTCACCTTCTGCAGGGGGGTAGAAGAAGGGCTCTCATCTAAAGAAGCTTGCTAACAGGGAACTGGTGGGGGCACTAGCTTGCCAAATTTATCCCTCCATATTTACTGGGGGGTGTTTTAATACTGATCGTGGGTGACTGGCTGGCTGCCTTCCATCTGCTCTTTATTATTAGCTACACTAAACCCATCACAAAAGCTTTTTAGTTGCTTAGAGGCAGGTCACCCACTCCTAGTCTTGGCATGGGTTTTCTTTTCGTTTTTCCAAATAACCAAGTTTTCCAAATTGTAACCTTCTTAGGTTTTTTCCAAAGAGTAGAGAAGAACAATGTTTGATGTAACAAACACATCACAAGTTTATATATGTACTATGATTAGGAATTACTATTGAGAAATACCAGTACCCATTAGATAATACTAGTTACCATCAAATGCTAACGAAATCTTTAATATAATACTTGGTAAGAAACAGCAGCCATTAGCAGTGATGGTGTCTTTCTTTTTTGTCTAAATACTGAAACATACTTTAATAGCAGGGCTTTGGCTAAGCAGTGTATACAATGGTTTTATTTGGGGAAAAAAACACTATGTTATGGTGTTTAGATGATAAATTACATTTCCCCAAATTTTCTGTGATAGAATTCTGTGAAGCAGCTAAAGTGCCCCTTTATTTGTAAAGAAAAAAGTATGTGTGTTCTTCAAACATCAACACAAAACAACTCAGAAGTCTTGAATGAAATTATCATGGATTGAAAATTAATAACCTGTTTGGCACTCTTGGACCCCCAGAATTTTCCAAAATTTTGGTAAAATTGACCTGCACTTTGGTCATTAAAATTGTTGCATTATGTATTTGGATGGTTACCTGGGGTAATTTATGTGCTTAAAATCAGGTTGGCGCTGTATTTCTGACACATTTTTTTATCCATAAATGGGCCTAAAGAGTGAGACTTAAATCATATTGTTGCCAACTTAACATGGGTTTTATAGTAGGTGCTTCTCTGACATTCCACTTGACTGTGTGCAGCTCGGTGTACACAGTGTCTATACTGTTTGTCATTTTATGAAAGACGTAGTTGTTTGCCATAAATATTTGTTTGCATGTGAATGTTAGTTTTGATATTAGTTGTTTGAAAAAGGAGATGGTCATTTTAATTATTGAAATTAGAATCCGGATTCTTCTTTTGGCTGCCTTTGCTTGTGTCTGTATCCCATGGAACAGTGGAAAATTAACGCAATGCTGACGGATTTAGGTCAGGATGCAACTTAGCCAAGAAAACTAAGTTTAAACTCACTCACAAATGATTCCGATTTTCCACTTCATCTGCCACATGCAGAGTAACTTTAAGGAGAACTTGTGGATGGCTTGTGAGATAGCGTCAAGATGACAGAAAAGATTACTCTTCTAGGTTGAGTAGTGAATGATTTTGATTACAGTTATGGATATCATTTTGGTGAATATTCTTTTGGAGAATCCAAAGGTAAAAATATAAGTGCCTTTCTGGCACATTTCAGTGTGATTATAAAAGTTATGAAAATCAATATTTTACTTTCTGATGAGAATTATAGGAATAGTGAGAATTGTGCATTAAAATATTAGAATACACTCGGGGAAGTACCACCCACTCCTGCTGTGGGACTTGAATTTATAAGGTTAAAAATGTATTTCTTCATTGCTTTTTAATTATATCTAATTTCCTAGAAGAAGTGACAATTGTGTGCTCAAGGATTTACATACAGTAGAACTAATCTCAGCGTATAAACAATACCTGCAGAGGTAAATAAATTAGCCAGTGTCTGATGAGTTAAAGGTTTTGAAATGAGACGGGTGGAGGAAAGCTTTAGGCACTGGTGTGGTACACTGACCTTCGCTCAAAAGTGTGGAAAATGTATCATTTAGATTTTGCTTTTCCTGAAAATCGGAAGTAAATTTTGACCGTGAATTCCCCAAGGGAATGTGAATTCTCCAATTTGGCAGTTATAATGTGGCCCATAGAATTTTCATAATGCAGTAGCAATTTCAGGCCAGTCTCATGTATTAGATTGTAAAGTAAGTCAGCACAATTCTGCAGAATACTAAAGCATTTATAGACATTGGAAACTGTGGCACCCGCTAATAAAAATACTTAGAAAGAGGATTTGAATTTAGTTCCTGAGTTGCACATTAATGTTGGACTTGATGTTTTGACATATGGACTGCCCAATTTTTGTTCTGTAGCTGCGGGGGAAAGTATAACATTGTGTGTTTGTCTTTTATCTATATATATTTATTTATTTTAATTATTTTTTTCCTTTTTTCTTTTATCTTTTTTCTGTTAGAGAAAGCTGTCATAGGGAAGCACATACTTATCTTTAGCCTTGGCTTTTGTAGGTACAGTTCCAATGCATCCGGTGTGTCACTGTGTCAGTTTTGCCAAAATACTCTTAAGTGGAACCTGACAGATACTATGCCAGCCTCATTTCAGGTTTCATTTCCGGATCCAAAACATCCCTCCCAGCCCACTTGAGACCTAACCAGTTTATGGACCAAGGTTGTACATTATTTCCTCCAAACCTATTATCACTTGTTCTCTCAGGTCTTAGAAACCAAACTCAGATTTCAAATCAGGTGGCCCAACTTTGAACAATGAGCAGTTTTACTTGTGCAGAGCACTGCAGTGTGTAAAACAGAACCATGGCCACTGATGTTCTGCAGAGCTGGTTTACGTTCACTGCTCCACTACAGTATCAGTATATCATTTATAGAAATGTATAAAACTAATGCCGAGTAATAAATCTCTAAGGACTCTTAACACTTCATCTGATTAAATACTGTGAGGGCTATAAAATTGGGGGACTAAGATTGATATAGAAATTAACAAATTATGAGAACTTAAAATGATTTTTTTTTGAAGAAATGGAGCTGAAAATTGAGAATTTTATGACATTTTGTTTTGCAAACACTGAATATGGGATAGCAAGTATTTGTGGCATGCAAACCTTCTAATGGAAAAAACGATTCATGTATAGTTTTCCAGTCATTTATTATAGTATTAATGTAAAATTGCCCGAGTCCTGTAGTATATAGCAAAATATTTTATATGTATATATTCTTGTTAAATCTACATTTGGTAGATAAGTAAATACATGTCTTTGTAAACATGAATCCCAGCCTATTATTTTAATGGCCATTAGTAGGTATCTATAAAAGTATTTTTGACTTGTTTTATTCCCCATCTCCTAGTCTTGTTCAGTAAGAAAGAGGAAAATGGTATCAGACCTATCTGCATAGTCCCTGGCTTTAACTCATCTGTGAGGCAGGTCCTAATATTTGGACAGTGGATTCTGTTGCTGTTTACTGAAAGAGACACAATGCCACGTGCACTGTTCTCAGCTCCAATGTGCCTAGTGCTGAACCTTGAAAACTACCCTGAGCCTCCTTGACTATGGTAGCCATTTCAAACTGCTTTTTCAGCTTACTGATTGATGTTCAACTGGTCAGCGAGTTAAAGCTTTGGTCCTGGGCAACCTGCCCAAGTGAATCATTCCAAATGGGTATAATGACAGCAATCCCGAAACTTGGCACCGTCCACCAGAGATATAGCCTCAATACTTCAGTCTAAGCCCCAGCTTCTGGCCAGGACAGTGGCAGACATATGTGGCCCAATTCTAGTCTCTGGGAAAATAAAATGGCTTTTCTGTTTGAGCAGGCATAGCTATGGTTGTGGACCAAAGGGAAGGGTAGCAATATCATAACTGTGGAGATGCTGGTGACTGGTGCTCCTTTTTGACTTTATGTCTAAAGTGACTTTCTCATTAGCCACAGCCTCAATACTTAAAATTAAATACAGGACATATAGAAGAAAATCAGAACTGGTTGTATTCATCTACTTTTTAGAACTATTTCCTTTGCTACAAGAGGTTCCCCTCCTAATTAGGTTCTAGTCCCTTTTAATACTTGTTATTCTCCTGTAGCTTCTATTGCATTTTATTGGCTTTCGGTATGAAATAAAGTATTACTATTTTAAGGAAATTCAACATGTGAAATTAGGATTTTTTTTTTGCAGTTTTCTATTGTTATGCTGGATATGCATCACTTTCCACTCCTGTATTACTCATTAATCAAATTGACTTCATTATGAAATTATTATTGTCTGAGAGGCCTTTACCTAAAAGAAAATTCAACATTTTAAAATGGTACATGAGGACTTCCTTGCGGGGCGCAGTAGTTAAGAATCCCCCTGCCAGTGCAGGGGACACGGGTTTGATCCCTGGTCTGGGAAGATCCCACATGCCGAGGAGCAACTAAGCCTGTGTGCCACAACTACTGAGCCTGTGCTCTAGAGCCCACGAGCCACAACTACTGAGCCCATGTGCCACAACTACTGAAGCCCATGTGCCTAGAGCCCATGCTCTGCAAGAGAAGCCACTGCAATGAGAAGCCTGCGCACTGCAATGAAGAGTAGCCCCCCTGCTCACAGCAACGAAGACCCAATGCAGCCAAAAATAAATAAATAAATTAAAAAAAAACACATTCTATCAATCAATCAATAGATAGATGATAGACAGATAGATATAGATATAGATATAGATATAGATATAGATATAGATGAGGTATAGACCAGGGGTCAGCAAACTATTGCCTGACAGACCACCACTTGTTTTTGTAGATAAAGTTTTATTGGGACACAACCATGCTCCTTTTATTTACATACTGCCTAGGGCTGTTTTCACACAACACGGCAGACTTGAGTAGTTGCAACAGAGACCATGACTCACAAAGCCGAAAATATTTAATATCTGGCCCTTTAGAGGGAAAGTTTGCCAATTTTTTTCTTAGTCTTGTTCTTTACAAAATGCAAATAAATACATATATTTTAGCTATTCTTTGAGGATATTTAAAGTAGAGAAAATTGATCAAAATTCCTGTTTTATTTTGGATTGAAAAGTAGAAATAGTCAAATGTATGGCATTTTATGCCTTTTGGGCTATGTGAAAGAGCTGATTGGAAAAAAGCAATCTTGTGCTTTTATTTTTAAGATATTTTTAAAGTGAGTGAATAAGTTGTATCTTGATTTAAACAAAATTGATACTTTCAAAATTCTTATTCATTTAAAATAAATTGGAGTAAGTTGCTAAAAGCAATACTCATTTTATGAAAGTAATACTCCAACAAGAAAATGTTCAGCATTGGCTCTTAAAGCCTCCAGGAATTTGATTGATGTCTGGATGGATTGATTTTATTATTTTTTTTTTGTACCTCAAACATTTAGATATAATGAAAATTTGATTTATTATTCAGAAATTTCAACTTATAACTTTTCAGAAGGATTTTTATTATGTTAAAGTGCAATAAAATTGTGCTATGCATAAACTTTTTCAAAAAAATTTAGAGACTTCCAAATGTAAGGATTGTTCTTTTGTTTTTTTAATTCAAAGCTACATGCTTTTATGGAACAACAACAAAAAAACCCCACAGTATGGCTATCCTTTTAAACTCTAGTTGAAAGCCAGATATACTTTTGTTTGAAGTTATATTGCTTTGTTACAAATAGATGGCATAAAAAAATGCTCTCCACTTTCTTGTGATTCATCTTTATATTTTAAGGAGTATGGACTTGTTCTGTTTTCTCCCTTGTTTGTTTGTTTATTGAATGCTGTGCGAGTTCTAGTTCAGTGCCAGCTGTATTTCCAGAATTTATTACGAGGAGAGGATGCGGAAGAGGATGCTTGAGGCAGGGTTATACAAGTGTGAATAAAAGAAGGAAATCTTAGGGCATTGTAGGTTCCTCTACTTGTCCCTTATCCTGCAGTGGTAAAGAGTGCACTTTGGGAGCTGTCTGGAGGGATAATTTCAGAGTGCAGCATCAAAATATCATGAGTTCTTGACTTTGGATAGACTGCATTGCAATTTAACCATGGGTTAAAGTCTATTTTTATTTCTTGCACATACATTAAAGTGAGGACCAGAAGAGGCAGCCTGGGACTTTGAAACAAAACCCACGAAAGAATGTTCTCCACAGTGTCATTTTCTGTGATGCTTCCTAAGCTGGATAGTGCTTTTATATATTCACTTTACTTCTTAGAGAACATTCTACTCTTATAAAATGGAAAATGGGCCAGTTTTGTGTCATACTCTTTCTAAATCTTTATTTTATAAGAAATAACAAATACATTTCAGTGAGGTTTCGGTTTCATTCAGGGCATGGGAGACTCAAAGTATCTGTACAGAAGCCTGCACATAGTAAGTGGTTAGTATATGCTTACTGTTAACGCGTGTGAATGAAGAAAGGAGCCAAGGAGCCACTTAGAGTCCATTCTGGCACCCTGGGAATACTTACTTTCAGAAACCATCCCTATGGTGGTAAATACAACAGTAAGATTAGAATGAAAGGAAAGAGAAGAGGAAAAAACAAACAACAAATCTTCCTGATGCTAATTTGCTGGGGGAGTTGTTTTAGTTGGGGGCGGGGGAGGGAGAGAAAGGCAATTAAAAAGTTGGGTTTTTCGTGTGTGTGTGCAAAGGAAGGCTTTCTAAGAAAGCACAGCAATAAAAAAAAGAGTATGTACTACAGCCACATGCATCAACGTGGTTGAATATCAGAGACATAAAAGCCAGACAGAAAATAAATACAGACTTAAAAGCCAGACATCAAAGAATTGATACCATTTATATAAAGTTTAAGAAAAGGCAAATCTAATACGTAAATAATGTTGGTTCGTACGTAGCCTGGGTAGAAGGGTGATAATTGACTCGGGAGGGGCATGAGGGAACTTTCTGGGTGATAGAAATGTTCTCTATCTTAATCTGGGTGGTGGTTACGTGGGTGTGTAAATATACATGAAATTCATCAAGTCCTCTACTTTCTATACTTATGATTTGTGAACTTTACAGTTCAATAGAAAATTAAATAATAATAATAATGACAATAGGTTGTGCAGGGGGCACCAATTTAGCATGAATGCTTAATAGAGTCCTTGGAAGAAAAGCATGGCAAACCTGTGGTCTAAAAACTGTGCTTAGCGAAGATTTCAAGGTGGGTCTGGAAGGATAAGTGAGATTTGGGTACATGGATAAAAAAGATTTTAAAAAAAACCCAACTGTGTTTAGCTTAGTGTAGGAGACTTTTCTGAATAAGGACATTTGTAGTAATTTTTGTTGCAAAACATCTCAAATCCCAAAGGATGCTTGGTATGCAGTAAAATCACGTCTATTTAGCTGCAGCAAGGTGACTGCGGCTGAGCATAGTGTACTGCTTGAAAAAAGCAATGCCTTTCTTTTTTCTTTCCAGATTGGCAGATTGCTACTCTGGCTTTACTCTTGGGCGGTGCTGCCATCATTCTCATTGCATTCCTGGTGGGTTTGATTTCCATCTGCGTGGGATCTCGAAGGCGCTTCTACAGACCTGTTGCTGTCATGCTTTTTGCAGCAGGTAAATATATTCATTACTTTCAAACATTAAAGTTTCATGAACCTTTCTACCATCCTCCCTTCTCATGCAGAAACAGTAATGTGGCTGCTGTATTACCTACAGATCAAGAGGCATTTGTTATATTTTAAGGTAAATTGGCTACAGGTTTATCATAGTATCAGTTTTCAATGTGTTAAGCATTTCACAGAGCACAGTGGCAATTTCTAAACTTCGAACTAAAACACGAATAAATAATGGCTCTTGACAAGGGCTGTTGCCTTAGGAATTGCAGCAGATGTGTTTACCAACAGTCTTTCTTCACATCCAGTATTTTTTTCCTCCTTTTACTGCCCCCTTGGTGATCTTAAGGCAAAATTGTTTTTTTCTGACATAAAACTGAAAAAAAATTCCAATATGTGTACTCTTAAAGGTATAAATCTGTTTTGAAATAAACATGGTTATACTGAAAAATCATAATGTTTAACGTGACCCGTCAGACAACTCAATCGTTTGAGTTCAATGGCATATTCATTAATTTAGCAACCCATCTTTCTATGAAGCACAGCTTGGATTAAAATATCAACCCAGGTAAAATGGAACTTTTACTAAAAGTCAGGGAGCTATTTAGAAAAGGGGCTTATAAGACTAAAAGCCCAGTACATTATTTGATATGAATTTAAGTTTCATTTATAAGGATCTCCTTAAATATTCTTATAAATGACTGAAACTGAAATATTCTTGTTGGTGCCTTCAATTTATCCTGTCAGTCATATCTGATTTGAAGACTGCAAAATAAGCCCCTGTGACTGTCAACAATGAAGACACTGAGAGAACCATCTAGCCTGTTAGATGGATTTTTTAAAGCTGTTTAAAGATGGGAATAGATGAAATTTCTCAGGATTTGAAGGGTCATTTGGTCTAAAATTATAAAATCAGAAGTGTTCTGCTGCCCCCTGCTGTTTGTGTTCATCTTCTTATACCCATGAAGACTGGTCAGAATGCAAGGGTCATAAAAACAACGGTCCACAGGGCTGAAAGAATGTAGAAATAGATCTAATTAAAATCTCTTAAGTGATGTGCTCAAGATCACATAGTAGTTACTGGTGGACCTGGGGCTAGGAGGCTACTGAATCCTAAACGGGTGGTTCATTCACTACTGGATCCCTCATTCATTCATTCACTCTTTATTGGGTACCTATTATGGACTGGACATTATATTGAGACACCTATAAAACTGGCTAAATAGCATGACAGATACTTTCTAATAGAGTAGAAAACACTATTACAAAAAATATTTTGAAGTCTTAGGCGGTGGCCACAATATCATTATATTGTTGATCTCATGTAATAAAGGTCTCTATTGTGAATAATTTAGTATAACATGAAGATTCTCCTAAAGATTCCATCATTCTGCAGTTTATTTCTCAGTTCATGGATTTGCCACGCCTCTTTTCCTATTTTTACAATGAAATAACTTAGATATTTTAATTATAGTATAAGTTTATCTTTGCAGCTAGGATTTATTAACATAGTGATTAGAGTCAATTATAATAGAATTTCTTGATAAATTGTTCTGAAATGATATACAGTTCTTTAAAACTGGAATTATGTTTTGAATAATTTTTAGAATACTCATATTTCTGATTTATGAAGATATAGAGACAGTCTAGACATTCTCTTATAAATATCCAGTATTATTGTGCTACCTAGTTACTATCCCATTTAGCCTTTAACTTACTCTATAATGGCATATGCAGAATCTATAAAGAAATCTGTTGTTTAAAGCACCTATTATAAACATTCTTACAGAAATAACTGGAAGTTCCAGTTTTTTCTTAAAAAGTTCTATAGTTTTTCCCAAGTATAGCAAAATTTGTGAAAATGTGAAAATAAGCACTGGTTGTAACAGAAAACATATTGTAAATGAGTATAAGTTAAAGGTAATGGATTTGGTCAAAAAAAGATTTTGATTTAACTCTCGCTGCCACAAATATTAGTAAATTATAAAATAACGAGACGAATCCCTAAAGCAACATTCATACAGTATTATTCTACCTGCCGAGACCGAAAATGAGCATTATACTGCTACATTTTAAAACTGTACATGTGCTGAGATTTAATTTTACTCATTCTCTTTTGAGACTGCTTATGGAAGCTTTTCTTGAAATAACCATTAGTTTAGCGTTCACTTTGCATATAAGCAAGGTAAAACTTACTGGTTATTTGAAACATGTCATGAAAAAATTTCTCTCTCCCATCTGCAAAAGCCATTAAAGAGTTGCCTGTAGCTGACTTCTGGAAAAGATATTTATTAAACATAATAATCCATTTATGATTTGGATGTAAGATTAACAAAGTTGGAAAATCTGCCTACTTGAAACAATGCTAGCTAAAAATCATGGTTGTTTATCTTGCTTGCTTCTTAGGAAACATACTTATTCGAGTGGTTGGCTTGTCTCACCAGTTTAGTGATTCTTTGTAAATGTGTATTTGGGACTATTTTCCCTTTTTACTCATCCTGGTCTGCTTGAAAATGGTCTGTATTTCTCCACTTTTCTCACAATATTTTCTTCTCCAAATAATATTAGGCTTTATCTTGGTATTCACACACATAGGGAATGATACTTATCTCAACTAAGAAATATTCTTTTTTTTTTTGCTTCTGCTGAAACTTGCAGTACATAAAATCAAAACAGACATAGCACTACCACTTGGAAACATTTCTACGCAGAACTACATCATTAATTCAGTACCATATGCAGTGCCTGGTACTCTGGGGCACTCAGTAAATAGCTGAGTGAATGATGGAAAGAAGACTGAGGAATGTGGTTTATAATCTGATAGGGAAAAACAGGCATGAAAACAGCTAGCTAACTGTAATTTGTTTTTTCTTAAACCATTTCTCTGTTGGCAATTTATGAAGCAGCAAATTCCCTGTGACCACAAATCTAAGACCAAAACAGCTCAAAAAAGTAACAGTTGTAAAGATTATTTTTCATATATCCATATTTTCATTCATTTATTTAACAAATGTATGTTGGGTGCCTATAGTATGCAACTTCACTATCTTGGTGTTAGATAATATACTCTTAAAGGGTTTTTACTAAAAGCTGATGATTAAGTCTTATAAACACAGCCAGACAAATTTTAGAGGTTTTCTTGTCTTCTCTTTTTCTCTGAGGTCCTTGATTTAGGGTGGGTTTGCTACCTGCTTGAATAATTGCTAGAAGATCTAAGAGGCAGCCATCGCTGCAACCCATCTAAAACATTGTCCTATGTTCCACAACTCTTCTACCTTCGGTCCTACAAATTTAGACTTCAGAATAAGAAGTTATCTATAATGATACTGTTGATGATAATAATAATTAACTGAGCACCTACCATGTGTCATACTGCTAGACCTGTAGCACACTGCTATCTCTGCTATAACAGTCTTAAGATTAGGTATTTATTTTCCTCATATTATCAGTGAAGAAGCAGCCTCAGAAAGGTTAAGTAATTGTCTGGTGTTGTCCAGCTAGTAAGTTGCAGAGCCAGGGTTTCAATTCAGGGCAGCTCTCTAATTTGAGAGCCCAAGTGAGGTTTCAGGAGTTATCTGTACTTGGGTACATATAACACATAGAAAAATAAAAGCCGAATCAGCCTTGAATTTTTTTTTTTTTTTTTTTTTTTTGCGGTACGCGGGCCTCTCACTGTTGTGGACTCTCCCGTTGCAGAGCATAGGCTCCGGGCGCTCAGGCCCAGCGGCCATGGCTCACGGGCTCAGCCGCTCCGCGGCATGTGGGATCTTCCTGGACCGGGGCACCAACCCGTGTCCCCTGCATCAGCAGGCGGACTCCCAAACACTGCGCCACCAGGGAAGCCCCAGCCTTGAATTTTTAATTCAGCTGCCAACTGTGTACTGCAGTTGGAGTCCATCCTGTAACTCCAGTTACTCCATCTCTTGGGAGCAACACCTGAAGGATGGCAGCAACTCAAGGTGTCACAAAGACCACAAACTGATCAGTACAGCATGACTGAAACATAGTACATCATGAAAACTGTGCACATGTCCAGTACAGTTGACTATAGCATGTTTTTTATTGTGTAACTGACAATGACAGATAATGCATGAGGAGATTCTGATACCTGACATCTAGTTCTCACTAAAGACTTGGTGAAATTAGAGGGGTTGCCTTTTTCTGGGTCCTTTTCTCTTATTGTATGGTTTTGCAGATCTTTTTATGCCCCACTGGGACTTAGGATGATTGTTTCCTTTTTCTCCCCCATGGCCTTTAAGACAAGTTGCAGAAAAATCTGAGTCTTTCATAATTCAGATTTTAAATGACAGAATCCCCACTAATTGTATTATTGAGGATGTTCCTTTCTGTTATATCTGCAGAAAGCCTCCTCTAAATGATTATTTATGCAGAATGGGGATATTTTGGGAGGGGGTCCTGCACCTGCTTTCCATCTCTGATTAGAGGCTTGTGTATTGCAGCCCTCCTCTCCATCCTGTCAGGCACAAGGAGATGGCTGGAGGTATTTCAAGTCTAGATTTTGACAGAAAAATCAGTGTCCAGCTTATATTTCAAACTAAAAAGGAGTTCTATTCACAGATCTTTATCCATATCAAACTACCCTTTGGTTAGAACAGTTTACAGTATCACCATCAAAATTCATTTCATATGTACTGCTTAATTTTAAGTAGTTATAGATTAAATTAAAAAGGAGAGAAATTGATAGCTTCATGTTAACCTTTCATGGGCAAATGTTTTTTATTCTACAAATATTGTTTCCTTTATGTAAATTTGATATTTAGGGGACTTGGCTGGATAGTCCTATCAATTCTGTCTTTAAATTATCTTCTAAGTCTGTAGTTTCTTTTTATACACCACCATTACTGAGTTAGTTGAGGATATAACTCTTCCTCAAGTGCAACATCTCAGTTCCCAAATTTGAACTTCCCCCTAATTTATTTTTCTGTGGTAACGTCTGAGTTAAACTGTCTATGTGACTCCTTCCTTTCCCTTTCCTGGAATCCAGTTACTCAGTTTTTCTTTTATAGTCTTTACTTTCCCTGACCTTTCCCACTGATGTTACCTTAGTCATCACTGTGCACAGGAATCCATGCACTGACTAACCTCCTAGGGGCCTGTCCTCCTCCAGTCTCCTCCCTTTTAGGCTGTCTTGCATACAAACACATGAGATGTAGTTCTGAAATACAAATCTGGTCTTGTCACTTGTTCGTTTGGTTTCCCCAGAGGCAGAATCTGAAGCAAGGAATCAAGTGCAAGTACTTAATCTGGGAGGTAAAAGAAGGGATATGGAAAGAAAGTGAGACAGGGAAGAGAAGGCAGCCAATAAAGAGTACATTATCAAACCAGTGGTCACTGTAAGCACCTGGAGCTTAATCTTCCTGGAAAAATTTTGGAAACCAGTGCAGAACACACCCCTCAGAGTTACCTCACTGGAAGGACTAGGGAATTGGAGTATTTATAAAGCAAATGCTGATAGTCATTGGTAAGGGCTGTTGGTGATGATGGGGAAACAGCAATGGTAATTTCCCAGAACACTGTACCTGCCTCGGAGTCAGGCAAAGTAGCTTTTGTGGCCAGAGGAAAAGTCAGGCAAAGAAGTGCAGGTGCTGACAATCGAAAGTCAGGCTGACATATACTGAAATTATGAGGATGAGAGTATATGGAAAGCGTACCAACAGCATCTACAATTCAAATAACCTCTGAAATGTCTCCCTATAGAAACCAGTCTGTATTTTTATGACATGCTAATAAGTCTTTTATAGTCTAAACCAAACATCTCCATGTGACTGTGCCCTTCATTCTACCCATGTGAGTTTTCTATGGGCACAGCCTTTTATATCTCCAAGCTTTATGGAAACTGCTTCTTCTTCCTAGAGGTATTTTCATGTTTCTCTTCTGACCGAGTACTGTCCATCCTTCAAGAACCAGTTCAAATAGTGCTTCGTCTCTGAAGCCCTCCCTTCTTTCTGCAGGCAGAAGTGGTACTTGAAATATCATTAGAGCTCAATAAACATGATGAACGGATTATAAGTGAACATGCCTCTACTACTACTGTTGAACACATTTGTTTGTATCTGTGTGTCTGTCTCCACGATAGAGTATGAAATATCAGAGGACAAGGGCCGTGTCCTATCTGTCTTACCTCTTTCACCTAGAATGCAGTGGGCATCCAATAAATGTTTGTTGAAATATTGAAATATCCCCATGTTAGAAAATATTGACTATTTGAATATTGAATATTTTGAATATTTCAATATTGAAAACATTGAAAAATATCCCCTTAAAGAAAACTAGAAATAACACAAGAGCCTCTAAGTTCTTGTCATGTTTCTGTCTGCACAATTTCATGGCTGGTAGTTTTGTTGCCTCTTTTCCAAAAAGTAGGGAGGGGGAATAAAATGAACCTCAAATTCCCTTCAAATTCTAAAACGCTATACAACTTTACTTATGCCTCTGAGATAGAGCATAGAAAATACCACAGCCAATGCCTGTTATGTTTCATCGATTGGTGGTAAAGTAGAAACATAGTATGGTGTTATTTTCTTGAGTTCTGGACTCTAGGTGTGTTTGTTAGTTTCCTTTGCAGCATCTGTGAAAGGCAAGGAAACATTTTAACCTGCATCTATATATTATATTAAATGAAGAAAATTATTTACAAATGCAAGATTATATTTTTTTCTCAATTTTGCTATTACATGCATTTTTCTCAGTGATTCCAAAGGGATTAAAATAATTCAGAAGCATAAAGCATTTTAGGGTTATTTTCATCTGGCAAACAACACAATAAAGTTCCATCTCTAAGAAAGCTGCTCAAGAGAGAGAAGGAAGCCAATGGAGCCTAATGGAGTCGTGTTTCTACTTTTCCCACTAGAGGGAAACTATATCATTATATTATACCATGAAGACCAAATATTTGCTAAATAAAACACATTGAAATGAATATTAAAAGCAGGATAGGTGAACACCTCACTCCAGGAACTGGCTGATTCACAAAAGAAGCAGTATAATCCTTTTAGAATATAATTCAGATCAGTTTTTACTTCTCTGTTGACATTCCTCTTGCAGTTGCTCATCACATTTAGAATGAAATCCAGACCCCTGACCATGGTTCACAAGGCCATTCCTGAATGAGCCTCTGGCTGTCTTTTCTATCTCATCTCATGCTGTTCCCTTCCTTGCTCTCTGTACCGCTGTACTGCATCCACAGCATCCTTACTGATGTTCCACTGTACCCAGTGTGCTCCTGCATCAGTTTTGCACTGCCTGTGCCCTCTACCCAAGATCGCTCACTTCCCACTACATTGACCTACACCCCTCACTTCATTCAGGTCTGTGCTTTAATGACTCCTCCCCAGAGAGGCCTTCTTCAGCTCTCATCTAAAAGAGCAGCCTGCATCCCTCTGTCTTGTTTTCTTGCTTTCTTGTATTTTCACGTCTCTTAGCAATACCTGCCGTATTCTATATTTATTTACTGATAATGGTGTGCCTAGCCATGAGGGTAGCAACTTGTGTTACCAGTGCCTTAAACTGTGTCACTTTAGAAACATTCAAGTATTTGTTGAATGAGTAAATGAATTTTACTGTTTCTAATTCACATTCATATTTCAATCATATCCTGGCAAGATCAGTCATGATTTGACTAGTGACCAGAGTATAGAAACCAAAGGAGAAAAATGCTTTTCTTTTTAATTTACTTAGTAACTTTGGATTTTTTTTTTCTGTAGTTCATGGTTGATAGTAATTGACTTCTTGTTAGTTTTAAGACATTTAAAACATGAAAGCACCCTTTCCATCACAAAGGCACAGAGCCAGCCAGTTTTTAAATTAATACACATTTAGCACTTACTGGCTGGAAATAGAAGTGTGGATTATATAATATGCTGTTAATTGTTCTAACAACGACTTAAAACTTTTTCTGAGATTTTTAAACTATAAACAACGTGTGATTTCTGTTTTGAATGTTGAGAGATTCTCCTGTTATATGGACCTACTTATCCATCCACTGTCAGTAGTAATGTGGAAGTATGGTAGGCTAGTGCTGGCCCAGAGCAGTGTTGAGCTACATGGCAAAAATGTTTGGAATTCTTATATCTGCTTCCAGAAAGGTCATTTCACCCCTAGTCTGAGCGTTATCGAAAGTAATAATTTTGA
The DNA here is from genome assembly GCF_039906515.1 of Pseudorca crassidens. NCBI lineage: Eukaryota > Metazoa > Chordata > Mammalia > Artiodactyla > Delphinidae > Pseudorca > Pseudorca crassidens. The sequence continues at coordinate 102,897,681 of NC_090317.1, forward strand.
GGAATCATGCCCCCTCATGAGTTTTCTGTAGTTCATCAGTCTTATGCCAGAGATAGATGACTGTTAATGTAGACTTTCTAGGAACATTAGTCATATTGGTATTAATGATATTTTACAGGTACTGAGAATAGATGAGAGTAGATTTTAAAGCAGGAAATTCCAGTTTAATTAAACACACTATCCATCCTCTTGCTGTTTTCAAAAAATGTAATAAGCTGTATCATTTTTACTGTGTCAAAGTTTATTCTTGTCTCCTACACCTTAATCATTCACATTTTTGGAATTTATGGTATTTTTAAGATGAGTTAAATAATAATTATTTTAACCCAAAATTTACGTTATATATCAGGGGTTGGTAAACTTTTTTTTTTTTATAAAAGGCCAGATAGTAAATACTTCTGGCTTTGTGAGCCACATGGTTTCTGTTGCAGCTACTCAACTGTGCCATGGTAGTGTGAACAGTACATAAATGAATGAGCCTGGCTGTGTTCCAGTATAACTTTTTTTCAAAAACAAAAAGCAGGCCAGATTTGGTAGTTTGCCAATCCCTGTCACATATTACTATATCTCAGATTTTTCAGGGTGAAGATTGTCTCTTGAGGGTGGAAGCCATCATATAGTAGAGAATAAGGCAGATGCATACCATAAATTCTCATTAAATTGATTTAAATAAAATAGAAGGGAATTTCCTGGTGGTCCAGTGGTTAGGACTCTGTGCTTCCACTGCAGGGGGCATGGGTTCAATCCCTGGTCGGGGATCCCACAAACCGTGCGGCGTGGCCAAAAAAAAAAGAAAAAGAAATTATATAATAGTTGATCCAATAGAAAGTTATGATTTTGAATGGAAGACATCACCTCATATATAATCCAGTGTCTCCCATATAAATATCCACTGGATAAATACCGACTGCATTTTAGATATTTTTTTAAAAAGCACCTCCCCCTTCCCGATTAACTGGTTTCTTTTATTTTATTAAGTATGACTCATCACATTTCCCCTTTAGCCCTGCCTAAGAACTAAGATTTAACTAAGAAGTAAGAGCTAAGTTTTGTGCCCTATTGTGGTAGACATCATTAACTTAGGTTTTCTAGTACGATTACCTCCCATGCCTTCATAGACTTAATTCTTTTTTGAAAGTAGGTGAGGAATAAATATATAATATATTTATACCTGTTATATCTAATAAGGGTGTAAGTTGGTGTGGCTTCTTGACAAAGATGACTTTTGAACCCATTTTAAAAGATGAGAGGTATGGACTGGATGAAAAGAAAAGAATAAAAATAGTTTTTGATCAGAGTAAGGACATCAAGGTAGGACTTGGAATATTGGGCTGAGTTAGATGATATTGAGAAGTGACAGCAACAAAAGCACATCTTGAATCACAGGTACACCGGTTTCATCAGTACAGATGAATTCAAAGTCCCCAATTTCTCAAGAGTATAAATAAATAACAAGGGTTTTTAGCTGCTATTTGGGGTCACTATTCTTGGGAAGCTATTTACAGGTGTTGTATAGTGAAACAGTTTAGCTAAACTAGTACTACTTGCCATAATAGTGATAATTATATATGTGTTTGTAAAGTGAGAACCATTATTTTGTATGCTCATATAAATTATATTACACTAATTATTTCATCAAATACTATTATAGTGATTTGCTAATTATTAATAGAGTAATTCTTACTGTACTGTGAAATAGTGTTAAACAGAAAAAGTTGTCAATATTTTAAAGTGTACCATCTAGAATAAGCAATGCTTCAAATTTTTTGGCTTTTTTGTTTATTTGATTAAAGTGTAATTCTCATACATATGTATATTTGTATATCATTTTATTTCCTGTAAATAACATTTTCCTAATTTTGATTTGCTTTTTTTTTAGTTGTTTTACAGGTTTGCAGCCTGGTCCTTTACCCAATCAAGTTCATTGAAACTGTGAGCTTGAAAATTTACCATGAGTTCAATTGGGGTTATGGCTTGGCCTGGGGTGCAACTATATTTTCGTTTGGGGGTGCCATCCTTTATTGCCTGAACCCTAAGAACTACGAAGACTACTACTAGAACCAATAGTCTAAAATTTTAAAAAAAATCAACCATCCAACAAAAGGATTACATCTGCATCTTTTCTAAGTCACTATTTTCTAAAACACTTGTGGAGCATCAAGCAGTTTGCTCAGTTGATTTAATATCTTTTGCCTTTTGGCTGTCAACATCATAACCAGCTTTTACATCCATTTTAGGGACCTGCACAAATTAAGAGAGCTGATTAGACATAGGCAAATGCTGCAAACTTCCAATATGTTCATGTCACATTTCTTGACAAGTGAAGGGTCTATATGACAGCAACCATTGTGAGAAACTAGTTGGAATGAGAAATGCCTGAATCTTCTATTGCCTGCAGGGGAGCAGCTGGCATAAGCAACGTTTAGAAGCTCCATTGTGCTGACAAGGATTCCTCTGTTAGAGTCCTTATCGCCTGCTTATCCCACCCAGTGACTACATTGGCCGTTGGTTATTTGCTTGAGTGAACTCTTGAAAAGTGAACTTCCCTTCAGCATCTAATGGGGGTTCTGAATGTAACTGGTTAATGATACATATTCCACCTTCAAGAATACTTGTTTTAAAGGGAGGTTATGCTTTGGCAATCAGCATCTCCCTGGGAAGGAAGTCAAGACTTGGAGACATGTGCTTTTCATTATGTGGTTAGAAATTTTGCCTCAGCCATATCTAGAATGAGGAAAAATTGAGTCTCTACTTTCCTTGGGGCAACTAGAAAGAAATATGCATGAGTTGCTTTTGTCCTAAGTACCCTTTAAATCACTTACCAAACATTACAGCAAACAGTTGTGCATATGTAACAAGCTTAAATATTTTTATAGAAGGTGAACCATTAGTATAAATGGTAATAAGTTATTCCCTAGCCCTACACATGCATTTGCCTTTTGCACATAAAATAAATGTTTGCTCTAGTGAAGTGATTTGAACACTAACCTTGTACACATTTTTAAGAGGCTTAGATCGGTATTCACACTTATTTACCATACAAAAGTGCATATACCCTAAAGCTTTTGCTCTATGTTCTCTACTGTTTCACTGGAAAGTGTTAATAGAATTGTATAAGAAGAAAAACTGAAATGGTGTTAATCTGAAAATTAATGATTCTTCTGTAAGCCCTGTAGTTCAAAAGAGAGTAGCAATTAGGATGATCATTTTGTTTAAAATTCATTAAAATAGAAGGCTGCTTTTTTTCCAAGTATTTTAAATGTCTTCATTAAAAAATAAAGGAATAGTGATAGATTTATATAAATGTCTAAATGTCAATAGAGGAGTAGAATTCATCTGGTTATCACCTGGTCCTCTGAAGTTAACTAATGGGCTAACTGATTTGTGCACACAATTATGATGGATTTATAGTAAGGGAATCATTTATTGACTGGTCAAATGGAAGGAACTATCAATAATAGGGAATAAGCTTGCAACGAGTCTTACACTGCAAACTTGTGTTAATCCTGTTTAATATACAAATTTGGTTAGTTTAATTGTAAACATATTTTTATATCAAATATACAGTTCTAATATAAAAATTATAAATAATTATTTTTGTTAACAAAGACACTATTTGGCCCTCTTGCAGAAAGAAGCATTGGAGAAATCATTTAAAATGTACCTGTGTTCTGTTATATTGCAAAATCTGTTAAGAGCAGGACCACATCAATAGTATTTAATAATTTGCTTTACCTCCCAAAGCAGAGTTCTGCTTTCAGCTTGTCTTAAGAACTGTTGCCAAAACAACAGGAAAAAAACAAAACTATTTTATTATTCAAAGGCTTAAAAAAACCCTCTTATCTTGTGACTTTTCTATGGAATCACAAAGTAAATTTGAAAAACCAGGCTTATTCTTATTTTAGCGATGACAGACAAAAATGATTAAATGCATCCTAGAGAGAAACCTTTATAAAAGTATATAATTCTGTATAGAATCATAAGAAACTATGAGTGGAAATTTTCCAGAAAGATATTACTATTATAGAATCTTTTGAAGCAATTTTCTTGAGAAATAGTAAAATCTGGGCCAGACTATCTTGCTGTTAATTGCATATTATCAGAGCAGCATGAGAAATAACGGTATTTGTTGGAAAGGGATTTCAGCTACTAAACACTCTTTACTGGGAGAGAATCTCTTTATTCCTGAATAATGGACAAACAGTACTTTGGTGCTGACATCAATGAGGCACTTTTCTTAGTCCTAGTAGAGGATGCAGTGTGCTGTTAGAACAATATCATATCTTGAGTCTTACAAAGTTTTCATTCTCTGTCAATATGAAAAGCTGGAAAGTGACAGAATATAGTATAAGCTAAGGCACACATATTTGCTGTTTACTGAGAAGTAGATTTCTTATATAACTTTTTTCCCCTTCCCAGTGAAGAGCCCTATGCTATATTTCTACCATCACTAATATTTGAAAGTGTTTCATTACTAACAAGTTCAATATAACATGAAAGTTGTCATTGCTCATCCAAAATACTGTTTTGTCTATCAGAATCAACACAAGTGAATTTTTCACTCACAATAACATTATGTCTTTGCAGCTTTAGGTTTGTTTAATGTTTTCTTACAAGCCAAACTATTAACTACAATCCCATTGTTTATCTTAGAGAGAGAGAGAGAGATATACATACATACATATAGCATAAAGTACTCAGCAGGGCTAGTTATTTGGATTTCTTGCACAACAATTTAGCTTTTTGTAAGTTCAACATGTAAATTTTAAAGACATAAATATAGAGAGACCTATGTGTTTGAAATATAAATGATATATATGGATTAGCATGTACCTGTATATTATTAAACATGCAATGAACTGACTGGTAAGTGACGTCTAATTGTATGGCTAGCAATGTAATTTATTCAGACTGTATTTTTGTACAGAGCAGCACACACTAACCTATGCCTCTGTGTCCTCTTTAATGCCTAAAACTGTGCCTAGAAATTTCATCTGTCTTAAAAAATAAAATATACTCCATGCTGTTTATGCTATTAGTTTCTCTACTGCTGTTATATATTTATTATTTTAAAATGTATGACATGTTTAATACTTAAATATGAATTCATGCTATTCTGGTTATTGTTTTTTTAACAGTCCTCTGGGGGGAACCTGTTTATCACTCCAGTGGTTTTGAGTTTGCAGTTTCACGATCAGTTCTTAATTTCATGATTTTTGTAGCTGACATGAAGTTATCTATGTGGAAAAAATAAAAATAAAAGTGGCTTCACTGATGTGGTTTGACTTTGTGTCTTCTCTACTGTGTGGACTCTTTAACAGGTTTCTAAATTACAAGTCTTCAGTTCATTTTCTCTTTTATAAAGTATATGTTATTTAGAAAACATAGCTTGATATGACATGTTCATTTTGTGTAAAAAATTTTTTAACTATATTTTGTTTCAAATTATCTCCCAAATCCTTTCTATCTTCTGCAGCTGAGTTATATGAACAATAAAAGAAAGAATATTAAGTGTCTTTTTTAACTTTCTATCTTAAAAGGCACAGAGAGGAGATATAGTGTAGGCGCTCCTTTTTCCTATTGTCTAATCACACAAGTAGAAAGAGGAGTAGTGAAGGGTTTGATACTCTATTTTGGTTTTTGTTTAGTTTTCAGTAGTTGCAAGGTATGTTAAAACAGGCTTTCCTGCATTATTTCTATTTTTTAATTAGACACTGAATTTTCAATGTGCATATGTGTATGTGTAGAAATTCATAAAGTCCAAATTTCCCATCACCCTTTGTGTATTAGATAAATGTTAAGTATACTTGGAAAGAAATATATATTAGAGCAAAAAATTCACTTGTATGATTGTCAGAAAATTTTCTGGAAGGTAGAAATAGAGCCATATATAATTGAGCAAATTTTCTTGTGTTGATAAAATCAGTTTGAATATAAAATATATATTTTTTGTCATGCCTTTCATTTCTCATGAACGCTCAAATCTTGACAGGTTCACAGTATATTTTTCTGCTGAAAAAATATTGTAAATCATTCATAAATCTATGAGGTATTTAATATCAGATGTTCAAAAGTATGCACATTTAAGTTATGAATTCTAACATTTTCACAAATTTTCTATCGTAGAAATTTTCCTTTTCAATGACCTTATTCTAATTCGATGGATCAGCATCATTCATTTGATGTATTATATTTTCAGTATAAGGTACTTTCATTTTCATACAGAATTCTCACAGGCAAAACACCTTTACAGTCATGTCCTGCCTGGTAATTATCCATGACCCAGTTTCTCTGAATTTGGAAGACATGGAGAGATAACTTCACTAGGATTAGACAAGGGAAAATCCATTGCCTTCAGATATTTCATTGTGAACAGGAAACAGGAAAACAATTTTAATTTGCTTTGCCATAGTGGCCATATAGTCAGTTTGTGATTTGTTTTATTAAGTCAGGCCCATGCTTTGTCAACACAATGTTCCATTTTGGTGGTCTTTAAGTCATTTTGGTTAGAAAAATTAACTGATAGCGAAATTATTTTGTATTCTGTAGAATGATCCACTGAATACCTGGATTTTTAATTTATTGGTCAAATTTTCATGTTACGACCTTCTGTTAATAGCTTTTCAGAAGTGCAACCTTAAATGAGATAAGATTAAAGGAGCAAATAAAAATGAGAATTAAGCGCTTAGTATTTTCACAGGAAGCACTAATTTATTTGAATAATTTAACTTGAATAACTTCTGTGTCAAGTATTGGGAACACAATGTCATAGATACTTAATGTCAAAGTTAAAATCAGACTAAGTAACAAAACTCTATGAAATAAAATGCCAACAATTTTTCTGATATAAGGCAGGTTTGCAGACTGGGAAGTCCTCACATTTTTAATAACTACTAGATGTTGCCACGAGCAGACGGTCCATATATCCATACTTGGAAAATCTGTTTTCAAAGACTCACCAGCTAGGTGACTCACACATTTATATTCCAGCCGTAAGTCTAATGGTTCCAAAGTATAACTAAGAGAACAGGAGCTGAACTGTTCAAGTGGGAAGGATAATATGTGGTGTTTGTAAGCCAAGATTAACAGCATACAAAGAATGGTGTTCTTTGTAAAACTAAAGCTGTGTTGAGTGGTTCACCAGAGAAACTCAGTTTTGGCAAGCAATTATTTCCAAGTTGAATGACTTCATAGAAATAATGATTATAAAAGAAGCTTGGAACAAATACTGGAAAATCATGTCATCAAACCAGCAAAAACCTTGAATACTTCAATTTCTGCGTGTGACGTGGATTAATGAAGAAAATAGTATCTAAACTATGTATATAATTTATATACTAATTTTGGCATGGGTGAGGATGTTCTGTGTGACCGGAAGGCATTTCTTATACACAGAAGAGAGACAGGCATAGACTTTAACTTCAAACACTGCATATACATGATGGTACTGAAGATGGCCCCTTGGTTGCTTTGACTTTATCATCAGAAAAGTAAAATAAGAAATTAATATCTTACAACCTATTTAGTTTTTTGATAAAAATGTAGTTCACAAGGAAGAGTTCAAAGAAATTGTTTTAAAACTGAACAGAAGACATTTCTCTTAAGATTATTAAGGAAAGATAAGCTGGGACAAAGTGAGAGAGTGGCATCGACATATATACACTACCAAATGTAAAATAGATAGCTAGTGGGAAGCAGCCGCATAGCACAGGGAGATCAGCTCAGTGCTCTGTGACCACCTAGAGGGGTGGGATAGGGAGGGTGGGAGGGAGGGAGACGCAAGAGGGAGGGGATATGGGGATATATGTATACATATAGCTGATTCACTTTGTTATAAAGCAGAAACTAACACAACATTGTAAAGCAATTATAGTCCAACAAAGATGTTAAAAAAAAATCCAACAACAACAAAAGATGATTATGAATGGAGAATTAAATTATTAAGGGTTAAATGGAGGAGAAACACTGCTTCGCTGGCCTCTGATACTGTGTGTTAACTGAAAATACAGATAATGCTATCATGCTTGCCAGCCTCTCTCTGGGAAACTTGTGGATCAAAGCATTTTTGGAGAGTAAGTTCCCCTTTGTGGCCATTTCACTGCTCAGTGGTAATGTGGCAATTCCTGACATCAAGAACAAGTTTTACCATTTTTAACTTTTAGGTGATTCTTCTTAAACATTATCTAGCCATTATGGTTGTGTCATTTATTTGAGCCATGGTGTGTCTGAAAGAAGCAAAATGAGATATTGTAATAAAACATTTAACACTAATGATCATGTAAAGTATATTTTTTAAAAAATTTACTGAAGTATAGTTGATTTATAATGTGTTAATTTCTACTATACAGCAAAGTGATTCAGTTATACATATATACATTCTTTTTCATATTCTTTTCCATCATGGTTTATCACAGGATATTGAATATAGTTCCCTGTGCTATACAGTAGGAATGAAAAGTATGTTTCTCATTCAACTCCAAGCTATGGGTGCTGTTCACTGTTGGAACAAATTTGGCATAAATTTGATATAATACAGAAATCTATATGGAGGCATAATGTTTCATATAAAATTTCCAGTTATATTTTCTGAAGACCTTGATATTTTTAAATGCTTCTTAATGAAGCAGAATTCTGGAAAATCCATTCTTGGAATATTTCTTTGCAAACCTCAATATTTAGCACATCCTTCCAGACAACTTTAAAGACATGGAATGCTCTGAGTTTCTTTCCCGCATTCTTTTCAGGCATGGATAAAATTATTTTTCCCCATTTGTATCAGAAAGTCAATAAATATTAGTACATATTTGGGCAGGTATTTGAACTTTAGGAAGTTCAAGTATGAGCCTAAACACATCAACATCCTCCTGCTGCTGCTAACTGCATGACATGTTTGAATCACAAATGCTCTAAAAGTTGAGGCAACAATTAAGACTTCTTATGCCCATTCAAATCAAAAGCACTGTTTGACTTCAGTTAGGCTTGTTGGACTACTATGCTCTCTGGACGGGGAAAACACATGTGACATGCTCTTTTCCTAAAGTTAGGCTCGTATTGATTTACGAGTATAAATATGTACAAATTTTGTGCATTTTTATATTTAGAATGGTTTGCATATATGTTTTTTATTTTGGAACCAGAGCATTTTTAGAATTATTTACAATCTATGTAATACAAAGTTAAAGTGAGCATAAAGATTGGAGAAAAATATATACAGGACAAGGAGATCTAACAGTTGGATCTTCCAAGTTTTATCATTTAGTCATAACTATGTGGTATAAGACCGTGCAGTTATGAGAGTAGAAACCTGACAGGTTGATGTAATTGATTAGCTTTGGAGTCTAGGCTTCACCCATAATGATTTTTCTGAGAACAGTAGAGGACTTGGCAGGCAGCCATATTTGCACCACATGACCCTGCACCCCTGGTCAGAGGTGATTACATACAGCAGAGATGGTTCCTGTCTTAAGCTAGTCCCCTCTGTTTCCCTTGCCTATTGATTTGGAATTGGTCTCTGCATGTAGCTAGTAATAAAATGCATAAACTATGGAGTTTGGGGGTACGTGCAGGGAGGCAAAGAAAAACTGCAGAGAATAAAGGAATGAAATAGATATGCAGAGAGAAGCAGTCAAGAGGGACCCTGTAAGACGCAGAGAGAATAACAGTGGGTGGACCCAGTTCTTAGTAAGGTCAAGCTGCCTTGTGTTCCCTGAAATACTCCTGTGTCCTTCCAATAATTTCCTGTTTTGATTAAACTAGTTTTAGTTGGAGCCAATAGAACCTTTTGTTAGACAAAGCACCCTTTGTTAGAGGATTTAATATTCAGGTTGTGCTAAATCTCCAAAAAAGAATTGGGAAGTACATGAAGATTTCTTGACATACTTCCTATCCCACCCCAGCGTGCCTAACACTCCTATTTCCCCATCAGAATTGCTCCCAGTTCTCTCATTCACAGTAAAATATAACGAAGTGAAAATATTTTAGTGTAAACACTCCCTTCTGTGTGTATATTTTTCCCAGGATCAAAGTCATATGCTAAGGGGGAAAGATCAATAATTATTAGATGGCATGAAAACTGTCCTGGAATCTCTGAAGCCACTCATGGTAATTTCTCCCCCATCTTACATCACAAATGCACCGGCAATCTACCTTAGCCCATAAGAGCTGTCGTGCTGCACAACTCCAGACAGCACCATTCACATGCATTCTCCAAGAATGCTGGTCCTGCTGATTTTGCCTGTTTCTTTGCACTTACAGCTTCTCTTGAGCATTTCAGAGTAATATCTCACACACACAATACTATCAACCAAGGTTTCTATTGCCTCCCCTCTGGTGCTTTTTTGGCTCAGGTGAATCAGGACCAATTAGAATCAAGCATGCTGGAGTGTACACATTAATTGTATTTGGTAGAAGAGTCTACTCATCCAACTCTTCTGGACACCTGATCTGTATGGCTGCTTAAGCAAGTCAACCTAACAGTTCCAGTTATTTTTGGATCATCCTTTGGCTAAAATGGTGGCTCCACACATGAAAAAGCAGTTATACACAAGCACAGACAACCGAACCCAAGGTCAAGGACTTAATCTCCTCAACATATGTGTTCCAACTCAACCTAGGATTAAACAAGAGGTGGGAAGAAACCCTCCCTCCTGCTTCTTGCTATTGTATCCTCCTAAAGGCAAATGTGTGTGTGTGTGTTTTAAGAAAAGATCATTACTTGTTCATGAAAATTCACTGATGTAATAAGTATTTCAATATCAGATGCACTGTGACAGATAAATACCTTCAAAAAGAGGATTATTCTTTCTTGTGATGAGACCAAAATATTTAGGTGTTTAAATAATATGCTAGCATGATTTTTTTTTAGTTCTTAGAGCAAAGTGTTATAGGCAGTCAAATTATCTGTCATCTCCACAGTTTTCATCCAGGGGCTAAGCCATCCACTTTCAGAGGGTTTTTTTTCCTATTTAATTTCAAAACAAAGTTCTATTGATTGATGTGGATTTTAGCTTTCACATTTTTCTGTGATTTTGTATGACAGCAGGTGGCCTCGAGCCCTTAAGACAAACTGATTCATCACCAGAAGCATCCACTGGTATAACACAGGATCCTTGCTTTTTGTGAACAATACCTTCAAATTGTCCAGAGAAGCCACATGCACACAGAACATAAAACAAAAGAGTGGTTCTGACAACTGGTACTACTGAAAGAAAGGTCACTTAAGACTTAATTGATAGAACACTCCAGAGATATGGTGTGACTTCTAGACCATTTGAGTTGTTTTAGTATTTGATATCACTAAATATTCTGCATCATTATTTTCTCACTTGTTTAATTTTCTCAGGCCTTTAAAGACCCTCAAACACATTTAACAAAAAGCCCAGTCCTTTAGCACATTCTTTTTTCCTGTGGCCTGAGCAGCAAAAGCCATTTGTTTGTGAAATACCAGGCAACTGTCACATATCCTGGGTCAAGGGAAAGTGCATGCCTTGTTATTTCCATTCTTATTTGGATCTAACAATGCAAGGCAAAATAATTTTGCATTCCTGACTCCTTCATCAGGAAAATGACATAAGAATCTGCAGAACAAACATAGCATGAGGCATTTAGGAGTGCTGTATTTTACACACTATATTTAAATGCTGCAGGAATAAGAATAGAGTCTTAAAAATACATCCGGTCAGGACTTGCTTCCTCCTTTCTCCATTCTTTAAATGCAAACGCATGCATATTGACAGCTCTCAGAAAAATAGCCCTAATGAGAATTTCTCCCTTTCCCAAGGGGTGCCCTCTGCCACGATCTATTTATGGAATAATAGCGGGCTCCCTACTTCATTCTCACATTGTACGTTTAAAAGAGCAATTTCCATTTTTGAAGTATTGCTAAAAGGAAAGAAGTCATCTTTTATCACAGTCAGGAAAGGTCGGCAAGTCAGTAATCCTCCATTCACTTACTGACAGAAATATCCTCTTTCCTTCCACAGCAGACCAGAAAAGTGATTTATTTGAGATTGGCATTAATACATAAAATGGCCAGTGCACCTAGCTATGCCTGGGCAATCCCTTACATGGTCCAGAGGCAAAGTTCTTTTATTACCTGCTAAGGCTGTGAATTGAATCTGTTGGAGCAAGTATTGTAGATAGGAGTCCCAATCCCCTCCCAAGCACTCTTCCATAATATCTAATCCTGACAAAGCTGAAATATTTTCATAATGAAGACCAACAAAGAAGCTTTCTTTGATTCTGTGCCCAGATGTTTACTTTTACTTTGCATTCAGGTGCACACAGACACACACACATACACACACAGACACATGGACACAGACACACACACACACCCTATTTATGGAAGTTTTGTTTGTTTCTTGCTAACCTCATGTTGTTTTTCAGCCCTCCAAACTAAGTTTTATTGCATCTTTAATATGGGCCCAAAACGTACAAGGCAATGGGACATTACTAAAGGTATAATTTGAGACTTCATGGGTCTTATAATTCAAGTAGGGAACACAAAGTGTGCACATAGAAACAATAATTCTGCCTCACATGGTGATATGATTTACAGTTCTCAAAGTAAGTTCATTAATTTTAATTGCAACCTAATATTTTACTAACAATATAGAGTATGTAGCAAGATTTTGACCAAAATTAAAATGTGGTTAAACAGAATGATACATGGAAGAATCAGTCTGGGTTTTTCTGTGCACTTGTAGACTAAATATTTTCTTTTGGGAAAAAAAGAAAATCTCTACCTGTATAATCTAAAATACCAGGGATTGTAAGAATTTATGTACTTTAATAAGAAAGGAAAAAACACAACCAAGTTTGGGTGGAGGCATGGTCTAACAGGAGTCCTTTGAATAAAACTGGGTCACCAAAGGCTATATTAGTTTCAGTTTAAAACTAGGCTACTCAATACAGTGGCCACAGAGGAAAGAACAGCAAGGGAAGCTTAATATCTCAATCTTGGCACTGGGTGGAGAATTTGAACAACTAGTTGGTACTCATGCAAGTTTGAGGTCTGAATTCACAATTCCATTGTGGTCCAAAGAACTTCAAGCAGAGAATTTAATTTAAAATGGTCTCAGGTGGGTAGTGCCGGAAGTTGGCTGGCAAAAGTAAGTGAAAATTCTCTCTGGAAGACCTTAACTTTGATCCAGGCTGACAAAGATTGAGGATGCAGTTGATTATAAGATGGACCTTGATTTCACAGGTGTGAAAAAATATGTTTTAGGATTAAGGAAATATGGTTATTACTTATTTGTGATTAAAAGACTTTCACTTCAGAATTAGCTCTTAGTTATGATTAAAATATCTGAGATTTAAGAAGAGTTACTTGTCATATGTCATAGTCATTATTTTTCAGTTTCTTTAATTTTTGGAGACTTATCTATATATCTTCTGAAATATGTTTCCAGCCTAGCAATTCCAGGCTAATATGTCACCTATTTACAAAATAATAATGGTGACAAATATTAGAGAAGACTTTAAGCAGTTTATTTGAAAGATTTGCTCTATAAAAAAGCACCCATTAAAAAAAGTATGATGCTTAATGGCAGCTTAGGCTAAAGGAATGGAGATGAACCAGAAGATGATCTCATAGGGGTGCTTCCAAACATGACATTCTAATTATAATTGCTTGTTTGTTTGCTTAATCTTTTTTATTGTCAAATAAAATACACACAAAAGTGCACAAATACATATGTAGAGCTCAGTAATTTATCACGGAGAGAACAACCATATAATCATAACCAAGATCAAAAAACAGAATTGCCAGCATTTCAGAGATCTTTCATGCTCCTCTCATCACTGTCCCCCGAGTTCCTCCACCCTAGAGACAATCATTTCTTGTGCCCTTTTTTTTTAAAGTAGCTTGACCACCTAACGACTCATTCCTATATAGTTTTATTTAGTCTGATTTCTGAACTCAGGAAAGTGAACTTATGCAGTATTTGCTTTGTTTCTGTCTTATTTTGCTCAACACTGTGTTCTTAATATTTGTTCAAATTGTTGCATGTAAGCTGTACTTTGTTCAACTCATTTCTGTATAATATTCCATTATATGAAGATGCCACAATTTATTTATCCATTATACATAAATGGATATATAGCTGGACATATAGTTTGCTCTCAGTTTGGACTATTACAAATATTTTGGTATGATTATTCTTGTACAGGCCTCTTGATAAAACTGTGCACATAATTCTGTTGTGTATTTATAACTTGGAACATAATTGATGGGTTATAGGGAATTCACATGTTCAACTTAATAAGTATTTCCAAGCAGTTTTCCAAAGCAGTGGTATCAATTTCCATGCCCAGCTGCCACATAATAGAGTGCCAATTTTTTTTTCAGATTTTTTTTTAGTCATCTGGCCTGTAGAAAACTTCTTCAATGACTTTTAAGAATACATAAAAATTTGCAAATAGCACTGTAGGATTATGGTGTCAGGATTCAAAACTATTGACAGGCTAGGACAATGAAGCAGTGACAATAAGGTAAAATTAAGCAGGAACTATACAAAGCTACATCTTCTGAGCAAGCACAATATAAAGAGACTAAGTATTACAGAATTTTACATGAAAAAGATGGTGGGATCTTATGAAGGTGTAGTTGTCAGGAAAAAATAAGTGCTATCCAAATCTACATCAAGCGCAATCAGTTTTCTCTTAGCAGAATTGTGTATGTCCTAACAAGGAGTCATAATTTTTCTCCCTAGATGTTTGTTAGTTAATGAATAAGTGAATAAATGAATGACTGAATGGTTTGTTTTCAAAGCTGAATACTAGAGAAAGTAAAGACACTCAAGAGCAAAACTCTTCTGAGTGTTCTTTCTCTTTTCCCTCTAAATTTCCTTTTTATTCAAAGAAGGACCAAGAAAATTAGATGATAATCATCAAAGGAGAAGAAAATGATTAAAATAAGAGCCAGTTAAATCAAACCTAGGATTTTGGGGAGATATTTATGAAACAACAGGTTTTGTATAAATCATTTAAGTCTTAGTTATGCTTTCCAAAGCAGAACTCTTTTCCTATAGTTTAATCCATTTCTTTGGGGTTTCTTTTTATTTTTCTTCTCTTTTCTTCTATTAAGTTCATTTTCTTCTTTCTCTTCTTTTAAAAGTGTCATCTCTGTGTTTTATAAAAAGAGGAATACTGCAGACAAAAGCCTTCCAAATAAAGAAGTCCCTCTTCGGGTCATGCCTTACTCAGCTTAGGTGCACACTTCTATGCAGAGTCCTGTTTCCCTTCAGTTCTCCCCATTATTCATTTCACCCAGTGCAGCATCTAGTTTTATTTTATTTTTGAAGAAAATAATAACTTTGGGGGGTACAATATATGTAAAAATGAAAAATTAATCGAATTTTTAAAATTCATGCCCATAGAAAATATTCCATGTAAATAAAATCACACCTCATGAACTTAATGCCTATTAACATCTCCAGACTTTTCTTTTTTATGTTTATTCCAATTTCTAGGCATAATCATCTTCTTGTTTTGCACCATTTATACTTGCATGCATCCTCGAAGCTGAGGAATAAATGCCCTGTTTCATTGCTATTTCCCTAGGTTTTTTGGTTCAGTGGTCTGATGTGTATAACGCTTCATAAAATTAAGAAATATCTTATTAATGCCTTCATTTCCCCTTCAGGTTTTTTGTCTGTGTGATCTATGCTACAGATTACATTTACTGTAAACTTAATCTATTATTAATGACACTTGCCACGAAAACAGTGGCTTTATTTTTCTGTTTACTTGGTAGTTGCCTAGCAAATAGCAGCAGTCTATCACTGATTCAGAAAGAAGGTGGCATGTTAAATTTCACCATTTATCAGTTTTTCCTATGTAACTGGCATATCAAAGAACAGTGCATTTTAAATTAGCTAGTACTTGCCTGGGGTTTTTAAAAATTTTTTATGAGACAAAGGAAAACTTAGCTGGAATTTTACAGCATCTTTTGCAGTTTCATAATAATGACTTATATTTTTAGTGTGCTTTAACACTGACAAAGCACTTTCAAAAAATAATCTCATTTCATCTTTACAAGAACAAAGCTGTTCTGTGTACTGGTTGGAATATGTCCTCTGGAGTGAGGCTCCCTAATTTCAAACCCTTCTTCTGTCATTTACTGTCGGTTAATATGACCCAAGACAGTTTACTGAACTTTTCTCTGGGTCACAGTGTCTTCTTTTGTTCAGTGAGATTAATAGTGCCGATAGTCTAGACTAGAATAACTGGGTGACCTTGACTCTGTTCTAGATATGTCTCATTCTCCAGGAGTCTGTCCTGGACATGTTCTCAAGTCAAAAGAGGGAAGCCCTGTTGCTAAAGTTAATTGCAAGCCTCTGTTTGCTCACCCATGCTGACATCCCACTGGCAAAATAAGTAAAGTTGTTGGACCCAGACTCAAGAGACAGGAAAGGTCAGCCCACTTGTGATGGGAGGACACTAAAGATGTATATTACAAAAGGCACAAATACAGGGAAGGGTAAAAAATTGAAGCCATCATTATAATCTACTATAACATGTAAAACATAGCAAAGAGCATATAAGACAGAGGATTCTATAAATGTGAAGCTATTACTATTAAGTTGATCTAAATGCAATTATCATTTTTGTAGATAACAATGATCAATATCAGCAATTTTATATGATTCAACCTCAAATTACTATGACAAGATCCTGTAAAAGGGAATTATCATCTATAATTTTCAGTGGAAGAAACTGAAGCCTAATTAATTTTCAAAGTTAATCAGCTAGTAAATTTTAGCTTTTTATTTCAATGTAGTCTTCTGAATTTAGTTGTCTTCTTTTATATTACAGCTGCATTTTGAGATGCTTGGTGATAGATGAATAATTCTGTGACATGACTTTATATATAACACAGAGACATAATTTCCCAACTCTTTATCCTCATAAACCTCACGCACTGCCAGTGAGTACTGATATCTGAAACACCTGGTCTTCTGCCAACACTAACCCCGGAGCATTCCATCTCCTGGTTACTAGCTCCTAGAAATAGAAATGAAGCTGGTAGTAGCTAAATGCTATATTAGTACTCTCAGAAAAGCCATCTCAAAAGCACTTTAGAATTTCTGAGTTATAGCAAAATACATTATTTCATGCTCATCTTGCTTGTATTTTCCTAAACACAGTGGCCATGGTATTTTTTCACATATATTTTGTATTCATATATCATTATATTTGAGCCAGTTAAACAGACATATTATGTACAAATATACATTTGGGTAATTTTTACATATGTGCCTATTACATATTTAACACTAAACTGTGCATCACAATGTTTCTAGAGATGTTCCATGTATTGTCTTTCAGATGGCCTCTACTCAATCTATTGACTAGATTAGTAAATAGCCATATGGTTACAATACAACTGATTTCCCTATGTGTGTTCAGATGAGTCAGTTAAATGAACATCAAAATGAAATTATTTCTCCAATTACAAATAATGTTTCATATAGCTCAGAAGGTGAGAATATTTACAAAGAGCAATAAACTATTGAAGCTACTCATTATCATATATTGCTGCTAAATTCAGTCTCCTTACCTGTTAGCTAGTATCTTATTTACAGTAGACCCAATTTCATCCCCCCTACCTATTTCCACTAAGGTCAGGAGTATCAAAGGACTCTTTGTTCTCTGAAAAACTGATCATTTTGAGACTGCAGAACTCTGTTACTTAATGCTTTTGAAATTGAATGATTGCATTTTGTTGGTGCTGTCAAATCAGGAAGGACATACGTTTATTAGTAACGCAAAAAGCCATAGCACCTTATCAACACCAGCAACACCCTAAGGACTAGCATTTCTTAAGCATCCTGTTTCTGCTCTGAACCTGAAAGCTGTGTGTACATGGAACACTTGCTGTATGTCATCTAAAGGAAGTGTGAGGAGAAGGGGACGTGACACCACAGAGTCCAGAGTTGATTCCTATTTCTGTCATGTACTAGTTGGATGACTTTGGAAAAGATATTTAAGTTCAGTGTCCTTGTCTTTAATATTTGTATAAGCCCTAACACACTATTACTTGTCATCAAATGAGATCTGTGTACACTGAAACTCCGCAGAGTTGTTGCTCAAGCTCTGATTTGCAGAAAGAATCCAGAGAACCATCTGAGAGATATCTGCTTATATATCTAGTGAAACAAAAAATGAAAAATAGCCCACACAGCCTCTAAAGCTGAGGAAGTTACCAATCACATCTCCCAATTATAGTACTTTATTTTAGGGTTTTCCTTTTTTTGCATATTATAACTGCCACAGATTATTTTGAGTCGAGAGTATAGACCTCATTAGTTTTCAAACTTTTTTTTGCTGTGATAAAGAAATTCATTTTAATTTTAGCTTATTATACACATGCTGCACACACACCTGAAAGAAAAGTTTCGTGAACTGTTGTTACCTCTTTTGCTGTCTAATATTTTCTACTCTGCTTTGTTCTATTGTAATTTATTTTATTTTTAAAAAAGTTTGATCAGTATCCCAGCAATAATGTGTCACAACATACGTTTTAAAATACTTTGAAGTAAAACAGATCTGAATTTAAATCTCAAATCATCCACTTACTAGCATAGTGACTGTGAACAAATTAAAATCTCAGTTTCCTCATAAGTAAAATGGGAATTATAATAGAAGTAAACCTTATTTCATAGAGACATAGTGAGGATTCTATCAGATAATTAATAATAAAGCACAAAGTACAGTAGATGCTCATTACTGGGGGGTTTCAAATCACTATCTTTAGTTGCATTAGAGAGAAAGTTTGAAAAACATATTGACTGTATTCTATCAAATTCAGAAAAGTTAGATAACAATATGGGCAATCCAGATTCTTAAATTTATTTCTCCCTTGACTATTTCATGTAGAGAGGAATAAAAGATTATTTTAGGATGTTTAATATCTATGAAAAAACAAAGTTAATGTCCAAACACCACTGACCTAGTTTTGTGAGAAAGGCCATGAACGCTTTGGAAGCATCATTCTGGAACTTGACAAGTGCCTGACTGCACAAAGCCATTCAGGGCACTGGCCTGGTACAACTTAACTCTGTTCCCGAAAGCTCTAAATCCAGGTCAACATTTGTAAACACCAATGCACAATTGATTGCAAAGTCACCTTGTTTGTTCTCTTTTTTCCCTACTCACCCTACTTCATTTCCCTATCATGACTCAAAGTTTAAATTTATCTGAACCTTCCAAGTATGTCTAAGAAAATTGTATCATTGTTAGTCCCTTACTGCCCTTTGGGCTTAGGATACTTGGCCAAAATCAAATCTCATATTTCAAACCAGACCTCCTTTTGTTTACTACTAGTGTGAGGAGCAGAAATTTAGCTTAATTTAATTTGTATTTTCTCCCTAATTTAGTAATGCAAATTATTATCTTTTGTACTGTAGAGGCTACAATGCACAATGCAACTGGGACCCTGTTGGCTAGCAACCCAGATAAGTGAATCGTGGAGATGTTTACAGGGAGGAAAATAACATGCTTACTTATAATTTATTTCCTTTTGATGTTAAGAAAATTTCTTTTCAAACTGCAATCTACAGGTGTTTGCTAAAAGACCTTTTCAGTCATTACTGCTTTTCTTCTCCTCCATCCTATTTTGCCATGCCTAGTTAATATTGTTGACAATGGGTTTCAAAACATTCTGCTGGTATGTTATATTTCTATGTCCTGTGGCTTGCTTATCATGTCCTCTTAATATCATCTGAAACATAGTGTGTTTTTATGAGGAAACTTGATGATTACCTAATTGCAGTGTTTCTGTTTTCACGGGATATGCTGCTGAATAGAAATGAGAGGAATATGGTCTCCTAAATAAAATTCCCCAGCTAAGGTAGAAATCTGGTTTTCATATCTCACTCATCAGGTGAATCTAAGCCCCCCCAAATCCTCCTTCTGAATGGAAATATTTCATGTCTAGTCTCTGATGGAAGGTGAAGTTTATTTGATCTAACCTATTTCGGTCACTTTTCCACTAAGGAATCTTTAAAAAAATATTTTTGTGACCTATAAATGTTCAGGCAGTCTTAAAAATGGAATAACCTTAAATTAGCAGGAAATCTCATTAATAAAATCACTTACATGCTCTGTGTTTAATTGCAAGCCCTTTGAAAAAAAATGTTGCTGTAGAATGAGACACACTCAGAGATTTTAAT
This sequence comes from Pseudorca crassidens, assembly GCF_039906515.1. Lineage (NCBI taxonomy): Eukaryota > Metazoa > Chordata > Mammalia > Artiodactyla > Delphinidae > Pseudorca > Pseudorca crassidens. The sequence goes on from NC_090317.1 coordinate 102,917,858, forward strand.
GATATAGACTTTAGGCTTTGATATCTTTATAAATTTAAACTCAGAAATAACCAGGAAAGTTTAATCATCCATAGTGTCTTCATTATGCACAGGCAATGTGTATTTTTTATTATTTTATTACATCTTTATACCTTTATAAAACGTATCTAGTTCCAGGGTCTCTGAGTCAATGGTAATGACTTGCCTTTGCTTAGGTCTACGGCATATTTTATCAGGTAAACTTTGGGGTCTGTCATTTCAATGAGACTGCATATGTGCTATTGGTATGTATGTGTAATCTTAGGATACGTCCAGTTTGTCCAAATACAAGAACAGTCACATTGGGAATAAGGACTAGAATTTAGACCAAAGGATCTAACAACAACAAAAAAGCCCTAAATGAATGAAAGGGATAAGACCAGAGTCATGGATTCTAGGCTTATTTAAGACTGTGGGTTCAATATTTCTAGGTTTTCCCATTTTCTATAAAAAGTCAGAAACACAGATTTCTAAATTGAAAATGTTGGCTGCTATTTTAAAAAATCACTTAAACATTAATTTATAATAACTTTTAGTTTTTACCTTAGAGTCCTCATTCCTCCAAATTTTTAAGGTATAATTTACATAAGTTATACATATTTAAATTATATAATTTAATAAATTTTGATAAATGTATATACTCACGTAAACTTTACCCCAAACAAGTTATAGAATGTTTCCATTACCCCCCAAAAATTCCCTTTTTCTCCGTTTCAGTCAATTCCCCTGCCCCAGAGGGAAAGACTGATTTCACTCACCAGAACTTAATTTGGTCTTTTCAAGAATTTAATAAAACTGGAATGACACAGCCAATTTGGATTTTGCTCCTTTTGCTCAGTATAATATTTTTGAGATTCATCCATGTTGTTACATTCATCAGTAGTTTGCTACTTTGAATTGCTTAGTAGTATTGATATTATATTCAATTCATTTTAAAGCATGATGTGGACTAATTTTGGCCTGCAGGAAAACAGTTGGTTGTTTCTGGATTGAAGAGAAGATAGTGGGTGAAGGCATAGAATCTTAAATGCAGAAAAGATGGGAGAATGATCATTGTGCTCTGGAGAGTGTTAAAACAATGTAAAATAGTGCAAATAGAAGAACTGGAAGGCAGAAGAAAGCAAAGGAATTTTTCAGTAGGACTTTCAAGGGTTTTAAGAATTTGGGTGTAAGAGGGACATAAATGTGACTAAAGGTGTGAAGAAAACAGCTAATGAATGAATCCATGATTTGAAGGTTGAATTAAAAAACAAGTAATGTGGCTTTTGATACATAAAGTTATTTAAACACAAATGTTTGAAATGTTTTTAAAATAAAAGGGCACAGCACACTTTTTGTTGTACTTAAATGACTTATTTCTCCCCTGTCCTATTTTCTTTTCATTTATTTCTCCTATATCTTATTTCTTTCTCTCTTTTTTCTACTACCCCACTGATTTTTAATAAATTTTTTATTTTAGAATAGGTTTAGATTTATAAAAATCATTGCAGAGATAGCAGTTTCCATGCATCACATACTGTCTCCCCTATTATTAAAATCTTACATTAGTATAGAACATTTATTATAATTAATGAGCTAAGATTGATACATTATTATTAACTAACATCCGTACTTTATTAATATTTCCTCAGACTTTTGCTAATGTCCTTTTTCTGTTCCAGGAGCTCATTCACGATACCATGTTACATTTAGTCATCATGTTTCCTTAGGCTCCTCATGTCTGTTACAATTTCTCATATTTTCCTTGTTTTCAATGATCTTGACTGTGTGAGGAGTACTGATCAGGTACTTTGTAGAATTTCCCTCATTTGGGGTTTATCTTATGTTTTTCTCATAACAGGGCTAGGGCTATGTATTTTTGGAAGGATGGCCACAGAGGTAAAGTGTCACTCTCATCACATTATATCCAGGGTACATACTATCAACATGACTTGTCACTGTTGAGGTTAATCTTGCACACCTGGCTGAGCTAGTGTTTGTCAGGTTTTTCCATTGTAAAGTCCAAGGAGAAACTGGGAGATAGGCTTTTTTTTGCCTACTCCCTCTGTACTAGGCCCAGGTGTATAGCTGTGGGAAGGGGTGCTCCTGCACCCATTAATTTTTTCGTCTGCTACAGTTCCGCACGAGTCATGAATGCAAGCCCCATTGGCTATCAGAGATAGGTGATCCAGGGGCCTGTCTCTTGAGCAGAAGCCACAAAAGCTGCTGTACCAGATGTGTGTACAAGCTCCTTTCAGGGGGATATTGGTGATTTGTTGTCAGCACAAGTGATAAGGCAAAGGTGGTGTCTCTGGCCTTCCTGTTCAACAGGGAGGATTGTAGCCAGCCCCTAGATGTGTGCTAAATTATAAGCCTGATCCTCAGGGGGCAATTTTTAAAGTATGCAAATAGGTCTCTTTCAGGGAAAGACTGGGAAATGTGATTTTTTTTTTTGCCTGCTCCCTCTGTGCTGAGCCCTGGGAAACAGCAATGGCAAGTTCACAGAAGCCTGTCAAGAAATGTTTCTTTTTGACTATAGTCTTCCGGGTCTCACGGATGCAAGCCCTACACGTTTTCAGGGTTAGGTGTTTTGGGGGCCTGTTCCACATGCGGGAGTCTTAAAAGTGGGGGCATTAGGTGTGGGATCCAAACCCTTCACTCCCCAGGGAGAAGCTGGGAGTTGGAAGATCCCTCCAGACTGTATGGTTCTGTGCCAGGGGTGGGGTTTATTGTGCGAGAGTGTCTCAGCCTTTCCTATACACTTCAATGTGGGTGATGTGGGTATTTTCTCATTTACCCAGTGTGTAGGAGTTGTTCAGCTAGTTTCCAGATCTCTTGCAGAGAGAATTGCTCCGTGTGTAGCTATAGATTTGTATGTCCGATGTCCATGGGAGGAGGTGAGTTCAGGAGCCTCCTACGTCACCATCTTGTACTGTACTGGAACGCTTCTTATGGCTTTAATAATAGTCTTGATATTCTGCTACATGGATCATAAAGATTGTGCTTTTTTTCTTCAGGATTTTGTTTCTTTCCCATCTTTTATTCTTCTGTACATCTCACAGTAGTCTAAATCCTTTCCTATTTAGCATTGACTGATTTTCATTTTCCTGACTTGGAAGGTTAAGTTCACATTGTAAAATTATCTCTGTATTGATGATACTTTAAGCACAGGTTATATTTTCCTACTTCTCACATTTAAGAGAAAAAAATCTCCATTCTGTTTTTGGTGTTTTTTTTGCGGTACGCGGGCCTCTCACTGTTGTGGCTCCTCCCTTTGCGGAGCACAGGCTCCGGACGCGCAGGCTCAGCATCCATGGCTCATGGGCGCAGCCGCTCCACGGCATGTAGGATCCTCCCGGACCGGGGCACGAACCCGTGTTCCCTGCATTGGCAGGCAGACTCTCAACCACTGCGCCACCAGTGAAGCCCTCCATTCTGTTTTTCATCAATATCTCATGCTCTGCAGTGAAACTGAATCATAATTCCCCAACAGTACAGAAAACTTCAATAAGGCCATTGCCATCTATGACCATTCAAAAATCAGAGAGCAGATATAATAGAAATTACTTCTTGAATCTCAACATTCTAAAATTGCTATACTTCAGTCCAACCCTCTTCAATCCACAGTTGTGTTTCTTGTGCGAAATTTTAATATTTGCGGCTTTTTCTTTGTCTTGAAGTTTTCCATAATTTAGAGGATTTTAGAGTCCCTCAGCTACCAAAAATGCTATCTTCCGATATTCCTGGAGATGGTTTGGTAAACCACTTCAGAATTAGATTACAGCATATGAAACAAAACATATCCACTTATTTTCTGTTGCTTGTGATGTAGACAAGAACCATGAACTATGCATATCCTATTTTAGCCTGAAACTCAGTGTAATGACAACGTATTTTACTGTGAATCAAGGCCTAAGTACAGATAATGAGATGCTTCCATGTTGCTTAGAAAAAAAAATTTTTTTGGTAAAAAAACTAAATTAAACTTTCCTAAACAATAAGGAAATGTATATCCTCGCATACCAGGAAGACTAGAGGTTAGTGCAGGGTCAAGTACAGAAACATCAGTGATTTAATGATTCAATAAAATATCCATCTCTCTAGTTTGTTCTCCTTAACAACAGCTTCTTTTCAAGAGAATGCCAATGGCAACCAGGGGTACTTATTGTTCACCAAAACAAAAGAAAGTAACTTCTCCTCAAAACATGGAATAAGATTTATTCTGATAAGTCCAACTTAGGTCACATGGCCTATATGGAGCAAGAAGAATAACCAAGAGAAATTCTTTGCTCTTATTCCATTGGCAAAAAGGAACTCCTTCTGGAGCTAGAAATGGAGTAGGTACCTAAACAAAACTGAGATTCTGTTAGGAAAGAGAAAGTGTGGCTTCAGCTGTTTTCCATTCTGTTTTATTTTCTATTCTAATATCTTCAAGGGAGTTCCCTGGTGGTCCATTGGTTATGACTTGGTGCTTTCACTGCTGTGGCCCGGGTTCAATCCCTGGTCAGGGAACTGAGATCCCAGAAGCTGCGTGGTGCAGCCAAAATAAAAAATATAATAATAATAAAAAATAATATCTTCAAGATTTTATTTACAACACATGGGCATTTAATAGTAGTTCATGCCATTCAACATGTGAAAAGGCAAGTACTAAAAATGCATTGGAGTCCAAGTACAAAGTGGTTCATAAAATGCAGACACTGAATTTTTATACTGAAGAAATTATTCATAACTTTCAGAAATAAAAATCTTTCCAAATTGTTTATTTTAATTGGATTTGTTTCCTGGCTGCAGAAATAAAAACTCCTTTTAAATTTGTGCAATGTGCCTTCAAACACTAGAGATGTGCTGAGTCACTGATAAATAATTCACTTAGCCTGGAAACAGATGAACCAATTTCTGAAAGCTGCAGACATCTAAGTTTCCCCATACCTTTCCTTGTTGAGATTAGCTAGAACAGATGAATGATGGCATTCTAATCAGGACAAAAAATGGTATCCCCTTTAAATTTTCAGCAACCTGCCGTGCTGAATTACTGATGTCATGCCTAGTCATATTATTTGTGTCAAAATCCTCTGATCTGCTGTATCTAAGTACTGCAAATCGTTGTGAGTACTTGGTATTTCCTCCAGAAACAGCCACATTTGCAAATTATCACATCTTCTTCAGGACATGTTAAATGGAGAGGCGTGGGATAATTCTCCAAGCAATTTTTCTTACGTCCCTGACCAGGGATTGAACCTGGGCCATAGCAGTGAGAGTGCCCTGTCCTAACCACTGGAATGCCAAGGAATTCCCTCTGCAAGTAATTTAAATATAAGTTTGAATTCATTTTACCCAAACCACTAACATAGTTCAAGGATTTTTCTCTGATTTTTATCCAGCACTGCAGATTACAAGGTATCTTAGGGAGCATTTATTCAATAACCTGCATGGTCTATTCTCCAATATCCCTGATTAAAATAAATTGAAGAATCTTCCCCTCCCCGCAAAAGCAATAACTTAGATTCACAGGAATAATAGTAGTTATATGGTTTATGTATAATTATTTAAAAGCTAACGTTGACTGTGGAATCAATAAATGTTCTTTGGTGACCCTGGATAACTTTTAACAATAGAGCAACAGAACAGAAGGTTGTTTTCACTGAGATTTCACAAGTACAAGTCATAAAATATTTGTGGTTCAAACAAACTAATCAGAGAAGGAAAAACAATGTTGCATGCTGAGCAAACTTCCCCTTGTATTATTCAATTTATATATTTTTTCTCAAAGAATTAACTTGTAACTTTTTTAACTACTGAAGTTAAATTTACATACAGTGAAATAAACATTATTCTAAGTGTACAATTCAATGATATTTGATTGTATACGTGCACATTCACATGTAATATAAGCACGTGTAATCTATAGCCACTCAAGATAAAATCAAAAGATGCTGGTGTTTCCTTATTCCAATCATATCTCACCCCCAGATAAGCAATCACTGTTCTGATTTCTGTCACCATGGGTTAAATCTAGAACTTCATCTAAATGGAATCATAAAATAGGTAGTGTTTTGTGTCTGTCATCTTTTAGTCAACATTATGTCTATGAGATTCATACATGTTGGTGTGTGTTTTAACAGTTCATTTTCTATTGGTAAATAGTATTTCATTACATGAATATGCCACAGTTTACTATCTTGTTGGTAGACTTTTTGGTTATTTCCAGATTTTTCTCATTACAAATAAAACTACTACAAACATTCTCATACAAGTCTTTGGACAAAACTTTTTATTTAAGTAAATACCGAAGAGTGAAATCACTGGATCATAATGGTGGTGTATATTTAACTGTTGAGGAAATTGCCAACCAGTTTTCCAAAGTGGTGGTATCACTGTGGTTTTAATTTTCATTTCCCTGATCCCTAATGACATTGACAATCTTTACATGTACTTATTGACTATTCACTTATCTTCTTTCATGTAGTATGTGTTCAAGTATTTTGTCCATTTTTTATTAGTTATTCTTTTTTTAATTTTTATTTTATATTGGCATATAGTTGATTAACAATGTTGTGTTATTTTCAGGTGTACAGCAAACTGATTCACTTATATACATATATGTATCTATTCTTTTTCAAATTCTTTTCCCATTTAGGTTATTACAGAATATTGAGCAGAGTTCTCTGTGCTATACAGTATGTCCTTGTTGGTTATCTATTTTAAATATAGCAGTGTGTACATGTCATTCTTGAGAAATCTTTATATATTCTGGACACAAGTCCTTTGTCAGGTATGTGTGTTGTTAATATTTTCAACCTCTTTGTGGAATGAATTTTTATTTTCATAAAGACAATTATTGAAAAACAGAATTTTTAAAAATTTTGAAGTCTACTATATCGTTTTTCTTTAAGTTCAATGTTTTCTTTTGTGGCTGCTCTAAGAAATATTTGCTGACTCCATGTTTACAAGGATTCTGTAATGCTTCCTTTTAAAAACTTTTATAGTTTTAACTTTAACATTTAGATCTTAATCCATCTCAAATTAATTCTTGTGTACCATGTAAGGAAGGAGTCAGGTTATTTTTTTCCATGTTTATTAAGTTTATCCAGCCCACTTTGTTGAATATATTTTCCTTTCTCCTTTGAATTGCATTGAGTTCTTTCCTGAAAATCAATTGGTTGTATGTGTGAGTCTTTTTCCGGATGATGTATTCTGTTCATTTGAGGTATTTGTCTATTTATAATACCATAATATCTCAATTACTGTAGCATAGAAAACCTTGAAATTAGGTAGTCTAAGGCATTTAAATGGAAAGTTAGTCACTGATTTTAAATCTTACTTATTTATAAAATAAGCATGCAAAGGTATAAATTTCCCTCTAAGTATTGCTTTAGTAGCATCCCACAAACTTTGACATGTTATGTTTTCATTAGAATTCAGTGTGGTATATTTTCTAATTTCCTTTGTGATGTATTCTTTGACCGATGGGTTATTTCAAAGAGTGCTGATTAATTTCCAAAGTTTGGGGCATCTTCTAAATATTTTACTATTATTAATTTCTAATTTAATTGTTATGTTCAAAGAATATTCCCTGTGAGTGTTTGTTTAGTCTTTTCAGATTTATTGGTACATATTTAGTGCCCAGCATATGGTCTATCCTGATGGAAATTTCACGTGCATGTGAACAGTGTGTTCAGTAGTTATTAAGGTGATATAGAAACGTCAATAAGGTTGAGTTGGTTGATAATGTTGATTAAATATTCTGCAGCCTTATGATTTTTTGGTTCACTTGTTTTATCAATTACTGAGAGAGCGGTAATGAAATCACCAACTATGACTGTGGCTTTTTGTGTTTCTTATCTTAGTTCTGTTAGTTTTTACTTCATCTATTTTGTAGCTCTGTTACTTGGTGCGTTCACTTTTAGGACTGTGAGGTCTTCCTAATGAAATGACAGTTTTTTTGGTTTTTTTTTTCTTTTTAACATCTTTATTGGAATATAATTGCTTTACAATGGTGTGTTAGTTTCTGCTTTATAACAAAGTGAATCAGTTATACATATACATATGTTCCCATATCTCTTCCCTCTTGCGTCTCCCTCCCTCCCACCCTCCCTATCCCACTCCTCTAGGTGGTCACAAAGCACCGAGCTGATCTCCCTGTGTTATGCAGCTGCTTCGCACTAGCTATCTATTTTACATTTGGTAGTATATATATGTCCATGCTACTCTCTCACTTTGTCACAGCTTACTACCCTTCCCCCTCCCCATATCCTCAAGTCTCCATTCTCTAGTAGGTCTGTGGAAATGACAGTTTTTGCTGTGGTTTAACTTGAGTCTACCTTCTAAGCTATTTGTTTTCTATATAATTTCTTTTTGTGTATGTGATTTTTATTTTTTTAATTTAATTTTTATTTTATATTGGAATATAGTTGATTTATAAGCTATTTGTTTTCTATTTGTCTCATACATTGTTTCTTTTGTCCTCATTTACTGCTTTTTTGTGTGTTACCTGAATATTTTCAGTCTTTTATTTTATAATCTCTATTGGATTTTAATTGATACCTGTTTGTCCTACTTTTTCTTGGGATAATAATATGTATCCCTAATTTACCACAGTCTTCTTAGAATTAATATTATACCACTGACTGTAAAATTCAAAACATTTAAAAGAGTATAATTCTATTTTCCCTCCTATACCTTGTGCTATTTTGTCAAACAGTTAGCTTCCACCGTTATGTTAAACATCCCACAGTAAAATATTATTTATACTATAAAATTTTTTCTCTTAAAGAAATATAGAAACAAAAAGAAAGAAAATGACCACCTTTATATTCACCCACATATTTACAATTTCCATTACTTTTCATTTTTTTGCTGTAGATCTGAGTTTTTCTCTAATATCATTTCTCTTTAGCCAAAAGAACTTTCTTTATCATCTTTGAGAAGTTAGGTGTGCCGGCAACAAATTCCCTAAGTTTTTGTTTATCTCAACATGGCTATTATACCCTATTATTTTTCATTTTTTAATAAATTTTAAATTACATACAGTAAAGTTTATCTTTTTTAATGTAAACTTCTGCTAGATTTGACAAACTCATACAGTCAAATATCTCCTTAGCCAAGCTATAGAACACTGCCATTACCCAAACATATTTTCATGTAACCCTTTAAAGTTAACCCAGCCTCCTATTACCAGCCACTAGCAACCACTGATCTATATTCTGTCGTTATAGTTTTGCCTTTTCCAGAAGACCAAGAAATAAAATCATGCTCTATGTAGCCCTTTGAGTCTAGCTTCTTTCACATAGCATAATACTTTTGAGATATATCCAAATCACTGTATACATTAATAATTCATTCTTAAGAAAAGAATTGAGGACAGTCTCAGAGACCTCTGGGACAACATTAAACGCACCAACATTCGAATTATAGGGATCCCAGAAGAAGAAGAGAAAAAAAAGGGTCTGAGAAAATATTTGAAGAAATTATTATTGAAAACTTTCCTAATATGGGAAAGGAAATAGCCAATCAAGTCCAGGAAGTGCAGAGAGTCCCATACAGGATAAATCCAAGGAGAAACACGCCAAGACACATACTAATCAAACTATCAAAAATTAAATACAAAAAAATATTAAAAGCAGCAAGGGAAAAACAACGAATAACATACAAGGGAATCCTCATAAGGTTAACAGCTGATCTTTCAGCAGAAACTCTGCAAGCCAGAAAAGAGTGGCAGGACATATTTAAAGTGATGAAAGGGAAAAACCTACAAACAAGATTATTTCACCCAGCAAGGATCTCATTCAGAGGGGTGGGATAGGGAGGGTGGGAGGGAGATGCAAGAGGGAGGAGATATGGGGATATATATATATGTATAGCTGATTCACTTTCTTATAAAGCAGAAACTAACACACCATGGTAAAGCAATTATACCCCAATAAAGATTAAAAAAAAAACCCTAAAAATAGAAGTACCATATGATCCAGCAATCCCACTCCTGGCATATATCCAGAGAAAACCATACTTCAAAAAGATACATGCACCCCAATGTTCATTGCAGCACTATTTACAATAGCCAAGACATGGAAGCAACCTAAATGTCCATTTACAGAGGAATGGATAAAGAGATGTGGTACATATATATAATGGAATATTACTCAGCCATAAAAAGAATGAAATAATGCCATTTGCAGCAACATGGATGGACCTAGAGATTATCATACAAAGTGAAGTAAGTCAAACAGAGAATGACAAATATCATATGATATCACTTATATGTGGAATCTAAAACAAAAATGATGCCAATAAACTTATTTACAAAATAGAGCCAGATTCAAGAGAATGAACTTGGGGTTACCGGGGGGAAGGGTGGGGGAAAGGGATAGTTAGGGAGTATGGGATTGACATGTACCTACTGCTATATATAAAATAGATAATCATCTTCTTTATCCATTCATCCGATGATGGACACTTAGGTTGTTTCCATCTCTGGGCTATTGTAAATAGAGCTGCAATGAACATTTTGGTACATGACTCTTTTTGAATTATGGTTTTCTCAGGGTATATGTCCAGTAGTAGGATTGCTGGGTCATATGGTAGTTCTATTTGTACTTTTTTAAGGAACCTCCATACTTTTCTCCATAGTGGCTGTACCAATTCATATTCCCACCAGCAGTGCAAGACTGTTCCCTTTACATATATACAATGGAATATTACTCAGCCATAAAAAGAAACAAAATTGAGCTATTTGTAATGAGGTGGATAGACCTAGAGTCTGTCATACAGAGTGAAGTAAGTCAGAAAGAGAAAGACAAATACCGTATGCTAACACATATATATGGAATTTAAGAAAAAAAATGTCATGAAGAACCTAGGGGTAAGACAGGAATAAAGACACAGACCTACTAGAGAATGGACTTGAGGATATGGGGAGGGGGAAGGGTAAGCTGTGACAAAGCAAGAGAGTGGCATGGACATATATACACTACGAAACGTAAAATAGATAGCTAGTGGGAAGCAGCCGCATAGCACAGGGAGATCAGCTCGGTGCTTTGTGACCACCTAGAGGAGTGGGATAGGGAGGGTGGGAGGGAGGGAGACGCAAGAGAGAAGAGATATGGGAACATATGTATATGTATAACTGATTCACTTTGTTATAAAGCAGAAACTAACACACCATTGTAAAGCAATTATACTCCAATAAAGAGGTAAAATAAATAAAAATTTAAAAAATAAAATAGATAATCAACAAGGACCTACTGTATAACAGAGGGAACTGTACTCAATATTCTTTAATAACCTATATGGGGAAAGAATCTGAAAAAGAATGGATATATGTATATGTGTAACTGAGTCTCTTTGCCATACACCCGAAACTAAAACAACACGGTAATAAATCAACTATACTCCAATATAAAATAAAAATTAAATTAAAAGAATGATTCATTCTTTTTTATGCTAAATAGTATTTATTTATGCTGTGGATATACCACAATTTGTTTATCCATTTCACATTTGAGAAATATTTGTGTTGTTTCAAATTTTGTTGATTATGCATAAAGCCACCATAGACAAACATGAACAGATTTGTGTGTGAGCATACAGTTTCATTTAACTTGTGTAAATTTGTACATTTAACTTTATGAGAAACCATTGCACTATTTTCCAAGGTGGCTGTACCATTTAACATTTACTCTAGCAATGTATTTCCAGTTGCTTCACATCGTTGCTAGAACTTAGAATTTTTTTTGCCATTCTAATAGGTCATCATCATTTTAATTTGGATTAATCCCTAATGATTAAATATATTGTGTATCTTTTTTATATACTAATTTGCCATCTGTATATCTTCTTTGGTGACGTATTTGTTCAAAGCTTTTTTTCATCTTATTTATTTTGATTAATATATTTTAGATATAAGTTCTTTCTCAGATATGTGACTTGCATTTATTTTTCCTAGTCTTTGGTTTGTCATTTCATTGTCTTAACAATGTCTTTTAAGAGCAAACATGCCTAATTTTAATGAAGTTCAATTTATCATTTTTCTCTTTTTTATATCATGCTTTTGGTGTTGTATCTGAGAAATCTTTGCCTAATCCAGGATCACAAATATTTTTCTTATGTTATCACCCTCTTTTTTGAAGGATATTTTCAATGGATCTAGAATTCTGAATTGAAAGGGTCTTTTCCTTCTCTTTTTCTTCCGGTATTTTAAAGATGCTGTTCTATAATGTTATGACAACCATTGTTTCTGGTAAGAGATCAATCACCATTTGTATTGTTTCTCCCCCCTTAGTCCACTTGGGCTCCACCTCCCTGTCCTGTATCTTGAAAATGCCCCCAGACAGAAAGTCAGATTGAAAAGTGGCTCACCCTAAGTGTTTCCCTTCTCTTAAGTATCAAAGTTTTGAGCTACCTTGTTCAATGCAGGGACACATGCCTCAAATAACTTGTCAAGTGTTACAGTACTTCATGATAAGAAGGTAAGTCTGATACCAGCTACTCCATCATGGAAATATGAAGAGTTCTAGGGAATTCTCTGGTGGTCCAGTGGTTAGGACTCTGTGCTTTCACTGCCTTCACTGCCAAGGGCCTGGGTTCAACCCCTGGTCAGGGAACTAAGATCTCTATCATGCTTAATCTTTTTACTCTTATTTCTCCAACCCACATATGAAACAATCAATAATATAGTTTTTTGAATACATACTATGAGAGTGTGTTTTTTATTAAAGATTCAAAGACATGGTCCCAACCCTTAACTTTTTGTAGGCTTATATTGAAGGAGAAAATAGAAGGACAGAAAGTATTCAAGAGTTTTTACAAATTGTTGTTGCAGCTCAAATATATCAAGATTTCCATAGTCATGGGCTGATGAACTCCATAATTAATGTATGATTTCAAACCTCATTGTTGCTCAGCGTTACCTTCTAATATTATACGCAATTGAAACCCTCATCTATTTCCCACAGTAATAACTCCAAGGTTTATCTCTCTAATTCTAGAACAATTAAATGCATGAGTTCTTAATATAGATCCACTAAAAAATATGATTGAACACCTTCACAGCTATCTTCTCTTGAGCAAATTCAACTCAAATGTGTATATTCAGACCTGTGTGAAACTGACCAATTGGGACCATTCTCTAGTTCATAAACATTACAAGAAGGGATGTCGTTATTTGCTATTAGGTTGAAGCCCTGCTGATAGGAGCTCCAGGATTTGCTGATACTTGTCTTCCTCCTGCTTCACTCTTTGAAAAACTCTTCAAGCTTGGAAATAATTCTTGAACACCTGTTTGACCTTGGTGACAAAAATTTCACAGGAATTAACACCTGTATTTGTGGCTTTAATCATTCAAAGAGAGTAATTAGGAAACTACTTTATTCCAGGTTATGTGCTAGACCCAAGGGCACAAGCATGCATAAGACTCATTTTTCATCCACGAGGAGTTCACAGTTTAGCCTGGGAGAAGCACACATTAACAAATTATGTGAATGTAATTAAATTATAGTGCAACTGTATGTGTTTGTGTGCCTGTGACTGAGGGGGATGGTTGAGGATCTGGGGAGGTAGGAATATATTCTCTAACTTGGTGGTAAAGGCACACTAACTGGCCCTTTGGTTTAAAAATATGTGGCCTGGGCACCAAACCTTGTCAAAACCTCTTCAGGTCAACATTTGAGCCTATAATATTGATTGGGACAGCTGCTCTGAGGTTCTAGAGCCAGAGGTTATGAATCTCTTTGCCAGCTGGATGCAGTCTGCAGTTTGACATGTGAGCTCCTCTATCTCATGGCAGTGAGCAATTGGTATAAATTGCCTGATCTAGGCCCAGACATGGCCAAATGTAAACATTTCAGTTGCTTGATGTGGATAGTAACATATACCAAGGAATATGCAACTTGGAGTGAGATTGGTGAAGCAGCCTGAACTGAAGTTGGCAGGTGCTTTGTCAAACAAACCTGGGCTTAAGACCAGAAAAATCCCGGGCAAAGGTGATAGGTAGCCAGGCAGCAGTGCAAGGTTTGAGGCAGAAACACCAGCAGGTTTTAAATGCGGGCTGCCTTATTAAGCATGACACTAAGGGAGGCTGGAGGCCTGATGTGTCAGCAGCAAAGGGATGGGCAGTCATGTCGTTAAACAGGAACGACACAATATTTTCAGCGTAAATGCCAGTATTTTGTAGCTTATAAGATGATTGTGTCCACAGGGAAAACCTCCCATCGCCACAGCTATGTTGCAGTTTTAATGGAAGTAGGCATTCCACTCTCAAAGCCTGCTGTTTCTAGAGAAAATGCAAATTCTATAGAAAATTCAACTTGCTTCTCAGAAGAGTGACCCATGCTAAGATAGGAAGGCAATACAAGGCCACACATTTTCAACGCAGATTGTATCGTAACTTTGGGTGCTTAAAGGAAGGCACTTAGTTTCTCAAATTACTGCACAAAGTAATCTGTGAAATGAAAATCCTTGCAAACACTAAGTGCACTCGGAGAGCACTTGAAGTACTTGGCAATCATTCTGAAGCTCTTTATTAAAACCCTAAAGCTCACTAAACCCAGCACTTTCAGATGAAAAAAAAAGAAGACATTTTGAATTATTTGTGGAGGGCACAGGGATTGCTTCAGTTGATTCTTTTAAAGTTTTCCACTCTTCAACACTGCATTAATGACTATACTTGACAAAGACTTTACTGCCCATAGATTTGTGTAAATGGTTTAGTTTTACCTAAATATTTCTGCTAAAGTTGTCTCATAGAATGCATGAACTTCTCAAACGTGTGAGTAAAGCTTTTTGCTCTCTGTCCAAGCTTCAATGTCCTTCATGTCACAAAATGAGGATACTGAGTGAAAAATAAGAAATCTCTTCTAGTGATATAGTCTTACACACACAGATGATTATACACTAAAAATGTTCATTGTCACTTAATGTAAAATATTAATGTTTAGAAACAATCTAAATGTCCCCAAATGAATAAATTAACTATGGTATAGTAGTTGTTCAATGGACTATAATGCAACTGTATACAATCATATTTACAAAGAGCTTTAATGACATGTAAAAGGGCCTGTGATAGAGTATGATTTTTGAAAACTAGAAACTAATGTTATGTGAACAGCATCATCTTAACTTTCATATAAATTTCATGAAGAGACTGGGGGAAATAGATTGCTGGTGACAATGCAAAATGATAGAACATCAAATGGAGGAGAATTTGGTGATGTCTAAAAAAACCACATAGGCATTTTTACCCTTCAACTTAGCAGTTCCACTTCTCAGAATTTACCCTGAAGACATGGCTCCAACAATGTGAAAATACATATGATCAAAGTTATTTATTGGAGTACTATGTGTAATTGTAAAATATTGGAAGCTACCCTCAGTGACCAATCTGAGAGGGAGATTGAATTAACTATGTTACATATGCATAAGTGAGTACTATGCAAATGTAAAACAGAATGAGGAAAATCTCTGTGAACTGACATGGAGTGATTTCCAGGGGGAAGACATTAAGTAAAAAAAGGCAAAGTACAAAATAGTATAAACATATGCTATCATTTGTGTGTATGAAAGATGGAGAAATAAGAAAACATACATATGTCTGCTTATCTTTCCGAAAAGAAACACAGAAAACAATGAGTTGGTTACACCTAATGGAGGAAAAGAGTGGAAAGGATATAGAAGGGAATGACACGTCTTTGAGTGTATCTTTCTGAATATTTTTTACTTTTGAATGTATGTTAATATTTTACATAGTCAAAAATAAAATCAAATCACCAAGAATAAGGAAGAAAAAAAATCTAAAAGTAAAAGCAAATGGAAATAAATGAACTTAATTTTATTTCAAATGAATATCATATCCACACTGAAGAGAAAGGAAGGAAGGAAGGAAGGAAGGAAGGAAGGAAGGAAGGAAGGAAAGGGGAATCAAATTAGCTTAGGGACAAGGCATTTGACTATATATTCTCAGTCTTGGGCAGGGTTATGAGGAGAGAAGGAGATTTGCAAACAAATGTTGATTTCTTTTTAAAAGATGTATTAATTGTAGTGGGGTATGGAGGAAGCAATTTTTAAACTATTTTACATGTATTATAGAATTGCACCTATGAGTAATCTGATGACATTGTTGGGAGCCCGTGTTCTCACTATGGAAGAAGGGACATAAGAATATGGAACGTGTAGAAGGCAACAGAGAACCCTGTGGAAATGGATGAAAATTGGAGGTGCCACTGCAGATCCATGATTTCTAAAATATGCATATGTGTGCATACTTCTTTATATGCATATGTATATGCAGGTGCATATGTATGTTTGGATGTATATTTAGATATGAGTATATATAGGGATATTTTCCTAGTTCTATGCAGTAAGAGGGTCAAAGAGCAATCATCCCAGGAACAATGATCACACATAGCACCTGGATCTAGATCTCCAATACCATTTCTCATGAAAGAGTCAGGACTCCTTGGAGAAATGGTTGATTCCAGGTATGAGGTACAAAATGAGGTACATTAATTTTACGTTAATAGTTACAAAATGAGCCTGGAGCACCTTGTTATGTCTGAAATAAGAAAGAATAAAGAAAAAAATTGATGGGACAGTTCATAGAGTATAGGAACTAACTTGACATGGCTCCTACTGGCCAAATCTAGGACAATTTGAGCATCAAAATAAATAAGAGCCATAATGAACCATAGACAAAAATAGAAATTTATGAGTCCACACTCATAATAAATAAAAAAATGAATGGATATATGGTGGGGTAGGAGAGCCCTTGCTTACAGTAGAATTCTGAGGACTGACTGGTAAATGTGAAGGGAACACTGGAGTTGGAAAATCATTATTTTGCAATGGTAATGATAAAAATTGTGTGAGTCAAGAATCATTAATAGATATTAAATCTAGGGGGAAGTATTGATGAGGAGCAGGATATCTTCATGCCCTTAAAGTGCCTCCTCATAGATTGCGTGTGAGTTTCAAGGGAAGAAAAAATAGTAATTGTACATTGGAGAAAATGGAAAACATTTGACAGAGTGATCAAAATTAACATTATCGGTATAGGACAGATGGGTAAGATGTGATATCCTATGAAGGCTGCAAATTGGAATCTAATCATGAGGAAATACCAGACAAACCCCAGATGAGGAACAGTTCATACAAAAAGATGCATGCATATGAATGCTTATAATCTTGCTTATAATAGCCTTTAACTGGATATAACTGAAATGTTCATCAACCGAAATGTTCATCAACAGTGAATGCATAGAGTGTGGTATACTCATACAATGGAATACTACTCAGCGATTAAAAGGAACAATCTTCTGACATATTCAAACAACATGGATGAATCTCAAAAGCATTTTGTTGAGTGAAAGAAGCCAGACATAAAAGAGTTCACATTGGATGACTTCATTTAAATGAAATTTGAGAATAGGTGAAACTAGTGTATGGAGATAGGAAGCAGATGAGTGTTGCCTGGGGCAGAAATAGTGGGAATTGACTGGAAAGTGCATAAAGGAACTGTTCTGGTATGATGGAAATACTCTATATCTTGAATGAGTGGTGCTTACATGCATATATATATTTTTTACAAACGTATGCCATTGTTTACATAAAATTAGTGTATTCTATTATGTCTAAAATTTACCACAATAAAGTTTATTTAAAAAGGTGAAGGGAAGGTGTACTCAAGGAAAAAATTTTGAAAGGGAATACAACAAAGTCACAGTGGTGATTAGGTGGTCCTTATTTTCACTTTTATACTTTCCCGCATTGAATATATTTTGTCTGATGAGAAAAATCTCAGTATTTAAAATAAGTTTACGTTTATGTTTAAAGGCACAGTATTTTATTTCGTAGATGACAATAATGTGTGACATTTCATATTCTTTTCTGTGAGGTGTGCTGTAGTGGGAAACACACCAGTCAACTGAGAGACCTGGGTTCTCATTTGGATTATTCTGCTGACAGTTGTACGTTTTGTGAAGGTCGTCTGATCTCTCTGAGTTGAGTTTCGTTATGTAAAATGAGGAGAGTTGATCTACCCGAACTCAAAAGTTTCATGATACCTTTGGTACCAATTTAATAACATAATATGTAAATCTTCTTAATTGGATATCTTAACAGTATTCATAATGCCTTTGCATATTCAAAATCCTTTGTACTTTTCGAGCATTACATGTTTTTCCTATAACCAATAACAACATAAATACTTGAAGGTCAATTTAGAGGGCCTTCTAAATCCTTGACAGAAAGTGTAACTTATAATCATCTTCAGTTTATTGCTTTATTTAAAGTGTTACTGACTCTGTTTATTAAAGAAAGAATTAGTCTTTTCTGTTAGTTTTCTCTGAACACTGAAAATGTTGCAAGCTTGTATTAGAGACAATAGTAACCTTCACATGTATAATCACATTAACAACCTCTTCTTCTCCAGTGAATGAATCACAGGCTATAAAAGTTACATATCGACTTTTTCTTTATTGAGTGAAATTGGCTTTTGACTCTTCTGATTACATGATAATTGAATCAGAAGTCTGGTTCTAAGTGAAATGTTTCCTTTGCTTTTCCATTTGTTTATTGTTGTTTGCATTGCTGCAAATGCATTAAAACTGAATGCTGATGAAAAGAGCTGAATTCTGACTGTTGGATGGGAAGAACAGCTTGCTGGCTGAAGATGCCATTTTAAATTTGAGTCTTTTAAGTGTAGATTTTTCCATTTGTCTGTAGTTCTTTTTCCAAGATGTGTTTTTCTTTTCAAATCAGATAACGCCTTTCAGAAGGTAGAAAAGGATGAGGGAAGGCTTTTTTTTCCATCATCACTTAGATGGCTGCATTGATGTCCCAAAATAATAGGGAAAAGTTCTAAATTGGATCCAGTAGCACTTAATATTACATAAAGAAGGGTTTTAGCTGGGTCTTTTATGATTTCATCAACAACTAAATAAACTTAGCCAATATTCTAGATATTTGTGCTATAAAAGTCTACATTTTATTTACATTTCACAATTCGGGATAAAGGCTTGTTCTGCCAATTACTGAAGGATACTTTTGATAAGCATTACTAATCTTTTGATAAGTATTACTAATCAAAAGCAGGTAAATTAGTTTTAGAGAAACTGCTGGTGTTTATTTTATTTTCATAACATTTTGTTATGTTATAATTTCACAACACTCATATATAAGACCCAGGAATCTCATTGATGTAGCAGGAAGTGACTTAATAAGCCTAAGTCCTAATGACAATACATTCTGGGAAATGTACACTCAACTGTGATCTTTGCCTTCAACAATTTACAAATGACTTTAATATGCCCGAGAGCGCTGTTCTCTATTGGCACTATGTGAAGACATTGTTCAGTGTAAGAAAACGGAAGCAGCTGGTACTATTGTGTATGTTTCAGATCATAAGAAAATGAGAGTATATCCTGTTTCCACCTTATCCAGAAAATCTCTGTTGAATCTCACAAAATTAGGAATCAGATTATTTTGAAAGCTTTTAGTTTCTTCTTATTGTAATGAGGTATAACACTTAAGACTCTGAAATTTATTTCACTTCTGAAGATTCCTGCAATTTGGGAAAGCTATGAGAAAGCATTATTAAGACAAAAACAAAACAACATGGCAATGATCTGAGCTATAAACAGTCATGGTTCTCCTACCTTCTTTTTTAGTGAAACACAGATGTTACATTTACAACAGACCTTCTGTGGTAATGTGTTTGAAAATAAACACCAGCAGTTTCTCTAAAACTAATTTACCTGCTTTTGATTAGTAATACTTAGCATTTTAAAAGCCTGGGAGAAACATGGGAGGAAGCAATCATTCAATCACTGTTACTTCATAGACATAGCAAGGAAAATAAATTAAGGTCTATGCCCAAGTCCATTTCTCACACCTACCAATAGATTTCTTACTGAGGCCCTTCAACCGAGCTAAGGAAGTAAAGTACTGTTTTGTTAAGCATTGACTCTTAAAAAGCTAGACTATCCACAGGAGATGCTTGATGGCTGCTGAATTATTGAAAGAAGATGTAGAAAGGAAAAAATAAGGTTGATATTTTAGCATCAGTTCTTTACAGAGACTAACATGTAGCTGCATTTTGACTTTCTATACACTGAATCCAAACAGGATAACAGCAGCTGGCTGATTATTCCTAGATTAGAAAGCTGGCAGAGAAGGTTAAAGAAAAATAGGTAGTGGGAACAAAGTTAAACTCTGAGTAGCACCACATAAAATGGAATTACTCAATCCTAACTCCTCATTTAGAATCACCTGGAGAGTTGTTAATAATGCCTGAACCTTGATACAAATAAACTCATATATTCAGGGATGGTCATGGGCATGTACAGCCATGGTTGTGAATCACTGATTTAAATAATCATAACTTTTTTTAGTATGTACCTGTGTTAGGGAAATTTTAAATTGATAATATTTAATTAATTATTTTAAAATATTTTTCTCTACCCAAAGAGGATTTGCACAGTTCAAGGGTATTTATTTAATAGAACAACACTATGCTAAAACATATTTAAAGTACGATCATTTTGTCTGGCACATGATGTAAACTCAATAAATGTTAGTTTTTTTTTGTTTTTTCCAATAAGTCTATGTATTTATAGACACACACACACACACACACACATAAATGGTAGTTATATGACAATAAATGACTTTTTTCCATGAAAATATGAAATCAATCTCACTTTCTATTATTATTTGAATAACAACCAATTGTTTCCCACAAAGAAAAATTCCTAATTTGAGTTTTAGCAGTCTTTTCTAAGACTTTCTTATTTGCAGTTGCAAAAAGAGTAAGACATCTGTATCAGAATATTTTTGGTTGCAAGTAACAAAAAACTGTAACAAAGATGACACTTATTTGCTCAATTTTCTGAAAACTCCAAAGGTGTTTATGTTATAGGTTGGTGTGGATCACCTCTTGTGTGTTTACGAGTGTATGCTGGGGGTAGGAGGGTGATGGTAAGCAGATAGATTCCAGGGAAAGCAATCATCAATGTCTACTGCACTGATCAAAATGACATATTTCAAACAGCTGACCAAACAATTATTAATAAACCAGAATTTATGAACAGGTATGAATAATTTTGTTGTCCAACACGTATGGTTATATTATTAGATGGGATTAATATGCAACAAATATTTTCCCTTTTAGATTCATAGAGGATGTAAGGTATCCAGCACAACACTATTCTATATAAATTTATAAATCCACATCATCTGTAATTCTGAGTAAATTGAAAACAATTTTGCCACTGTAACATCTCTTGTCTTATTCAAATATTACACTGGAGATAATACGTATAGTTCAGAGGTTCCTAAACTTTCTCCCACCAACATGCTCTTAGTGTTTCAGTAATATCTTAGGTGGGATCCTAGGCCAAAATAAATATGTAAGAGTCATATTTATTGAGTTGTTAGGTCCAAACAACTTAATAGGTATTTTTGTGCTAATTTAGTAGCCATTTGGAAAAAATAATACATATAAATTTAAAGAAAAAAATAGAACTTTTATTTCATTCTTAAATAACCACAGGATGTATTTGCCTGCTGGGCTCTGCACACCTCAAACCTTGGAATCATTTTGGATGCCATCACCCTCATTTCATGTCCCACAGTGATATTTGTACAGTACTTGCTTTTTATCATAGCCACTGCCAAAATCCAGCTTAACAGAGATATGATATAATCGAAGGGAATTTCATGTGATCTAATGATGAAACTGTGAACAACTTTGGGCTAGTAGTTTGAACCACATCTGACAGATGTTGCTGTACTTCTTTTGAAAATTAATACATCTTTTAGTGTCTTAGCGTGCCTTGGTGCACAGTTTGGGAACTGAGGTTACAGTTATAACAGAAGAAAATGAAAAATACCAGGAGATGACAGCTAGTACTTAAAAAAGGAAATTACCATATACATCTCTCAAATATCTTCTTAATAAGTTAAATATTTGATTTGTATAACAAAGTTCTTATTTGTACCCTTTTTCACCAAAAATACGTTAAAAGAAAAAGATACATTATATAAATTAATCTTTGGAATTTTTAAAATCCTCTACTACTTCAATAAATTAGCATTCTATATTCAAGATTACCAAGGAATTACAAATTTCATTACATTCTAATGAAAAATGAGGACAGGCTAGTCTAGGAAGAGATACAGCTTCACATTACTGTAGATTTGAAATTTTAGTACATTTCTAACTAAAATAGTACCAGTACCAATGATAATTGGTGATGATAATTGCTGGAACCAGTCACTGTTCTGAACTAACCCATTGACTTTATCAACTTATCTCACATTTATGATTAGGGAGATAGTAGAACATAAAAAATTCATCCCCTCTAGGCTTCCTTTTAGAAAGGCTGATTGTCACAGAATTAGGACAGAGTGTTTGTTTGTTTTTTTCCTCCTAAAAAAAGAGCAGTAAAAACTCATAGGCTAACGTATCACAGTAAGATTTTAGGAGAAAAATCAATTGTCAGTAAGATACTTTGTAAGAGATCTTATAATAAGATCCTGTTTGGCTGCTATATACTGCAAAAAGAAGAAAAGCCAATCAAAATGGCATGAATGATTAATGCATTTCATACAAAGCCCACGATATCCTCAGAATGTATTTGCTAAGGTGCTGCAGTGATAAGAAGGCAAACAAATGATAGAGCCCAAGTAAGGAGTTTCAGGAGTTCTTAACAAAGACACATGCAGTTAATTTCTTAGTTTTTGTTGACTATACAAACTGAAGTACTATACAAACTGAAGTACTAATATCAAAATACCTGTTGTAAGGGAAAAAATGACATTCAGATTCTAGGTTGAAGGTGTGAAACTGGGACTATGTAGTAGATTTTGTTATTAAATAATCCTATAAAAGGATTATGTATTCTGCTCTGCGAACATAAGGGTTAGTCATATGATTTGCTTTGGCCAAATGGTGTGTGTCACTTTTTAGCACAAATTTTAATATTGAATATGTGGTTTACCATATGTTCTTATTTCCTCTGCCACAATGACCAACACAATTCCAGGCTGAGGCTGCTCCTTCAATGTAGAGCAAAGCCTCATCTAACCCTTGATGGGCATGCAGAATGACTAAGCCACTGAGATATTCAGGGTGTTTGTCACTGCAGTATAACCTAACCCATCTTTTTTTTTTTGAGATTTTTTTAATGTGGACCATTTTTAAAGTCTTTATTGAATTTGTTACATACAGTATTGCTTCTGTTTTGTTTTTGTCCCTTGGCCCCAAGGCATGTGGGATCCTAGCTCCCTGACCAGGGATCAAACCCGCACCCCCTGCACTGGAAGGTGAAGTCCCAACCACTGGACTGCCAGGAAAGTCCCTAACCTAACCCATCTTGACTGATGTAACTTATTAGCCATTAGTATTATCATAAACTAAATGTGGGGAAATAGAGTTAAGAAGAATAAAAAAAAGCAATTGCTTTCATGATGGGTATATTAAGGTTTTACAAGCAGGTGAAAAACTCAGGTCTTGGAAGGAGGAGAGAAAACCTTGGTAATAACCCCACTGTTAGAATCCATGACCTGGGACTATAGTGAACCATTATCTAGGAAAGATATCCCCATCCAGTAAATAAGGATAACCCAGGTATTAAAGGAATATTTCCCTACCTTGGCCCACACATCATTATTAACCAAATATCTAGGAAACACCCAACTTCTCATTACTTAGGCCCCTAGATAGACAGACAGATAGATAGACATGTAATAAGCTATTTAATCATAGCTCTCATGATTAAACCGGAACAGCCACTATCACACATTTTTCCAAGCTTAGAGAGTTTTAGTTGCTTTCTCATGGTCACACAGATAGTAAGGGTCAGGCTTAAAATGTGTTACCTTCAAATACAGTGTCACCTGAACACAGAACGTGAGCACCCGGCTAGGTGTGGCAGCTACTCAGATAGCCCTTAAAGAGAAAATCTGCTATGGAGAGTGCAGTTAGCTTACAGACTCCAGCTGCAGTGGCTTCAAGATTCCGGATTTGCTGCAGGCATTTGAGCCAAAGATACATTCTCCCCAGGAAGCCTTCCCTTCCCCCGCAACCCACTGCCAATGACTGAGCATGGTAGGGTATTTGGGTCTAGCCATTTCTTCCCAACGCAATGGCTCCTCTATGGATAATCTTTATTCTGGAGCTCCCTGTTGGAATGCTGAGATTTTCTCAGAGCTGCACTGTGGTCTGAGGCTCTTCCAATCCCTTCCTCCCTTCTTCCTCTCCCTTCGCAGATGTCAGAACTGTATTATGGTCTAAAGGCTTTCTCTACCTACTTTTGCTCCCTCACCCTTTAACTTACATAGATTTCACCTTTGAAACAAAAATTATCCTGACACTTGTTAAAATGGTAAAAAATACATTATTTAGGACCTTTTTGATACATGTCAGCACTATCACAATAGGGGAGAGAGATTGGGCTTAACTTTGAATACAGCAAAGACAGCTGGGGATTTAGAGCCGATGAGCAAAATGAGAGGAGTCAGTGGATGGAAAATTACTAAGAGGAGACATCAAGAATAGGGGGTTTCTTGCTAAACTGACTTAACAGGATTCTTGCTGAAGGCAGACCAGGGTGATTAGATATCAAAGGGGGGGGATTCTCATTAAACTGACTTAGCAGGATTCTTAATAAAAGTCAGCTAGGCAGGCCAAAGACAAGGCCCAAGGACAAGGCCTAGCAGTAAAGAGGGCTCAGAGGAGCCTATGTAAAGTTTGGTCAAGGAGAGTCTTTGTCACATCCCAATAAATCTTTTATACTTCTTACTCCATCTTGGCAACTACTTTCTGGAGGCCTTGAATTGACACACGGGGTGAACTGGGAAATCTGATCAGTATCCTGCTCTGTAGCAAAACATGTAGACCTTTATGGCTAGATCACTATGGCTTGAAGGATAAAGTTCCTGCAGTTAAAAAAAAAAAAAAAAAAAAGAGGCTTGAGTGCTGGTAATGTGCTGCCATCTATGGGTTGTCTCCTGTTGGTTACACTGCAGGTAGGAGTTTACAAGGATTGTCTCATTTCATGCTCACATAATGTTGCCAGTTAGATATTATAATTATTTTTTTAAATTTTATATATGAAGAAAACAACGTTTAGGTAAAATGACTTGTGTAACATGACCCTTCCAATACATAGCAGGGGCAAGA
This sequence comes from Pseudorca crassidens, assembly GCF_039906515.1. NCBI lineage: Eukaryota > Metazoa > Chordata > Mammalia > Artiodactyla > Delphinidae > Pseudorca > Pseudorca crassidens. Next base: position 102,943,029 of record NC_090317.1, read on the forward strand.
TTCAGGCCCAGATCTGTCATGTTCTAAACTATCACCATTTACTCTCAGTCAAAATGTTAGCTGATAAATGACTGTTATACAGATTTGCTGAGTATGGGGAAACAGGTATAATATTTGGAGTCTGCTTTATGGTAGGAAGGAACTGAGAGATATGACACTTGCTGAGTATTACATTGTGAGTATAACATTTTATGCATACTGTTCCCATTGTTACGCCAAGCCCCTGGAGAATAAAACCTGCTGGGCTAGAATGGATAGTCACAAATTTGGGTATGCATCTCCTTAGATAGGTAATTGAATAATCACAATACTTTATGCTATAATACTGCCGATATATATTATGACATGATACTACTGAGAAGGGAGTGGTTATCATTAGCAAGTCTCTTCAGGGAAAGAAACATTTAAACAATTTCTTGAAATGTAAATGAATGAGTAGGTATCAACTAGGATGAAAAGAAATGAAGGGCATTTTAAGCAAAGGAAACATTCTGCTTTAATAATAGTTTCCTGGGAAAGGGATTTTGTAGACTTCATTTTATTCTTGGAGAATCGATCCAGTGTGAACTCTGAGAAGGAAAGGACCCTTTCTGACTTATACAGGTTATATCACTAGTGTCTAAGATAGGACTTAAGACAGTGTTTAAATATTTTTTGACAAGTGAACCCATTTCCAGAATGAGTTCTGGTCTTTCTCTCTTTTCTGCTATCTTCCCCAAGTTTAACAATAATTACAAGGGAATCCTTAAACCACAAAAGTAATCATGGGAGTGATTTAAATTACCTAGGCCATGTGCATATACAGTTGGCCCTTGAACAATGTGGGTTTGAATTGAGCAGGTCCACTTACACGTGGAATTTTCTCAATAGTAAATACTACACTGCTACATCATCTGAGGTTGGTTAAATCTGTGGATGCAGAACCACGGATACAGAGGCTAACTATAAATCATATGGGGATTTTAGATTACATGGAGAGTCAGCACCTCTAATCCCCCCGTTGTTCAAGGGTCAACTGTAATAGGAAAATACTCAGTAGACTAATATGTTCTTTCTTTTTAATGTACGAATTCATAAGAGTAGCACTTAATATAACTTAATATTCTAAAGTCCCTATTGTGTTTCAGGCATCTGAGTCATAGTCATTAGGAATTTACAGTTTAGAATTTGGGTTTGAATACACACTCAGCTGCTAGTTGTGTGACTTTGAGCAAATAATTTACCATCATGAGAATAAACACAGTGCCTACCCTACAGAGTGCTTTGAAGAGTGTATGAGTTAATGTATGGAAAATTCAAATTACAGTGTCTGAAACATAGTAAGTGTTCACTGTCACTAGTGTTGGTGTTATGGCTGTGGCTGTTACTTCTGTTATTCTGTCATGCACCAGATTTGCATAGGTTCTGTGACTTTTTTTGCTGTAGAGTCAAACTTATTTTGTTCCATTCTTCTGAAAGATTAAGAAGGATGGATGATTACAGCATACATTTACAGAAACCTTGACATACCAATCAGCTACAGAATGTTTAGTTTCCCCATTAATCTCAAAAGCAAACGATTAACTCTACATCTTGGCAAGACAAATTCATATGTAATAGGTTGGCTTCCATTTAGTGAATGACTATGTAGATTTTCAGTGTAACCAAAGGCACTACTGTGTGCTGAAACTTCTCCCCAGCGAATAAGGAAAAACAAATGCCTTTTACATAGTAGAAAAACAACTTTAAAGATATTCAGTTAAACACTTGATAAATACTTAGATACTGCATCATCCATTGTAAGCCAATTATGAAAGATTCGACGTTTTTAGTTTTAAAATTAGAACATGTACATTTTGCTCATGCAATTCTGTTCTGTTAATGCTAAAAATCATCACTCAGCTTAAATGAGAAATCATCTACGGCTGTCCCATTGGTAAATTTTTTTTTTTTTTTTTTTTTTTTTTTTTTGCGGTATGTGGGCCCCTCACTGTTGTGGCCTCTCCCTTTGCGGAGCACAGGCTCAGGACGCGCAGGCTCAGCGGCCATGGCTCACGGGCCCAGCCGCTCCGCGGCATGTGGGATATTCCCCGACGGGGGCACGAACCCGTGTCCCCTGCATCGGCAGGCGGACTCTCAACCACTGCGCCACCAGGGAAGCCCCCATTGGTAATTTTTTTAAGAAATATAACTCCTCACTTAATATGTTTCAAATATTTTCTGATTAAAATGTCTAATTTTATAAATGGAAATTAGAGCCTCAAAATAATAATTATTTATCTAAGACTTTAGTATTAAATATATAGACTGAGCATTTATTTCATTTTATTTGGGATAACTGATAGGCCAGTCACTTGCCAACCACTTCAATATAATTTTCTGCACATAATAACTGGTGGAAGACACTGGGAATTTTAAAAAGATAATTTGAATATCAAGTCCAGTGAGGCCTGTCATTTCTCATTGCTTGGTTAAGTAAAACCCGCAAAAATACTTAACTATGAAATATCATATACTCTTTTATATCTATACTTCAGACATAATAAAGGCATCGAAAGAATGGTTATTAAACCTGGGGGTTTAATTTGTCTCAACTCATTCCTTTGTATTTACAGTTGAAAGAATATAATTAAAAATCAGGTTTGATATTTTATACTATTTTTACACACTTAGCTCCTCCAAAATAAAAATGATATACAATGTATACCACTTTTATTCAGCTCCTCACTGTGGTCTAGGAAATGGTGTTTGTTTTTTAGTATAAGCTTGAAAAATGGCTGTGACAAGTTTCCAATGCTGTTCACACACTGTTTTGAAAATTTTCTTTGAGGGTCTTGAAGTCAATATTTTTTCATTTGTTTCCAGCAAAGCTAGCCTTCCTTGCTACTGTGAAAATTACTTCCTTTTGCAGGTAGAATGGCAAAATCTGGATCATGAACATCAGAAGTTCACAAATTTCTAATTTACATTGAAAGGCCCTAAAACATCCTTTGTACATTTAAAAAGCTTTGTAATTCAAATAATATTTTTAGCAAAGTTAAAATATCACCCAAATTACTCTTGGAATGCTTGGGAAAGCGTTATGTGAAATTATACTGCAATGCTTAGGTACTTCATTGAATTTTGTTCTTAAGAGCCATCAATTTTTATAACTCTTCTGAATAATTTCTTATACTATCAAGCACTCTTATCAACAGATATTTATTGAACTAAAAATTTCTCTAAGTGTTGTATACAGTGCAAAATAAACACGATACAGTTTTTACTTTTAGGAAACAGTGAAACCGATTACCCCTACAGAGTTTATGATTAACCTCTCTGTTCAAAACTTTATTCCCTTTCTTGTCTTGCCCCTGTTCACCTCAGGATTGAGGAGTATCAAAGAAAACGGGGGATTGAAACAAAGCAGCACCCAGTAGGGCCCTCCTGGGTACAAAAGCACCTCCATTTCTTGTTTGTTGAAAAAAGCTTTAGTCTCCTAGGCCTTCCCTGAGTTCCAAAGAGCAGACTCAAGCAGTTACTAATTAGGGAAGTGAGAGAATGCAAAAACAAAGGAAAAGCAAATAGTTCAGAAATAAAACAGAGTCCTAGTTCCTCCTCAAGGGATATACATAACAATCTGATGCATATCTTTGAGTTGGTCTGCAGAAACTAAGACCCCCACCCAGGTAAATGATGGTGATTCCATGCTGACCACAAGTATATAGACCCCAGACTGGTTGGAACAAGAAGGATGATGATTAAGATTCCCAAAGCATCACCCTGTTAGCTTACCACCAGCCAATCAGAAGAAAGTCAACAAGCTGCAACCCTCACCCCAAATGTTGCATTTAAAAACTCTTCCCCAGGGGCTTCCCTGGTGGCGCAGTGGTTGAGAGTCCACTTGCCGATGCAGGGGACACGGGCTCGTGCCCTGTTCCGGGAAGATCCCACATGCCGCAGAGTGGCTGGGCCCGTGAGCCATGGCCGCTGAGCCTGTGTGTCCGGAGCCTGTGCTCCACAGCGGGAGAGGCCACAACAGTGAGAGGCCTGCGTACCGGAAAAAAAAAAAAAACAACAACAAACTCTTCCCTGAAAGCCACTGGTGAGTTCAGGTCTTTTGAGCATGAGCTGCCCTTCTCCTTGCTTGGTGCTCTGCAAATAAATGCTGTACTTTCCTTTACCACACCTGGTGTCAGTAGATTGCCTTTGCTGTGTGGTGTGTGAGGGGACTCAAGTTCAGTTCAGTAACATTAGTTTTTATTTGGGGAGACACATTGAGTAGAAATAATTCTATTATAAAAGTGTTAAGTGTAAATCTGTATGGCACTACTCTAAGCTTAATAGTTTATAGAAGAGGAAGATCATTAAAGGCTGATATTTACGTAAACGTCTCCAGGGGGAGTTAAGGATCACAGTGGATTTGAAGAATGACTAGAACTTAAGCATAAAAGGAGAGATTATTATTATACTCCTTAGGTTTTCATCTACAAGAAAATGTCTTTTTCAACTTTAGAAAAAAATATTAGATTGTTAGAGAAGGGGAGCAGAATTTGCCACACCAAAATATGCTTCTTTGGCATAAGGATTATCTTGAGCTGGTTATTTATAAGAAACAGCAGACAAGGGAGAAGCTCTGAAAACCAAGAAGTTACACTTTCGTAAGAGACATTTACATTTATAAGGGGAACCTCTATCTGTAAGAGTGTCTCCCTCACTGTACCAGGAAGAAGTTCCTCAATCTCTAGGAACTCTTATCAATGGAGAAGGCAAGACATAAATTTGCATAACAATCTTACACTTGTTTACTGTGCTTTTCCTGATAACCTCCCAGAACTGGCCTCCCTTCCTTCCATGTTAACATCTTCTTTTGTCTTTAGCTGGAGATGGTATCTAAGCTGTGGGTTTGGGCCATTTAAGAGAGGTATTCAGTTTTCCTGGGTATCTTCCATGTATACAGGAGGCAAACATGATATTAAACTTCTGTTTATCTTCTGTTAATTTGTCTTTTATTATGAGGCAGTGGGTCTCAGCAAAAACCTAGAAGGGTAGAGGGAAAATTATTTTTCCTCTCCCACACTAATGAGCATATATGTACATGAAAATAAAAAGTTTTTGAAAATTGGATGTATGTATAGGCTTTCAATAAACATTATAAAAATACAGATGGACCATTTGTAAATTGTGTCTGTTTTCTTATATTACCAGACTATATTTCAGTGGTCAAAGAATTGGCTGTGGAGTTAGATATTCATTTAAATCCTGGCTCTGGAATTTAACAGATATGTGATCTTGGGAAGTTATGGATCTCAGTTTCTTCATCTATAACGTGGGTATAATATCTAGAACTTACTCCATGAGTTTCTGAGTAAATTCTTTGCAAAACGTAGACATGTACTCTGTAGAACCACAGTAAATAGTCAACATATGTTAACTATTATCATTATTTATCATGTTCTATTTTCATGAATTCTGCTTTATTTCACAAAGGGTTTGAAATGGCAACAATATTACACAGAATAAAATAATAATATATAAATTGAGTAATTCTTTTAAAATTAAGTCAGATCATTTCAGTTCATCTACTCAAACCCTTCAATGGGTTTCCATCTTAATCAGAGTAAAAGCCAAATCTTTATAGGGACCTACAATGTGCTCTAACTTCTGGTTTGCTGTTAGTTTTGACCTCATCTCTTACTTACTCTCCCCAGAACTCACTCCAATTTAGCACCACTTGCCTAATCAATGTTTTCTAAGTGTGCCAGGAAAATTCTTAACTCATCTGCTTGACATAATCTTCCTCCAGCTGTCCACAGGGCTCCTCCCTCAACTTCCTTTTGTGAATCCTTCCCAGGCCAATGTGTTTAAAATTGAAAAACTCACTCCTGCTTGAGCACATTTTATCCTTTTACTCTATTTTAGTTTTCTCGATAGCACTTATCACTCGCTCTCTCCTCTCCTTCTTCTCCTCCTTCTCCTCCTTCTCCTTCTAATTACTTATTTCTTGTTTGATGTACCATTAGAAGATAAGTCCCATAAGGGCAGGAATTTGCGTTGTTATATCCACAGCACAAAGAGCAGTCTTAATGCTTAGTAAATGCTCAATAAATATTATTGCTGTTCCTGCAATTATTTGCAAATTTTGTGAAATGCCATTTTGTTTCAAATAAAGCTATCTTCTCTTTGGATATTGCCTTTTGTTGCATAAATATCTTGCACATTTATTATCTCATTTAATCTTCACAGCCACCTGGTAAATTAGGTAGAGTAGGAATTAATGCTTATTTTCTCACATAATAGGAAACTGAGAAACTGAAAGGAGAAATGATTGGTGTAAAGTCACACCATTAGTAAGATGCAGAATTGGGATAAGAAGTTATTTCCTTGGCTAGGTTTCCTTCATATGCTGTTTCCAGAGTTTGACAGATGAAGGAAATGAAACTTATGATATATATCCATGCTGTTGAAGTTGATCTAATATTTTAGATTCACTGGGTATTAAATATTTCACGGTTTTCTTCAAGGATCATTCAGTCAGTTGCAGAACTCTATTTCTGGGAAGCTCATGAATTTTTTCACTCATTGCCTGAGAATATTTTGTAGATTCATCTTCTTAAAGAAATGCACATCTGCGTAGCAATCAATGCTTATTGCCTGCCTAATATGCATAAGAAAATATGCTTGTTGCTGTATAGACTATTGCTGTTTCCTCTTTCTAGAACGTTCTTTCCCGACCTTAGTGCTTTATACTTATTTCTCATCACTTGGGTCCTTGCTCAAATGTCATCTTCTCAGAAAGGCCTTGATAGAATTCCTTATCAAAAAGACCCAACACTTTCTCCCATCCCACCTGCAATCTTTCTGTTAATTTCCTTAACATAATCTGTCACTTCCTAAAAGGGTGTTAGTTATTTATTTGTTAATTATTTTAAGACTTCCTTACTAGAATGTCAGCTTCATGAGGGCAAAGTTTTTTTTTTTTTTTTTGCTTGTGTCCCCAGCATATAGAACAGCGTCTGGCACGTAGTAAGAATTCAATAACGAATGGGAGTAGAATTTGTCACCCCAAAATATGCCTTTTCGGCATAACGATTATCTTGAGCTGGTTAATTTTAAGAAACATCAGACACAGGAAAAGTTCTGAAAACTTAGCAGAAGCTACCCTTTTGTAAGGGACATTAACATTTACAAGGGAATCTCCATTTGTAAGAGTGTCTCCCTCAATGTACCAGGAAGAGAAGGATATCTCTAAATCTCTAGAAAGTTATCAGTGGAGAAGGCAGAGACTTAAATCTGCATAACAATCTTACCCTTATTTACTGTGCTTTTCCTGGTCACCTCCCATAACTGGCCTCCCCCACCAGCATCTTCTTTTGTCTTTAGCTGGAGATGGTATTTAAGCTGTTGGCTTGGGCCATTTTGGGGAGTTACTCATTTTTCCTGTGTATCCCCCAGGTATACAGGAGGTTCACATGTTATTAAGCCTCTGTTTGTTTTTCTCTTGTTAATCTGTCTTTTTTATTATTGGGGGAGGAAGGGTCTCAGCCAAGAACCTAGAAAATTATTTTTCTTCCCCTACAATAGAAACATGTTGATTGAAAGAATACTCATATTGCAATTTATGCTTCAAAACATTCCTTACAATTACAATTAAATAATAAATGTGGAGTTAATTCTGTATACTTTTATCCACTTTCCCACTGGAATATAAAATCCATGGGACATGAATTGTATCTTTCTTGTTCATTGCATCTGCGCTAAATGGTTTGGAAACCACAAAATTTCTATTGCTTACTCTCAAGGAATCTAGAGATTTATTCTCTATATGGAAGAAAAATATGAGGAAATGAAATGAAAATATAAGAATTTAAATAACAGATCAAGGCAATATAAAAGTAAGGAACCTGATACATGCTAAGCACTCAAATTTGTTAATGTTAAGCTATTACAAATAGTATGAGATTAGATGACAAATAAATACTTAGCATATAGTCTTAGAAGTGTTACCAAAACAATGTAGGTTGAAGAGGTCAGAAAGGGCTCATGTAAGAGGCAGAGTTCAAGTATTTTAAAGGTAATGAATCTTACAAGGGAATAGAAAAGGCATTAGGAGAACATTTGCATAGATGCAGCTGAGGGTGGCCACTGCAGGGAAGTAGTAAGAAGAAAGGCTAAAAATTAGGTTGCCAGGGACTTGAAATACACTTTTAGAAGTCTGGACTAATAAAGTTAATTTATGTATCAGGACCCACAAAATGGAAGTTGCCCCAATGGCCTGGCCTACTTCACAAATCTAAACCTAAATCAGCCTGCATTTATGGGAATCACCTGTCAAGAAAACCTAACATTCACCAGTTATAATATTTCAACTCAGCTCCAGCTAGCTCACCTTACCTTAGAAAAGAGGATCTGCTCGTCTTCTAGAAAATCTCTGACCTTCTAGACAATCAGGCCCTATTTCCATGTTGCCTCTTCTAATGCTGTATAAACCTCACTTTTGCCCCAAATCCTTCAGAAACAGTGCTCTACTGAGGCACTGTACTCCCCCAATCCATGGATTTTTTTCCCCCCTTGAATAAAGGACATCGGACTCATTACTAAATTATTTTAGTTTTGTCATTTGACAGGACTTAATCATCTGGCAATGACTGGTGAGAGATCAAGAAAGACTTTTAAGCAAATTAGTGAAAATATAAAAGTGATATTTTAGAGATAATCAAGGAGGCACAGATAAATAAAATAGTAGAAACTGGAGGAAGGAAAATGAGATAGTAGACCAGTAATGATGGAAGTAGCAAATGCTTCCAATGGAAACTTAAAGGCAAGTGATGAGGTAAAACTCACATTTTTCCAATCAGAATTGCATCCCTAAAATATTTTCTGACTTGTGACACAAAGATGATAGCTGATCTGCTGTACTCAGAGCTAGGATATATCATTTGCTTCTTCTAAGTAAATCACATGTTTATGAAGGGGTTCAGAATGACACCCATCCCCCACCCCCTCCAAATGTGTTGCTGTGGCATGTGCACTATTTTGAGCTGAATGCAATCAAGACCCAGAAGACTCAAGAAAAACTTTTTCTCTTAACTACCTAAAAAAAATTTAGATAAAGGGCCTGACCCAGAAAGAGAGCTATTACCAAGAGATAATTTTTTTCTGAATGACCCATTTGTATGGCAGGGCAAATATCTAATTACCAAACATCTGCTCTTCTTATCTTCCTGTGAATCACCCTCCTCCCCTTTAAAGCCCCAGGCCCCTACCCCATTCCTTTGTTCAAGATGGCATGTAAGTCTTAATTGCCCGGGTTATTCTTGGGTTTCATTGTCTTTGTGGAGCCCCTATATGTACATAATTAAATTTGGTTTTTTCCCTGTTAATCTGTTTTACAGCAATTTGATTATTAGACCAGCCAGGGAGCTTAGAAGGGTAGAGGAAAAAGTTTTTCTCCCTAACATTTAGATATTTCCAAACTATTACATCCTATAAATTGCCCAGGATTATCTAAATGTTTCTCTTAAGAAACAAGTGCAGATATCAGAGCAACCACATCATTTATTAGAAATACAGTTTTTGTTTACGTGTTTCTGGTCAGCAGCACTTATTTTTCAAAGGCATGGTGGGCACTGATCATCTGCTTAGCTGTTTAGAACAAATGCTCTTGTTCCTACCTTTAGAAGTGTAAATTCCCTGTATGATGCGTGTGCAACTAGAGTTAATTGGTCTTGTATCTGAAGACCAAAGGGAAAATTATTCCTAAAGAATGAATAAACCTTGGGCTTCCCTGGTGGTGCAGTGGTTAAGAATCTGCCTGCTAATGCAAGGGACACGGGTTCGAGCCCTGGTCCGGGAAGATCCCACATGCCACGGAGCAACTAAGCACGTGCGCCACAAAGACTGAGCCTGCGCTCTAGAGCCCAGGACCACAACTACTGAAGCCCGCGCGCCTAGAGCCCGTGCTCCGCAACGAGAAGCCACCGCAGTGAAAAGCTCACGCACCGCAACTAGAGAAGAGTAGCCCCCGCTCGCCGCAACTAGAGAAAGCCCGTGTGCAGCAATGAAGACCCAAAGCAGCCAAAAATAAATTAATTAATCAATTAAAAAAGAATGAATAAACCTGTATACATTCATGACCACTATCATCCTTTTTTAAAGCAAAAAAAAAAAAATCAATCTTAGATGATATAACTTACAAATATACTAGACTGTCTGCAAAAAAGAAAAGAAGCATTTAACCTCTCTCAGAGCAAAAAAGAGATATACTGGGAGGTCAAATGAAAGGGCTTGTTCAGATCCATTCAATTCTTTAAAAGATATCTTTTAGTTATAATTGATGATATGAAATAATATATTTCATTGAAGGGGAAAAATTTAGGAAAAAGTTATCTCAAGTACTCTTCTAATTTATGTTAAAACTGGACCCATGAATCTAAAGGTATTAATTAAGTTGTAATTTTTCCAGAAATTGTTTGAGGTCATGTTACATTGCAAACCATAGACTAATTCAGCCTGGTTAGGGTATGATACTAAATGCCAATGGAACAAAAGGATGATTCACTGCTTGAGGTAATTCCACAGGAAGGACACTGCAGTTTACCCTGAAGTAATGTACTACAATGCCTTTTTTTATTAAATGGTTGCATCTCTGCTTGCTCAAAGGTAAAACATCCCCATGACCATGATTATTTTGAGTAGCTTTGTGAAAATGCTCTTTTGGAAGGAAAAGGAAAATTTTCACACTGACAATAATGTTACTACATTAAAAGCAGTGGCTTTTTACTAACTGTGAAACTGAAAGCAGATTCCAGTTGCTTTTAATTATTAAAATTATAATAATTTGATTTTTAAAAATTACTTTTTTGTTTTGAAATAAAAATAATTATTATTGTTAGTTATTATTTTAGGAACATAGTTGAAAGTTATTCTGCTTTCTGAACTTACTGAAAATTAATGAAACTTCACTCCAGGAGGTCAAGGGATAGCAAAGTTATCTTAGGAAAGAGGAAAGTACTAGAAGAAATCAGATCTCCTTCTGATTTTCACCTGCTTATTCTTACCCCAGCCCACAATATTTGCTACTGGGTAACCAGTCCCTTGTTGCTCTGAACATTGTCTAAAACTAGAGGGGTTTTTTTTGGCCGCGCTGGGTGGCTTGTGGGATTTTAGTTTTTAGTTCCCGAACCAGGGATCAAACCTGGGTCCCTTGCAGTGAGAGCACAGAGTCCTAAACACTGGACCGTCAGGGAATTCTCTAAAACTAGTTAAATGGATTAATTTAAAACTTAAATTTATTTTATCATCTCAAGTCTGAGAAGAAAATGAATGAGAAAGGAAAAGTTTTGACATTTTTTCTTGGTGCCAGATTAGTATTGCTTTGAAGATTGTGATTTTAGCGCTAACAAACCACACACATATTGGAATAAATCTTCATATTTATTCCAAGAGATAATAGTTTTTTATAGCTATATAAATCCGCTAGGCCAGCCTATTTCAATTATGCTTTCCAATTTTTGAGCCATTTCTTCTGCTTGTGTGGGTAGGTGATTCAACAGAGGCCAAGACATTTCTCATTACTTAAGAACACTTTCTCTACCTTATTAGGTTACAAACGATAAGGGAATTTTCATGAATGTGTAACACCGTATATAATATTACAGGAAATTGCAGGAAGTCTTACACAGCTGTTCACGAGCCCTATGATTCAAGGTATCGCTCTCAGAAAGGGGAAAGAAATTTTTGTGGAATGTTCAGTGCATTCCACAATAGCTGGATGAATCATTTCCTGTTGGCTTCCAAGACAGCTAGGACCCTTTATTTCCTGAAACATAATTAGGACATGGTTTTTGAGTGTGCTTAAGAAAGGTACAAGAAATAATATTAAGCAAGTTTGCTTAATTAACTTTATATATATATATATATATATATATTTTTTTTTTTTTGCGGTACGCGGGCCTCTCACTGTTGTGGCCTCTCCCGTTGCGGAGCACAGGCTCCGGACGCGCAGGCTCAGCGGCCATGGCTCATGGGCCCAGCTGCTCCGCGGCATGTGGGATCCTCCCGGACCGGGGCACGAACCTGTGTCCCCTGCATCGGCAGGCGGACTCTCAACCACTGCACCATCAGGGAAGCCCGTATATATTTTTTATATAATTCAATCTACATTCAATAACTTCCTTCCTTCTCCCTCCCTCCCCCAGAACACAGATACTAAAAGCGGATATTTCTGTGCAACTGTTTATAGACTTTTAAGTATTTTGAAGAACTAGGTTACAGTTAATTATGATATAATATGTTTCCTCTTATCTTTTCTATACTATGGTTTGTGAAATTAAATAAATATCCATTTTAAATTTATTGACTGCTGGGAAGCTCAACGGTATATTTCAGTTTCATCTGTGGTAAACATGCAGGAATCAAATATTTTTTAATTACTTTTTAATTACTTTTTATTGAGATATAATTTCCATACAATAAAGTACACAAACCTTAAGTGTACAAATTGATGAATTTTTATGTTATGTGAGTTTTTATGCCCACAAATTCACCACCCAGTTCAAAATAGAAAATATTTGCAGAACCCCAGAATGTTGCCTCCATATCTTTTCCCTGTCAGTAACCCAGAAAAGGTAACCACTACTCTGACCCCTATATAATGTGAAATTTTGTATGGGACTTATGTCATACTATATGAATTATTCTTGTTTATGTTTTGACTTTTTCTTTACCTACCTCTAAATTACATGTTCTTGATTTCTTTTATTTATACCTATAGGACATCTTGAATTCTTAACTTGGACCAAGATGGATCATAAAATATACTTACACAAGTGTTGAATAATTTGCAAAACTACTAAGGAAGTGAGACTTGAATGAGAATGTAGGAAGTTGGGAGTACAATTACTGATACACTTCCACCACTTCTGATTTTAAATAATAAAACTGAAATACTAATATAATCTTGCCCTTTAAATTTCAAAAGACAACATTTTACCCAACCTCCAGCCTTCATTCTCCTTAAAAGAGAAGTACCATTAGACTCAATATGTACATCAAAAATATGATTCTGTAACCAACAGTACCTTTGATTAGACAATAAATCATTAACAATAACTCATGCAAGGGACTTCTACTTCCAGCCAGGATGGAGTAACAGACTGGGTTTACCTGAAATAATGAAATATCAGGCAATCTATTGGAAATAACCAATATATTGGAAGAATCCAAAAATGGAAAATTTTGGAAATAACAGAAAAATGCGAAATAACGAAAACATAGCATAGGGAAAGGAACCTAGGTGGAGCCCAGCAGACTTCCTGAATTGAGGACACAGAAATGAGAATCTGGGGAAACCAAAGCAGCTAGAGTTCATAGGACAGATTACATGAGACTGGAGAGAGAAAGAGAGAAGTCTGAAGTTCCACAGAAGGGCCTTCTTGAGTATTTAGCTAAGTACTGATGTGCACACGTGTTAAGAAACTATACAAGGCCCTACATACTTTGTGGCTCTCTTTGCTCTGTTCTGGGCCTCTGGAAGATTCTCCTCACAGACTAAATTACCTAGTTTTCTTTGTCTTTGTCTTTTGGTTACATTTAGACAATGACTCACTACTAGGCCCTTGTTATTCCAAGTGTGACCCCTGGACCAGCAGCATCAGCATCACTTGGGAACTTGTTAGAAACAGAATCTCTGGCTTGCTCCAGGCTTTCAGAATCAGAATCTGCATTTAAACAGGATCCTCAGGTGTCTCATATGCATATTATCTTTAATATGCACTCCCTTTTCCAAGGCTCAAGCTTTCAGCAAGTTAAGATAACACCTTTTTAAGACTTCCCTGGCAGTGCGGTGGTTAAGACTCTGCACTTCCACTGGAGGGGGCATGGGTTTGATCCCTGGTGCGAAACTAAGATCCCACATGCTGTGGGGTGTGGCCAAAACAAAAAAAAGATAACACGTTTTCTTCCTCTTGCCTCTTCTGGCCCAATGGCCATAATGGTTTTCTATTGTCACTAGACCCTTGTTAGATCCCTTGACTCTGTTCACATCTCTGAAAATAGACCCTTTTAAAATCTATTTTCCAGTTAAACACTTTTGACTATATAATCTGTTTCCTGACATACATTAATGATGCAGTAATATATTAACTATCTTGATATATCTATATATCTATATTGATAACTGTATACATACTACATCTCTAGATCTTTCTCTGTCTCTACCTCTATTGTCTTTATTTCTATCTCTTCCTAAAATTCCAAACAGTCTTCATGCTTTAAAGCAGTACATGGTATTTTGTAGTAGTACCTTTTTCTTGGCTACAGCTCAATGATATCAAATTATGTATATAACAATTTCCCAACAAAGCAAATTCAGAGTTTATGAAGAAAAATCTACTATTCCTAGTTCATTGTGAACTTTTGTGACTCTGGGGAGGAAAGCACTGACATAATTTTGCTTGTATGCTACTGTGGTGAGTAGTCTAAATTGGTCCCCAATAATCCCTGGCTCCTGGTATTTACACTCCTGTGTAATCCTCTCCCCTTGAGACTGTGTTAGACTTACTGACTCACTTCTAATAAAGAGAGTATGGAAGAAGTGATGAGATGTGACTTCTGATGTTAGGTTATAAAAAGATAGTGGCTTCTGATTTGGGTGCTCTATCTTACTTTCTCTTGCATTATCCTGGAGGAAGCCAGCTACCATGTTGAGAGGAAGTCCTACGGGGAGGCCTACCTGCAAAGGGACTGAGGCCTACCAACATCTACAGGAGTGTAGATCCCCACCCTCACATCTTTTAATCCTGGAGATGAGCAGCCCCAGCCAAAGGGACAAAAACTTAACTGTAGTCTCACAAGAGACCTTCAGCCAGAGGCTACCAGCTAAACTCCTTTCACATTCCTGACCCACGGAAACTGAGATGATAAATTTTGTTGTTTTCAGCTGCTAAATTTTGGAGTAATTTGTTACATGATAATAGATAACTAACATAGCTAGATTCTTTTAAAGCATAAAAATAACTTAGAATTTTGTTTCTTAAGAACAAGATATTTTATTTAGTGATTTTTTTCTTTCAAAACTTACAGATTTCTAAACATTAATTTTGAAATATATTTGAGGTCACTTTTTAACCCAAATCAAGTTTTTCAATAAACTAAAGTGCTAGATGTGAGAATTTAAATAGAAATAGTTTAAGAAGGTGAAAACTAGCATAGTTTTAGTAAAGATAAGAGTCTTCCAGAGAAAATGTTAATTTAACTGAAAGCAGTACATCTCTCTAGGGAAATAGGGAATGACATGTGTGTCATATAAGTACAGAGAATGGAATTTTATAAACTGATTTTTCACAGAGATGCTAAGATACACCTTTTGTACTCCTTTTTAAAAAAACAGTTTGAGGGGAAAATATGTATGAAAACATAAAGAGAAAGCAAAAAAAAAAGAATGATAATAATGAGCCAACAAATATATGTGGTTGCAAAAATAGCACAGCCATTCTTTTTTTTTACATGCAGGCTCAGCGGCCACGGCTCACGGGCCCAGCTGCTCTGCGGCATGTTGTGATCTTCCCAGACTGGGGCACGAACCCGTGTCCCCTGCATCAGCAGGCGGACTCTCAAGCACTGAGCCACCAGGGAAGCCCCCCATAATCATGTTCTTTTAAAGAGCGAGAGAGACTGTGGACATTTAGAGGTCTGGATTCCAATGTAAATAAATGTTATTATCTTGATGAAATCTCTTGGTTTCTTTTCTTCTGGATGTATAGAATTGTAAACTGGTATACCTCATAACCACGGTATTAAAAATAAAGTCTTTGTGCTAAGTACTATCATGAGGACAAGTAATACCCCCTCTGGGCCCAATGGCTAGAATAAGACATATGAGGAGAAAGGAAAAGAGATAAGAAAAGGCTTTGGGGAACAGAGTTGGTTAGAGGCTAGAATAGAGGTTCTCAAAGTTGAGGAGTCATCAGAATCACCTACATAGCTCAGTGTTAAACTTTATACTTGCAAATTTCTGATGCAGTATGTCTGAAATGGGGGCCCCAAATTTTTATGCCTAACAAAATTTCTAGGTGATGTTGATGCTACTAATGTGGGAACCATAGTTCTCTAACCACTAGAGTAGGGTGTGAGACTTGATGATATTTTAATTTAATCAGTGTTCTCTAAGTTTTATTTGTAGTACTCCTATTTTAAATTCTCAGTGATGGCACAAATATTAATTATGCCTGGTAGTTATTGATCTTTCCTCTTCCTCCATCTATTTGGAGGAAAAACTAAAGAGGGAGAAGAGATTGTATAAATCAGATATTGGGTGTTGGTTAATTTTTTAATGTCTCATTTTGTGAAGTTAGGAAATATTTTTGGTTAGCAGGAAAATCTTGATCAGTTACTGCTGCAGATTAAGGGCTCTTTTAAGGAAACTCCTTGATGAAAACTGTTCAGAAAATTACTCCATCATGGAATGGCCTGCTGGAGGCTCTGCCCAGTCAATTGAATATAATTGTGGTACAGGAAAAGACAGCTGTAAGCTTGACCTATCAGTACCATCTGTAGAGAAAGGAAAGGAACCAACATTTATTGAACAGTATGTAAAGATTTTATGAATTTAGTTATACTACTGTTACATATAATTTTTAAATCTTATTTATACTGGGTTTATAGAGTTTAAATAAAATCAATAACGTATATATATATTTGTCTCTGTGTGTGTGTGTGTGTGTGTGTGTGTGTGATACTATTAAGCTCTGAACTTAGGTATTTCTTGGCCTAGTATAAGTAATCAGCATTGGATGCAAGAATATTTTAAAAAATCAGGTCTCTTTGCAACATTTTCTAAAAAATATAAGATAACTCACGTTTACTGTAGGTAGTTAGATTTCTTTGTCCTCAGTGTACTTTTGTTAGAATAGTATTATCTACATGACTTTAGGAAAATCATATACTGTAGATTCACAACTGATTTTTTTAATGCCTTTCCATATAGATTTGTTAATAGTAACAATACTGTCATTGAAAACATTTTGATTTTCACAGGAATTATTTTAATGCCTTTTAAAATAATAATTGGTTTATTAATATTAGATATTTGATATATGCTCAAAAATAATTCCAACATTGGATGTGTTGGGGAGGAAGAAATTTTTCCTCTACGCTTCTAAGTTCTTCTGTCTGGTATAAGAATAAAATTGACATGAGATAGATTAACAGGAGAAAATCAAACAAAGTTTAATAGCATGTATACATGGGAGAGACCCAGGAAAACTGAGTAACTTGACAAAATTGTTGAAGCCCTCTTGTTACACACCATCTTCAGCTAAAGACAAAAGAGGATGTTAGGGGTAGCAGTTTGGAACTTCAAAGGGGAAGAAGGCAATTCACGTGGAGATTGCAAGTTTGCTGGGCCACACAGAGACAATGGGACACAGAGTGGACTCTGATCTCTAAGCCCTAACCAGTCTCCCCCACCACACCTGGCCCGTATTCTTTGCAGGCATCTCTGGTGATGGCTCTATTCCTGGAAGGGGACTTTTATCTAAATTCTTTTAGGCAGTTAAAGAGGAGGTAACAAGGAAAACTTTCCAAGTCTTCTGTTTCTTAAAAATAATCAGCCTAAATTAATCTTCATGCCAAAGAGACACATTATGTGGTGGCAGAACTTGCTCCCCTACAAGAGTCTAAGTTCTCTTTTTTGTCTTAATTGTGGATAACCCATTGTCCCAACTTCCTCCCTCCCTCCCTTCCTTCCTTCCTCCCTCGCTCCCTCCCTCCCTTTCTCTGTCTCTTTCTTTCTTTTTTAATTGAGGTATAACTGACATATAACGTATTAGTTTCAGGTCAGCATCATTTGAACACACTGTCCTTTCCTCATTGCATTGCATTGGTATCTTTGTTGAAAATCAATTGGCCACAAATGTAAATCTTTATTTCTGGACTCTTAATTCTGTTCCATTGGTCTATTTGCTTATTCTTGAACTAATAACAAACCACCTTGATTACTAGGCTTTATATTAAGTTTTGAAATCAAATAGTGTTTTGTTCTTTTTCAGTTGTTTTGGCTATTCTAGATCTTTTACTTTTCCATACCAATTTTAGGATCAACTTGCCAGCTTCCGCAAAAAAGCCTGCTGGGATTTTAAGAGGAATTGCCAGGAATTAATAGATCAATTTGGGCAGAATTACCATCTTGACAACATTGAGTTTTCCAATTTGTGACCACCTCCATTATTTAGATGTTCTTTAACGTATCTCAAAAATATTTTATAGTCTTCAATACACAAATCTTACACCTCTTTTGGTAAATTTACTTCTAAGTTTTTCATCCTTTTTGTTACTACTGTGAATGAAATTGTTTCTTCATTTTATTTTCAGAGTGATTATTGCTAAAATAGAGATATACAATTGATTTTCATAGTTTCATCTTGCATGCTCTGTGGGGGAGGAAAATAATTTTCCCTCTATACTTCTAGGTTCTTATCTGAGACCCCCTGTAATAAAAAAGATAGATTAACAGGAAAAAAACACACAAAAGTTTAACAACATGCATACCTTCTGTATACATGGGAGATACTCAGGAAAACCGAGTATGTTTGAAATGGCCTTAGCCACAACCTTAAATAGCATCTCCAGCTAAAGACAAATGAAGATGTTGGCAAGGAAGGAAGCCAGTTATGTGAGGTTACCAGGCAAAGCACAGTAAACAAGAGTAAGGTTGGTATGCACAGTTAAGTCCATGTCTTCTCCATTGATAAGAGTTTCTAGACATTTAGAGTCATTCTTGTCTTCCTGGTACAGAGAGGGAGACAACCTTACAATTGGAGATTCCTCTTATAAATGTAAATGCACCTTAAAAAGGGTAACTTCTACTTGCTTTTTCGAGCTTTTCCTGTGTCTGCTGTTTCTTCAAAAGTAACCAGCTCAAGATAATCCTTATGCCAAAGATGTATTTTAGGGTGGCAAACTCTGCTCTCGATCAAAGAGAAATGGCTTATGATCTGCCAGCACAGATATTTTCCTTTAGCTCTGTTCCCCTGTGGTTCTGTATTCTCATATTATGGCCCCTGCAGGGACCTCCTCAACATTTCCTGTGACCCTAGATCTCAGTGTGTTCTAACCAAAGGATTATTGGTTATGTCTCTCAGAATTTTGGTCCTTGACTTTTAACAGGTGGCAGTACTGTTTCAGTTCTGACTTCTCATTCTTGGTCACATGGGGCTGAGGAAATTATTTGTCATATTGTTTATTGTCCATTTTATTCTTTACATTTATCTTATGAAGAGATTTGAGAGAGGACATGTATCAAAATTCTCCTACTTTATTATATCCAACCAGAAGTCTTAAAGTGTGTTCTATTTTCACACTTGTTCCCTAAACTACTCCCATCAGTAAATTGGGAAATAAAGAAGAGAGATTAAATTGTTAACCGAAGGTAATACAGTTAACCATGCAGAAGAAAAAAAACTCCACCTGCTTAAAGGTCATTCTTGGCCAGCCTACTCATTAATTTATGATCTTGGAACTTAATTTTTATAGAAATGATTTCCCCAACCTGAAAAGGAAAGTAAAGCAGGAAAAGATGTTTAGTATCAGAAAATATTTTTCCAACCGCCAAGAGAAGCTGGAAATAATGAGCCAAAAAGAACTAGTTAATATAAGTTATATCAAAGTTAAGTCAGCTTTAAAACTTAAATTTCATTTCTAGTCTTTTTTCCACACAACACATATACTACTTAAACTGCTGGATGCTTAGCCTAACTGTCCATTTAAAGTTGCTGCTCTTTTCTTAGATGTGTCTTCACAATCTTAAGAAATAGCCCAGAAGGGGTAGCTAAAGTATTATAGCTCCAAAGCAATCAATAGGCTTTAGCACCTCAACTATCTTTTCTGGTTAAATTGTATTGCAATGCTTTTTAAACAACTGGTTGCCTCAGTAACCTTAGTAATCTGCCTTTTGAGAATCACATGATTCTTTTTTCACACCATTCTTCTGGTGAATTTATTGTTCCTATAGAAATGAGAGAGCGGAGGGAAGCTGGGGCTAAATGCTATGATTTTATATTCTCACTTGGTGGTTCCAAGTGAGACTAAAGGAAATTATCTTCTACTATGTAGAGTTTGTTTTTTGGGAAAGGAGAAGGCAGCCCGTATATTCACACAGCTGCAGCCTATTAAAATCGAACAGAATGCAATCAAAATAAATTCTGACATCAGAACATAACAACACTTTTAAGTTCTTTTTTGGCTGTGCCTACTCATACACAACTGTTGGAAAATCAAGCATGAACTAAATTGCTCAAATCAATGGTTAGTTGTAAAACAACATGCGAGTAATCGATTGACTGTATTCTACTATTGATTCAAAGTGACTTGTGTACATTGGCCTAGACTTTAATAATAATACATAGAAAACAGACAGGATTCCCAGGCATTCAGAGTAGGTAGCTTTTTGTTTTTTTTTTTTTTTTTGGCGTTACGCGGGCCCCTCACTGCTGTGGCCCCTCCCGTTGCGGAGCACAGGCTCCAGACGCGCAGGCTCAGCGGCCATGGCTCACGGGCACAGCCGCTTCGCGGCATATGGGATCCTCCCGGACCGGGGCACTAACCCGCGTCCCCTGCATCGGCAGGCGGACTCTCAACCACTGCGCCACCAGGGAAGCCCAAGAGTAGGTAGTTTTTAAATGAATTTTTAAAAACCTAAGGAATTTCCCATAATAACTTTTATCCAGATGCTGCTTCACAAGTGAATCTCTCGCTCTCTTTCTTTGTCTCTCTTTCAAAAGGTTTATACAGCTATGTTTTTTTTTGTTCCTCAAAATTTTTATGTTTAAATTCAGGTAGCTATCTTCAAGGAATTTAAAACTAAAGCTTTTTTTTATTGCCATATCGAAGCATGCAGCCCCAACAAGTTACAAGTAAAGTGTTACTATAGAGTGTACATATGCAGTGTTCCCGAATGGAAAATGTCAGTATATCATAAGACATTCAGGCAGTTGGATGTTTTGGTGATATGAGACATACCCTATTTTACCTTAACTTATTTTTCCCCTCCATTCTCTCAACCCATACACAATCATAATGGGAAACAGAAAAATCTATTTCACATTCCAGTTATAGTAATGCATATTTCCATTTTGACATGTCTCTTGAGTGGATGGTATAGAGATCATTTCCACTTTTATTTTGAACAAACTATAGGTCCCAAATAAACTTTTGTATTATACTTAGAAAATTAAAATCATGTTTCATTTGGACTTGTGTACAAAGACTCACTTGAATTTTTCCATAGATATTTAACTAATTATATTTTCATAAGTTGATTTCACATCTTTAGGTTAGAAGTTTAATGTGAAAGCATGACCAATATAAAATTTGGAAGATATGCACATTTACACTGAAAGCTTTGTTTTGAAATTCATTGGTAAGATGAAGGGAGGGAAAGAGAGAGACAATCAAGATAAATACATGTCATACTAAAACAGTTAAAAAATAGTGGTACAGGGCTTCCCTGGTGGCGCAGTGGTTAAGAGGCCGCCTGCCGATGCAGGGGAGACGCGGGTTCGTGCCCCGGTCCGGGAGGATCCCACGTGCCGCGGAGCGGCTGGGCCCGTGAGCCATGGCCGCTGAGCCTGCGCGTCCGGAGCCTGTGCTCCCCAACGGGAGGGGCCACGACAGTGAGAGGCCCGCGTACCGTGAAAAAAAAAAAAAAAATAGTGGTACACATTATTGATACTGATCAATTTTCATTTTATAAAGTCATAATACAGGACTTTTTCCAACTATTAACAAAAGTGTTTGTTTTCATTAATTTATTATTTTATTACTAATGTTGAGAAGTGTAACTATTGAGATTGGATTTTTATTTTTAATATTTTAGTAACCCCTCACTTTATAACTTTTCTTTCTTTTTCCTTCTTTTTGAATGGTACATCTACCCTTTGATTGGAACTCTACAGTTTTCTATTATTGCAAGCTTTCATGTATTCAAAATTTTAATAAACATTTGTAATTCTAAAATTTTCTATTACTACAAGTTGTTTTTGTGTGTGAAATCTATTCATGACTGATTCTTTTATTTATTTATTTATTTTATTTATGTATTTTTGGCTGCGCTCGGGCTGTCTCCTGTTACAGCAAGCAGGGGCCACTCTTCGTTGCGTTGTGTGTGGGCCTCTCATTACAGTGGCTTCTCTTGCTGCGGAGCATGGGCTCCAGGTGCATGGGCTTCAATAGTGGCATGCAGGCTCTAGAGCGCAGGCTCAGTAGTCGTGACACATGGGCTTAGTTGCTCCGTGGCATGTGGGATCTTCCTGGTCCAAGGCTTGAATGCGTGTCCCTTGCATTGGCAGGCGGATTCTTAACCACTGTGCCACCAGGGAAACCCTCATAATTGTCTTATTTAGATCATACTCAGTTGTAAGCAATAAATGTTCATTTTAAAATAGGGGCATGGGCTTCCCTGGTGGCGCAGTGGTTAAGAATCCGCCTGCCAGTGCAGGAGAGATGGGTTCGAGCCCTGGTCTGGGAAGATCCCACATGCCACGGAGCAACTAAGCCTGTGCATCACAACTACTGAGCCTACGCTCTAGAGCCCATGTGCCACAACTACTGAGCCTGCATGCCACAACTACTGAAACCCACGTCCCTAGAGCCCATGCTCCACAACAAGAGAAGCACCACAATGAGAAGGCCAAGCACTGCAACGAAGAGTATCCTCTGCTTGACGTAACTAAAGCCCATGTGCAGCAATGAAGACCCAATGCAGCCAAAAATAAATAAATAAGTAAATTAAAAAAAAACAGGGGCAAAACAATGACATCAATTAATATTACCTACTAAGAGATAATAGCTGGCACTTCCCTGGTGGTTTATCCTAAACCAGATAAATAAATTAAAAAAGAAGACCCCACACATACTTACATCATAGTGAAACTTCAGAATTACAAAGGCAAATGTGATATAGTAAAATAATGTAGAATAAAAGATTGCCTTCAAATGAACAGCAGTTTCACTCATGGCTGATTTCTCAACAGTGACTAAAGTCAGAAAAGATTATAATAATACTATCACTGATTAAAAGACGGTGAGTTCGAGTCCTGGCCCATGAGTTCAAGTCCCAGTTGCACACCTGGTCTCAGGACTTAATGAAGCTCAGGTTCTTTATGTTTCAGCACAGAAGGATTCAGTGAGAGGCAAAGTGATAGAAAAGAAGTGGATTTATTTAGAGAGATATACATTCTGTAGACAGAATGTGGTCCTTCTCAAAAGGCAAGAGTGGCCCCAGAATATGGGGTTATCTTGGAAAGTGAGAGTGTCCCTGGAAGAAACACACTCCACAGACAGAGTGTGGGCCATCTCAGAAGGTGAGAGGCCCCAAATATGGGGTGGTTAGTTTTTATGGACTGGGTAATTTCATAGGCTAATGAGTGGGAGGGTTATTCCAAGTATTTTGGGGAAGAAGCAGGGATTTCTGGGAATTGGGCCACCGCCCACTTTTTGGCTTTTTATGGTCAGTCTTGGAACTGTCATGACACCTGTGGGTGTGTCATTTAGCATATGCTAATACATTACAATGAGCATATAATGAGGCTCAAGGGCTACTGGAAGTTGACTGGTTCACCATCTTGGACCTGGTTGTTCCTGACCAGTTTATGTTGTATCCTGAACAACTATGTCATTCTTTTAAAGGTTTCATCCTGCCCTCTTCCCTCCTGTTTCATTAGTACTTGCATAAAAATGGCAAAGAATGGTCTTTTCAATAAATGTTTTTTTGAAAATTGGTTATCCTTATTCAATAAAAGTAAATTGGCTACATATAAAATAGATAACCGACAAGGACCTACTGTATAGCACAGGGAGCTATACTCAATATTTTATAATAACCCATAAGGGAGGAGAATGTGAAGAAGAATATACATATATATATATATATACATAAATATATATATATATAACTGAATCACTATGCTGTACACTTGAAACTAACACGATATAGTAAATCAAATATACTTCAATTAAAAAAATACAAAAAAAAGTAAATTGGTCTCCTACTTTATATAATAAACAGAAGTCAATTCCACACAGATTAGTGCTCTAAATGTAAAGTGTAAAATAATAAAGCTTTTAAAAGATAATATAGTAGAATATCTTTCAGAATTCTGGGAAGTAAATATATTTTAAATAAGACACTATTGTACTGGTCACTTAGAAACAGGATTAAATAAATTTAAAAAAATACTAAAATTAAGAATTTTTGTCTATTAAAAGGCATACAAAGAATGAAAAGATATATCACAGAATGGGAAAATAGACTTGTCATATATACAGCTGGCAATTGACTTGAATAAAGACCTCCTACAAATTAATTAGAAAAAAACAGACGGAAAATAAAGAAAAAAAGATGGGCAAAAAATCAAACAAGCAGTTAATGGCCAATGAAAATATAAAAAGTTCTCAACTTAGTTGCCAGGGGAGTGAAAAACTCAATAATGGGCTATCTCTATATCACAACTAAAATTATGACATGCCCAAGTGATGAGGATGATATGGAACAATGGAAATTCTCCTGAAATGCTGTGTGGAATTTAAATTGTTAGACCATTTTAGAAAACAGTTTGTCATTATCTAGTAATTTTGAAGATGCATGTACCTGATGATTCTGCAGTTCCATGCCTAAACACGTACTTTAGAGAAACATGCACAGAAAACGCAGGATCTATGTACAAGAATATTCATTTCAGCATTTTTATAATAGCTTGAAACTTATAAGTAGTAGTATATTCATATCAGAGAACATCAGCAATGAAATCAAACAAATTACAGCTGTACCCAACAGACTCTGTATTGAGAAAGAAACCAAACACAAAAGAATATGAACTGTATGGTTTTTACTTATGTGAGTTTCAAAAATAGTTAAAAAGGAAAAGCATGTTTTCTAGGAATATATGATACGTGGGTTTTTTAAAAAAAAACCCATGAAGTGTGAGATTGAAAGGGGAGCTCCTGGGGAACTGGTCATGTTACATTTATTGATTCAGGTATTTATATTTTCTACTTTCTGTATGGTTGTTATATTAATCTTAAAATATTTTAAAATATATTAATTGGAGACCACATATCCTTTTTCTGCGCAACATTTTCAAAGCCTGTCTCCTGACACACATTTAAATATTACTTGTTAATAACAGAATTAGATCTGCTAGCAGTAACGGGAACATTAGAGATTGTTTCTGTCCTAGTCAACCTCAATTTCTCATCTAGTGTTGAACTTGGGAGCAACCAATCAACAAATTCTCTGCCTTAGAAAGATGCAGACATTCTGGTAATGAGAATTTGGTGATTACTGTTATAATGTGGTGATTACTTCTTTTCTTGGGAAAATATACAAAAGAATGTGGTAAGAATGGGCTTTTTAAAAAAATGCCCAATAGAAGAAGACAAAGAAAAGCTATTAGGAAGAAAATAAGTTGACAAAATGGAGATGAGAGATCATTCAGGAAATTTGAATCATGGGATTACTTTGAAACTGTAGAAAGAAGCCAAATGGGTGGAACCAAAATTGAATATTTCTCAAATAATTTATGAAGGAGAGCAGTGACATATGTATTTGCAGCATGCATATAATATGTCAGTGAAAAAATGATACCGAATAGCCTACCCCTGATTTCTCTTAAAATCAATTATCCTATTTTAGGAAAACACCATGATAAGGGCCCTGATGTTAGCAATGCCCAATAAAACAAAGATTTACTGCTTTACATGCTAGTAAGGCAAATATGTATTTGTGTGTGTGTGGGTGTGGGTGTGGGTGTGTATGTGTTCTCAGAAAAACAGTAGGAAGCTAAGGACCATGTGGAGTGAGGTAGCCAGTCAAAATTCTGTAGTTGTGATATGGCAAAGGCCATTTTATGAAAAAGTCTCACTGATGTTTAATCATAGTGAGGTGCACTAGTGTAACACTTTTACTTGGTCTTCTCATACCCAGATCTATCTCACTCACGGATGCTTCGTGTGTGTGTGTTTCCTAGTTAAGGTCACTGTGACCTAGGCCAACCATGAAAAGATAGATCCATGGACACTACTTGAACTAAAAGTAACTCTAATATGTCATATTAATATGACAACCACAGCAGTGTGTGCCTTCCTCACAGTATAGCCCAGAAAAGTACATTTACTTTCTCTTCCAAGTCCTACTTGCTATCGTACACATTAGGGTCACTCCCTTTGACTATAAGCCATCCATTGTTAGGTATTTTACCACACGCAAAGATCCTATGAACCACGCAAGGTATAGAACAGCCTTCTTCTGTTCTTCCATAATCATTTTATAATGTGCAGTTCTTCACTGCCGATTTGTTTCCTTGCACGTTCATATTGTCTAGGCATGTGCAGGCCTGCAGTTATCTGAAGCACACATATTAGGACCGTAAACCCAGATATTCTAGGGCAACAGTTGCACAGTTAACTGTGCAAAGTGTGGTGCACAGACATCAACAGCAGCATTACCTGGCAACTTTTTAGAAATGCAAAATTTTTGGTCCCACCGCAGACCTACTGAATGAGAAACTCTGGGGAATGGAGACCAGCAATCTGTCTGTTAACAAGCTCTTCAGGTGATTCTGATGCACACTAAAGTTTGAGAACCACGGATCTAGGCTGATTGCTAATAATTACTATCGAGTGTTCTATTCCTTTCTGATGGCTATGCATCTTTGAGGCCTATTTCTTAAGAGCAACCAAGCACAAGTAAGAGCAGACTTCTGCTAGTCACATTGCTTACATACCAGATTTTCTGGTTGGGATGCCATGATCCTACAACTTAACAATAATGAAGACTTTATATCTTAGAATGTGATTCTGGACATTTGATCAAAGCACAGACTATGACGCCAGTCTGCCTGGGTTAGTTTCCTAGTTCTGACTGTACTAAATGGGTTGCCTTGAGCAATTTACTTAACCTCTCTATGCCTTAGTTTTTCCATCTGTCAAGTGGGGATAACAATAGAACCTACTTTATAGGATGTTTGTGAGATTAAATAAATTAACATACACAAACCTCTTAGAACAGTGTGGATACGGAGCTTTATACAAGCACTTGACATCATTAATACTAAGGAGACTATATTAGAAGAGCAGATGGCTGAGATACGAAATTCAGGTCACAAAGAAAATTTGTTGAAAGAACAGACAGCAGTTAATTTGGACAAAAGAAGACTAAGGAAATACATTATAAGTGTCTTTATAATGTGTTGCTCCTGAAATAATGTTAGAAACAAAGCGAAGTCACAGAAGGTAATCTTTGTTTCAACATGAGTATATGTCGTATGTTAAAGTATATTTCAGAAATTAACACATTGAAACAGAGTAAAACTCAATGATAATGTGTTCTGGATATAGCATGATTAATGATTGCTGCTCCCAACCTGTGTCTTTTGTTGTTAACCTATTCTTAAATGTAACTGGGAAAAGTTCTTGTATTGGGAATGTGGGGAGTGAGAGGATTAGCAAGTGATAGCTACCTGATTCTTTGGGAATTTCTGAGTTCAGTGTATAGTCAGTTATGTAAAGTATAACCTTCTTGTCTTTTGTGCTTTTGACAGTTTAGGCTGTTTGAAAAACTTACTCTTTTTTTTAAACTCACAATACCGTGACACCACATTTTATGTGATTAAATTATTGGATATTACATACCACGCTATAGTGAGGTTTTAAGGATATCCCACTAGGGTTAGGAAAAAGCCTCTATTCTAAGCCTCCTGAGTGGACCTCTGCTGCCCTAACTCTTCAGCTTTACTTCTGGTGCCCCTCAAACCTTCCATGATCAAGAAACTGCCCAGACGTTCACCTCAGAGATGCTGCTCTAAGACTAAATCTGTTGTTCATTTGTCTAATCCGATTTGTCAGTTAGTTGTTAAAGATATTGAATAACACCCAGATTCCCATGCACTTCTTCTATTTTCTTTATGGCACTTACCAGAAGATAAGTATTTGCTTATTTTTTTGTTCAGTATCAAAAGGGCACAATCTTATTCTGTTTGATTAATCACCACAAACCCAGCACCAAGAAGAGATCCCAGCAAAAAGAAGTATTTATACTAAGTAGGTGATGAATTAATGGATGACTGAATAAATGAATATACATATCTTCTAAGTACAGATGGCCATTTTTGGAATAATGTGTTATATCTAAAATCTGTCTGGGAATTATCAACAAAGCTGAATATATACAAAAAATTCAGTGTTGGGCACATTTAATAAACATCACAAACACACTTAAGATATTAATAGCTGCAGTTCATTGATATTAAAATTCATGTCATATTTCTCATAATAGCTGAAAAAGCTCACTCCTTACTTTATTGATGCTAATTACAATGTAAAACACATTTTAATGTCACCATAATGGATGAGATAATTAATCTCTGCAAAGTGGTGAAGCATTATTTAAATTACTAATTGGATTTCAATATGCATTATCAATGACCTTTAGTCTGTGTAATGAGTGATTGGAAGCCTTATAGAATGTGGCATATTAATACCAAAGAATGTGAATAACAAAAATAAGTCACAAGTATAACATTCTAGGAATCTCTTAAAAAGACATTCAAACTTTAAGGACATGGAACTCATGTAAGACAAATGAAGTCTACTAATCTAACACGTAGATAAATATTTGATTATAATAATGATTTTGTAGAAAGTATAGAATTGCAGAAACCTAAGGAAAATTATAACTTTAGGGAGAGGGTGCAATAGAAGAATAATTTGCTGTGGAAATTATACTGGTGATAGAAATTCTAGAGGCAGTATGGGTTAAAAAGGAAAAGCATGGTATCAGACCCAAATTCAGATTTCAACTCTACCACTGACAAGCTGGGAGACTCAGGCAATTTATAAAACTTTCTAAGCCTGTCTGCCTTTTAAAATATTTACTTAGGCAAATTATAAAACTTTCTAAGCCTGTCTGCCTTTTAAAATATTTCTCTTTTTTACTTTATTTTTTCTTTCTCTTTTCCTTCTTTCCTGGCTTCTCTCTCTCTCTCTATTTCTCTCTACCTAATATGCCCACACATAGATGTGTTTGAGAACCCCGAATTTCTTTCTTTGTAAATGCAGTACATTTTTAGCAATATTATTACCATAGGCTCTCATAGCTTAATCCATGCATATGACCTAGTTTCCTCCCCAGGGGACATATTCTCTATGCAAAAGGCTGGTAAATATTAGGACAGATATACTGAAGACTAAATTTCTTATACAGAGAAACATTTTACTCATGAGCTTCCACTGGTGTCTTCTGTGCCTGTTTTTGAAATAATCTATTTCAGAAGGTTTAGTGATTGGAGTCAAAGTTTCTTGATGTGTCCAACTTATATCAACATCATTTTGACTTGACAGATTTTGTTTTTCTCTGCCAGTCTCTTTGGTTTCCTAGATTCTAAGAGCAGATTAAGTCTATAAGTATTTGGAAATCTTCTACAGAAGATGAACATTATAGGAGTCTTCTACACTAGTATGGTAGTAGAACGTATGTCAATAAGTGAAAGCTCTTTTGTATGTTGTTGACTTCCTCTAATTTAAATTCTAGACCCTTAGGCATCAGCCTTTTTTTTTTTTTTTCCGGTACGCGGGCCTCTCACTGTTGTGGCCTCTCCCGATGCGGAGCACAGGCTCCGGACGCGCAGGCTCAGCGGCCATGGCTCACGGGCCTAGCTGCTCCGCGGCATGTGGGATCATCCCGGACCGGGGCACGAACCCGCGTCCCCTGCATCGGCAGGCGGACCCCCAACCACTGCACCACCAGGGAAGCCCCAGCCATTATTTTTTAATATCTACTCAGGAAATGGTTTCCTACTTCTTGACATGAATAAGGAACACTGGATTTGGAGTTAGAATAATCTTGTTTCAGAAATGGCGGCATCTCAAACTAGCCTTGTGATGTAAACTTAAAACAACTTATTTAACATCTCTTAGTCTTTCTCATTTATAATATCAGAATAATAGTTTACAATAGTAATGAAATGAACTGAGATCATGTGTAATGAATCTGTATACTATTTACAAGATGTAAGACACCTCAAGTTATAATTTAATTACACAAACACTGAACTCGTCCAGTATATTTACATAGATATCTTCAGAGAATGACATGGAAGTTTCCAAAGAAGATTTCAAGTAACATCCCTTTCTACCCCAACTCCTATCTCACATCTTTAGCCAGATATTTTTCTTTTTTTGGCAAGGAGAGCGATAAAAACTGTTTTGTCTCAAGGGCCTTCAATGCTTTAAAACAAGCATTAATTTCTTTAGAATACTATCACACTAATTTGAGCAACATTTATTTGTACTTTTCAAGCAGCTATTTACTTTACTTATTCTGGTTAGGATAACCCACAGGAATAATTTCAAACCTAAAATTGAGGTCTGGTTATCCATTTTAGTGTTGGGGCAAATTATCATTGGTATAGGGGAGAAGGGTATCTCTCTCTCTCTCTTTTTTTTTTTTTTATCACTCTGATCATCTCCGCTCTGTTTTGCAGTATTCCTGGGAGGCTAGACTACTTTCGAAACTACAATGAAAATTCATGGACCCAGACAGGCCTCAAATGTGAACTTACCCTAGGGAGATTTGACCAGTTGGTTGAAACTTAATAGTAATGAGATTGAATTATCTGTTATGGACCAATGGACTATGTTCTGTTCTATGGCCTTGGGCTACATTTGAAATTTAGCCAATCATCTCAACATTGTATGCCAGACTGAACTGGATGAAATAAATCTCCATGACTATAAAAATGTCTAAAATTATATGCCCTACTCATCTGAATTAGTACCATTATGTTTTGATTTGGAGAAAAGCAAATGGATTTTGAATACAACCTGATATACTTCAAGCTGAGCAAATCTCCCGAACTTCCTCTGATATATGATTGGTTATTTCCAAGTTCTAAATTATACCGCTAAGTCAGAGTCAGGTCCAGCATAACAAAAGAAAAAAAGCAGAAAAACACTTGATTAATAAGATCCCCATGTTTGGAAATGATTGATTCTAGGGTGCACCTCATATTAGACTGAGAGATCATATTTATGATCAAGACTTTCAAATCCCACTAGCACCCCGAGCATATGCCAAGCACAAAACAAACGTTTATTCAATGACTGGTAACATGTCAGAAGATTTTGGTCAAGGATCAACTCCCAAAAGACCACCAGAAATACCTGTTGATCAAGCAAGTCTAAATTTATTAGATTTACTGCAGTAAGGGATAACATCTTGTCAGAGGGTTAGCAATGTCTCAAAATGGGAGAAATTAGGAAATAATAATTTATAGGGTTTTAGGGCTTAGGATGGATGATTTTAAGGCAGGTCTTGCAATGTGGAGAACTGACTGGGAGTGGGCAGAGTTTATAACATAATAGCTTTCAATTGATAGGCACAGTGAAGCAAGGGTTTGAAATAAATAGTCTTAATAAGCAAGCTCAGTCTTGTTAAAAAAGGTTTTTAGTTTACTCATAGTTTTACCTTTGAGGAGTGGGTATTTCTTGGTGCAAGAACTAAGGTACTTTTCCTTGGTATCGGTACAATTTTACACAGGGAAAGAAAGTATGCCTGGTTTCAGTATTGTTTAACACAGGGGCAAGAAATAATATTGGTTTTAGCTAATTAAAAATGAAATGAAGAGTAAGTAAACCTTTATTGAACCACCTAATGACAAAAATTGTCTTAATGAGAAAGTTGCATCTGCCTCATTGCAAAGAAATTACTCTCTTCAGTTGTATTATTCTTAGTTAATTCTTTCCATGTCTACTCTATGTCTTTCTGAAAGTAATTGAATGGACTGAGAGAGCAATCGCCCCTTTTTTGAGGTAGTCAATATTCTGTATCAATTTCAATGAACTATTTTTGGCACTCAAGAGTCTTTGTACATCTGCCTAACTTATTTTTCCACACTCCATGCGGGAGGCAGTAAGAGAAGACTGTGAATTTTTTTCATCTTTCTGCTAATTGATATT
Source organism: Pseudorca crassidens (assembly GCF_039906515.1). NCBI lineage: Eukaryota > Metazoa > Chordata > Mammalia > Artiodactyla > Delphinidae > Pseudorca > Pseudorca crassidens. The sequence goes on from NC_090317.1 coordinate 102,974,997, forward strand.
TTTGGCATTTCAAATGTTGATACTTTATCATGCATAGGTAAAACTTTCACTTTTTGAGTTAATTATCTCAGGTTTTGATTGGGAGATCAAATCTCTCTTTGGCTACATTACCTTCCATGCAATATTATAGACTTTTGCTCCCTCTACCTTGCTTCATTAGCCCAAGATAGAAGGCATTCTAACTTGAAGGAAACTCATAGAAATCCCTTTTATTTCATTCTCTCTGTTGCTTTGGTTTTTAAAATATTTTTCTATTCTTTTACTGTCATTTAATTGGGTTTTAGGAGGAAAAGGAAAAAAGAATGTATACTTTGGTCTGTCACCTTGACTGAAAGATGTTTTGTTAATTTTGTGTATCCATTGGAATATTCTATTTGTTTTTAACTGATTATTAAGTAATGAAGCCTCTACTATTCTATGAATTTATTTATTTATTTTTGGCTGCATTGGGTCTTCGTTGCTGTGCACGGACTTTCTCTAGTTGTGATGAGTGGGGGCTACTCTTCGTTGTGGTGCATGGGCTTCTCATTGCGGTAGCTTCTCTTGTTGCGTGCAGAGCACAGGCTCTAGGCGCGTGGGCTTCAGTAGTTGTGGCACGCAGGCTCAGTAGTTGTGGTGCACGGGCTTAGTTGCTCCACAGCATGTGGGATCTTCCCAGACCAGGGCTTGAACCCGTGTCCCCTGAATTTGCAGGCGGATTCTTAACCACTGTGCCACGAGGGAAGTCCTTACTGTTCTAAAATATATTATACCTCTTAATGGAAAGCAATGGAGATGGTGAAAAATAACCCTAGACTGAGAGTTAATTCAGTCCTAGTTCCAGTTTTGATGATTCTAGCTATATGAAGTGAAACAAGTCACTTAACCTTTTCAATTTCAGTACCTTCATCTGTAAAACAGTCATGTTATTCTATATACGCTTCTAAGATCCTTCCAGTGCTAATATTCTGACTCTGTTTTATCCCAAGACAAGGTATCTCAATTGGCTACCTTTGAGTACAGAAAAATTTGATTATTTTAGTACAAGTTTTAGGAACATTAAATCTCAAATCCAAACTTTTGAGTTTTAAGTCTTAGGTCTACATGATTTAAAATCTTTTAATGCATTTATAGATACAGGTAGATATAAAGCAACTAGATGTATGACAGTTCAATTCTGACATTGATTACCTGGTGTTAGTATCAGACGCCACAGGCATAAGGGCTCAGTCCCACAGGATTGCCCCCACTTCAGATGCCAGTCACAAGTATCCAGGTTATCCACACTTGTTCAACTTGGCTACTAACTTGGGGGTTTTTACAACCCCCGCTCAAGTTCGACAATTTGCTGGAATGACTCCCATAACTCAAGAAAAAGTTATACTTACTATTATAGTTTGTTATAAAGGACACAAATGAACAGCCAGATGACAGGTACATAGGGCAAGGCCAGGAAGAGTACTGAGTGCAGGAACCTCTGTCCTGTGGAGCTGGAGTGTGCTACCCGCCTAGCACATGGATGTGTTCACCATTTCCTAAGTTCCCAGAACTCTGTTATTTGGGGGTTTTATGGAGGATTCACTACATAGGCATTGGTGATTAACTCAATCTTCAGCCCTTCTCCACTCTCTGGAGGTTGGAGGGTGGGACTGAAAACTTCCAAGTTTTTAATCAGGGCTCAATCTCTCAGGGACCAGCCCCACCCTGAAACTATTTAGGGGCCTGCCAAGAATCACCTGACTAGAACAAAAGGTGTTCCTATTACCCTTATCACTTAGGAAATTCCAAGGGTTTTGGGAGCTCAGAGCCAGGAAATGGAGAAAAAGACAAAATATTTTTCTTCTTATAATATATAATATATATATATTATATACATGCATATATGCAGATTTCTTTCCCTTTTTTTTTTTTTTTTTTTTTTGCGGTACGCGAGCCTCTCACTGTTGTAGTCTCTCCCGTTGGCTCAGCGGCCACGGCTCACAGGCCCAGCCACTCCGCAGCATGTGGGATCTTCCCGGACCAGGGCACGAACCCGTGTCCCCTGCATCAGCAGGCGGACTCTCAACCACTGCGCCACCAGGGAAGCCCTCTTTCCTATTTTAAAAATTGGTAGAAATGTCTGTTTTTACTTTAAAGTCTTGGATTTTTTTTTTTTTTTTTTTGCGGTACGCAGGCCTCTCATCGCTGCGGCCCCTCCCACTGCGGAGCACAGGCTCCGGACACGCAGGCCCAGCGGCCACGCCTCACGGGCCCAGCCGCTCCACGACAGGTGGGATCCTCCCGGACCGGGGCATGAACCTGCGTCCCCCGCACCGGCAGGCGGATTCCCAACCACTGCGCCACCAGGGAAGCCCTAAAGTCTTGGATTTTAATTCATTTCTTTTTTTTCATTTCTTTATTAAAGAAACTTTTACAAGAAACTGATTAGACTACATAAGCAAACAATATCTAGAATTTTACATACATACTCAACTGGTTTCATCAGGGGCATAAAATACTCCCTTGTGGTATATTAGATACTTTGGGAAGCTATGTTGACTCTTCAAGTCACCAGGGTACCATTTAGTAAATTCCAACTTCAATGGATTATTAACTTTTTAGATAATATATTTCAATTAAAACAAAATTGGAACTCCATGAAATCAAATGGCTGATGCTGAGTTTAGTCTATGAGCAGGAAAGTAAGCACTGGAAATGTTGCTTAAAGATGTATTACCTCGGGCTTACCTGGTGGCGCAGTGGTTGAGAGTCCGCTTGCCGATGCAGGGGACACGGGTTCGTGCCCCGGTCCGGGAGGGTCCCACATGCCGCGGAGCGGCTGGGCCCGCGAGCCATGGCCGCTGAGCCTGTGCGTCCGGAGCCTGTGCTCCGCAACAGCAGAGGCCGCAGCAGTGAGAGGCCCGCGTACTGCAAAAAAAAAAAAAAGATGTATTACCTATAAGAAATCCACTCACTTCAGAAGTGAGCTAACCATACGTGGAAGGAATGGATATACATCTTAACACTCCATCTTCCTTAGAGATTCCCCCAGATCTTATCTCTAAAAAGGAGAGCTTTACAAAGTAATCCTCACCTGAATGCTACAAAAATAACCGCTTTTAAAAATTCAGCTTGGAAGGTGTTGGTATTAATTTCCCTCACATAATTATTTTGAGTGAGTTAGAATTCTTCAAACCTACTACACTTACAGAGTTAGATTGTCTCAGTGCATGTAAACTATACTCTGCTAACTATCAACTCATTTTGAAAGTAGAATTAACTATTTCTTACCCATTAAGGGCTCATTTGAATGCATTGAAGAGTAGTTATTGCAACCCACATCACCTAAACTTTCACATACTGGCTTAGTTTTGAATTGTGATTCAAAGCCTTACTAGATTCACTGAATCCTATAGATAGAACTGACACTTTGTTCTATTTATTTATGATATTTTTGACATTGAGTTTTGTTATGCTGCTTTAAATCTGTGTGGTTTTCACTGTCTATTCCTGTTAATGTCCTGATTGGCCTGTATACACAACCTACTGAGGAATGAGTCCATTAAACTGCGCTCCTATTAGTACAATGCAAGTTCTGCATAGTGCCAGCTTAGAGTAAATATTTGAGGGAACATTTCTCTCTCTCTTGAGATTTTTTGATTTTATCTCCTACCCACACACATTTTTGCTTTTAGTTTAAATAGTCTAGTTCAGTACTTTCTTATTCTGACCGAATTAAACCTTTGGTGATACCTATTTCTAACAGCCTAGCTTTTAGTTTCCTTCTTTTAAAATATATCTCCCAGGTTCAGACTACAAAGCAAAATGTTGATAGCATGAATATTTCTAAATTTTTAAAGATAATATTCCTTCTTCCCTTCCTTTCTCTTTTGGTTAAAAAAAAAGATATAAAAAATATAACTGAAATTTTTACTTCCAAATTACTACTTCATCATTTGACCATCATGGGCATATTGTTATCTTTCTCAACTCATATAGTAAATAAACTAGTTTATAAAACATGACCAACCAAAAAAATTCAAGCCGGTTTATGTAAGTTTACTGGATGAAAAAGACTTTTATGACTTTGTGTACTAACTGATCCTCTGTAGCTAGAATCTCCTATGGCATGGTTCTTCCAATGTAATGGAGAACATCCATGTTATATAAATGAGCCAAAGATGGCTTCTGTGTATTGTTTATTTCTTCACTTCAGGCTGAGGTCCATTAGCTTAAAAGCCCACTGGAGCTGAACTCAAACATTTTCGCATTCCAATTATTATCAATACTATTTTTATTGCGATAAAATGGACATATAACACGGCATAAGTTTGAGGTGTACAACATGTTGACTTGATACACTTACATATTGCAATCCAAACAAGTAGATTTTCAACCTTCTAGAGCCTACCTGCTTTGCATACCCCACAAAACCACACCCAACATCTGCCAGCTATAGGTAAGGTAACTCTTACAGATAAAAGATCCCAAGCTTCTGCTGCCCATTGGAGCACTCTGACCCAGAAACTTTTTGCTGTGCTATTGAGTGATGTCATCTAGACATTTAAGCTCCCTTTCTGAGTTGTCTCTTTCCTGGGAGTTCTCATGTCTCCCTCCCCTTCTGAGCAGGGACAGTGCCAGTAGCCCCTGGACAATATCCTGCTATGAGGGACTTCCTCTGAATGGTAACAAGAGACAAGGAAAGTCATTATATAATGATAAAGGGGTCAATTCACTAAGAAAATATAACAGTTGTAAATACTGATACATATGCACCCAACATTGGAGCACGAAAATATATTAAGCAAATACTAACAGATCTGAAGGAAGAAACAGACAACAATACAATAATACAGACAGTCCCCAACTTATAATGGTTTGACTAACAATTTTCAACTCTAGCATTCAGCACTGTAAATTTTGAATTTTGACATTTTCTCTGGCTAGCAATATGTGGTAAGTAAGATACTCTCTCAGGATGTTGGGCAGTGGCAGGGAGCTGCATCTCCCAGTCAGCCACATGATATCAGGGGTGAACAACCCATATACACTTACAACAATTCTGTACCCATACAACCATTCTGTTTTTCACTTTCAGTACAGTATTCAGTAAATTATATGAGATATTCAATACTTTATTATGAAATAGACTTTGTGTTAGATGATTTTGCCCAAATGTAGGTTAATGTAAGTATTCTGAGCATGTTTAACATAGGCTAGGCTAAGCTATGATGTTTGGTAGACTAGGTATATTAAACGCATTTTTGACTTATGATATTTTCAACTTACAATAGGTTCATTGGGATGTAAACCCATTGTAAATTGAGGAAGATCTATAGTAGGGGACTTAAATACACCACATTCACCAATGGATAAATCACACAGCCAGAAAAATCAAGAAGGAAAAGTTGGACTTAAATCATACTTTAAACCAAATGGACCTAACAGACACACACACACACACACACACACACACACACACACACAAAACAGTCTATCCAATGCAGGGGAATACACGTTCTTCTCAAGCACACATGGAACATTCTCCAGGATAGATCATATGATAGGTCACAAAACAAATCTTAATAAATTTCAGAAGACTGAAATCATATCAAGTATCAAACATTAATTCAATAAACTAATATGTTGAATTAAAATGGCTAGCAAAAGGAATTCATGAAGTGTTGCAGATGAACACCTTCCTGTAACAGCATAGAAAAGGTCTTGCATTAAAATGCAGGAGAAAACAAAAACTCTTTGGCACCAAATGCAATACTGAACTACATAGTTTTAGTAAAGCTTAGCTGATCAACAGGATATATGGGGATATGCAAAATTCTGTTAACTGTGCTAACTCTTAATATTTGCATCCATATTTTGAAGGAGAAATAATATTAACTTTATTGTTATTGAAATAAATATAACAAGTTGTTAAATTATGCTTACCCTCTTGATAGACAATAAGTATGTTTTTAATTGCAACATTCCTTTAAAAGTTGAATCTATTAGAGTCCAGATATAAAGATAATTTACTTAATAATGTCATACTATCATTTTCTCATATGTATTATAATGTATAGATGTAGATTACAGATGGAATGACTAAAATATTCCTCAAAAATGATTGATATTATGCAGAAAAAAATCAGTTCAAACCCTAAACAAAATACTGGAAATAAAAATAGTTTGTCATATTATGCCAATTTATGGCTGTGTAAAGATAACAGGATTTTCCTATTTGATCAAAGTACCCAACAATTTTAGGTAAATTTACTTTATAAAAGTTAGTCAGTAAATAAATATTGCACATAGGCCCTGTGGAATTTTTTCTTGTGTGTGAGGCTATGGCTCTACAAATAATTATATAAGTTGCATTCTTTCAGAGTGTTCAGAGCATAATTGGGGACGTGACACATATGAAACATAAGTTGGTCTTCCTTATATTGCTCAGGAAAGATATTTTTCTCTATTAATTTGTTTTTCTATTAATTTTTAAAATGTAATATATGAAACATACTGTGAAAACCAACATCCAAGATGGACCCCAGTGATCCACATTTTGGATATTTATGCCCTTGAATAGTTTCCTCATATATTTAATGTATTTAATAGTTTCCTAAGATATTTCCTCTGTTGGTGTGTGACTTCCAAAGCTAGGTCATAAAATGCATTGCAGTTTCTACCTTGCTTTCTCTTGGATCACTTCTGGGAGAAGCCAGCTAACACATGGTGAAAAAACTCAAGCAGCCCAGGTACAGGTACAGTATAGAAGAACTGAGCTCTCTTGGCAATAGCCAGCACTAGCCATGTGAGTGAGGCATCATGGAAACAGATTCTCTAGCTCCATTCAGTAATTATTATTTTTTTTTTTGGCTGTGCAGCTTGCTTGCAGGATCTTAGTTCCCCAGCCAGGGATTGAACCCAGGCCATGGCAGTGAAAGTGCCGAGTTCTAACCACTGGACTGCCAGGGAATTCCCCATTCAGTAAATTCTTAAGATGAGGGCAGCCTTGGCTGACATCTGACTGAACCTCATGAGATACCGTAAGCCAGATCCATACTGCTAAGCTGCTCCTAAATTTCTGCCCAACTAACGTATAGGATAACATGCAGCAATAGATAAATAATACACCATAGAAGAGAATATATGTAACATATATGTTATTATAAACCATAATAATAAACACCTGTGACACCACCCTCCCCAAATTTATAAAATAGGACATTATCATATATGTCAGTATAGCACTTTTAAACTACTATTGATTGGTATTGCCTGTTTTCTGGCAGAATATGTGCCCTCATCCAACTTTTTTATTTCTTTTTTAGGAGTGGCTTGGCTATTCCCTTTGCCATTTCCTATACATTTTATTTTCAATTACCCCAGGCTCAAGATCTTGGGATCCATGAAAGACACTTTTGGGATATTCATTTGAATTGCATTTTGGAAAACTGAGTATCTGACATTGAATTCTATTATCCATTAACTTCATTTGTTTAGGTCTTTCAGTAAATGTTCATAACATTCCTCATACATGTTTCACACACCTTTTGTTGGATTTATTCTTAGGCACCTTACATAGCTATAGAAGTTGTTCTTCATTAGGTTATTTCATTAAATTTTAATTCCTAATTTTCATTAGCTTATTTATCCCAGAGGTAGGAACATAATTATCATCTTAATTTTTTTTTAGAAAAAACAAAGGATTTATTATTATTTTTCTTCTTATTACTGTTCAGCTCATTCAGACCTTGCATAAAGAAATTGTTTGTCAGAGAAGAAAAGGAAATAAAAGGAATCCAAATCGGAAAAGAAGAAGTAAAGCTGTCACTGTTTGCAGATGACATGATATTATACATAGAGAATCCTAAAGATGCTACCAGAAAACTACTAGAGCTAATCAATGAATTTGGTAAAGTAGCAGGATACAAAATTAATGCACAGACATCTCTGGCATTCCTATACATTAATGATGAAAAATCTGAAAGTGAAATCAAGAAAACACCGCCATTTACCATTGCAACAAAAAGAATAAAATATCTAGGAATAAACCTACCTAAGGAGACAAAAGACCTGTATGCAGAAAATTATAAGACACTGATGAAAGACATTAAAGATGAGACAAATAGATGGAGAGATATACCATGTTTTGGATTGGAAGAATCAACATTGTGAAAATGACTCTACTACCCAAAGCAATCTACAGATTCAATGCAATCCCTATCAAACTACCACTGGCATTTTTCACAGAACTAGAACAAAAAAGTTCACAATTTGTATGGAAACACAAAAGACCCCAAATAGCCAAAGCAATCTTGAGAACGAAAAATGGAGCTGGAGGAATCAGCCTCCCTGACTTCAGACTATACTACAAAGCTACAGTAATCAAGACAGTATGGTACTGGCACAAAAACAGAAAGATAGATCAATGGAACAGGATAGAAAGCCCAGAGATAAACCACGCACATATGGTCACCTTATCTTTGATAAAGGAGGCAGGAATGTACAGTGGAGAAAGGACAGCCTCTTCAATAAGTGGTGCTGGGAAAACTGGACAGGTACATGTAAAAGTATGAGATTAGAACACTCCCTAACACCATATACAAAAATAAGCTCCAAATGGATTAAAGACCTAAATGTAAGGCCAGAAACTATCAAACTCTTAGAGGAAAACATAGGCAGAACACTCTATGACATAAATCACAGCAAGATCCTTTTTGACCCACCTCCTAGAGAAATGGAAATAAAAACAAAAATAAACAAATGGGACCTAATGAAACTTCAAAGCTTTTGCACAGCAAAGGAAACCATAAACAAGACCAAAAGACAACCCTCAGAATGGGAGAAAATATTTGCAAATGAAGCAACTGACAAAGGATCAATCTCCAAAATTTACAAGCAGCTCATGCAGCTCAATAACAAAAAACAAACAACCCAATCCAAAAATGGGCAGAAGACCTAAATAGACATTTCTCCAAAGAAGACAGACAGATTGCCAACAAACACATGAAAGAATGCTCAATATCATTAATCATTAGAGAAATGCAAATCAAAACTACAATGAGATATCATCTCACAATGGTCAGAATGGCCATCATCAAAAACTCTAGAAACAATAAATGCTGGAGAGGGTGTGGAGAAAAGGGAACACTCTTGCACTGCTGGTGGGTATGTGAATTGGTACAGCCACTATTGAGAACAGTATGGATGTTCCTTTAAAAACTACAAATAGAACTACCATATGACCCAGCAATCTCACTACTGGGCATATACCCTGAGAAACCCATAATTCAAAAAGAGTCATGTACCAAAATGTTCATTCATTGCAGCTCTATTTACAATAGCCAGGACATGGAAGCAACCTAAGTGCCCATCATTGGATGAATGGATAAAGAAGATGTGTCACATATATACAATGGAATATTACTCAGCCATAAAAAGAAATGAAATTGAGTTATTTGTAGTGAGGTGGATGGACCTAGAGTCTGTCATACAGAGTGAAGTAAGTCAGAAAGAGAAAAACAAATACCGTATGCTAACACATATATATGGAATCTAAGGAAAAAAAATGTCATGAAGAATCTAGGGGTAAGACGGGAATAAAGACACCGACCTACTAGAGAATGGACTTGAGGATATGGGGAGGGGGAAGTGTAAGCTGTGACAAAGTGAGAGAGTGGCATGGACATATATACACTACCAAACGTGAAATAGATAGCTAGTGGGAAGCAGCCGCATAGCACAGGGAGATAAGCTCAGTGCTTTGTGACCACCTAGAGGGGTGGGATAGGGAGGGTGGGAGGGAGGGAGACGCAAGAGGGAAGACATATGGGAACATATGTATATGTATAACTGATTCACTTCGTTATAAAGCAGAAACTAACACACCATTGTAAAGCAATTATACTCCAATAAAGATGTTAAAAAAAAAGAAATAGTTTGGTAATACTGGAAATCAAACCAATTTTTGCAACCATATCCTAATGATGAGCAAAAAATATTCACTTATTCAACACTGTATTTTCTTAGCCAAAACATTCAATGTGGCTCATACTTCTTTTTTTAGATGATGTTAAAATAATGTAATATATGATATTTCCCATGTGTTGCCAAATATGATAGTAAAAGTGTGGTAATAAATTTCCATAGGCTAAACTAGAGGAAATCAACAAAAGTAATATGTAAAGCAAAATATGACAGAACATTTCAGTGAGTATGTTTGATATGCTTTATCATTTACTTCATTATTATCCTGTTAGATTTAGTTATTTACTATGGAAAAGAGAGAGATAAATTGTATACCATCCAGTCAATTTATTGACTATTACCTATAGAATATGTATGTACCTATATTTTGCATAAGAAAAAAAATTGTTCATTTATATAACAATTGCTCTGTGTAGAGTTAATGGTAGTCAACCTTAAGCTCTATTCTATTTTCAGACCAACCATGAATCTTTGGTTCAGAGTACACATAAAATATTGTCTTGTAATCCTTAAATTTGTAATCAAATATTTTTTAACAGTAAACATCATGAAATTGAGGAGAAGCTAAACTAATTTCCTAAGACAAACTAGCTATGAAATCTAAACAAAATATTCCTTAGTTTCTCATTTTTTAGTAACAGCTTCACAAATGACTTGGAAAATCAGTCTAGAGATAAGTTTAATAAACTGCCTTTTCCCATATTCTTGAAGCTAATCATTCTTGAGAAATAATCTAGCATCACCTGTCTTTGAGTATCACAATAAAGGCAGAATTTGATATTAAAGTCTTCATTCTGGATTCTGGATTAGTCCTGGACTGATCAAGAGTCATTTCCCTTTCAGAATCCTTATTAGTGAGTTTAAGCAAGTATGAGTGAGCCCTATCTTCTATTTTAGGCCTGCAATCTTTTCTGGTAGAGAGGTCCATTGTGCTTCTCCATCTCAGCTATACTTACTATGGCTTTTGTTTTTAAGAACTGGTATACCAGAAGTAATGCAGACGTAACCTCTCAGAGCAGCCAAGGAAGCATCAGTGGAATAAAAAATGGAAATCAATGGGAACCCCTCAGGAATTACAGAATAAAAGATTATAGCTGCTGCCTCTGAGTCAACCTTCAATGCCCAATGTAAGGGTGTTTCTCAAAGATGTTCTCTGATACTTCTTGAGCTGCAGCCAGCATCTTGGCTCTTCAGCCCTAGTCCTGCAGGATCTAGGAATGGGGACCTCTTCACCACCTCCTTGTCCTACTCCAAGAAATTTATAAAAGAAGGGTCAAGAATTGCTTTCTTAGCCCTGCTATCACAAAAGTCACCCTGTAGCAACTTAGCATAGCACCGAAAAGTCTTTTGATATCTGAAGAGGTAATTTTTTATGTTTCTATGTTTATTTTTGACTTATAGTTGAGGTAAAGAAATGAAGCTGTAAGCTCTCTCAGTACTGGAGTGTATAATTGAGAAAAGCTTTTTGTGATTTGAAATATTTTCCTACCTCTGGCAGGTGAATGAATTAGATTATACAGTCTTCAAAATTAATGGAGCTTTATGTTAATGGATTTATAGAGATTTATAAATGCTTCTCTATATCTAGCAGTTCCAAAGATTTACAGAAAAAAAGAAACTGAAACTTTAGATGTGCTAGCCTTTGAAGAGAAAAAAAACTTTTCTTACAGAAATTTTGAGCATCTTTATATAGAAACCCAAGTTCATATATTCAAAGTGAATCTTTTTACAAATTAGACTGGTTTCAGAACAGCTATATGCCTTTTCTCTAATTTTTATAAGTGTTTAACATAATCAATGAATTTTATTTTTTATTATATTTAGGTTTGTTTTTTCAGGAAGAGACTAGTAATTCTGAGCTTCATAAACTTTTTATATTGGCCTATTGATCAGATAAGCAAATTTAGTTCTATATACTGATTAGGATTGTGAAAAATTTAAAACTATGTGTTCATAATTCTGACAAAGCTTTTATGTGAACTGTAATTATGTACAAAGTGGTATAGAGGTCTGAACGTGATTTCAAAGATTCTTATGTAGACGCATGAGCTTTGCTCATCTGCTACTTGTTTTGCATGACAGATGTTTTCTTTGTGAAAAAGAAGTTAGTTCAGTTGGTTAAAGGATACAGTTTCTGTGGGTAACTTAGACTCTACTAAATTAACAATAGCAGAAAAGCACAACTGTGTATACAAGGTAATGAGATGTGTTTTATTAAAAAAATGAGAGTAGTTTGTAAAATAAGGTATTTGCTTCAAAATGTGAAAGAGGTTAATAAAAGACATAACCTGAATAGACATAGAAAGTTGCAGAATTTTTGCAGGAAAAAAATTTAGTCTTGGCTTATAATAACTGCAAATAATGGAGCTGAAAAGAAACACTGAAATGTATTAACATTTTGACAAATTTTGCTCAATGTTGATGGGCTTACTCGCAAGATGATTTATAAAGAAAGGAGCTCATGAATCTTATTTGGTTTTCTCTTTGTTAAGATGAAAATTGATCTTGAAGTTTTTAGTCTTAACAAGGAGTATTAAAAAGGTTACTCTTTGTGTAATCTGCTCAGAAAGCAGAGATTCAGTATTTCAACCAGAAAAATTTCACTGATCTGTGTTGAATTTATTGAGCTTTATAACAGGAGTAAGCAATTTTTTTTCTGTAAAGGGCCAGATGATAAAGATTTTAATCTTCTCAGATTATAAGGACTGTAAGATCTGTCACAACTACTTTGTCACTGTAGTGGGAAAGTAGCCATAAATATATTTATAAATTATTAAGTATGGACATGTTCAATAAAGCTTTATTTATGAGCATTGAAATTTCATATAACTTTCACATGTCACAAAATGTTATTACTATTTTAATTTTTTTCAACATTAAAAAATGTAAAAACTATTCTTAGCTTATAAACTCTACCCATGAACTCACGACTAGATCTATGGATCATGGTTTGCTAACTTCTGTGATAGATTTAAAAAAAAATAACAGAACATTTTTGAAAGAGCTAAAATTTCTTAGAACCATGTAACCTTTTTCTATATTTATTTAAAAATATTGTCACTTTGATTAAATAGATAAGCAAATATTGTTTCTCAGGTGCCTGTCATTTCATCTTAATCAAGTACTTAAATCTCCTTTGATAACTATTTTGATTTTGTCTTCTCAAGATCAGACACTTAATTCAAAAAAATTAAGATATCTTTATACCTGAAAATATCTTTGAGATTTCCCAGTGTGCCCTAGAAAATCACAAAGATTTTTTCTTTCTCCTTATTAAGAAAAAAAGATACTATAAATACTTAGGTAGGTTCATTTGGTCTGCTCCATATTTATTAATTAGCTCCATACTATTATAAGAGATGAATGAGAATAATAATTAAAAAGATTAGAGGAGCTCATCCTTACCTAGGTTAATTTTATACATGTAAAATGCTTTTAATATTAAAATTTAAGGGTATTTGTCAATGTGCTCATTATTCATAATATCTGGTTCGTACCCTCAAGGGAAAAGGGATGAAAATCTTATGAAATAGTTCTGTGTTGTACACTCCAATGGCTCTTTTCCATTTTGATATTATTGATTACTGTAATAAATTAACAACAGCCATTTACTCTCATATACAGGTGAACTTTGCTTTTCTCTGATTCTTACTTAAAACATGAGTTAGAACTCATGTTTTCAACAAAGAAGGTCAGTCTCTGTGTCTCAAGAAAAGGACTCTACCAGATATCTTAACTAGTACATCAAAGAAGACATCAAAGAATAGACTTTTGGCTGAAGATTGTTAATCTGGTATCACTTAGAAACCTTTCCAACTATACCAGAGGACTGAGTCAAGCTTTCCAGGGCTATTTTATTTCATAACAAGATGACTTCAGGAAAGCAGACTGCTGATTTGAGATCCAGGGGAACAAGAATTAATTACATTGGACTAAATAAACTGATGGGAAAATTTTAATAGCAGTTATTTGTTTGGAATATTTTTTATGTCGTTTTAATGCTCTATTGACTGATGAATATATAATAACTCACTTTTTCTTCCTTCCAGATCTCTTACCCTCAATTTAGATTATGCTTTTATAAATGGAAATGAAGCATTTAAAAATGGAATCTAATTTCCAATGAAGTCTTATAGTTCGCAAACAAATATTCTTAATGAGTTTTCTTATTTTTTTTTCTGGTAATAGTTATACAAAAAAAATTAATAAAGAGAAATCTTAGTTAAATAGAACTGGGAGACCAGAACGGGGAGCTCTCATGCCCAGCAAGGATAGCCCAGCCCAACAGGAAGAAGAGAGTCCTCTTCTTTCCTGGCAAGGACTCAGCCAATGAAAAGCCCTGAACTCTTTGTTTACTATAGCCCTCCCAACTTCCTTTTCGTCTCTGTAAAAGTGTTTTTATTCCTTCACCCTGCAGGGGAACTTGTCTGGGGCTCACCATGGTTGTAGACTCTGAATTGCAATTCTCTGCTGATCCTGAATAGTTCTATATTTGCTGGAGAAATATGTGGCAATCTATTGATTTCAGGTCAACGTTTTGGTGGCCCATGTGGGGACCATTGAAGACTCCCAGTGGTTCCAGGCCTGGTGAGCACAAGGTGCAGTACCCACAGCTGAACCCATTGTCACTCATTGCTTTTCTCGCTGACCCTGGAGTTTGAAGGTATGTCTTTCTCCTGGATCAGAGCTCATGTTCTCTTTGCGTTTGATGCTCTCCAGGCTTTATTTGGGATCTATTTAAAGGTTTCTGGTTAAGGCCTTGTTCTGTATGCGAGTACTTAAGTTTGATACTTCGCTCTTATCTTGAGATCAGACTGTTTCAATCAAAGCTGGCTGAAAATGCCTTTGGCCTAGTTCCTTTGGGAAGGGGCTGCTTTGAATAAAACTATGCCAGTTTTTCAGACTTTGGCCTATTCCTTTGGAAGGGCTGTCCTCTGGGGACTGGCTAAAAAAGGCCAGGTCCTCCAGGACAGGGCTGTCTCCTTAAAACTGGCTGGGATTGGCTTGAAAGTTGTGTGAATTGAGCCGTTTGAGCTGTTTGAAGATTGATCTTTACTCTAGAGGAAAAACCTCTGAGAAGGCACTCCTAATTATCTAAATATCTTGAAACCCTCCCCCCAACTCTAGCTGATTTCATGTTTAAAAACCATGGCCCTTCCTCATGTGCATTTCTAACTAAATGAACTCGCCTGACCAAAGGCAATTTAGAGTATCAATGTCCATAATTGGGTGTGGTTTGTCCTGGAACCCCAAGCAATAAACACTGTTATCACTCCACATTTTGTTTCTAACCCTGTTGTTACTAACTCTGTTGTTACTATCATCCATTCCCACCAGAAGTAAATTCTTTACTGTAATGGACTTAAGCAATGCATTCTTTAGTATCCCAGTAGATGAAGCTAGCCAATACCCTTTTGCCTTCAAAAGAAGAAAAACAATTCACCTGGAGAGTAATGCCTCAGGGTTTTACTGAGAGTCCTTATTTCCATCAAATCCTGAAGGCTGATCTGGATGACATAAACTTCCCTAGAGGCTCTACTTTGTTGCAATATATGGATGATTTGCTTCCTTGCTCTCCTTCTTAAGCCTCTTCACAGGAAGACAGCATCCACTTGCTAAGGCTTTTAGCCTTAAAGGGACATAAGGTCATCAAAGAAAAAATGCAGTTTGCCCAAACTCTGCTTTGATATTTAGGGCATCTAATATCAAAACAAGGGCTACACCAAGATCCAAATAGACTTCATGATGTCCTAAGTTTCCCAAAACCTGAAACTAAGTGCCAACTGCAAGGTTTATTCAGACTAGTTGGTTATTGCCAAAACTGGATTCCAAATTTCTCTCTTATGGCCAAACGCCTATATGCTTTACTCAACAGTAACAACTCAAACCCAATTTTATGGGACAAACCAGATGACATAGTCTTTAAGGCATTAAAGGAGAGTTTGATGAACCTGCCCTTGGGCATCTCAATTATCAGAGTCCCTTTTCCTTGGGGTTCTCACCAAAAAGCACAGGGACCCATAGGGTATTATAGCCAGCCACTGGACCCTGTGGATATGCCTCTTGCCTTAGAGACATTACTGCCACTTTCCTTTTTATTAAGGCAACTGAGAAAATTGTTCTGGGATCTCCTTTAACCATTTTTGTATCTCATGCTGTAGAAATTCTCCTGAATTCTCATCACATTCAACATTTCTCGGGCAGCCACTTCACCTCCTATGAAGTCCTTTTGTTAACTGCCCCTCCGTAACTCTTGTACATTGCAATAACCTTACAACACCAATGAAATCCCTCACGACTGCTTAATGCTGACAGACCACCTCCTGATTCCTTGTAATGACCTACAGAAAATTCCACTGGGTAACATTTACTTCTCATGGTTCACTGATGGTCTTATTTAAAAGGTAACAATGGCAAATATTGTGCTGTGTAGGCTACTGCAACTCCTTTTGAGGTTGTTGAGGCAGCATCTTTACCTATGGCCACTTTGGCCCAACAGGCTGAATTATATGCTCTTACAGGGTCTTGTACTTTAGCTAAGGACGAAACTGACAATAGTTATACTCATAGTAGATATGCTTTCAGAGTAGTTCATGATTTTGGAATATTGTGGAAATAACATGGCTTCCATACTTCCAGTGGAAATAAAATTAAAAATGACCCCTATGTTCAGGACTGGACCGAAGCCTTCCCTTGCAGATAGGCTACTGCCTTTTCTATGGCTAAAGTCCTTTTGGGAAGGATTAACCCTACCTGGAAGAATTCTTCTTGAAATTCAAAGTAATCAGGGAACCCATTTTACTGGCCAGATGCTTCAACAAGTCTGTGCTGTTTGGCCAGTTTTACAAAACTTTCACTGTGCTTACCACCCGCAATCCTCTGGTGTAATAGAATACACTAATAGCATTATTAAGACTCACTTGGCAAAATTTGTAGAGGCCCTCCAAATACCTTGGCCAAAAGCATTGCCATTAGTCTTTCTAAATCTCAGATTCACCCCTTTTGGAACTCATAAACTCTTTGAGAGAGTCACAGGATACCCAATGCACTTGGCTCCTGCTTTTTTTTTTTTTTTTTTTTTTTTTGCTGCACTGGGCAGGCATGCGGGATCTTAGTTCCCCAACCAGGGATCAAACCCATGCCCCCTGCATGGAAGCACAGATTCTTAACCACTGGACTGCCAGGGAAGTCCCACTTGGCTCCTGCTTTTGACCCACAGCTGATAAGAGGAGAGATACTACAATATTTCAATGATTTAATTGCTTCTACTAAAAATAACCATGTTTTGGTAGAGTAATCTTTTCACAGTGCACCCTCAGGAGATGAACACCTTAAGCACCATACTGTGAAACCTGGAGGTTTTGTCTATCGGAAAAGATACTTCCAAAAGAACTCCCTTTAACCTCAATGGATAGGCCCCTATCAGGTACTGCTGACCAACCCTTGTGCTGCAAAACTCCAAGGAACAGACTCTTGGATTCGTGTGACACACTTAAAAAAAGTTCCGGACCCTGACTGGACCTGCATATCATCTGGTGACCTGAAAGTAAAGATTTCCCAGAATTGGAGCAGATGACATCTGATGAAACAGCTTTCTCAAGATATCCAGGCCAGGCCTGTCAGAAGTTTGTTACCAAACCTTTGATGATGACATAACACTCAGATGATCTCCAGTGTTTATGATCTTGGTAACATATGGACTTTACATAAAAAGTGCCTGAGAGTTCTCCCTCCCACTCCTCATTACTCAAACGTGACCTTAATAGGTTTCCAATCTGTACACTTTCCCTCCAGTGTAAGACACTACAGCCAGGAAAGATTTTTCCTGGAATTACGGGGCAAAAAGCCACTGAAACTAGAAAACCTGACTCTTGATCAGGAATGCTTTCAGAGAAAGATCTTGATCAAAATGGGGAAATGTAAAAAATTTAAAAACAGAAACCTCAATTAATAGAGTTGGGAGACCAGAAGGAGGAATTCTCACACCCTGCAAGGATAGCAGAGCCCAACAGGAGGAAGAAAGTCCTGTTCTTCCCTGGCAAGTACTCAGCCACTGAAAAGCCTTGGACTCTTTGTTTATTATAGTCCTCCCAACTTCCTTTTCCACTCCATAAAAGCATTCTCCTCCCCTTGCCATGCAGGGGGACTTGGTTGTAGATCCCAAAATGCAATTCCCTGCTGGTCTTGAATAAACCCATCTTTACTGGAGAAGTATTTGGCTATCTATTGATTTCAGGCCAATAGTTATTTTCATTATTTCAATAAGAATCAGCCTCCATTTTAACTCAAGTTAGAAAAAAGTTGATTGTTCAACCAAAAACATACTACAGTGTTATATTTGAGAATGAATCACTTTTAGTTGGATACAGCAAGCCCACTGTTAAAGAACAAAGATACCAGTGCCTACAAAACCATCACAGGAAACTGGTCTGGTACTTGGCTTATAGGGCTCCAGCCTCACAAGTGACAAAGTCACTTTCTGGCAGGCTAGGAACCTTAGCATATTTGGGGGACCTTGAAAAGAGAAGAATTTACTAATTCTATGGGTACTACAGTAAAATCTAGGGGAGAGATTTTCTTAGCCTTAACTTCCTAGCCTAGACTTTATAGATTCTTTTAAATGGTCCAATCTTGGATTCTTTAATAAAATTTACAAACAAAAGCTAATAGTTTTAAGCAGACTCACAGATATAGAGAATAAACTAGTGGTTACCAGTGGGGAGGGGGTGGGGGAGGGGCAATATAGAGGTAGGGAATTAAGAGGTACAAACTACAAGGTATAAAATAAGCTATAAGGATATATTGTATTGTATATCATGGAGAATATAGCCAACATCTTATAGTAACTATAAATGGAGTATAACCTTTAAAAACTGAATCACTCTATTGTACACCTGTAACTTACATAATATTGTACAGCAAATATACTTCAATTTTAAAAAAAGCTAATAGTTTTGCCTCAGTATCTGTTAAATACTATATGATCTAAGAAGCTTATATAGTTATTTAACACCACTTATTGGATCTGTGAAAATAATCAGTCTAAACTATAATGAGGCCAACATTTTTTTCTGATCAGTATTTGGAAATTATTTATGACCAAAACAGGGAATGCTATGGACTAAAAGTTTGTGTCCCTCCAAAATTCAAAAGTTGAAATCCCCATCACCAATGTGATGGTATTTGGTGACGGGGCCTTTGGGATGTAATTAGGTCATGAAGGTAGAACCCTTATGAATGGGATTAGTGCCCACTCCCCACTCAGTCCCCCTACATCCTACTGGTTCACTCTGGGGTTCCTCCCGTCTCCTTGGGCATCAGAGTTCCCCACCAGAGGCCAGCAGGCACCCTAGTTGTGGGGAGATGCTAACTCTGCATCTTCCCACACCACCATCTTGACTCTGCCTCTATTGATTGATTTAAGGTGAGAGAGACAGAGAGAGAGAGAGAGAGAGAAAGAGAGAGAGAGAGAGAGAGAGAGAGAGAGAGTGTTTTGTGTGTATAGGAGGGATATTTTCAGACACATTTTTGGAAGTTCATACTAGTCAAAGGATTGAATAGATTAAAAGGGGATGATTTGGACAATTTGGTTAGAGGGAAACTATCTATAGCACTATTTTATTTGTGGACCTCCAGAGATAGTGAATAAGAATGGTGGTAATGGAGATGGGAAAAGTGGACATCTTGAATATGTAACAGCCTGAAAACTAGGTCTTTTATGTGTGCAATTTAGTGGACATTAATGCTTTTCATTAAGATAAAATATGTTAAAAGAGGTGGGTCAGCGTTGGGGAGGTTATATGTACAGTACGGGGAATTTTTAAATGTGAGTATCCTTTGAAATATAAATAAAATCTGAAATTTCAAGAAAGCAGTTAGGTCTGGATCTCTGAGGAGAGTTCTCAGAGATACAAGTCTGTGAGTCATTACATGTGTGATTTATTAAAAACTTTTGAACCAGTTAAGACAGAGAAAAGAGCTCACAAATATATAAGCCTGGTAAAGAGGAACTGGTACTAAGCCCCCAAAGAAGTTAAAATTAAATTAAGAATAAATATTTTTGTAAACATATTTTTAAAACAGGATTCCTTATGAGAATACAAATAATAAATGGCTTTAATACGATAAAGGTTTCTTTCTTTCTCACCTAAAATAAGTTACATGTATATGCAATACAGGGCTAGTTTGGTAGTTCCTTAGCAAGTGATTTTGATGATCAGGTTCTCTGGTTTCAAGATTCCTGCTGTAGCCCTAACCTCATGTCTTTATTCCAGGAAGGATGGAGAATATCCAGAAGACTTACCTAATTTATGTTTCATCTTGTTGTTCACTCTTGGGCACAAGGGCACTGGGAAATTTAGTTTTGGGATGGGCACATTGCAATCTAGAATGAAATGTGCTTTCTGTTAGTAAAGAAGGAGGGAATAGAAATTGGGGAGACAAGCAGTTGTCTTGGCTATAAATATACATGGGAAAATCATTCTCATACACTACTTTTTATGGTGTATATTAGTACAGACTTTCTGAGTGAAATTTTGGCAAATTATATTCAAATATTTAAAATTTTTATACACTTTTGATGGAGATTTTTAATTTTAGGAAGTTGTTCTAACAAAACAGAGTAATTCTGTGTCACCAACTAGACTTGGGAAGTTCACAGCTATGGTCATCTTGGTATTTAGGTTGGAAACAATCCAAATGTCAAGAAGACCAGTCAAAGTTGTAGGTTCTGGATATCAACTAATTATTTCTTGAATGGGGTGTGGGATATAGATGTGTCCCTTAATGTAATTCAAATTGTAGGTCTTGATCCCTTTATTTTAATAATAAGGCTTAAGTAATACTAAACTTAAGACTTTGCTGTTAAGTTTTGGTATCCTGTATGGGGTCAGCTTTCCCAGAATAATCTGCTTTCACTCTCACTTTTCCAATGCTCTATACCTTGCTATCTATTAAATATTGTATATTGATCTGGTCTGTTATCATTACTGGAGGTAAGTAAGCCTTATCATCATCTAGTTATATTTAGTGTCCTCATTCAGAGATTTCATGTCTTGGTCAATGAAGAATATGGTATTTGGTTCATTCTTCATCTTGCAAAAACCAGCTGAAATTTCTTTCTTCCTGTATATGGTGGGAGACTACCAATTATAATCAACTTGTTTCTGTAGGGTCTTAATTTTCCTAAACATAACAAATATTGAGAAAGGTACAACTTTACTCTTCCTAAAAAGATAATTAGTTAACAGAAAAAAGAATGTTATATACATTACTCTCCCTTATCATTAAAATTAACCAATAAATTAAATAAAAATTACAATATCACCTTTCACTTATATTATAACTTTCTTGTTTTTAAACTTCATACTAAACTTTCCTTTTATGATTATAACTAAAGACTTATGCTTTCATTCACTTACTCAACTTGTTCCAAATAATTACAGTAGTATTTTCTCTGTTACACATACATTGTCAAAATTTAGACAATGAGAATCCTTTTTTAACTGAGCTAATTTGTCCTTGTACTATCCAAGCCATCTTTGAAATCCTCCTCACTTTTGGGCAGCCATATGTTCCAGGTCACAGGATCAGCTATTACCCAGGAAGTGCTAGTTCATTTTACGAAGGCAGAAGAAAAGGCACTAAAAAAATAAATTCTGGGCGTTGGGGGCTGCACGTCAGATTTTTCCACATGAGTAAGTCTGGTAGATAGGATGAGATTAATGCTGGGTCAAATTCTAGCTAAAACTAGAAAAGAAATTACTTTTAAAAGGGCCATGAGTTCACATTTCCAGTTTGTTATTAATTCTTTATTTTGTGGTGTGAAGTTTATTTTACCAAGGACATACACACTTAGACTATCAATCCTTCCCCAAAGTTTTAAATATGTTTCCCCCTTTAAAAAATAATTCTTGTGTCTCACTGACTTCCAGTTTAGTATCACTTCCTTATCTTTCACTATTGGTTATAGTAAGAGAAAGAAATGTTCTCTAATGTGTCTATGGTTTTCAGTCATCTTATTGATACGTAGTGAAATAAAATATGTAGAAAGAAAAGTTCACTTAACTTTCACGTTCTACAAACGAAGTTCTAGTTAATCCAAGATTGAAGTAATTATTTTAAAAGTAAAATGTCAAAATATGCACTGTCATAATTATGTTTATGACATAAATTTATGCTTTAAGTTAAAAACTCATTCTATGGAGTTATTTTTAGCAAATATAATAATGAACACCACTTAGTGTGCTGTTATGAAGCACACCATTTGTTATTTTGGAGGTCTTACTAATCCTTGTGCAAATATGAAATGCAAATTCATAATTAGCTAATTTATTAATCATTCATTTGAAATATTTATTGATTATGTACTCTGTGTCAAACATTCTTCAAGGTCTAGGGATACGATAATAAATAAAATACTTAAAATTCTCTCCTCCTCAAAGTTACAAAACAGTTGAGAAAACATCCAGTTAAATAAATGGTTATAATGTAGCTTGATGAATGATAACATTCATCCATAGGGTAGGAGAAACTAGAATTTTATGGGAACCTATGGCAATGGAACAAAACCTGTCTTAGTGATGGTCTTCCTGAGAATGCCACATTTAGGTTAAGAACTAGAGAATGGATAGGACTTAGCCAGACAGAAGGTGGAGGTTGCATAGTGGAAGTCACAGCCTTGTGGAGTGAACGTCACGGATTTCTAGGAGTCAGACATTATCCAAAAGGAAAAGTAAGTCATTGAAGGGACTTAGGTAGTTAATAATCAGATTTGCATATTTCGAAATATTACTTAGACTGGAAATTGGAACTGTAGAAGGACAGGCCTTGAGGCAACAGAGCAATTAGGAGGCTGTTTCAGAACTGCAGTAAGGGAGGATAACGGCCTAGAACAGTGTGGGGCAAGTGATGATAGAAAGATGGAAAATAAGCCATATCCAAACCATCAAAAAAGTCTATTGAATTTAACATTAACATGTTTCCAGAATCTGATCACTGCTCACCATCTGCCTTGCCACCATCCTGGTACAAGCCAACAACACATCTGATTTCAATTATTGCAATAAACTCTTAGCTAGAGTTGCCAGATTTAGCTGATAAAAATTTCATCTGGCAACACTGCTCCTAACTGTTCTCCCACCTTCTGCCTCTTCTCCATGTCAGTCTTTTCTCAATATGGCAGGTAAGAGTACCATTAGGAAAACACAACTCAATCTTGGAAAGTTCTAAATAGCCCAACTGGTCATGATGTAGTACGTTTTTTATACACTGCTGGGTTAAATTTGCTAATATTTTGTCTAGGATCTTTGCATTTATGTTAATAAGTGCTTTTGTCTCCAATTTCTTTTTCTGTCTGCCATGGTCAGGTTTTGCTATTGAGGTTATATTTTCATCATTAAACGAATTGTGGAGTAATCTATTTCTTTTTTTCCCCCCTCTCTTCTTTGGAAATGTGTTTTTAAGATTATATTTATCTTCTCTTTGCAATTGGTAGAATTTTCCTGAAAACCTTAGGCCTGGTGTTTGTTATTGTTTTACATTTTAAAATACTGATTCAATTTATTTGTTATAAGACAATGTTTTTGAGCCAATTTTTATAACTTAGTTTCTAGGAAACTATTTTGTCTAAATATTCAATCTTATTGTCATAAAATTTTTCATTGTTCTCTCTTTGTAATCTGAGTTTTACCTCTGCTTATGTCCTTTTCCCCTTATATTGTTTATATGTACTGCTGTTCTTCCTGATTAATTTTGCCAGTATCTGTGCGTTACCTTTTTAAAATAATCAATTTCTGTCTTGTTGATTCTCTTTATTTTGTATTTGTTTTGAATCTCATAAATTTCCAATCTTATGTTTATTAACTCCTTACTTCTATATTTGGTTTATTCTATTGTTCATATACTATTCTGTCTATATTGTGTTTTTGAAATTCTCATGTTTTTTTTTTCCTATTTGTCAAAATTTCATGTAACTGTTAGTTAGATCTAGATGTGCAATTGATTTAGTTTATTTTATCTTATATTATTGTGGCAAGAATATTTTATAAGTAGGGCTGTGCAATTCCTATTGATTATTTTGTATGAATTTCCTGAATAATGAGCTGGTTGCCTAAGTAAGATCTCAATGATGAAGAATAGGTGATTAAGTATAATTAGGATATTAAGTGTAATTATCAATTTTAATAGATTTGATACATTTCAGTATTCGTTCTTCTTGTTGAAGCTCAAATGGTCCCATCTTTGGCTAATGGGACTCCCTTCAAGTTGCCTCCTGTGTCCTTTTATAGTCTGTGATAGAGTCTAGGCACAGGATTTCAGAAATGACAAGATGATCAGGCTCACCTTGGATACTGCTGGTCACAGATATATTTTTAAGGAGCCCTGGTAATTCTTGTAAGTGGAAACTAATATTTGGAGATTATATCTGGGTGGTAGGTTTGCAATTTCTACTGGGTTATCACAGCTTCTTGGGCATTTCAGTAGAGAGCTAAAACACATTGTATTTTATTTATTTTACAAGGAGAAAAATAAATTTTACCTTTCCACACTACCTGGAGAGGAGTCCATACGGTATAGTCTTCAGTTCCTGTCAGAAAGGCAAACTTTCAGAATGTTCGAAGCCCTTGACATACTGCAAATGAAGGAGGAGGCTGTACTTAAATTCCTTGCTGCAGGAACCTACTTAGGTGGCACCAACCTTTACTTCCAAATGGAACAGTGTATCTACAAAAAGAAAAGTGGGGGCATCTACATCATAAGAGAACCTGGGAGAAGATTCTGCTGTCAGCTCCTGCCATTGTTGCCAGTGAAAATCCGGCTGATATTGGCGTCATATCCTTCAGGAGTATTGGCCAGCGGGCTACACTGAAAGTTGTAGCTGTCTGTCACTAGGGCCAGTTCTATCGATGGCCACTTCACTCCTGGAAGCTTCACCAATCAGATCCAGGCGGCGTTCCGGGAGCCTCGACTTTTGCTGGTTACTGATCCCAGGGCTGACTGCCAGCCTCTCACAGAGGCGTCTTAAGTTAACTTGTCTACTCTCGTTCTGCGTAACACAGATTCTCCTCTGTGCTATGTGGACATTGCCACCCCACGCAGCAACAAGTAAGCCCCCTCAGTGGGTCGGCTGTGGTGGCCCCCTCAGTGGGTCGGCTGTGGTGGCTGCTAGGCCCGGAGGTTCTGTGCATGCGTGCCACACCTCTCGCGAGAACTCACGGGAGGTCGTGCGTAATCTCTACTTCCACAGAGATCCTGAGGAGATTGAAAAGGAAGGGCAGGGTGCTGCTGGAAATGCTGTGACTGAGGAGGAATTTCAGGGTGAATGGACCTCTCCAGTTCCTGAGTTTACTGCTACTAAACCCAAGGTCGCAGCCTAGTCTGAGGGCACGCAGGTGCCCTCTGTGCCTATTCAGCATTTCCCTGGTGAGGATGATAACTGAGTGGTGTTAAGCTGTTCTTCCACAGGCTTTTGAACAGAAAACGGCAATACGGGGCTTCCCTGGTGGCGCAGTGGTTGAGAGTCCGCCTGCCGATGCAGGGGACACGGGTTTGTGCCCCGGTCCGGAAAGATCCCACATGCCGCGGAGCGGCTGGGCCCGTGAGCCGTGGCCGTGGAGCCTGCGCGTCCGGAGCCTGTGCTCCGCAACGGGAGACGCCACGACAGTGAGAGGCCCGCGTACCACAAAAAAACGGCAATACAAAGTTGACGGAAAAAGAAGTTTCTAAAAAAGTAAGTAAATCAGTAAATTCTAATTTCATAATACTGATTTCCCAAATTTAAATGGAGATTATAGGATTATGTTTCACATGTCTGATTTGTATGTTGATCTTGTCTTTTATACTGAAAATCTTGGTTCCTAGTAATATAATTACATATATGGTTTAATCTACTCTGTGTGGTGGAGTATGTGTGTATTTTTATAAGGGTTTTAGAATTATCCCCAAATCAAACTTAATAATAGGACCACTAGCTGCGACTTAAGATTTTGTGATTTTTATTTTTGGTCCCACTTAGGTATATAAAGTCAACGTTCTATTTTAAAATTCATTGAGATAAGTATCTTTGCCATTATGCCACAAATTTGATATAAAGTAGTATTAGTGAGTTTCAATTTGTTTTTATTTTAGGTTTTGCTTCACTTTTTTATTTCATTTAATGTTATTTTTCACATATATAAAAAAATGAAGAAGGTGCTAAGGTCAAAACTATAAAACAAGGCATATTAGAAAATATCTAGTTTTTATCTTTGTTCTTCCCACTACCTCTCTTTTGTCTTCTTCCCTAAGTTTACTATTTCTTTTAATTAATTTTTGGTTTATCCTTCCATTGTTTTTGGAAAATATTAGCAAATATGTATGTACATGTGTATGAGTGTATGAATTCCCACACCTTTGTTACCGAAAAGGTACCCCAAAAGGTGTAACGTATTTCTTTCATTCTTTTTCTTTTTTACAGCTGTTTTGCTTTTGCAATTAGTAGGAAAATAAGTAGCTTTTTGCATAAGTCATTGCATATTTCTGTGAGTGTATCTTAGGAATAGATTCCTAGAAGTGGGATTTCTGGTTCAGAGAGTAAATGCATGTGTAATTTTGCTAATTAATAATTTGCTAATATCAAATTCTTAGAGCTGGTATGGTTTTGTTCCATTAGTAATGTATGAAAGTGATTGTTTCTCATGACCTTAACAACAGAGTATGTTGTCAAAGTGTTCTGTTTTTGCCAAGGTTAGAAATGATACCTCAGTGTAGTTCCAATTTTGTATTTCTCTTATTATACGTGTATTGTATATCTGATCACTTCATATGATTAAGGGCCATTGCTGGTTCTTTTTCCGTGAACTGTTTTCCATATCATTTGCCTATTTTTTTCTTTAAAGTATTGGGACTTTTTCTTTTTTAGAAGTTCTTTATATAATAGCAATATTTGCCCTCTATATGTGATATAAGATGCGCAATTTTTTTTTTTTTTTTTTTCGGTACGCGGGCCTCTCACTGTCGTGGCCTCTCCCACTGTAGAGCACAGGCTCCGGACGCACAGGCTCAGTAGCCATGGCTCACGGGCCTAGCCGCTCTGCGGCATGTGGGATCTTCCCGGACCGGGGCACGAACCCCTGTCCCCTGCATCGGCAAGTGGACTCTCAACCACTGCGCCACCAGGGAAGCCTGCACATTTTTAATGTAATCAAATTTATCAAGAATTTCCCTTTTTACTTCTAGATTTTGGATCACAGTAAGACTTTTTTTTACCCTTTTCTAGATAATAAAGGAATTCACCCATATTTTGTTTTAATACAATTTTATTGTAGCCTTTAGATATCTGATTTTTAAAAAAATTTATTTGTTTTATTTATTTAGTTTTGGCTGCGTTGGGTCTTCGTTGCTACGCATGGGCCCTTTTTTTTCTCTAGTTGCAGAGAGCATGGGCTACTCTTCATTGCGGTGCATGGGCCTCTCATTGTGGTGGCTTCTCTTGTTGCAGAGCACGGGCTCTAGGTGCACGGGCTCAGTAGTTGTGGCTCGCGGGCGCTAGGGGCGCAGGCTCAGTAGTTGAGGCACATGGGCCTAGTTGCTCTGTGGCATGTGGGATCTTCCTGGACCAGGCTCGAACCCGTGTCCCCCGCATTGGCAGGCAGACTCCTAACCACTGCGCCACCAGGGAAGCCCTAGATATCGGATATTTTAAAAAATTCTCATGGTCTACGATGTATGTCATTTTTTTATATACAGCATTTTATTATTGGTTAGTTCTGAATATTTTAAAAAACAATCTCTATTATTCCTCTTTTGATCAATGAGTTATTCAAAAATAGTCTGTATGATACTGCTTCTTTGATATTTTCGAGCCTTGCTTTATGGATCAGGTGTCCATTTTTCTAAATGTATAGTATATACCTAAGTTACTCTCCATTTTTTGCTGCAGAGCTCTGCCTATGGCCACTAAGTAAAGTGTGTTCACATTTTGTGATTCAAATTTCTATATCTTACTATTTTCTCTGCTTGACTTGCCAGAAACTGAGATAGTTATGTTGAAATCTCATATGTTGTTGGGTTTGTCTATTTCAACTTGTAGTTCTGGCCACTTTTACTTCACATATTGTAAGAGTATTTTACCCTGTACAGGAATTAGTGTTTTAATATGTTCTTAGAGAATTGACACTTTTCTATATATAAATATATATTTAATATATACTAAATCTATCCTGCTTAGGTTTATTTTTTCTGATATTAGTATAAGTGGCTCAACTGTAATTTCATTAGTGTTTTCCTGGTATATATTTATTAATTATTTAAATTTTAATCTTTACTTGGCTTTGGTGCGTGGGCTTCTCATTACAGTGGCTTCTCTTATTGTGGAGCACGGGCTCTAGGCGCACAGGCTTCAGTAGTTGTGGCATATGGGTTCAGTAGTTGTGGCTCGTGGGCTCTAGAGTACAGGCTTGGTAGTTGTGGCACATGGGCTTAGTTGCTCTGCGGCAGGTGGGATCTTCCCGGACCAGGGCTTGAACCTGGGTCCCCTGCATTGGCAGGCGGATTTTTAACCACTGCACCACCAGGGAAGCCTCCATCTGTTCTTAAAATCTTTTTTCTTTGGTTATTGGATGTGGTCAGCAAAATTCTAAAGATGCCTCTACCCCTAGATTCCTCCCACTTGATTATTCAATCAAACAACAACCTAGGGATTGTTGTGAAGGGATCTCACAGATGTAATCGAAGTCTCAAGTCAGTTGACCTTAAAATATAGAGATTATCTAGGTGGGCCTAACTCAATCAAATGAGCCCTTTAAAATAGAGTTTTCTCCAGATAGTTGAAGAAGGGGAAGTCAGAGAGATTCAAAGTGTGAGAAGGAATCACCTCACCAAAGCTTGGTTAAGATGGAGTGGAGAATAGAGGAGCATGTGTGAAAGGAATGTGGGCAACCTTAAGTTGATGACAGAGGCCTCTGGCCAACAGTGAGCAAGAAAATGTGGGCTTCAGTCCTACAGCTATAGAGAACTGAATTCTGCCAACAACTTGAATAGGCTTGTACACAGATTCTTCCCCAGAGTCTCCACATAATAGACGAACATGGCTGATACTTTGATATTAGGCTGTGAAATTGTGTGCCTGACTGGACTTCTGACCAACATAATGGTGATGCAATAAATGGGTGTTGTTTTAAGCTGCTAAATTTGTGGTAGTTTGTCACACAGCATTTGAATGCTTAAAGTTTTGCCAAAAGAGTAAATCTTCTATTAAGTGCTCTTACAACAAAAAAAAATATTTTCAAGAAAGCAGTAGAAAATTAATATCCTAGGCCTCCATACTCCTGTCTCTCCTCTGACCATTATGATCACTCCGTCTCTGGCTTATGTTCTGGATTCTCTTCCTCTGTCTGATCCTTAAATTTGGGGATTTTCCAGAGATCATCAATAAATCACTGCCTTTATAATTTTGTGACCCAGTGCATTAATCTATGCAAAAGTCCTTTTTTTTTCTCTTTCCTTCTTTATTATTTTATGAGGGAATTGACTTTGTTTTGTTTGGGGGGTTTAAATAGCATTTGCAAATCTTGAGTATTATCTCATAATTCTTCAGTTTAAAGAAAAAATTAAGGATAAATATAAAGAAAACAACCCTATATAAACAGTGTTTTAAATTTGACACTAAAACTCCACTTACAATTTAATTGAATCCATAATTTTGTTTTGACAGAGACAACAAAAGAGACATTTGATAAATGCTACATAATCAACACCTAAAGATGCCTGTCAGCTAGCAGTTCATGCCCATTTAACTTGATCTCTCTAATGCCCATCCTAGCCTGTACACAGCTGAGATGTAATAAGCTCTTTCTCATGATAGGTAAGAATAACCTGAGGGCCATGGGCTGTAGAGAACTAAGGTCAAATCTGACCACTGTGCTTCTCCTTTGTCCCAAATCTGAATTTATTCATGATTAGTTCTGCTTGCTACTACAGTCGGAAAAGCTAAGGAGGTCATATGGAAAGCAGAGGAAAAAGATGTGATGGATGTAGAAACAGTAGGAAATGATGAATGATCCTGCAGTCTCTCTGAGCAAGAGGTTTCAAAAGAATGCATATGAAAGAATAGATTTTCCTGTGCTCTGAATGTATCGTCAAGAAATAAACTACTGAAAATGTACCTTTTTAATGTTCTCATTTGTCTTTTCTACATATCTCAACACACCCTTTCAAAAAAAGCAAAATACCACAGCCTGATTAAATATTAAAAACCCCCTCACATAGAATCTGTGATAAAAGTGTTATAAGTGAGTGTAATCAAAGGCATCTCAGAATATTATAAGTTAAATGAAAATAAAGGTAAAGAACTATAGGAATACAGTGATTATTGATAATAAGATGATAGTACTACTAGCTACTATTTATTAAACATTTTCTGCATACTAGGCACACTGCTAAGCAGTTTATATAAATTAACTCATTTAATATTTTTAAAAGTACAGTTATGTAGATAAATGATGAAATGTAGAAAAGACTTGTCAAAGGTCATATAGCAAATATAACATAAAGTCAAATTTTTTTTACCCATTTTTGTCTGACTCACATTCTTAAAATCATTGATCTAATGCCTCTCAAAAAGAGTTACCATTGATTTTGAGTGTAGTCTTAGAAATTGGCGGGGGGAGAAAAGGGGGGCTTTTGTTGAAGATTTATATTTTATTTGATACTATTTTCCTCATGTCATCCTAAAAATTACTGTTTCAGAAATGGAAATGTGCTTCTGAACCACATTATTATGCATTTACCTCCCATGTATTATATATATCAAATGATGTTAAGGATAAATTTTGAGAGGATAATATGAGGTATATTTAGGGAAATAACACGTCTTCGTCGGGTTAGATTATAAGTGAAGCTGACATAGATTAAGGGAATTAGGTTGGAAAAAAGCCTTCATTATTCTAGATAAAATATTTTCAAGCACAAGTTGAATACATGAATCAAGTTCAACTTAAATCCATTTAAAAAAAATCTGTTGATGTTAAAAGAAGCAAGCTCAAGGTCATAATTTTTCTTCTCTGAATTTCTGATGGTTTTTCTTTGTCTCTGTAGTTCATCTACTAATTTGAATGTCATGTTAATGGAGGCACTCGTTTTCTTTTGTGGTGTTTAAATTGATATCTTCTACATGACAAGCTTGTAACAATGACTCATTTAAATAGGTGGCATGTTTTAATAGATTAAACAGAAATGTTACTATACCTTTTCTGATAGATATATTTTATATGTGGTAAGATGAGGAGATATTTTTAAAGAACATGCCTATTTTATCTAAATCTTTATAGCTCTTTTTTTTTTTTTTTTTTTTTTGTGGTACGCGGGTCTCTCACTGTTGTGGCCTCTCCCATTGCGGAGCACAGGCTCCGGACACGCAGGCCCAGCGGCCATGGCTCACGGGCCCAGCCGCTCAGCGGCATGTGGGATCCTCCCGGACCGGGGCACGAACCCGTGTCCCCTGCATTGGCAGGCGGACTCCCAACCACTGTGCCACCAGGGAAGCCCCATCTTTCTATTTTTATCTCATATCTCTAATGAATTTCTTCATAAAATCCCAGCAGCTGATGTCTGCCCAGCCAAGCTATGGTTCATTTTTTGGACCTGTGCAGTCACATTAATACAAAGCAGAATGCTCTTAGTTCATATTTACTGTCATTCTTAGTATAATTACAGAAATCTCTTTGACTTTTCAGACCATGGGCCATGTCAGTTTGTATTACTGGTACTTAACTGATTGATCCTGTTATAGGTGTGTCCAACTGAAATGTGATTTCTGTTAAAGCAGGCTTGTAGGATCTCTCCCTTCCTAACTTCTTACAGCAGACTTTGTCACATTATCATAACTCAGAGGGCTTGTAAACTTCTCATTTACTCATTACCATATAGACTAATGGTAAATGCACAGGTCCTCAAGTTAGACTCCTTGTGTTTACATTAAAGTTCAGCCACTTATGAAGCTGTGGGACATTAGGGAATTAATGTATGTCTCTGGGTTCACTGTGATTATCTGTAAAAATAAAATGCGGGTAATAATAGAACTATGTCATGTTATTGTGAGACAGAAATGAAGTAATTCATGTAAATATCTTAACCTGATGCCTAATACATGGTGAGCTCTCAATAAGTGTAGGCTGTTTTTGTTAGTGGATGCAAGCTAGTGATGCTGTAAAAGCTTTCAGCAAGTATGTATTTCTTTCTTATATAAAGAACTGCCATTAAGGCTGCCCTAATTTTTTTTAGATTACATTTACCTATAGATTACTTACAGGTTCAAATCTACAGTGGAAATAACTTTTTTTT
The DNA here is from genome assembly GCF_039906515.1 of Pseudorca crassidens. Lineage (NCBI taxonomy): Eukaryota > Metazoa > Chordata > Mammalia > Artiodactyla > Delphinidae > Pseudorca > Pseudorca crassidens. The sequence goes on from NC_090317.1 coordinate 103,007,262, forward strand.
TTTTTTACTAGTTTTTTGGAAAGATGTTTTTAACTTTTTTTTTTTTTTTTTGTGGTATGCGGGCCTCTCACTGTTGTGGCCTCTCCCGTCGCGGAGCACAGGCTCCGGACGCGCAGGCCCAGCGGCCATGGCTCACGGGCCCAGCCGCTCCGCGGCATGTGGGATCTTCCCAGACCGGGGCACGAACCCGTGTCCCTTGCATCGGCAGGCGGACTCTCAACCACTGCGCCACCAGGGAAGCCCAGAAAAATGTTTTTAAACCAGTTCCTTAGAAGACTCCTATGTGACCCACACTAGTAAAATATACCTTCAGTTGCCTCCTCTGTCTCTAGGCAACAGCAGTGTAAAATATGTAAACAAATGAGTTTCCTTGTCTGCTAAAATTTAATCTGTTAATCATGTTGTATTATTGCTCTTCCCCAAATTCTCCCTCCCCATCAGGTAACATTCCTTATTATTAGGAAGAGGAAGTTCCTTAACATATTATTTTGACAGCATAATTTACCCAGATGATGGTCATTATGATGGTGCTTTATTTTTTATTTTTTGATTTTATTTTTTTTGATGATGCTTTAGATTCATTTGGAGTCTACCATTCAGAGAGGAAGAATAGCTGGCCTACATTATTCCTCATACTTATTAAAAGTTGCTGCATTCCCATTTGTGAGTTTGTTGAACGACTGTGTAGCATACCTCTTTATAAAGATAAAATGGAGAGTAATAAATGAAAACACTCCCTAGCTATACTATTGATTTAATTGTTTATTAAAATAACCTCATATTGGACTTGTATTTTACTCTTAGAAAATTGGCAAAGTGCTAATATATTTAGTTTAACTGGACCAAGTACATGTCTTATTTAACTTTGATTCCCCAGCACAAACTCATTTATTAAGAATAAATGCTTGGGACTTCCCTGGTGGTGCTGTGGTTAAGAATCCACCTGCCAGGGCTTCCCTGGTGGCACAGTGGTTGAGAGTCCGCCTGCCGATGCAGGGGACGCGGGTTCGAGCCCTGGTCTGGGAAGATCCCACATGCCATGGAGCAACTAAGCCTGGGCGCCACACTACTGAGCCTGTACTCTAGAGCCCCTGAGTCACAATTACTGAAGCTCACACACCTTAGAGCCCATGCACCACAACTACTGAGCCCACATGCCGCAACTACTGAAGCCCATGCTCTCTAGGGCCCACGTGCTGCAACTACTGAAGCCGGCATGCATAGAGCCCCTGCTCTGCAACGAGAAGCCACCGCAATGAGAAGCCTGCACACTGCACCACACTGCAGTGTGCAACACACTGCACTGCACACTGCAACAAAGAGTAGCCCCCGCTCGCCGCCACTAGAGAAAGCCCATGCGCAACAATGAAGACCCAAGGCAGCCAATAAATAAATAAAATAAAATAAAATAGAATAAACAGTCGAGAATATTGGACTTTATTTAAAAAAAAAAAATAAATGCTTGTTGAATCAAATTAATCAGCCAAACAGTAGACAAATGAAAGTTGTGGTTAATAAGATGGGCCAGACTGAAATACTATTCTTGTTGAGAAGCTTACTTTAATCACCTTCTTATTTTCCAGCCTTATATAATCATGTATTAAAGTGATAGAATATTTCTCATATTGAGAAAATAATAGTTTTGTATTATGCTGAATCTGCCTGGGAAAAAAATAGACACCTTATCAAATTCAGTGGAGGTGTCATGAGAATTGATACCTAAGAGTTGTTGTGGGAACACATTTAAATTTTAAAAATATGCAAGATTTTTGATATTGTCTCATGCCCACTATTGTTTGGGAATAATGCAGTTTCAATGTATAGAATTGCATCATGTATTTTAGGGCTGGAGAGAAACTTGGTAAGTCCTGCATTGAACCTAAAGAGGAATGCATTGCAATAAGATGCTCATTCAAAAATCAAATAATGATGTGAATAATGTTGATCATCTCTACTGGAGGAAAAACATGGTACACATTAAACACATTACTTATTATATATTTATTTAACAATCTTGGACTTTATTAATATAATGTTTTGTAGTATGTATGCCTTATTTTTTTCTTATAGTTAAATGTCTGAATTCTGAGAAATTTCAGCATGCTTTGGTGAGAGGAACAGTCATTTTCTTATTTTCAAAAAGATGCAGGTACAGACTGTTTTTGACCAAAAGTTGTATTACTGACCAAAATTCAGCAATCTAGTCTGGAAAATAAATGAAGAATTCTGCTGCTGGTGAGATGAATACATAGGTAGAGGGAGGTGAAGAATATAAACTACTTAGCAGCCTTCAACTTTCTCTTGACTTTAAGTGCTAGAGAAATATCAATGTTATCATTCCCAGAAGCCATTCATTTAGAAATAGAAATTAGAATAGATGGAAAAATACAGTGTTGGGAGTTACCTATCAGGAAACAAAATGGATGTGTGTGATATCTACCCACTCTCATGGTGAGGGCCCTGCATTACACTTACTGTCTAAAGCTTACTGTGCTGAAACCTTCACAGCAAAGGTTCCAGTTTCTCATAATGACCTCTAAGTGAAAGTGAATGAGGTTTAGCTACCAGGTATGTGCTTCTGGAACAACACACGATGGGACCTTTTTTTTTTACTTTATTTTTATTTTGTTTTTTGGCTGTGTTGGGTCTTTGTTGCTGCATGTGGGCTTTCTCTAGCTGCGGCAAGTGGGGGCTATTCTTCATTGTGGTGCTTTTCATTTCGGTGGCTTCTCTTGTTGTGGGGCACGGGCTCTAGGTGCACAGGCTTCAGTAGTTGTGGCTTGTGGGCTGTAGAGCACAGGCTCAGTAGTGTGGCACGTGGGCTTAGTTGCTCCACGGCATGTGGGATCTTCCCAGACCACGGATCGAACCCGTGTCCCCTGCATTGGCAGACGGATACTTAACCGCTGCGCCACCAGCGAAGCCCACAGTGGGACCTTTTAACGTTGTTTCCAAAGCTATTTTCTTTGGAATACTGTTCTGTGAGATTTGGTAGAAAAAGAATCCCATGATCAGAATGTTTGGGAAACACTGAATATTTTATCCCCATGTTATACATTCAAAATGTATATTTTTTACATCAGACATAAAATTCCTAGAGTAAACAAAAACTGAAAAAACAAAACAAAAAATCCTGCTAATTTGATTAATACAAGTTTTTCACTGAACACTTATGAATGGTTTTGAGGCACTGGCTGGTACTGAACACAGTCTTGGGAAGGCTGATCTAAGGAATTAAAATTCTGTAAATTATGAGGAAAACACTTTTAGGTGAGAAGAGATGCATACGGTAGCAGGCTTCAGTATTCTGTATTTCTATTCGGGAAATTGTTCTTATTTGATCCCTTCCACCCTTGATCCTTTTTCCTTTCAGTGGACTCTGTAGTAGGGATAAAGAGAAAAATGTCATTTACTACCCTAGAAGAGCTATTTACTCTACTGTAAATACAGTGGAGGCTGGTAAAAAGTGTGTTGATAATAAGACATATTAGCTTAGGTTCTCTTGGTAGCAAATAACAAAAACTAAATCAAAGTTGGATATATGAAACCCAAGGGCAGAAATACAGCCAGGCTCAGGAAAGGTCTAGGAAGCAGCTATATCATTTCCAGTAATGTGATCGCCGAACTGCTTTTCAAGAAAGGGCGTCTTCCTAAGCAAACATTCAGAATCTAGTCTACAGATTCAAATTGAACTCTGCTGCTGGTTGGAATTAAAAAAAAAAAAAAAATATATATATATATACACACACACACATATATATACACACACACACGCATGCATATATACGTATGATACAAAGGAAAGAAAACATATAAGTGGATGTTTTGTTATTACAACATGCATGCCAGGCATTGGTGACCATGGGAAGTCACCCCCGTGTTTCTGAGCAAGACAGCCTAACACTCATTTTTCCATTATCACTGTTGCCCAGAGTGAACTTGTCAAAGAGATACTCCACCATTCAGACTTCCAAACCCCTCCACCCCCATCTTGCTACTCATACTTAACCAATATTATTTGCATGATTAATGAACATAAACATTTCAGGTGAAACTGAAGGCTCCCTTTATTTTAATCCCTGCGCAATCCCATTCCCTTCACTTCTTCCCCAGAGGCAACTGCAATCATGATTTTCAGGCTATGGTTCTATACTTTTACTATGCACATGCACCCACATTCACCAGGGACCCCTACCTCACTCCACCCCACCCCAGTCTACCCCCATATACCCACATTATTTATGAGGGGAAGACTGATTTTGTGTTTTCCAGGGCCCTATGGAACACCTTCTCCCTCCCACTGTGGAGATCCTGAGCTGCATATGGTTGGGGTATGGCTGTGTTCAGAAACTCCTGGATACCTGTTTTAAACCTTTAAAAATGAGAGATTTGCCCACATGAATGAACCAGAGACCTTTATTTATTTATGAACCAATAACTTTATTGGAAGAAACGTAAAAACTGGAAGAAAAAAACTTACGTGATAAAGTCCAGGAAAAGAGAGTCCTGCACTTGTTGCAAAAAAAACAAAAAACAAAAAAAACTTAAGTCAACTTCTTCTGCAAGGGCACTATTGCCGTCTGCATGGCAGGCACGGTGACCAGGGCTCTGGTCACCCCGTGGCTCTGGGGAACTACAGTCCAGGCTCAGTTCTTCTTGTCACTGTCGCCCAGGGTGAGCTTGTCAAAGAGGTACCCTGCCAGGTCGACGTCCGGGGCCCCCATCATGCTCAGGGTGGTGACATGACCCTCCAACTCTCTGATGAACGCCACCTACTGGCTGAGGTAGTGAATTGCCAGGAAGTGGCGCAGGTGGGGGTCGGTCTTGTCGGTGGCCAGCTGGTGCAGGTGGCGGCAGGCTGTGGTTCACAAGCTTCTCCAGGAACAAGGCGCACTTCATGTCCTTGAAGCCGCTCTTCCACTCGTCACTGCCTGGCTTCCTGATGTCTTGGAAGTTGAGGCGGCCCCCGCGCTGGTTCTGCAGGCGCATCAGGCCCTGGGCCCGCCCGCTGTGCTCGTGGGAGCGGCGCAGGAAGAACCGGGTGAAGTGCTTCAAGGCCACGTCGTCGCGGTCAAGGTAAAAGGCCGCGGCCAGGCACACGAAAGAGGTGTGGAGCTCTAGGGTGAAATGGCTGTTGACGGCGGCCTCGCAGTCGGGGTGGTAGTTCTGGCGCACCTGCGAGGGCGGCGCGGGCAGCGTGGCGGGCGTGAAAGCCAAGGTGAAGGCGAAGCCGCGGGGCCCGCGGTAACTGCCTCAGAGCGCTCCCATGTGGTCGAAGAGGGCAGCCGCTCTGGGATGGACCGGAAGGCGGGTCCATTACCCGGGTTTGGGAGGGGGGAAAGGAGGTTCCGGTTCCGTTACGGGGGGGGATTGGGAGGGTGGATGTGCACGGAGTGCGGGGCGCGAACGCTGTGTCCCAGGTTCCATCCAGGCCTGGGTGAGGCAGGCCCACTGCGCTGAGCTTCTGGCCTAATCTTTTTAAATGTTATTCACGAATATAAGCGCAACCGTTTTGAGTTAATCACTTAAGTGATTCTTATTTGAATAATGCCTTAATGTGATTCTTTCATTAAAAAGTTCTTTTGTGGTATCATTGATTATATTTACTATCACAGAGCTCTATTTGAAGTTAACTCTCCTCAGTGACTTCAACACCCATACTAATGACACTTCTGATAGCCTCTTCACTGGGTTCCTGGACCTTATTAACTCCAGTGATCTCCACTTTTCTTTTTCTGTTTCTGGTCACGTTCACACTTGTCTGACAACAGAGCACCACCTCCAAAGTCTCAGTGAATCTTGCCACCTCTCCAGCTTTCACTCGTTTTGAACCTTGTCTTCACTCCCTTTGTTTTCTCTCATCTCTTAATCTTCCAGCACAGTCCTAGAAACACAGCCCCTTTCACCTGATTTACCAATTTCCTTCCTCTTGGGTAAGTGCAGACTTCTCTTTTCTTCGTCAGAAAACAAAAGGCTTAGATGCATTCTTAGAGAAAGAACTTAACTGTGTGGATGTATTTATCCCTTCCAACCTCATTTGTTCTTTCACTGCCACTCAGCAAGCATTTTTTTTAACCCCTCAATTATGTTGTATGGAATGAGCCACAGTGGTAGGAAATACCATTGATCTCAAATTATCTTTCATTCAATCATTCAATAAATATTTATTGATTACTTAATATGGCCCAGGCACTGGTGTGGGATTTGGGCATATATTAGTAACAAAGAGAGACAAAGTCTGTTCCCGTGAGGTTTGTATTCTAGTGGAGAAGCAGACCGAAACAAAACAAAACAAAAAACTGCTGTTTTTCTCCCTTTATTGTCTCAAGTAAATACGTATAAAATATTACACACGTATATGATATTAAAAAGTCAATATTTTCTTAGAAGTTAAGGATATTATAGTGGAAGACATAAGACCAATCTAGGTATTTATAATTAATTAATTCAACATTAATTCAACAGCCATTTATATACAGTACTCCAAATATGTGTCATTGTTTGTCTCTGGAGATACACAGAAGAATCAAACATGGTCTCTGTTCTCAAGGTACAGGAAAGAGTGATGGACTGTTTTAAGTGCTCTCAATGGTTTTAAAGTTTTTGGATAAAATAGCTGTTTTCACTTAAAGTTTTATTACCATGGCTTTGACTAATGTACTTTTTTTTGGGGGGGGGTCTCTTTATTTCTCTTTGAAAGCTCATGCTATGCTATAATTATTGTTTATGAAGGAAGCAAAGGATCAAATATCAACTGTCACATTGTAAACTTATCTAAGCAATTTTAGAGGCATTTAATGAGTCTGTAAAGAAATAGAATAATAACAATGTCTATTTGATAAGTTGATTTTAATAATAGAATCATACATTACAGTTGGAAAAGAACTACATGATCAGTTTCTCATTGTATTCTATGTTTGCTTAACACCAGTGTTTAGTCTTAATATAATAATAATATAATTGCAATCTTTCAAAAATTTCCTTGGAAGAGTCCATTGTAGACTTCACTGGAAGAATCTATTTAAATAGATGAAATCTTGATTTTGTAGAACATTTTCTCATTATGTCCCAAAATTATTTAATAATTAATTTATCTGGACAACTTTACTCTTCAAATATTAAAATAATACTATTGAATGGTTATATGTGTACTAAGGGGTGATAATGGTGTTTCTCAGATGTTTTATCCCTCATCATTACTTCCTAGGTTAGAAGATAATGTTAAAATACATGTTATAACTAAGAGAAACCTAAGGTTTAAAGTCTAACTTTTTTAAGGGACATCAATAAACTAGCATGAACTGGAACCTCAAATTTCCATGAAGGAAATATACATATGTATAAACAAAAACATTGCATCCAGTTTTTCTTTAATGAGGAATGTAAAGCTAAATACAAACACAGAATGAAAAAACTTCAGAGCATATCATGTTTTTAGAAAAATTAAAAATTTTATTTTTTAAATATATTTTATTTTTAAATTTTTGGCTGCATTGGGTCTTTGTTGGACACGGGCTTTCTCTAGTTGCAGCGAGCGGGGGCTACTCTTTGTTGCAGTGTGTGGGCTTCTCATTGCAGTGGCCTCTCTTGTTACGGAGCACGGGCTCTAGGTGTGCGGGCTTCAGTAGTTGTGGCATGCAGGCTCAGTAGTTGTGGCACATGGGCTTAGTTGCTCCGCGGCATGTAGGATCTTCCCGGACCAGGGCTCGAACTCATGTTCCCTGCATTGGCAGGCGGTTTCTTAACCACTGTGCCACCAGGGAAGCCCCCCAATTTAAAAAATTTTGATAATCAAATTTTATAGTTTATAACTTGGTCTGTGCTAAGATAATGTCTTTTAAAATATCAATATAGGACTATAAGATGAAGGTTTCTTTGAAATGTTTGTGGTCAGTGTTGGTATTATGTTAGGATTTTCCAGAAAAACAGAACCAATAGAAGATATATTTGTATATTATATAAAATAAGGAATTGGGTCACGTGATTATGGAGGCTGACAAGTCTCAAAATCTGCAGTTGCCATGCTTGAGACCCAGGAGAGTCCATGGTGTAGGTCCAGTCCAAAGGCCACGAGGCTCAAGACCCAGGAAATTCAAGTTGAAGGCAGGAAAAAACAATGTCCCTGCTCCAAGGCAGTCAGGCAAGAGGAGTTCCCTCTTACTCAGAGGCAGGTCAGCATTTTAATTTTATTCAGGCCTTCAAATGATTGTATGAGGCTCATCGACTTTAAGGAAAGCAATCTGCTTTACTTAGTCTACTATTTCAAATGTTAATCTCATGGAAAAACACCCTTTCAGGCACAAACAATAATATTTGACTAAATATCTGGGTACCCCCTGGCCCTTTCAAGTTGACATATAAAAATTAGCTATCACAGTATTATTCATGATAAATGCAGAGTCAACAAATAAAAATTCTCATGCTATAATCTGTTTTGACTTTCAGTTCCCTTCATGAATTTAAAAATGTTAAACAGTTACACAACTGATATTAGACAGTAAGTTCTGACTCCATGTCAATGATTAGCTCTCATTCATTCATTCAGTATATTTCTATTGAGCACCTATTATATGACAGGTATTTTACAGGTAGTAACATAAAAACTTGTTCTATAAGCTCCTCATATTTGTATTTCTTTTGTAGCTAAGTGCTAGTATGTGTTTCATATAATTCCTTCTTTGAAAATTAATACATGAAGTAGGATCAATGGTATAATCTTAAGGAAGTAGACCATAAGTAGCAGCAGTTGGTGGCTTATCTCACTTTCTGTGTTGTGTGTGTGTGTGTGTGTGTGTATACATATGTATAAATAAATCATTTAATGAGAGGTAGTGAAAAGTGATACATCAATATTATATATCTCTGGGCTGTTCACTCTGCATTACCTCATTATTACAGATACTGGATTAAATTTGATTATTATTACCCATATTTTACAGATAAAGAAATTGTGAATTAAAGTATGTAACATGATCAAACACAGAGCTTGTAAATAGCAGAGAGTGACACTCTGAACTGGATTCCTCTCTAGGTAGTTTGGGAAGTTTGGTTGGACCATGAGCTCCTTTAGAACAAAGACTGTTCAACTTGTGATGCTAAATTTCACATAGTAGGGGCTCAGAAATATAAATTAAAATATTGAGTGGCCTATTAAAAGCTTTAGTCTCATTATTTCTCCAAATTAAAAAAATGAGTGGGAGTAGATGTTGAATATATATTTAAACTGTTTCCTTTAGAAGGAAACAAAATCAAAGACACCCAATGGTGATAAATTACTATTATAATTTTACTTTAATATGCATAAACAGAAAACCAGGCATAGAAATTGGTATGCTTTTATAACTGTAAACCTAACAATTTGTAAATATATGCAAATACAACTATAAAACTATTAAAATTAAGAAATTCCAATTATGCATCAGATTATGCTTTTTGTCTTAAACAAAGCCCCTTCTCACTGAGAACATACTAGTTGACGAGATGCAAGTTTCCTTTTGAATGTGCCATGCCTGTGCCCTGATATCCATGAAACATCTCAGTTCTCTACCACCCTTCTTTACTGAAGACATGACATACTTTAGCTCATATGATGATTCATAATGTACTTTTGCTTTCAGGTAGTGGAAGTCATCATTCAAATATTGTCTGTCCATGTTCTTTTTTATTAGTTTGTGAAAAGTAATTCTGATGCAGTTTGTTGATTTCATGAAATACCATTAAAAGTCTCAGTAACTTCAATAACTGAAGAGGCTGTTCAAACTGGGAATTGAGGGGCAAGAGAGCTACTGACAGAATTTTAAGGGATAACACTCTTCCCTTTGAGTTTCATTCTATGAAACTATTTTTCACTTCCCAGTCATCACTTTAAAAGGAAATTTTAGTGTTTGCAGCTGGTAAAATGTGACTGTAAGGGTGGACATGCGACAGTTGTCCTTTTTACACTAGAACATGCCAGCCTAGCAGCAGTCACACTCAGTGTGGTTCAAAACACACACGCAGGCATGGACAGTGAGTTTGTGCTGCTGCATTGAGCTATAGACAGATCAAGATAATTCTTAAAATGCTTCTAGTAATTTTTCATTTGGATGTAAACACAAGAACAGATCCATGGAATTCACAAATACAGGTAGAGAACACTGAGTTCGAATGGCATGGACACACCATATATCTAGTCAATAACTATTTAGGACCTAATATATTCCAGCTTTGTGCTAAATGCTGAATGATTGCAACAGGCGTTGACTTTAATCTCATGGGCCCTAGAGTCTGTTTCAGTTCACTATGTTCACTGACAGAATGTATATGTGATGAATGTAAAATTAGATGCTAATGAGTTGATAATAGAATATGTATATATATATTGAAATATTCATATATATTCAATAATATTTTGTTTGAAATCTTTACAACTATTGTCACAGATACAGAAATTGCTACAGATGTTCTCATACCTTTTCCTACATAGCAATTAGGTTTAGGGAAAATATTTTTGGTGGAATGGTGTTAGTCAACCTACAAATCCAGAATGTCTTGGTTGAAGGTGTAGATACTTTGTTTCACTAAAATCAAATGTAAGTTTTTCCAAACAAGTTAGGAAAAAAATGCAAAATCCTTATAAAATGTTCCTTATGATTCCATACCTTACTATACTATTAACCCAATGCGTTAATAAGCTTATATTGAATGTAATCGTTATTCTTCATAATTTGACATGAGTAATGTGCTCTCACATTTTAATTTTCTAAACTTTTATACCATATTCTCAATGACTTATTTGCTGATTTCCTTTTTTATAAAAATATGATAATGACCTCAACCAACCACTGTTAAACTCAGCGAAAAGCACAATTTCCAAAGTAAATGTTTTGTAAAGTGTTTCCTGTGTATTATTCACATTTATTACTTTTCCTCTGAGCTTTTTATATTTCAGTTCATACATGAAAAATAAACAATGTCCTTTTGACTTATTTTCTTGAAGTCTTTTGCCATTTTCCAAATATATCTGAATAGCTAAGGTCAGTTAAACCTATTTAGAGTTTCAAATTTCTAGGAGATATCTGATATTTAGTAACTTTCTGCCCAAATGATTTTAAATCCCATTTATTATAAAGTGAATTAAAAGATTAGCATATATTCTTTAAATAGAAAGATTATCAACCTGCTTTTGCTAATGTAGATGGTGCTCTTAAGTTCTGATTTCATACATGACAAACAACCCATGATTAAAGGCTCATTAATAATCTGCCAAATACTGTCAGCTGTATGACTCAATTCTCCATTAGTAATGTAATCCCTTGATTTTCTTCTGCCAGAAAAGTGCTGATTCTTTGAAACCATTGGCAGTAATATGAACTTATACATTGTGTGTGTGTGTGTGTGTGTGTGTGTGTGTGTGTGTGTGTGTGTGTGTCTCTTGGAAGAGAGACTGAATGCCAAGACAAAACCTCGCATTCCTTTACAGGACGTGCAATGCAGATCTGTTGTGGAGTAACTGCTGGCTTTGGGAAGGAAGGTGAGGCCAAAGGCAGCCCATTAAAAAGGGAAGAGGCTGTTGGAACTGGGAATTGAGGTGAAGAGAACTACTGACAGGATTTTAAGGGATAACACTCTTGCCTTTGAGTGTCTGTGTGGTAGAGTCCGTGGCCTGGAGTAGAAGGGGAAAGCTGTACTAGAGCAGCTTCTGCTGGCAGGAATATTATTTTCTTATACGTGCAGCTATGGAAACATTGCTGAACATTCCTCACATCTTAACTTTCAAGGACAACAGTAGTAATAACTGGAAATGTCAGTTCCATGTCCACAGTAATCTATTTACAATTGCTTCCTTATTTCACGAGTTCTGTATCAATTATCCATGCTTTTATCCCCCCCTAAATCATCACTTTTTCCTTAATCACATGTATTCCTCAATTATGCTGTAGAGAACTGCAATTTTCCTTACATGGCCCTTCCCCCTTAATTCTTTTTTTTTATTTTCCACATTAACAATCCCTAATTTTTAGAAAAAAGACAATAGCATATAAATGAATCAAGGTGCAGAATTCCTCAAATTATAAAAATCAATTCCTGGAGCGTTATTGATTGATAACTATATTGATCACATCAATGTAAGTATTTAATCAGTCTGTCTACAGAGATTACAGCTACAAGATAAAAAAAATGTAATCAGTTTATTCAGTTGTTACAAATGTAGGAGGGGGAAATGGAAATAGGATTAACAAGATTTTATGCACAACCAAGAGTCCACTTCCTTCTCTTTCCAGAGACACTATTTTATAAACCATGGTATTGCTTCTCCTAGCCAGACTATTAAGCATGTTTGGTTAGATTACATTTTGAATTATACCAGTTCATTGGAGTAAATGTCTCTATGGGACACTTGGGTTTATAAAACTCTGTTTCATAGCTGGATGATGTAGAGCATCCCTCAGCCTATCTTCTTGCAAAAGAATGCTGTTGGGTCAAATGAACAAGAGAAAACAGGTAATAATATAATATTAGAACTCTCTACAAAATAACATCTCAATTCACATTTTCTGATACGTTCAGTGACATCTTAGAAAACCATGTTGTGTATATGTATGTATGGAGTGCACACATTTGTACGTACATATTGGGCTTTGATCACTAATGTTAATGTTTGCTAAAATTTGTACCTTAATGTGGATTGTAGTATGAATATATATGTAGTAAATTATTATAAAGAGATATGATTATTAATATAGAATAGTATTCTGTATTTTATAATTAGGGTTAGAGTAGTATAATTTAAAAATAATAATAATATTGAATATTTTTGCCTACCCTTCCAATATTAGACGTTAGTTAGGTAAAGTAGACATTAGTGGAAACATGCATTTTAGCTGATTATGTATGTATATACTCTGTCAATTTTTAATTCTTTAAAAAATACAAATATTGTATTAGAAACCATGGAGTATTAGAAGTCAGCGTTAGTGGAAAACTGAGGTTATTGATTATTTTGTGTTTTCATATCCACAATATGAAGTGATTTTGGAAGTTTCTTGCTAGCTACTAGAAAATAAGCTAAGATTTATGTTAGCTCTTTGAATGCATCTACCGAAGTTCCATCACTAGGAAAGTGAGGTCACCCTTCTTTGATTAAATCATCAGACATAACATAGTACCATTTACATGTCCTCAAAGTTTGATTACAACACAATTAATAACCAAGATTTTAGCTATTTACGAGGTCTTCTAACTATATACCAGATAATTTCATGTGTACATGGCATGAACTACCTTATAAAATAGAGCTGCCTCTTTTTATTTCCTAAATATTATAATCTATCTATATTAGTGAACTGGAGCTGGGGATCAGATGATAAGATATGCATAACTGTGTGCACTGAGTGATTGGAATGCCACTTGTTATCTTTTTTCTGGAAATGTCTATATAAGAAAATAAAAGGTACTTTATAGAAATATGAAAAAAATAGCAGCCTGATACTGTTCATTCTTACCCTTTTTGGGAATTTGAATAAGTAATTTATTCTCCCTTAACCTCAAGTGCTCTATTTAAAAAAGTGACCTTGGGACTTCCCTGGTGGCGCAGTGGTTGAGAGTCTGCCTGCCGATGCAGGGGACATGGGTTCATGCCCCGGTCCGGGAAGATCCCACATGCCGCGGAGCGGCTGGGCCCCTGAGCCATGGCCGCTGAGCCTGCGCGTCTGGGGCCTGTGCTCTGCAACGGGAGAGGCCACAACAGTGAGAGGCCCGCGTATTGCAAAAAAAAAAAAAGTGACCTTGGACTAGATCCTGTTGCAGATACTGTGGTCAAATGATTTTATGTCCAGGGATTTCAGCCGTTGGCTGTGAATCAAAATCAGTTGAGGAAATTCTGATTCAGCAAGTTCGGGGTTGAACTCTGGCATATGTACAGTTGACCCTTGAACAACTTTGGGGTTAGGGGTGTGGACCCTCACACAGTCGAAAGTTCAGGTATGACTTTACAATCGGCCTTCCGTATCTATGGTTGAACATCTTCATATTCAGTCAACCCCAGAATGAGTAGTACTGTAGATTAAGTGAACCCACCCAGTTCAAGTCCCTGTGGTTCAAGGATCAACTCTACTTTTAAGAAGTGCCACAAGTGATTCTGATACTCAGCCAGGATATGGAATGTTGATTCTATGCTAACTGGTTCAAAGAACAAAATGGGAATCTCTAAGTCTATATATTGATTATAACTTACCTAAATATCATACCTTACTAAGAAAAAATATCATTGGGTGTAGCAATGGCAAAATAGCTGCAGTGTATTTCATTATAAGAGAAGATGGTTACAGTGTTACTGGTAGAAAAATGATCAGAACAGTGTATTAGCTAGGGTTCTCCAGAGAAACAGACCTAATAGGATATTTATATTATATTGGATTGGATTGGATATATAATAGGTTATTGTATTTTATATAATAGGGTAAAATATCCTATTGCGGTTGACCCTTGAACAATATGGGTTTGAACTGTGTGGGTCCACTTATACACGGATATTTTTCAGTAAATACTGCAGTGCTACACGATTCATGGTTGGTTGAATCTGCGGATGCAGAACCGGATTACGCAGTTTTTAACTGCACCCTAACCCCCATGTTGTCCAAGGATCAAATGTATATATGTGGGGAGGGGTGATTTCTTTTAAGGAATTGGCTATTGGCTTTGGTTTATGTGATTGTGGGGCTTGGCAAGTCAGAAATCTGCAGGGTAGGTCAGCAGGTTAGAAATTAAGGTAAACTTTCATGTTGCAGTCTTGAGTCCAAAAGCTAGAAACTCAGACAGAATTTCTATTCTAGAATTGTAGAATTCTAGAATTTCTAGTCTGGAGGCATAGTTCTTTATTCAAGGGAGGACTTCAGTCTTTATTCTTAAGGCCTTCAACTGATTGGATGATGTCCAGCACACTATGGAGGGATCATCTGCTTTTCTCAAAGTCTGCTGATTTACAAGTTAATCACATCTAAAATATACCTTCACAGCAGCTTCTAGACCAAACAACCAGGCACCGTAGCCTAAGTTTACATGTAAAATTAACCATCATAAATGGTAAACATGAGTGAGGGCTGGCTGATGCAGGCAGAAGAATGCCAAAGTGGGTTCATTCAGAGGGAATGTGATTGGGTATCAGAGGAGGGCTGGCATATGCTGTGTGGGTAGAGGAGGCAGCAAGGTTGTGGACTACTTGAATCTGTTGGGGCTCAAAAATGGTGCCCTGAGCCAACATGAAGTCTACCACAGTAAATGTGGTAGGCAACTGAGGGTAGGCAGAGGCACATAGGATGTCATACTTGAGACCAATTAGGCTTCATTTAACCAGTCAGTTTCATCACGTTGATTTTCATAGTTTATTCTCATTCCCTTGTTCATCTGTTCATTATATAATACTCCAGTCAGAGCCTTTCAACTTCCTTGAGCATTTGTTTATTAGCTTGGTGGTGGTGGTTTTGGTTGTCAGTACTGCACTATTCATTTTTGGAGTAGTATCACTTCATACTAAGGCAGTTGTTGCCTGTTGATTGAACAGGCCCGTTGTAATTTCTCTGCACTCCATAGCAATATCACTTTTCTTCAACCCAGGAAGGGTTGTTTGAGTAAGCAAGTTGCTTCCACTTTTAGTCTTTCAACTGCCACTTGGATACTTACCATACTTTGAATCCACTTGCCAAACTATCCTGACCCTGTTATCCTGTGTGCCCACCAGTTAGATACATATTATCTTTCCTTACCTATCTTTCATATGCTGAATTTTGACTTTCTTCAAATTTGGTTACCTTGGATAATACCATTACTACTTTGGTTTTTAAAGCCTTTAAAAGTCTTTTGGGACTATAAAAGGCGCAGGGCTCTAGAAATGGAATCCTCAGATTTTGGTGTGCATAAGATTCACCTATAGCTATACGAAATGCAGATTCTTGGTTCCATTTCTAGAAAATTCTGATACAATTTATATGGAGAGAGGGGGATCTGCAAATCTGCATTTTACAGGAGCTACAGTTTCTACTATGCTTAATAGCTATTCTGTGTTGATTCATCATAATGAAATGCAACTATGCACTTAAAAAAAAACCTAAACCTTTTTTTGAGAATATTAGGTTTATCAAACAGTTGCAGAAATAGTACAGAGAGTTCTCATGTACTCTTCACCCGTCTTACTCTAATGTTACTATTTTACATAGTACATATGTTAAAACTAAAAAGACAGTGATGCATTACTTTTAGCTAAACTCCAGACTTTATTCAGATTTATCGATTTTTTTTTACAATTATGTCTTTTTTCTGTTCTAGGATCTAATCAAGTATATCACATTGAATTTAGTTATAATCTCTCTTCTATGGTCTCTGACAGGTTCCCAGCCTTTCCTTGTTTCCCATGACCTTTATAGTTTTGAGAAGTACTGGCCAGGCTTTTGTATAATGGCCCTGAATTTGGGTTTGTTTGGTGTCTTTCTCATGATTAGACAGACCAGGGTTTTTTGGGTTTGGGAGAAGATTACCATAGAGGTGAAATGTCTTTCTCATCACCTTGTGTCAGTAATGACTTATTACTGGTGATGTTAACCTTGATCACTTGGTTAAGGTGAGGTCTGCCAGATTTCTCACCGTGAAGTTACTATTGTTCCCTTTCCATAATCTATCTTTTGGAATCCAGCCAATACCCCTAAGAGGGAGTTTAAGCCCCATCTCCTGGAGGGAAGAGTATTTACATATGTTATTTGAAATTCTTTGTAAGAAAGATTTGTACCTTCTTCCCCATTTATCTATGTATTCAGTATTTATATCAGTATGGACTCATGAATATTTATTTTATATTTCTCTATATAACTTTAAAGTTTAATTAATTTTATTACTCAAATTGTTCCAGCTTAGGCCATCAGGTGCTCCTTCAGTTGAGCTCTTGTGTCCCTTTGATCTGCTTCTATCCTTTTGATTTTTGAGTGCTGCCTTATTACCTGGCACTACATAATGCTCCAGGCTCATCTTGTGTTTTCATTGCCCCAGGCCTAGAATTAGTCATTTCTCCAAGGATGTCTGGTTTTTGTTATTTTGGAGAACCATGTTTAGAAACAAGGCCTGGATGCTAGATGTGTTTGTTGCTACTTGGTGTCATTGTTTCTAGTCTCTCTGCAGTTATGAAATATATGCATGTATATTAACCAATATATACACACATATCTATAATCATTTCTATAGGTGTCTATCTCTATACCTATTAAACTAAACGTGAGTTCATACTAATGTCTAAGACTCTAATCCAGTATCACATGGTTCATTCTAGCTTTTGCCCCTTGCTTATTTGTAACTTCTTTTACTGACAGTGAGAAACCTGACTCAACTTATTTACCATTTATTTACTTATTTGTTCTACACTAGTGTAAATGTGTTTTCAGATTTCTCAACTGTATTCCTGTGAGAAACAAACTTACCAACTAAAATTATGTTTATGTACAGTTATTTTTACGCCTGGTCATATTTACCAATCAAAACATCATTTTCTAAAGTCACTTAGGTCAGTTCCTTTTTCTCCACACCCTTCAGTGCCGCTTTATCGTATATTGGGAATACAGTTAAATTTATTTGTCACAGTATGCATTACATCCAGGATACTCTGATTAAAAATTGCATACATTAAAGTTCACCCTGTGATGTACTATTCTGTGTTTTGACAAATGCGTAGTCATGTATCTTATGCCTAGTACCATACAGTACAGTTTCATCAACGTAAAATAGTCTCTGTGAGTGGCCTTTGTAGTCATTCACTCCCAACCTCTGACAAATGCTGATTTGTCTTCCATCCCTATAATTTGTGTTTTCCAGAATGTTGAATAAACGGCATCATACAATATGTAGACTTTTGAATTTGGCATCTTTGACTTAGCAACATGCATTTAGGATTCATCCATGTTGTTGTGTGAATCTATAGTTTCTTCCCTTTTATCACCTGAAGTATCTATCCATCATCTCGAATACCAAGTTTGTTTATCCATTCACCTGTTGAAGGATAATGTGATATTATTATTTCCAGTTTGGGACAATTATAAAAAAAGCTGCTATAAACATTTGGGTATAGGCCTTTGTGTGAACATAGGTTTTCAATTAACTGGGGAGTATGATTGCTGTATCCTATTGTAAAACTATGCTTAGCTCTGCAGGAAACTGTCAAACTGTCTTCCCAAATAACTGTATCATTTTATATGCTCAGTAGCAATGAATGTATGTTCCTGTTGCACTTCGTCAGCATTTGGTTTTGTCAGTTATTGGATTTTACCTATTCGAATAGGTGTGTAGTGATATGTCATTGTGGTTTTATTTGTATCTCCCTAATGACATATGATGTTGAGCATCTTTTCATGTACTTAAATGCCATCTGTATATCTTCTTTGGTAAAAATATGTATATATGTATTTTTCTTTCTTTTGTTCTTTTTTTTTTACATCTTTATTGGGGTATAATTGCTTTACAATGGTGTGTTAGTTTCTGCTTTATAACAAAGTGAATCAGTTATACATATACATATGTTCCCATATCTCTTCCCTCTTGCGTCTCCCTCCCTCCCACCCTCCCTATTCCACCCCGCCAGGCGGTCACAAAGCACCGAGCTGATCTCCCTGTGCTATGCGGCTGCTTCCCACTAGCTATCTACCTTACGTTTGGTAGTGTATATATGTTCATGCCTCTCTCTTGCTTTGTCACAGCTCACCCTTCCCCCTCCCCATATCCTCAAGTCCATTCTCTAGTAGGTCTGTGTTTTTATTCCTGTCTTACTCCTAGGTTCGTCATGACGTTTTTTTTTTCTTAAATTCCATATATGTGTGTTAGCATACGGTATTTGCCTTTCCCGTTCTGACTTACTTCACTCTGTATGACAGACTCTAGGTCTATCCACCTCATTACAAATAGCTCAATTTCGTTTCTTTTTACGGCTGAGTAATATTCCATTGTATATATGTGCCACACCTTCTTTATCCATTCATCCAATGATGGGCACTTAGGTTGTTCCATCTCTGGACTATTGTAAATAGAGCTGCAATAAACATTTTGGTACATGACTCTTTTTGAATTATGGGTTTCTCAGGGTATATGCCCAGTAGTGGGATTGCTGGGTCATATGGTAGTTCTATTTGTAGTTTTTTAAGGAACCTCCATACTGTTCTCCATAGTGGCTGTACCAACTCACATTCCCACCAGCAGTGCAAGAGTGTTCCCTTTTCTCCACACCCTCTCCAGCATTTTTTGTTTCTAGAGTTTTTGATGATGGCCATTCTGACCAGTGTGAGATGATATCTCATTGTAGTTTTGATTTGCATTTCTCTAATGATTAATGATATTGAGAATTCTTTCATGTGTTTGTTGGCAGTCTGTATATCTTCTTTGGAGAAATGTCTATTTAGGTCTTCTGCCCATTTTTGGATTGGGTTGTTTGTTTTTTTGTTATTGAGCTGCACGAGCTGCTTGTAAATTTTGGAAATTAATCCTTTGTCCGTTGCTTCATTTGCAAATATTTTCTCCCATTCTGAGGGTTGTCTTTTGGTCTTGTTTATGGTTTCCTTTGCTGTGCAAAAGCTTTGAAGTTTCATTAGGTCCCATTTGTTTATTTTTGTTTTTATTTCCGTTTCTCTAGGAGATGGGTCAAAAAGAATCTTGCTGTGATTTATGTCATAGAGTGTTCTGCCTATGTTTTCCTCTAAGAGTTTGATAGTTTCTGGCCTTACATTTAGGTCTTTAATCCATTTTGAGCTTTTTTTTTTTTTTTTTCTGTACGTGGGCCTCTCACTGTTGTGGCCTCTCCCGTTGCGGAGCACAGGCTCCAGACGCGCAGGCTCAGCGGCCATGGCTCATGAGCCCAGCCGCTCTGCGGCATGTAGGAGCTTCCCGGACCGGGGCACGAACCCGGGTCCCCTGCATCGGCAGGCGGACTCTCAACCACTGCGCCACCAGGGAAGCCCCATTTTGAGCTTATTTTTGTGTATGGTGTTAGGGAGTGATCTAATCTCATAGTTTTACATGTACCTGTCCAGTTTTCCCAGCACCACTTATTGAAGAGGCTGTCCTTTCTCCACTGTACGTTCCTGCCTCCTTTATCAAAGATAAGGTGACCATATGTGCGTGGTTTATCTCTGGGCTTTCTATCCTGTTCCATTGATCTATCTTTCTGTTTTTGTGCCAGTACCATACTGTCCTGATTACTGTAGCTTTGTAGTATAGTCTGAAGTCAGGGAACCTGATTCCTCCAGCTCCGTTTTTCACTCTCAAGATTGCTTTGGCTATTCGGGGTCTTTTGTGTTTCCATACAAATGGTGAACTTTTTTGTTCTAGTTCTGTGAAAAATGCTAGTGGTAGTTTGATAGGGATTGCATTGAATCTGTAGATTGCTTGGGGTAGTAGAGTCATTTTCACAATGTTGATTTTTCCAATGCAAGAACATGGTATATCTCTCCATCTATTTGTATCATCTTTAATTTCTTTCATCGGTGTCTTATAATTTTCTGCATACAGGTCTTTTGTCTCCTTAGGTAGGTTTATTTCTAGATATTTTATTCTTTTTGTTGCAATGGTAAATGGGAGTGTTTTCTTGATTTCACTTTCAGATTTTTCATCATTAGTGTATAGGAATGCCAGAGATTTCTGTGCATTAATTTTGTATGCTGCAACTTTACCAAATTCATTGATTAGCTCTAGTAGTTTTCTGGTAGCATCTTTAGGATTCTCTATGTATAGTATCATGTCATCCGCAAACAGTGACAGCTTTACTTCTTCTTTTCAGATTTGGATTCCTTTTATTTCCTTTTCTTCTCTGATTGCTGTGGCTAAAACTTCCAAAACTATGTTGAATAAGAGTGGTGAGAGTGGGCAACCTTGTCTTCTTCCTGATCTTAGTGGAAATGCTTTCAGTTTTTTACCATTGAGGATGATGTTGGCTGTGGGTTTGTCATATATGGCCTTTATTATGTTGAAGAAAGTTCCCTCTATGCCTACTTTCTGCAGGGTTTTTATCATAAATGGGTGTTGAATTTTGTCAAAAGCTTTCTCTGCATCTATTGAGATGATCATATGGTATTTCTCCTTCAATTTGTTAATATGGTTTATCACATTGATTGATTTGTGTATACTGAAGAATCCTTGCATTCCTGGAATAAACCCCACTTGATCATGGTGTATGATCCTTTTAATGTGCTGTTGGATTCTGTTTGCTAGTGTTTTGTTGAGGATTTTTGCATCTATGTTCATCAGTGATATTGGCCTGTAGTTTTCTTTCTTTGTGACATCCTTGTCTGGTTTTGGTATCAAGGTAGAGAAAGAAGAACAAAAAAACTGCAAAGTTAGCAGAAGGAAAGAAATCATAAAAATCAGATCAGAAATAAATGAAAAAGTAATGAAGGAAGCGATAGCAAAGATCAATAAAACTAAAAGCTGGTTCTTTGAGAAGATAAACAAAATAGATAAACCATTAGCCAGACTCATCAGGAAAAAGGGAGAAGACTCAAATCAATAGAATTAGAAATGAAAAAGGAGAAGTAACAACTGACACTGCAGAAATACAAAAGATCATGAGAGATTACTACAAGCAACTCTATGCCAATAAAATGGACAACCTGGAAGAAATGGACACATTTTTAGAAATGCACAACCTGCCAAGACTGAATCAGGAAGAAATAGAAAATATGAACAGACCAATCACAAGCACTGAAATTGAAACTGTGATTAAAAATCTTCCAACAAACAAAAGCCCAGGATCAGATGGCTTCACAGGCGAATTCTGTCAAACATTTAGAGAAGAGCTAACACCTATCCTTCTCAAACTCTTCCAAAATATTGCAGAGGGAGGAAGACTCCCAA
Source organism: Pseudorca crassidens (assembly GCF_039906515.1). Taxonomy (NCBI): domain Eukaryota; kingdom Metazoa; phylum Chordata; class Mammalia; order Artiodactyla; family Delphinidae; genus Pseudorca; species Pseudorca crassidens. The sequence continues at coordinate 103,029,114 of NC_090317.1, forward strand.
ATTCATTCTACGAGGCCACTTTCTTTTGTTCTTATAGATTGTGTGTGTGTGTGTGTGTGTGTGTGTGTATATATATACACACATATATAAAGTTAGGTTGCTTGTTTTCTCATTGTTGAGTTTTAAGAGTTCTTTATATATCCTAGATATGAGTCCTTTATACAATATATTCTTTTGGAAAGTAAAAAAAATGAAATGGATACAAGGTACAAATAAAAGTTATAATCAACAGTCATATGAAAAATTTTGAAGCTGCCCAGTTGAACTTTAGGATATTTTAGATAAGTGAATGCTCACTAGCTTGCTAGTTACAGTATTATTAAAGGGAATGGTTGAAGCATTGGCTCTTATACAAGTTCCTCAGAATTTCTAAGTAAGGAAGCTAGAATTATACCCTTATGAAACTTCTCTTACTATATAAATAAACATCATGAAATCTACTAAATATCTTGAGACTTTAAAGCATATTCCTATAAATAAATGAAATTATTTGTGAGATATAAGAAGATCTCTATGACTTTTGCTTCCCCTTTATGCATTGAATATAGTTTACTTATGTTTTCTGATTATAATTATACTATATGAAATAGCAGTATTATACTGGATGCTTATTCTGAGACAGATAACATGCAAAACCATGTTACATAAATTATATTGGTTTACAAATAACCCATTTGTTTGATTCCGTACGAAATTTAGAAAGAATATATATTGTGTCCAGTTTACAGAGGAAGAGCCAGAGGCAAAAGAGGCATTTATCATTCCTCATTCACAAGGAGAAACTAAGGCATACTTGTTAGTAAGGGTAGAAAACATCATTCAGCTACACCTAACAAAGGAAATGATAAATATTCCCTTGACAAGTTAATAAACATGTTTGGAACAATTAATTCTGTCATGAAAAATACTGTGATAAAAGAATAATCCAAGATGAATTTGTCTGTATTTCAAATCTTTAGAAAACAGCTTTTTCACGGGCATTGTTGTAAGCACCATAAAAGAGATAAAAATCTAACTTATTGTTCATGGAAAAATCAAGGATTGCAATTGGATCTATAGAGTAACAAATATAAATCTGTGATGTTAATCACCTACTGCTTAAGAGGTAAATGTCTCAGTTTTCAAAGTCTAATGTATTTATTTATTTATTAAATTTATTTATTTTTAAAAATTTATTTATTAATTTATTTTTGGCTACATCGGGTCTTTGTTGCTGCCCACAGGTTTTCTCTAGTTGCAGCGATAATGTATTTTTATTTCTTTGGAGATTTATTTTCTTCTTACAGATCATATGGTATCACCACTATTTAAAATTCTCATATTATTCTTTCATTTAAAAATTATTTTGTTAAAGTACTTAAAATTTTTATACAATTTTAAAGGTTACTTTCCATTTACAGTTATTACAAAATATTGGCTATATTCCCCGTGTTGTACAATATATCCTTGAGCCTATCTTACACCCAAGAGTTTGTACCTCCCACTCCCCCAGCCCTGTATTCCCCTTTCCCCTCATGACTGGTAACCACTAGTTTGTTTTCTATATATGTGAGTCTGCTTCTTTTGTGTTATGTTAATTAGTTTGCTGTATTTTTAGATGATACATATAAGCGATATCATACAGTATTTATCTTTCTGTCTGATTTATTTCACTTAGCATAATGCCCTCCAAGTCCATCCGTGTTGCTGGAAATGGCAAATTGTCATTCTTTTTAATGGCTGAGTAGTATTCCATTATATATATTGCATCTTCTTTATCTATTTATCTGTTGATGGACACTTAGGTTGCTTCCATACCTTGGCATTGTAAATAACACTGCTTTGAACATTGGGATTCATGTATCTTTTTGAATTAGTGTTTGTTTGTTTTTGGTATATACCCAGGAGTGGAATTCCGGGATCACATGGTAGCTCTGCCATTTGTTTTTTGAGAAACTTCCACTGTGTTTTCCACAGTGGCTGCACTGATTTACTTTCTCAGCAACAGTGTACAAGGGTTCTCTTTTCTCCACATCCTCACCAACATTTGTTATTTGTTGACTTTTTGATGATAGCCATTCTGACAGGTGTGAAGTGATATCTCACTGTGGTTTTTGTTGGATGGGCCAAAAGTTTCGTTCAGTTTTTTCTGTAAGATGTCTCTAGTAGCACTTAGTTGTCTTTAACTTTATTCAAAACAATTTTGTTAGATTGTATGTGACAGCTGTCATATCAGCATGCATATAAAGAAAGACATCAAAATTGGTAAATTTTTGTGTAGCCATTTTATATTGAAGATGGAAGAAAAAAGCAACATTTTTGGCATATTATGCTTTATTATTTCAAGAAAGGTAAAAACGCAACTGAAATGCACAAAAAGATTTGTGCAGTGTATGGAGAAGGTGCAGTGACTGATTGAACATGTCAGGAGTGGTTTGCAAAGTTTCGTGCTGGAGATTTCTTGCTGGATGATGCTCCATGGTCAGGTAGATCAGTTGAAGTTGATAGCAATCAAATCAAAACAGTAACTGAGAACAATAAACATTATACCACGTGGGAGGTAGCCAACATACTCAAAATATCCAAATCAAGCACTGAAAATCATTTGCACCAGCTTGGTTATGTGACTCGCTTTGATGTTTGGGTTCTATATAAGTTAAGTGCAAAAAATCTTCTTGACCATATTTCCACCTACGATTCTCTACTGAAACGTAATGAAAATGTTGCATTTTTAAAACAAATTGTGATGGGTGTTGAAAAGTGGATACTGTACAACAATGTGGAATGGAAGAGATCGTGGGACAAGCGAAATGAACCACCACCAGCCACACCAAATGCTGGTCTTCATCCAAAGAAGGTGATGTTGTGTATATGGTGGAATTGGAAGGGAGTCCTCTATTATGAGCTCCTTCCAGAAAACCAAAGGATTAATTCCAACAAGTAGTGCTCCAAATTAGACCAACTGAAAGTGGCACTCAACAAAAGCATCCAGAATTAGTCAACAGAAAATGCATTAATCTTCCATCAGGATAACACAAGACCACATGTTTCTTTGATGACCAGGCAAAAACTGTTACAGTTTGGCTGGGAAGTTCTGATTCATCTACCATATTCACCAGACATTGCACCTTTGGATTTCCATTTATTTTGGTCTTTACAAAATTCTCTTAATGGAAAAAATTTCAATTCCCCGGAAGACTGTAAAAGGCACCTGGAACAGTTCTTTGCTCAAAAAGATAAAATGTTATGGGAAGATGGAATCATGAATTTGCCTGAAAAATGGCAGAAGGTAGTGGAACAAATGGGTGAATATGTTGTTCAATAAAGTTCTTGGTGAAAATGAAAGATGTGTCTTTTATTTTTACTTAATAACTGAAGGTACTTTTTGGCCCACCCAATATTTGCATTTCCCTGATGATTACTGATGTGAGACATCTTTTCATATGCCTATTGGCTGTCTGCATTTCTTCTTTGGAAAAATGTCTATTCAGTTCTGCCCATTTTTTAATTGAGTTGTTTGTTTTTGATGTTGAGTTTTATGAGCTGTTTATATATGTTGGATACGAATCCTATATTGGCCATATCATTTGCAAATATTTTCTCCCATTCAATAGGTTGTCTTTTCATTTTGTTGATGGTTTCCTCTGCTGTGCAAAAGCTTTTAAGTTTAATTAGGTCCCATTTGTTTATTTTTGCTTATATTTTCTTTATTTTAGGAGAGGAATCCAAAAAATAGAGCATAAATAAATGAAATAGAGTCAAAAAAATCAATGAAACTAAAAGTTGGTTCTTTGAAAAGATAAACAAAAGATAAATCTTTAGCCAGACTCATCAAGAAAAAAAGGGAGAGGGCCCAAATCAATAAAATCAGAAATGAAAAAGAACTTAACAACTGACACCACAGAAATACAAAGGATCATAAGAGACTACTGTGAGCAACTCTATGCCAATAAAATGGACAACCTAGAAAAAAATGTACGAATTCTTAGAAAGGTACAATCTCTGAAAACTGAACCTGGAAGAAATAGAAAATATGAACAGACTGATTACCAGTACTGAAATTGAATCAGTTATTTAAAAACTTCCAACAAACAAAAGTCTAGGACCAGATGGCTTCACAGGTGAATTCTACCAAACATTTAGAGAAGAGTTAACACTGATCCTTCTGAAACTAATCCAAAAAATTGCAGAGGAAGTACCACTTCCGAACTCATTATTTGAGGCCACCGTCACCCTGATACCAAAACCAGACAAAGATACTACAAAAAATGAAAATTACAAGCCAGTATCACTGATAAACATAGATGCAAAAAGTATCAACAAAATACTAGCAAACTGAATCCAACAATACATTAAAAGGATGATACACCATGATCAAGTGGGATTTATCTCAGGGATGCCGGGATTTTTCAGTATCCCAAATCAATCTGACACACCACATTAACAAATTGAAAAATAAAAGCCATATGATCATCTCAGTAGATGCAGAAAAAGCTTTTGATAAAATTCCACATCATTTATAATAAAAACTCTCCAGAAAGTGGGTATAGAGGGAACCTACCTCAGCATAATAAGGGCCATATATAATAAGCCCACAGATAACATCATACTCATCAGTGTAAAGCTGAAAGCATTCCCTCTAAGATCAGGAACAAGACAAGGATGCCCATGCTTGCCACTTTCATTCAACATAGTTTTGGAAGTCCTAGCCATGGCAATCAGAGAAGAAAAAAAAAAAAAGGAATCCAAATTGGAAAGGAAGAAGTAAAAACTGTCACTGTTTGCAGATGACATGATACTATACATAGGAAATCCTAAAGGTGTCACCAGAAAGCCACTAGAGCTCATCAGTGAACTTGGTAAAGTTGCAGGGTACAAAATTAATATACAGAAATCTGTTGCATTTCTATATGCTAACAATGAAATATCAGAAAGAGAAATTACGGAAACAGATATTTGTTCAGCTAAGGGATATTATTTTATTAATGTCTCTTTGATGATTTCTTCTCTGTTTCTTATGTTAACTGATTTTAGAACTTCTGCTAGTTTTGTGTTAGACTTAATCAACACATTTCTTAATTATCCCTCATATTTAATCACTATACCTTTTATTCAACATTCTGTAGTATTTCCTCAATTTTATTTTCCTTTTGCCTGATTCACTGCATTATTCAGTTCATATACTGAAGATTTAAATTCCACAAATAGTATTTTAATTATTTATTTATAATATATAAATGTAATGTGTTAATTTCAAAATAATAATCTTTATAACTTGCTTAAACTGAATTGTAAATACAGATAATATTCTCTTATCTGATGTTTTTCCAAAGGATGTTCCACTTGATATATGAGAGTTTAATAGGTATTACTTGAAAAAAAAATCTTTTCTGACGTCAAATGAGTTTAGGAAACACTGCGTTTAACAAATATTAAATTTATTTCTTGAATCAGTTATTGTAAATAGCATTTAATTAACTCACGGGCACTGGGAAACTCTAAGAAGCTATTTTATAGGGCGAATTTTTCAGATTTATTTTACTAAAATATTTATAAATTAAAGAACATATTAAGGCACAGGGCAGTTTAAGAAATGGAACAATGCCACTTTAGAATATACAGCATTGGAAATACATTTTTTACAATCAAATTTTGTTAAATTTAATGTGGTGTATTATTAGAAATTTCTAATATCTTTGTAGTAAATAAATAAATTAAGAAGTACTTTATGAAAATAGGAGCAAGGGAATATCATTTATTCCTCCATGCCCCATTTCATTTCCTCCTCCAGGATTTTGAAACTAATTTTTCACATCTTTATTTTGGTGACAGGTTAAAGTTTGGTTGTCTTTTTTCTAGATGATTGTAATTATATAAAATGAAGGGAATTAAAGTACTACAGAAAGGCTTGACTAAGTTTATTTTAGCTTTCCTCCTTATCACTATTAGGAAAACAGTATTCAATCAAGATCTGTCTATGGAGACTAACTGTTGACAGGGTCTAAAAAAACACTGTGTTAAGGTTATTTCTGGTATGAAATTTATTATAATCAGATTAACAGTGGGCCACAGAAATAGCTTTTTAAAAGTAAAACCAATCAGTCAACATACATATTGACTGCCTATATATTTGTACTAAGAAGAGCTGTATTGTATATTGACTGTTTTGTTGCCAAATTACAGGAAAAACCACAGTTGTTTACAGCAGTGACTTTTTTACCCAGCAGGATGGACAAAACATTCTCAGAAATGCTATAAATATTTTCAATGCAGTCAATTTTGTGGTTGCAAATGTATTTATTTTGATTGATTTGACTCATGGTTAAGTGTTTGCAAGGCCCTTTGTATGTAAGTCTGTGGTGCATTATTGAACTAGAATTCATTAGGTAATGGAGTTTTATGAACTTTATTTTTTCATTTTCTTATCCAGGAGTAAATAAATAAGGTTCTTGCTCTAAGTAATAAATTTCGTAAACTATTGGTAAGATGGCTTTACTTTAAAAATGGCTAGCAAAAATAAATAAATGAAAAGCTTGTTTCTATCTTCTGTCATCATTATCTTGCAGAATGCAAATTTCATATTCACATTAAAAAGACATATTGCTCATGTTGATCATTAACTAGGAAAATGAGCCATAGGGGATATATTATGCTAAAGAACAGTTAAGTGAGAAAAATTCCCAAGACATTTGCCTCTTGAAAACAGCCTATAAGTAAAATCTTTTAAGCACCATGCTGTCATTTGATAGACTGTTATACTGAAAAGGTAAAAGTCAATACCCAAATTTGAGATGTCACCACACACATATACTGTGAGACTTCACTTGTCTGTAAATTGAAGTCCTCTTTTTAATTTTAGTTATAATAGTCAATATTCTGGTAGTTAGCAGAAAGTTAACAATAATAGCTTAATGATATAATAGCAGCCCTGGGAATTGAGATAATTCATGATCTATATATATTCTCAGTGTACTGCTACTTCATTTAAGATATATAGGTACAAAATGAATGCAATAAGCATTCTTTATTTCTTTCGCAGGTATGAAAGACTTGGGCTTCTGTGTCAAAAAGTCCTCAGTTGAAAGCTTGTTCCAAGCTATGTGAACTTGCATATAGTGATTTACTCATCAGAAGAATGGGAATAATACCATATATTATAAGTATTAACTTAGATGATTCATTTAAAATGATACTAATATTACACTTAGCTCATTGGCTTCAATTAATATGTGGTAGCAATTATTTTTAAAAGACTGACCTTGTTAAAGTAGTCTATTCATTATGTAAAAACTAAAGTTCATTTTTAAACTTTAGGTTCTTCTGTTATAAGTTTGGAAGGCTAACATAATACCTTTCCTCCCTTTTTTCTTTTTTTTTCTTTTCCAGCTAGTCACTGAAATCTCATTTATATTTTTTCTTGTAGAAGTGTTAGTAGGTAGTACATTTCCAGAATGTGAAAAGTTTTTGGAATCAATAAATCCTGAAGATTAGTTTGAGACAGAGGAACTAAATTTCAGAAAGTAGCTTATCAAGGGCTACATTTATACGGCCTTTAGATATTTCTTATATTATTGTCCTGAATTTTTATTTAATTTCAAGAGTAACTGTCTTGTCTCTCTAACAACAACAGAAAAGGAACCTTAGATATTGTCTGTGTTTCCATTACAAATTTTTCTCTCCCAGAGGCTCAATAATAATGGTGTAATAAGTAGTAGATCTTATGGAGTTTTTTAGTCCACTGAATACAGATCCACTAAATATTGGTACTGATACACTGTACTGTACTGTGAAAATTTTGAAGGTTCATCATGCTGAATTTGCTTTTCAAAAAAATTGGAGGGGGCTTCCCTGGTGGCGCAGTGGTTGAGAGTCCACCTGCTGATGCAGGGGACACGGGTTCGTGCCCTGGTCCGGGAGGATCCCACATGCCATGGAGCGGCTGGGCTTGTGAGCTATGGCCGCTGAGCCTGCGCGGCCGGAGCCTGTGCTCCGCAACGGGAGAGGCCACAACAGTGAGAGGCCCGCGTACCGCAAAAAAAAAAAAAAAATTGGAGGAAAGATCGCAAATATGCAATATATAGTAGATTTCAGTGATTTTTAAAAAAATTATTTTTTAAAATAAATTTATTTATTTATTTTATTTTTGGCCACATTGGGTCTTTGTTGCTGCGCATGGGCTTTCTCTAGTTGTGGCGAGCAGGGGCTACTCTTTTTTTTTTTCTTTTTTGCGTACGCGGGCCTCTCACTGTTGTGGCCTCTCCCATTGCGGAGCACAGGCTCTGGACGTGCAAGCTCAGCGGCCATGACTCATGGGCCCAGCCGCTCCATGGCATGTGGGATCTTCCCGGACTGGGTCACGAACCCGTGTCCCCTGCATCGGCAGGCGGACTCCCAACCACTGCGCCACCAGGGAAGCCCCAGGGGCTAGTCTTCGTTGTGTAGTGCGAGCTTCTTATTGCGGTGGTTTCTCTTGTTACAGAGCATGGACTCTAGGCACACAGGTTTCAGTAGCTGTGGTACGTGGGCTCAGTACTTGTGGCTCATGGGCTCTAGAGCGCAGGCTCAGTAGTTGTGGTGCAGGGGCTTAGTTGCTCCACGCTATGTGGGATATTCCTGGACCAGGGCTTGAAACCGTGTCCCCTGTATTGGCAGGCAGATTCTTTTTTTTTTTTAATTTTTGAATTTTATTTTATTTTTTTATACAGCAGGTTCTTATTAGTCATCAGTTTTATACACATCAGTGTATACATGTCAATCCCAATCGCCCAATTTATCACACCCCCACCCCCACGCAGCTTTCCCCCTTTGGTGTCCATACATTTGTTCTCTACATCTGTGTCTCAACTTCTGCCCTGCAAACCAGTTCATCTGTACCATTTTTCTAGGTTCCACATACACGTGTTAATATATGATATTTGTTTTGCTCTTTCTGACTGACTTCACTCTGTATGACAGTCTCTAGGTCCATCCATGTCTCAACAAATGACCCAATTTCGTTCCTTTTTATGGCTGAATAATATTCCATTGTATATACGTACCATATCTTCTTTATCCATTTGTATGTCGATGGGCATTTAGGTTGCTTCCATGACCTGGCTGCTGTAAATAGTGCTGTAGTGAACATTGGGGTGCATGTGTCTTTTTGAATTATGGTTTTCTCTGGCTATATGCCCAGTAGTGGGATTGCTGGATCATATGGTAATTTTATTTTTATTTTTTTAAGGAACCTCCATACTGTTCTCCATAGTGGCTGTATCCATTTACATTCCCACCAACGGTGCAAGAGGGTTTCCTTTTCTCCACACCCTCTCCAGCATTTGTCGTTTGTAGATTTTCTGATGATGTTCATTCTAACTGGTGTGAGGTGATACCTCGTTGTAGTTTTGATTTACATTTCTCTAATAATTAGTGATGTTGAGCAGCTTTTCATGTGCTTCTTGGCCATCTGTATGTCTTCTTTGGAGAAATGTCTATTTAGGTCTTCTGCCCATTTTTGGATTGGGTTGTTTGTTGTTTTAGTATTGAGCTGCATGAGCTGTTTATATATTTTGGAGATTAATCCTTTGTCCGTTGATTCATTTGCAAATATTTTCTCCCACTGTGAGGGTTGTCTTTTCATCTTGGTTATGGTGTCCTTTGCTGTGCAAAAGCTTTGAAGTTTCGTTAGGTCCCATTTGTTTATTTTTGGTTTTATTTCCATTACTCTAGGAGGTGGATCAAAAAAGATCTTGCTGTGATTTATGTCAAAGAGTGTTCTTCCTAGGTTTTCCTCTAAGAGTTTAATAGTGTCCAGTCTTACATTTAGGTCTCTAATCCATTTTGAGATTATTTTTGTGTATGGTGTTAGGGAGTGTTCTAATTTCGTTCTTTTACATGTAGCTGTCCCAATTTTCCCAGCACCACTTATTGAAGAGACTGTCTTTTCTCCATTGTATATCCTTGCCTCCTTTGTCATAGATTATTTGACCATAGGTTAGTGGGTTTATCTCTGGGCTTTCTATCTTGTTCCATTGATCTATGTTTCTGTTTTTGTGCCAGTACCATATTGTGTTGATTACTGTAGCTTTGTAGTATAGTCTGAAGTCAGGGAGCCTGATTCCTCCATCTCCGTTTTTTTCCCTCAGGACTGCTTTGGCTATTCGGGGTCTTTTGTGTCTCCATACAAATGTTAAGATACTTTGTTCTAGTTCCATAAAAAATGCCATTGGTAATTTGATAGGGATTGCATTGAATCTGTAGATTGCTTTGGGTAGTATAGTCATTTTCACAATATTGATTCTTCCAATCCAGGACATGGTAAATGTCTCCATCTGTTGGTGTCATCTTTAATTTCTTTCATTAGTGTCTTACAGTTTTCTGCATACAGGTCTTTTGTCTCCCTAGGTAGGTTTATTCCTAGGTATTTTATTCTTTTTTTTGCAGTGATAAATGGGAGTGTTTCCTTAATTTCTCTTTCAGATTTTTCATCATTAGTGTATAGGAATGCAAGAGATTTCTGTGCATTAATTTTGTATCCTGCTACTTTACCAAGTTCATTGATTAGCTCTAGTAGTTTTCTGGTCGCATCATTAGGATTCTCTATGTATATAAAATGTCATCTGCAAACAGTGACAGTTTTACTTCTTCTTTTCCAATTTGTATTCCTTTTATTTCTTTTTCTTCTCTGATTGCCGTGGCTAGGACTTCCAAAACTGTGCTGAATAATAGTGGTGAGAGTGGACATCCTTGTCTTGTTCCTGATCTTAGAGGAAATGCTTTCAGTTTTCCACCATTGAGAATGATGTTTGCTGTGGGTTTGTCATATATGGCCTTTATTATGTTGAGGTAGGTTCCCTCTATACCCACTTTCTGGAGAGTTTTTATCGTAAATGGGTGTTGATTTTTGTCAAAAGCTTTTTCTGCATCTATTGAGATGATCTTATGATTTTTCTTCCTCAATTTGTTAATATGGTGTATCACATTGATTTGCATATATTGAAGAATCCTTTCATCCCTGGAATAAATCCCACTTGATCATGGCGTATGATCCTTTTAATGTGTTGTTGGATACTGTTTGCTAGTATTTTGTTGAGGATTTTTGCATCTATGTTCATCAGTGTTAGTGGTCTGTAATTTTCCTTTTTTTGTAATATCTTTGTCTGGTTTTGGTACCAGGGTGATGGTGGCCTCATAGAATGAGTTTGGGAATGTTCCTACCTCTGCAATTTTTTGGAGGAGTTTGAGAAGGATGGGCGTTAGCTCTTCTGTAAATGTTTGATAGAATTCACCTGTGAAGCCATCTGGTCCTGGACTTTTGCTTGTTGGAAGATTTTTAATCACAGTTTCAATTTCATTACTTGTGATTGGTCTGTTCATATTTTCTATTTCTTCTTGGTTCAGTCTTGGAAGGTTATACCTTTCTAAGAAATGGTCCATTTCTTCCAGGTTATCCATTTTATTGGCATAGAGTTGCTTGTAGTAGTCTCTTAGGATGCTTTGTATTTCTGCGATGTCTGTTGTAACTTCTCCTTTTTCATTTCTAATTTTATTGATTTGAGTCCTCTCCCTCGTTTTCTTGATGAGGCTGGCTAATGGTTTATCAATTTTATCTTCTCAAAGAACCAGCTTTTCGTTTTATTGATCTTTGCTATTGTTTTCTTTGTTTCTATTTCATTTATTTCTGCTCTGATCTTTATGATTTCTTTCCTTCTGCTAACTTTGGGTTTTGTTTGTTCTTCTTTCTCTAGTTCCTTTAGGTGTAAGGTTAGATTGTTTATTTGAGATTTTTTTTGCTTCTTGAGGTAGGCTTGTATAGCTATAAAGTTCCCTCTTAGAACTGCTTTTGCTGCATCCCATAGGTTTTGGATCGTCTCGTTTTCATTGTCATTTGTCTCTAGGTATTTTTTGATTTCCTCTTTGATTTCTTCCATGATCTCTTGGTTATTTAGTAACGTATTCTTTAGCCTCCATGTGTTTATGTTTTTTATGTTTTTTCTCCTGTAATTCATTTCTAATCTCATAGCATTGTGGTCAGAAAAGACGCTTGATATGATTTCAATTTTCTTAAATTTACTGAGGCTTGATTTGTGACCCAAGATGTGATCTATCTTGGAGAATGTTCCGTGTGCACTTGAGAAGAAAGTGTAATCTGCTGCTTTTGGATGGACTGTCCTATAAATATCAATTAAATCTATCTGGTCTATTGTGTCATTTAAAGCTTGTGTTTCCTTATTTATTTTCATTTTGGATGATCTGTCCATTGGTGTAAGTGAGGTGTTAAAGTCCCCCACTATTATTGTGTTACTGTCGATTTCCTCTTTTGTAGGTGTTAGCAGTTGCCTTATGTATTGAGGTGCTCCTGTGTTGGGTGCATATACATTTATAATTGTTATATCTTCTTCTTGGATTGATCCCTTGATCATTATGTAGTGTCCTTCCTTGTCTCTTGTAACATTCTTTATTTTAAAGTCTATTTTATCTGAGTATTGCTACTCCAGCTTTCTTTTGATTTCCGTTTGCATGGAATATCTTTTTCCATCCCCTCACTTTCAGTCTGTATGTGTCCCTAGGTCTGAAGTGAGTCTCTTTTAGACAGCATATATATGGGTCTTGTTTTTGTATCCATTCAGCAAGCCTGTGTCTTTTGATTGGAGCATTTAATGCATTCACATTTAAGGTAATTATCGATATGTACGTTCCTATGACCATTTTCTTAATTGTTTTGGGTTTGTTTTTGTAGGTCCTTTTCTTCTGTTGTGTTTCCCACTTAGAGAAGTTCCTTTAGCATTTTTTGTAGAGCTGATTTGATGGTGCTGAATTCTCTTAGCTTTTGCTTGTCTGTAAAGCTTTTGATTTCTCCATCGAATCTGAATGAGATCCTTGCTGGGTAGAGTAATCTTGGCTGTAGGTTCTTCCCTTTCATCACTTTAAGTGCATCATGCCACTTCCTTATGGCTTGTAGAGTTTTTGCTGAGAAATCGGCTGTTAACCTTATGGGAGTTCCCTTATATGTTATTTGTCGTTTTTCCCTTGCTGCTTTCAGTAATTTTTCTTTGTCTTTAATTTTTGCCAATTTGATTACTATGTGTCTTGGCGTTTTTCTCCTTGAGTTTATCCTGCATGGGACTCACTGCGCTTCCTGGACTTGGGTGGTTATTTCCTTTCCCATGTTAGGGAAGTTTTCGACTATAATCTCTTCACGTATTTTCTCAGGTCCTTTCTCTCTCTCTTCTCCTTCTGGGACCCCTATAATGCGAGTGTTGTTGCGTTTAATGTCGTCCCAGAGGTCTCTTAGGCTGTCTTCATTTCTTTTCATTCTTTTTTCTTTATTCAGTTCCACAGCAGTGATTTCCACCATTCTGTCTTTCAGGTCACTTATCCGTTCCTCTGCCTCAGTTATTCTGCTATTGATTCCTCTAGTGTAGTTTTCACTTCAGTTATTGTATTGTTCATCTCTGTTTGTTTGTTCTTTAATTCTTCTAGGTCTTTGTTAAACATTTCTTGCATCTTCTCAGTCTTTGCCTCCATTCTTTTTCTGAGGTCCTGCATCATAATCTTCACTATCATTATTCTGAATTCTTTTTCTGGAAGTTTGCCTATCTCCACTTCATTTAGTTGTTTTTCTGGGGTTTTCTCTTGTTTCTTCATCTGGTACATAGCCCTCTGCCTTTTCATCTTGTCTATCTTTCTGTGAATGTGGTTTTTGTTCCACAGGCTGCAGGATTGTAGTTCTTCTTGCTTCTGCTGTCTGCCCTCTGGTGAATGAGGCTATCTAAGAGGCTTGTGCAAGTTTGGCATGCAGATTCTTAACCACTGTGCCACCAGGAAAGCCCAATTTTTATTTTTTTAATTGAAAAGTTTTTCCAACTTTATTGAGATATAACTGAGAAATAACATTGTATAAGTTTCAGGTATATAATGTGATGATTTGATGCATGTATGTTTTATGAAATGATTACTACAGTAAGGTTAGTTTATCCATTGCCTCACATAATTAAATGTTTGTGTGTATGTGGTGAGAACATTTAAGATCTGTCTTAGCAACTTTCAAGTATATAATATGGCACTGTTAACCATAGTCACCATGTTCTATATTAGGTCCCCAGAACTTACTCACCTTATAACTGCAAGTTTGTACACTTTGACCAACATCTACCCATTTCCCTCACCCTCCAGTACCTAACAACCACCATTCTGCTGCTTCTGTGAGTTTTTTGTTTTAGATTCATCATATAAGTGAGATCATAGAGTGTTTGTCTTTCTCTGTCGGACTTATTTCACTTGGCATGATGTCCTCAAGGTCCAGCCCCTGTCACAGATGGTAGGAGATCCTTCTTTTTTATGGTTGAATAATATTCTTTTATATTTAGGTATATATGTATGTGTGTATATATATATACGTATGTATATATGTATGTATATGAGATAACATATTCTGCAAAGCAACTTGCCTAAAGCCACAGGATAACAACATGACAGTGCTGGACTATGAACTCATTTCTGCCTGACTCAAAAGGCTGGGCTTTTCATGCTCTTTCATGCAGACTGTCAGAAATGAAAAACAACTTCCTTTTTCTTTATTAAACTACATATTCCTAGAACGAAATTCTCCAAAGGTTTTTTTACCCCTTATGTGACATTGTAATACAATTGATTATTATAATATACCATCAACTTTTGGCACGTGGCTGGCTTAAAGTGGAATCTAACATGGACATACGTATCACCAAAGGAAATTTTAACAGGGAGAAAGTTTGCTACAGCCTACTGTATCCTATTTTCCTAACCTAAGCAAATCTTTATTTTAAACAATTTTAATATGAGCATAATTAACCTGGTTAGCAATGTTTAATAATTACACAGTGTTTGTTTTCACTAGGGTTGTAGCAAATAGAAAATATATGTTTCAAAAAATAGGATGAGGTATAATATTTTCCCTTTTTTAGTAGGATACAATTTGATGTAAAACGTTATGTGCTGTGCACTTGGGCAAAGAAGAAGCAGTGAAAGGGCGATAATTAAGAAATCACAGGTTTCCATTTTGTAAGATATTAAGTAACAGGAGTGGCTATTCATTACCTTTCAATTCTTCCATGTACTATCAGTTTCTTCCTCATGATACAAATATCTGTTGAATAAATTATGCCATAAATATTTGCTTACTTAAAGGCATTGTCTTTATTATGCACAATAAAAGTTCCTTATTTACTCTAATGATAGATTGAAAAGAGAACAATATCCTTAACTTTTTTTTTTAAATGGTGAAAGATCAGGAGAGCATGATACGAGTATCAGTGGCCATGCAGTCCATTTCCACCTTGTCTGTGGCTTTTACATCCAGAAAGGAATTTATCCCCCCTCCTGCCACATAACTGACCAACAACAGGCAAGATGGAAAAGCAGGGTACAACTCATTCCAGAAAATGAAAGTGTATCTTTATGTTTTCTTTATTAGAGGCTCCGGTACATATGTTATTGCCCTAGTTTCAATAGTTGGGGTCCAAGGTTTCAAGATGTATATTTCATTTTTCATAATATCGCTGAATGTCAGTGTGGAAATAATGCACACAATTAGAAGACACTGACTCAGATCTCACACTTTAGGTAACTCAAGTTATCTGGAGTTTTCTCAGTTATTAAAATGAAGACAATAATACTTTCTGGTTTCTCTATATCGTTAACCTCAAAAAAACCAAAGATTGTGAATGAGCTTTGAAAACTTTAGGAGGCTACACTAACACAGATATATAAGGCTCTCCTGATTTCTCTCTCCTAAAAACTACAGATTTGAGGGCAGGTTATTTCTTAAAGTCTCATTGATGCTAAAAAAAAATCCAAAAAGATCAAACATTGCTCCTGTTTATTTCTGTATGACAACTTATACCAATACAGGTAATTACAGCAATGGAAAAAAACCACATAATTTCTCCAAGGAAAGTTTATTTCACTGGAAGTAGCCATCACCAATAAGCAATAGGAAGCTTTTCTAGTGACTCTCATTTTTCAAATACATTTTTTTCATCTTAATAGATAAGATTGACTGAGCTTTAACTGAAGGCTATCACACAAGATAAACACCATTAAAGCTTTTTTTTTTCTTGGGTTCTTTGTACCTTTTTGGAACTCTCCTTCCTTCCTCTCTCCCTCCTACTCTTCTACAAATATTAGCTGAGTATCATTCTGTGATGCTTGTAATATTAGGGACTTATGTAAAGTGATCATTTAATTCTCACCAAAGTTTGAGTTTGATGATATGGTTTCCACTTTATAGTTGAGGAAACGTGTTCTGTGAAATGCAAGTTCCTGTAACCAAAATGTGGAAAAGCAGATTTTATGGGATGGAATAGTGTAAGGGTGAAAGCTGCTTCATAAAGTCAAAGGCTTGAATGAAGAGCCACAGAAACCAGATAATGCTGAGCCAGAGGGCATAATATTGGCCTCTTTGATGTGTGAATAAATAAGTTTGGCAATTTCCTAGATTTTTTTTTTTTTTGCGGTACGTGGGCCTCTCACTGTTGTGGCTTCTCCCGTTGCGGAGCACAGGCTTCGGATGCGCAGGCTCAGCCGCTCCGCAGCATGTGGGATCTTCCCGGACCGGGGCACGAACTCGTGTCCCCTGCATTGGCAGGCGGACTCTCAACCACTGCGCCACCAGGGAAGCCCCAATTTCCTAGATTTTGAAGGCATTAGTTACTCATTTGTCTGGAGTATTAGAATGAATTCTTTAGTAGAAGGCAACTGGCAAATGAGGGTCCTTGTCTAAAAACGTAAGATCTTAATAAAACCAATCATAAAATTGGCCTTGAAGGAGAGAGCATTGAAACAAGATCACAGTGGCCTGAGTGAAGTCCTAACAATAGGGAAGATCATGTACAAAGACATAGAGGTATGAAAAGGACATGTTGACTGGAATCTGGAATGTAAGAGTGTGTTTGTGTGGCTGTGTGTGTGTGAGAGAGATGTGTTTATGCGTATAGGTAAGTTTAGATGAGCCTGGAGAATTAACAAGCGTATGAATTTGACCAGATTTGCATTTTATAAAAATATACTTAAGAAGAGAGACTAATTTGGAAATCATTGCGTAAATAAGATACAGCAGTGAAATGGACTTAAGGTTGTGGTGAGAAATTTTAGATTAGAGGGCAATTCTAGGCATTGGCTTACAAAACTACATAGAAAAGACCTGGTTCTTCAGGCACACGATGCTCACAGGCAAACTTCATTTGAAATAGAATATTTGCACATAAATAGATATCCACTCCTATAAAGATGAAATATATACATATACTTCCATTTATAGATGAATTCCTTCATTAATGGAAACAGAAGTACACTTTAGGTCTGCACTATGAATTTTTCTAGCTACAAATTTTCCTGTCCCAGACAGTTTTAGCTGTTATTTTGGAAATGTAAAGGAGTTGCTTGATTTCTTAATTTAATGAGTGAATTTAAAATTGCTATTCATGAAATGCAAAGCATATGAATAGATTTGTGAGGATATTTGATGTTGCTATGTAGTTTTGATCACAAATGTCTATTTTGCAAACTACATTTGCCAGGGACTTGAAGCACCCTGCTGTTCTGTATCTGTGATATAGGATATGGAAATATTCCTTTGTGGTGAATTTTTATGAATATTGTAAAATTTTAAAATTATATTTAGTTGGGAGATATGATAAAATGGCATAACTCAAGTTTTACCTACAATTTAAGTAAGTAGTATTCAATCTGGTTTGGGGGGCTTGATGGAATTGTAAGAGGGGAGGTAATAATTTCATTATTAAGGAGAGTTAACATTGTTTTGACCATAGATTTCAATTTTTGGTTAACAAAATAATTGTAATTATTTCATTACAATCTTAATATAAGTGGAGCTATACAATTCTCTTTTTACTCAGCACTATTATTTTGAGATTCCTCCCATGCTGTAATGACTTAACTAGATCATTTTTTTTTTTTTTTTTGCGGTACGCAGGCCTCTCACTGTTGTGGTCTCTCCTGTTGCGGAGCACAGGCTCCGGACGCGCAGGCTCAGCGGCCATGGCTCACGGGCCCAGCCGCTCCGCGGCATGTGGGATCCTCCCGGACTGGGGCATGAACCCGCGTCCCCTGCATCGGCAGGCGGACTCTCAACCACTGCGCCACCAGGGAAGCCCAACTAGATCATTTTTTTTTAAGAGTAATTCTCCTTTTACTTATGGCTTCATTTTCGCCAGTAATTGATACAACAGTGTAATGTTCATAAAACTACAAAAATATGACAGGAGTATATATGAATGTTGGTCTCATAGTTGATAAAACATTGATGAACCTGAAGCAAAATTCAACTTCTTTAATAGATATAGGTATATTCACATTGTCTGTTTATTCTTGAATGAACTTGATTAGTTTGTGTATTTCAAGGAATATATCTATTTCATCTATCTTGTCAAAATTATAGTCAAAGTATTCATGTTACTTCTTGTTATCCTTTAGATAGCTGTGAAATCTGTAGAGTGATGTCACCTCTTTCATTGCTCATTTTAGCAGTCTTTTTTTTTTTACTAATTAGACTGGCTTGAGGTTAATATACTTTATTGGTCTTAAAGAATCAGCTTTCACCTTCATTGATTTATCTCTATTTTTTTCTGTCTTCTATTTGATTGAGTTCTCCTCCCAATTTTGTTCTACTCGTGACATCCATTTTGCTCTTATATATCTTATAAATTCCATACTACTTTAAAAAAATTGCCTTTCTTTAAATACTGAATCACCAATGATTTTAATATATAGGAAATCTTATTTATTTACCCATGTAGTTATCAATTTCACTACTCTTTATTCCTTTAGACACTTATTTCCATCTGGTATAATTTTCCTTCTGCCTAAATGAAGTTATTCAACTCTTTTGGGGGTACTTTATGTCTGCTGGTAATGAGTTTGTTCAACTTTTGTATGACTGAAAAAAATCCCTATTTTGCCTTGGTTTAAAGAGTTGTTTTCACTGTACATAGAATTCTAAGTTTACCAATTTTTTTTTCTTTCTTTAAGGAGGCTGTCTACTTTTTCCCAGTTGCTTTATTCAGATAAGAGGTCTGATTTCATCCTGATTTTTGTTTCTTTGTATGTAATGTGTCTTTTTTCCCTCTGGCTCCTTTAAAATTTTTCTGTTTATCACGGTTTTTGAACAATTTGTTTACGATATGACTTGTCCTTTTTTTTTAATGTTTCTTGTGCTTGAACTTTGTTGAAGTTCTTGGATTTGGGGACTTATAGTTTCCATTAAATTTGGGGAAAAGTTGCCATTATTTCTTCAAACATGTTTTCTGTTTTGCCTTCTCTCTCTTCTTTGGAGACTCCAATTTTATATATATATACATTAGATTGTTTGAAGTTTTCTTCAAACAGTTTACTGATGCTCTGCTCATTTTGAAAAAATTTTTCTTTTTGTTTGTGTTTTATTTTGGATAATATTTCTTGCTTAGTCTTCAAGTTCACTAATCTGCAGTGTCTAATATGTCATGGATGCTGTTCAATGTGTGTTTTTTTATTATCTTACACTTTGAATTTTTCATTTCTAGAAGTTTGATTTAGGACTTTAAAAAATATATTCCATGTCTCTAACTTAACGTTTTGAACTTTTTGAGTATAGTAATAAGAATTGTTCTATGGTCATTTCTGCTAATTCTAACATCTGTGTCGATTATGAGTTGGCTTTGATTGCTTCATTTCTTCGTTACAAGGGTGATTACTGCCTCTTTGCTTCCTTGATAATTTATTATTGGATGCCAGCCATTGTAAATTTTACCTTTTTGGGTGCTGGATAATTTTGTATTTTTACAAATATTTTTTACCTTTTTTTCTGGGATACTGTTAAGTTGCTTGGAAATGGTTTGATCCTTTTAGGTCCTTTTAAAGATTTGGTAGAAAGAAATATAGCAGTCTCCTGTTACATTATATGGCTAAATAATGTTGCTGTATTGTTCTTTTATAATATATGGTTAAATATTCCCCACCATTAAGGCAAGACCTTTCCATGTATATTGTCCATTGCCCTTTAATCTTGAGGTTTTACAGTCTGGCTCATAGGAAAAGTCAGTATTTCAGGCCCTATATGAGTATTAGGCACTGTTTTCTATAGTCCATTTAAGTGGTTCCTTTCCTGGCCTCTAGTAATGTAGTCACATACATAAGCTGATCAGTAATCAGCTGAACAGTTAGTGTGGAGGTGCAAGATTCTGTTCCCTCTCTGTGAATCGTTCTCCTCTCTGGTACTCTGTCTTGACAACTCTACCCACCTTGTTCTCTAGAGTCTCTCAGCCCTTTCTCCTTTATTTAGTGAGACTGCTGGTCTCTGCCTGGGATCCCCCTCCCTGAGCTGTGGCCTGGAAACTCAGGTAATGTGAAGCAATCATAAGGCTCACATCATTTATTTCCTGTCTCTCAGGAATGCGTCTCTGCTCCTTGACGTCCAGTGTCTTGCAAACTGTTGTCTTATTTCCCTACCCTTTTTTTTAGGTGTTCCAGAGGGTAACTCTGATCCCTGTTACTCTAGTTTGGCCAGAACAGAAAATGTAATTTACTTTTTCTTGCTTTGTCTCCACCAATTTGTCAATCTACCGTCTCAAAAGTCACCAATGACTTCCAAATCATCAAATATCGTCAGTCCCTGACTTACCATGGTTCGACTTTGTGATGGTGTGGAAGTAATACACATTCAGTAGAAACCATACTTCAGATTTTGAATTTTATCTTTTCCCAGGCTAGTGATATGTGGTATGATACTCTTTCGTGATGCTGGGCAGCAGGAGTGAGCTGCAGCTCCGAGTCAGCCACGCTATCATGAATGTGAACAACTGGTACACTTAAAGCCATTCTGTACCCATTAACTATTCTGTTTTTCACTTTCAGTGCAGTATTCAAGAAATTACATGAGATATTTAACTCTTTATTAAAAATAGGCTTTTTGTTAGATTATTTTGCCCAAATGTAGGCTAGTGTAAGTGTTCCAAGCCCGTTTAAGATAGGCTAGGCTAACAAGCTATGCGGTTCAGTAGGTTAGGTCTATGAAATGCATTTTCAATATATGATATTTTCAAGTTACAATGGATTTATCAGGATATTACCCCATCATAAGTTGAGGAAGATCTGTACCTTATTACATTCTTACTGATCTCCATCATTAGAAATTATAGCTCACACTTACATCATTGAAACAAAAGTTCTCGCTTAACATCCATACCATTCTATTTTTCTTTTCCCCCAATACTCATGATATTTATCTACTTTAAAATCCACGAAATAAATACCAAACTCCTTAGCATACAACATTAGGTGTTTTACAGGTTTGATGCAGCATAGCTCTTCTTTTGCCATAGCCAATAATACTCCAATACACAAATTACATATTAGATGTAATTCTTCAACCATGGCTGCAACTCGTATCTTTTCTTAAAATCCATTTTTTATTCATTTGTTTGCTCAACACATGTTTGTTAAGTTCCCATTTTGTGTCACAGTATGCTGTATCCTCAAACTATTGCAATTAAAGATACAAACATTATGTTTTCCTATAATAAAATTTCTACCAGTTCTTTGCCAGATGAAATAAATTTTGTCATATGAATTATTTCAAAGATTTTGTTCAAACTTCATCCTTGAAGTACATTCTTTCTGAGTAAGTTTTGAGTGGGGCAGGTAAAGATTGCAAATCAGTGAAATAGAATTAAGTGTGTCAGTACAACCAGGATGACCTAAGATTGGTGTGTCAGAAGCTAAAGTATGAAGCAAAGGAATAAAAATTTAGGTGAGGACTTCCCTGGTGGCGCAGTGGTTGAGAGTCCGCCTGCTGATGCAGGGGACGCGGGTTCGTGCCCCGGTCCCGGAAGATCCCACATGCCGCGGAGCGGCTGGACCCGTGAGCCATGGCCGCTGAGCCTGCGCGTCCGGAGCCTGTGCTCCGCAGCGGGAGAGGCCACAGCAGTGAGAGGCCCGCGTACCGCAAAAAAAAAAAAAAAAAAAAATTTAGGTGACCGTCATTCAATGGGAACTTGGTTTAGTCTAGTGACCATTGCGTGTACCTGTTATTATTATTATTATTATTATTCCCTGCAGTATGAATAACAGGCAGAAAATCTCCACTTAAGGTCAAGGACAATGTGACATTTTCATTTAAAGAAGAAAAGATGATTAGCAAATTGCCTACAGTTAATGGCCAGTTAGGAAAACATCTGATATTCAGATACCTTTGAAAGTTCACTATCTCCCCACTTTGTGATATGGCATATACTTTTTCCATATGATGAGAGATGTACAATTAAAATTACACCCATTATTACAATTATCAAGTGAAATGTAATGAATCAGCATCATGTGTTCCAAGTAATGTTTTCAGAGCCCACTTCACTCAAATGAAAAAGATCACATTACTGTATGAAAATCAAAATCTTCCAATTATCTGTCCTACTCTGGCCATGGAAGTCAATATCAGGAGATAAGGCTATTGAAAAGGAGTCTGCTGAGGTTGTTTAACATCTCTCAAAGCCATATTTCTGAAAAGTGATTATCGATGTAGGATCCCATCTGTTTGCTCAATTGCCCCATGTTTTGCTTCTTGAACTATTAGGGAGCATGTTAATGTTGTATCTTAAAGATAATCGTTACCATAATTTTGGTTTTTTATACCAACACACAATAAAAACATTTTTGACACCTTGTTGTCTAGTAAACCTTTTCAATATCAGATTATTCTACTAGCTTCCTCTTTTAGTTTTCATTTTGATTTTCCTTTTTTTTATCAACATGACATTGTTAATTCTCTATATGCTTGGCTTCTATGTGTCACTTCTCTCTCTTTTGATATTATCAAATATTTGTATATAATTATGTTTCCACTTAGTCATCTGCTTTTCCAAGTTTTCCACATTTAGTCTCCCTTGTTTAATATTTCTTTATAAATCATTCCAGGCATGCATCATTATGTTCATCTTCTCTGAACTTCAATTTCATCTAATTTTGCCCTTAATTTTCACTATGGAAGCACGCAAAGTTTGTTCTTCCTGAAATATCAAGAAAGTTCATATTTTATTACTTGAATAATCAAATGAAAAGAACATGACTATGAAATTTTAGATTCATTTCTGACCTAGCAAAAGGAAACACAACCAAGAAGCTGTGTTGTGTAAAGTTCAACTATATAGGAGAAAAGTATCAGCCATTATAGCATTGAAAGCATAATGTGAATAATCACAGACCAAAACTTTGTGAATTTTAGAAATTAAAGTGTTAAAAGATGAAGTTCAGCATTCAACTATCATGAGAGGCACAGATTCTTTCCTGTAATAATGTACTTTATATAGGGAAAAATACCAAAGTACAGACTCATTTCTGATTTCTTAAAGAGGAAACACCTTTTATCTTTTCAGAAATATAAGTCTGATACATGTTAGTTTTCCTTCATTTTCCTGGATCAGATTTTCAGTGTGTCTCACCACAAAAAAATGTATTATTCTCATGGTCTCTCTTACGTCAGGCTTGTACCGTCCACTTTCTACACTGATGGTAGAATATACTCTTCTTTTTTATAAATAACAGCTTTATTTTGATTATGATTCATGTGCCATACAATTAACACATTTAAAGTGAACAATTCAATGGCCTTTAGTATGTTCACTCAGTTGTGCAGCTATCACAACAATCAATTTTAGAATATTGTCATCATCCCCAGAAGAAATACTCTATCTATTAGTAGCCACTACCTTCTACCCCCATCTCCCTCAGCCCTTGGCAACCACAAATCTACTTTTTGTCCATAGATTTGCCATTCTGGACATGTCATATAAATGATTACATAGAATATATGGTCTTTTGTGGCTGGTTTATTTCACTTAGCATGATGTTTTCAAGGCTCATCCATGTTGTAGCATATATCAATACTTCATTTCTTTTTATTGCTAAATAGTATTCCATTGCATAGATATACAATATTTTATTTTTTCTACTGTGAATAAGGCTGCTATAAACATTTGCATATACTTTTTTTATGTGACATACATTTTCAGTTCTCTTGGGTGTATAACCAGGAATGGAATTTCTGGGTCATGTGGTGGTAACTCTATGTTTAACTTTTAGAGGAACTGTGAGATTATTTCAAAGCAGCTTTACCATTTTACATTCCCAATAGCAGTATATGAAGGTTCTAATTTCTTCACATCCTCACCATAACACTTGTTGTTATGTCTTTTTGATGATAACCATGTCAGGGTGTGTGAAGTGGTATCTCGTTGTATGTGTCCTTAGTTCTGAAGTGGGTCTCTTGTAGACAGTATATATATGGGTCTTGTTTTTGTATCCATTCAGCCAGTCTGTGTCTTTTGGTGGGAGCATTTAATCCATTTACATTTAAGGTAATTATCGATATGTATGTTCCTATTCCCATTTTCTTAATTGTTTTGGGTTTGTTATTGTAGGTCATTTCCTTCTCTTGTGTTTCTTTTTTTTTTTTTTTTTTTTCCGGTACGCGGGCCTCTCACTGTTGTGGCCTCTCCCGTTGCGGAGCACAGGCTCCGGACGCACAGGCTCAGCGGCCATGGCTCACGGGCCCAGCCGCTCCTCGGCATGTGGGATCTTCCCGGACCGGGGCACGAACCCGCATCCCCTGCATCGGCAGGCGGACTCTCAACCACTGCGCCACCAGGGAAGCCCTCTCTTGTGTTTCTTGCCTAGAGAAGTTCCTTTAGCATTTGTTGTAAAGCTGGTTTGGTGGTGCTGAACTCTCTCAGCTTTTGCTTGTCTGTAAAGGTTTTAATTTCTCCATCAAATCTGAATGAGATCCTTGCTGGGTAGAGTAATCTTGGTTGTAGGTTTTTCTCCTTCATCACTTTAAATATGTCCTGCCAGTCCCTTCTGGTTTGCAGTTTCTGCTGAAAGATCAGCTGTTAACCTTATGGGGATTCCCTTGTGTGTTATTTTTCCCTTGCTGCTTTTAATATGTTTTCTTTGTGTTTAATTTTTGATAGTTTGATTAATATATGTTTTGGCATGTTTCTCCTTGGATTTATCCTGTATGGGACTCTCTGTGCTTCCCGGACTTGATTAACTATTTCCTTTCCCATATTAGGGAAGTTTTCAACTATAATCTCTTCAAATATTTTCTCAGTCCCTTTCTTTTTCTCTTCTTCTTCTAGAACCCCTATAATTCGAATGTTGGTGCATTTAATGTTGTCCCAGAGGTCTCTGAGACTGTCCTCAGTTCTCTTCATTCTTTTTTCATTATTCTCCTCTGCAATAGTTATTTCCACTAGTTTATCTTCCAGGTCACTTATCCGTTCTCCTGCCTAAGTTATACTGCCTATTGATCCGTTCTAGAGTATTTTTAATTTCACTTATTGTGTTGTTCATCGTTGCTTGTTTCCTCTTTAGTTCTTCTAGGTCCTGTTAAATGTTTCTTGCATTTTCTCTATTTTATTTCCAGGACTTTGGATCATCTTTTCTATCATTATTCTGAATTCTTTTTCAGGTAGACTGCCTATTTCCTCTTCATTTGTTAGGTCTAGTGGGTTTTTATCTTGCTCCTTCATCTGCTGTGTGTTTTTCTGTCTTCTCATTTTGCTTATCTTGCTGTGTTTGGGGTCTCCTTTTTGCAGGCTGCAGGTTCATAGTTCCCATTGTTTTTGGTGTCTGCCCCCAGTGGCTAAAGTTGGTTCAGTGGGTTTTGTAGGCTTCCTGGTGGAGGGGACTAGTGCCTGTGTTCTGGTGGATGAGGCTAGATCTTGTCTTTCTGGTGGGCAGGTCCACGTCTGGTGCGGTGTTTTGCGGTGTCTGTGGCCTTATTATGATTTTAGGCAACCTCTCTGATAACGGGTGGGGCTGTGTTCCTGTCTTGCTAGTTGTTTGGCATAGCGTGTCCAGCACTGTAGCTTGCTGGTCGTTGAATGAAGCTGGGTCTTGGTGTTGAGATAGAGATCTCTGGGAGATTTTTGCCGTTTGATATTATGTGGAGCTGGGAGGTCTCTTGTGGACCAGTGTCCTGAAGTTGGCTCTCCCACCTCAGAGGCACAGCCCTGACGCCTGGCTGGAGCACCAAGAGCCTTTCATCCACATGGCTTATCATAAAAGGGAGAAAAAGTAGAAAGAAAGAAAGAAAGAAAGAAAGAAAGAAAGAAAGAAA
The DNA here is from genome assembly GCF_039906515.1 of Pseudorca crassidens. Classification (NCBI taxonomy): domain Eukaryota; kingdom Metazoa; phylum Chordata; class Mammalia; order Artiodactyla; family Delphinidae; genus Pseudorca; species Pseudorca crassidens. Next base: position 103,055,218 of record NC_090317.1, read on the forward strand.
GAAAGAAAGAGGATAAAATAAAGTAAGATAAAATGAAATAAAGTTATTAAAATAAAAAATAATTATTAAGGAAACAAATTTCTTTAAAAAGTAAAAAAACAACAACAAAATAGGACGGACAGAACCCAAGGACAAATGGTGAAAGCAAAGCTTTACAGAGAAAATCTCACACAGAAGAATACACATACTCACTCAGGAAAAGGGGAAAAAATAAAATATCTTGCTCCCAAAGTCCACCGCCTCAATTTTGGGATGATTTGTTGTCTATTCAGGTATTCCACAGATGCAGGGTACATCAAGTTGATTGTGGAGATTTAATCCGCTGCTCCTGAGGCTGCTGGGAGACATTTCCCTTTCTCTTCTTTGTTCGCACAGTTCCCGGGGTTCAGCTTTGGATTTGGCCCCGCCTCTGCGTGTAGGTCGCCTGAGGGCGTCTGTTCCTCACTTTGACAGGACGGGGTTAAAGGAGCAGCTGATTCGGGGGCTCTGGCTCACTCAGGCCGAGGGGGAGGGAGAGGTACGGATGTGGGGCGAGCCTCCTGCGGCAGAGGCCGGCATGACATTGCAGCAGCCTGATGCACCCTGTGCGTTCTCCCGGGGAAGTTGTCCCTGGATCACGGGACCCTGGCAGTGGTGGGCTGCACAGGCTCCCGGGAGGGGAGGTGTGGATAGTGAGCTGTGCTTGCACACAGGCTTCTTGGTGGCTGCAGCAGCAGCCTTAGTGTCTCATGCCCGTTTCTGGGGTCCGCGCTGTTAGCCGCGGCTCACGCCTGTCTCTGGAGCTCCTTTAAGCAGTGCTCTTAATCCCCTCTCCTCGTGCACCAGGAAACAAAGAGGGAAGAAAAAGTCTCTTGCGTCTTCGGCAGCTCCAGACTTTTCCCCGGACTCCCTCCCGGCTAGCCGTGGTGCACTAACCCCTTCAGGCTGTGTTCACACCACCAACCCCAGTCCTCTCCCGGGGATCTGACCGAAGCCCCGAGCCTCAGCTCCCAGCCCCGCCCGCCACGGCGGGTGAGCAGACAAGCCTCTCGGGCTGGTGAATGGTGGTGGGTACCGGTCCTCTGTGCGGGAATCTCTCCGCTTTGCGCTCAGCACCCCTGTTGCTGTGCTCTCCTCCGTGGCTCCGAAGCTTCCCCACTCCGCCACCCTCAGTCTCCGCCCGCGAAGGGGCTTCCTAGTGTGTGGAAACCTTTCCTCATTCACAGCTCCCTCCCACTGGTGCAGGTTCTGTCCCTATTCTTTTGTCTCTGTTTTTTCTTTTTTCTTTTGGCCCTACCCGGGTACGTGGGGAGTTTCTTGCCTTTTGGGCGGTCTGAGGTCTTCTGCCAGCGATCAGTGGGTGTTCTATAGGAGCAGTTCCACCGGTAGATGTATTTCTGATGTATCTGTGGGGAGGAAGGTGATCTCCGCGTGTTACTCTTCCGCCATCTTCCTGAACTCCTCCAAGCTATGTTTCTTGCTGACAAATTTTGCCACAGAGATAGTATGAATTTTACTAGTAAACTCAGGTAGAATAAAATTTGTTTACATTCATTATTTTAATTAAACCAACACACATATTTTAATTAAGCTAACAAACTTAAACTAGGTTTTATTTACTGAAGATTATCCCAGATTAACACTTGGGTTAGTTTCTATATTTCTGAGAGTTTTAGAAGACCCAATTTTTTCATGCACTTGACCTTCAACCCAACTAAATAGAACTCTTTTACAAATTAATTTTGGCAATACCATCCTAAGGTAGAAAAATACCACACATATACAATGTACATATATAGACACACATAAACATACAGACAGATGCAATCAGAGACCTTATAACTGTAGTTTTAAAATTTTAGCTATGATTAAGGTACAGTAATATAAAACTCACTAGTTTATAAATGAACAGGTGGATCCAAATTTTGTTTTGGCAGTTGGAATAAGTGAAGTTCACCTGCTCAGATGGCTAAAGCTTTTTATTAATATTTGTTGAGAGGACATTTAAGATTATTTGCCCAATTTCCAATTACCATCCCCCCCCTTTTTTCTGATGAAAAACATCTCCCTACAGTTTGCATTTTAAGGAATGGCTCTTAAGTCAATAGAGGAGATGGAGGTAGAAAATCTACATCATAGAGAAAGTATCCAAGTTTTCTCCAAGATGGAGTTTTTCAGGCATATTTGCCTGTTTTCAGAGGTCCAGGGTAATTACTATTTAAAATTTTCTTTTTCTTAAGTTCTGTCTCCAATGTCCTGGTTTTTAACAATATCTACAAGCATTTTGAGATGAATAGGGGAGGTTTGGAGATTGGTAAAATATTTGGTGGAATTTGATTTGCTTCTAGAGCCACATTTCTGTTTTTTTAGAGATTTGTAAGACAAAGATTATTGTTTCCAATTCCCCAAAGACCTGGATAACAGCCTGACTATCAAGGGACTGATGTGCCCATCCAACTAAACTTGCTTCTTTATATCAGGGAGATTTCCAGCTAAGATGAAAATCAAAAGATTTCTAGAGCTTGAGGGTTTAATGCAGTACGCCTTCAAAAAGTCTGTCTAAAGCTTTTAACAAAGACCTTTCTGAGTACAAAATTCAACCTCAGACCAATTCACCTTAGGGGGAAAACCTGTACTATTGCTTCTACTGGCCCGTAAACATTGGCCTCCAGGTGATCCATTTCCTGATCAGTTGTAGGAGAGCCTGGGAGAACTTCTGCCCATCTGTTTCTTCTGCAGCGGGGAGGTGTTCCTCAGGGGACTGCCTGGCTTGTCTGATAGCTATAGTATAATCAAGGGTGAGAAGAACATCCCTTAACAGCCAATCTAGGTTGCTGTGAGTGTGGTTGTGAATGGCCACTAAGCTTTCCATTCCTCTCTAAATTTCATAAGATGTTCTGAAAGTTGAGGTAAAAGGCTTTACAACTTAGAAGATCTGCTGCTGTCTGGGGGACATGAATTTTTTGTGGTGTGCGTCCTGGATACAACTACAGAGGCATTGCATAGGAAGGCCTAAAGCTGGCAGAGCCTGTTTACAGAGCCCTGGAAAGTGGAAGGGATCATAAGGGATGGAAAAATGATCCCTACCATCTGTCTCTGGTACTTCTGCTGAATTCAATTCCTTGCTTTTAGTATTTTAATGCGTAATCTGTATACCCCAGGCCTAGAGGTTAGGCCAGAGTGCTCTCTGTAAATCTTGTAAAGAAAGGGAAGTCAAAACAGGCAACTTGATGTTTAAGGGATTTGGGGGGAAGTTGGAGGAATCTGGGGACCTAAGGGAATTCACTGAGGTGATGGAGTTGGATTTTGAGAGGTAGGGTTTAGACCAGAGGCCCAGAGAGCCAAAAGATCTGGAGGGTCTGGGACAGGGAGTTGGGGGTAAAGGAATGTATAAGAGGATGAAAAAGGGGAATTTATGTCAGGTGTAGATATTATTTTTGTTCTGAGTCTAATTTCTGTTCTCTCATCTTATTAAGGGAGTCCCTATCAATAGCCATTACACTTAAATATAGCCAATTTGAAGCTCCCATTATCTGGCAATTAACAGGTAGAATCTTATATTAATCTCAATATCACAACAAACCAATAAGACTTTTTATGGCTTAACCATGGATGCAAGAGATGTCCCAAAGGAGACTGCAAAGATGCAGCCCTAACAATATCGAGAATGAGACAATGAAGGTTGAGATTACAAAAGCCCCTTGTGGATCAGGGCCCCTTGTGACAGACTCCCCTGAGAGCTGGCATAGTCAGACAAAGAGATGCCAGTTGCAAGCCCAGATTGTTACCAGTGATTCTGATCAACTGGCTACCGCACTTGGAATCCCAGTCTTTTCAACTGGAAATGCACACAAGTGTAGCTGCCTTCCAGGTGGTGGGGACTAGAGGTGATATTCTCACTGGTCATAAAGCTAAGCTCTTAAGCATAGAACAACACAAAAGGAAAACCTCCTCCACTTCTTTTTTTTTTTCATGTACACATTAATGGCTTCAGCTAAGCCTTGGGTCTCTTGGAGCCAAACTGATACCTAAGAGGGATGTGCCACTGGATTGGGGATTGTGGTATTTTACCATGTACCTCATGGCATGAAATTTTCTTGAGGTTGGTGGTGACCTAGTCAATTTAACCCATTCATTACCAACTTATCCTAACCTGGGGGTCTTTGAGTTAGGTTGCGAGTGCTCTAACAGCTTTTAAGTGCTCGACTGTGCCCACCAATTTTGTGGCTTGCTTCTGAAATTCTCATTAGTAAATAGCCTTTACCTCATGTGCACATTAACTCACAGTGCCGGTTTGGTGAGAACTGTGAACTCACCAGTCTGTGAGGCAGGCTCAAATGACAGGCTTATAGGACTTTTGCCTCTGTTATACACTGTGGTTTTCATCATTATGGCAAATGACACAAAAGACATAAACAAAGAAAAGAAACAATAGGAAAAGAATCAATAGAAAACAAGAGTACTCATCAAATTTTTACCAGAGTAGGTATTCCTAAGTAACGAATTCACCCAAATATTTTCTCCTGCTAATCTAAATCTAGAAAAAGAAAAGGACTCTCACCACCTTCACTTCCATCAGACCCTGCAGGCAGAGATCTGGGAGACTGACATGAGATTTCTTCTTTTGGCTTTTGTCAGAGGTCCCAGGTTCTCTCAGCTGCAGCAGCCACAGAGTGAGTAGTGTCCAGCCAGTGAAGGTCTCTTCATGGTTGCCAACTCAAGTGGAAAAATTTTCCTACTACCCTTCTACGTTCTTTGGCTGGTCTAATAATCAAATTGACCTAAGACATTAACAGGAGAAAAACAAATTTAATTTTATATGTATGGGAGTCCCATAAAAATAAGAGACCCAAAAGGCAGCCAGGTAATTGAAGCTTATATAACATCCTGAGCTAAGGAAAGAGGTAGGGGTCTGGGGTACAAAGGGAAAGAAGGCCATTCACAGGAAGGAAGAGATGTTTTGAAAACAAAGTTTGCCCTGTTACGCAAATAAGTCTCTTAGGTAAAAAGTTATCTCTGGTAGTAGCTTTTTTCCTGGTACAGGCTCCCTTTCCAATGTAAATTTAAGCTGTTGAGGGGGAGGTAAAGGGCTTTTCCTGAATCTGATGTATTTTGATTATCTTTCGCTCAAAATAATCCTTATGCCAAAGAGACATATTTTGGGGTAGAAAAATGTGTTCCCCTTTAATCCTCCTATAATAAAATACAGAGTAACAGGAATAAAAACAGAATTTTTAAAATAAATTTATTTATTTTATTTTATTTATTTTTGGCCACATTGGGTCTTTGTTGCTGCATGCGGGCTTTCTCTAGTTGTGGTGAGTTGGGGATACTCTTTGTTGTAGTGCGCGGGTTCTCATTGCGGTGGCTTCTCTTGTGGCGGAGCACAGGCTCTAGGCATGCGGGCTTCAGTAGTTGTGGCTCGCAGGCTCTAGAGCGCAGGTTCAGTAGTTGTGGCGCACAGGCTTAGTTGCCCCACAGCATGTGGGATCTTCCCGAACCAGGGCTCGAACCCATGTGCCCTGCATTGGCAGGTGGATTCTTAACCACTGAGCCACCAGGGAAGCCCCTGTTGCTGAATTTTTAAATTCTTTATATTGGATTTCAAACTACAAAAGAAAATAGGCTCTGGTTCAAGATGTTTGTGAATGTAAGCGTATGTAGCCATTACCTTTGCCTCTCAAGAACCTATCATAATAATGGTGAAATCTGAAATAAAGGGAAGCCCACTACTATAATATGCAAGGAGGGGGCTTCAGCTTCTGAGGTATATATGTGCCCCGCAGAACTCCTGAGTAACTCAGGACGGCAAGAGGGAGAAGTAGACTGAAAATCTATGTGGGGCAGAGTTACTTCACCTACACCTTTTTCTCCCAAGCAAAAAGCCTAACAGAAAGGCATTTAACCACCCTCTTACCAATTCTTTCTTTTAAAAAGGAGCCTTTTAAAAAAGGTATGTAAAGACTGTTTCCAGGTGATCTATAATGGCCAGTATGTTTGTTACAGTTCCTGCCAAAGACTTATTCTTTCAACATTTGTAGGTTTTTAGAATAGTGGCAGGTCTCCATCTGTTCGTGGTAAAACTAAGCCTTTCAGGTTCTTTCCTAGTCCATGAATTATTCCTATTTCTCCCAGGATTTATTTTTCTATTTTTAATATTTATCTTATTCTCTCTTATGTCATGCCTATGTCAAATATCTCAACAAATATTTATGGAATATCTACTTTAGGCAAGGCAGTATTTTGGGTGCTATGACTATTGTAGTGAAAATTACAAAACGTTTGCTTTCCTAGGAGTTTACATTCTTCTTAACATCTAGAGATATTTTGTTTTCTCTTCATATTTACGAATGAAGACCGTGAGCTCTGTGTTTATGATTATCTTTACACCTCTCATTTTTCTGTCTTGATTATCTTTGCTATCTTCTTTATGTCTGTCTACTTTATAATTGCTCGTGTTCCAAAGGATTCCATCCATCTCCCTCCACTACTACCATGGAACATACTTTCGCAGGCAATACCTCATACTTCTTTGACTTCAGCCTGGCATCTTTATCCTAATTTTAGAAGCATACTTGATATTCCGTGATAGCTAGATGAACATTGCCACTAAAATATCACTCTGACATCTCAAATCTCAGAGATTCCAGCTGAATTGTCACCTATTCCTCTACTATGACAAACAAGTTATATTGCATTTCCTATATCAGTGGAACTTCTCACCATCTACTCAGTCACCTAAACCAGAAACTTAAGGTCATCTTTAAATTATCCAAGCAGCCATCAAATTTTATTGTGCTTCTTTAATACTATTTGAATCTATGTGCATCCATATCTCAACTGTCTCACCATTATTTCAGGACTTTATACTTTTTTCTTCCAGTTAATGCCATAACTCCATAAGTGGGACAATCTAAATTTTGACAATCTGTTCATATCCCTGCTAGTATGACCACTCTAAAAATTGAAAAATTTTATTCCTATTAGAAAAATCATGTTGACTGTGCATTGCTTAGAAGATCAAGTTCAACTCTTCAGCCTGATACACAATACCACTTGTTACCTCTTTGGCCTCATCTCTTCATTTTTTGCTAATGTACTTACATCTCTTCCTCTTCTACCCCAGAGTATGATGATTCATACTTACTGTTTACTGAGCCCTAAATTTTCAATGCATCTTTACTGTTGCATGCAGTGTTTATTTTGCTTAGAATAAAATTAATGAATTCATTTCATTGGCTAATTGCTAGTAGTCCTGTAAGATACAACTCAGATATAACCCAGCTTTAAGGAGTTTTGAATTATTAGTGTAGATTTCTCCTCCTAGATCATTCCATTATATCCCGTATCTGAATCTGTGTCAGGGCATCCCTCACACAGAGTGTTACTGTATGTTTATTCATCTGCCTTCTTTAAAATTTAATACATTTCTTAATGATAAGTGCTGTACTTCTTAACTATAACCCCAGCACCCAGCATTGGGCATGGCACATTCTTGGTCAGTGTTGAATGCCTGAAATAGTGATTTAGAAAAGCGTTGGCAGATATTATAACTTAATAGGCAAGAAACCCTATACAAATATGTTAAGTAAGTGAGAGAGATCTAGGTTGAAATAGATCAAATCCAGGATGGTAGGTAACAGTATCAAAATAGGTTTTCTTTGGAGAATAAAGGGTGAAAAATAAGTCTGGGATGCTCACAGTGGCCAAAAATTCTGAAGGTGTGTGTGTGTGTGTGTGTATATGCCAGTAACTGTTCTAGTTCTTAGAAATGTAGTAGTAATTTAAAAAAAAAAAGAAAGATCTTTTGGAGCTTCTATTTTGGGATAGGAATGGGGAAGAAAACAAGCACAAGATAAATAAAAAATGTTTTAGATAGTCACAAGTGCTACTAAAGAAAAAAAAATACACTGCCAGAATAGAAGATGACAAGGCCAGGGGTGGTAGATAACTGTGTTGTGACTAGTGATGTCAGAATGGATAACCCAGAACCCAGAGTTGGCTTATAATTAGTGTCTGTCCTCTACGAATGGTGGATGAGAGAAAAAGGAATTTCCCCAAAATGCTTTTCCAAATCCCCACATTTTTGCAGTGATGTTAAAGATGCTGGCTTGATGATTAAAAATGGAGAGTTTTGAATATCACACAAAGGAGAACCTCTTATTTCATAGTGAAGAAGCCTGAGTTAGGATGGTAAAGAATTTTCAAATCTTAAATGAAGTCACAGAAAAGAAATACAGTTCACATTTCCATTCGAAATTCTCATACCAGGAAACTTCTCATTGAAGGGAGCATACATTCACCTCTCAAATAATGAAAAGACATGAAATGTTTGGTTAATTGTAGTAAAGAAGATACTGAAGATCTCAAAGTATTGTATATTGATAACATGTAATATTACTTAACAGAAACATCACATTTCTTTGTGAACTTTCCAGTACAGGCATTGTTTTGATGTTCATGTTGTTAAATGCTCAGGCTTGTTTGCACTTACAAAAGAATCTTTATACTTAATTCTTCATGGAATATTGAGAGCACAACTTATTTTCATGGTTAGCCAAAAAAGATAGACTTTATATTGCTATCAAAAACTTATCCACAGGCTATAACTACTTTCAAAAAGAATTTGTTATTCAGATAAGGGTTTTTTTTTGGAACTAGGCCAAAATAAACAAATATTTTAAAAACTACAAAGAAAATACAGAGAAAATTCTTAAGATGGAAATATCTATGCTCACAATCACAGTGATGCTGTGTATTTAAACTGATATACTGTAATGTAAAAAACGTATCAGGTTGAGCTCAGAAGATTCAGGTACAAATGTTCTCAATTTCTGATTTGTCAGGGCAGATAGAGAGGAATATGATTTGGAAGAGCAATATAATACTCAGCAATCGCTTTGAGACAAAAATAAGTGGCTATATAGTTTCAAAGTCAGAGTGTTAAATTGGGTTTATGATATAAGCAGCATACACTGTAGAATGAGATAAGGTGATGTGAAGTAAAGTTAGAGCGATAAGATATTGGTGGTTGTTCAAACACGAAGGATACTGTCTTCTAGGAGCTTCAGTAGCAGGAATTAGGGATTCCATTCTTGGGAAAAATGGTAGAATATAATGTCATAGTGGGCCTAGAACCAAGACATTAAGGCATTTACTTGTCTAGGACTCATTATAATCATTTTCTAGGTACAGGATGGGTCCCAGATGAGAAGTTGTATTAGTTTTCTGTTGCTGCATAAGAAATTAGTACAACTGTAATGGCTTAAAACAGCATCCCTTTATTAGCTCACAGTTCTATAGGTTGGGATACTGGCATGGAGTGACTAGGTTCTGTGTTCAAGGTCTTAAAGGTCTGAAATCAGCATTTTTAAACCCTTGTCAGATAATTCTAACATCTAATTCATCCTGGGTTGGCATCATCTGTCACATCTTATTCAAGCTGTCATGTATCTGATTCTTGGTATAAGTAGTGATATTTTATTGTCTTTTGGACATTTTGGCTATTATGTTAGGATACTTTGGTCCCTATTTAAAGTGTTTGTTTTTTTTTTTTAATTTTTAGCAGGCATTCACTCTTTATAGGTTTGGCACACAGTTCCTGTACTTTTATGGACTGTGGTTCCATGATAACCTAATTTTCAGAACCTTTGTTGTACTCTGTTGGTCTGTTTATCTTGTGCAGGTGGGGTTACCTCTGGTCCCTTCTCATGCTGCTTATGGGGTCTGAAGTAGCTTCCCCAGGATACGGCACTTGGTGCTTCTGGTGAGGGAAGGGAATCTCTGGAACACTTGATGAAGAGTCCTTCCTGGGCCAGGCACTTGTGACAGGGTCTCCCTGGACTGTAAGGAATGGAGGGTGCTTACCAGGTTGAGAGGTTTCTGTGGAGGGATCTCCATTGCTGGTACCAGCAAGTTGCCTGATGTTTCTGGGTAGGGGAGAGGAGTCTCAGGCCCATCTGAGGAGAACATTTTCCAGGTGGGAGCTTTTTGTGGTAGGATCACTTTTGCTGGTACCCTTAGCCACTGATGTGTCTGGGTGGTGAAGGGGGATCTCAGGCCCAGTGGGGAAGGAAAGCACTTTCCCTGGTCATTTATTGTCATCAGGGCTTCCAATTGTTCCTCCTTGCAGGTTCTGCAAGGCTCACCTGGTGTTTGGGGGATTCCCATTTGATGTGATGGAGGAAGAGCCTTTTTGAGCCACTTCCTGTTACTAAATTGGAATTAGGAAATGCTGGGCCTGGATCACATTTTTTTGTTGGTAGAGGGTCATAAGGTGCCCTGCCATGAGGTTGTTCATCCATTCTGAGGGTCCCTAGGCAATTCACCTTCTTTAGACCTTTCAGAGATCTCCTTTGGTTGTCTCATATTATTTCCAGGATATATAGTTGTGCGTATAAAGGGGGAACAGGAAGAGGGAAGTATAAACCATCTTATCTGGATTAGAAGTCTTCTCTGTGCCTTTTAATGCTCACCTGATTAGGTCAGGCTGACTCTGGATAATCTCCCAATCAACTGTGCTATATATCATAATCTAATAATGGGAATGATATTCCATCACATTCACAAGTCTCATACTCAAGGGGAGGGGCTAGGATCATTGGGATCAAGGGAAGGATCATTGGGCATCATCTTAGAATTCTGTCGACCACAGAAGGTGCATGTGAATGTACTGAAGCATTAATTAAGCAATTATCATCCTTTGGAAGGTTTTAATCTGTTAGGATAGTATGAAAGCCAACTACTGTTATAATTATTCTACTCACTTTAAATGAAGTATATCTGATATAAAAAATACTTCACAAAAATCAGAATATTCAAACAACTTTCAGAAGTTAATGTAAATTTCAGAGGTTTGATCCAAGCCTTCATTTCTGGCCATGCAGATATCTTCTGTGTGAAAAATATGCTACCTCAAAGATGTTTTAAAAAACTTCACCACCACTCCCCATTTATATTTTGTAGTTATGTGCAAATACTGTGGCTGCCAGCAATTCAAATAGAAAATAAAGGTCAGTGATGTTTCTGACTTTAACTTTTTAGAGGTTTATACTTAACACTGCCTACATTTGTATAGGTTGCACGTTGCACAAAATTTCTGATTATTGCTTTAGGTTATAATACAATGTACTCTCACCTATACCAGGATTGAAAATTTTAAGTAAAATTTTCTGGACTGGCCAATACAACCCCCCAAAAATAGTTTCCAGGCTGAATTAGGAGAAAAATCCTTCACTATGTTTAGGTTTGAAGGAAGCATGACCTAAATTTTGATTTCAAATACTCAGGGTTTTGGGTGATGGTTTTACTGGGGACAATTAGAATTGAACTATGTAGACATGTTTTTTTGAAGCCAAGTTTTACCTTTAAGGCTTTCATATTGCAGCTTGTGAGGCTCCAAGCAGCAATTGGGTACTTTGGGTCATTCACACAAGGATTAAGAGTCATATATAAACCATAAAACCCTTTATAAGAAATCAGAATCTGTTTTAAAAATTAATTGTATGAACTAAACATATATAGAAAGAAATTGAAGCTTGAATATATTTAAGAAGCAAAAATTAAAGACATACCTATAACTGCCCTTTTTCCTTAGTTGTTTATAATCACAGCAAATCAAAGTGTGACGTGTTTAAGAGAAAGGTAATTAAGTTCTAAGGCTTTGTCATCTTATCACTTTTAAAAATACAAGATCTGAGTAGATGAAAGGAAAATAGAGAGGGTTGTTAAACAGCTGAGTCATAGAGTGGAATAGAGAACAAGCGGAAGAGGCAAGAAAGCATACACAGACTGGGTTTGAAGAGAGTTGGGAATACTGGTTGTGGTAGATGGTCTCTGATTTGCTTACCGGATCTACTCGCCATCCTTCCTAACCCTGCTCCGTGATTCCAGGAGGCTGACCTTTATCAGCTTCATCGACCAGTCTCTCTGTGTCTTCAGGTTGGGTTTGGCTAATATGAACTACTGACAAGAGATTAGAAGTCAGGAGGAAAGAAGGTAAGGGTATTTATTTCCATGATCTGCCCCCTTCCAAACTTTAGGTTGGCAGTGGATGCGATTTTCTAAGGTTACATCTCTTGTTGGGTGGACTTCTACTACAACTCTAAGACATTCTGGGTTGCAGGAACTGCTATCTCTCTATGCCCCTTCAAACCTAGTGGTTATAATACTGGCTTTTCACAGTTGCTAGCCTCAGGGTACTTCATCATCTCTTGGTTTCCCTTCATTCTTTACACACTTTAGTCTCTTCATTAAATGCTATTCCATCACTCTTTTAAAGTGTCCCATCAGTTTTAAGCTAGAACTGACTGATACATTGGTAGTGGGGAATAGGAGAAACTTTAAGGTAGTGTTAGGGAGGTGGGATAAACTGCTGTGGAGAGAGATAGGAAGAGAAGGGTTTCAAAGCTTTTTATGGCATTCTATGAATGTAACATGACTTCTTTATGTGAATGACTCTAATATAGTCTTAAATTGCTTCTTTTTTTGTGTGTGTGTGTGGTTCGTGGGCCTCTCACTGTTGTGGCCTCTCCCATTGCGGAGCACAGGCTCTGGACGTGCAAGCTCAGCGGCCATGGCTCACGGGCCCAGCCGCTCCACGGCATGTGGGATCTTCTTGGACCGGGGCACGAACCCGTGTGCCCTGCATCGGCAGGCATACTCTCAACCACTGCACCACCAGGGAAGCCCTATAACACTTATATTGCTGAGAATTCAGATCTCAATTAGAATTTTCACTCTCATTGGAATCCACTACTTGCTCACGACAAATAGGACAGGTAGAGTGCTCAGACAGCCAGCGGTCAATGCAGTGAATGTGATATTCATGGGAGCAAGGTAGGATGCGAAGCTTGCTGTTTTCTGTGTACTCTGTAATGCAAATGCTACAGGCTTTTAATGCATCATTTTCACCAAAAGATCTTACAGCCAAGTTGTCAATCTGTGCTTTGGTGAGTCCTGTAGTTGGGTACAGATTATCTCCACTTAAGAGGAAAAACTGTTGCAGATTATAGGAGGGCCCAGAGTCACTTTCATTAAATATTACTGGGGTCATTCGTCTACTCCCTTGCGTGGTCTCTGATGATACGTCTGATGATAAGTTTCTTTCTTCACTGCCTTCAAACATCAGTGAGCTAATTCCTGAATTTTCATCACTTGAGCTGGAACTGGAAATAGGACTGGAACTGGAAATAGGACTGGAACTGGAAATAGGACTGAAACTGGAAATAGGACTAGAACTGGAACTAAACGTACAATTGGGTCTTGAATGACAAATCAGTGTGGAACTTGAATGGGTATCATAGCTAGGATTTGAATCACAACAAAATCTACCACTACTACTACCATTAGGACCATCTCTTCTATTTGGTGACTCTGGCCATTCCATGTTTTGACTTGGAGGTGAGACACTGTGCTCTAAATTACCGTTAATGTCCATAAGGTTACTTGAGTTACTAAATTCTGTCATTGTCTGCCTTAACATGCTCTGAATTGGAACAGATGTTGTATCATTTAAGCTAGTATTTAAAATTTTACAAACGGGATTTCTGATGGTATTGACATAAGCTCTCACATCTGCCTGCTCAGAATGTGAATACATACGCCTCAGTCCTCATTCACTTTCAGAAGTGACAGTGTTGTTTGGTGTCTCAGATGTTAACTGAGTTCTACTAGCTCTGCTGTCTCTCTGAGAATATGCTCCAGAATGAACTTGTCCTACTTCAAGATTGAAGGGTATGGTTGGATATATTTTCCTCATTCCCCAAGATTCACCACTGCCAGTTGTATCTGGAGAATTTTCTCCATGAACGGCATTCCTTGTTCTAGAAGTTTCAATAAGACCACTGTTTTGCAACTCAAATCCAGTCATTTGCTGTCTCAATATTTCTTGGTGCTCAGTTCTAGAAAATCTCGCATTCTCACTTACCAGAGGCTGCTCAAAAGTCTGAGATGGTATACTATGATTAAGTCTTTGTACAGTTTCCCTAAGTGAAGGTGGAGGCGACCAACTTTCAATTCTTGCTCTGGTTCTCCGATACTCTGGGCTCCTACTTCTTGCTCTTCTCTGACTTCTGGTAGGTGGGAATTCCATTAATGTTTCAGTTGTATCTTGTTCAGACATAGATGGTCTTGTAAATATTGATTCAGATTGTGGATTGTCCACTTGCCTTTGGCTGTCTTCCATATTTTCTCTTCTGGGAAGTCTTGCAGATGCTACATATTGATTCTCTGGATTTGGACTCCCATTATCAAGGTTAAAATTTATTTCTAAACTGAATCTGAACTGATCACTTTTAGGATTAATTTGGCTCTCTTCTCTCCAAAATTGGTTTTCTCTTTGTCCACTTGTCATATTTTCAGTTTGTCCAGAACAGTTAAGCCAGTCTATTGTACAGTCACCACTAGACACATCATCTGAAGAGTCTCCTCTATCTGTTAACAAAAAAAATGGGGAGGGTGCATAAAAGAACTACCAAAATTAGAACCATCATAAAATAGCACTCTGAAACTTTGTTTCAAAAACAAATAAAAAATGAGAACTTAAATACTCAGGTGTTTTAAACTGATTTCACATTTATAGAGTTAATATTTTATAAACTACACTGTCTAGATTTATAAGTAAAGGTAGAAAAGTTTCAATTCCATCTGAAAAGAGTGAGCTAATCCTAGATAAACTTAGAGAATTTTTTAAGAAGGGAATCTGGAGGAAGTCTATTTTTCAGTATTTCATCATATACACAGCCCTGTGTACCACTGTAGGAGGAATGTCAAGAGACTTTTTTTTCAGTCCACTGTCAAAACACTAATACAATTAAACAAGGTAAACACCAGTTAAGGTACAATGCTAATATTTTAGTTCAATTTACATTATTGTCTAATTTTCATTAGTCTCCAACATTACTATTTCTAGGCTCTTCATTTATGTGCTTTTGATAATATATAAGCTGTTTTAAAATATAAGATTATTGCCCAAACATAAACAAGTTTTACAGGTTTAAAAGAGTTTGAATTTTGAATACTTCTTAATGTTACCAAGATTTTTAATTGACATTAAATTGAAGGACAGATCAAATGAATAGACTGAACCTAGCATGGTACATATAAGACCATATTCAAGAACCAAAGTATTATAGTATCCTCTTCATTAGACAATAAAATCCTCTACTTCACACTGGGAGAGAAGGCACCAGACCTGAGGTTCGAGCAGGGTTTCTCAGCCTTAGCACTATTGACATTTTGGTGCCGGACAATTCTTTGTTTTGGGGAGCTATCCTGTGCATTGTGGGATATTTGGCAGCATCCCTGGCCTCTGCCCACTAGATGCTAGTAACACCCATGCCTCCCCTGTGACAACCAAAAATATCTCTAGCCATTGTCAAATGTCCCCAGGTGTTGGAGAGAGCAAAATTGTCCCCAGTTGAGAACCACTTGATTAGAATATAAAATATTTGTTTGCTTTTTTTACATGTCTATGTAGAAAAAATAATTCAGGAAGTAGGAGGGACTTTCAATTGAGGTAGAAAACCAAGAAAAATACAAATAGGCTACTTCACACTGTTTCCTAATTAAAACAACCCAAATGTGAATCAGGAAAACAAACATACCTTGACATTCTCACCAAAAATCAAGTAAATGCCAGTTCTTTTTATGAGAAGTTACTTACCAAATTAATTTATGTTACTTCTGTATAATTTACTATTTACTATTATGAAGTTACTATTTACTATTATGAAGTTCCTTATTCATCCCATCCTATTCCCTCCAAAAGCAAAATATACCTGTATTTTCATCTGAGTCTTGTGGTGGGTTTTCTTTAATTAGCTGAAGTCTTCTCAGCAACTCTTCTTCTGTACTTTCACCTGGAATGCCTAGAAGATTGTTGTCTCTCATAAGTTTGTAATCTTCTTCACTCAGATTATTTACAAACCTGGAGAAATCTTCTTCCCAAACCAATCGGTCCGTTTGACTTATGCGTTGGGCCGAAACTCCATCTCCTTCATCATTGGAATCCGAGTTTTCCATCTTAATAATAAACAAGTGGAAAATTATCTGAAATTCACGACATAGTGTTGAAATTCACCAATGGTCATTTAGTTTTCTTTGCTTTCTACTTCCGGCCAGAGTGTCCGGTTCCGACGCAGTCGGATGACGCTCCGCATAGATTCCTCCCTTCTCTCGGCCTGACTCAGTTCTGTAGCCCCTGGTGACGGAACAGTTGGGAGCTGCCTCTATTCCGGAAATTGCTGGACGTTGCCTAGGCACCCATTATCTTCTCCACTGTTACCGAGTAGCGACTGGATTCAGGTTAGATTTCATTTCATTCAAAACCAGCCAATGTTACTGAGGGTTTATAGTGTGCCAAGCACCATCCTTCACCTCGTTTCACCCACATGAGCCTATTCTCAGGTTTTCAGGAGGCGTTTTCAGGCTCTGATATGCTCTATTTATTCGTTACATTACATATGACTGCCTTCTTCAAAATGCCATGCCAAAGTCAGCCTAGTTAAATGCAGCAATTCTCATTTTCAGGTGCTCAGGGACCTCCGCCTTTTCTCTTCATGAATTTCTCAAATCATAGACTCTCACTAAGAAAGCCCACAATTTTTGATAATTTACCAGGGCCCTAGCTGAGTCTCTTTAGTGTGTCCTCTCCCTTTTAACTGTTAATGGCTTCATCTTGCATTATACAGTCCTTCAATCTTGTTTCAAACAAACAAACAAGAAACACCAAAACTTTGGCAGGCTTTTCTCCTCAGCCAGGGAATTCCTTCTCCACAAAAGCATCAGGTTCATTTTTGTCCTCCTTTCTCATAAATATTATAAATATTACTTAAAACTAGCCAGAACATCACAGGAACTTTTAAGACAGATACATAATAGTTACTTTGTGTGCCACAATGAGTACTGACTTTGCTGATTTTGTTGCATGTATCACCTGAAAGGCTTGGTGAAAATAAAATAATGCTCATTTGCAATGCTATCTGAAGGAGACCTCTAAGAGCTTCTGGACTCATTAATATTACCAGCCCCACTTAACACTTGTTTAGGAGCTCTTCGTTCAACTTATTCATGTAAAGACAAGATTTGGCTGCTGAATTTGAGACTTTATTCAATTTGACTTATTTAATAATTAATCCATCCAACATAAACTGGGTCAGTTATTGCCTTAGAGGCTAGAGATATGTCAATTGTTGAAGCAGTTTGTACTCCCAAGTAATTCACACACCAGGTGAGGGAAACACCACATAGAAACTATCAAAATACAGTATATTTTATAATAGATTTATATATGCAGTATTGTGTAAGTACAGAGAACTGTGTAGCAATTATTTAATGGGAGTTGGGAAATGTTTCACAGAGGTATTATATTTAAATCTGAATCTTTAAATATAATTATATTTTCTGTAGATGGAAAGTGGCAGTTATGTGTTGCTAGAGAAAGACTATGTCAGATGGAAGAAGTAGACTTGAAAGACCTTGGCTTGTTTGGGCAACTGTGGCCACAATTTTGGGGTTGGGTGGAAATGTGGAGTTAATCTCAGAAAGAATAATTGACACAAACTATAAGTTGAGTTTTGATTTTTTTCATGTAAGAAATAGGACACTGATTAAGATGTTTTGGTATTTTTTTGAGAACAAGCAGTAGATTTTAATTTTGTCTGCTTAGTGTCCCCTTAACATACTTATGCTAATAGCATCCTGATTTTCATGGGGGAAAAACCCATTCTACAATCTTAGTCCACTTGGTTTAGGTTTAGCTGAATTCACTGCCATGGCTAGAGGAAAGGACACATGATGCAGCCATGTCCAATCAGTATATCTCAAATTGGTTATGGTAATTGGTTTAAGCATGGGCATGTGACCAAAAGTATATTTAAGAGTTAAATCTGAGATGTTAGCTAGAACTACTGAAAATGAGAAATCATTTTCCACTGCGGTTGCTAAGCTGGTAGGATATAAACCTGAAGATGTTTGTGGCTATGTTATGTCCCAAGAATGAGGAACATTGACATAAAGAGACAGAGGAAAACAATAATGGAGAAAGAGCAAGATACCTGAGAAAAAAATTGAGAAATACCTGAAGCTAGATGTGCCTTAAGATTTTTAGATCTGTAAAACAACGTATTTCGTTTTTAAAATGTAAGCTTTGAAAGATTCCTGCCACTTATCATTGGAAGGCTCCTAATAGTTGTAACAGGAGAGCCATATGATTGGTGATGTAATCAGATGTCAAAAAGTAATTTGATACAGGGGATGGGGTCACGGAATGAGTGAAACATGTGTGGGAGATTAAGTGGTACAAACCTCCAATTACAAAATAAAGGAGTCAAGGGAATGAAATGTACACTGTGGAGAATATAGTCAATAGTAATGTAATATCTTTATATGGTGACAGATGGTAACTAGACTTGTGATCACTTTATAATGTACAGAAATATCTAATCACTGTGTTGTGCACCAGTGACTAACATAGTGTTGTAGGCCAAGTATACTTCAAAAGACAAACAAACAAACTAATAGAAAAAGAGATCAGATTTGTGGTTACCAGAGGTGGGTGGGGAGGTTGGATGAAGGTGGTCAAAAGGTACAAACTTCTAGTTACAAGATAAATAAGTATAGGGATGTAATGTATAACATGATTAGTATAATTAAGACTGCTGTATGTTGCATATGAAAGTTGTTAAGAGTAAATCCTAAGAGTTCTCATTACAAGGAAAAAATATTTTTTTCTTTTTCTTTTATTTTGTATCTATATGAGGTCATGGATGTTTGCTAAACTTATTGTGGTAATCATTTCATGATGTATGTAAGTGTAGGGGAACAAAACTTTCCACCACAAAATGCTTCTTTGGTATGCAGATTATTTCAAGCTGAAAAAAAATCTAGGCCCAAAAGTCTCAGGAAGAAACTTTGACCTTGCTCCTAACTGCCTAAAATAATTTAGATAGAGGGCCAATTATTCCCCAATAGAGCTATCACCAGAGATATCTACAAAGAATATGGGCTAGTAGTGGTAGGAGAAACTCAGCAGGGCCTAGAGATCAGAGTCCACTCTGTGTCCATTGTCTCTCTACACGGCCCATCTACCAAACATTTGCTTTTCCATCTTCATATAAATCACCTTGCTCCCATTTGAAGTCTCAAACACTACCCACAGCATCCTCTTTTGTTTTTAGCTGAAGATCATATTTAAGGTGAGGGTTTCAGCCATATTGGTCATTCAGTTTTCCTGGGACTCTCTCATATGTACATGTTATTAAACTTTGTTTGATTTAATAACATGTACATGTTATTAAACTTTGTTAGTTTAATTCTTATACCAGCCAGAAGAATCTAGAAGTGTAAAGGAAAATTTCTTATTGTCCAACATAAGTCAAATCATTATGCTGTACAGTAAGTCCCCTACAAAGGAACGAATTCCATTCCGAGAATGCGTTCGTAAGTCCAATTTGTTTGTAAGTCCAACAGAGTTAGCCTAGGTACCCAATTAACACAGTCGGCTATATAGTACTGTACTGCAATAGGTTTATAATACTTTTCACACAAATAATACATAAAAAACAAAAAATAAAACATTTTTAATCTTACAGTACAGTACCTTGAAAAGTACATTAGTACAGTACAACAGCTGGCATACAGGGGCTGGCATCGAGTGAACAGGCAAGAAGAGTTACTGACTGGAGGAGGGAGAGGAGGTGGGAGATGGTGGAGTTGAGGGATCGTCAGCAACAGGAGATGGAGGGCAAGCTGCAGTTTCGCTCATGCCTGACATTGATGCACATGTTCTGGTTCCTTGCTGGATTCAGTTCTATCTAGCCTCTTTTCTCGTCATAGATGACATGGTACCACTGGATTGCATTCTGAATGGCTGCTGCAACCTTTGTGTACTGTTCTTTGTTTGGATCCTATGCCTCAAAAACTAACAGTGCCTCCTCAAATAAAGAAAATCCCCTTGCCATTTCCCGCATGGTGAATCTCTTCGGTTCCTCAGTTATTTCTTCTTCCTCTTGTCTCTCTTCATCCTTTCTCTGGGCTGCCAATTCCATCTTCTCACCTCGCTCCACTCTCTCAATTATTTTCAGTTTTGTTTCCATCGTTATCACTGCTTCTTAGCAGTACCAGCTACATCATCGCTGCTTTTATGCTTGCTTTGGGACATCCTGGGCTTGAAATAAAGATACTGTACTACTGTATTCTATACAGTACTGTAAAGTACACAAAAGCACAACCACTTGTAGAGGATGCACACACATGACAATGTACATCAGACACGTGAACTAACTTACATGATTGGATATGTGACCACACGTTCGCATATTTGACCTTTCACAACTTAAAGGTTCGTGTGTAGGGGACTTACTGTATGCCTTAAACTTAATGCTAAATGTCAAGTATATCTCCATAAAACTGGAAGAAAAAAACAAGTAATTTATAATAAAATTGCCATGTAAAACTTACTTGCTTTTGTCCATTCTATAAAGTTAACATGTTTATACAATTTAAGTTTAATTGGATTTAATTTTTATGAAAAAATAAGCAAACAGAATTTTTCTGTCATTTATTTGTTTAATAAGTATTTATTAGGCTTTGAAATTCTGTAAAGTTGAAGGAAATGAATATTTTCATTTGATTATGAATGAAATGTTGTTATGACATATAATGTTAATATTGTGAATAAATTTCCTACTTCTTTGTACCATGAGGTCCTTTCAGAATGTCCCTATTTTTGTATGTGTCTCATTTATTATACAATGTATTCTGATACCTTGGCCCAGTAATACTCATTTAATTCTCATATGAAGAGAAAATATCCTGAGTTAAAGTACCACTGAACATTTGGCTTATATTAAGAAACAGAATGGTCCTGGTGGGAACTAAAATGTCTTTCACCGATACCTTACTAATGAGTGAGATAATGTTATGTGACCAGTTAGCTCCCTGGTGGGATTTTTAGGATGCCTAAATTTAGCAAAGTCTTAGTGTAAGTGTGTACTTATGTGTGTTCTTGCATGTATATGTGTGGTGTATTTAAGAAGTTTTAACAGATGTTTGGTTAGGTTAATAACCATTGGCTTAAGTGTGGTTTCTGGATACTAGTAATAGGTCTATTTCACTGAAGTTTTGAAAGTTCCTCTACAGTGTGAACATACTTTATCTAGAACTTTGAATTCCTATAACACTATAGTTATTGTCTACTTTAAAGTCTTGTTTTTAATATTTGTTCTATGCATAAACAAAAAGATACAGCATGTTGTTTAGTACTTAGAAAGTTACAATTTACTTCTTAACATTTTTCGTATTTAAGTTCGTAACTGAAGATGGTCAGATTGACCACTTTGGGAGTGAAAGGAAAAAATAAAGGCATATTTACTTTTAAATTCACCTGCTAGATGTGCTCATTGTATGCTCTGTTATATATGCAAGGCCAGGGTGACTGGAAGTGCAATTGTCAGGCTTTTTCATAAACTGGATAACCATTTGTTTCTGCGCAGCACATTACCTTTACATAGGAGCAATCAGGAGAAAAGGTGAAATAGGCAAGCATTCTGCACTACAGAATACCACCTTTAACAGCTAACCAGCATTACTCAACTGCTGTACAGCTGTGTCTAGTGCACAAAAATACATAGGCAATTAGAACTATGTTTGATAAATAATCCTTTAACAAAATTCTTTTCACCTTAAATGTCTCTATACCAGTGCAGGTCCAGATTACCAGTTAAACCCAAAGGTAAATAGCACATGTAAATAAATGTATAATAACTTCAAGGAGGTCTTTATTTTTAAAAGAATGATGGCAATGATGAGTCAATCACTAGACAGTTTTTGACTACTCAGAAAGAAAAGGCTGCACACATTTTCTTAAATCAGGAGGGCCACAAATTAGATAACAATCTGTTTACTTTCAAACAAAATGCAGTAAAGAGAAATGAAGTTTTACCTCAAATATTCAAACCAATAATAACTTGAAGTTGTTCACCTCACTAACTTAGAAGATAGTTGAATAACAGCAACAAAATACCATACAAAATGAGGTTTACCACTTGAGGCAAAACTTAAAACAAGTAAAAACTTATACAACATGCTAAAGAATAACCTTTTCAACAGCTAGTGGCTTATTTCAAGGACTCTTTGATCACCTGAGAATGTTGCTCCCCTCCCCTCCCCACAAGTCCTCAGGTTGTTTGCTAATGACTCATTATCCTAATGGGGCGCCACTCCTTCCTCTTTAGGAAACTTGGAGGGATTTTTCAATTGTGATCAGGACTTGGGCTTTTTTCTGGTGTAAGGCTTATTGATCTAGACCTGGACGTGGTTGCTGAGGAAGATCTGGACCCAGAGGAGGACTTGGACTTGGAACTTCGAGTAGATCTGGATCTAGAGGTTGATGGAGATCTATCATCAGAGCAGGATGGAGACTTCGCATGGCTGAAGGGAGATCGACGCCGAGAACTGTAATCAGAAACTCAATATGGGTCCCTTATTCTGCGTGAAAAAAATAAAAGAGTCAAAGTTGTCATGATCTGTGATTCCAAATTATATAATTGAATATAACTCAGATTACTAAAATTAAATTTTCTCATTAATTAACCAGATATACTTTCTGATGGAGTAAGTTCATTTGATGTGACTTTCATTTAAAAAATTTTTAGAATTAATATTTCAGCAAATTGTTGACAAGGCATCTTTTCTTATGTATCATGTCCATGGGACTCTAAGAAATGAGCTTGACAATGATAGGGGTAGAAAATAGTATTCCATTAAGTATTTCTCACCTGCAATGAACATTGTGTGCTCTTTACAAGTGGCAGGGAGGGGGAAATTTCCCCCTCTACCCCTCTTGAGTTCTTGTGGCTGGACTAATAAGAAAATTGGCACAAGGCAGATCAACAGGAGAAAAAGAAACACGTTTTAATTCTTGTGCACAGAAGTCTCATAGAAATGGGACCTAAGGAGTAGCCAAAGCAGGAAGCTTTCATACTTTTTAGATAAACTATAAATTTGTGAGGAGTTGACAGGACAAAGAAACTTAGGCTTTTGGTGCTGAATTAGTGAAAAATCTAAACAGGTAGTAGGGGTAGTCAGTTAAAGAAGTAATAAGGTTTGTTTATACAGGCTTCTCTGCCTGAATTCCCTGTCTCTGGTGATAAGGTTGTCCTTCTACCTCCAGATGCAGGGAGAGCACCTTTCACATGAGAGATTTATCTCCTGCTTTCAGAGGGACAGAGAAGAAGTATCTTGTGTCCCTTTTGTACTGGCTGTTTCTTAAGTAACTTTAATTTAAAATAATCAATATGCCATTGATTGGCATTGTTGGGCCCCAACAAAAGCCACAGCATCTTCTTTTTTTTTTTTTTTCATTTTAACATCTTTATTAGAGTATAATTGCTTTACAATGGTATGTTAGTTTCAGCTTCACAACAAAATGAATCAGTTATATATATACATATGTTCCCATATCTCTTCCCGCTTGCATCTCCCTCCCTCCCACCCTCCCTATCCCACCCCTCCAGGCGGTCACAAAGCACCCAGCTGATCTCCCTGTGCTATGCGGCTGCTTCCCACTAGCTATCTACCTTACGTTTGGTAGTATATATATGTCCATGCCTCTCTCTCGCTTTGTCACAGCTTACCCTTCCCCCTCCCCATATTCTCTAGTAGGTCTGTGTCTTTATTCCTGTTTTACCCCTAGGTTTTTCATGACATTTTTTTCCTTAAATTCCATATATATGTATTAGCATACGGTATTTGTCTCTCTCTTGCTGACTTACTTCACTCTGTATGACAGACTCTAGGTCTATCCACCTCATTACAAATAGCTCAATTTCGTTTCTTTTTATGGCTGAGTAATATTCCATTGTATATATGTGCCACATCTTCTTTATCCATTCAGCTGATGATGGACACTTAGGTTGTTTCCATCTCCGGGCTATTGTAAATAGAGCTGCAATGAACATTTTGGTACATGACTCTTTTTGAATTATGGTTTTCTCAGGGTATATGCCCAGTAGTGGGATTGCTGGGTCATGTGGTAGTTCTATTTTTAGTTTCTTAAGGAACCTCCATACTGTTCTCCACAGTGGCTGTATCAATTCACATTCCCACCAGCAGTGCAAGAGTGTTCCCTTTTCTCCACACCCTCTCCGGCATTAATTGTTTCTAGATTTTTTGATGATGGCACAGCATCTTCTGCACGTTATTAATTCCTATGTATGTGCTCTGGTTATCCACTACTGCATAACAACCTACATCAAAATTTAGTGGCTGAAACAAATTTATCATTATTTTATCTCATAATTCTAAGACACTGGAATCCAGGCAGGGCTTGGATTAAGATGACAGGGCTTAATTTCTTAAGCTTCTTTCTTAAGATTCTTAATTTCTTAGGGCTTCTTTCTTCATTTTATTAGCTGAATTAGCTAAGGAGTCTGGGACGGCTCTTTTGGAACTACTGGGTGTTGGCTGGTTCCTATCTCCCACCCCCCCACCCCGCTTTCCAGAGCCAGTCCATGTAGTCTGGTAGATTTTCTTTTTTTCAGCCCTCGCTTGCAATTGATCCACACCTTTGAAAATGTCTTTCCAGAGACTTCCCTGGTGGAGCAGTGGATAAGACTCTGCACTCCCAATTCAGGCAGATGGGGTTCAATCTCTGGTCAGAGAACTAGAAAAAAAAATATTATTTTAGAATTTTATTTATTTTTTATACAGCAGGTTCTTATTAGTCATCCATTTTATACACATCAGTGTATACATGTCAATCCCAATCTCCCAATTCATCCCCCCAACACCCCCCGCCACCACTTTCCCCCCTTGGTGTCCATACATTTGTTCTCTACATCTTTGTCTCTATTTCTGCCCTGCAAACTGGTTCATCTGTACCATTTTTCTAGGTTCCATATATATGCGTTAATATATGATATTTGTTTTTCTCTTTTTGACTTACTTCACTCTGTATGACAGTCTCTAGATCCATCCACGTATCTACAAATGACCCAATTTCATTCCTTTTTATGGCAGAGTAATATTCCGTTGTATATATGTACCACATCTTGTTTATCCATTCATCTGTTGATGGGCATTTAGGTTGCTTCCATGACCTGGCTGTTGTAAATAGTGCTGCAATGAACATTGGGGTGCATGTGTCTTTTTGAATTATGGTTTTCTCTGGGTATATGCCCAGTAGTGGGATTGCTGGATCATATGGTAATTCTATTTTTAGTTTTTTAAGGAACCTCCATACTGTTCTCCATAGTGGCTATATCAATTTACATTCCCACCAACAGTGCAAGAGGCTTCCCTTTTCTCCACACCCTCTCCGGCATTCGTTGTTTGTAGATTTTCTGATGATGCCCATTCTAACTGGTGTGAGGTGATACCTCATTGTAGTTTTGATTTGCATTTCTCTAATAATTAGTGATGTTGAGCAGCTTTTCATGTGCTTCTTGGCCATCTGTATATCTTCTTTGGAGAAATGTCTATTTAGGTCTTCTGCCCATTTTTGGATTGGGTTGTTTGTTTTCTTAATATTGATCTGCATGAGCTGTTTATATATTTTGGAGATTAATCCTTTGTCCGTTGATTCATTTGCAAATATTTTCTCCCATTCTGAGGGTTGTCTTTTCTTCTTGTTTGTAGTTTCCTTTGCTTTTCAAAAGATTTTAAGTTTCATTAGGTCCCCTTTGTTTGTTTTTATTTCCATTACTCTAGGAGGTGGATCAGAAAAGATCTTGCTGTGATTTATGTCAGAGTGTTCTTCCTATGTTTTCCTCTAAGTGTTTTATAGTGTCCAGTCTTACATTTAGATTTCTAATCCATTTTGAGTTTACTTTTGTGTATGGTGTTAGGGAGTGTTCTAATTTCATTCTTTTACATGTAGCTGTCCAGTTTTCCCAGCACCACTTATTGAGGAGACTGTCTTTTCTCCATTGTATATCCTTGTCTCCTTTGTCATAGATTAGTTGACCATAGGTGTGTGGGTTTATCTCTGGGCTTTCTATCCTGTTCCATTGATCTATATTTCTGTTTTTGTGCCAGTACCATATTGTGTTGATTACTGTAGCTTTGTAGTATAGTCTGAAGTCGGGGAGCCTGATTCCTCCAGCTCCGTTTTTCTTTCTCAAGATTGCTTTGGCTATTCAGGGTCTTTTGTGTCTCCATACAAATTTTAAGATTTTTTTGTTCTAGTTCTGTAAAAAATGCCATTGGTAATTTGATAGGGATTGCACTGAATCTGTAGATTGCTTTTGGTCATATAGTCATTTTCACAGTATTGATTCTTCCAATCCAATAACATGGTATATCTCTCCATCTCTGTCACCTTTGATTTCTTTCATCAGTGTCTTATAGTTTTCTGATTACAGGTCTTTTACCTCCTTAGGTAGGTTTATTCCTAGGTATTTTATTTTTTTTGTTGCAATGGTGAATGGGATTGTTTCCTTAATTTCTCTTCTGAACTTTTGTTGTTAGTGTATAGAAATGCAAGAGATTTCTATGCATTAATTTTGTATCCTGCAACTTTACCAAATTCATTGATTAGCTCCAGTAGTTTTCTGGTGACATCTTTAGGATTCTCTATGTATAGTATCATGTCATCTGCAAACAGTGACAGTTTTACTTCTTCTTTTCCAATTTGTATTCCTTTTATTTCTTTTTCTTCTCTGATTGCCATGGCTAGGACTTCCAAAACTGTGCTGAATAATAGTGGTGAGAGTGGACATCCTTGTCTTGTTCCTGATCTTAGAGGAAATGCTTTCAGTTTTTCACCATTGAGAGTTATGTTTGCTGTGGGTTTGTCGTTTATGGCCTTCATTATGTTGAGGTAGTTTCCCTCTATGCCCCGTTTCTGGAGAGTTTTTATCATAAATGGGTGTTGAATTTTGTCAAAAGCTTTTTCTACATCTGTTGAGATGATCATATGGTTTTTCTTCTTCAATTTGTTAATATGGTGTATCACCTTGATTGATTTGCATATATTTAAGAATCCTTGCATCCCTGGGATAAATCCCTAGTCTGGCAGATTTCTACTGTATTTAGATTTCTTACAAAATGGTCAGGTTTATAAGAGACCATAGTAGAAGCATCAGTCCTCTTAAAGGCTAGGCCCAGGCCAGTATACAGTATCAGCTCTGCATCACTTCTATGATATTCCATTGGTTAAAGCAACCATAGCCCAGACCAGGTTCAAAAGAAAGGAAAAAAGAATCTCTCAGTGAAAGAAGTGTGAAGGATTTGCAGCCATCTTTAATCTACCACAGTCAATCCCCTGGGCAGATAATATTTACATTTTTCTCACATGAAAAAGTACATTCACCCCCTTTCAAGGCCACTAAACTCTTATTTCCTTATGATAATGTATGAACGTCCAGGACTTTGTCATCTTAATTAGGTCTAGAAATCGAAGAGACTCTTCAGGTGCATCTCCTCGAGTTTTACTCCTTAAAGAGAATACCTGGGAAATAAAAAGACACGTTATCTGCCCTCCTCACATCTATATATACAATATTGAGATAGGCATAGGATAGCATTAGTTGACAGTTCTGTTCAAGAGAAGGAATAGTTCACAGTAATTCCAAAATTCTACTGACTGCATGATTCCATTTTCTTGGTTTAGGGCCCAGGCCCATTTCCTGGGTCACCAATTGGTCCTGTAATATCTTAGTTCAGCCTTCTGAGTCATCCTATCTTCATTAAATGGTCCGTGTTTGTAGCTGAGTAGCTTTCTTAGTGTTCTTCCTGTATGCAAAACTTTGAGGGTACCAAGAATTCTTCTCATTCTGAACTGTGTCTGTCCCTTTTAGTCTAAGCTCATGGTGCTTCTAATAGCACAAATTCTCCATCTTGCTCTCTCTCTTTGCCTCTCTCCCTCTCCCCGCCCCCACCACCTGTTGGGTTGCTTATGATTCTTTTTGGGTGTTCAATCCATTAAACAAAATCTACACCCACATTTCCTTCTAAGACAAGTCCTTATCTACCTTGGGCCACCTAAAATCTTTCTGAGCTCTTAAACAAGGATCTGTAGCTATAGCATTTACTTCTTTACCCTGAGACTGCATTTTACTGTCCAAGTTCTGTTTTTTGCTCTGAGGTCATTGTTTAACTTTGACTCTTCTTAGCTGGAAAGGCTATCCTGGGCACTCTATGTTTTGTCTACATTCTTTTCTAAAACTGAATAATTGCTTTCTTAGTTTATCTCTTTCTTCTCGTATATTATTAGAGGCATTTAAAGAGGTTAATTGTTTTTTTTTTTTACTCTTTCTAGACATCTCCTTAGTCAGATTTATGAGTTTATTAGGTATACTTGCTATTTTCCAAAACCCTCCAGGTGATGGTTTTGCTAATTTTTTGTTTTGCAGTAGATAACTTAGGGTCTAGTTCTCCATGTACTCATTGACTTTCTTTCAGTTCTTTCAAATTTCAACAGAATTATATCATGGCCTACTAAGGGACACATAATATGCATTGTTTTGGTTGTTCAAGCTCCTTTATTACTTTCTCAATGAAAAGGATTTTAGTTCTTAATTACATCAGTTACCTTAAGAGAAACCATTCCCAGGTAAAGGTGAATTGATGGGTATTTTGTCCCAGTTAACAAAAATAACAGTGTACATGTCAGAAGTGTTAAAAATTGTATGGACTTCTATCCATTTAAAGGACTGTATGTCTTTACATAAATTAGTTTTATCAGAACAAGACGTATATTCTTCATGAGAATTGGGTTTGATTTATGTTGGAGAGGAGAAAGTGCTGAACCAGCTTTCGGGGACTTAGATTCCTGTCCTGGCTCCGCTATAAATAAGCCACAGTACTTGAGACAGTCAACTCCTGGGCTCAGGTTTTAACCTTTCTTAAATGAGGGAGTTAAACCAGTTGATCTTTGTGTTCTATCCAAGCTGTAAAATATCACTTACGTAAAATTGTTGAAATGTTCATTTTCATAACTTTGACAAAAATTTAAACAAATTTATTGAAACTAATATTACAATTAAAATGCTAAAAGTCCTTTTCCAAATGTTAGTTTAGAGACTGTGTTGGATTCAATTCTCTGGCAATGCTTTACTCATTTAAAATGATAATCACTATATGATTTGGATCAAGTAAAGAATAATTTCAGAAACTTCAGAGTTTTGTTATCTAAGAGACTTATACCTGATTTGAAAGCCAGGAAACACATGTACCTGTTTTACTGTCTGCCTTACATTGTCTGATTTGGGGCAATAATTCTTAACACATTTTAACACCTGTTGTAATAAACAGGGTCATGTGTTTCATGAGGTGATTTGAGAATTTCTCAGTTTGGCATCAACTTTGTCCTTGCAACTGAAATAATTAGAAGTCTAATGGAAACTTCTCTTCATGGAGTTTATTCTCCTTGCTCAATATTCCTATTTCTTTATCATCCACAAATATTTGTAAACTTACTACTATGTGTACGTACCTGTTCTAGATGCTATACGTTTCTCGTTTTATTTATCTACTACATGAAAGGATTAAAGTGAATTGGTTAAATATATTCTCCGGTTGTTCCAAACCTCTTTACTTGATAGAAAGGATAGGAAACCTGAGCCACTAGAAGAATGATGAACCATATATTGTGGGTGGCATCCCAAGTAGAGTTGCCTCCTGGGAGAGTGTGCTGATCAATATGTACAAGTAATTAAAATCGATTTTAAAGCAGTATTTACAAATATAACTTAATAAATTCATTTTTCAGTTTCATTCCCAAATTTTCCAAATTTCTTATGATTTTAGAGTTGTTAACTAGAATTATAAAACTAATAGCTTCTGAGTTTATTAACTTATAAGGAACATAGCCTAAAACCCAATATATAATTCTGGAATATGGTAACCCAGTCAGGGTCTTTTCACTTCCTAGTTCTGTGTGAAAGACTGGACAGCCTTCCCAGTCAGAGCTTCCTTATTTTATTGTCTTGTTGCTATCCTCAAACTGCAACACTTGGTATAAACTGGGTGGAAGATATTAATTATCTTAAGGTAGGGCTGTGATTTGCTTAAGTCTAGGCCCTTCAGTCCTGAAAAAAATGTATGCCTTACAATGGAATATTTTCATCCTTTAAAAAGAGACACCATTTGTGAAAACATGGATGAACCTGGAGGATATTATATTAACTGAAGTAAGGCAGTCTCAGAGGTAAAAATACTACATTCCACTTATATGACCTATGTAAAATAGTCAAACTCATAGAAACAGAGAATAGAATGGTGGTTGCTAGGGACTGCGGGAAGGGAGAAAAAGGGTGTTCAACAGGTATGAATTTTCAGTTATGCAAGGTGAATAAGTTCTAGAGATCTGCTGTACAACATAGCACCTATAGTTAACAGTACTGTATTGTGCACTTAGAAGTACATTAAGTCGGTAGATCCCATTTTAAGTTTCCTTATCACAAAACAAAATGAAACGAAACAGAAAATACCCAGAGAGATGCAAGGAAACTTTGGGAGGTGATGGACATGTCTATCACCTTGATTGTGGTGATGGTTTCACAGGTTTATTCATATGTCCAAACTCATCAAATTTGTATGCATTAAATATATATTAAATATATATAAACTAAATATATTAAATATGTATTATATTGCATAATTAGGTATATGTGATTTAAATATATACATTAAATATGTGCAACTATATATAAATATATATTAAATATAAATTATGTACATTAAATACGTATAATTATACCTCAATAAAGCTGTTTTGAAAACAGCAACAAAGAATGGTTGGTATTCAGAAAGGAGCAACAGCATGAAGCTTTTACCACCTCTAGAGCTGAGGGGCAAGAGTTGGAAAAGGTATTACCAAAATTTGTGAGAACTAGCACTTTGGAAGTGGGCCTGCCCAGTGGGAGAGCTAGTTATCCAGGGATTCAGAAATTGCCCGAGACATGGCTCTGGAGCATGGAAGGAATGGAGGAGATATCCGCCAACCCTTTTTCTCCTAACTTACATCCAGTTAATGTTCCTCTGGCTGAACTCAAAATGAAGCTAAGACAGCCTGGGATATGGAGTTTGAATGGTACAAACTTCCAAGGCACAGAACAATTAGAGGAGAGCAGAAAATGAAGCAGAATATGTGAACAAACAGAGAATGACTAGCGTATGCTGTGTGTTTGTCTTGCCTTCCTAGGATCATGAATACCTTGATTCCGGCACTTATCTATTTTACATTAAAGTATCCACTATAAGAGGCCATAAGTAACTCTTTGTGATCCCTGCTTGATAAATTAAGTGCTTCATTTTGCAAAAGGGACTTTTCAGGATACTTTTGTTCTTGTTTTTTACTTTATTTTCCCTCCTTGAAGTCCCAAGTTTTTATTGAATTGGCTGTCTACCTTCTAAGTCAACTGTGTTGGTGGTTTTATTTTAAAGAGTTATTGACTGAAGAAAATTTTCAGATTAAATCTGATAAGTGGCATTATATTAATGCTATCTTGAGGGTCCTTCTCAGTCCTTTCTGAATCCTTCTGATTCTGTTCATGTTTGTACTTTCTAAGTTAATCCTCATGTTGAAATGAAGCTTAGGCTTTGCTTTACTGACTCCTATAGGTCAATAAGATGAATTTGTTAATTTATCAGGGTCAGCTCCATGACCATATTTGATTTTGGTCTTATGTACCTTAATTTTGAACTGTAATTTATGACTTACTCTGTCATCATCCATCGAGAGCTTTACTGGAAAGAAATATACTAAGGCAGAAAAATGGGTTGCATGGGTTGGATTTGATGTTCCTTATGTTGTTCTAATCCTCTTTTTGTGAGAAACTAGATATAAAGCAAAAACTTCAGTCATAATTCAGTTCATAGTGTGATCAAATTAGCGTGGAGCTGACATCTGCATTCATAGGCCTGATTCAACAGTCAGTGTGATTATGGAAGACGTATTTTACTTCTCTATATCTCAGATGCCATATCAATAAAATATGAGAACTGAAGTGCTTTATATTTTATATTGCATTCAGCTCCTAATATTCTTAATCAGGAAGTGAATTGAAAGTTACTGAAGGCTTTTTCTTCCAGTCAGTACCCTATAATTTGAACAATGAAAAAAGAAAGTGGCATTGCATTATAATTTTTATTTCCATATAAAAGTTTGTGGACTCATTCTGTTCAAACACTCTTCTCCTACCTAATTTGAAAAAAAAATAAAATAAATAAAACATACTGAGCAATAGAAAACATTGAACTTGTGTTGTTTCCTTTTCCTGGACTGAAAAGTAGTTTCTTAAAACTTGTTTGTGCTCCTAGGTCAGTAGAACCAATTTATTACCCTTCAACTAAGCACGAACACTTCATTGCAGTGACCGTGATGTTCACAACATCTTAAGTTTGACTGATACCCTTATTGTAAATGATGGTGTAACTACCTACCAAGAGTTCAAAAATTATGAAAGGAAACTCTTTGTGCCACTTGGCATCAAAATATCTTGAAAGCAGATGAAGTAGTGCAGTCAGCAAAAAATGGCAACAAGAAAGGGAAGAGAATGGACAACAATAGATGAGGGACCCTAAAGAAAGCAGTTGGATTCTTCCGTTTTAAAATAACTTGATATGAAAGAAAAAAAATCCCTAGCTCATTATATCGTTTCCATTTTCCTGTTTTTTCCATTTTCCTGATTACTTGAAACTATTTAAGACTGCATTAAAATTTTTGAAAAAATAATATTTCTTTCAGTAAACATCTCTCATTGAAAGTATCTTATCTGGTCATTACGAATTTTTTGTGCCTCAAAAACAAACATAAATCACAGCCAGACATGGGCATTTGAAACTGACCATAATATACCCTCAGAGAATTTAGTGTGGAAGGTGATTTTAAATTTACTTTTGCTTTCTTCAGCTCCTCATTTCCATTAAGAAACTTCTTAAGGGCTTTGGGGCTTGTCTCCCTAGAATCTATTCATTCTTTCAAAAAATTTCAATTTATTTCATCATATTCTTGGAGAGTTTATTATTAGACCCAAGCTCCCCCATGGGGATGGAGAGTAGCATATTAGTTATAGTGAAAGGGCTAGGACGGGTAGCCCTTTCTTATTATATGAGGTTCTGAAACTCCATGGGCTTTCCTTTTCTCAATCACTCCCCGGTGGAATGAATGAGAGATTAAGCAATATTGGAGGATCTTGGAGTCTACTTTCCCAAGGAAGCAGTAGAACAATTTCAGTATTCAAAGGGAGTAAGACATAGGAGGGAGAGGGATTGGTGAGGAATGGGGAAGGGGAGAAAAGAAGAATGAGGCAATCTTAATTTACCCATTCTTTTTTTTTTTTAATTGAAGAATTTGTTTTGTACTCTAAGGCAGATAGTCAACTGCAACTCTAAGTTCCTGGAAGGCAAGAACTCCTCTTTATCAGTTTCTGTAGATAATAAGTCATAGAGGGTAATGTGAATAAGAACTCTCTGAATAGTTTATGATGAGAATTAATGGAGGCACACTAGTCATATATTCCCAGAAGTTTCATATTCTAACTAAATTTTAAGACAAATACAAGTATTATACAATGGAATATTACTCAGCCATAAAAAGAAATGAAATTGAGTTATTTGTCATAAGGTGGATGGACCTAGAGTCTGTCACACAGAGTGAAGTAAGTCAGAAAGAGAAAAACAAATACCATATGCTAACACATATATATGGAATCTAATAAAAAAAAAAGGTTCTGAAGAACCTAGGAGCAGGACAGGAATAAAGACGAAGGCATAGAGAATGGACTTGAGGACACAGGGAGGGGGAAGGGTAAGTTGGGACGAAGTGAGCGAGTGGCATGGACATATATACACTACCAAATGTAAAATAGATAGGTAGTGGGAAGCAGCCGCATAGCACAGGGAGGTCAGCTCGGTGGTTTGTGACCACCTAGAGGGGTGGAATAGGGAGGGTGGGAGGGAGACGCAAGAGGGAGGCGATATGGGGATATATGTATATGTATAGCTGATTCACTTTGTTATAAAGCAGAAACTAACACACCATTGTAAAGCAATTATAGTCCAATAAAGGTGTTAAAAAATAAAAAAAATAAAAAGCAAATACAGTCAAAAAATCCTATTAATATTGTTAGCACTAAATGAAATACTTGAAGCATAGATGTATGTTCTTATTGTGACAAGTACATGGTTAGTTCTTTTTAAATGGTAGTTGCTTTTATTTTTAGGTAAAAGGTCTTCTTATGTTTAGTATAGCTTTCTGTATACATCTTAGGATGCTAGATAGTATGAAGAGTTATTTTTTTTTCCTTCTGACAGAATTTCAGACTTTATAATGTATTCATTTTTATTCTGTTATCTACAGCAAAGATGATAGAAGTGCTAGAAAGGATAGAAATTCCTCACAAAATGGATGAGTGTCCTTCAAGCATTCAGCTCTCAGAAAATGGTTTGCTTTCATCCTATCAAATGACATTAAGCTTGTCAGATCAAAACAAGTACCGGGACATAGAAAAGGTGAAAAAAATGCTGATGCCAAGAAGGTACAATTTGGGCTTTTTTTTTTTTTTTTTTTTAAAAAGAACAGCAGTACAAAAACCTAGAGGCTTAATTGTGAATGAAATAATCCTATGTCACAGGATGTGAGATTAGAAGAGTGTTCATTATTTCCTAAAACAACATACCTTGACAGCCGGAATACTTTTTTTTTTCCTTTATTTTTTTGTTTGCTTGTCAAATCTTTTCAAATCTCATAGCTCCCTCCTGTGTTTATAGAGGAACTAGCCTTTTCTCATCAGCCTGTGCTATATCTCCTCATCAGGTCCGTAGATTTTGCAGCAGAGGGAACTTCACTGCATGAATTTCCCAGTAATCAAGTTGAAATTAAAATATTTTATAGTCCCTGGAAAGTGGCAGGAGAGCACTGAGAAGGAATTCTCTGGAGTAAAATGCTGGTATTTATTTAAAATAAAATGTAAATTTATTCATTTCTTTCTGTTTCTTTTTAAATCTGGTGTTTTCAGTTATAAAATACTTACCTCAAGTAATATGATTTTTAGTAACCTCTTTGGAAGTTATCGACATAGAATCTGAAGTCTGCAGCCCTAAAATTAACTCACCATGCATTTCTCAAGTGGTTATGCGCAAGTTATTATGCCAAATATCATGGGTGGGGATGGGAAGACAAAAACCCAGTTTCTCTCTCTAAGGCTCATAATCCTGGATAGGATAGGTATGCCATGGAAAGAGCACATTACCTTAGCTATGGTTTTGACCCTGCATCTAGCTACCCATATGATCTCTGGACATGGTACTTACCTTCAGGCAGAGAAGTGCAGTCATCTCACTTATGCAAAGAGGGGAATAGACTGGGCCACTGTTTCCTAAATTTAGGTGGTTATGAACTAATCTGGATCATTGTTTTCTTTTCTTTTTTTTTTTTAACATCTTTATTGGAGTATAATTGCTTTACAATGGTGTGAAAACAAGCTCTCAAATTCTACATTCTTAAGTTGCGTCAGTGAGGCAGAACTTTATGAAAGAGAGATGAAAAAAAGGTAAAATGAGGAAGAAGGTTAAAAAAAATAAGTAAAACTTAAGTGGGAGGGGGGCTTAAGTGAGGTAGAGGCAGAACAAGGGAAAAAGAAAAGAAAAGAAAACAAATTACGTACAAGTTTAAGGGATCCAGTGTCATGAGTGGCAGTATAAATATATGGAGAGGAGAAAAATAACCACATCTCTTATTTCTGTTTCAAATACCTTAAGTGTAATTTAAGCCTCACAAATACCTATGGAGTATGTATCACCATCCTTGCTTAAAAGATAAAGAAAGAAATTTGTAGGACTTGGGAAAAATGCTTACGATGCCTAACTCATTTTGTTCGTTTCTAAAACTCAATCTTGTTCTTTAACCTGTACCAAACCGTCACTAAAAGAATCCCTAGTTACTGTACTAAAGCACTAGTTCTCAGACTCAGCTGTACATTGGAATCACCTGAGAAACCCTAAAACATACTAATGCCTGAGTCTCACTCACTGTAAGAAATTTCAATTTAATTGAAGTATGGCCTGATAATCTGGATTTTTAAAGCTCTTTGGGTGATTCTAATGTGTGCCAAAGTTTGAGGATGGCTCAAGTCTTTGACTTTCTTGCCAGTTATATAGTTCAGTAGGTTCCTAAGGACTTTGTCAACATTAGACCTTTTAATTAATATTTCAAATGCAAGTCATTTAATAACTTTATGAAGGAAGAGGCTCTGCTCCAAATTGTTCATGTCAGGAAGTTTGTACTTTTGCAGATAACAAGAATTAACATGGTTGTCAATTCCCCTTTCCTCATACCTGGAGGCTACACCCGTCCTTGATTTTCTGGTTAAGTGACCTTATCGCTGTCATCACAAGGGGCAGAAGACACCGCTTGTGCTTCTCTTAGGACTGTTCTCTGTTCTGTTACACAGCATATAGCCACAGCTGCCACCCTGATAGCAGTTTCCTCTTTTTCAAGTGTCTAGGCCTTTTGCACCCCCTTGGTAGTCTATCAGAGAGTACAATTGCCCTCTTCTGTTGAAATGTGGGTGAAAAAACTTTCTTCAATCATTTGCCACACACAGCTATTTTGTATAATCTATTTTGTCCTCAGAAGATTTATTAATTGAAATAAAAATAGGGTGAGATTATTTAGAAATCATGGCCAGTTTTCAGTGTTGTCTTCTGGATGACAACTCTAGATAAACTATTTAATGTCAAACACATGTGTGGTTTTTGAGCCTCAAATTTGGTCAACCTATTAGTTGAGCCCACATCTGTATCTACTTATATTTGTTTTTTTGGTCTCTTAAACAAGCTGATTCATTCCTAGGCCTCAGTTGTTTGTTTTGCATACATGCAAGACTTCAAGTGTTGTATTGTACTTTCAGTTAAGACTGCCACTTATGCTTTGCTATACTCTGCAAAATCCCACTTAGAGTAGCTTGCCAAGGAGACACATTTTGGGGTTGCAAATTTTGCTCCCCTACAAAAACGATGTTTATGTTTTTATTTCAAGTGTGTAATCAAACATTCAAGATATATGTATTGCACATATGTGTATTTCTTTTACTTCTGTTATATACAAATTGAATACTATACAAAGTAGTGTGTATGTGTCTTGGTGCCGTCATGACTATTGTGGGAAAACATGTACACATATGCACATGCACATAGGAAAACCAGCAAAAGAGCTATTAATGGCTATTTGTGTACATGGGAGGGGCCATACTATCATGACACTTGTCTTTAAAGTGTCCAATAGATAACATTTATGAGCACACTCTAGGCACCAAAATATACTTCATTTTTTCCCTAAGTGGCAGAGTAGCTTTTCTCTTAGAATTGGAATCATTTTCTGGCACTTAAACAATGACATTATATTGAGCAGTTATGCCATTTGTTCATTCATTACATATTTATTTTTAATTTTCAGTTCTATTCTTTTATTTATTTATGCCCTTCCTCCTTCAATAAATGATTTGACATAAATGTACATTATTAGATAAATTGAGATGTGTGCACATTTTTAAAGGGTAATTTGGAAAGTGATATTTATTTGGAAGGGTAAATGAGAAGGATGGGGTAGTAAGTCAAAACATGTGAAAGAAAAAACTCTCAAAAATAAGTTGAAGATGAGAAAATAAATGCCTTTCACTTAATAAAACAAGAAATAATAAAGATAAAGAAAGTAAAAACTGCCAGTGCCCACATTTCAATTGCAGAGTGGCTCATATAACCCAATATTGTACTTTGAGTTCCCAAATTGGATTTTAGGTCTAATTCTGCTACCATATTGCACTGTGACTTTGGAAAAGTCATTAAACCTCTCTTGTCCTTGTTTTTCTTTTAGATATAATGTGTTTCCATTAGATAAGTGACTTTGAAACTGAAGAAGTAACATCCTCTAAATGGGCAATGACACAGACCCCGGAGTCAGGGGGCCTAGATTTTTTTTTTAATTTAATTTTATTTTTTTATACAGCAGGTTCTTATTAGTTATCCATTTTATACATATTAGTGTATATATGTCAATCCCAATCTCCCAACAGAGGGTCTAGATTTGAATCTCATCCCTGACATTTGCTGGGTGTGTCCTTGACCTTCTGTTTTCACATCTATAAAATGAAGATAGTAATAGTACTTTCCTCATGAAGTTTTGGAAGAGATTAATTATGTTAAGATATGTTAGGTGCTCGGGCTTGTGTCTAGTGCCTAATAATGGTTGCGTTAACTACTATCATTGTTATCATTTAAAACTATACTCAGGTGAGCCAAATGGCCCCTTAGAGCTCTTTCAGGGGCTCCATTGACCAGAGGAGAAAAAAAAGGTGCTGTAAGAATATGACTATACAAAATTAAAGTTTTAAAATAAAATAATGTGATTATATTGGCATAAAGTATATTCTAAAAATCTATGGGTTTCAGTGATTCTCACATTTTGAGTACAAGGACCCTTTTTCAAGGCCTTAAATTTTAAAATGGCTTCCTCTACAAGAGATTAAATTTTTAGCATTCATTCATTCATTGAAACAATACAATCATTTCAGTAAAAATGTTCAATAAATTTGCATGTATTAGGGTAACTGATAGGAATTTACTATTTTTTTCCCCAAGACAAACTATTGGTTGGAAGAACTTGAAGGATTCTGGAGAGGGTATGATAAATTCCTTTAAGATGATAAAGAAACTTCTTGGAGAGAAAGATTTGAGATCCCAAATTCTTCTTTTCCACAGGATTCAAAGTTAAGAAAACTTGTTATAGTGAGCGTGACTATTCTTACCCAAGATCCTTAAAGTAAAATCTCTTCAAGTTTGCATATTAATTAAAATAGTAATAGATGTGTAACAGATAAATACTAAAATCTCAGCAGTTTGAAACAATGAAATCTGTTCTTCATTCACATAATAAGAGGTGTGGCTAGTTCTGATCAGATAGTTTCCTATAACTGGTGATTCAGGATTTAGCTCCCTTCAATCACACAGCTTCCTTATCTTTAAAATGTGAATGCCTGGTTAACCTTGGGAATCAATATCTAGATAGCAGAAAGGGAAAGAGAAGGTGTAGGACCACATAGAACAAGTAGCATACATCCTGTCTTCTGATACTCATTGACCAAAAGTAAGTTATATGACCAAACCTACATTGACAGGAAACAGGGAAATGTAATCTCACTGTGCACACAAGAAGAAAGCAGTTGGACCTGGTAAACAGCTGGCTGGTGTCTACCAGAGGATAAAGGTTTTATTTGGTGTGATTTTGGTGGTAATATGGGAAGAATGGGAATTACAGTTTAGTGAAGTGATGAAAGTGTTCCATCCTAGATCTCCTAGGAGGGAGGATTGCACTTTGGTAAAAGGGTTGTGTGAATTCATTTAAAGAGCTGACTTTTTGGATCACTAGGTCAATTTTGGTGTGGAATACCCCATGGGTGAGTACACTCTCAGTGAGGCTAGACTTGAAAAACCTTGGAAGGCCCAGTCTGTGGTGATAGGGAAAACAACCATAAGGCAAAGGGCCTCTTTGGCTCTCCTGGATGTTCACTGGAATACGTCTTCACTCTGGGCTACCAACTGCCAGTGGTAGTCACAGAATGTTCCTGTCACATATGAGTTTCTCCTCCCGTAATGGGAGACAGCCACCAATATTTACCATTTGATAAGAATCGAAGCTCTGTGGAAAGTTTTTGGCTTTATTGTGGTGTTTAGGGGAAAAAGAAAGATGTTCTTGCAATGATATGGGATGTGAGCTGTTAAGTGAGAATTTAAATGATTATGTGCTTTTTTTCCCCCTGCTATGGGCAAAGTGAAACACATCAGATACAGTTATTTTATTAATCATAAAATCGTATGCAGACATTTGAACAATATTATTGTTTATTTGTGTAGACACAGAACTTATTATTATAACGATAGGAGCAGATATGGGTTAACATGTACATTGTACTAATTCCAAAGCACTTATGATTTCTTGGGATCAGAATGGAGATTGCTGGGATGGAGAAATCATATTAAATTATATCCTGGTTCCTATGTGTAAGGATTTTTCTCATAAGGCAGTAAAGCTTAAAGATGTGATGAAAACAGGTAAGAAAACAGGAATGGAACATTGAGATTCAGATGGCTCTTCTAATTTTCACATATGAAAGGCTAGCTCAGATGCAGTCAAATTCCAGGAGTGTGGGTAGATCCTAATGAGACCAATTTGAGCAGTTTTAAGTGGTTTACTTAGGTCTTTTTGGCACAGTGTATTCCAAGGAGAAAGGGGCAGTAGTTTTGGTACTTCTGGAAGAGTAGATACCTCTATAGCTGCATCAGAGTAGATACCTCTATAGCTGCATCTATAGCTGTGGTGGCTTGAATGATTGG
This sequence comes from Pseudorca crassidens, assembly GCF_039906515.1. Taxonomy (NCBI): domain Eukaryota; kingdom Metazoa; phylum Chordata; class Mammalia; order Artiodactyla; family Delphinidae; genus Pseudorca; species Pseudorca crassidens. The sequence goes on from NC_090317.1 coordinate 103,095,532, forward strand.
AGATAGATTAGACAACTTGACTGGTGTCATATGTCTGGGGCCTTGGTTCTGGCTAAGTTTTCTTTGAGTCACATCTTTTGGTGCTGAAATGTCCAACCAAGATGGCATCTTCATTCACAAATCTGGGGCTTGAGTTGGGCTGCACAGGCTGAAAAATCTGGGGCTGGTTTTCTCTCTGTCTCTGTCTTTCTCCATGAAATTTCTCCGTGTAGTTTTGGAGTCTTAGCAACCTGGATATCTCAAAGTAGTTGAATTCTTACATAGTGAGTGGCTTCACCCAAAGTAAACATTTCAAGAGACTTGGCTGGAATCTGTAAGGCTTCCTATGACTTAACCTCACGAGTGCAAGAACACCTTTTCTCTTGCATTCTGTTGATTGAATAAGCCACTGGATCAGCCCATATTCAAGAAGAGGGACACCACATTCTACCTTTCAATGAGAGAGGTAACAAAGATTTTACGGTTATATTTAATGTACCATAGCACATGATGAAAAAAATCTTACAATGATGACTTTTCAGTTTAAGTGGAAATTAATCTCTCCCTCTGTTTTCTGAATTGCATTATTCTCTGGGTAAAAATAAAAAAGGGAGGACATAAAATCTGAAGTTCTTTGCATTCAGCCTGATTTTCAAGATACCCGATTAAGGATCTTTTTATTATGTAATAGTTTTCCCACATCAGAGACCATTGGTAATATTAAGAGCTATTTACTGAGCAACTGTAATTGCTAGACACTCTGCTTGTGTTTTAACTTATTTGATCTCAAGCCCCATGCAAGATAGGTATTACTATTCTCAGAGATAAAGGCATTGAGGCTGAGGCAAATTAAGTGATTTTCTCAAAGTTACAGTAATAGATAATATGTTTAGATTCAAACAAGGTCTATAGGATAACTCTCACTGTTTCGCTATACTCTGCTATGTTTAATGAAAACACAATTTTAGACATCATTACACAAACGTAGTAAAATCTCAGTTAAATGAGATGCTTGAATCATGTTTGATCATTTTCGTGTGCCATTTCAATTCTGCTTTGGAGTTAGTCTAGAATATCTTTGTTTTAACTTAATAAAGAGTAATTTAAAATCAAGAAGTAAACATAATTAAAGCTTGATAAGATATTTCATATTTTTATGTTTTTTTCTTTCCCACCAGAAGGATGGGTTAAAAGCTTGAAAGCATTGATGCAGAAAAATGAATATAAATATGCATGTCTCATGGAATCTACTGGAATTGGTTCTTTGACACAAATACTTGTTTTGAATCTAAACACGAAATTCTTGTTAATCGAAATCACAACCTTTCCACTTACATAGGCTTGACACTAGGAATTATTTTCATCTCTTCCTTATGCTTACATCTAATTATGGAAATAAAAATGTATTTATTTAGCAAGGTCTCATCCCTCTTATGATTTCCTTTCTTCCCGGTTCTGCTCAGATTTAGACTTTGATAGCTTTTCTATTAGTGCTGTGTCAGTGGATAATTTGCTTCTATGCTTTCTCTAGTTTTGAGCCATTTTACACACTTTCTCTGAGACATGGTCCAGGTCTGTTATTCACAAGCAAGTTAGTTCATATTTCTGCACATTTGTTTATTTGTAAAGTCTTACCTCCTAGATTATTGTAATAAATAAAATTACATATACATAAATAATATTCTGTTTGTTGCCTATATAGATATATTTAAAGATGAATGTTACGGTTCCAAGGATGAAACTGATATCAGGTTTGTTTCTCAAAACAAATGAACACAGAGAACACAAAATGAATAAGCAACACAGAAGTTCACAATATATGAGCAAAACCAAATTAAGCAGGCTGCCATATACAGATTCACAGGTTGTGCACTATAAAATTCCCGGGGGGCACCATTCATGTAAAGAAGAAAGTGAATGACACTCCTATAAATATGCAGTGCACCACCTGTACAACTGAACATGCAGACCCTGAAAATGAGCTTTAATGCTATCTTCTGCCTTCCTTCGAGCCAGTAGGGAGAACAGAAGAGGATAATGAACTCAGGGGAGAGTAAATAGTTACTTTATTACTTGTTCTTCTCCAGGCCTAGAATTTTATATGCTCATATTGAAGGGAGGTTGGTGATTTTGTTCAGTAGCCTGCAGTCACAGGGAGGTGCACTGCCTTTCACCAAGTATTTACACCAGTAGGTGTAACCACAATGGCAGCATGTGGTGTGGGTAAAAATGGTCACCTCACATCTCTGTCATGTGGACTCTCCCTTTTATGGGGCTAATTGGGTATTGTAGTCGCTCTTATGGAGAGTCACTGAATGGTCAGTCTGGGTAGTCTATTCAAAGAAACTCACCACATTTTCAAATTACATTACAAAAAGGCCCCTACATTTCAGGCATACCATTTTGCTTAAATTCAAACTACTGTACTATAATCAAGTTGCATCTCTTGCTTAAGTCTTAATATCCGCAATCCTCAACAAATTTAGTGGACAGTAGGTTGACCAAAGGGTGAAAGTTTTTTTAAAAAGTAGCATTTGTATTGGGAGCAGAGTTTGGGTTTCCTTATGGGCAGATTTCCTGGGGCCTCTTTAATATTCAGGCTAAATGCAAGCTCTTATCCACACTATTAGAATGCCACCTCTATCTTCAAACACATTTGACAACTTATTGCATATAGAATAAAGTAAAATGTGTAGTAAGTCCTTACAAAAATCACTCTAGATTTCCCAACATTACTACATTTTCATCTTTCAAACTTCAGTTTAAATGTCACTTCCATGGAAAGGTCTTCCTGACCAGTTTATCTAAAATAGAATTGTGCATGTCATGCTCTGTCACAGACCCTTATCTCTTCTTCCAATAAACTGTATACTATAAGAATAGTGATCTTTATAGCTCAACCTTTGTTTTCCATCTATTCAGTTCCTTAAAGTAGGTACTAAATGGATATGTGTTGGAGAGTGAAATAAGTGAAGGAAGAAAGGCCAGAGGGAGGAAGGGAGGAAGGAAGGACCTCTGGCAAAGATTCTCTCTCTGTCTTTTTTCATTCTGGCTGCTGTAACAAAATACCACAGACTGGGTAGCTTATAAACAACAGAAATTTATTTTGTAATGTTCTGGAGGCCAGAAGTCCAAGATCAAGATAGCAGCATGGTCTCATTCTGGTGAAAGCCCTTTTCCTGATTCATAGCCAGAACCTTCTTGCTGTGTCCTCACATGGTGGAAGAGGGCTAGTGAGCTCTCTGGAGCCTCTTTTAAAAGGCATTCATCCCATTCATGAAGGAATTTGTGGAATCTAAAAAATACAACCAAGAAGTGAATATAACGAGAAAGAAACAGACTTACAGATGTGGTGAACAAACTGGTGGTTACCAGTGGGGAGAGGGAAGGGGAGAGGGTAGGGGATTAAGAGGTACAAACCATTATGTATAAAATAAGCTACAAGGATATACTGTACAGCACAGGGACTATAGCTAATATTTTATGATAACTATAAATGGAGTATAACCTTTAAAAATCGCAAATCACTATATTGTACAGCTGTAGCTTATATTGTATACCAACTATATTTTAATTAAAATAATAATAATAGTCACAAAAAATCTGAAAAAAAAGGCATTAATCCCATTCATGAGGGTGCCACCCTCATGACCTAATCGCCTTCCAAAGGCTCCACCTCCTATTACCATCAATTTGGGGGGTTAGGATTTCAACATACAAATTTTGAGGGAACATAAATATTCAGACCATAGCCCTCTTCTTTGACCAAACATGAGTCAGGCTTCTCTGAGTCCTCTTTCTAACTAGTCCCTGACCTTAGGCTCTGTCCTTGGCCCATTTAGACTAGTATTAGCATGAATTCTGGTGGGTCAGTTTAGCAAAAATCCTCTACCCTTGATATATGATCAAACTCTTTATCCCTCACCCTTCATGTCTTATCACCCTAGCCTGACTACAGAAAAAGTTCTGTCAAATTGGTTTAGCCAGAATTCTCCTTACCCCTGATGTTTCCTCTTAGTAATTTTCTATCCACTGACCCTCACCCTGCTCCTTGCCTTTAAATCTCTACTTGTTCTTATTATGTTAGGAGTTGAGCCCAATCTCCCTCTCCTACTACACAGCCCCTTTGTAGTAGTCTCCCTGACTTATCCTTACTATCTTTAAAAGTATCATGTATACTTGTTTTCTTCAATACCTTCCAAAGCTTTCCTCACCTACATCTCTCTGCATATGCTGTCACTTTTTCCATGCCTTTGTTCACATTGTAATCTGTGCTTGCGATGCCCTACCCTTTATGCCCTAGTTCATATCAAACCTCTCTGCAATATCTGTACCCTTCTAGTCCTGTATTAAATACACTGCCCTTCAAGATGGCCTGTAAAACTCCTGTTTGCATAAATATTTGCCATTTTTCACCTTCCTATTTCCTCTTAGACTCTTAAATAGAACAATGTGTGCACTTGCCTTCTACTAGATTGTAAACTGTAGTGATGCAAGAACTAGGCATCATTATGTGCCCCTTTAATGCCTAACACCAAATGTTATGCACAGTTAGAAACCCAATAAATACCTGATTAGTTGAACTATGGTCCTACTATATAGTGAAAAATTCAAAGGCTATTGAATTGGATTCTGATCTCCCCCGCTCATGAGCTGTCTGACATTGGGTAACTTATTTAATCTCTCAGTTTTAGTTTCATTATTTGTAAAAGGCAATGATAACTAAATGAGTTGTGGTAAACTTTAGATGACATTCTATGTAAAATAAAGTAAATGTGATACTATATGTAAAGGTGTCTCCTGCTTAAGGTCAGGAATCCATTTGTAAAAATCAAGCAGTTTTTGTTAAAATGTAACCAGGAAACGATTTCCTATTATTTTAATGGAAACCTTTAATATGTTTTATATGTTAGCCCAACAACCCCAACAAATTTCCTGAAATACAATGAAACAAAATATTGTTTTAATATAGATATTTAAAATCATCATATCCTAATCACCTAATAATTAATATGGTGTTAACAAACATTTCTTTGCAGTAACATGGCCTCTCTTAACCCCAGTAACATCAGAGTTGCACATCCTCTTCTGTGACACTTTGCAGGCTTTTCAAAATGTCTACATAGGAGTCTGAAGTTTTACCCAATTTATTTGGAATGTAACTCAAGATTTTCTCCAACCACTGTTTTATTATAAAAGTTACCTTGAGTTTGCAGATGCAAATATGTTTTATTGCTGTATAATCACTGGCTGAAGAGCATTTGATTGAGAACTAATTAAATTCTCTGTAGTGTAAGTATTAAAGCAAAGAGCTCTTCTAACAGGGAAGTAACAGGAGATATTTTGTGTTATATCTTCATATAGGATTGCTAAACAGTGTTGTTCTTAATAAATGTTATTTTCTAACTTCCTTCCATTATGAATCAAATTAATTCTAAACCCAAGATTTAATTTAGTCTTCATTTCTCAAATTCAGTTAAAACATTCATTTTTGGGGCTTTATTTTTTAAGAATTTAATTCAATTATGCAAAAATATATCTAGGGGGTTATTTTATTTTTTAGTTTTAATTTAACTTAATTTTTTTCTTGAAGTATAGTTGATTTACAGTATTGTATTAGTTTCTGGTGTACAGCAAAGTGATTCACTTTTATATATATATATAGGGAAGCTTAGAATAATTTCATAACAACATAGAAAGTGATTGTATACAAACTTTATTTTAACTGTGGACTACCCCCACTCCTACCCCAAATACTCATAGACTGAAAGGTCATCAGAGATGAGCTTGTCTTTGGGAATTGGAGAGTAGAAATCAGAGAAAGGAAGTAAATCACGGAACTACTTCAGTTGGAGATGAAGGAGTAGGTAAATGCCCTTTGCTTGGAAAAAAGATGAATTTCCTACTAGAGGAGAAATCTCTTAAAATATCCAGCTGTGCCAGTGATTAACTCTGTTGCAAATTTAGTTGCATTCGGCAGGTACTGCAGGGAACAACTAGCGTGTATGCCTTGGTATAGTAAAAAAAATTATGTAGACAGAAAGTATATTTCATTTATCTAGTTATTGAATAGCCTGAAATATAGAGCAGTCGAATACTATTTGTAATTTGTGTGAGTGTGTGTGTGAGTGAGCAAAGCTGTGTTTGACACTAACATCCATTTTTCCTGACTTAAGAACAATATTTTAATAGATAATTGTGGTTTAAAGAACTGATTGATGCCAGACAGGAAGTTCTCCTTGTGTTGATTATGTGTAAAAATGCCTAGGAGGGCTTGGGACTGACAGAAACCATCAGTAAACTTCAAAACTCAAACGAGAATTTAGTTGACAGCAGGGTGTTCAGTACAGAAAATAGTTTCAGCACTGACACTGTCTTCTAAGGATCAGTATCTATCCATCTGTATAACAAATATCTATGCGAAAGATAGTGTGGTATGGTGGAATGAAAACTGAACTTGTAATTGGAATATGGGGATTAGATTCCAGCTGAGTTCTTTCTACTGGTTCTGTCTTGGAGAGTTATACCTCTAAGAATAACATTCTTTGTTTTTAAACTATCTCTAAGGATCTTTTGGGCTCTATATTTCTGTGAAACTCTGATCCTATTTTATCATTGTAGGGGTACTGTGTGTTGGAAGATAGCTAGATAGATCAATGGATGCATGTATGGGTGGGTGGAAAGATAAGTGAGTACATACACACACATATACATATACATACATATGTATGCACAATACATACATATAAAAATATATACTTATATATATATGACTATATATGTGTGTGTATAACACCTAAAGGTTATTTCCATGCATATGTGTCTACATAGAGTGACAACAAATTCTGGCCATGGTTTTTCTTTTCATTTGCAAATATGACAATAAATCATCTATCATCTATTATTAAAGAGATAAGACCTCTTAACAGCAAATGGGTCTTGAAAGAGATTTTAACATTGTGAAAGATACATTAAAATAATCCACAAATATTCATATGCCTGTATTGTGAAAATGCTTCTTAGTGGATACAAATGTAAAAGGTGAATAATAAAAGTATCATGAATTCTTTATTCTTCATCCATAAAGAATTCTAATATTGAAAATTTACTGAGCAGTACTAAATAAGTGAGTATCAGGAGTCTGATCTTGCCAAAATAATAACTTTAACTTTTGATGTATAAGTATAAATACTATTAGCAGAAACATATTTTTCTAGCAATGACCGTAATAAAAATAAAGCTCATGTAAATAACACGTAGTGGAATCTACATTTTACTCCTTTAATCAACATGTTTAGGTTCATGGGACACTAAAGACCACAGTCATCAATATTACAGAGCATTTTATTAAGTATATATTATTACACCATGAGTGGGTAGACATTTAGATCGGTATTCCACACAGACTGAGTGCATTTCTGCGGCATAGTTGGCTTTATTTGAGTGGAATAGGCCGATCGGTGAGAGGTCACAAGTAATCAGCTATCTATATATACTTGGAAGTTTAGAAATAGTTGAGAGTTTATTTATTTATTTTACTTTAAATGTGTACAGTTTATTATATATCAATTATACCTCACTAAAGCTAAATAATTGAGTTTTCTTAGGATTAGAGACAATGTTTTGAGATGGAGAGAGAATTATCTTAGAAAGTAAATGAAGAGTTGGGATAAATGATCATTTTCTCTGGAAGGAAAAGGGTTTATAATAGGAACCCCTGAGAAGGCATGTTGAACTGGCCTTATTTAACATTTTTTTCAAGGGATCAAGATAAGAAGTACCATGGGAGAATTTCCAAATTTGTGCACAGAACTAAGTTCTTCCAGGTAATAAAAATATCATCAAGGTAGGATGAACAGGAGCTGAAATGAGCAGAGGAGCTCTAATGAGAGCAGGGAGAAACAGTTCAGGTAAAATAATTCAAACTCTTCTATGAGACGGAAGAGTCTGAGAACTGATTATCACTGCGGAAGAAAGCCTAAGGACTCCGTTGCCTGAAGGTTCAGTCTAAGATCACGACCAGGAAACCAACACTGACAAAATTTGTTGGACATTATCACAAAGGATATTGGAAACAAAGTGAAAGGTATTGTCTTACCCTTGGACAAAACAGAAATTTGTTTGAACCTAGAAGTTCTTATGAAGTTTTGATAGGTACACCTTAAAATACAAGAGGGAAGCAAAAACCATCGAGGGGGAGGAGGAACTTCCGTTTGAGAATAGGCGGTTGGAAGAACTCCTCAGTCTAGAAGACACGATGTGGGAGGGAATCTGAGTAGCTCATGTAACATGTGTATAGATTATTCACTAAATCTTGAGTTAGCTCTTAAGATTGAGAAGAAGCAGCATTAGGGAAAAATAAAGCAAGCTGTCCTCCACATCCTAAGACACGGTACCAACTGAGACTATAAATCTGCAGGTTCAGATTCATTCACAGATGGTAGGCTGATGGGAAGCTGTTAGCCAGAGTTAGGGGGGTAGGGAGCAAATCCCCAACTTCAGATGCTGTAGAGGGTAACGACCTGCCTCTCTCATGCAGGGGGAGATGGTATTCTCAGCTCAATACCTCAGGACTCTGGTCCATTATCATGGCTGTTCTAATCTGTTTCTGAAGTGGTCCTTTCTACAGCATTTAAAAAAGTGACTGCATTATCCTGAACATTTTTATCAAGTAACAAATCAGCTGATATAAATGCATTAAGTTGACTGAAAGCAGGGCAGGATTTCAAAGCCCCTTCGGCATGTCTAGGTTGGGCACACTTCATGGAGCCTAAAAATTTATTTAGATGGGGAGTCTTAAAAAGCTGAAACTAAAAGTGACCATAAAATCATCAAACTTTAAAGTTGGAAAAAGCCTCATTCTTTTTCAAATGTAAAAAACATTAACTGAGTCATTAAATGAGCTTTTAAAAAAGCCTCCTGGCAAGTGACAGATATAGAACTTTAAACCCATGCCTCTGGGGCCAATGCTCTTTCTATCATAAAATGTTTCTCCCTAACATTCGATGAATCAAAACACACACACACACACACACACACACACACACACACACACACACACACACACACACACTGTTAAGACCCAGGGTTCACTCTTCAACTTGCTTTCAACCATATGGAAACTTTATGGATTGAATCTTTCAGATTCAGAGCAGATAAGCCAAATGCTATTTCTCTCACCTGGCTCCAAGCACTGTTTAGTCTTCTCCAACTGGGCATACTTATTCACTAGGGAATCTCACCTATTGTTTAACACTCAAACTTGTGATGGCCATGCTGGGGACTCCATTGTCTTGAAAGGAAAGCTTACACACCAAAACATTTGGGTGGGTGAAAGGAACACAGGAGAGACTAGAGGAAAGGTATCGGTGAATATGTGGTGAGTTGTTGCTTTTCTACCTTGATTATGCCTGAATGGCTATTTTTATTAACATGAGCTTGCGCTACATGCTTGATGCATGACACACGCAGACTCCCTTAACTTAGAACATAATTGTGGCACATGTATCTCCAGCTACAAATATAGATACCAAAGAGCCTAAGGAGCTCTGAGAGTCATATACCTTCATTTATTTTTTTGAGTTTTTCTTTTTTTGTGAGAATTGAATAGAAATAAAAGCTAAAAAATATCCCTTATTCACCTGGCAATTTCTTTTCATCTTCCTTTTCTCAGGTAACATCTCCTCTAGGAATCCTCCCATACCCAGGAAAAGATAGTTTCTCCTGCTCTTTACAATCAAAACCCCCTGGGCAACCCTTTCTCATACTTTTTATAGCAAAGTGTTGAATTGTGGATTTACTTGTCTGAATCTTCTTTAACCTGTGAGAAAATTGAGTGCAGGGGCTGAATCTTCCAACAGTGTATCTTCCAGTGCCAAGCACAAAAGAGTCAACTAACGTGTAGCTTTTTAAAAAAAGTATCTTGTACATACTGTAAGTGTTCAATACATTTGTACATCAAATACCTGAAATAATCAAGGCTAAGAAATACGATAGGAAAAAATGAATGTTAAGGAGGATTTATAAATGAGTAGAAAGGGGATTTTAGGGAAGAAATCATGATTTAAGTTTATTAGTTTTTTTTAACCTGGTATATGTTGAGGATTGCTATAGAAGAAAAGGCAGTTCAATACTTTGAAAATGTGTGAAGTCTATATTCATTACTTCACCAGCTAAAATAAGGTGGTATGCCCATAGCTGCTCATCTTTCAAAATTTTTCATAAATGTCAACTTGTTGAAAATATTTTTGAAACTAATTTTTCTTTACCTTTTAAATTCTCTTGGAATTAAACATGGTGATTTACCACTAAGACCTTCAAGATGTATTAATTTATTTAGACCACCATAATAAATTTGAGAGAGAGTCTTTGCATGGAGATGCATTTTAAAAAGCACAGTTAATCACCCAAAAGTAATTTATAAAGGAATTCAAATTTTAACCATTACTCATAAAAAAAAAGTTGTAAGGAATTAAATTCATAAAAAGTTGAACATTCTTAAATCTTCATCCCCCTACTCAATTTTCTTGTACTTCACAGTGCTGCAGAATTTCTAATGCAGAAATCCTGAATTATATCCAGCACTTTTTGGCTTTTCCCTTTTCTTTACAAACCCTCCATTATTTTCTTTTTCTTTTTTTTAAACATCTTTATTGGAGTATAATTGCTTTACAATGGTGTGTTAGTTTCTGCTGTATAACAAAGTGAATCAGCTATATGTATACATATATCCCCATATCCCCTCCCTCTTGCGTCTCCCTCCCACCCTCCCTATTCCACTCCTCTAGGTGGTCTCAAAGCATGGAGCTGATCTCCCTGTGCTATGCGGCTGCTTCCCACTAGCTATCTATTATTTTATATTTGGTAGTGTACATATGTCCATGCTACTCTCTCACATCGTCCCAGCCTAACCTTCCCCCTTCCTTGGGTCCTCAAGTCCATTCTCTACGTCTGTGTGTTTATTCCTGTCCTGCTCCTAGGTTCATCAGAACCTTTTTTTTTTTTTTTTTTTAGATTCCATATATATGTGTTAGCATACAGTATTTGTTTTTCTCTTTCTGACTTACTTCACTCTGTATGACACACTCTAGATCCATCCACCTCACTACAAAAACTAAATTTCATTTCTTTTTATGGCTGAGTAATATTCCATTGTATATATGTGCCACATCTTCTTTATCCATTCATCTGTTGATGGACACTTAGGTTGCTTCCATGTCCTGGCTATTTTAAATAGTGCTGCAATGAACATTGTGGTCCATGTCTCTTTTTGAATTATGGTTTTCTCAGGGTATATGCCCAGTAGTGGGATTGTTGGGTAGTATGGTAGTTCTATTTTTTAGTTTTCTAAGGAACCTCCATAGTGTTCTCCATAGTGGCTGTACCAATTTACAGTCCCACCAACAGTGTAGGAGGGTTCCCTTTTCTCCACACCCTTTCCAGCATTTATTGTCTGTAGATTTTTTGATGATGGCCATTCTGACTGGTGTGAGGTGATACCTCATTGTAGTTTTGATTTGCATTTCTCTAATGATTAGTGATGCTGAGCATCCTTTCATGTGTTTGTTGGCAATCTGTATGTCTTCTTTGGAGAAATGTCTATTTAGGTCTTCTGCCCATTTTTTGATTAGGTTGTTTGTTTTTTTGATATTGAGCTGCGTGAGCTGCTTGTAAATTTTGGAGATTAATCCTTTGTCAGTTGCCTCATATGCAAATATTTTCTCCCATTCTGAGGGTTGTCTTTTCGTCTTGTTTATGGTTTCCGTTGCTGTGCAAAAGCCCCATAGCAGTACTGTGAGTGTCACTGAAGCAAACTTGGGTCCACTTATCCACGTGCAATAAACCCAATCTACTGACACTGGATTGTGGTGAAAGAAAGTGCAGTGTTTTATTGTAAGGCGCCATACAAAGAGTTCGAGACAGCTAGTACTCAAAAAGCCTCATTTTCCTGATGGGTTTCAGCAAAGTGCTTTTAAAGGCAAGGTGAGGGAGAGGAGTCCCAGGGTATGTGATCAGCTTGTGCACAGTTCTCTGTTTGGTTGATGGTGAGGTTACAGGATGGTGTCACAGAGGTTAATGTCATCAATTCTTTGGCTCCAGTTGGCCTGGGGGCTATGTGCTCATGGTCATGAAGTAGTTAACCTTCCATTTGGTGGGGGTTTTAGCATCTGTAAAGCAGGAATTGTGCATCAAATACTGTTATCTATGTACTTCAGAGAAGAGCTAAAGTAGAGGATATGGGGGAGGGGTCTATCCTAGGAAGGCCCCATAGGGTCCTCCTCTGTTACATGAGCCCTGATGTTCTTTCCAAAATCCTCTTAAAGTTGAGGACAGACAGATTTGGTTTCCCTTTTTTGCTACCAAAAGCATCCTAATTTATACACTTGGCATAAAAATACTCTACTAATTTGGTACCTGCTCAGAGGTCTTGATCAGGGTTGTACACAACTCCAGCATGTGTCATTCACATTGACATTATTATGAATGGTACCCACTGGAGTTGTGCAGTGCCCAACTTTCATAGTTGTAAAAGGCTGTGCTGCTTTGTATCTGCTCGTCTTTCCAGCTCCCCTTCAGTTGTCTTACATATGTGAACTACAGTTGGTCAGTTCCAACTACTTTTGCTCTCCAGAGGAACCACGGTATTACTTGGGCTTTTTGTGATCACTTTGTTCCCAATGCCAAATACAGATTCTTCACAGTTTGTTCATCTGGCAAAGTCGTGTTTATTCTTTGATGCTCTTCTCAGATATCACCTTTACTATAAAACTTTTCTTGTCACATCATTTTCCTGCCATAGGCCCTAGGCACTCATAGTAAATGACTTTATCAAATGTAAACATAGCACTTTGTATACATTTCTATCAATGCATCTCATGATGGTTTTATGTTAGTCTTCTGTACTGACCTATGTGCTTTTTGAGCAAACAGATTTTTCTAATTGTGGCCTAGTAGAGGAAAGCCTAGCACACAGCAGATGCTTAAAGGACTCTCTCTTTGTGGACTGTTTAATGTATTCATTAACTCTCATAATTCACTGAATGAACCAAATCATTTAATATTTACAGTTTTCCACAGCAAGATCTTTTTCGACCCACCACCTAGAGTAATGAAAATAAAAACAAAAATAAATAAATGGGACCTAATGAAACTTAAAAGCTTTTGCACAGCAAAGGAAACCTTAAACAAAATGAAAAGACAACCCTCAGAATGGGAGAAAATATTTGCAAACAAAGCAACTGACAAGGGATTAATCTCCAAAATATACAAACAGCTCATGCAGCTCAATATCAAAAAGACAAACAACCCAATCAAAAAATGGGTGGAAGACCTAAATAGACATTTCTCCAGAGAAGACATACAGGTGGCCAACAAACACGTGAAAAGATGCTCAACATCACTAATCATTAGAGAAATGCAAATCAAAATCACCATGAGGTATCACCTCATACCAGTCAGAATGGCCATCATCAAAAAATCTACAAACAATAAATGCTGGAGAGGGTGTGGAGAAAAGGGAACCCTCCTACACTGTTGGTGGAACTGTAAATTGGTACAACCACTACGGAGAACAGTATGGAGGTTCCTTAAAAAACTAAAGATAGAGCTACCATATGACCCAGCAATCCCACTCCTAGGCATATATCCAGAGAAAACCATAATTCGAAAGGATGAATGCACCCCAATATTCACTGCAGCACTATTTATAATAGCCAGCACGTGGAAGGAACCTAAATGTCCATCAACAGAAGAATGGATAAAGAAGATGTGGTACATATATACAATGGAATATTACTCAGCCATAAAAAGGAATGAAATAGTGCCATTTGCAGAGATGTGGTTGTAGCTAGAGATTGTCATACAGAGTGAAGTAAGTCAGACAGAGAAAAACAAATATTGTATAGTATCATTTATGTGTGGAATCTAGAAAAATGGTAGAGATGAACTTATTTGCAAAGCAGAAATAGAGTCACAGATGTAGAGAACAACGTTATGGTTACCAAGGGGGGAAGGGGTGGGTGGGATGAATTGGGAGATTGGGGCTGACATATATAACTACTATGTATAAAATAGGTAACTAATGAGAACCTACTGTATATCACAGGGAACTCTACTCAATGCTCTGTGGTGACCTAAATGGGAAGGAAATCTAAAAAAGAGCCGATATATGTATATGTATGACTGATTCACTTTGCTGTACAGCAAGAAACTAACACAACATTGTAAAAGAACTATACTCCAATAAAAATTAATTAAAAAATTTAGCATTTTCAATCCCCCATTATCACATTTATCCAGATGCAGCAATATTTACTTCTTCTATCAGTTGCCAATGTCAACTAAAAAAAAAACCAAACAATACCAGCATAGTAAGGAGAAACTTTACTCAAAAGGTTAAGTGTGAGGAGGGGTCTATTGCAATTGGGGGAGGAGAACTATTGCATTAGGGAGAATGCTGTGACCCTAAGATCTGCAAGCCTCTCAGTGGTTAATCAAAAGGGGTTTTTCTTCTCTTAAGAGGAAGTAACAAGGGTATTAAGGGTAGGGTGTGGGAAAATGGGATAAAAGAGTAGCTTGAGTGGATGGTAGATCAGAGAATATTTTACCCTGAGGTCAACCTGTTCTTAGGAGAGATTATATGTTGACTCAGTCTGACAGTGAGTCAGAGTTCTGGAGCCTGGAGGAAGGAGTGAAACTTTACAGTTTGATTAATAAGCAGTTTGTTCCAATTGATTAGTAGGAATAAACACTTCAGATGATAATTTATGAGACAAAAAAATGGCAATTTGGAATATCTTTGTCTGACATTGCCATAGATAAACAAGAGGAGGCATCTGTGGAAGGGTGGTTCTTAGGAATAAGCTGTTTTCCACAACACGAAGGGCAGAGAGATAACTTTTGCTGTTTTCCAGGATTAGAGGGCTCAGGTAAAATTCAACATTGTCACTAATAATAGTTTTCAGTATTGAAGGACACAATTAGATTATATAAAACTTTATGTTCTTTTCCAGTGCTCATTACACAGCCAAGCAAATGTATCCACTTGTTAAATTTAATTACCTTTTATCTTAGAGAGTTCCCCCAAATTAAATAGGTCAGAAATTTTTATAAAGAATCAAATATTCCTTTCCTGTCTATAAAGTGTGGACTGAGTATCAGAGACTTATCAGATTTCTTTCAAGCTAAAGTCACCTTCATTCACTTGATAAGACTGTAGAGGGCACAGTTAGACTGAAACAAAGCTTTAGTGAAAGAGTGTGAGAACTTTATTAAACAAAATACACCTAGCTAATACCCAAATGTGTGCTGTCAGTGATTCATATCTGCGTTTCAGAGCAAAGGTTTTTTAAAAAATCTTTTTAAAAGAGGATTTTCTTATTTGTCACTTTACTTTCTTTTTAATTAATCCTAACAACATTTCATGTGGGAAAATGTGTTTGAAGAGATGGAATTATAAATGAGTGCAACATTATTGTTATAGTCCCTGTATTAAAATGTTATTGTAAGCTAAGGCAAGAAAGTCAAAGATAGTAGATTACGAGAAAACTGCTGGGGAAATGAGCAAGCATTATTAAAAACAAGTGACAGGTTTGTATTACTCTATTGGAAGTAGCATATAGTAGTGGAAAGACTAAGGAATTAGTTGGGCTATCAGTAAGCTATTTGAAGCACAGGCTTTTCAAAGCTAAGTAAAGTTTTCTCTAATCATCAGCTAATTTGTGGTTTCAAAATCCTGTAGTGTTCTTGATGCAGTTACCACCAAAATGAAGCATGCCCTTCTCCCTAATGGTCTACTCCTCCCCTTCCTTGTACTATATGTGCAAAACAAATGACATATCTGAACTCTTTATGTTCTCTTTTCACCCTGCTTTCATTCCACATTGCACCAAGATTTTATTTTCAACATCAGTAATGGCTTTATAATTTCCAAATTCAAAGGTTTTTCTTCTGTTTCATTTACTTTAAAATCTCAATTGCTTTTGATTTTTTGCTCCTCACAGATGACTCTTATCTTTTTGCTGTAATTGTGTTTACTATGTACTACCTGTTACTGTTTTTACATATTTAGCAGGTCAGTTTGTTACTTTGAGTGCTTCTTTTTGATTTTTCCCATTCCATTATTTTGGGAATTCACCATACTTCTGTATTTTGTGTGCTGGTTCTCCTCTATCAGATTATTTATTCAATTTTATATTTCCAGCTAAAACCTGCCATTGGATTGGCTGTTACCTCAGTGGGAAATGGCTATGGTATCCATGTAATGTACTCTCACTAAAGCCCCAACTTTATATTGCTAATTGCCTTGTAAATATTCATAAATGGATATCTTGCTATTCCTTGAAAGATAGCTATTCAAAATCATTTTTCTCTCCAAACCTAGTTCCCCTTTCTGATTTTCTCATTCTTCTATCTCTGCCATAGCCTTTAGATACAAAAAAACTTGAATGTTTTTTCAACTAACACTCTGTAGGCTCCTTGCTATCCTCCTAGGCCAGGTCTTTAGGCCAAGGTAACTAGTCTCTGGATCCATTAGAAAGTCCAAGGGGGCAGAATTTTCTTTATGCTTTGTTCATTAATATAGCCTAATCACAAAGGATGATAACTAGCTCAATTAATATTCATTAATAAATGAATGAGCCCAAATACCCAAAATTAGGTTCTCCTATTATTTATTTTACATTAATTACCAGATGAATATTTTTTAATACCACTTTTGTATTGCTGCTTTTCTGATCAGAAACTTCATTTAGTCTATTTTGTCTCTTTTTTTCTGAATTTTAAGATTGCCCATTTTTCTATTCTAAGGAGGTCCTAAGAAAGTGAATTAATGTTGTGGGTAAGAGTGAACATACTGGAGTTAAACAGCCTGAGTTTGATTATTGTTCTTTCATTTACTAACTGGGACAGATATTTAATTTTTCTGTGCCTTGATTTCTACATCTGTAAAATTGAGATAATGATCATTGGATTGATGTTAGGATGAAATAAGTTAGTGCCTCTTAAGCACTCATTCAGTGCCTGGTATTTAATGAATGCTCAATATGCATTATTATTATTAACCTCTACATTTGAAAAGCGTCTGTACAGTCAGTGACATCCAAATGTTTAATACAACATATCTCACCTTTCAAACAAAATTTTACATGTAATCCCAATAAATTTATAAAATACAAAATAAGTGTGGCTTTGATTATTTGTACCCTCCGCTCTTTCATAAACTCGTAAGTGTCCTTGACAAAATCCCCAAACTCTGAGAAGTACAATTTAAAAACCACTGGTCTCGTGGGCTTCCCTGGTGGTGCAGTGGTTGAGAGTCCGCCTGCTGATGCAGGGGACACGGGTTCGTGCCCCGGTCCGGGAAGATCCCACATGCTGTGGAGCGGCTGGGCCCATGAGCCATGGCCGCTGAGCCTGCGCATGCGGAGCCTGTGCTCCGCAACGGGAGAGGCCACAACAGTGAGAGGCCCGCGTATCGCAAAAAAAAAAACCCAAAACAAAAAAACCCCACTGGTCTCAGTAACTTTTTTTTTTTTTTTTTTTTTAATATTTATTTATCTGGCTGCACTGGGCCTTAGTTGCGGCGTGCGGACTTCTTAGTTGTGGCATGCGGAATCTTAGCTGCAGCATGTGGACTCTTAGTTGCAGCATGCATGCAGGATCTAGTTCCCTGCCAGGGATCAAACCCGGGCCCCTTGCATTGGGAGCACAGAGTCTTACCCACTGGGCCACCAGGGAAGTCCCTGGTCTCAGTAACTTTTGATGTAAGTATTTACTGATTGACTAAGTCATGTTGAAAACCATTAGATTGTACAAAGAGCAGGCATTTTAATAATGCATCTATTATATTGCCTGTCTCAAATGAGGGTATTGTAAGACAAGGAAGTTACATTTGAAAAATATTATCTAGCACAGACAATTTATATCTATTTTAGTAAATTAATTTAGATCAAAGGAATAAACTTTTTTTATAATAAATGAGGGGTAAGTTTGAAGTAGAAATCATATTTAAGGAATCAAAGTATTGTGTTATTATAATTGTCATATATAGAATAGATTATTTGCCCTTTAAGCATATGTAGTTGACTTAAAACATTATTCGTTTCTGAACTAAACCTATAAGATGTAAAAAGCATTTTCTAAATGATAATATTGATATTAACAATACTTATCCTTTTACCTTCAACTCTGTAAGCTTAGTAAAACTTCAGACTTTACTGATATCCCCATATCTAAAAGATATTTATCTCTACTGCTTAACTGGAAATTTTTGAGAAAAAATTAATTGATGTTATTAAAAGAAAGGTGTCATCTAAAATTATACTGTCTTATTCTTAGAAAGAATTTCCTGAGTGATCCAATGAACATCTGACTAAGAGTCATGTACTCTTAAAGGGGTTGAGAACACGTTCATGAGATATTTTAGTCCCTTCATTTTACAAATGAGAAAAATATGAGCCTGCTTAGCTAAGCAATTTACCAAAGATAAATGATTGCATATTAAATATTAAGAAGTATTAAAATCTCTGTTCTCAATCCAGTACTCTTTCCACCATTTGGAAAATTAATCATACAGTCTCAAACATCAAAATATTTTTTCCTGTATCCAAAAGAGAACAGAATGTCTTGTTTTAGAATCCAGATGACATATCAACTTAAAAAGCAACATAAAAAACAATTTTAAAGTAAAACTTTGGATTAAGCAAATGATGACTGCTTGATTGGTAGTGGCTTATACTGGAATATAAAGTAAATCAATAAGCAGAAATACTGCAGTCATCTGTTTTTCTGAATCTCAATAAACAGAACTGTTCTAAGAAGGATTGATAAATAGAAAAAGGTTGGTCTTTCTCCAATCTGTGTTGTCTCTATTGAACTCATTTTCTTTTTTCTTTGCCCTTTTAGGTGCCTCTTATCTCTGTTCTCTCCTTCTCCTACCAAAACTTCTTCTAGGAAACTTATATCAAACTTGTACTCAAATGTAAATGGCTTATAAGCCTTAAGGTGCTGCCTCTCCCAGGGAAGTGTGAGGAATGAGATTTAAGAGGGGCAAAGAAAGGTAAAGTTATAGAATGTATATCTAAATATGAAATTTTAAGCATCAATGAGGAAGAGAGTAGCAGTTTTAAATTGTAGGAGGACAGACTTCCCAGTGATTTTAAAACCATTGTTAGTCCCCACAAAGAAACAAAAACCAAACAAACAAACAAATATGCAACAAATATAACAGCCAAACACAAAAACAAAAATAAAAAACCCCAAATTAATGGGATCTGACTATGTTGAAACTGAGATTAATATGTGGAGTATTGATTTCTCTAATAAGTTGAGTCCCTCAGTCCATGAACATGATATATCCCTTTATTTAGGTATTCTTTAATTTTTCTCAGTAGTGTTTCATAATTTTGCATATAGAAATCTTCATACCTCTCATTAGATTTATT
Organism: Pseudorca crassidens; assembly: GCF_039906515.1. Taxonomy (NCBI): domain Eukaryota; kingdom Metazoa; phylum Chordata; class Mammalia; order Artiodactyla; family Delphinidae; genus Pseudorca; species Pseudorca crassidens. The sequence goes on from NC_090317.1 coordinate 103,114,953, forward strand.
TTTATGTGTTTCACATTTTAGATATTACCATCAAGAGCATCGTTTTCTGAATATCCTATTTGCTGTTGGTCTGTACAAATACAATTGATTTTTAAAAATACTGACCTTGGATTCAGCAACCTTGTTAAATTATCTTATTCAAATGACTTACCTGTAGAATTTGTTTCAAATACCATAATGATTAAAAGAGCAATTCTCTAAAACAGTGTAATAAATCTAAGATTTCATACAAACAATAATGTTTTTAAAAATTCATACAGCAAAAATTGACAGGAAACGAAGAATAAATATGTAAATCCACAATCATAGTGGAATATTTTAACACAACTCTCTCAGTAGTAGGTAGAACAACCAGCCAAAAGTCCATGGAAGATTTTTAACACAAATATCAAACTTGATCAATTTGAAATATATAAAACACTCTACTCAACAATGATGGAAATCACACTTTTAACAATTATATATAGACTACATTACAAAATTAATTATATGGTTGTACATAAAGCAAGTCTCAACATATTTCAAAGACTGAAACACAATAAAATATGCTTTCTGACCATTGAGATGTTGAATTAGAAATCAGTAACCAAAATTATTTTAAAATATATCCAAATGTTCAGGAATTAAGCATTTTACTTAAATAATCCACAAAGAAGAAATCACAATTAGCATAAGAAAAGCAAAATTTTAGCTATACTCCCATGGTTTATTATATATATGTGTACTGTAACACCATCACAGTTTCCCCCACAAGCATATGCACTAACAGAGTTTTTATCCTATTTATCTAGTTTCCTTTAGGGTCTGATAAGGCCAACTGAAGATGCTTACTAAATGCTAATTGGGTGTATCGGCAGAACTCTTGGTTTTAAGCAACATGATATGACTTAGATAACTTTAAGAAAATGAATTTATTACAGTGATATAGAGTAGCTCACAGAATGGTTTGGAGAGTCAGAGAACCGTGGGTCTAAACTATCAGCCAGGAGAAATGGCTAAACTTATTTCATGGTCTGATCTGGTGAAGATGAGATTGCCACTACTGCTGGATTACTTGATTACTCTGCAGATTGTAATGCTGAGCTCACAAACACAGAACGTTAGATGCTGCTGGAAAGAGGATATTGCTTCCACTACTGTTCTTTTGTGTGACCAGAATAGATTCTACAATTTCTGTTTTTCACTCACTCACTGGCAGCTTTTAATTGCAAATCTGGGGCATATGCATCCAACTGATAGAATTCCGTTTTTGTGCTAATGCCCTAGTTTCAAAGGAGGCTGAGAAAACAAGTACTTGAGATCTTTAGCTTCTATGGTGAAAGGTGGATTTTCCTCATAAAGTGGGAGATTCCTAAGACATAGGGAATGGACAAGGTTCATGCAATTTATCTATGACTTTCAGGCAGACATGGGTCTTGCCAAGACACTTTGGATAGTCTATTTACTGATCTGTAGGTTCTCTGAGCATGATGTCATCAAAATAGAGGATAAGTATGATGTCAGAAGGTCAAGGTCCCTATGAGCTAAGCTGTGATATAGAATGAAAAAGCTGAGACAATACAGTGAAATTAATACTGCTGCCTTGTGATTTGCAAGCAAATTGTTCTGATGTTCTCAGCTTTTTAGAGTAAAGAAATAAAAGCATGTGCCTAATCAATAGCTATCGATTACTTAGAAAGCAAAGCAGGTTCCTTAGAACCTTATTGACTTGTTCTAGTGAAGAGACCACATATAGAACAACGGCCTCAATTTGCTGTCTCTAGCTGATCAAATTTATAACAATCTTCTGTTTTACTCCTGAATACTCTGACTTCTACACTAGACAAATTGAAATTTTAAAAGGGAATATGATAGAAATCACCAACCCTGAATTTGTAAAATCTTTAGTAGTGAAACTAATCACTGTGATTCTCTTAGGGATTTAATCATGCTTTTGACATATTATTATAGTAAATAGAGGAAGCTCTTGGGGCTTTTAGTGGGCTCTTCCTAATAAAAATATTATTCCCTGAGACATGCAGCCAAGATGGTGATTCTGCTTGTGGCTGAGTGTACTACTTTAATGACATACTAAGAAACTAATGAAATATTTATGGAATTTTTGGGCATCCTACTAGTCCTACTGGGAGGCAGACTTAAGTCAAACTGCCATTTATCATTTCATCTTCATGTCTCCACCCTGACTAGTGGAGAATAGTGGTATTGAAGGTACCAAGAGTCAATACAGCGAAGGCTAAAGAGGTTGGGATGGGAGAAATTGACTTCCATTTTCTAGGTAACTCTTTTTGGCTAAGTCATTACATGTCTCCAATCATGGTGAAAAAAATGTTAATATATATTGTAAAATTGACTTCTCCTTAGAAAGATGGCAAGTGAGGGTTGGAGAGTCCTTTCTTTATTGGAATGTACCATTATATCCTCATCCCACTACAAAGAAGTCCAGTTCTTTTTCAGTCAATGCCCCATTCCAAGATGCCAATTTAAACTCTCATAATAAAGCAGTCATCAGAATTAAATGTTTAGTGTTATTCTATCTCAACCTGTGGATGCAAGAAGTAAGACTTTTACCACATTCACAGAAAGTTAATGATATTTTGGCATTACCTTGAGCTGGGAATTTAAGACTGGAATATTACATTCTTATTACATTGGTGTATCCTGTTGTCTTTATTTTTAATTCATTTCATTAATTTATGAAAAGAAATTTTATTGTGGTAAGAAAACAATGTGCGATCTACTCTCAAATTTTTAAGTGTATAATACAGCCCCTGGCAACTATCATTCTATTCTTTGTTTCTACGAGTTTGACTGTTTTAGATATCTCATATAAGTGGAATCATGCAGAATTTGTTCTTCTATGACTGGCATATTTCACTTAGCATAGCATCTTCAGGTATATCTATGTTACTGCACATGGCAGATTTTCCTTCTTTTTTTTTTTTTTTTTTTTTTTTGCAGTACGCGGGCCTCTCACTGTTGTGGCCTCTCCCGTTGCGGAGCACAGGCTCCGGATGCGCAGGCTCAGCGGCCATGGCTCACGGGCCCAGCCGCTCCGCGGCATCTGGGATCTTCCCGGACTGGGGCACGAACCCGTGTCCCCTGCATCGGCAGGCAGACTCTCAACCACTGCGCCACCAGGGAAGTCCCTATTTCCTTCTTTTTTAAGGCTGGAAAATATTCTATTGTATGTATATATCACATTTTAAAAATGTATTCATCCATCAATGGAAATTTAGGTTTTGTCCATATCTTGGCTATCATGAATAATGCTGCAGTGAACATGGTAGTGCAGAAATCTCTTCTAGATCTTGATTTCAAATCTTTAGACTATATACACAGAAGTGGCATTGCTGGGTCATGTGATAATTCTATTTTTAAGTTTTTGAAGACCCTCCATACTATTTTCCATAGCAACTGTACCAGTTTACATTCTTACCAACAGTACACAGTACTTCCAATTTCTCCACATCCTTACCAATACTTTATTTTATTTATTTTTATAATAGCCATCCTAACAGGTTCGGGATGATATCTCATTGTGTGTTTTTTTTGTTGTTGTTTTTGGGGGGGTTTTTTTGGTCTGCGCTGTGTGGCATGTGGGATCTTAGTTCCCTGACCAGGGATTGAACCTGCACCCTCAGCAGTGAAAGCACATAGTCTTAACCACTGGACCACCAGGGAATTCCCTCATTGTGGTTTTGATTTACATTTTCCTGATGATTAGTGATGTCGAGCACCTTTTCATATATCTGTTGACCATTTATATATCTTCTTTGGAAAAATGTCTGTTCAAGCCCATTGCCCATTTTTAAATTGGGTTATTTGTTTTTTTTTTTTTTTTGCTATTAAGTCATAGGAGTTTCTTATAAATTTTGGATATTAACCCCTTATCTGATACAGGGTTTGCAAATATTTTCTTCTAGTCCATAGGCTGCCTTTTCATTTTGTTGATTGTTTCCTTTGCTGTTCAGAAGGTTTTTAGTTTGATGTAGTTCTACTTGTCCGTTTTTGCTTTGTTGCCTGTGCTTTTGGTGTCATATAGATAGGACATCATTGCCAAAATTAGTGTCAAGGATCTTTTCCCCTATGTTTTCTTCTAGGAGTTTTACAGTTTCAGATCTTATGTTTAAGTCTTTAATCCATTTAGAGTTGATTTTTGTGTATTATACAAGAGTCCAATTTCATTCTTTTGCATGTGGATATCCAATTTCACCAATACCATTTGTCAGTTCTGAGAAAGAACAAAGCTGGAGGCATAACAGTTTCTGATTTCAAAAAATATATTACAAATCAACAGTACTCAAAACAGCATGGTACTGACAAAAAGACAGACTAATGGAACAGAATAGCGAGACTAGAAATAAACATATGCATATACAGTCAACTGATCTTTGACAAGGGAGCTGAGAATACACAATTGGGAAAGGATGCTCTCCCAGTGCCCTTAGAAGTAACCATGACACCCTATAGATTTGGAACACTCAGGGCCTTCATACTTTTTTAAAAGACAAATTAATTTATTTATTTTTGGCTGCATTGGGTCTTTGTTGCTGCGCATGGGCTTTCTCTAGTTGTGGCGAGTGAGGGCTACTCTTCATTGCAGTGTACGGGCTTCTCATTGCGGTGGCTTCTCTTGTTGCGGAGCACAGGCTCTAGGCTCATAGGCTTCAGTAGTTGTGGCACGCGGGCTCAGTAGTTGTGGTTCGTGGGCTTAGTTGCTTCCCGGACCAGGGCTTGAACCCATGTCCCTTGCACTGTCAGGTGGATTCCTAACCACTGTGCCACCAGGGAAGTCCCAGGACCTTCATATTTTTACATATGAGTTACTACTTGATTTTCCCTAGTTAGGTCACTAGTAGGCTTTAAGTTCCAGGAGACTCTAAGGATAATTTTTTCTCAATTTGTTTCTTATTGCCAACTAGAGATTTACTGCCTTTAGTGCCAACCAGGCTAGATAAGTGATGGCAATTTCCCCTATATCCTCAATGATCTGTTGTCTCTGATCTCTCCTGGTATCAATTTTTATGTTAGAGCAATCGGTGACTTACTCTGGGTTAATTAAGTAGAAAATAAACTATTAAAAAGATATTGGACAGTTTATGGAATCTCTAAATAAAAGATTCAAGAACCAGGATTGGTGTTTGGAAGTTTAAACTTATGCCTAGGAATCATGCTGTAGAATTGGTCCAGGGAACAACCTAGTGCAAGAGTCATTGGACAGAGACACTTCAGCTGGAACTACAAATATCAATGATAGGGGATGCTAAATACAGTAATATGAATCACTGATACATTTGTTCTGGATACTGAAAACAGTTTGTGCTTCCCACTTCCAGAATATATTCTAAGCAGTCTTTTCTTCTTGTCAGTAGCTTCTAGTCCAGTCTCCAGAATGGATATAACTGATTGTCGGAGCTAAGGTCATATGCTAGCCTGTGGCTTTAAAGGATACTCAGAGATTAAGTAGCTGGCATTTTCAATCTCTGTAATGAGAGACAGATTCTTCCTCATAAGATGGGGATTTCCATAACTTATATATGGGTTCATACACTGGACAAAAACAAGGAGTAGAACTCTCCATTAGAGTTTATTCATGAATAAATACCACATAAATCATAATTTTCTTTACAATAATATTTTGGAAACAAGAATAAGTAAGTTTTATATATATATATGTATATATATACACACACACACATACATATATGTATATATGTATATATGGGTGTGTGTTTATAAATTCTGACTTTATATAAAGTAGGCCTTTGTTTTTTACTGTTACTGTTCTGAATGCAGAATGGGGATTCTTTTAGTTACAAAGAGGAAAATGAAAACTTTTTTCTGAACTAAACTACATGAAATGTGAACATGAAGATTAACATCATCTCTGAGGCAGAAACCTCAAAATTATACTCCTTCTCAATCAATGCTATTGTCAGTAATTAGTTTTATTCATTATTAAAGGAAAATATATATCTAAGACATTAATGCAAATAAATATTTTAGAATATGTCTGGCTTTTCCTGTACAGTGAAAACATTTTTATAATATAAAATGTAACAACAGATATTTTTCCAACTTAAGTTCTAGTTGCATATTTTCACATATTATAACCATATATAATTACTGTTAAGTGAAAAGCCTGAATTAGATGAGTAAATTGTTACAGCCAGTGGTAAGAAAATTATTATATTGTTTTGTTTAGCACAGTATTTAAATTTTATATTTAAGAAACTTTTGAGGGACTTTTCATCTAGCTAATAAGTGAGTTAATTAAAAACCGGAACGTTGTGAAGAGTGGCACCATGGTGTTTTTAGAATCAGAGGGATATGAATTCAAATTATTCAATGATAATTTTTGAGATCCTACCACAGCTAGGTACATGGCTTTTACATTTTCTCTAGGAATTTCATTTTCATCATCTAGACAATAGATATAAAACATTTAACTTATGAAGTTTTAGAGAGCAGAACAAATCTTAAAGGGAAGACACAAAAAGGTGAAAACCTTTCCAAGTAACTTGACTATGTTCCAGAGCAAAACTCAATAATATTTATAGAAATACAAAAATATTCATCACTACTACAAGGCAAAATTAATAAGTTATGGCATCCAACCAAAGATTACCAGGCATACAAAGGGACAGGAAAAGATGAACTATAATAAGAATAATCACTTGAAAGTGACCCAAAACTGGCACAGATGTTAGAATTAGAAGATAAGGAAGTCAAAATAGCTTTTATAATTGTACCACACGTTTTAAAAAGTTATGTAGAAATATAGAAGATATGTAAAAGAACCAAATTTAACTTCTAGAGATGAAAGCTACAGTTATTGAGATTAAAACAAAGCAACAAACAAATCATTTGATAGGTTTTGTGTGTTTGAAAATTTGTTGTTTGAAAATTTGTTCTACCAGTTAGACCTGGTAGAAGAAACAGTGTTTCTGGGTAAGAGATGATAAAAATACCAATCCTCCAGTTAGTTCACTGTCACTCTCAGAGAGCTTAAAAGAGAACTCAGTGTGGTCGAACAGTAGTAGCTCAGAGAATAAGTTGGAGGGGGTTATTGCTGGAAGTGACAAAAGTAAGACATGGCTTCCACTTTGGGGGTGTCTTCCGTTGTAAAAGAGGCAAGAATGAGGATGAACCATAAACTCTTCCCATGCTGAAGCCACAGAGTGAACCCATCCCATGTTATTAGAGGCCACTGATATCAGAGGCAGAAGACCAGGATCATAACTGCTAATGGGCAGCTAATTGTGCTTGTAGTCAGAGGAGGGTCTCCCTCTTTTCCCCTTTTTCTTTTTAATTCTAAACTCAGCGTTATAATTAAATAAAACAGAAATGTAGAGAAGAGCATGTGGGAAGCTTTTTGGCTATTTGGAGTTGTTGCTTTGAACAAATATCCCCCCAATAAAAATAATAACATAATAATAGCAGTACATGAAATGTCCATATATTTACTTAAATGAATTCTTTAAAATTAGATGTAATTTTTGGTCTAGACTGCAAAAGCATTAAATTTCCCTTGTAGCAGTTACTGAAAAAAAAATTAAACATTTTAATTTTTTTACTTCATCAAGATTGAATTTCTCAATCAAGCCACATATGATTAACCTGGTTTTCCAATGTATCTTTTATAACAGACGCATAATCTGATAATAAACATGGCATTGTTTTCTAAATTATTTTTAATGACATACATGATAGAACATGCGAGGATCTTGGCCCATTTAGCAACCCCCATACTTTTATTTTAATGGAACATATAGTTTAGGTAGAAAATATAGCCTAGTGGATTTAAAAAAAATTATCTTTGGAAATGAAAAATAATGGAACTGAAAGATTATGTATAAATTAGAGACTATCAGGATTTGATTTATTTGAAGTACAGAGTCCTTAAATTGTGCTTCTGGTTAATAAACTGGCTTTAGACATTGGAGAAAGGTCTGTAATTTCTTCTACTACAGTCTGGTATTTCAAGAGCTACCAAGAAAACACTGCTGAATGGCTTTAGGTCTCAGAAGTTAAGACACAAGAGAAATCAGATATCACCACTATGGTGGTAAATTCCCTCTATGAAAAACAATTAAAAAAATTCCACTTCTCTCATTAGAATACCACAGTGCAGAACTTCCCTGGTGGCGCAGTGGTTAAGAATCCGCCTGCCAAGGCAGGGGACATGGGTTCGAGCCCTGGTCCAGGAAGATCCCACATGCCCAGAGCAACTAAGCCCGTGTGCTGTAACTACTGAGCCTGCATGGCACAACTACTGAAGCCCACGTGCCTAGAGCCCATGCTCTGCAACAAGAGAAGACACCGCAATGAGAAACCCACACACCGCAATGAAGAGTAACCCCCACTCGCCGCAACTAGAGAAAGCCCACGCGCGGCAATGAAGACCCAATGCAGCCAAAAATAAATAAATAAATAAATAAATTAAAGAAGAAAAAGAATACCACAGTGCAATGTCATCATCTCCTCAAGAAAAAGTGCCATATAATTCTGTTCTGTCTCTTCAGTGTTATGCAGTAAGACAAGATTTGTTTTCTCCAAGTCCCCCCCTCCCTTTTTTTGGCCATTCCCCCCCCAGAAGAGAGCCTTAGCTTAGATGAGAAAAGAAAGTTTCTATTATCACAACATCAAATAAAGGCTATCAACATTTGCAAGAGAAATTTTGATTGTAGATGTTTAACTGAAAGATTAAAACATTTCTCTAGGACCTTCAAGGTACCTGACCTCTCCCACAGCCTATCTTGCTGAGAAGATGAAAGGAGCCTATTGACTGCTAATCAAGCCTTGGAGAGTAAGAAGAAAGCTAAAAAACCCAACGTCATGGTGAAGAGGAGAAAAGTTAGGTAGAACCTACAGAGATGCAGCTTTAAGCTGAAACCTGTATAGACTTTAAATGGAAAAGAGGAAAACACTATCCGTGCTATCCACTGTTCTCTATGTGTTTTGTATCGTAAAGTAGGCTTTTCTTCTAGTAACAGACACACTTTCATGCTCTTCCAGATATTCAAGTCTACATAAATAAGGATTTATATACTTGTGGTCTTGTCTGAGATTATTGTACTGTGACGTAACATACGGCTGTGCCTCCATCTAAGACTACCATAGAAATTAGCCAAGAAATACTCCACCGTTTATCTAAACTACCAGATTGTTGCTGAGGAAGGGGAGTGCTCACAGCTTTTGTAAATTGATGTAATGAATACTCTTTCAGCCGGGGAGTAACTTGAGAAAAGTAGTAATCTTGGCCTGGAAGCATTGGCCGAGTGTCAAGTTTGAGAATGCATGGTTTAATATGAATGCCTAGGTTAATGCTTTCTTGTGAGTTTATTAGTTTTCCATAGGAAAATTTCACAAGCTGTTATCAGGCTATGAAGAGAGGGAAGAAGTCTGGGGAAGGTCGTTTGTGTATCTGCATCATCCAAAATGGATGATAGAAGGGAAATTAGATTGTTTATGAAGACGGAGGAAAAGTCCCTGAATGATATGGCAATATTGATGGGGGCAATGCAGTTGATACAGTATTTGGCTCCAGCTACATTTGAAACAGGGCTTGAAACTAGTGAAAAGACAGCCAGTAGGTACGTGAGAAGAAGAATGCATTATTTAGGAATTCATGATTCTCTGCCATTCTCAAATAATTCATTGAATAATTAATTGAGAGGATGGGTAAGGGAAATTGATTAAATAAGCTTTAGAGAAACTGATATAAATTATTTAGTGGACAGTGTATATTATGATTGATTTAAGAGATTTTCAAGGGTAATTTTGACTTTACCCCCTTAAAAAATATTTTCCACTGATTTTAGCACCAAATAAAATGTCAGAGTAAGATTTGACTCCAATTTATGGACAGATTTGAATATACAAAATCTTAAGTAACCTAAAAATGGAAGGCAAGTTTAAAGAGAAGTTATAAGGTATGAATACAAATTTTTCCTCTCAATAAGCAGTGCAAAAGGAGAACTACAGCTGTAGAACCCTAGAGTTTGTAGAGCTTTTCAGTGTGATTGAGCCATCAGAGATCAATGTTTTATGGTACCATAGTAGGAAATCCTATATTATGATATCTTAGTATTGAAGTTAGTAATCTTATTCAATTGTGATGGTATTTTAAAAGACTAAGAAAATTAGGATGTGTGTGTGTTTGTACTAAAGGACGTTGAAGAAGAAACTATTAATCATTAATTTACTATATCCCAAATTCAGAATTCAGAAGTTGGCATGGTATAGATTCAGGAATTTTTTTGTCTGTGTTAGATTTAAGGAAGGAGTGAATATTATTTGATACCCATAGGAAGACTAAACCTAAAGAGAATATAAATACTTTTTTCTAGTGAGTTTTTTTTTTCCTTTGAAAAAATGCTTCAGGGCAACACTAGAGTCTAAACTCTTTGGGGACAGTGGCTATTGGTTAGAGTATTTGGAAGTGTAGGTATAGTTAAATAATAAACTTGATTCTTGGAGTTAAGTACTCTGAAAAAGCAAGAAAAGTTACTTCTCTAAGGGCAAGATCACCTTAAGGAAGTTAATTTGAAAATGTCATTTAACAGGTGTGAGTTTTGACACACTTCAGTGAATATGTGCACCATGCTGTTTATTGACAAGGGAAAAAAGAATTACTTCATTAACAAGACCACTTCTTACCAATCTTAAAGAACTAAAGATATTTGGAGAGTTCAGATGGTATTATAATTGATTCATCCAAGATTACTCCTAGAGTGAAATAAGTGGATTGGCATTCAGCATCTATTTGATCTATAGTCATTTCCCTTTATTCGAGGTTTCATTTTCTGCTGTTTGAGTTACCCACAGTCAACCGAAGTCCAAAAATATTAAGTAGAAACTTCCAGAAATAAACAATTCATAAATTTCTGAGTAGTGTGATGAAATCTTGTATCATCCATCCACCCACCAGGATATGGACCATCCCTTTGTCTGGCATATCTCACCCCTTAGTCACTTAGTAGCCATCTTGGTTATAGAACTGACTGTCTCGGTATCACAGTGCTTGTGTCCAAGTCACCCTTATTTTACTTAATAATGGCCCCAAAGCAAAAGAGAAGTGATGCTGGCAATTTGGATATGCCAAAGAGAAGCTGTAAAGTACTTTCTTTAGGTGAAAAGGTGAAAGTTCTTGGTTTAATAAGGAAAGAAAAAATCATATGCTGAGGTTGCTAAGATCTATGGTAAGAATGAATCTTCTGTATGTGAAATTGTGAAGAAGGAAAAATAAATTCATGCCAGTTTTCCAGTCACACCTCAAATTGCAAAAGTTATGGCCACAGTGCATGATAAGTGCTTAGTTAAGATGGAAAAGGCATTAAATTAGCACAATAAGATATTTTGAGAGAGGAAGGGACCACATTCACATAACTTTTATTATAGTATAGTGCTATAATTTTTACATTTTATTATTAGTTGTTGTTAACCTCTTACTGTGCCTATCTTATAAACTTTATCATAGGTATGTAAGTATAGGAAAAAAACACAGTATGTATAAGATTCGGTGCTATCTGCTGTTTCATGCAACCACTGGGGTCTTGGAATGTATACCCCGAGGATAAGGGGTCTACTGCATTTTCTAGTATACCTTCCTAAGGCAGAGGTTAGAAGTTAAGAAAAAAAATCCCAGACCCTCTTTCAGCTTGGGATCTTTATGTAAAAGAAATTCCACAAACTCAGTGCATTTCTGTGAGACTTGGAATTTGAAAATAAGGAAAGGCATTTATCCTGGTGCTTAGCTTTTGTGGCCAGCAAGCATCGCTGTGGAGACATAAGTATTCATCTGTAGCATCATTCCTGTGTACTTAACTCCCTAGGTAGTAAGGACAATAGCTGTTTTTCTTTGTGAGTTTAGATGGAAAATGTATAGACTCTATGTACATTTAATGAAAATTATGAAGCAATAACAATTGTTACAATCACACAGGTCAAGAAATGGAACATTGGCAACAACCAAGAATCCCCTCCATGCCTTGCATCATCACAAAACCCTCCTATAGCACAAACAATAACCACTTACCTAACTTTTATGTTAATCCATTCATTGTTTTTCTTTGTAGATTTATTACTTATGTGCACATTCCTATAATACTGTTGACAGATATTTGTGTTGTTTTCTATTTATGGCTGTCATGAACAATGCTGAACAACATACATTTTTATATATGTATCCTAGTACACAGGAGAACACATTTCTCTAGGGAGTGAAATACTGGGTTACAGGGAAGTTTCAGGAATGAGATGCTGAGTCACAGAGAAAATACGTCCTTAAACCACAAGATAATGACAAGTGGTCAAATCAACTTACACTTCCAACAGTGGTGGTGATTCATGTTTAAATTCCTTGACATTAGTTGTTATCATTTATTTTAATATTTCCTGTCTAATCTGTGTGTAGTGGTACCTCATTATGGTGTGAATTTTAGTTTTCATGATTACTAGTGAAAATATAAATATTTTACAATTTTAAATATAGTTATTGGCTTTTGGGATTTGCTGTTTTTTGAAGGGTCTATTGAATTTTTTGCCTATTTTTCTATTGGGTTATTTGCCTTTTTATTATTGCTTTTAAGAGTTTATTTCATTTTTTAAATTGAAGTATAGTTGATTTACAATATTATATTACTTTCAGATGTAGAACATAGTGATTCAATATTTTTATAGATTATACTCCGTTTAAAGTTATTATAAAATATTGGCCATATTTCCTGAACTGTAAATATATCTTTGTAGCTAATTTATTTTACACATTTTATACCTCTTTATCCCCTACCCCTATCTTGACCCTTCCTCCTTCTCTTTCCCCACTGGTAACCACTAGTCTGTTCTCTATAACTGTGAGTCTATTTCAGTTTTCTTATATTCATTCATTTTATTTTTTAGATTCCACATATAAATGATAACATACAGTATTTGTCTTTCTCTGTCTGACTTATTTCACTAAGCGTAATTCCTGTCCTGCCCCTAGGTTCTTCATAACTATGATTTTTGTTGTTGTTTTTTAGATTCCATATATGTGTGTTAGCATATGGTATTTGTTTTTCTCTTTTTGAGTTACTTCACTCTGTAGGACAGACTCTAGGTCCATCCACCTCACTAGAAATAACTCAGTTTCGTTTCTTTTTATGGCTAAGTAATATTCCATTGTATATATGTGCCACATCTTCTTTATCCATTCAGCTGTTGATGGACACTTAGGTTGCTTCCATGTCCCGGCTATTGTAAACAGAGCTGCAATGAACATTGTGGTACATGACTTTTTGAATTATGGTTTTCTCAGGGTATATGCCCAGTAGTGGGATTGCTGGGTCATATGGTAGTTCTATTTGTAGTGTTTTAAGGAACCTGTATACTGTTCTCCATAGTGGCTGTATCAATTTACGTACCCACCAACAGTGCAAGAGGGTTCCCTTTTCTCCACACCCTCTCCAGCATTTATTGTTTGTAGATTTTTTGATGATGGCCATTCTGACTGGTGTGAGGTGATACCTCATTGTAGTTTTGATTTGCATTTCTCTAATGATTAGTGATGTTGAGCATCCTTTCATGTGTTTGTTGGCAATCTGTATATCTTCTTTGGAGAAATGTCTATTTAGATCTTCTGCCCATTTTTGGATTGGGTTGTTTGTTTTTTTGAGTTTGAGCTGCATGTGCTGCATGTAAATTTTGGAGATTAATCCTTTGTCAGTTGCTTCATTTGCAAATATTTTCTCCTATTCTGAGGGTTGTCTTTTCGCCTTGTTTGTGGTTTCCTTTGCTGTGCAAAAGCTTTGAAGTTTCATTAAGTCCCATTTGTTTATTTTTGTTTTTATTTCCATTTCTGTAGGAGGTGGGTCAAAAAGGATCTTGCAGTGATTTATGTCATAGAGTGTTCTGCCTATGTTTTCCTCTAAGAGTTTGACAGTGTCTGGCCTTACATTTAGATCTTTAATCCATTTTGACTTTATTTTTGTGTATGGTGTTAGGGAGTGTTCTAATTTCATTGTTTTACATGTAGCTGTTCAGTTTTCCCAGCACCACTTATTGAAGAGGCTGTCTTTTCTCCATTGTACATTCTTGCATCCTTTATCAAAGATAAGGTGACCATATGTGCATGGGCTCATCTCTGGGCTTTCTATCCTGTTCCATTGATCTATCTTTCTGTTTTTTTGCCAGTACCATACTCTTGATTATTGTAGCTTTGTAATATAGTCTGAAGTCAGGGAGCCTGATTCCTCCAGGTCTGTTTTTCTTTTTCAAGATTTCTTTGGCTATTCGGAATCTTTTGCGTTTCCATACAAATTGTGAATTTTTTGGTTCTAGTTCTGTGAAAAATGCCATTGGTAGTTTGATAGGGATTGCACTGAATCTGTAGATTGCTTTGGGCAGTATAGTCATTTACACAATGTTGATTCTTCCAATTCAAGAACATGATATATCTCTCCATCTGTTTGTATCATTAATTTCTTTCATCAACTTCCTATAGTTTTCTGCTTACAGGTCTTTTGTCTCCTCTGGTAGGTTTATTCCTAGGTATTTTATTCTTTTTGTTGCAGTGGTAAATGGGAGTGTTTCCTTAATTTCTCTTTCAGATTTTTTATCATTAGTGTATAGGAATGCAAGAGATTTCTGTGCTTCAATTTTTTATCCTACTGCTTTACCGAATTCATTGATTAGCTCCAATAGTTTTCTGGTGGAGTCTTTACGATTCTCTCTATATAGTATCATGTCATCTGCAAACAGTGACAGCTTTACTTCTTCTTTTCCGATTTGGATTCCTTTTATTTCTTTTTCTTCTCTGATTGCTGTGGCAAAAACTTCCAAACCTATGTTGAATAATAGTGGTGAGAGTGGAGAGCCCACATTCTTGTTCATAGACAGCCATCTTATCGCTCACATGGTGGAAGGGGAGAGAGAGCTCTTTGAGGTCTCTTTTATAAGTGTACTGTTCCCATTCATGAAGACTCCATGGTCATGACCTAATCACCTCCCAAAGGCCCCACCTCCTAATACCATCATATTGGATATCAACATATGAATTTTGGGGGGATACACTCATTCAGTCTAATTCTATTCTCAGTTTGTACTACTTTCCTGTTATTTACTCCATCCTAGCCCCATTAATTTTCTGTCAATTCTTAGAACTTGAATATTCCAACCAACCTCATTCTCACCTCAGTACCTTTACAGTTGCTATTTCTCCTGTCTGGTTTGTTCTTCATATAGATCTTCATATGGCTGGATCCTACGTATTAAGTGTTCAAAAACACTTTCCTTAGAGTGATCTTTCCTGATCCTACTATCTGTAATGCCACATCCCCTGATCCATGCTGCTCTATAATGCGTATTCTGTTTTGTTAGATTTATGACTCATCACTGTCTGTAACTTTTGTTTAATTTATCCAAACTAGACAATAATAGTAAATTCTATAAGAACAGGGATCATGTCTGTATTTGTTCATTGCTCTGTCCTTACTACCCAACAGGTCCATGATGCATGGCTGTGTATTCGTGTACTATACAACTCTAAGGCCACCATTGACATAGATGATGATATTAAGAATGACATTTGTAATAACTTTAAATGGAGTATAATCTATAAAAATACTGAATCACTATATTGTACAGCTGAAACTAATATTGTAAATCAACTATACTTCAATAAAAATCAACTATACTTCACTGAAATGGAGAATAAAAAAAGAGTGACAGTTGAACTTGGCAGTGACTTAAACAAGTGCTCACTTATTTCTTGAGTGCTTAGTACAATGTTGGACACATAGTAATTAACTAGAAACATTTTTGGAATTAATTAATTAATTCCAAATTAATTTCAATTAATTAATTAATTCTAGTGGTCTGCATGAGAGCAGATCTTGAGGATTCAAGGTAGGGGAGACTGCTTCTGCCAGTTACTTCTTTTTTTCTCCTATTCTACAATGTGAATACGCTTTATGATGAGTTTACGTGGCAGGAGTCTTTAAGCAAGATAAGAATTCTCAGAATTTTATTATTATGATAAGTGCCACCTCTGCCACAAAGAAAAACTGGCAGAATTAATTTTTTTCCAGGTGGACTCATCCTTCTCAGACCAGACACTGCCCCTTTAATGAATTCCTTTTTCCCAGCAAGACTTCCCTTGAGGTTTATTTTAACTAGCTTTCACCCATAAGAATATGGACTCAATAGCAAGGAAGCTCAGAATCCTTAGCATCAAATAGCTATGTACAAGCATCAGGCACTGACACTGTACATAACCACAATGATTTCACAACAGGAAATATATTTGTTTTTCCATGGGGCTTTCTAAATTGGTGATTTGCAGCTCTGTTGGAAATATTACTCTTCTCGCAATGGCTTAACAACTACATCACTAACAAATAATAGCAAGGTTTTTATAGGTCATGGTAGATTACCTTTCTGTCAAACAGCCTCAACTATGGATGAAGAATCAAAACAACTGTGCTTTATTCTCTTATAGGGGGCACTGATCTGACTCTGGCCATATACAGTCTGGTTCTAGAAACCCATTTTTTTCGCCCTCTGGTTCATTTAATCCATCTTTCCCATTTATACTTCTCCTTGGTTCTACTTTACAGTCCTTGGTTCTTTCTCTTTCTTTTCTTATTTTCTTTTATGAGAATTTGGTTAAACTACAGCATTTGATACCCTGAAGATACTGAGTTTCAACACAAACATAAAAACACATCACTCATGGATAAAATCTTGCTGACCTTTTTTTTTTTCCATTTTTGAAGAGGGAAAGTTTGATAGGAAAAACATTTGCCCCTTTAAAGCCCCACTCTTATTGATCTGGGTTGCAAAATATAGGAAGCAAATGTTAATTTCTTTGGAAACAGTGATATATTTTCTCTATTAAAATGTTATCTTACTGTGCCCCACAGAGAAGAAGATACATTCTTTGTAGAAATGTCATCTCCATGATGTCTGCAACTTGCCTTGGAGCCTTCCAAAGGAGATGGACAGGTAGACCTTTTTTTTAATATGTGATTTAAAGATGAACCATTGTTAAAAATCTCCCCCCAGAGTCATTTCAAGGGTAAGAAGAGGTAAAACAAACTTTCAAATAGATTTTACCAAGTAGAGGTCAGGGTAGGATCTGTTCTGTCTGAAGATGCTCATTACATATTTTAGAAAATCCAGAAGTCACTCACCCATTTTTTAAAAAAAGATACAGTAACAATATCATGTTGCTTCAAATTTAATTTTGTGAAGTGCAGTCTGAAAACCAATTACGTGCATTTGATGAAAAGCTATACTTCCAACTATTTATTATGGAAAATTTTAAATATATAGCAAAGTTGAAATAATTTTGTAGTGAATACTCATATGCCTATCACATACATGCTACGATTAATGTTTTTCTTTATTATATATTTACCTATCTATCCATCTCTCTATCTTTCCATCAATCCATCTAATGTTTTTGATACATTTCAAAGTCAATTACAGATGCCAGTACACTTTCCCCCAAATACTACTTCACTATTGAGTTGTAAGATCATCTTACATATCCTGGATGCCAGTCTATGTTATGTATATATCTATATCTATATCTATATCTATCTCATGAATATTTTTTCCAATCTGTGGCTTGCCCTTTCATTTTCTAATGGTGTCTTTAAAAGTGCAGAAATTTAAAATTTTGATGTAGTTATAATTTTTTCTTTTATAATTATCAAAATGCTATTTTTAAAATTCTGCGGTAACATGGTTTTAATTATAAATTGAAAAGCAGATAGCATGGGTATGTGATTTTGTATCTCATGCAGAATTTGGCAGTCTGGTAGCTTGTGAATATTTTCTATTTGTAATATTATTGCATGTATGAATTTATTTAAGATAAATATACTTATGTGATACATAGAGAATATTTAAATTGTCAGGATTTGCTATTTCCCCATAACCTTTCTCCTCTCAATACTCTGAGGACTTGAAATGTTTACTTTCTTAATTGGTACAAGGCCTTTGTTGAGGTGGGGGGGTGGATGGGAGAGAGATATAAAGAATGTAAAGAATATAAATAATAGCCCAGGCTATTCTCTATGAGGAAGAATGAAAGAGGGCAGATGGGTAAGAAGGATAGGGAACAATAAAGGAAGGGTGAGGACAGGAGAGAAGTGGTAAAAGGAAAGAGCAGTCATTATCAGGAATGGGATTTAGGAAAGGGAGTGTGTAAAAAATCTTTCGGAATCCTAGCTGTGTGCTGCCTCCATCTTTAAAACAAATCAGCATGATCTTCAGTGCTTTCTGGAGGTTGGTTTCTGTTTGTGTGCATTATCATACTTAGGCTGTGATATATTTGACATCCTAAATTTTCATGGAATTTATTTCCCACTCTTTGACATCTATGTATCTTACTGACACAACTTGAGTACTTCCTACTTTTTCTCATGTCCATTCACCATAAACTCATAAATACAATGGACTATCATAATGCTTTTGTGATATCCAGATGACTAATCTCCCTATGGACTATAATATTATAGACATCAGGAGACTTAGCATAGCACTCAAGTAAGACAGACAAAGTTTGAGTGTACTTCTATCTCTGTCAGGTAAAAGTAAACTGCTCCATTATCTTTGCTGTTTGATGTGGAGACAACTATTCACCAGATCAATAGCTGTATATCAGGAGTTAGAGATGTTTTGATTTGTTCCAGGAAAAAAAAGGCCCATAAAATCTAGCAGCTTTGATTAGAATTAGTACCTCATTATCTTATGATAATCAACAGTCATTGTCCATGACTTATTTGCCTTTTTTACAAGCCGAACAGATTATTTAAATGGGGCAGGTGATGGAGATCACCATCTGCATGGTTATTTTAGTCTCTGCAAATTCCCCAGATATGTGCTATTGCTATTTTTTGGTATTGTTTTCATGTAGGGACAGTTCCAGGAGCTTCCACTTGGCCCTTCCTATGTATTTTTTTCCAGTTGTGGCAAAATATGCATGACATAAAAGTTACCATCTTAACCATGTTTAGGTGTACCATTTAGTGGCATTAAGTACATTCACGTTGTTGTGCAACCATCATTACCATTCATCTCCAGGACTTTTTTCATCTTCCCAAACTGAAACTCTGTACCCATTAAACAACACCTCTCCATTCATCACTGCACCCAGACCCTGGCAATCACCATTCTATTTTCTGTCTATATAAATTTGACTACTCTAGTACCTCATATGACTGGAATCACAGTATTTGTGTTTTCGGTTCTGGCTTATTTCATTTAGCATGTCTTCAAAGTTCATCCGTGTTGTAGTGTGTATCAGAATTTTTTACCTTTTAAGGGTCATTAATATTCCATTGTATGTATATACTACATTTTGTTTATCCATTCCTCTGTTGATGGACATTTAGGTTGTTTCCATCTTTTGGCTATTGTGAATAATGCTGCTAAGAACATGAGATTACAAACATCTGTTCAAGTCCTGCTTTTAATTCCTTTGGATATATACTCTGAAGTAGAATAGCTAGGTCGTATGGTAATTCTGTTTAATTTTTTGAGGAACTGCAATGTAGAAGGGTTCAGATTTCTACACATCCATGCCAATACTTGTTATTTATTATTGTTTTTAATAATAGCTATCCTAATGGATGTCAGGCAGTAGCCGTTCTTAATAGCACTTACCTTGGTTGAGAGTTCTGTCCTTTTCCAAGTATGTGTACTCCAAAAATACATTCAGATATGGGGAAATATAGTGTAGGTCACTGCACAGGATTTCTAGTGACACCTCAATTTTGACTTGTGTCAAAATTCCAATTATCACAGGGCTTCCATAAGCCCTATTATGACCCGAAGACCACAGTGATGTTTTGGAACCTCAGGTGTGTAAATTTATCTTAATAATCTCTGAAAAATTCTGAGTTTTCCACTTTTCTTTCTAAACATTACCCCTGGAAAATTGTAAACCCCTTTGAGGTAGACCTGGAGAAAAAAAAATCACACTCTATACTTTTGACAGTGTTGCAGCAAAGTTTCTGAAGCTATTGTAGCCACCTGATCTCTGGTTTAGGTCTGGGTGAGGCTGTAGTTTTCATTCCTGGAAAATCAATGCAGGTTTCTGCTCATTGTGCTTGAATTTTATTCTCATTTATACAGTTCAAGCCTGCTCATCAATGTAATTCCCAGTGTAAATGTGATTAATCTGTTACTGCTGGAAATCACTTTGGGTCAAAATACTGCCACTCTGCCATGCTAACCTTTATGGTAATTGCACTCACCTTGTTTCTCATATTAAATGCTACCACTTAACCTCTGCTACTCTGTAACCCCATATTCCTATTAAAAGCACGGGGGCCATTTCATTGGTGCTATCCCCCATTGTCATCTTTAGCCCACAGAAGACAGATGCCACAGAGGTTTTCAAGGATGCTTGTATTTCTCTCATCAAAGAATGTCTTAATGTCTTGAAGAAGAATGTTATGGGGGACCTCTGTGGGGGCATAACTATGGGATAGTTGAGTGGGTTTTACATAATTAATCCACTCCAACATTCTCATATTAAGTACATGGATTCCTTTGTCTACATTCTGTCAGATAAGTTATGGAATCTTGCCGTCTCTGAATGTTGCTGACTATTGAATCTATGTTTCAGTCAGCCAAACAAGCCAACGATTAGAGGCAATTCCATCAGCTAGAGCTAATACTTTGAACCTCAGGTAAGTTCTTCATAATAAATTCAACCCCTTCCAACTTTATATTCCATCTTCCTCAGTCTAACACTTATAAAACATATGCCACACACACATTCTACAGGTTTCTGCTGATACACATTAGCAGGATATAGCATTTCTTTTGATGTATATGCTAACTCCTACCAGGGTGGACATTATACTTGCCTCCTGGGGCCTGCTGGAATCTGACTGTAGTTATAGGTTAGGATGCAATAAGTGCTGATGTGGGTGGGTCTTGAGAAAAGTAGAAATTTCCTTGAAAACTAACCTATTTAGATGAGGTCTTTAGAGATATGTTAAGCAAGGGAAGGTTAGTTTCCTCAAATGGGGAGGAAGAAGGGTGGCTTCCATTGGCGAGGAAACCACAGGGAGATTTGGGTTAAAAGTTTTCATATTAATCTGAGTCTGCCTACCTGCACTTATCCTAGATACTCAATATATCCTTATCTTAATACCCAACTCTTCCTGATCAATGTCCTGATATTAATCTGTGAGACTTAGCACAGATGTATGTTGAACTTGCATTTTAATTCTGCAACCCACACTTTTAGATTTGAAACTTGATCCTCAGCCATGTCTGCTGTGTGGCTATAAGACATGAGAAAATTTTAAGGCCCTCAGTGTGGCTCTCTGTGTCTTCCCATGCCTCGATCTGAGAGTTTAAACACGTAACACCTTTTAACATTAAGTTTAAACATTTTCATTTTGTAAGCTCTCTGGTGCTCTAAGAAGCAGCTAATGGTCCCCATAGTGCTTGTAGTTATTACTGCCATAATAGACAAAATCAGCTGCCGCTTGACATGTATTGTCTTCAATTGGCAATATGTTCAAAGCAAATGTTGCTGGTAATTTAAATGGTCACGTTGCCACTACTCGGAAGAAGCACTTGTCTTTGCATTGGCAATGGAGTCACTACTACATTCAAGCTCAAAACCTTATTCCAGAGTCCCATCTTGAGCATCTTTTTCCTGCGATTACTCATGCAGGACAGGAAATCTGCTTCAGGAAGTTTAGAAAGTAGATTTTAATAAAAGGAGCTTGTTTCAAAAGTTAGAAAAGCTGGAGTCAAATGAAATAGGAAGGCAGCCTAGAGGTTGGAAAGACTGAATCCCCTAAGCAGAACTGTAATGAATGTAGAGACTGCTGGTGGGTGCTGGGAACATGGAGGGAGAAGCCCTTGAGCAGGAATTGGATGCATGAGGGAGACGAAGCCTCAGTTGTATGTACAACTCAAAGAAAGAGGGCATTCTGGGTTCTCCCCTATCCCCTTCTTCCAAACTCTCACCAGTCCTTCCTTTACTCACAATTAATTGGAAGCTAGTTGTCAGTGAATCCTGGGAAACCGAGTTTTCAGGAGTCAGTCCTCTAAAATAAAAATCAGAGCTGGAAAAAGAGAAATAGTCTTTAAAAATTATTAACACAAGTATGCCATCCCTTTACAATAACTTCTCACATTCCAGTTCACTTGTTCAAATACCCCATCACTATGATAGTACTTTGAAGCAGGTCTGTTTACTCCCTTGCTTTCTCCTGATACTGCCTTTGTATCTCTCCTTACTCTCTTACATTCCAATGTCCATTATGTAATAGTGTGTTTGTCCCTACCCCTGTTCCAGTGTCTTTTAATTATGCTGGATCAACCCAAACCATTGCTTTCTCTTTTCTTGATCTCCAGCTTTCAAAGTCTTCCCAAGTAAAGTGTATAATAGTTTAGATTGTTTCCTTTATAAATTCATGATCACTAACCAAAAAGGTCCTTTAATATTGCCCTTTAATTCTGCTACATTAATCTGGACCCATTGTTTCCCATTCTCTACAGTGTGTTCTCTCTTTCTGCACTATTCTTTTGTTTTTTTTTAAACATCTTTATTGGAGTATAATTGCTTTACAATGTTGTGTTAGTTTCTGCTGTATAACAAAGTGATTCAGCTATTGCACTATTCTCAAATGGCCATGTCCCCACCATTTGCTATAATATCAGGAGGTAATCTCTTTTAATTCACAGAAGAGAAAAGAAAAGACATTAGGAGAACTTTCCTGTTAATTAACATAATAGAATTACTACATCTGCTCCCATCTTTATCTCCTTTGGTAATTTAACAGAACAGAAGCTCTATTCCTACTAAACCCAATTCCCTTACTCCTGATTTGGATTGCATCACCTTCCACTCTCTAAGGATCCTTATTTTGTTCAATACCTTCTCTAATCTGGATCTTTTCCACTATCTTTTTTAAACATTCTAAAATCTTCCAAATTGGAAAAAATAATAAAGAAGAGTAAAGCAAAAAAGAAAAGCAAAACCACTCACCTTTCTCCACCTGACTTCTATTACTAATTACCATACTATCTCTTCTTCAAAGGCATAGTTTTTAAAATAATTCTTGAAAATGTTTTTCTATATCTTGGCAATTGTGAATAATGCTTCAGTGAACATGAGAGTGCAATCTTTTTGAGATCCTGATTTCAGTTCTCTTATACATATATATATATACACACACACACGCATATATATATATATATACGTATATCCATTCAGAAGTGGGATTGCTGAATCATATGATAGTTCTATTTTTAATTTTTTGAGAAGCCTCCATACTGTTTTCCATAGTGACTATATACCATTTTATATTCCCACCAACAGTGTACAAGAGATCCAATTTCTCCATATTCTCCCCAGTACTTGTTACCTTTGTATTTTTGATACTAACCATCCTAACAGGTGTGAGGTGATATCTCTTTGTGATTTTGATTTGCATTGCCCTGATGATTAGTGATGCTGAGTACCTTTTCATATACGTTTTGGCCGTTCATATGTGTTTTTTGGAAAATGTATATTCAAGTTCTTTGCCCATTTCTTAATTGAGTTATTTGGTTTTTTTGCTACTTAGTTGTGGGAATTTCTTACAAATTTTGGATATTTACCTCTTACCAGATATATGATTTGCAAATATTTTCTCCCATTCCATTGGTTGCCTTTCCATCCTGTTGGTTGTTTCCTTTGCTGTGCAGGAGCTTTTTATTTTGATGTAGTTCTACTTGTCTATTTTTGCTTCTGTGGTCTGTGCTTTTGGTGTCATAGCCAATAAATCATTGCCAAGATCAATGCCAAGAAGCTTTTCCCAAAATGTCCATCGACAGATGAATGGTTCAAAAAATGTAGTATATATTTACAATGGAATATTTTCAACTTTAAAAGAAGAAAGAGGTTCTACCATTTGTGGCAACAGGGATGAACCTGGAGGACAATACGCTAAGTAAATAAGCCAGTCACAGAAGGACAAATACAGCATAATTCCATTTATATGAGGTATCTAAAATAATCAGACTTCATGGAAGCAGAGAATAGAATGTTGGTTGCCAGCGGCTGGGGAAAGGGAGAAATAGGCAGCTGTTGTTCAACAGGTATGAATTTTCAGTTATACAAGATGAATAAATTTGAGAAATCTGCTGTACAAATAGTGTCTGTAGTTAACAATAGTGTTAAGCACTTAAAATTAGTTAAGAGGGTCGATTTCATGTTAAGTGTTCTTACCACACACAGAAAAAATAGGACACAAGGAAGCTTTTGGAGGGGACAGATATGTCTATTACCTTGATTGTGTTAATTGTCTCATGGGTTTATGCATATGTTCCAACTCATCAAATAGTATACATTAAACATGTGCCATTTTTTGTGCATCAGTTGTACCTCCATAAAGCTGTTTAAAAGTGTTTATCTGTATTAGATATCTTCACTTTATTACTTCCTTCTCCTGCTTCAACCCACTCCCAATAGAATTCATCTTTTATTACTCCAATAAAAAGTTACTTCATAAGTTATTTCCAAATCCATGGATGCGATGTGAAAATTTTATCTCCTAGTTACTTGACCTGTAAGTAGGATTTGCTTCTGTCTTTGAGACTTGATTTTCCTTGACCCAAAAACTCCTCTGGTTTTCCTCTAATCTCTGCGGCAGTTCATACTCTATCTTCTTTGCAGGTACATATCCTTCTCCTCAGACATTAAATGTTGAAATTCTTCAAAATTCAGTTCTAGGCCATTATGTCCTCTCACTCTAGAACTTGTAATATGATTTCACAGAAACACACAGCTTCAGTTACCAACTCCATAAAGTTTGGACATTTGTGTACCTGAGACCTCTAATCTGAATTCTGTAAATCCAGTTGCCTATTTAACATCTAAATCTGTTCATTTAAAATATACATAAAGCTAAATACTCATGGTCTCCCTAAACTGCCAAATCTCTCCTCCTTCATTTTCATTTGTCTTAATGTGTAGTGACACCATTCACCCAGTTGTATAAACCAGGCACCTAACAATAATCCTTGATTTCAACCTCTTGCATCAGCCACTATATCCTATCCATTATCAATCTTATCCATTTTACCTCCTAGATACTTACTTAATCTATCTAATGTTCTCTATCTACTCATCGTTGTAAGTGGTAAATTAATGCATGAATATAAATTTCCCTGATTGCTTTGCTTGGTACCTATAGTTTTTACGGCAGAAAAATTTATATAAAAAAAAAATCCGTTCATCTTCCCTATATCTTCCCTTCTGTTCCTCCATCCTCCTGTCCCCATTTCAAGCAAGTATACAGGACTCCCTAGAAATCTCTTCCTCAGGAAATATGCCATTTCGAAGCATCAAGGTGTGAAGGAGGAGATTACAAGGCAGTTGGAGGATTAAAGGCCAGTGAGTACAACAAGCACTGCCTGACACTACCTTGTTACTGGATAGAGCCTTGGAGCTGCACCAACTCATTAGAGGGATGTAGTTGAGAGAGATATAGGGAAGGCATGTAATACGCATGGTGTATTTATCTCATCAAATATTTCAGCATCGCAAACATTATACAGGAACATTTATAAATGGGACATGAAGGTACGGGTGTCCCAGTATCAGAAGACCAGAAGGACCTCCACAACACTTTCATGTTACAGGGTTTTTATACCACTTTGGTTGTATAAGGTACCTCTAATAATGGCTGAGTCTAAATTCTCTACCTGCTCAGTTATTTAAAGAATTAAATTCATTTAAATCAAGTAAAGAATCAGTAGGTTTATAGCAGCTCATAACTGCTTACTTTTTAAAAAATATTTATTTATTTATTATTTTGGGCAGTGTGTTGGGTCTTCGTTGCTGCACGCGAGCTTTCTCAAGTTGCGGAGAGCGGGGGCTACTCTTTGTTGCAGTGTACGGGCTTCTCATTGCGGTGGCTTCTCGTTGCGGAGCATGGGCTCTACGTGCGCGGGCCTCAGTAGTTGTGGCGCACGGGCTGTAGAGCGCAGGCTCAGTAGTTGTGGCACACGGACTCTAGAGCGCAGGCTCAGTAGTTGTGTTGCACGGGCTTAGTTGCTCCGCGGCATGTGGGATCTTCCGGGACCAGGGCTGGAACCCGTGTCACCTGCATTGGCAGGCAGATTCTTAACCACTGCGCCACAAGGGAAGCCCCTTAACTGCTTACTTTATGTAGAAAAGCTGTCACCAATATATGGCAAGAACTTTGCTTGTATAATTTTCACTAACTGGAATAATACACCTTCTACAAGAAAACTGAAAAAGAATGAACTAGGGAGCAAAACATTTTTATCCTTTGAGCTATTCTGTTTTTAAGGGTTCTTGTAAGCTCTGATGTTTTACCTCTGGGAGAAAGAAAAAAAAATAAATTGGAAATTTAGAGATTTTTTTTTAAACCTAAAATGAAAGATCTTGGTACTAATTGAGTGCATAGTATTGTGTCATATGCTTTATCATTCAATTTATAGAACTAATTGCCCATGTGTTCCTATAATAGGGGAGGAAAAATAACGGTTTTAGTCCCAGTATAGATATTGCATGATAAAAGGGGAATGATGACCATCTCCATTTCCAAAGGGAGAACAAGAATTCAAAACATGCTATGCCATAAAATGTTTAATTCATCATTTTAAAATATTTTGAGCATTTTGAACTCAATGTTTTTGTAACTTCTAAAAAAGTATAATGTATATACATAATTTCCACACATTTAAAATGAGTTGTTAAATTGTTAAGACCTGACTTTTTTCTTAAAATTAAGGTATGCTAGTGAGACCTGAGAATAGCCTCCAGAGGGCGACCAAGTTTCATCCCTGCAAACTACATCAAAATTTAACATTGCTGTAAATGGCAGGATTGCCTTCTTCTTATGCATTAATAATATATATATCCACTCCTCTTTATCCATTCATCCATCAATGGACATCTGGATTGTTTCCATAACTTGGCTATTGTGAATAATGCTGCAATGAACATGAGAGTGCAGATAGCTCTTCAAGACGTTGATTTCACTTCCTGCCATTTACAACAACATGGGTAAACCTGGGAGGCATTATGCTAAACAAAATAAGCTAGAAAGAGAAAGACAAATACTGTATCTGTTCTATGTGGAATGAAAAAAAACAACTGAGCTCATGGAAACAGATTAGAATGGTGGTTGCCAGGGACTAGGGGGGTAGGGAAAATGGGGAGATGTTTGTCAAAGGGTACAAAGTTTTAGTTACAAGATGAATAAATTTTGATGATCTAAAAAAAAAAATTAACATTGCTTCCAACAAAAGCAAGGACTTTCTAAAGTTAAAATTTGAAAAGACAGTGATAATAGTTAATCCTTGAAAAAATACCATGACCCAAAGTCTGAATAGCTCTGCAAATATTGGTTGTTTAAGAAGGAGACCACCTATAATTTGATGGTTTAGTAGAGCAAGGGCCTTTGAATCTAGACAAATCTCACAAAGCTACTAGATCAGCAAAACTTGTCGTCAGTTCACGCATGCTCTAATTTTCCTGCTCACTGAAGTCTACCTATTCTAAGCACCATGTATTAGCAGAGTTTGGCTCTCGCGTTTCAACAGATGTAAGGCCTTAAATTCAAGGGTCAGCTCTACAATTGGTTGATATATTACTTTGTAAACAGAGTTTCATCTACGGAATGGGATATCTTCCTTATGTCTCATTGTTTTATGAGAATTAAATTAGATAAATATATGAAAACACTTAACACAATGACTGGTAGGTAAACATTACCTTCTGCCCATTTCTTTTGCCCTCCCTTTTTTTCTCCTTAAATTGAGAAAGATAGGATCTTATTACGTCATTCACTTCAATGTTTTAGTGCTATATGACTCTTCCATTACTTTTCCCCAAAGTATATTTTTAAAAATCTCACAGAAATAAAGTAGTGATTAAGTTTAAATAATTGATATTTCTCAATCCCTAAACAGAAGTATATCTAATAAAAGTAGGTTTGTTAATTCTTGACTGATAATGACTAGACAATAAGTATTTCTAACTGGGCAATCCATCCAATTGGCTCTCACCTTGTACCAATGGATTTTTTTTCTACTTATTTCATATTTATTAAAGCTACATCACAGAGAACATTAGTTGAGTTTACCTTGTAACTGCCCTTTCTCATTATTCCTGACCTGTATCTAACTAGCAGAGAGTTACTTTTGATTCTTCTGATAAAGTTTCTAAAGCATTGCTTTTCTTTACTCCTATAGATCATGCCCTTATAAAATAACCTTCCTGAAGGTAACGCTAATTATAGCTACTGATCAAGATGGCCTTAATGTTTCCCTCAGTTTGGCTAAACTTCAGACAGGTTTCTTCTTTACCATAGGCCCCTAACCTCCCTTTTCTGAAAACATTTACTTTAAGAAACTTGAAATTGTAAATTCTTTCTCTGCCCCTTTGAGATGTAAATTTTCTCCTAGTCACTTGATAGTTTTACAACCCAGAAATGTCTTTCTCAAGGACCTGGGAGTCAGCTCTTTGAAATATAACCTTCAAGAAAGGTATTGCCCCTAGTTCCCAGTCTCTGTGGGGAGTATAGGAGCCTAACTTTGATAAGAGCCAAAGCAAACAGAGATGGTCTAATTATATTGACCATCCTCTTCCCCAGCATCCTCTACTATTTTTCCTACAGCTCATCCTGGCATCTAAAAACTTCCCTGCCTTTCGTTTCAGCAGAACGGAGTTCTGTCTCTCTCCACTATTACAAAATCATCTTGAGTAAAGTACACCTTGCCTGTTTAACCATCTGGTACAATTTTTCTTTGACATCACTCCATCACACACTCCAAACTGCCTACCACTTTCAGATTAATCTTATAAAACTTTGTATATGTGCTGCTGAAGTGAGCACAATCTTTATAGAACTTTGAATCACTCCGTATTTCCTGTGGCATAAAGCCCACCATTCAAACTTCTCCGCAGTCTTATACCTTCCAAACTCATTAGTGTTATCTTCCAATTCCTGAATTCTCTCCTCCAATAATATTAGTACATTTTCTTCCTAAACGTGGCTAACATTTCCCCATTTTGAGATTTCATGTCTCTTCTAATTTTTTTTAAAATTTGGAAATTTTATTGTACTGTATTTGCCCATAACAAATAAAATACAAATTTTTTCAAGTCTTTGCAAATAAATTTAATACAGGGTATTAAGAACACCAGTGATGAAACTGCTGAGAAGTAAAGAAGGGCCACCTAGATAATGGAGTGATTAGTAGGAACAGGAATTTACTTTTACCCCTATGCTGCAAAGGCAAAGTTAAGGAGAAGGTTGTAAAGGAGTCCAGGGCCAAGTTAAATGATCAATGTCAGACCATACCAGTTCTGTCTCATTGGAGTTGGAGCCGTGGAAGTTACACAGTTGCTGCTGGAGAATCTTCACAAAGTAGAGGAAGAAAGGGAGAAATCTCGTAGCTTATCCCTAAACTCCCATATACCATCAGTTGCTTCTTTTTGGCTGCGCCTGATCAGAAGTATGCTGCCTGTATGAGTCTGCTATCATGTGATACGAAACAGATCCAAGAAGGAACAATGACTAAATTCAAGAAAAAGCAGTCCAAAACTAGTATTTTTGCTTGAACGTTGTGCAACAGTCTGTTTTCTGTATTTTTTTTAACTTTATTGAGATGTAATTGACATATAGCATTGTGTAAGTTTAAGGTGTACAAACTGTTGGTATGTTACATGTTGTGAAATGATTACCACAGCAGAGCTAGTTAACACAACTCCATTACCTCACATAAATACCATTTCTTTTTTTCGGTGAGAATATTTAAGATCTACTCTCTTAGCAACTTTCAAGTATATAATACAGTTCTGTTAACTGCAATCACCATGCTGTAGATTAGATTCCCAGAAATTCATCTGTTAACTGGATATTTTATCCTTTGGTCAACATCTCCCCATTTCCCCCAACCCCTGGCAACAACCATTCTATTCTCTGTTTCTCTGGGTTTGGCTGTTTTACAGTCTACAATTTAGTTATATCATACAGTATTTATTTTTCTCTCTCTGACTTATTTCACTTATCATAATGCCCCAAGGATCCATAAATGTTGCAAGTGGCAGGATTTTCTTCTTTTTCATGGCTGAATAATATTCCATCTATGTATATACCACATCTTCTATATCCGTTTATCCATGTATGGACACTTGGGTTGTTTCCATTTCTCGGCAATTGGTGAATAATGCCGCAATGAACATGCGAGTGCAGATAACTCTTCGAAATAGTGATTTCATTTTCTTTGGATATATATACATACCCAGAAGCAGGATTGCTAATGTATGGTAGTTTTCTTTTTAATTTTTTGAGGAGACTCCATATTGTTTACCATAGTGGCTGTACCAATTTACATTCCCACCAACAGTGCACAAGGGTTTCCTTTTCCACATCCTTGTCAACACTTGTTACCTCTTAGTCTCTTTGAGGTGATATCTCGTTGTAGTTTTGATTTGCATTTCCCTGGTGATTAGTGATGTAGAGCATCTTTTCATGAACCTGTTGGTGATTTGGAAGTCTTCTTTGGAAAAATTTTTATTCAGTTCTTCTGCCCAAGTTTTAATTGAATTGTTTGGAAATCTATATCTATAACTATATATCTATATATAGATATATATATAGCCATTGTATGAGTTCCTTATATATTTTGGATATTAACACCTTATCACATACATGATTTGCAGATATTTTCTCCCATTCTGTAGCTTGCCCTTTCATTTTGTTGATTGTTTATTTTTCTGTGTAGAAGCTTTTTAGGTTGATGTAGTTCTACTTATTTATTTTGCTTTTGTTATGTGTGCTTCTGTTGTCATATCCAAAAAATCATTGCTAGGACATGTTTCCCCTATGTTTTCTTCTTGAAGTTTTATGGTTAATTTTTGTGAGTGGTGTAAGGTAGGGGTTCACTTTAATTCTTCTACATGTGGTTATCCAGTTTTCCCAGCACTGTTTATTGAATAGACTCTCTTTTTACCATTGAGTATTCTTGGCTCCCTTGTCAACTATTAGTAGAGTGTACATGTGAGACTTTATTTCTGGGCTCTCAATTCGGTCCTACTGCTCTTTGTCTCTTTTGCTACCAGTGTGATAATATTTTGATTATTACACCTTTGTAGTATATTTTGGAATCAGGAAGTGTGATGCTTTCAGCTTTGTTCTTTCTCAGGATTGCCTTGGGTATTTGGGGTCTTTTGTGGATCTATACAAATTTTAGGATTTTAAAAAATTTCTGTGAAAAATGCCATTGGAATTTTGATGGGGATTACATTGAATCTATAGATGACTTTGGGTAGTATGGACATTTTAACAATATTAATTATTCTGATCCATGAACACAGGATAGCTTTCCATTTATTTGTGTATTCTTCAATTTCTTAATTCAGAGTATTATAGTTTTGAGTGTACAGATCTTTCACTTCCTTGGTTAAATTTATTCCTAAGTATTTTATTGTTGTTGATGCTATTGTGAATGGGATTGTTTTCTTTATTTCTTTTTAAAATACTTCATTGTTAATGTATAAAAACACAACTGATTTCTGTTTGCTGATTTTGTATCCTACAACTTTACTGACTTTGTTGATTAGTTTAACAGATTTTTTTTAGTGGAGTCTTCAGGATTATTTATATATAAGATCATATAATCTGCAAGCAAAGGCAGTTTGACTTCTGCCTTTCCTGTTTGGAAGCCTGTTATTTCTTTTTCTTGCCCGATTGCTCTGGCTAGGACTTCCAGTACTACATTGAATAGGAGTGGTGAGAGTGGACACTTTGTTTTATTCCTGATTTTAGAGGAAAAGCTTTCAAACTTTCACCATTGAGTATGATGTCTGTGTGTGCACTCCTTAAGAGCAGAGTCTCAGTTTCTTACAGCCCTCTGGTAAGCCCCACTGGTTTTCAAACCAGCTAAGAGGGGCTTGTCTTCCTGGTGTTAGACCTCAGAGCTGGGGTGCCTAATATGTGGTTCAAGCCCCTCCCTCCCAGGGAGGATCCCCAAGCCTGTGATACCCCCCTCCTCTTCTGTGTCTTCACTAGTGGTGTGGGTCCCAACCTGATTGCTTCTCCTCCTCTCTGACCAGACTCTGTGTGGATCTTTCTTTATAGCATTTACTGTAGAAGAGCCATCTTGCTAGTCCCCAGGTCTATTTCAGCGAGAGTTGTTCTATATGTATTTGTAACTTTGATGTGTTTGAGAGTGGATGCAGCATCCTCCTACTCTCTATCATGATTACTCCCCTATCAACTATTATTTCTTTAAATAAGCTTTCTGACTCTTTCTCCCTCTCTTCTTCTGGAACTCAAATAATTTGTAAGGTATTTCTTTTGATGGTATCCCATAGATCATAAAGACTTTCTTGACTCTTTCATATTCTTTTCCCTTTGTTATCTTCTGACTGGACAATTGCAAAGTTCCTATCTTCTAATACAGAGTCTTTTTTCTGCTTGATCCATTCTGCTATTGATGCTCTCTATTGCATTTTTAAATTTCATTCATTGTATTCTTCAGCTCCAGAACTTCTGCTTGATTCTGTTAAATGATTTCTATATTTTTGTTAAAGTTCTCATTTTGTTCCTGTATTGTTTTCCTGATTTCATTGGATTGTTTTTCTGTGTTACCTTGTAGCTCATTGAGTTTTCTTAAGGCAGCTATTTTGAATTCTTTATTAGGTAAATCACTTATCTCCATGTCTTTTGGATCAGGTATTGTAAGATTATTGTAATCTTTTGGTGGTGTCATGTTACCTTGATTTTTCATATTCTTTGAAGTTTTGCACTGTTAACTTTGCATTTGAAATAGCAGCCACCTCCACTACTCTTACTAACTGCCTTGGGAGAGAAATACTTTCCATCAGATTTACTAGGGATTCTGAAGCTTTTTAAATGCTTCTATGGATATGCCTACTCCATGCTTTTTGCTCCTTCTTGTGGCAGAATTCTTAAGCTCTGTGCCTTCTCTGGATCATGCAACCTACGAGGCCAAGTGCTGACAGCTTTTCTCTTGTTTTCCCAAATGTGGTGCTAATGCTCAGGTTTGTGGTCTCTCCATGGCCCACAGATTCTACCAGGCTTTTTGTGTATGTTAGTTAGCCATCTGCCAAAGTGCTCTCCTACTGCTGCCATTGGGAGCACACAGAGCTAGGCAGCCACAGAGTGCATGTGTGTGGGAGCAAGGCACATGGAGCACCTAGGGCCCATAAGCCAGTTGTGGGGAATGTGTGGGTGAGGCATCCCCAGTGGCTCTTGGGCAGGCTTCTTCATGGACTCTAAGATGCATTTAGTAGGATTCACATCCTTTTAATGCCCTTTGAGAGTCTTTTCTGCCATTCTCCCTCCTCCCCTAATCCCCCTCCAGTCATGCAGTTCACAATTCAGTACTCTGGATGTGGCAAGAGAGAAAAGGGCCTCTGGCAGCATCCTGCACAGCTGGAGAAGTTAGGTGACAATAGCCTATTTTCAAATTACAGTCTTCCCATTTATTTTCTCTGTAGTCTTTACCAATTACTTTGCTTCCCTAAGTCCTAATTTTCTCATCTCTCAACAAAATATAAAGATAATACCCATCTCACTGGGTTGTTTTGAAGATTCAATGAAACAAGACAGATAAAGGGTTAACTAATACTTGAATATAGATTGTGCTCCAGAAATGAAAACCATCATGATTGTCTTTTTTTTTTCCCTGTATTTTTTTTAACATCTTTATTGGGGTATAATTGCTTTACAATGGTGTGTTAGTTTCTGCTGTATAACAAAGTGAATCAGTTATACATATACATATGTTCCCATATCTCTTCCCTCTTGCGTCTCCCTCCCTCCCACCCTCCCTATCCCACCCCTCCAGGCGGTCACAAAGCACCGAGCTTATCTCCCTGTGCTATGCAGCTGCTTCCCACTAGCTATCTACCTTACGTTTGGTAGTGTATATATGTCCATGGCTCGCTCTCGCTTTGTCACAGCTCACCCTTCCCCCTCCCCATATCCTCAAGTCCGTTCTCCAGTAGGTCTGTGTCTTTATTCCTGTCTTACCCCTAGGTTCTTCATGACATTTTTTTTTCTTAAATTCCATATATATGTGTTAGCATACGGTATTTGTCTTTCTCTTTCTGACTTACTTCACTCTGTATGACAGACTCTAGGTCTATCCACCTCATTACAAATAGCTCAATTTCGTTTCTTTTTATGGCTGAGTAATATTCCATTGTATATATGTGCCACATCTTCTTTATCCATTCATCCAATGATGGGCACTTAGGTTGTTTCCATCTCCAGGCTATTGTAAATAGAGCTGCAATGAACATTTTGGTACATGACTCTTTTTGAATTATGGTTTTCTCAGGGTATATGCCCAGTAGTGGGATTGCTGGGTCATATGGTAGTTCTATTTGTAGTTTTTTAAGGAACCTCCATACTGTTCTCCATAGTGGCTGTACCAGTTCACATTCCAACCCATGATTGTCTTTCTTATTATTTTTTAAATTGCTGTTATTATTATTACCTTTTACTTTTCTTCCAAACAGAATCTTATTTCAATGTCCAGCTCAAATGACATCAGTTCCATATAGACTTCTCTGATCATTTCCTCTAAAATGCTAGCAATTTATTCCTACTCTAAATTCCTGTAGTATATATTATCCGATTTATTTATTTGACATTCATCTTTGAGTTTATTTGATTATATATTATCTCTCCTAACAAGAGTATAAAGTTCCAGAGTATAAGGACTGTTGTTTATGTATTTGTGTATCTCACATAGGAATTAGTGTGGCACACTATGCAGAAAAAGCGCTTCATGAAAATGTGTTAAATGACTAAAAGATTTAATTAATCACTAACTCTACTGTAGCTTTACTGATAAATGGACAAAGTTCATAACTGTGTTTGGGATATGCTATGAAATTCTAAATTTTATAATATTCGGAATTTGTGAATTTTCATACTGGCTCTTGGTTAAAAACACCCTGTAAAAATAACTTGGGCAATTTTTAGCCTAAAGAGATTAATAAAGGTTTTTTCCCATTTGTTACAGTTTTATAAATATTAAGAATTGCCTCTAGAACTTTCAGTATCCTGCCATGTATAGCTATGGGAAGGTGCTTAGCTGAATATAGACATCTGTTATTTTTGAGCCCTACCTATACTTGAAAGCAAAAAGATTGTCATAGTAATAACAATGCCATGCATTTTTATAGTGCTCTATAATTATTTTAGAGAGCTCAGTTGTCTTCATGGTAGATGAGGCTATCTAAGAGGCTTCCTGGTGGGAGAGTCTGGTTCCTGCCCACTGGTGGGTAGAGCTGGGTCTTTCTTGTTCCTCTGGTGGGCAGGTCCATGCTCAGGAAGATTTTAAGCAGCCTGTCTGCTGATGGGTGGGACTGTGTTCTTGCCCTGTTTGTTGTTTGGCCTGAGGCGTCCTAGCACTGGCGCCTACAGGCTGTTGGGTGGGGCTAGGTCTTGAGGAGGAAATGGCGGCCTCCAGGAGTGCTCACGCTGATGAGTACTTGCCAGAATTGCCGCTACAGTGTCTTTGTCCCTGCAGTGAGTCACGAGCACCCCCCGCCTCCGAAGGAGACCCTCCAATACCAGCAGGAAGGTCTGGCCCAGTCTCCTATGAGGTCACTGCCTTTTTCCCTGGGTCCTGGTGCACACAGAACCCGTGCGCGCCTTCCAAGAGTGGAGTCTCTGTTTCCCCCAGCCTTGTTGAATTCCTGTGATCAAACCCTGCTGGCCTTCAAAGCCAGATTCTCTGGGGGCTCCTCCTCCTATTGCCAGACCCCCAGGCTGGGAAGCCTGATGTGAGACTCAGGACTTTCACTCCTGTGGGAGAACTTCCACAGTACAGTTATCTTCCAGTTTGTGGGTTGCCAACCTAGCAGGTATGGGATTTGATTTTATCATGTTTGCACCCCTCCTACTGTCTCGTTGTGGCTTTCTTCTTTGTCTTTGTATGTAGAGTGTCTTTTTTGGTAGGTTCCAACATTTTTTTTTTTTTTTTTTGTCGATGGTTGTTCAGCACTTAGTTGTGATTTTGGTGTTTTAGTAAGAAGGGGTGAGCTCACATCCTTCTACCCTGCCATCTTGCCGACCAAAAGAAAAACTTTATTGTCTTCGTGTATTCATATAACATAGCAAGGAAATTCATACTATATATGCAGTCCCCAAGAGTATTTTTTAATCAGTTTGAATTTTATCAACCTTATTATTCATGGCTGATTAATTAAAAAAGAAAAACCTGTGTTAGGGGAGGGCCCTGAGATTGTCTTCTATCAAGGCAGGGGCAAGGGGATAAAGGTGGGCTTCATGAATGAGCGGAAAGGAATTCTAGAATAGGGCTGTCTGAGGAGGAAAAACCAGGACAGAGAAGAGAGAAATCACAATATAAGAAAGATAGACTAAAGTGAGAGTGTTAACAAGGCAGCTTTCCTTTCTTCCTCACATCTATTTTCTTCTTTCTTTGACTCTTCCTCCCAACTTATTTTTTAAACCACATATCCCTAATGGTGGATATCTTCAGTTGAGGATAAGAAGGATAGCTCCAGAAGTAGCACAGCTGTAGTATCATTCACTTCTGTCTTTAGTTTAAAACACTCTTACCTGTCCACACCTTTACCCATTAGCCAAAAACCCTCAAATAGAATTGAGAATGGCAAGGGCAGGCAGGGCACTGCTGGTGAGTGCTAAGGAAGAGGATCCCGGGGTATGAGGGAGTCAGAGGTAGCAAATTCCAGAGTGAGAGGAAAAGGTAAGCACTTGTGGCTGAACTAAACTGGGATGTCATCCACATTACAAGAAAACAAAACAAAATGAAAGGATATATGGGCAAGGAGACTGTAAGTTAGTGATAGCTTTGCTTAACTTCTTGATGCCTTTATTATTCTTCTAGAATTTCTCATGATGCCACAGAAGACACATTAAAAAGTGGGAATTACAGGTATATAATGGATTAAGTCAATAAATTCAATAGCATGTGCTCAGTCTTCACTCTGAAGTTTTATTTTATCATTTAATTTCTAGAAATGTGTTTTACTGCTCTTTCCTTTTCCTAGATTTTAAAAGTAAATATGACATAAAATTAGAATTAACTAAACGTTCATTCCTGACTCTGAAATCCAGATCTCTAATTCTTATTCTAGCCAGCACCCTGATCCTTCTTTGCCCTCACAAATACTGCTCTTTATTTCTCTAGGTAAATCAAGAAATCTTAATTTACCTTACAGTATTAAAGTGGGTTTATTATGTATAAAAGATATGAAATTTTATTTGTGTGATTATACATTTATATATTATTTTTAAAAATTCCACCCGTATAAAACTCAATGGGCAGTGAGTCAGACCAAATTGAAGTCAGTATTCCAGTTATCTTCTTGAGAATACAGTGGAACCAAGATATAACAGTATATCTTTTCCACCATTCATATCTTGGATCCATAGTATAGACCTCAAACAATAATAAACCACATTTGCTAAGGCCACAAAGAGGAGATAAAAAAACGACTTTTGTTATAGTGATTCACTGTACTATAGTACAGTTTGAACAGATGGCAAGGATTAAGTTTACCACTTTTCCTTTCCTCTGAATTCCTTTGCTTCACCCCCGTTAAACGAATGAATCTTCAGCCACATTCTAGTAATAATAAGTGATTTACAGGTTTAGGTGACAAAGAGAGTCACTTGCCCCTAGGCAGTGAAACGATTTCTTTAACTGATTTTGATAGTTCACTAGAGCTATTTTGTCCTCTAATTTTGTAAACACTACATGCCAGGCAGTACACTCAGTGCTTTACAAATAATTTTAATGGGTCCTTACAATAATCACATGAGGTATGTTTTAGCATTCTCCATTTACAGTTGAGGAAATTAAAGCACAGACTTAATAAGCAGTGGAACTGGAATTTAAATCCATCCAAATTTATTTAATTCTGATTCTTATATTCTTATACATTTTAAACACTGTCTTTATAACGTAAGGAAACAATTTACAATATTACATCTGGTGGAATACTGTTACTTATGCTTTTTAATGACATAATACCAAAAACACAAGCTTTATTAGTATAAAATGCCAGAAAACTGCATCTAATGGCATGATACAACCATGACGTAAAAGGTAGAGTGAAGGAAGATTAATGAGGACTATAATTGCCCTTACTCTTCACCCAGATGGCTGAACTGTGCTAAGAGGAGCCACCTTTAGGGGTACTATGAAAGCCATTATGTAGTAAAACTTTTAAACAGGGATGTCATTACTAGTGGACTCAACCATAGAAGTGTTATGCCAGAGGAGAAAGTTGAGAACAGAAGTTATGAGAAGTAGCCAAAAATTGAGAGCTAGGAGATACCAAAATATGGTCAGGATGGGGGAAAACAATAGAAGAGAAGTTAATAGAAATAAAAGAGGATTAGTGAGGATGAGGTAAGCATAGTACAGTATGAGAGGAAAGTAGAAAGCAACATGATTGATGATTCAAGCTGCAAAATCCCCATGTTCTTTAGGCAACCATTTCTGTAGACTCGTAACATGTGAAGAACATATTCTTTCTGGACTATATTTTCATTCATGTAACTATTTCATTGAAAATTGTATCCACTCACAACTGAAAATGGAAAGGCTACATTTTTGCAGAGTTTTCTGGTGGGATCCAGTTACATTGTCAAAGACCAGTTTCCAAATGGGAACACACCTTTGGGTTCAGACTCCTCGTCTATAGCTGCCATAATGATCAATTAAGAACCAGAACTACTCTTTATTTAAAATTATAGAATGTATATTGTATTATTTCACTCACATGTAGAATATAACAAGCAAACAAACAAATAAGCACACAAAATAAATGAACAAACCAAACAAAAACAAACACTTAGATACTGAGTAGTGGTTACCAGAAGGGGAGGGGTAGTAGGATGGCAAAATTGGTAAAGAGGATCAATTGTGTAGTGATGGATGGAAAGTAAATTTTTGGTCGTAAGCACGCTATAGGGTATATAGAAGTATGAGTATAACGTTGTCCACGTGAAACTCGTAGACTATTGTAAACCAGTGTTACCTCAATAAGAAAATAAATCTAAAAATATGATAGAGTCCATGACTCCTTGTACCACCTCTAAACCTCATATTGGAACTGTTATAATAGGTCTGGAAGTACAGGGAGCAAAATAGTACTCAGATGGACTAATTGTGCAAAGGGTGGTATAATAGATTGGAAGCACAAGAAAAGAGTAAAGCCTCTAGGTTCATGACACTAATTTCTCAGATCAAAACCAGTAATATGTACCTGCATTTGCAGAAGGGCTGAGTTGTGGGAATGTGTCAGACAGAATGTTATATTTGATCCTTTATACAGATGGACTCCTCTTGTTTATGATACAGTAGCTGTCACTTTGTATCTTTTAAAATATTTTTGTGTTTCATAGGATTCTTATCTGAGGATGATGGTGAGAGTACAAAAATATTTGAGGAGGTAATGGAATTTTTGAATTATATTGCAACTGATATCAAGTGGTATAATTTTGTATGGAAGTATGGAAAAAGTTTATGAATCAATATCACTGTATTGAAGTGGGGATCCTAGTTATCTTAATTATAGGAAGTATAACATATGCATATGATGGATTGGCATGTTAACTTGTAGGATGAGGTGAAAAAAATCACATGTAGTAAAAACTAAGTTTGAAAATTCCTTAAATAATCCATAGAGTAAATTATTCATGGTTTTGTGTTTACAACCCTGAATAGCAATTTTACTGCTAGAGCATGAGAAACATTGATTTAGACCAAAGAAAGCTGCCAGCCATGGGAATGTCTACAATCAGAGATCTTAGTTTTCATACCATTCTGTCTTTACAGTAATTATCAAACACTTAGCTGTGGTAGATGATTCTAAAGTATTTCTGCTTTTTTTCCCTAAGATTTATCTTATATTCTTTTAATGTTAAACCTCTGTATTCTTAAGACAAAGCATTAGATTTTTTATTGCTGTGAAGATTAAACAAGATAATAAATGTGGATATTCACAGCACAAGGTCTGACATGTATTATATGCTGAAATATATTTGCTGGATTTAAATCAAAATCTTCCTTGATTCTACATAAGCTATTATTTGAAAACTTGAAGAGTGTAGCCACCCATTTCCATGTATTCCAGACCAATATTTCTTGTTATGTTACCACTGAAGAGCCCTCATTCTTAAGCCTTTGTTCATTGATCTTATAACCCTCTATAGAGCACTTTTTATAATGTGACTTCATCGTAAGGTGAAATAATTTTCCAGTGCTGACCTCACATGTCCCTATAGCTATTGAGCTATAGAAGTAGTAGAAGGAAGATCTGAAAATATAGATTAACGAATCATCAACCCAGAAGAGATAATTAAATACGTGAAAGTCAGTGAGGTCTATAGGAGTGGTAGTGCAGAGAGAGTAGACTCTAGGGTTATCACAGTATTTGGGGGCTGTGTGAGAAAAAAGAAGAGTGAAATATACATGAAGTGGAATATTATGAGAATTAAGTACTAAAGAAGCCAAAAAGGAGAATATATTTTTTAAAAGGATGGGATTAACGATACTTCTCACCAGATATTTCTGGCTCTCTACTTTCTGAGCACATGGGAGACTTCGTGTTTTGGATTATACATGGGTTGGTGGGACATGTAATATTGGCCAATGATGTGTGAGTGGACTTGACATATGTCACGTCTAGGTTGGAGCAATTAACTCGTGTGAGACATTTTGGAGTTCTTTTTTCCATCGAATTTGGGAAATGACAATGTTCAAGATGGTGGCTGCTCCTCCATCTTGATTACCTGAGTGAGATGAGAGAGCCTTCCTCTCCCATTTCCCAACTAACCCATGATGGTCTTATTTCATGAGAGAGAAATAAATCTGCTATTTTAAGTCATTCAAGTTTTGTAATTAGCTGCAACTTCACACATCTTAGGTTATTTACTGTAGCATACCTTCACATATTCTCATTGATCAGAGTAAGTAGGTGGAAAATGAGACATTTAGCAGAAATGCAAGGTGTGTGAAGAATGAGACAAGGACATTAGATTTAGCTCATTAGATATATTAATATCTCGCTATATACATATGTATATATGTGTACATATGTGCATATATGTTATATATACATAAAATATGTACACATATATATATACACATATGTATATATCAAGAAAGACAGCAAAAGGGGGGGAGAGAGAGAGCGAGAGTGAGAAAGAGCACGTGAGAGCATTTTGTGTAATGAGAAAAAAACATAAATAAGAAGCATGTTATGGAGGAAATAAGTGATGAAAAAAATTTGTGGACTTTCCTCTGAAATGTTTGACCATAAAAGGAAGAAGAATAGGAAGGCATTAGGGGAAGCATCAAACACAGGTAAGACTTTCACATTTTTTCTTCCAAAGGATGAGAAGACCAGTACATATTTGCAAATAGAAAGAAATGATAATAAAGGAGGGAGAGATTGGGGGCAGGGGGTACTAGAATACCTGGGATGACAGAGTGGGACAAGGTCCTAAGATTCAGGATTAGATAGGATTGAATTCAGAGATGAGTTTCTTAGGTTTATTCTGGAGGAGGGATGCTCCTTTCTTTGTAAATGGAGGGAAAATGAGAGATGTAGAAGCATGAATGTGTGCGATATTAGCATCAAAAATGCATCTTACATTTTATCAGCGAAGCGTGGTAGATCTTAAAATTCCAGTATTTTAAAGCCCATGATATAAATGCTAATCATTGTCATTATTCTGGCATAATGCATACTGTGGACAGCTCCCCCTCTGTGCTTATTCTGCTCAGAGCCTCCCATATAGCACTTCTCAACTTTTGAAGCAACCCTTCTCAGAGACATTTGCAAACTGTACTTCACACCCTGAGTTTTAAAAACCACAAAATTATATCCAGAGCAGCTAACAATTTGCAAAAGGTCTATCACCTTGAAAAGAATAATTTTCCAGGAGTGCAAAGTTTACCTAACAAACAGGTTTCTCCTGTGAGAGGAAGAATATGTGGAAGCAAAATTACAGAGGGAAAATATCACTTAACTCTATCTAACC
This sequence comes from Pseudorca crassidens, assembly GCF_039906515.1. Taxonomy (NCBI): domain Eukaryota; kingdom Metazoa; phylum Chordata; class Mammalia; order Artiodactyla; family Delphinidae; genus Pseudorca; species Pseudorca crassidens. Next base: position 103,157,024 of record NC_090317.1, read on the forward strand.
CCTTGAAGTGGAAATTAGACCAATGTGCATATAAATGCCAAGACCTAAACTAGTGGTTCTGAAATTTCCATAGGTGTCAGTATCACTTGATAAGCTTTTTAAAATTGCAGGCATTGGGGACACACTGAAATCTACTGTGTCAGAATACTGAAGAGGGGTCCAAGGCTTTGTCTTTTTGTAAGATCACCAGGTGAATTTATGCTCTCCAAAGTTCTAGATTTATTGATCAGAACATTTCCCATTAAGCTGATAGCTCTTGAATTCCTTTAAAGCAGTGGGAGAAGTGTTGTCTGGTTCTGAGTAGAGTAGCTGTACCACTTAGGGACCAAAAAAGCCAGGATCATAGACCACAGGAATTTACAATCTGAGAGGGATCTTGCTGCTTGTCTTGCACATCTTCACATTTTATCGGTGTGGAGACTGTGCCTTAAAACTGTTGAATCCTTTTTGTGAACTGGCACAAAGGGCTGACAATTGAATCTAAGACTTTGGCTTCAACCTTTAACTCCAGTGTTTGACATCAAGTGCACTCATGTGGCTTTCTTCTGCTGAAATTATTCTACCGTCTTCTGAGAAAACATTATTTCTCATAACTCTAGACATCCTGCTTTCCTCTAAGTGTTCCAATTTGCAAGGGAAAAAGAAAGGGGTACAATTTGTGGGCTGATTTCCGAAATTTTATATATTTGTGGGAGAGGCAGATAACACCTGTGCATGGAATGATTTGAAGCACTGCTCTCACAAACATATATACTTGCTGTTTGCCCTGTCCTCTCGCCCTACCCCAAGCACAGAGTTTCTTACTTTCCTCCACAAGAAATTGGGGATTTAAGTAATTTCTTTTTACTGTGGTTCTTTAAATGATTACTGTGTTGGAAAGAGCTGATTCATTATTTTACCAATAGCTTTACAAAACAAATGGGTTTTTGATTGGTTCCTTCTGTGACTGGAAGCCTTCAAGGCAGAAAGAAACTGCTAGAGGCCTTTTGTTTGAGGGAAAGAAAATATTTTGATACTATAAGTGGGGTGGAGAATACAAAAGGGGGATTGAGAGGAAACCAAAGATAAATAATTTATTGAATGGTATTTCTGGGGATTAGCATGAAATGTGCCTGATAAAACAATATTGAGGAGTCAAGGGAGGGGCCTCACACTGATTATTTTCTGCCTTTTTCACCATGAAATGAAAATTTAAACCCAAGTCAACATGTTTATAAACAACTTCGCATATTAAATTCCCTGTATTTGAAATACCTAACATGATTTCTTGGACTCTGTAATGCTATAAAACTCTATTAGGGGATGCATTCCAAGATTTGGTAAAAATAAAAAATATTTTGGTTATTATTTGTTTTTGTTTCTGTTAGATTCATTGATATTTTTGTATTGGAGTATTTAGTTTATTGTTGGTTTAAAAAAAATTTCTCATGGCCTACAATTCTATAAACAGAAATTAAAATATAAATATTGAGTAGAAGAAAATAAAAAATTTAGTTAACAGTTTTAAATAAAGCCTGCGTGTCAAGAAAAAAAATGGTTGAACAAATCAAAATACAGATAGGAAAATGATATGAACAAGCGATTTGGAGGAATGCCAAAGAGCATTGTACAGTAATATGAAATTAAGTTCAGTTACACAATAAATTGGGGTACTTCACATTAAGACATCAGTGACACACTATTTTTTATTTTCCATTACATTGACAAAAATGAAAAAGAATGCCACCATCCAAAATTGGCAAAGCTGTGGGAAAATACACATTCTCATGTACTTTTTGAGAGTGTGTGAATTTGTCTGTCATCTTTCAGTGGGGGTTAGTTAACATCACCTACTGCTATTTAAAACGTCCATATCTTTGATACAGAAATGCCACTTCTAGGAGTGCATGCTAAATAAAAAACCCCACATGGGCACAAACCAAAACAGTTGGAGTTAACTAAATTTATGGTGTATCAATACTAGGTAATACTAAATAGTTGTTTAAAAAAGTAAGAGCTTCATATACTAAAATAGAGAGCTGTAGGGACTTCCCTGGTGGTCCAGTAGTTAAGACTCCATGCTCCCAATGCAGGGGGCCTGGGTTCAATCCCTGGTCAGGGAACTAGATCCCTCATGCTGCAACTGAAGATCCTGCAACTAAGACCCAGCGCAGCCAAAGAAAGAAATATTTTTTAAAAATAGAGAGTTCTTGAAAATAGTAGAACAATAAGTATTACGAATCTATTTATGATTTTGCCAATTTATATTTTGTTAATTATGTTGTATTATCTCATATGATACTAGAAAATGTATAGATATGATGTTTAGGATGGTACTATAATGAATACTGTTATACATTGCCCAGAATCCTGATTAAAATTGAAGGATTTCCCACCCCTTCCCAGTTTCTCAGTGGGTGGGCTGCCTGCTGACAGCTGTAGGCTCTCAGTCTTTTCTGGAAATTGCCCTTGGCTAAAAAGTCTTGCTTCACTAAAGATCACAGGGCCTACACATAATGTCTAGTCATTACCAGGGTAGAAATGCCAAGGCTCCTTATTGTAATGCAGGACAACTCTGAAGGGTCATCCCAGATTTCTCCATGGGCTTGGCTGTAGCCTTGGTCGGGATTGCATTGTAGCCTCCTTTTCCCCTCTGACCACTCCTGCATCCTTCATTCCCTTGCACAGTTATTGATCATGGGTGCACTTCCTTATAAACCTCTCACACAGCAATCTCTGTTTCAGGATCTGCTTCCCAGAGAAACCAACCTGTAACATTTGAAATTTATTAATAATGTGTACTTCCACTGAGGTAAATTTGAATGGAAGGGAAAAAGAGGGCTCACAATTTTTATTTTATTGACACCTGAGTTTGAGCCTTTATTCATGTAAGGTCCATCACACTCTGGGTTTATGTCACAATTTTTCTATCAGTATAAAACTGATAGGTCAGTAAGTGAATTCTATTTCAATTACTGAGTTTCAGTTTAAGCAATAACCCTTTACCTTATATTTTTTTACCCTGAATTTGGAAGTTCACAGTCTTCTTCAAGATTTTATACACTCTCATGGGCTTTAAGTTCTCTATGACATGGAATTTCTGTTCACCCAAAAGACTTGGTTCCTGCATGTTCTTCTACCACTACTGACCCTCTTTCCACTCATGCTAGCTCACATTTCACTTTCATCACTTCATCAGCCTCCTCCTTACCTCAAAGCAGCACCACTGTTAAATGGAATAGCCTTTGTGGTAATGGAGAATAGAGAATAGCATGAAATAGGAATTCACTTACAATTAAAAGTAAGAAATAATTGTTCTCTGAGTTCTCTGACAATTTCTGGTACTAATACATCTCAGTGGCCCTTTTTCTCCCTTAAACTGTATTTCAACCACCTCCTCTCTTCTCTTGTGTCTGTTCCAAGGCTTCCCAAACCCTGAGACCTCAGCTTGACAAGAACAGATTCTGAAGCCGACTATTTGATTCTTAAAGTGATCTATCTCTCACCCTCTACCCTAGGATATTTTGTGGGCCTACCTTTGCATAAGAAAGAAAATAGTTATGCTGTATGCTAAACAAAAGGTCATCAACCCTAGGATTTCACTCTTAGTAATACAAAAAATGAACATAAGTATTGAAATTTCAATTTCCTTCAACCTATCTCAGGCCAGACTTTTGGGGAGAGCATTGTATACTATACAAGAGTGTACTACATTAAAATGTTTTTTGGTTACATAAAATTAGCATATCTCAGTCTGTCTTTTAAATTGAATGTGATAAACTCCATAAATTAGTAATTTTAGTACAAGTATAAACATTTGAAGAAGGGGTCTTCTACATGTCTGCATAATCCTAGCTCCACATTTCTGAAAGGGCTGCTGACCCTGGATTACCCATGTATGCCATGTATAGCTACCACAGCCTGTTGCTGAAAGTATGGAAGCTAACTAACTCCTCTTCATTGAAATATATCCTTTCTTTAATGAATTCCAGAGCTGTCATCTCATTAAAATAACTCTAATTTATCCTTGTTGTTCCTAGTAATTCCATAACCTATGCATCCTAATGATCTTTGAAAACTGCACCACTGATTAACAGAGTCATTCCCCCAGACAATCATTGAGTGCCTGCTATATACCAGGCACACGGTATTCTAAGTGTTTGGGACACAGTGTGATATAAAACAGAAAAAATTCCTTTCTTATCCTATAATTTATATTCTGGCAGAGAGTTAAAGCTTATGAGTTTCCCTTTACCTACTTATTTACTACTTTACTTACTGTAAATTATATATGGTATGTTAGAAAGTGGTGAAAAAGGAAAATATATACTGAATATATCTTTCAAAAGAGGATAGGTTTTGCTGATATAACTGCACCAAATCTTAATGTCTTTAACAAAGCATATTTTATTTCTCACTTCATCATCTACAGCGTGGCTGGTTCCTATTGCTGTGGGGAGGGAAAGTGGCAAATTAAGTGGTGGCTCCTAAAGGCTTCCAGCCAGAAGTGATACATGTCATTTATGCTCATATTTCATTAGCCAAAGTAAATCAGATGGGCAAGGTTAACTTACAAGTGTGAAGTCCAGTTCTTCCATGCTCCTAAATAGAGGTAGAATCACTATTAACTGTTACAAAAATTTTTGTGAGTGTGAAGAACTGGGGCATGTGATGAGGACAGTTGGAGCTTTAAATAAGATTGTAAAGGTAGGTTTCATGGAGAAAATATAATTTAATCAAAGACAGGGGAGGTAACACCATGGATATAACTGGGGGAACCCCCCCATTTTGTTTTCTTTTTTTTTTTTCCCATTTTGTTTTTTTAAAAATCTTTTCCCAGATATAGGAAAAGCCAGTGTAAGGTCATCAGGCAGGAGCATGCTCAGTGTGTGTGTGTGAGGAACAGCAAAGCCAGTGTGGCTAGAACAGCATGAGCAAGGTGGAGGGCAGTAGAAGGTCAGATCAGAGAGAAAAAGAATCAGCAATAATATTTAGGGCTCTGTAGGTTATAATAAGGACTCTGGCCTTTACTCTAAGAGAAATAGGGAGTCATTATGAGATTTTGACTTCCCTGTAGACTGGGCCTCTTTCTCCTCTTAAGTATTTTCCCTTTTCTTTTTCCGTGATCTCTCTGAAAAACTGACTCTTGTTCCATAATCGACTCTCAGTCTCCAGGTTTGTTCAGGACCTCTCAGTGGCTGAGTACAAATAATCTCTGCTCTGCCAGGAGTCTGCTGACATCACTCCATTACTTAATCACTGGTGCCCTCCTCCCTTTCGCTAGTCATTATATGCCAAATTGTTTACACTTACTGTCCCTCACATTTTCCAAAGCCTTTGACTTAGTAATGCTGCCCTTCAAAATCAGTTTTCCTTGAAAAGACCAGAGAGCACTTTGGTACATTCCATGCAGTTTCCCTGTGTTTTCTCTACTGGACACAGTCCATACCACTGAAAGCTGCCTGAGAGATGTATAGGAGCTACGGCATTGCAAGGACTCCACAGTTTCTTTCATTGGTGTGGGCACAGTGTAATGCATGCTTGTGTAATGCAGTGTAATGCATGCTTGTAACACATACTTGTGTTCAGAGTAAAAAATTATTTGCCCAATATGGCAATGTCAGTTTTCTGAAGCAAGAGACACTGATTAATATTTACAGAGAGTTTCTTTTTGCCATACCAGAAGCATACAGCTACAGATAAAAAGAGAAAGACTTCTCAAGTGCCCTCAGGATATAACATTGAATATTATATCTGTATTAGTCTGTTACAGCTGCTGTAACAAAACTATCTTAGACTGGGTAGCTTATAAACAACAAAAAGTTACTTCTCACAGTTCTGGAGGCTGGGAAGTCCAAGATCAGGGCACTAAGAGATTTAGTGTCTGGTGAGAGACTGCATCCTGGTTCATATATGGCCTTCTTTTTTCTGTGTGCTCACATGCCAGAAGGGGCAAGGGAGGTCTCCAGGCTCTAATATAAGGGCACTAATACGATTCACTCTTGTGACCTAATCACCTATCAAACGCCCCACCTCCTAATACCATCACAGTGGGGTTTAGGATTTCAACATATGGATTTTGGAGTGATACAAACATTTAGTCCCTAGCATTCTACCTGACCCCCGCAGTTCAGGTCCTTCTCACATGCAAAATATACTGATTACGTTCCAACAGTCCTAAACTCTTAACTCATTCCAGCATTAACTCTGAAGTCTAAAATTAAAAGTCTCATCTAAGTATCTAAATCAGATATGGATGATATGATTCATTCTGGGCCAAATTGCTCTCCAGCTGTGAACTTGTGAAGCAATAACAAATTATATGCTTCCAAAATATGATGGTGGAACAGGCATGGGATAGACATCTCCATTGCAAAAGGGAGAAATAGGAAAGAAGAAAGGGATAAGGGATCCTCAGCAGATTCAAGCTACAAGGCAAACTCTATGAGATTTTAAGGCTTGTGAGTAATCCTCTTTACTTGATGCTCTGCCCTCCAGGCTCAGCAGGATGGCCTGGAAGTGGCTCTTTGCATGGGCTTTGTGGCCCTTGTTGACTAGAGACCCAAATCTGTGGCTCTGTGTGGCCCCATCCTTTGAAACCCCACAGCACATGTACTCTTGGTGCCAGTAGAGATGGCACCACGTGAACACCATTGAAATTTGTTGCCCATACCCTCTGGCAGGGTGGACACTGTGGCCTGCTCTGTATCAAGGCCTGCTGGAGCTCTTCCTGGGGCGACAAAAGACCACAGGGCTGTAGTGTGGGGAACGGAGTCCGGGATGTGAGGTGGTGCCAGGAAGCATGTACCAAGGTGCTGGAGGTACTGGTGACTCCTCCTTTGAAACCATTCTCCCCTCAGATCCTTCTACTCTGGGCCTGTGATGGGCGTGACAGCTTAATGAACTCTGAATTGCATCCAGGATCTTTCTTCCATTGTTTTGTAGAATAGCTCCCAGCTTCTGTTGAGAAGGCTGATACGTGCTAATCTCCTGTCACTTGGCCGCACCCTTATTATTCTCTTCTGACCATGCTTTCTCTTTTTGTACAATATGGATAGGCTGAGAATTTTCCTAATCTTTGAGTTCTACTGCTTTTTTTGCGTAACAATTTCATCTTTAGGTCATTTCTCACTTCTCACATTACTGCTGATTATAAGTAGTCAGGCGGAGCCAAGCTGCACCTTCAGTTCTTTGTTTTAGACATAACTTCAGCTCAATATCCAATATTCTCATTCCTAAATTCTACCTTCCAATAGAACATGAATACAATTCAGCCAAGTTCTTTACCACTTTATAACAAGAATTGCCTTTCCTTCAGTTTCCAATAATATGTTCCTCATTACTGACTGAAACCTCATAAGAATGACCTTTATCATCCATATTTCTACTAACATTTTGTTCAGGATTATTTATGTATTCTCTAAGAAGATTGAAGTGTTCTGTACAGCTCTCCTTTTTTCGTTCTAAACTCTCATCAGAGTCGCCTTTAAATGTCCATTCATTGAAATGTAGGTGTGTTCTAGTATAAACCTCACAATTCTTCCAGCCTTTACTCATTACCAGTTCCAAAGCCAGTCCCACATTTTTAGGTATTTGTTAGCACAATGCCCCACTTCTCAGTACCAATTCCTATCTTAGTCTGTTCAGGCTGATATAACAAAAATATCTTAGACTGGGTGACTTATAAACAACGGAAATATATTTGCCACAGTTCTGGAGGCTGGCAAATATAAAATCAAGGAGCTGGCAGATTCAGTGTCTGGTGGGGGCTTTCATGCTTCACAGATGGCCACCTTCTCACTCTGTCCTCACAAGGCAGAAGGGACGAAGAAGCTCTTCTGGGTTTCTTTTATAAGGGTGCTAATCCCATTCATAAGGGCTTCACCCTTACCATCTAATCACTTACCAAAGGCTCCATCTCCTAGTACCATCACATTAGAGATTGGGATTTCAACATATGAATTTTGGGGGGAACATACACATTTAGTCTATAACAATATCTAAGCACAGTTTCTGGAGGGAGAGAATGTCTGGGTTCGAATCCTGGCTCTGATACTTATTAGATTGTGCTCTTAAATTCTCCTTAGTTTCCTTGGCTCTTAAAAGAAAGAAATAGGATATATCTTGTATATATTGCTGCCTGGCACATAGTAAGTGATCTATAAAGTTAAGTTGTTTTTATTCATCCTCATGCAAGTCAGTGTCTCTGCTAAGGCCCTAGACTACCCCTGATTTAATGGAATGATTTGAAGCCTTCTCAGCTCCCTTTGGTCATAAACTGTCTTTTGCTTTTCCTGCGTTTACTTTATACTGCTATTCCTGCGAGAGCAACCCCATAATAAATTGAGTGACAGCTATTGATTTCTTGGCAACATCACTCTTCCTCTTGAGTTTCCTTACCAAAGTCTGAATGAAATGGTTGCCTCTGTCTTGTTCTCAGGACATTATCAAGTGAGGTTCCAACTGGGTAGGAACGCTCAAGCTGCAATGTGTGCACTGTGAAAGTCAAAGCTGTCTACCTGTCAATTACAATTGCAGTGAACAGCTATGCTTTATGCAATGCCAGCCACCAATGAAAAGACTGAGAGCCAAAAGATAATGGCTATTCTGTAGCTTTTCCCAGCAGCCCTATGGCTGCTTATGTTGGGCTCATTTCTGGAATTTTGATTAGAAACCCAGAAGTCATTCACCAATTTGAGAAGTGAGAACTTCCAATGACTAAAACCCCAAAATTATTTTTAGAGTCGGGATACTGTTTGGTTGTGTAATTATATCAGAGATATCTACTCTTTGGTACAGTAGAAATATAGTATATGGAATCAGTATTTATTTCCTAAATTAAAAGTTAAGAAAATCAGATTTACTTTTGTTAAGAATTCTCAGATGTTTCCTGAAAAAGACATACACTGAAATTGCAAAATGAGATCTGGGAATTATCATACCACTTCTTTAATCATCCCTTCAGTGGCTTCCTCCTATTGCCTGCCACTTATCATGTGTATTTTTGACCCTGGATTTCAAGGATCTGCTTCGTCCTCCCACACTATTGTTTAGCCTGCCCTCCAATTCATCCTTCATACATTCTCTGTGCTCTAATGAAATTGGCCAAATCTAATTTTATCCAGACATGCTCTCTAATGTTTCTCTTCCATGTGACTACTAATACTAGTCTCAGTTTATAAAATTCTTCCCATCTGTATCAAAATATTTGAGGTGGGCTCAATATTCAAAGTCCACCTCAAATATAATCTTGTCCACTATGTCTTTCTAGAAATTCCTTTGCAACTGGTCTTTCCGTCCATCGATGTTCTACAGTCTATTGTCTGTAACTCTTTTATGGTACATATACCACTCTTTTTTTGCCATAGTTCTGTATTTTCCTTACAGCTACTTGACTATACATGCCTAAAAGGGAAATTTTGGGTGCTCTATCCAGATCCATTTTTGTTCAGGGTGAAGAACGGGTTCCTTCTAATATGCAGTAACTAATAGCAGTACCTATTTTGGGAAAAATACTACTGGAGTGGTTTTGTTTAGGGAGAAGGAAGTACCTAAGAAATCACTGCCCTCCAGCCCGACCTTGGGGCAACCCTTGACTGATGCCTGACAGACTTTGGATTTTGGAATCCCAGCTCCCTTTCTTGTGAGGAGGCTGTGGGGGACAACTCTGAGATAAACTTACACTCCAGAGGTATCCTGCAGTATCAGGGTCTATCTACTCTCTACTGGGATTTGAGATCACCCCTCTATTGGCTTCCTCTGATTCCCCATTCTGTTTCCTCCACTGCCTTTCCAGTTCCTCTGAGCACATCCTTTTTAATAAATCCCCTGCACAGAAATCTCCATCTCAAGGTCTCTTTCTGGAGAACTGAGTCTAAGGCAGATCCTTATGTTAAAAGCTATATCCTATTCATCATTTTACTTCCCAGAGTTTCCAATAGAGTGCCCAATATATAGTAGATCTTTAAATATTAGCTGAAAAATAAAAGAAAAAATGAATATATTAATAGTGAACTGTTTATTGGTATTTCAGAAAGAAGTCCAAATAACTACCCCAAAAAGTAGAAAGCAAAACTTTTGACCATTTGCTACTGCCCTTTACCAACTTCGCCACCAAAGCCAACAGCATTCCCTTCCTCAAGATTATTCTGAGAATAAAGGTGTAGTATCAGAAATATATCATTCATCCATGCTATAAATGTTTATTGTATACCTACAATTTGTCATCTTTCAGGAAGGTTTTTATTAAGATAATTTATGCTATATTGTTGCTGTAAAATAAAACCAAGGTGTTACTTGATAGTGAAATGATAACCAATTAGATTAAAGGGCACACATTGATATTAAGTTTCCTCTTCAGTTAATACTCACTCATCCAGTGGGGCTGAATTGTGGAACTGGGATAATAATTTAAATACTGTTTAATATTTCAATTATTTATATTTTTAGAAAAGTGAATTTTTTTTGAACTTTCATGCATTTTTAATAAATTGACAGTAAAGATCATTAGTTACGGCTATTAAATGATATTTGAATGTGTCCAACATTGATTTCTTATTAATAGAAAAGTACATATCATATATACTCAAGAGTTTCATATTAACATAAACACACACACATAACATACACACTCGGAAAAGACAAAACATTGCCTATGGGAGTTAAAACATTAATTATTTTTACTAACTATCCTAATCAGGAAAACAGAAGAAAAAAAAATCAATAGATTTTCCCTTTTAGGTACTAATATATGGCTCTTGAAATTTCAAAGTAAAATGTTATAATTGGGGTAAAACATGTTTCAGTTCTCACCCCTTAGAAAAGATTTTTTTAAAACATCTTTATTGGAGTATAATTGCTTTACAGTGTTGTTAGTTTCTGCTGTATAACAAAGTGAATCAACTATATGTATACATATATCCCCATATCGCCTCCCTCTTGCGTCTCCCTCCCACCCTTCCTATCCCACCCCTCTAGGTGGTCACAAAGCACTGAGGTGATCTCCCTGTGTGATGCGGCTGCTTCCCACTAGTTATTTTACATTTGGTAGTGTATATATGTCAGTGCTACTCTCTCACTTCGTCCCAGCTTACCCTGCACCCTCCCTGTGTCCTCAAGTCCATTCTCTATTTCTGCATCTTTATTCCTGTCCTACCCCTAGGTTTGTCAGAACCATTTATTTATTTATTTTAGATTCCATATATATGTGTTAGCATATAGTATTTGTTTTTCTCTTTCTGACTTACTTCACTCTGTAGGACAGACTCTAGGTCATTCCACCTCAATACAAATAACTCAATTTTGTTTCTTTTTATGGCTGAGTAATATTCCATTGTATATATGTGCCACATCTTCTTTATCCATTCATCTGTCGATGGACACTTAGGTTGCTTCCATGTCCTGGCTATTGTAAACAGAGCTGCAATGAACATTGTGGTACATGACTCTTTTTGAATTATAGTTTTCCCAGGGTATATGCCCAGTAGTGGGATTGCTGGGTCATATGGTAGTTCTATTTTTAGTTTTTTAAGGAACCTCCATACTGTTCTCCATAGTGGCTGTATCAATTTACATTCCCACCAACAGTGCAAGAGGGTTCCCTTTTCTCCACACCGTCTCCAGCATTTATTGTTTGTAGATTTTTTTGATGATGGCCATTCTGACTGGTGTGAGGTGATACCTCATTGTAGTTTTGATTTGCATTTCTCTAATGATTAGTGATGTTGAGCGTCCTTTCATGTGTTTGTTGGCAATGTGTATATCTTCTTTGGAAAAATGTCTATTTAGGTCTTCTGTCCATTTTTGGATTGGGTTGTTTGTTTTTTTGAGTTTGAGCTGCATGAGCTGCTTGTATATTTTGGAGATTAATCCTTTGTCAGTTGCTTCATTTGCAAATATATTCTCCCATTCTGAGGGTTGTCTTTTCATCTTGTTTGTGGTTTCATTTGCTGTGCAAAAGCTTTGAAGTTTCATTAGGTCCCATTTGTTTATTTTTGTTTTTATTTCCATTTCAGTAGGAGGTGGGTCAAAAAGAATCTTGCAGTGATTTATGTCATAGAGTGTTCTGCCTATGTTTTCCTCTAAGAGTTTTGTAGTGTCTGACCTTACTTTTAGGTCTTTAATCCATTTTGAGTTTATTTATGTGTATGGTGTTAGGGAGTGTTCTAATTTCATTCTTTTACATGTAGCTGTCCAGTTTTCCCAGCACCACTAACTGAAAAGGCTGTCTTTTCTCCATTGTATATTCTTGCCTCCTTTTTCAAAGATAAGGTGACCATATGTGCATGGGTTTATCTCTGGGGTTTCTATCCTGTTCCATTGATCTATATATCTGTTTTTGTGCCAGTACCATACTGTCTTGATTGCTGTAGCTTTGTAGTATAGTCTGAAGTCAGGGAGCCTGTTTCCTCCAGCTCCATTCTTCTATCTCAAGATTGTTCTGGCTATTTGGGGTCTTTTGTGTTTCCATACAAATTAAAAAATTTTTTATTCCAGTTCTGTGAAAAATGTCATTGGTAATTTGATAGGGATTGCATTGAATCTATAGATTGCCTTGAGTAGTATGGGAATTTTAATACAAAAGCTCCATTGAAAAATATAAAGGACAAATAATATACATGACTCAAGTACAGGTTAAAGGCTTTTTTCAGCTTATGTGTACCAAGGAGCACCTGAAGACCAGGTAACTGCCCAAGTGGAAACATGATTGGAGTTTTACAGGACTTGGGGAAGAGAGGGGTGCGTGGCAGGATGCACTTCTCTTCTTTAACTACAGTAAAACTCAAGGTAGAAATGGTTTTCTGTGCCTCTTGCTTAAGTTGGTTGGTGCAGTCCCCTCCTTGCAACTGTCAAAACACTTCTTTCCATAGCTGTGTTTGCAAGCCTTGCAGTTCCTCAAGGTTCATGAGAGGAGGAAGTAGAAAAAAAAATAAGGGGGGGAGGGTGGTGGGGGAAGAGGAAGAGGGAAAGAGAAGAGAAGAAAAGGTAAAGGAGTCAAGATCAAGGCAAGGGAAAGGGAAATAGGTCTGTTTAAACCCTTTTTATAGAAACCATATAATTCCCGAAAATTTTCAATAGAAATATCAACATAAGAAACTAGTTATTCTAAAACCTGATGGAAATTTGAAAGTAGTGACCACGAGTCTGACTCAACAACTTTGTAATATAAAACACAGTTATCTGGTCACCCTATTCTATTTTTCTTATTCTATTGCATCTGTCACTTTGTATTTCTATTTGGATTTGGGTTTGAATTTTCTGAACTTGTCATATGACAACAAAAATTTGGGTTATGTTATTACTTTCAGATTCCTAATCATTTTAGTCTGTGATTTATCCTGAGAGTTAACCACATCTGTTGCCCAAGTCTATTTTAATTCAACTTCCCTGTAAGATTGTGTTGAGAAATAATCTGATGTCAAAACCTCATCTAAATCCTGAAAATATATTTAAATACTATCATTCTTGAGATTTCTGCATTATTAGTTTTTTCTTAGGAACCACAATCTCCGTAGCATAGTGAGATTTGCTGTCTTTACTGCACTCAGCAAACCGTAGTGAGGTTTAATTTTGACTATTTTGTACATTTTAACTAACAGTTAAATGGATCTATTTTGAAATCACTATAAATAGGAGATTAAAGCAGAACACAAGTGCAGAAATATAAAGATGTTGCAAAACCATCTCTTTCAAAATGGTAAATAACGATGTATTAAAAAGGATTGATGACCAAGTGCCATCCATTTGATTGCATTAGATATCAGTTTGAATATATAAAAAGTTCTTAAATAAATAATACTTCAAATAATACATTTTAGACTACATATATATGGTATTTAACATGATTCTGAACTAACCATAACATTTTAATGCCTCACATTAAGTACTGTAGTCTGAGAACACCAAGAGAAAAGTTAAAAAGAAATAAAATATGGTTTAATAATCTTTCTCTCTTGTACATTTTGCAATAGAGCTTTCACTAGTTTATTTATTGGCAATATTACTCTTAAATGTAAAGTAGTTAAGATTCCTAAAATATTGCTTCTGACTTAGGCTTTCAAGCCCAATAGCTTTCTCAAGCCCCATAGTTTCCAAAATTTGTGCCTCATCCTGCTATTGGATTCTTCTTACCTTTAAAATGGCATTCCAGAAATCCTAAAAGTCATAGAAACAGAGCACAATTGATTATATGGATGACTTTTTGGCATCAAGGAGAAAAATGGAATGGAAACTTGAAGAATGGAAAAATTCTGATGCCTTCAACAAAGCTTAGTAACTGACTTTTTCTATCTAATTCAGTCTAAAACTGCCTCAATACTTAGAAAATGTTCTAAGACTATTTCATTCTTACACAAGAACCACAAGGAGATCTACTAAATTCATTAAAAGAATGATTCAAACAGTTGATTGATAACATTTGAAAATAACAGTTCTGTTATTTTTTTACTTGTCACTTTTCTGTTTTGATGATTTTTATATCATAGCATACATAGGGCAAGAGAACTGGATAAAGACATGATCAGCCTCTAGAAAAGAAATGAATTATGAGGAAGTTAATTTTGACTTCTTGGGGATATGCACTAGACTTAAAAATTACTGGCTTTCTTTTCATATGTAGGTTTTCCCTTATTTAAGAAACTCAATGTGCATTTACATTTAATATTGTCTTTTTTTGAGATTTATTCTGGGTGTACTGCATTTCCCCCTTTCTTCATATTGGACTTAGCTATGGAATATGGAATGTTTTTGCTGTTGTTGTACATGTACATTTCAGATTGGTATTAAATTTGATTCCCAGCCTTTTTGTTTTATTTCTTCAATATCTCACTTGAAATGTAAAAAAAAAAATGTATTCAGGGATTTCAAACATAAATAACACCTTCCAGTAAGTGTAAGTATTTTCAGGAACACACATCAGAAGTGATACTTCTTTAACTTAGACTTGCTACATCATTTTGCTTCCATATTTCCATTTGAAAAATTTAAACAAGGGCTAGAATGGGAGATTCTGTGCTAAAACTTCAAATTTTATTTTTTAAACTGTTTAAAGAAGTTAAGAGTAAGAATCTACGTGATTTTGGCATATAAATATGGCTCAAAAGCCTGGAATTACTTAGGCTTCCCTGGTACTAAGCACATAATCAAGTAGGTGGCAGGAAGATATCTGTGTTAACATTTTTAAGGGTACTCTACTTTAATTTTTTTAAAAAAAATATTTTTATGTACTTGGTAGTATCATAGATTCAATTAAAATATTTTGAGTTTCTTTTACATGTGATGTAATAGCCAAATTAATATGGGCACAATTCATTAAGCTAATGTACTTATTTTGAAAGTGTACTTGTTTTGTTTGGGAAAAGAAGCTTTTTGAACAGTTGACTCTTTCTCTGATATATCTGAGGCTTGTTCATCTTGTCTGGAGAACAGATGGAGATGGGATTGGGTGAACCATGTAATTATTCAACTCATACTCTCCAAAACGCCTGAAAAATGGGCGGGAATGCATGACACAGGTACCAAGAACAACTTGCTTTCATGGGCAACTTGTTTTACATCTGATATAGGTGAGGAAGAAAATAATCCACTCCTTCCCTAATTTGTGGCTATGACTGCCTTAGCTATTGCCTAGCTCTATTTGTGGATGTGGCAGGATTCAGGGTGGGCCTCTTCACCTACTTTGCCAGAGAAAGAGCCCATGGTGCTTTCCCTTTGTGACCATTTTCAGATGGATTTAGGCAGACGCATGCACAGCACACGTGCAATGGCAGTCATTCTCTCTGCCTCTTCCTTAAGTGCAGAGGCCAAATCTGCAGTCCTTCCAGCTCTGTTCAAGCCAAAGACTCAGAGGAGCAGGAAGAGGCAGAGAGACCAAAACAGAGGGTAGGGACCAGGGTGTGACTTCCACCACTGAAGCTGCAGTAGAAAAAACCATTATCATCCTCCTCTGTGCTCTTAATCAAGGAGTGACATGTTATAATATTAAAAGCTTTGGGGCTTCCCTGGTGGCGCAGTGGTTGAGGGTCTGCCTGCCGATGCAGGGGACACGGGTTCGTGCCCCGGTCCGGGAAGATCCCACATGCCGTGGAGCGGCTGGGCCTGTGAGCCATGGCTGCTGAGCCTGCGCGTCTGGAGCCTGTGCTCCGCAGCAACGGGAGAGAAGCTTTATGTAGCAACCCAATCAACTGCCATGTGTGGGACAAGGATGAAAATAAAGAATTCCCAAGAATTATGGACATGTTTTTTTCTGGGAGAAGCTAGATATATTGGATTCCTTAAATAGCTCATAAATATTCAAAGTGTTTCAATTAATTCTAAAACTATTTTAGAATTGGAATAGTCAGGGATGCCAAGAAAGATTATTTCAAAAGCTTATAATTTTCTTTGCAGAACCACTCCATGAAACATTTTTTATAGTTTTGAAATAAATTTTTCAGTGTGGCAGGCAAAAGAGAGGCAAGCAAATTCTAGTAATAATTACTCTCAAGGGACATAAAACAAACCCCAAACATTTGTTCAGTTTCCCATTAAAAGTCATTTTTCTCACCCCAGTAGATGTCAAATACCTGGCCAATTGCAGATAGAAAATTGTGCCTCTGGTAACCAGAAATCATCTGACTCTCAGAAATGAGATTTTTTTGCATTCCCATTAGGGCTTTCCTGTTGGCTTATTAAGACCAAATGGGCAGCCAAACAAGATTACCTGTCCCTGATAGGAAGGGAGATAATGGTAAGACAAGCTGGCTGGCTCTCTTCCTTAGCCTGCCTCCTAAACTACTTCCCCAAATATCTCCCTGAGGAGTTAACACCATGAGGAGCTTGATTTACACTTCAATTTTAAAATTTGGTTTAGGAAAGCACTTAGTATTGTATGGGATAAGAAAGGTAGTGCAGGGACGGATGATGTAAAATATCATCCTGATAATCCTCCGCCCAGTGCTCACTATTTCAAGTCAGCATTTTAAAAATTTCCAGCCTACTGGCACAAGAACAGAAATATAGATCAATGGAACAGGATAGAAAGCCCAGAGGTAAACCCACGCACATATGGTCACCGTATTTTTGATAAAGGAGGTAAGAATATACAATGGAGAAAAGACAGCCTCTTCAATAACTGGTGCTGGGAAAACTGGAGAGCTACATGTAAAAGAATGAAATTAGAACACTCCCTAACACCGTACACATAAATAAACTCAAAATGGATTAAAGACCTAAATGTAAGGCCAGACACTATCAAACTCTTAGAGGAAAACATAGGCAGAACACTCTACGACATAAGTCACAGCAAGATCCTTTTTGACCCACCTCCTACTGAAATGGAAATAAAAACAAAAATAAACAAATGGGACCTAATGAAATTTAAAAGATTTTGCACAGCAAGGGAAACCATAAACAAGGCGAAAAGACACCCCTCAGAATGGGA
The DNA here is from genome assembly GCF_039906515.1 of Pseudorca crassidens. Lineage (NCBI taxonomy): Eukaryota > Metazoa > Chordata > Mammalia > Artiodactyla > Delphinidae > Pseudorca > Pseudorca crassidens. The sequence continues at coordinate 103,174,422 of NC_090317.1, forward strand.
GAAAATATTTGCAAATGAAGCAATTGACAAAGGATTAATCTCCAAAATTTACAAGCAGCTCATATCAGAAAAACAAACAACCCAATCCAAAAATGGGCAGAAAACCTAAATAGACATTTCTCCAAAGGAGATATACACATTGCCAGCAAACACATGAAAGGATGCTCAACATCACTAATCATTAGAGAAATGCAAATCAAAACTACAATGAGATATCATCTCACACCGGTTAGAATGGGCATCATCAGAAAATCTACAAACAACGAATGCCGGAGAGGGTGTGGAGAAAAGGGAAGCCTCTTGCACTGTTGGTGGGAATGTAAATTGACAGCCACTATGGAGAACAGTATGGAGGTTCCTTAAAAAACTAAAAATACAACTACCATATGACCCAGCAATCCCAGTACTGGGCATATATCCTGAGAAAACCATAATTCAAAAAGAGTCATGTACCACAGTGTTCATTGCCACTCTGTTTACAACAGCCAGGACATGGAAGCAACCTAAGTGTCCATCGACAGATGAATGGATAAAGAAGATGTGGCACATATATACAATGGAATATTACTCAGACATAAAAGGAAACACAGTTACTTGTTGCGAGGTGGATGGACCTAGAGTCAGTCCTACAGAGTGAAGTAAGTCAGAAAGAGAAAAACAAATACTATATGCTAACACATATATATGGAATCTAAAAAAAAATGGTTCTGAAGAACCTAGGGGCAGGACAGGAGTAAAGACGCAGACGTAGAGAATGGACTTGAGGACACGGGGAGGGGGAAGGGTAAGCTGGGACGAAGTGAGAAAGTGGCGTGGACATATATACACAACCAAATGTAAAATAGATAGCTAGTGGGAAGCAGCCGCATAGCACGGGGAGATCAGCTCCATGCTTTGTGACCACCTAGAGGGGTGGGGTAGAGAGGGTGGGAGGGAGACGCTAGAGGGAGGAGATATGGGGATATATGTATATGTATAGCTGATTCACTTTGTTATAAAGCAGAAACTAACACACCATTGTAAAGCAATTATACTCCAATAAAGATGTTAAGAAATAAAATAGGGCTTCCCTGGTGGCGCAGTGGTTGAGAGTCCGCCTGCCGATGCAGGGGACACGGGTTTGTGCCCCGGTCCGGGAAGATCCCACATGCCGCGGAGCGGCTAGGCCCGTGAGCCATGGCCGCTGAGCCTGTGCGTCCGGAGCCTGTGCTCCGCGATGGGAAAGGCCACAACAGTGAGAGGCCCGCATACTGCAAAAAAAAAAAAAAAAAAAAAAAAAATTAAAGTAAAAAAATTAAAAATAAAAACTTCCAGCCTGCAGAGAATGGTTATTTGTATGTATAAAGTGTATGGGATGGGATAGCTGATGGCTGGGACCTCACAGGCTATGGGAGTAGTTTCTATATTTCACTACCGGAGGACTTCTGTCCTAGGACGGTGTATTTTTTTTCCTTTGGGAGGTTAGAAATATTAGCAGGTGTGACTCCAGACAGGTGTCTTCAACTCCTCATTTTATCTTTTTTCCTGTTTTGAGAAACCTGCTTCCCTACAATATGCTCAATAACTTCTTATCCCTCTACCCTTTATGACACAGATCAGAACCTGCTATGGAAAAGATCTTATAATTTTAGTGAGCTCGTTGTGTCTTACAGTTCATTCTTAATTGTGGAATGAATTATCCTTTCAAAGGCATTTCAGTCTTCACCTAGCAGAAAGGAAAATGCTCTTTAATGGAAATTTAGAAATCACAGCATGTAGCCACTAGCCCTGCAGCTTGGGTGTTCCACTTTGCTCTATAGAGTTTTCCCTCTAATTTGCTGAGAAGGCTCAGGGTTTAGCACAGTACTTCACTACCATCAAGCTAGTTATTTTAGACTAACATTTCCATTGATAATTTTTATATGGAGGACTCCATTTGTCTCTAGCATGCCTGAAGCATCATGATATAGTTTGTTGTCAGCTCTCTGGTGTACTAGTCTTAGAGGATGGGATTAACAAGGAGTTCATGAGGAATATTAAACCTGGTGATATAGATCACCACAAAAAATTTACAATACAGTTGGAAAGATAAAACGAACACATGTGAAAACAACAAATCCATGAACCATTACATAAAAAAAAGTATGCTTTAACTCCACAGGAAGGGAAGTCATTATGAGCTGCGATAGAGATAGAGATAGAGATAGATTTTCAGTGAAAAGATTGGTTGTCTATGAAGACAGCCTGAATGGCTGCTGGGATTTAGATTGGAGGGAGTGAGGTGGGACATCCCAGATAAGGGGGACAAAGGCATTATGGCAAGGAGGGTACAGAGGAAGCAAATAGATGTAATATTGTATAGACAGGAATGGGGCAGATTATTGCTGTGTTAGAAACACAAGAATTTAGATTTGATGTGAGAAGGCACAGGGAACCCTAGTAAATTTCATGGTAGAGTGAAAGGATAATGAAATAAAATGGCAAAGGCATATCTTTGTTTGAGCTCATACTGTGTGACTTTTACTAAGTTACAAAGCTATTTTCATCTTCAGTTTCTTCATGTGCAAAATGAAGACATAGGATTATGTGAAGATTTGAGGACCAGTGAGAAATATAGGAAATACTACTACCACCACCACCACCACCTACAGTAATAAGGAATGATGTCTATTTTTAGTATTTTATGGTTGTTGATTTAAGCAAATTGAGATCCCTATAGTTTCTATGACCCCCTCTCTTTCCTTCAAGAGGTGGAAACTACTTCCTGTCTCCTTGAATCTGGGCAGGTTCTGTGATTGCTTTGATCAGTAGAATATTGTAGAAATTATGGTGTGCCAAATTACAGATCTAGGCCATCTTCCATTTGTTTCTTGGAGTATATCTTCTTAGTATACTTCTTCTTCACTATGATTTGAAAAGCCTGACCCATGTGGAGAGGCCACCTGTAGATACTGCAGTTCATAGTATCAGCAATACTCCCAACTGACAGCTACCAATAACTGTCAGTCATGTTGAGTGAGCCAGCAAGCCTTCTTGAAGCTTCAGTGTATTTCAGTCCCAGCCCCTGTCCAGCAGTTGGTTCCAGCTGAGACCAATGAACTCACAGACCATTGATGAAAAATAATACATTTGGTTTAAGATCAATGTTTAAATGAGTTTTGAGATGGTGTGTTATACAGCAATTGATAACTGGAACATTGATTTCATTTTAAAATCATGATAATATAAGGGGTATTTGTTTGTTGTGAGTGTTATGTATGAAGAACAGGATTCCAGTTATGGTGGAGATGAAGGCCTTGATTAGGGAATCAATGTTGCAAATGAAGAGTATTTCTTTCATTAATCATTCATCCATTCACTCAATAAATATTTATTGAAAAAAAAAATTTATTGAGCAACAGCATCCAGTACACCAGGTTTGTGAAGGCTATTTATTATTTGGCTATGGAATTACAAAAAATAATGATACTGTATTGTGAACTTTAAAACTTCATATTTTCCTGCTGCCTCTACATCCCCACAATCATGCTGTGAGCGCCCTGCTCAGGTGACCAAGTGCACCAGTGTGATAAGTCTGGTCCCTGTCACAAGTTCCCTTTCTTGCTGTCCCCTGCCTGTGACCACCGATGAAAACTCAACAATGAAATTCCTTCCGACCTTTTGCTTGTGTACTCCACCCTGACCTTCAGTAAAGGCACTTGTCTACTGGTTCTCACTCTCCCTTGGCTTTTCCCCTGCTTGCTTGAACCTGTCCCTTGGAGCTCCTCCCATCTGGCACCCTGTGTTGGGTGCTATGCCATTCTCTAGGACCTGAGTATAATAAATCTTTTAATTTTATATGCCTCTCCAAATGTAATTTCTGCAGTCATGTTGGAGTGATCCTTAAGGACCCCACAAGGGGACTTATTCCCCCATTTACAACACAGATAACTGTGTTCAAAACATTAAAATCTTTCAGTATTGGCCAGGACGCTAGCTAACACCAGACTGTTTACCAGACATACAAGAGAAATTGGAAATTCAACACTGTTGAATGTTTACCAGACATACAAGAGAGATTGGAAATTCAACACCCCTAGACGTCCAAATCTCCTACAAAAGAAAAAAAAGCAAGCAAGAAGTAAAACACATATACACACATACATGATGGAGTCAGGAGCAAGTGACGTGATAATTTAAATGCATTATTGACTCAGAGTGTCTAGGTTCAATCCAGGTACCATCAATAGCCAAGTGCAATCTCAAGTAAGTCACTCTTATATAAAATGGAGATAATAAAGCAAATTATAATGTATCGTGTTAATAAGTATTAATATAAGTATTAATGAAGTAAATCTATATAAATAATTGTCAACCCCCCCCCCCTTCTTGCATTGGTTGAGTAATTTCCTATCAATTTTAAATGCTATGTTTCAACCCTCGGATTTCCAAAAGTGTATCTCATGTTTCAACATAATGCATTCCGTGACTTTTCTGTTTGGTTGTTGCAATGTTTCCTCTATTGTTTTCATTCTCATAAGGGAACCTTTTATAGGAAAACATATTTCTACTAGTAGAGATGTTAATGCAACTGCTTTTGTCCTTTTCTTAGATTTTATTTCTCTTGGCCATGATACTTTTTTTCTTCTTATTTAAGTTTCAGATGTAAAGCATTATAATTCAATATCTGTATACACTACAAAGTGATCACTACCACAAGCCTAGTTACCATCCATCACTGTACAGTTGGCCCCCTTTATTCATTTTGCCAACCCTCCAACTCCCTTCCCCTCTAGTAACCACTGATCTGTTCTCTATATCCATGAGTTTGTTTTTGTTTTATTTTGTTTGTTTGTATTTTTTTATATTCCACATATGAAATCGTATGGTATTTAGCTTTCTCCATCTGATTTATTTCACTTTGCATAATACCTTCCATGTAGTTGCAAAAGGCAGGATTTCATTTTTTATGGCTGATTAGTATTCCATTATATACATATATACATCAAATCTTCTTTGTCCATTCATTCATCAATGGAGATTTAGGTTATTTCTGTATCTTGGCTATTGTAAATAGTACTGCGAGGAACATAGGGGTGCATATATCTTTCTGAATTGATGTCTTCATGTTCTTCAAATAAATACCCAGAAGTGGAATAGCTGGGTCATATGGTAGTTCTGTTCTTAATTTTTTGAGGAATCTCCATACTGTTTTTTATAGTGGCTGCCTCATTTTATAGTCCTACTAACAGTGCACAAGGGTTTCCTTTTCTCCACATCCTCATCAACATTTGTTATTTCTTGTCTTTTTGATAATAGCCATTCTCACAAGTGCAAAGTAATATTTCATTGTGTTTTTTTTTTTTTGCGGTACGCGGGCCTCTCACTGTTGTGGCCTCTCCCGTTGTGGAGCACAGGCTCCGGATGTGCAGGCTCAGTGGCCACAGCTCACGGGCCCAGCTGCTCCGCGGCATGTGGGATCTTCCCAGACCGGGGCATGAACCCATGTCCCCTGCATCGGCAGGCAGACTCTCAACCACTGCGCCACCAGGGAAGCCCCTTCGTTGTGGTTTTGATTAGCATTTCCCTAATAATTAGTGATGTTAAGCATCTTTTCATGTGCCCGTTGATGACCTCTATGTCTTCTTTGGAAAAATATCTGTTCAGGTCCTTCGTTCATTTTTTATTATTTTTTAATTGAAGTATAGTTGACTTACAATATTATATTAGTTTCAGGTGTACAACATAGTAATTCAATATTTTTATAGATTACATTCCATACAAAGTTATAAAATATTGACTATTTTCCCTGTGCTGTATATTACATCCTTGTAACTTACTTATTTTGTTCCTAGTAGTTTGTAACTCTTAATCTCCTTCACCTATGTTGCTCCTCCCCCCACTCCCTCCCCTCTGATAACTACAGTAAGTCCCCTACGTACGAACCTTCAAGTTGCAAAGTTTCAAAGATTCAAACATGTTCTTCAGCAACTTAGTGACCCTCAGCAAGAAGCTGGAGCTAGATCTGCAAGAGGACGACTTCATAGAACTCTGCTGTGCAACACAAGGAACTTACTAATGAAGACCTGATAGAATTGGAGGCCCAGAGAAAGGACGAAGAGAGACAAGAGGAAGAAGTAACTGAAGAACTGAAGAGATTCATGACTCAGGAAATGGCAAGGGGATTTTCTTTATTTGAGGAGGCAATGTTAGTTTTTGAGGCACAAGACCCAAACGTAGAATGGTACATGAAGGTTGCAGCAGCAGTTCAGAATGCAATCCAGTGCTACTGTGTCATCATCTATGGCAAGAAAAGAAAAGCTGCTACCCAGACATCACTGGATCATTTTTTCAAGAGGGTAGATAGAATTGAATCCAGCAAGGAACCAGAACGTGTGCATCACTGTTAGGCATGAGTGAAACTGCAGCTTGCCCTCTGTCTCCTATTGCTGATGATCCCTCAGCTCCACCATCTCCCACATCCTCTCCCTTCTCCAGTCAGTAACTCTTCTTGCCTGTTCACTTGTTGCCAGCCCCTGTATGCCAGCTGTTGTACTGTACTACTGTACTTTTCAAGGCACTGTATTGTAAGATTAAAAAGGTTTTCTTTATTTTCTGTTTGTTTTTTATGTATTATTTGTGTGAAAAGTATTATAAACCTATTATAATACAGTACTATATAGCTGATTGTGGGTACCTAGGCTAACTTTGTTGGACTTACGAACAAATTGGACTTATGAACATGCTGGCAGAATGAAATTTGTTCATATGTGGGAGACTTACCGTACCAGTTTGCTTTCTATATCTGTGAGTCTGTTTCTGTTTTGTTGTGTTTGTTCATTTGTTTTATTTTTTAGATCTCACATATCATGAAAACATACAGTATTTGTCTTTCTCTGTCTGACTTATTTTGCTAAGCATAATAACCTCCAGTTACATCCATGTTGTTGCAAATGGCAAGATTTTATTCTTTTTAATGGGTGAGTAATATTCCATTGTGTATATATGTGTTCTTTATTCATTCATCTGTTATTTGTTTTGTTTTTGAGTTGTATGATTTCTTTATATATTTTGGATATTAACATCTTACTGTATGTATTATTTGCAAATATCTTCTCCCATTCAGTAGGCTGCCTTTTTGTTTTGGTTATGGTTTTCTTCATTGTACAGAAACTTTTTAGTTTGATGTAGTCCCATTTGTTTATTTTCTCTTTTGTTTCCCTTGCCTTTGATGTCAGATACACAAAAACATCATTAAGACCAATGACAGGTTACCATCTGTTTTCTTTTAAGAATTTTATGGTTTCAGGTTTTAGAGTCAAGTATTTACTCCATTTTGAATTAATTTTTTGTATGGTATAAGGTAGTGGTCTAGTTTCATCCTTTTGCATGTGGCCGTCCAGTATTCCTAACACCATTTATTGAAGGGACTTCTCCTTTCTCCATTGTATGTTCTTTGCTCCTTTGTCATAAATTAATTGTCCATACATGGGTGGGTTTATTTCTGGGCTCTCAATTCTGTTCCATTGATCTGTGTGTCTGTTTTTGTGCCAGTACCAGCCTGGTTTCATTACTGTCTCCTTGTAGTATAGTTTGAAGTCAGGGAGTATGATACCTCCAGTTTTGTTCTTCTTTCTGAAGATTTTTTTTGGTGCTTTGGGATCTTTTGTGGATCCAAACATATTTTAGAATAATTTGTTCTAGTTCTGTGAAATATGCATTTGGAAATTTGGTCAGGATTGCGTTGAATCTAATTTTGGTCATGATTGGGTTGAATCTATAGATTCTTGGCCATGACTCTTGGACCTTTTATTAGCTACTATGATTCTTATCACAGTCTTACCACCTTATTTTTTTCCTCTTTTGTTCTATCACATCTCTTCCTTCTATGTCCAGTTTCCTCATATTTTCCAAAGAGGAAATCCTTGCTTTTAGGTAAAATCTCTCTTTCACAAATAGCTGATTAGACTGGTTTAATATTTAATAGTCATACTTATATTCACTTTTCACTTCTAAAAGAGGTAATAGTAGGAAGTGTTTACATTTTAAAAATATAAACACATGGATGACTTTTAGGAGATTTAATTGATACCCACGAAAGTACTTGAAAATCTTAATCAATGTGTTGTCAGTCCTATACATATCAATTTCCAGCTTTTGGGGGGGATAATTTAGAATATTTTCCTTATTATCTTTTGTTCTGTATTATCAAAGTGCTAAACAGATGATACTCCTAGAGTCACACCAAACACACTGCCAAATACTTCTCTCTGAAATATTGAGCAGCCCTCAATTTAGTTTAATCTGAACCAATATAAAAAATTCAAGAAAACACAGAATTGTGATAGCATAGAGAAAACTCTACTCCAAAAGAAAGCAAATGTAGTACAATAATTAGCTGATTTAAAGCTCATTGTGAGAACACTGCTATTCAGAACTACAACACTAGGTGGCATGATAAGTACAGATTAATAGAAAATAATAAGGCTGGGAGATTCAAATTGTTTCTTAATGCTTCAGGCAAGATAGGCATTATTAAAACAATAGAATATTGCAGTACTCCATTTTCAAATACCAGTAGTCTATGAACGCTTACTTCTCTTTGTCATTATTGCATAAAGAGTATGAGAAGGCAGGATCCAAAGGGTATATACATTTACCTAATAGTCAAAGTTCCAAGATGTTTTCACTAACTATCAGACCAGAAACAATTATAGTAATAGACCTCACACCTAATACAAGCCCACAAAACGTTATGCTTTGCATTAAAAAAGTTCTCATATATTATTTTATCTGATGCTCACAAAAAAGTCCATATTACAGAAGAGGAAGGTAACAGAGATATTAATTGGCTTGCTCATTATCACATAGACAGTAAGGTGATATTATAAAAATTAAAAGCAAGGTCTTCTGCCTAATGGAGAAATGGTTCACAAAATAAAATGTTCTGTATTCACCATAGGGAAAATTAATAATGGATCTAGATTTAAATTAAAAAACATGTCAGCGTCAACCCTTTGCTAAGGAGAGTAAATTGAGCCCAAAGCTCTGAATAAAAAAGCTGTAAAAAATAAAGTTTCTTACCTCTTTAAAATATTTCCCCAACCGATTTGTGGCTCTGTCAAGGCAAGGTCATGGATAGTGGTGGAGGGAAACATAGACCTGGAGACTAGACTAACTTGGAAACAAAATTAACAGAAGGGAGTAAAGAGGAGAGAGTCCTGAAGCATTAGGGGAACATTAGCAACAAATATCAATAGTTAGAAATGGGTGTGGCATCATCAGCGAGATTAGTCTTCAGGAGCAGAGATCCAGTAATCAGTGATCAGGCCCTGAGAGATGATGTAAAAGTAAGAGAAAGAGAAGACCCAACTCTCCAGGGTACCCAGGCAAGAGAAACCAGGTAAATAGTACTTAGAAATAAAGCAATAAAATAGAGGCTCAGCTACTGTAATGGAGTAAAAGCAAGTGCTTGGCTACAGAAATGAGGCAATTACCGACTGCTACAACTGGGAATAATACCTGAAAACTTTTATCAGCAAGGCTGGCTGCAGGCTGAATCCTAGAAGCAGGCCTAGAATTTGTAATACTGTGTTCCACATACCACATGGTGCCTTCTGATATATGAGATGATAATGAGCCCACAGGTAAAACATGAGAGGTTAATTTATCATCCAAATTAGGTCAGCTTTGATAATTAATGGGAAATTGGTTTTATTATACTAATGGACCTATACAATCATTCTATACAAATTGATTTTAAAAAGATAAATTGTAATAAACATTAGATAATCAGGTACATTAAAAATAGCATAAGCAGAATAGTTATTATTGGTAATTTTTACATACTTCATCTCTAATATTTTTTCATTGGTATTTGTCTGAAGAATATTTTTGTTCAATATGATATTGTTAATTTAAAAATCTTCATAAAGTTGCAGTTGAATTTATTTCAATCTTTGGAGTTGAATTTATTTTATGGCTAATAAATTCAATTTTTTATGCCTTCATTGAGTCTCCTCTGTTAAACATACTATTTTTTATGGAGGGGTGAAATATATGGTAAGTTCAGAGCAAATTCTACAAAATAGGAGATAGTATCAATTCTATTTTTAATTAAAACATATAAATACATCAGCTCAAATATTTATTTTACAGTTACTTTTACAAATAAACTTGTCAAATAATTCTTCTCTATTTATAAATCTTTGGAATGTTTCACCAAGTTAAGATGCCTAAAAACCTTAGGTCTTCTCAATTTCACTCCATTCAACACAAAATATAAATTTCTCCAATTAAAAATAGATACTCCATCAAAAGATCCTTCTAAGTCAAGATATTTGAAAGAACAGTTATAGAATTTTAAAATTAAATCTTCTACACTCTTGAGTTCTCATCATTTAATATTTTCTAATCCTTCACTCACTTCTCCAGGGTTGAATTTTAATGTTTTCTGTGTTTTAAATCTCCATCCCTATGATTGCTACTCAATAAAATCTTGAAAGGATGATAATTTAGGAGCCTACTTTAAAAAACTTCTTTATTAGCAATCTTCAACTAAATATGAAGAAAATGAAACCAAAATATAAGAGGGATTGTTTATTTAAATAAAATTGTAGGATACAGAATAATTTACAGAATAGTTCTTCACAAGGTCAAACATTTCTAAAATTCACTTGAAGACAGGCAGCAAAGAGAAAAGGCATGTACAGCCAGATTAAAGATTGTTTTTGGTAATCACCATTGGCTTCATCCCAGCTTTTAGTCTGGTTACTATAGATGTAAATTTCAACAGCTACAGCTTTTATTTTGATTAGTCAAACATGAATTATGTGAACCTCAATTTTAAGAATGTTTGTATTCCATAGATTTCTTAATTGAAACCCAACATTGTTTTTTTACTATAGCACTGTGCTCCATTAAGTCTATACTCCCCCAAAGAATTCTCTTTTCAATATTAAACTTTAAAATTGAATTTTTAAGAGCATTCATAACAATGTCGGATGTATCATCTCTGACAGACTGAACTTCTAAAGGTTTTACTTTCATTTTATAAATTGGATGACAAAATTGAACGATTATTGGCTTTAACTTTATGTAATTTTTTTGAAGCACCTGAAGATGACCATATAAAACTGGCATCTTTAACTATATGTGAATTTATTTTGCTAATGGAACCGACACTAACAGTGACTTTTTGTATATGTACAAGAAACGTTAAAATTGAAAATTAGTGAAATTAATTTAGATCAGAAATTATTTAATCTAAATAAAACATTATTTTGTGTCTTGTTATTTTCATGTGCTCAGTGATATCATCTGTATGGATACTGAGCGCTGACAAACATTTTGTGCTACTTACCTATACACAAAATCAACTCTCTTTAAAAATGGAAATTCAATAGAAAAACTTGCAATAAATTTTTCTTTTCTTTCCTTTTCTTTTTAGTCACATTACTGTCTAAAGGGCTTATTGCAAAAAAAATTTACCAAATATAAATGAATAGTTGTACATTTATTCCATACAATAAATGACAAAAACCATTATAGTAAAAGCATTCAGACTACTTTTATATGCTCTATAGTAAAATTGCTAAATCTCTAGTTTCTACACATAATTCACATATATTTAACCTATAATTTTCCAAGTTTTCCACTGAAATGTCAAATGACTCCCTGGTAGTCAAGCCATAGCATAAGCCAAAGAACCCAAATGGCAGGCAGGGCAGCCGTGCTAAACAGTCCTCCCACCGCAATTGTAGATGGGAAACAGTTACCTGTTACTACTCAGTATAGTCTGAGTTCCCTTCAGGTTGTCAGCAGGAGCCCTGTGTGCTATCCTTAAATTGGAGGTGTTCATTATGCTGAAACTAAGAAGAGTCAGGGAAAGAGTTTTTATTTTTGGCCATGCAGCGTGACTTGCAGGATCTTAGTTCCCTGACCAGGGATTGAACATGCACCCTCTGCAGTGAAAGCACAGAGTCCTAACCACTGGACTACCAGGGAATTCCCTGAGAATTAGGTTCTTGACAGTCTTTTTTTCAGATTTAACCACATGTGGATGTGAGGACTATTTGAACTACACATGTATGTCACATAATACTAGATGAAACTGTGGCAGAAGCAAAAAAAAAAAAAAAAAACAGTAAAAAGTGCTCAAAGAATGTTGGGAACTTTTAAAAAACAACACAAAAGCCAGCCTGAAGGAATTCCTTATGGGGCAAATCAGGGACAGTTTGAGGATCAAAATAAATACAAGAGTAATAAATTATAAGTAGGGCAAATAAAAAACTAGAAGGAATTCTTGTGCAACAGAAGAACACCAGGACCATCCAGGTACACTGGGATATATGGTCACCTGAATAATGGGTGAAACGACAAACAGTACTGGAAAATTTGGAGAGTGGATAGAGGATAGTTCAAGCAGTCGCTTGTAGGCCATAATTGAAAAAAATGGGTTTTTTTCCCAAAGTGAAATGGAAAACAAATCATTTTAAGCAGTTGTTTGATTCTTTTTCTAAGATTATTCTAGATGAACAGAGTGAAAGAATTTGGTAAGGTGAGAATAGGGATTCCAGGAGGCAATGACAATAGCCAAGGCAGGAAAAGAAAGTGTTCCCTAAAGGTTAAAAAAGAGGGAAAATACCCAGGAAATGTCATCCTTCCCATCTTTACCTAAAATCTGTGTATTCATTTTTCAACACAATCCCAAAACGGTTTCTTGCTGACAAAAATCTTTCTCAAATAGCAGGTTGCCACGTTGTGATGCTGCCTCAATCCCAGAAAATTAGGGAGGAAATTAGAAAATGTAAGCTCTCTAGTCATCCTATTTTGTTGCTTAACTTTTATATTCGTGGCAAGATGATAAATTCACTGAAGATATATAATAAAAAATGAAATGGTATGCAATGCCAGCATTTCTTTTATTTCCTGAAGGAAATATCATATTAAAAAATAAGCAGTACCATCCAAATCATTCTGCATAAGTGGAATCATATTTTAGTGGGTTAGATATTTATCAGGGCGTATTTTGTATTTTAGCATCAACAGCCATTAAAGGAAGAAAAATTGAATGTCCTGTATAGGAGAAGATGCATATCTTCGAAATCACTTTGACTCTCCACTGGAGACTTCAAAGTTCATATTCATAACAACATTATAAGTGCTTGGCACTAGGGTAAAAAACTGTTTCCCTCAGCTATACTGATGATGATGCATGTTATCTTTCTTATTTATAGAAAATATTTATAGAAAATAATATGAACATGGCATTATGAGTCACCTTCACACTTCTTTGCTATTCTTTCCTCCTCACATCAGCCCACATCAATAAGATATTGCCTGCAGAATAACATGCCAGTGTGATTTCCAGTTATTTCAGTATTGAACCTCTCTTATTTATGGGAAAGAAGAGATCAGGTAAAATAAGCGTGCATCTACTCAAATGGGGCTGTGTTCCCAAGCTTATTTAGTCTCAATAATCCAATAGTAAATGAAAAATGACTCATTCCTTATGCCTCATTTGAGCTAAACCCAGTGACACATTGCATACTTTTATTCCTATAGAATTTTTCTGCCTCATTTGCCCAGAGGAATCTAACCTATAAATTCCAACAAATAGATAACATATAAATTATATATTCCACAATATTTTGTATGCTGATCATTATATTCAATACTGTTAAAGAGTCTGAGAAGTACCTGTGTGCTGAGGCTGAGAGAGACGTAATCCTTTAAAACTGTTATTAACCTGACTAACATTTTCCAAAGTACCATTCCGTTGCTTACTATACTATGTTATCATTCTCTATGTGATACCAAAAATAGTGGGGTTGGTGTTTTGAGTCTCTAGGAAGAAGAGCTCAATCTCTCCATGTTAGAATGTCTAACGTTATTAAGATAGTGCAGATCGAAATTGAGCATGATATTGGTCATTGATCAAAACAACAACAAAACCCATTAAAATTTCAATTTTAGAATTTGAGAAGTGTTATACTGAACTTTCAGGGATGATTTAAATGAGTAAGAAGTAAACTCATGGGCTTCCCTGGTGGCGCAGTGGTTGAGAGTCTGCCTGCCGATGCAGAGGACGCGGGTTCATGCCCCAGTACGGGAAGATCCCACATGCCGTGGAGTGGCTGGGCCCGTGAGCCATGGCCGCTGAGCCTGTGCATCCAGAGCCTGTGCTCCGCAACGGGAGAGGCCACAACAGTGAGAGGCCCGCATACTGAAAAAAAAAAAAAAAAAAAAAAGTAAACTCATACTGTGTCAGAGCCATTAAACATTTTGGATCTTCTTGTTCATAAATTAACCCACCTAACTTATACATTATAGGATCAGTTCTGGAGGAAAGTTATTGATACTTCTGCTATCCAGCTGACTCCTGAATGACCAGCTGGGGAATTCATTCTCATGGAGTACTAAGGCTCAAAACAGCTAGTAGGGATGAGTATCTAAGACATGCCTGTATTGTGGTATTCATAGGTTTGTAATATTCTGAGGTCTGAAGAAGTATAACCATATGGTAGGTAAAGAAACTCTATGGTAGGAAGTTAACTGTATGGTAGATAAAGTTCTATGGGAATCCCAAGCTCTTCCCTTGCCTTTTCTTTACTCTCTCCCTAAATCATGCAAGAAATTCTATGGTGGGTTAGGTTTAAAGATACTTATCTGCCACCACTAGTGCATGGCGTTTTCTTTCTCCCTGATTTTACGGGGAGGGTTTAAAAATTGTGACCCCTTTGGATCACTTTCTTTCCTGTACTCTGTATTTCCTAGAGCCAGAGGTATCAGCGCAAGAGCCACTTCATGAGCTTATTCCATTACATAAACCCTTTTCAGGGTAAATAAAACATGGTTGGAGGCATCATCCTGCTCAGTGGAAAAAAGCTCTCTAAACTTCACAAAGATCACCAAAAGAAAAAAAAAAGGCCAACATTATTTTCAGTATGTGTGGGGAAACCTTAAGGGGGGAAAACTCACAAATCAAACATTACAATAAATTTAAAAAATTGAAACATGAACCAAAAAGATTTATTTAAAAATGCTAGGGTGGTTTAATGTTCTATAAGCACTGAACATAATTCATCACATTAATAGGTCAGTGAAGAAATATGATGTGATGGCATTTTATTTACTGAACTTGTGTGGTAACGAACATTTGGTGGGGCAATTAGTCACCTAATGGTGAGACAGGACTCGCTGCTGACCCTGCATAGATTTCTCTGTGTTTGAAAAATTTGTCTGTTGTCATTAGTGTACAAAACAGTCTAGGGACCTCTAGGGTTTGAGATCAAAGGAACCAACAGAATTAGAGCCAGGAGTGAGGAGAGTAGTCAAATGGAGATCACAGGACAAAGCATGAGTATTTGGGCAATTAGCATCCTAAAGAGCATGGTCAGGGGCAGGGGGTCTGGGACTCTGACATAAATACCTTCCGCATAGCACAGGGAGATCAGCTGGTGCTTTGTGACCACCTAGAGGGGTGGGATAGGAAGGGTGGGAGGGAGGGAGACGCAAGAGGGAAGAGATATGGGAACATATGTATATGTATAACTGATTCACTTTGTTATAAAGCGGAAACTAACACACCATTGTAAAACAATTATACTTCAATAAAGATGTAAAAAAAAAAAAGAAAAGAAAAGAAACTGAAATAATTAGCAAAATCCAAGCAGGGATTTAGGCATCAGGAAAAATATAGGTGTAAAGAGCCAGAAAGTATAAAAGATAAGACTTTGATTTAAAGGTAAATCAAGAGTCCAAAAAGAGAAGGATATGAGCAGTATAAGATTAATATCATGTACTTATCTGGTAAATTGAGCCATTTAATGACTAGCCTAGGATTTTTTGAGTCTAATACTACCATAAATAAGAATAGGAAGGGGATTAAGTGGTATTGAGGTTGGGGTGTTTAATGTTGGATATTAAAGAAAGGTGTCAGATGAAAATCAGGCAAACCGAGACAGGGGGGATAATGCAGAATGAGACTGTATCTACAATACAAGGGAAAAGGGGAAGCTTGAAGGCACTGTGTGCCTGGGCCCAGTTGTCCTATGTATCAGTATATAAAACTGAGTTCTTCTGTTCTTGATTCTTGAAATAATTACTTTTAATGAATGATATTAAATTCAATATGATCCTATAGGTATAACCAAGCACAAGGCATAGCACTGAGTATTTATTCAGTAAATATTAATCCTGTGGAAATGTAAATTGGTACAGCCACTTTGAAAGATAGTTTGGCAGTTTCTTACAAAACTAAACATTGTCTTACCATACAGTCCAGCAATCACACTCCTTGGTATTTATCCAAAGTAGTTCAAAACTTATGTCCACACAAAAACCTGCACATGGATGATTATGGCAGCTTTATTTGTAATTGCCAAAACGTGGAAGGAACTAAGATGTCCTTCAGTAGGTAAAAGAATAAATAAACTGTGGTAGATCCAGACAATGAAATATTATTTAGCACTAAAAAGAAGAGCTATCATGCCATGAAAAGATATGGGGGAAACTTGAATGAGTGTTACTAAGTGAAAGAAGCCCATCTGAGAAGGCTACATACTGTATGATTCCAGCTATATGGCACTCTGGAGAAGGTAAAACTATGGAGACAGTAAAAAGATCAGTGGTTGCCAGGGTTTAAGGAAAGGGAGGGATGAATAGGCAGAGCACAGGCTTTATAGGGCAGTTAAACTATTCTATGTAATACTATAATAGTGGGTACATGTCATTATACATTTGTCCAAATTCTTAGAATGTACACCGAGCGAAGCCTAATGTAATCTGTGGACTTTGGATAGTTTTGATGTGTCAAGGTAGGTTCATCAATTGTAGTAAATATACTACTCTGCTAGTGTGTGTGCAAAGAGGGAACCTACCTCAACATAATAAAGATTAGGTGACCATAGGTGTGTGGGTTTATCTCTGGGATTTCTATCTTGTTCCACTGATGTATATTTCTGTTTTTGTGCCAGTAGCATAGTCTTGATTACCGTAGCTTTGTAGTATAGTCTGAAGTCAGGGAGCCTGATTTCTTTAGCTCCCTTTTTCTTTCTCAAGATTGCTTTGGCTATTCAGGGTCTCTCGTGTTTCCATACAAATTGTGAAATTTTTTGTTCTAGATCCGTGAAAAATGCCATTGGTAGTTTGATAGGGATTGCATTGAATCTGTAGATTGCTTTGGGTAATATAGTCATTTTCACAATGTTGATTCTTCCAATCCAAGAACATGGTCTATCTCTCCATCTGTTTGTATCATCTTTAATTTATTTCATCAGTGTTTTACAGTTTTCTGCATACAGGTCTTTTGTCTCTTTAGGTAAGTTTATTCCTAGGTATTTGGAGTCACCATTTTTTAAAATTTGTGTTTAGAAGTATGGTTTC
Organism: Pseudorca crassidens; assembly: GCF_039906515.1. NCBI lineage: Eukaryota > Metazoa > Chordata > Mammalia > Artiodactyla > Delphinidae > Pseudorca > Pseudorca crassidens. The sequence continues at coordinate 103,191,768 of NC_090317.1, forward strand.
TCTTCATTTTCTAAGCTGTTAATTCATGTCTAAATAGTGAAGCTCTTTTTGCTTAAAAATATTTGCTGAATTTTAAAATTTAAAGAAGATTTTTTTGTTTTTTGTTTGGTTTCCAAATTATATGCTGCAACTTAATCTCCTTTACACAGTTATCCATGCCTTCCTGCTGTCTTGGTTGTCCTATTTGGTTTTCCTCTCTTGGGCTTCAGGGTCTCATTTGGGTTTTGTTATTTGCCTTTTTTTCTCTTGGCTCTGTTTGCCTTGGGGGTTATGTCTGATGTCCATGTACTTTAAGCAGAGACACTCTCTAGAATGGTGAGGAGTTAGCAGTCTCTGGCTGTCTGGGCTGTCAATACCCTAGGTCGCAAGTTGTCAGTTCCCTGTAGAAGCACTGGAAGATGCCTCTCTGCTGCTTATTCAGTTACAAAGACTGAGACTCTCTAAATTCAGTAACAGTGAGTACTCATACCACTTTCTCCACTCCTCTGAGACACTTTCCAATGTTCGTGGAGACCAGTAGCTTCATCAGAAACCTTCACAGAAGCCAGCATCACCATTCCACTTGTATATCTATTGATTCTGATGGCAACCAAGCGACTGTGGTATCCTGAGTTTCCTCCTAAGGCTTTCTGCTGTCGTTCTCAGATCTTGGTCCCACCCAGACAGGAAAAAGTTCTTTGCCAGCTCTTTCTCAAATCAGACCCCAGCAGAACACGAGGCCAATTCTTCACGTGCTGGTTTCCACCTGTCTGTGGGCTCCAGCAACTATTCTGTACATATATAATGGTTTGGAGTTGGATTGAAATCAGAAGAAAGGGCCACACAGATGTTTAGGCTTTCATCTTCCCCAGAAAGTCATACAATCCTTTGCATTTTCATTTTTTTACTTCCCTCTCATGAAGCACTTATCAAAATGAACTGCTAATACATGATTACATTTCTAATTGTAAGATAACCAGGGCTTCATCAGGGCAGGGAGTGTGAACATTTAATTCACTATTTGATCCACAGTGTATGACACAGTATATACCAACACATATTAGGTGCTAAATAAAAATTTGAAGAGTGAATGAAGTTATGAATGCATGATAAAGAATTGAAAGAAAGTTAACCAAAATCCACAGAAAATTAGACAACCTCTCAGAACTTGAGCAGCAAGAAAGTAACTGTCAGGAGACCATGAAAATAAGCTGGGGCCAGAACGGAAAATGTCCTCACAATCAGTCGTTGTTCATTGAAGAAATGCACAGTAAAAGAGTTTGGGAGCATGGTGTCAACAGAAAAAAACTTGTCGGTTTTACATATGAGCTACAGTCTTAATATTGTTAGATGCTGAGTATTTTGTTAATTAAATTGCCTAATATAATTCTGTGCCAACAGTGCTTCAAAATATGGTGCACAGGGAGAAAACTGCATTTTTTGTCTTGTTCAGTGTAATTGGTGTTCTCATGTGTAAGGCATACTGTACCAAGAGGGATTCTTATAAAAGGCATAATTATATCCCTAATTATTCATTTATTTTCTTGAAAATATTTTTTCTTATAAGTATATTAGGTTCCATTTTAGACCCTGAAGATTGAATGCTGAACAAATCAGAAATCGTATAAACTCCATGGAGTTAATAGGCCAGTGGGAGTATAGATAAATAAAGAGCATACAATATGTCATGATGGGTTCTGTGTTCTGTGTTTGTTAGGGTAACACTAGCTGTTATAGAAGATAAACCCTCAAATCTCAGTAGCTGAACATGACAGAAGTTTCTTTCCTGCCCGTATACGCCCAAGGGGCAGTGGGCTTAGAGAGGGATTGCTTTGCTCCAGGCAGTGATTTGGGGACCTAGATTGATGAAGCCTCTGATGTATTTAACATGTTCCTTCCAAGGCTGCCTTGAGTGTCTACGTCCAATCAGTGGCTGGGAGAAGATCATTCCTGGATGCCATGTATCTTTCTTTTGTCTAAGTTCTGAACTCAATTGCATGGCAATATTCAGCTTAGGAGGTCAGGGAAAGCTTCCATTGAAAAAGTGATTTCAGACCAAAAATCTGAATGATAAGTGATAGCTAGACAAAGAGTGGAGGAAAGAGTTTACTAGGCAGAGAGAAGAGCTAGGGGAAAGGCAAAAGAGAATATGCCATTTTCTAAAATATTGAAGTATTTTATTATGGCAGTGATACAACTATACTACGTAGAACTTAAAATAATGACAGAAATATCTTTCCTTAATGCCATAAGGTATTACAAATATTTTAAATATTTGAAAGTTTGTTACGCAATTTGATTGAAGCAAAAACTTGTGAGTACAGATATTGTCATTATTTTGAATAACGTGTTCTAAGTAAGTGGTTCTTACTACATTTTGTTGAATTTAATCCCTACTATCTTAGAAATGAAGGAACAGGGGCAAAGAGAATTTACATGAATTACTCAAAGGCAACTGTCTATTTAGTTAAAAAAAAATTAGAGGGACTTCCCTGGTGGTCCAGTGGTTAAGACTCGGCACTTCCATTGCAGGGGGCGCGGGTTCAATCCCTGGTCAGGGAACTAAGATCCCACATGCCCTGCTGTGCAGCCAAAAAAAAAAATTCCAGATTATGTGCACTAATATTAAGAAGAATATTTTAGTTGTTTTCAGTGAGTCAGTAGAGAGCCATCAATTGATGTCTCCATCCCTCTAACTAAAAATCTGAAATGATTTTGAACCCAGACTTCATTTTCATTGAGAAAAATTGAATTTATATACACACACACATTTCCATAGTGTATATATACAGTATGATAGATATAGTATGTATAATATTATATGTAATATATAATAACAATATGTATAATATAATAATATATATAATTCCATATTATGGTACTGTGTGTGCGCATGTGTATATATGTATACATCCACACACACACCTGAAAGTATTATATATATGTGTATTACTTTATATAACATATATACAATAATATACTATTGTAGTATGTATACAATAATAACATAAATGTGTATTGCTTTCAGGTATATGCAGGTATATGCATGTATATGCATGTGTATCTGCGTATGTATACAAATATATGAAATTATATCTCTATATAACATTACTATATTATAGATACATTTTATATCTATATGTATATATTCAACTTGTGTGTGTATATGTGTTTGTGTGTGTACTCAGATATTACTTTTCTAGTTTTGCGTCTTGAAAGAATGATGGAAACCTCTGACTAGTGCACCTAAAGCAATATTATCTTTTTTTAGGCCAGACTGAAATTTTTTTCTTCTTTGTCCTGTTTCTCTTCTACATCTGTCTCCTCTGCATCATTTCTTTCTTATTTCAGGGGTTTTATTTACAGAGATATTTTAGTCTTTCCCTATACACTTGCTCAAGTTTTTCTTTGATTGTGTTCTTCATCTGTGAAGTTACTAAGGAAGCTTTATGTCCTGCTAACAATTTGCTCCAAACTGCTTCCTGCCTGCTTTTCCTACCAACCCTGTAATGCTTGAATTCTATGCAGCTTGGCCACTCCCTCTGCAAGCACTTCATAACTTTGTCTTATGTTCTGCTCTGGGTTGAGAGGGTCATTTTAATCTCCTGTTCTCAGAAATTATAGTCTCTTCCTGATTTGGGTCCAAGCTGAAACCAGATTCAAGCTGAACCCTTTGAGTAGAAGCAAGGACACTAAGAAATATCCTTCATGACACCATTAAATATCTTCCCTCTTCAGCTTTTCCCTGGTAGATAGGGATTTTTCAATTTAACTTTTTTATCCCACTACCATATGGGCTATATATGTAGAAAGTTTGGCCCAATTCTATTGAAATCAGTGCAGAATTCAGAGAGACAATTTTTTGATTGTCTGCTAAAATAACCCTAAATCATTGATGTGTCACATTATATAAAGTCTTAATTAAACTACAAAACAACTATTTAAATTGAGCCCTGATGACCTTTGAATTTCTTCTGGAGTAGGATTTTTAAAGCATATAAATTTATACCATTAATTGTGATCACAGGTCACTGATCAGGCTTTTTAACTGATAAAATAGTCTATCATTCTCTTATCACTACTAACAAATAGGTTCAGTAGTGGTTTGACTATAAAAGAACAGAAAGAAGGCTGAATGGAAGCTTCAGTCTAGATAAAACAAAGTTAGTGCTGAAGAAGAAAATTCCTTTAGGGTGAGAGGTGCATCAGTCATACTTCACATCATGGATTTCATCAATGTAAGGGAATTAGGACCTGGTAAAAATCTTAAAAGTGGGCTTGGAGCCAAAAGGTCATTACACTTTCTGGGGAATTTTGTATTTTCCTATTATGTATCTCATTTTTTGAAAAATAATGGAGTATGGAGTATGTTAAGAGAGAGCTAACAGTGAACAAGAACTGTGGACTGGCTGAAGCCTAGGCTTCTGAATTGGGAAATGACTATTTTATTTCATCAACTTAGAGACAAAAATGTGACATATTCAGAGAGAAAGTTACAAAGTATAATCAAAGCTGTGGATAGTTGGGATTATTATTATTTTCTTTGAACACGTTCTCCTCTTTCTCCTTTCATTATAAATGTTCACACACACACACACACACACACACACACACAGCGTTATTTCGAAGATACAGATGTACCATGGAGCTAAATACAACAGTTCTGTTAAGGGGATTGAAACATTTTGACAACTTGACACTTTGGAAAAGCCTATTCTTTTCAGATAATGCTCTGATATGAGACAGATGGATAGTGCCAAATTTGACAAAAATATAATAGTCACATCACTCACGCAAGCTGGGATGGCATTTGAAACTTCTCCCAGAGTGCACATTGCTCTGTATCTTCCAGCAGTCTCATAGACTGAATTGGAACTTTTTGTTCTGACCTTCAAAGTTGTATTCTACTTGGTTGCTGATCCCAACAAATATTTTACCCCTTCAGATTCAGTAACAGAGTTTCTTTGACTCTAATAGAAAAAAAAAAACTGTGTTTGGAAAACAACAATGAGTCCAATTACAATCTTATTTTCACTGTTAGCTATTTTGAAGTATTATAATAATAATAATGGTTATGATATATTTAATAACTGTTGAGGTACTATAATATGTATACAAATTTTTAGATTATTTAATCCTCAAGTAATAAATCTCTGAAGCAAATATTAATGTCAAATTTTGCATATGAGGTAACTGGGGTATGGAAATTTTAATTGACTTTTGTAAGTCCTCAAACTAGGAAATGAAAAAGTTATGCTTAAAACTCCAAAGCCTGTATGATATTCCTGTCATTCTAAGCTGTCAGGACTCTTTAAAGAGCAGAAACATGTCCAGGACAGAAAGAGTAAAAACCATATCACTGAAAAAAAAAAGTTCTGTAGTAAATTAGCCTAGGAGGATAGATGCAGGCAAAGCCAGGTGCAAAGTTCATAGGAATCATGGTTTCTCCCAAGATCACACAGTAGCTGTAAAATGTAGCAGCTCCCTTTTTGAATGATTCCTTATCCATGATGGCCCAGATTCACTTTGCTATTCCCATCTATTACTGGGAATGCCCCATTGCTCAGGTGTTGCTCCTTTAGGACAGCATCACATCCCTAGTTAATTCCCCCTTCTCGTAGTCCTGCATCAGAACCAGTATCCAGTCCAGAACTGATCCCCTCATAATCCTTCAGCAGGAAGCCAACCCTTAAAAATGTTGCTTCCATCCTCTGGAAGGACATTCCTCTGGATTGTCCTTCCTCACTAAATGAGTCAATAAATCTGATTTTGTCTGACTACAGTCTTATTCCTGTTCTTTGGCTGATCAACTTTTTAATTTAAATGCTAGTGTCAGATATTTGTAGGGTTATTCCTTGAAGTAATAGAAAATCATGCATATAATTTGACTGCATAGCCATTGCTGAAAGGACTTGAGAAGGTGAATTGTTTTTTAAGATGCTGCTCAAAAGTTTGTGTTGATAATATGGATGTTTTAAAGTATTATGTGGCAATGTGGGCCATTTGGGAGTCAAAAATAATGTTTATTAGTTTACGAATTAAGCTTGCACTGACTTTCCACTTTATGTCACATAGTGTGCTAGGGGTTGGGAATACAAAACTCAATATTTACAGAAGAGTCTAGTAAATTCTTTGATGGAGATATACACAATGTGTTGTGGAAGATTACAGAGAGAGAATAATCATAGAGGGAACCAGAGTGGGATCTGGGAGAGGGCATCAAAGCAGGATTCCTAGATAAAATATCTTTTGACTAGAAATATGAAGGGTGAATAGGATTTAGATAAGAAAAAGTAAGAAATTTGAAGAAGGAATTTCCCTCCAGACGTAATAGTACCTTTAAAGACATAAAAGGATGAGATGAGAATTTCTGTTAAAGGAGTGAAGGGACATGATACAAGTGAGGTAAACTAAGCCCGCATCCTGCCATGCATTGTGTACTAATATAAGGGGTTGGGGCATTATCCTGAAAACTACTTGGGACTATTATAAATATTTCCAGGTACCCTACGTTAGTTCTATTCCAATATACACTTTACTCACAGTGTGTAAGGATGTGTTTCACACAGCTAGTCTCGTTAACAGAGTTTGGTATCAAATTTTGGATTTTGCCAATCTGTTCAGGCAAAAAATGGTATATCAGTATTGTTTTCATTTGTACTTGTCAGTCGTCTTTTGGCTTTGCCTACAGTGTCTGTATCATGTTTATTTTTTAAAATAATTTTGGCTTCAATTATCAATCTTTCCTTTAAAACAGATAACATTCCTTTAAAGCATTTCCTTTAAAGAATGGTCATAGTTAGGAAAGCCTTCCCTATTCCAAGGCTCTACAGAGATGCTCCAGTGTTTATTATAGTACTATTATAGCTTTATTATTTATATTTAGGCTTTTGATCCATTTGAAAAGAATTCTTATACATGATATGAAATATGAACTTTCTTTTCATGTATGGATCTAGTTGCATAGTCTCCATTTACTTAATAGTCAATAATTTTCTCAGTGATCAAAAATTCAAACTTGGGCTTCCCTGGTGGCGCAGTGGTTGAGAGTCCGCGTGCCAGTGCAGGGGACGCGGGTTCATGCCCCGGTCCGGGAGGATCCCGCATGCTGCGGAGCGGCTGGGCCCTTGAGCCATGGCCGCTGAGCCTGCACGTCCGGAGCCTGTGCTCCGCGGCGGGGGAGGCCACGGCAGTGAGAAGCCCACGTACCGCAAAAAAAAAAAAAAAAAAATTCAAACTTTATCATATATTAAATGAAATTATCTGGGCCTGTACCACACCACTGTCATTATTTAGTTGTTTTAATTTATCTCCTCACTGCCTTTATTTTTCATCTTTTCCTGGCTATATAAAAATGTATTTTAATGAATTAACTTAGAGATCAAGTTTTCAACAAAAACATTTTAATATGTTTAATTTGGATAGTGGGAAAGTTTTAACTTACCTAGAGAAAAATTGATACATTTTTATGTATATTTTTCTTATCTAAGAACACAGGCTTTCTTTTGTTCAGGGCTTATTTTGTCCTTCAGTAGGGTTTTATATTTCTCTTTATGTCTTACATTGTACTTAAATTTAGTTTTGATTTTTGTTGTCATTGTATGTGGGGTTTATTCTTCCACTGTATCTCCTGTTTATTGTCAGTGTATGGAGAATCTGTTGGTGTCTTCCTGTAAATATATTATTCACCCACATTAATGAATTCACTTTTTTTTTGCAGTATTTTTGAGTTGATTGTTTTGTATATTCTAAATACACAATCATACCATCTGCATGCAGTAATGATTTCATATGAGGGAAATATCGAAGAATTCCATGGAAGACAGTAGCAGTAGCAAAAAGATGTTAGATATAGAGAAAAGAGACAAAGATGACTCCAGTTTCATTTAGCTGAGTAGCTATTGATGCTATTCGCTAAGATAATTAAGACAAACAGAAGTGAGAGAGTGACATGGACATATATACACTACCAAATGTAAAATATATAGCTAGTGGGAAGCAGCCACATAGCACAGGGAGATCAGCTCGGTGCTTTGTGACCACCTAGAGGGGTGGGATAAGGAGGGTGGGAGGGAGACGCAAGAGGGAGGAGATATGGGGATATATGTATATGTATAGCTTATTCACTTTGTTATAAAGCAGAAGCTAACACAGCATTGTAAAGCAATTATACTCCAATAAAGATGTTAAAAAAATTACAGAGCAGGCTTGCGGGAGGAGAAAAAGTCAAAAATGATGGATTTGTTTGTGGATAGATTTGGTCTGAAGTATCCATGGGATATCCAATAGGCAATTGACTTTTTAGTGTGATGTTGGCTATAAAAAGTGAAGGTCAAAACAAAGTCTTAGGGAACAGGAGACAGCTGAAGAAGTGGACACTCTGGTAAACGATCTTTAAAGTGGCTCCTATCATCCCTGTCTCCTGGTATTCATGTCCTTGTGTGTCCATGTCCATACTCTCCTCTTGAGTATGGGCGGGCAGGACCTGTGGCTGGCTTCTGACCAAAAGTGACTGAATTTATGTGATTACATTACATGAGATTGTTACATAGAATGGGAATGCCTCATTAGCTAAGAGACTCTCTCCCTGCCTGGTTTTGAAGGAGTGTTTGTGTTAGGGAGGACCATGTGGCCAAAAGTTGAGGGCAGCCTCCAACAAGCAAAAAATAGGCCATCGATTCCTCACACTGTAAGGGACTGAATTCTGCCAACAACCACATGAGCTTGGAGCAAATTTTTCTCAGTCAAGTCTCAGATGAGACAACAGACCCAGAACCCCCTTGATTCCAGCATTTTGATACCCTGAAGCAGAGGACCCAGCTAAGCTGTTCTCAGACTCATGACGCACAGACACAGTGAGATAATAACTGTGTGTTGTTTTAACTCGCTAAGTTTGTGATAATATTATTATGCAGCAATAGATAACTCATAGAGCAACAATAAAGAAGAATGAAAAGGAGTGGTCTAAGGTAGAAGGAAAATAAGTGTGTTATTCGGATGTCAAGAGAGGAGAGGATTTCAAGGATGGGAAAACTACTGCACAGTTTCAAAAATCACAGACTGAGTTCAAGCATCATAAGCCTATATACTATGAAGAAGGGATAAGAAGTACCAATAAGAAATATGAACATTAGCAAGAAAAAATATCATTAGTGTGCTTTGGGACCAAGACTCATGAGAGTATGCTGGAAGTCAAAAAGTATAAATAGGTATAAAGACCAAGTCAAATGATGATTTTTATAAAGCTTCTTTCAGCACTTGGACTTATTTACAGCTAAAATTGCTGGTGATTAATTTCAGTCTGATTGCATTCAAATAATGTAGTTCCAGCTAATTTTAGGTCATTATTCAAAACCATTTCAAAAGTTATATTTTTATTACATCCAAATATTATACAGTTTTAAAGGATTATTCATGTGAAATAAATGAGGTAATAGTGATAATTACAGCAAAATATTATCAAATTGATAATGTATCAAAATAAAATCTCTAGTTGTGTTTACATATATCTAAAGCAACTGGATAAAAGTGAACATATCAGCACAACTGATTATACAGCATCATGTAAGAAGAGAGATAAGTCATTTTATTGAATTAAACAAATGATATTGACCACATCAATTAGTTGAGAGTTGCATTATACAAAGAACGTTTCTGTGCTAGGAGCACACTGTGAATCACAATTCCAGATGCTTATCTAACTAGTTTGATTATTTCATAGCAATCAATGGTATGATTCACTTAAATAACTTTGGAGTCAGAAAAATGTAATTGTATAGGATATAATGAGATAAAATCACAAAATTTCCAATGTATATTGGTTCAGAATTGATAGAGTCTCAATGGGACTAAATGTAATGTAGTACGTTTATGAGGTAGTAACATGAACAACTGGTTGTGAGGGAAGTCTAAAAATTATTTGCCATTTGAAAGGTATTAATGATTTTGATTAAATGTATATCAGATATTTGGACATCTGTATTTCATAATAGCACACTTATGTTTTCAGTGAGGTATTGGTTGAAGGTATCTGGACTTATTATAAACATTAGTTGTTCTAGTTATATTATCAAAAGCAAGAAAAACAAGAAAGAAAAACCTTGGTATTTCAATGGTTCTTTCTGAATACATTTGACTTATTTCATCTAGAAAGCCATCCCTTTATACTAAAATTCATTGCAGACACAAGAAGATTTAAGATTAATGAATCCAGAGAGATGGAGAGAAGTAAGAATTTTCAAACAAGCATCTTCTAAAAAGTTGAATGACCTTTTGACATGGTATTTGCCAGCAATTTTTCCACTGTAATATGGGAAGCTGAGAAATAGCAGTAGCTTTTGAAAACTTTCATCCTGCTTTTTAAAGCCTGCTCTGATGTTCAAGCAAATTAAATTTCTCTTTGGTGGTTTCACTGCTGTCATTTTTCTTCATTGATAAAATATGTAAGAACTGTGCACTGGACATTAAACGGCATCCATTTATACAGTGATGTTCCCATTATTCTTTGAGATTTGGGGGCATGCATTAAGGGGAGGGGGCTTTTTATTTCTTGCACTAAAACTAGACTGTTACTTTTGTATACTTCCATCTGGTGTTATATAGTAACTTGTCTGATGCCGCTGACAGGTAGTATGTTAAGCTAGACCTGTATCTCAGCCAGTTATACCATCACAGAATATGGGATTTCAAGGAGAAATATGTATCATGTGATTGCTTTGAAGGTCAAACCACAATAAGAAGAAAAACAGATAAGGGTGGAAACAACTATATGGTATAAAGACAATTTCCTACAAATTGAGCTGGGGTAAACAAGACTCACCTATATAGTTTGCTCCACAGTGCCTGGTTAGGTGGGCCTGATTGAAAGGCACCAAGTATGATGGTCAGTCCCTTGAGGTCTCCAGGTTCGAGTCAAGACTGGCTTGGTGCAAGAATCTTGTTTGGATAGCCACAGACAAGGCCAGGATTAACTGGAGTTGTTTTGAAGTTGTTTATGCTTCAGAGTAATACATGTAAGTGGAGCTAGTGGCTTCCTCACATGGTATCCAAATTGATAGTCCAAGGGAGGAGACTAATCAGAATTGGTAGAATTTATCCAGGTTTATACATGTCTATGAACTTCAAGGGCTGTAGGTAACAGGCCTATTTACTTCTCAGTTTCTGAAGCATGTAGTTAAGATGAAAGACCAAGTAGCATGCAGGTGAGCGTCACTTGCTAAATTCCAGATACCATCTGAAGGCCCTGGGCCTCATGAATCATAAAGCTTAAGATCCACCACCATTAACATTTTTTTAATATTAGGGTTGGTTTCTTCTTAGATCATGCCATGTACTTCATTAAAATACCAACCAGGAATATGACCAACTTACCAAAGTCACTAAGGCCGGGGCTTTTAGGTTTTTGTTTGCATGGAGGTAAGGCACATTTGGGAGACATAGATACTTGTATGAGTTTTATAAGTAGTACCTTGATTCTGGGAGCCAGCCCAATAACTTATTTAAAATCGTGAATTTGAAATTAGAAGCTTTTCAAGCCTTTCATCTTTGCCCCTTTTATGGAAACAGCAGAGATTAATAGTTAAGAAAAGTAAGGATGGTGTTCCCCATTTGGTCAAAATCAATGATATAACAGAGTTTACCTAGGATTGGCTTGAATAATTGGAAGAAGTACAACTTCTTAATATATACTAATTTAATCCAAACAGTAGGAAAGTTTGGCTGTAATGTTCTTCCTCACTTCGTGTTCTCTTTCCATCACACATGCCTGGAATCATTCATGCAAACATGCTCTCTCTCTCTCTCTCTCTCTCTCTCTCTCTCTCTCTCTCTCTCTCTCTCTCACACACACACACACACACACACACATCCTAGAATTATTCTCAACTTAGTATATAACCTACTCTGTGTAAAGTCCACTCAACTTTACAAATACTTTAAGGTTTGTATGGTGTTCCGTTTGCTTAAAGAACTGGAAGGAATATCAGTGTTTCAGATTGAAAAAAGCTGAATTTAGTGAATATTTTCAGTGAGTTATGTCATCTCCATCCTACTATGAAAAAAGAGAAGAAGAATGAAATATAGAAGATCAAAAGTGGTTGGCATACTTTAAAAACTTCATGGACCATACAATAAAGGGAAGGAAAATATGTGTACTTATATGACCAGGATCTTAAAACTGCACAAAAAACCTGCAAAGAATCTTAAGCAGCTATATAAATAGCTTTGATTTCTATCTTCTGATTAAAAACAAAACAAAACAAAACCCAAAAATACTTTTATCCCCACAGGAAAGTTGATTTCAAAAGTTTTTTTCTGGCATTTGGCTGCTATTTTGATATTTAGTGCAGATACATATATAAATGATGGAAATGATAGTCATGTAATCATCATTACATATTACACACTGTGCTCCCTGTGATTGGCAGGCTTCTCTGTGGTCCCTACTCTATGCTACATAACTTGGGCAGAGTTGTATAATCAGAATAATTAGTCATAGGTAATTGAACAGGCCTAATGAGTACTGTGGATATTTATATAAGGCCGAGGATATTGGATGAAAATGAAAAAAAAAAGATGAAAAAATAAAACAATGAAATAAAAGAATGAATGAAGGAAAGAAAAAAGGCAGAAAGAAAGAAAGGAAGGAAGGAAGGAAGAAAGAAAAGAAAGGAAGGAGGGAGGAAAAGAGGAAGGAAGAAAGAAGGGCAGTAGAAGAAGAAGCCAAATCGAATATAAATTCAATCCAACAAAAAGGAATGTGAAGACCAGAGAAAATAAGGAGGAGAAGAAAAAATAGATTCAGAACCATATTTTTGAAGCCCAGGATATTAGGAGCTTTATTGGCTGTTTACGAGTAGGAAAAGCTCAATGGAATAAGATAAATTCACTTCATAAAAAGAAACTCAAAGTCATTTGGAAGGCAGAAGATGCTTTAAGAAAGAATTCAGACAAACGTGTGCAAAGGATATAGCACACCATTGCTTAGAATAAGAGAAGATGTGTCTAAACAACACAGTAGTCCTCTGTAGTCATCGTTGATATTTGGTGCCAGAAAGATAAGGTGTCATGATTGTTGTCTTGGTTTTATGCTAGTATTTTGGTATTCAGTGGAGACAGCTAATGCCCAAACTTCAAGAAGTACCATGGAGGGGCTTCCCTGGTGGCGCAGTGGTTAAGAATCCGCCTGCCAATGCAGGGGACATGGGTTCGAGCCCTGGTCTGGGAAGATCCCACATGCCGTGGAGCAACTAAGCCCGTGTGCCACAACTACTGAGCCTGCACTCTAGAGCCTGCAAGCCACAACTCCTGAGCCCATGTGCCACAATTACTGAAGCCTGTGCACCTAGAGCCCATGCTCTGCAATAAGAGAAGCCACCACAATGAGATGCCCGTGCACAGAAAACCTATGCACAGCAACGAAGACCCAACGCAGCCAAAAATAAATAAATAAATAAATAAATAAATGAAAGAAAAACAACAACAAAAGTCCAAGCCAGTCTATTTTAAACATAATTAAATGTGTCACCTCATAACACATTAGCAGTTTTTAGAGTTATCTATCAGTTGTAATACCTTTCTCAGAGATTCTCCTGGCTCTGTTTTCTACCAATGAATGGTTGGTACATTTACATATTAGGAGCAAGATGGCTTACTCAAACCCAGGCCTCATATCTCAAAACAACCAGAGAAAAAGACAAGGGAGAGCTGCTTCTGAAAAAAATTCAAAAGATTATAGAAGAGCTTTCCCAGAACTCCACAGCAAAACTCTCCTTTGTATCTCAATGTTCTAAATCACATTAAATGCCCATTTCTGAAACTAACACTGGCCAAGAAGATGGGGTAACTCTTTAACTAATCATCCTGGGAGTGTGGCCAGCTTTTCCTGTGGCATGTAAGATACATGCTACCCACTTGATGCCTAAACAGAATTGGAGCTTTCTTAGGAATTGGGAGGGAAATGGCTCATACACTGCATAGGCATCTATTTATTGGTTAATAGCAATAACATTTACTTCTACGTATTCTTTTTTTTTAACATCTTTATTGGAGTATAATTGCTTTACAATGGTGTGTTAGTTTCTGCTGTATAACAAAGTGAATCGGCTATATGTATACATATATCCCCATATCCCCTCCCTCTTGTGTCTCCCTCCCACACTCTAGGTGGTCACAAAGCACAGAGCTGATCTCCCTGTGCGATGCAGCTGCTTCCCACTAGCTATCTATTTTACATTTGGTAGTGTATATATGTTAATGCTACTTTCTCACTTCGTCCCAGCTTACCCTGCTCCCTCCCCGTGTCCTCAAGTCCATTCTCTATGTCTGCATCTTTATTCCTGTCCTGCCCCTAGGTTCATCAGAACCATTTATTTTTTTTAGATTCCATATATATGTGTTAGCATTACAGTATTTGTTTTTTTCTTTCTGACTTACTTCGCTCTGTGTGACAGACTCTAGGTCCACCCATCTCACTACAAATAACTCAATTTCGTTTCTTTTTATGGCTGAGTAATATTCCATTGTATATATGTGCTACATCTTCTTTATCCATTCATCTGTCAATGGACACTTAGGTTGCTTCCATGTCCTGGCTATTTTAAATAGTTCTGCAATGAACATTGTGGTCCATGTCTCTTTTTGAATTATGGTTTTCTCGGGGTGTATGCCCAGTAGTGGGATTGCTGGGTCATATGGTAGTTCTATGTTTAGTTTTTTAAGGAACCTCCATACTGTTCTCCGTAGTAGCTATATCAATTTACATTCCCACCAACAGTGCAAGAGGATTCCCTTTTCTCCACACCCTCTCCAGCATACTTCTACATATTCTTGTTACCAAATGCCAACATGATGAAAATCCATACAAAAGAAAAGAAAACTGTGATGCTTCTTATTTATTTATAGCCCTCATTCTAAGTTCCAGGGTGTAAGTTTGGGTAATTTACCATCATTTTGTGACATAGCACATGTATTTGTAAGTGTACGCTGGAGAAAGGCTTTTCCTTTTTGGCCATATGGAAAAGTGAAAATGGACTGAAAAATTACTACCTTTCCCTTGACAGGTTAATTAAGTCTCATAATCAGTCACAGTCATTTGAACAGCATGGTTGCTGGAATGAGAATTAGTAGTAGGATACCTCAATGGACAAATGGGACACATTTTGTAGAAAGAAATCCCTTTGATGAATACACAAATGTTGTGAAAATATAATGAAAGGAAAACCATGTTTTAAAAGAGAAAAGACAATTTAGTTATTAATCAGACAATGGGGCAGATGTTAAGGAAATTTATTCAAAAATCCAAGAATGGAATTGTGCTCCTTAAACATTAATCTTATTTCACTCAACATATTATGTTAAACTATTTTATACCTATTTTTCCCCACTTGATTATACATTTCTTGAGTATAAATAGGATGTTTTATCTTCCCCTCTTGTTCTGAGCACATTGTCTTTTATACAGATGTTTGTTGCATTAAATTAAATAATTTACTTTTATAAACCACACTAAATCACATTATAGATTCCACATTGTTTTCAATTTTTCCTCAAAAAGTTTAACTACTAGTAATGGCTAACAGTGATATTTTCCTAATAATTCTCGCTATTTACCTTTAAAAGATTGACACCCCGAAATGTTTTCTGGGTAGTGAAATTGTGGAAGATAGAAAATTTGGTATTTTCCCAACTAAGATCTTGTTATATATATATATATGAATATAACTTCACTTGTAATATATGTTTACTTCATATGTTAATATTATAATATTATTGGTAGCAATGATCAATTTTATAGCTATTTGCAGACATTCCAGAAACCAAAACTAAATAAACTGTTAGCAAAATATATGATTCCTTTTATTGTTATCTATACAAATATAAATTTTACTGGGTTGCAATATCTTTAATAAACAGCAGTTTTTTGTTTTATGAACTAAACGTTTTATTCCAGAAATGTCAATATTGTTACATAGCTTTATAACAGTCATTTTCAGTGCTTGCCTAAAGTGTAATGGGATTCCTGTACTATAATTTAAATAGCCATTCTGCTGTTGTACATTGAAGGTTCCCCCCCATTTTTTGTTACCATACCAACATTCCAATTAACATGTTTCACTTATAATTTTCTCCAGTATAAATTTCTTGATATGGATTCATTGTGTGGGAACACATTTTTTTTTTTTAGAATAACCTTATTTTTCCTGATTAGGGGTCTGAGGAGTGTCTAAACTTCTCAGACACATGATCTTGGGCAAAAAAATCACTCATAAGTACTCTTGGTCTTAGCTTCCTCATGTATTGGAAAGAGAGAATGATAGAATTTGAGCTTTCTTATGATAGAATTATTTGGTTAAAAAAAAAAAGAAAAGAAAATCACTTGTGTTAAAGTGAAGCAAAAATAAAAAAGGGAATTTAAAGAAAACCAAAGCAGGAAAAAAGCCTCATCTGCAACTCAAACAAGAATGTGAGAAGTCTTCTGTGACCAAGGTTCCTCCATCTCACCATTGCCTGTGTACTTTTCTTTATGGCTTTTCTTTTTTTTTTTCTTTTTGTGTTTGTTTTGTTCCTCTCTTTTTGAACCCTGTCCTCCTTTTCTTCTCTTGCCCACAGTCCATCATGGTGAAATGCAAATGAGGTCACATTCAGCCCCTGAGGTTGCATGACCTTCTATGCCTCATGCTCACACATAACTTATAAGCGATTCTTTCTGCAAATTACCAGAGAACAGAAACTATATGTGCCAGCTTGGATCAGATGTCTGTTTGGCCACAACCAGAGGAAAAGTTACATGATATTTAAGGATTTCAGTTTCCCATTCCTTTTAGTGTGCTAAAACTGGAAGTGATCTGAATAAGCTACCCAGGTTTGCAGCATCCCAAAATGTATTTATTCATATCTTTAGAAACAGTTCATATCTGGTAAAGTGATAAGTAAACTTTTTATTCATCAGCATTATTCATCGATAATATTATCAATTTTATGCATCAGTAATCTTTGACTAGCTCTCATTTGCTGGGCATAGTGCTATATATTATGAAAACAAAGAATGCTAAGACACAGCCGCCTACATCTTCATCTGTTTAAATTGACACCCTGTTAGGAATGTAGTATCTACTGAAAAAGACTCTACATTTTGTCAGGTTCCCCAGTAAGTGCTGTAAGTACTATGCCTACATTATGCATCATTGGACTGAAAGGCAGGACACATGAAGTATTTAATTTCTGAATCTGTTTCTAACACAATTCATTCGGTTCTGTTTCTTTGTCAATACCAAACTGGTTGCTCTAAGTATTGCTAGACCATGGAACAATTTTCTCCTGTGTAATTGCTCAGTGCTTAAAGTATAGGCTTCTGTCTTGATTACATAAAATTCTTCAATTGTATTTTGCAATTCTTCAATTGTCTTCCTATTGAAATTTCTCATTCTTAATTGCTCTGGTAAAATTCTATGCAGTACAACAATGTCTAGAAATCTGGTTCATCTGTGCAACTCCTTTTAGTAACTCTCTTCTATAAGAAGTGTTATAAAAATTCCATGTTTTTAGGTGGAGGGAAAGTATATTTCAAACTGTTTCCTAGAAATCTTTTTCCCATAATTCAACTATTGTTTTCTTCATGGCATTTTCATGATTTTCACTGTAAGTGAAACATATATATCTGTGTTTCCCTATCTGCTTGCTACACTTAGAAATTTGTTTAACTCTTCCCTAGCTACTACATGTACATTGCACATATATAACTTAATGTGGATTTTAAAGAAAAAATGGGACATTTCTAGAACTTGATATTCATTATGTTTAAATTTTTTTATTCTTGAATTTGTTTGTTTCACTCATGGTTACTTGATGTAACCAAATATCTTTCTTCAGATTTTCTGTGTAATAAAGGAGTTGGACTAAATAATATATTGAGTTACTTTCAACTCTGACATTTATTTATTTATTTATTCCTTTTTTCAACAAAATTTATTGCACACCACTGGTAGGATATAATGCTGTTGGTTCTGGGAATGCAGAAGGTATGCGTAGCCTGGAAGCAACTGCAGCTGACAAGGCAAAATGGTTATGCTGGGATGACATTGACAGGAATAGCAAGCGAACAGTGAGAAGAACATCCCTTCTTCCCTCCTCCCATCTTCCATCCTTCTCTGGTACCCTTGCTGGCAAAAGGTAAATGCCTTTTGCACAGTCCTATCTGCAGCATTATGTCGAACATTATTAAAGGGTTGATTTGGATTGGGATATGCTATATATGACTGGCACAGTCTTCCCCTTTTGCTATGCCGCATTTATTTACAAGCCACACTACATATTTGAATTTCCGCACAACAACAATATTAACTTCTTCAAGGATTGGCTAACAAGATGCCAGTCCTTTATACAGTGACATTCACATCCTCTTTCCTAAAGGAGGGGTTACTAAGTCCCAACAGATAATGTACTAGGCAATGTTAAATCCTTTGCCAGTTCAGTCACAATCTCATTTCAATGCTTTGTAACTTAAAAGACTAAATTTTAAGGTTAACTACCACCATATCCTCTATAAAGTAGTAATTTAAAAGGAGAAGGAATTAAAAATAAATATTACTTATCTACATACATCTAACAATCAAGAAAGAAAATATGCATATCTGAGATAGTTGTCGTTTTTGTAAGTGATCATAACACCAGAGTTGATAATTATAATTTCCTTCTTTTACACCACTAAATATTATCTTTGTCCTCAACAAGCATTTTAATTAATCTGGATTCTTTACCTGGCAGGATGACCCCACATTTCATAACCAAAAGATCTGGATCCTCATTTGTTCTGCAGCTTTTTTGGTTGTTGTTGTTTCTATGATCTTCTCTTAGCATTTACTATTGTGCAATAAAGTAATAGAGAACCCTAAAGAATCCTCTGGGTTTCAGACATAGCCTATCCTTCCGCATCATGTAGTAGCAACCCCACTTTTTCTGGGAACAACCGTCTCAGCCAATGGAGTAACCCCCTTATTTGTTCATTGGCTCAGAGGCATGTCACAAATGTCCAGGTACTGTACCATAAAGTATCTTGCTAATTTCTGTTCATCAGGTTCAGTCTGCCTGATGTTATCAATTTCTGAGGCATAGCGTTATGAACAGCTCTGTCAGCCTCCCTATGGCAGAGACTAGGCATATTGACATAGCCTTGAGACAATGCAGTGAAAATAAACTTCTGCTGCTGCTCCTTGCAAATTGGTGTAGAGATAAAAGCATTTGCCAGATCAATAGTTATGTACCCTTGCCAGGGCTGTGCTGATTTGTTCCAGTAAAGATACCACAGCTGTAATAGCAGCTGTAATTAAATAACTATCTGATTAAGTTTACAGTAATTCACAGTCAATCTCCAAGATATGCACAGGCCAAACAATAAAGTTGAATGTGCATTTTTCAAGTCTTTTATGGTAAGACTCCTCTCAGTAGTTTCCGCTAGGAATCAGTATTACTTTTGGTTTATTTTCCCAGTAGGGAAAGGAAGACAGGAGGCCTACATTTAGCCCTTCCTGGTCTGTCACCCATGATTCAAGAAGACAATTACACATTCAAGAACAGGAAAAAAATAACTACAGGGTGAGCTTTTGCTCCACTGATCCTATGGGAGACCGATTTGGGCCTTTTCTACTTTAATCACTTGACTGCCGTGTTGCCTTTTGACTGATAGACCAGAGTGACACTTTTTTGTCTCCAGAAATTATTGTCAGTTCAGATCATTATCTAGTAATTCATGAAACATATGGATATTTCCCTTTTTCCAGTATAAAATAACCTTTGTAAATGGCTATAGATCACTTTGGGGAAGGTTTGAAGAAAAATTCACAAACTTGCAGGACTCTTCCTCAAGGAAGCCTGGCTCTCCATCAGTCAAAGGGCCTTAGGGCTGTGAACTGGCTTAAGTCTAGAAACTGAGTGACTTTCCATTTTGGCAGTTTGAGTCAGGCTTCTAGCTACATGACCTAGATATTTTTCTGCTATAGAGATATTTTCATAGATTAACCATCTATAAAATTTCTTTGATTAATTAGCTATTGCTCCAAATCCCATAGGTCAAAATATTGTGATTATGATTTTGTTCCTGCTGCCTGTTTGTCAAATGCACACACCTTGTCTCTGATGGTTAAACACTCCGTCTTTGTCACTCTGGAATACATTCACCCCCACTGAAATAGGGAAACTCATTCACTGGTGGCATCTTTTACTCTCTGCACTGTTACACAGAAGAAAGCTACTATAGAGCATTTCCAGGAAGTCAGTGTTCCATTCTGAAGGTATTTCACAATGTCTTAGGGAAGGGCATGTCTTCTCCGCCTTCTCGAAGGTTATAGTGTTTGGGGTGGATATGCAGGATGCATGTAAGTACACTACAACATCCCTGTCTCCCTAAACTTTTGTTATTTCTTCTTCTACAGGGTGCCATGGAAGTTCTAGTATCTCAGCTTCTTTGAATGTAAGCCATTGCAAGTTCAAGTTTCAATTAACCAATCAAATAATGTCTTAAAGCCACTTACAGTTCATCTTGCCATATTTAACCCCAAAACTTTTGTAGATGTATCCGTATCAATAAATTCAGTCTGGTTCAATAATTTATAATATCCTACTTGGCTTAGACCAAAGATTCTCTTAGAATCTATTCTTGCATATATTTTTCCCACATTTCTGAAATACTTTTGGAGTGCAAATTATTTCTTCCTGGATCTGATTTAGCACTTGTCCCTCAGAATAGGCCAGTGTTCTAACTCTGTTTATAGTTCTAGAATTAATAAGGGGTGGTTGTGATGGAGCTTGAGCAGAATATGCATCTGCTTGTGAGACAATTGCCTCAGTTGATGATATTTTACTACCATAACATAAGTGAAGCCTAGTCTCTTCAGACACAGAAGTAGGGTCTGCTTCCTACAAAAAGGGAACATCAGAGAGTCTTGGAAGTTTGTTTCATATCTTTTTCCTTTTATTTCTCCAGAGATCGACATTCCAGTTCTTTAGAGTCCCACTCCTTTTCAACTGAAGCTATAAATTTCACATTAGACACTTGACAATCTGTGAATTAAACTCTCATTGTGATCCTACAAATAATGCAGTTAATTTTGGGTCTTATTTTCAGGGACATTTGATATTATAAGAAGTAAGAGATTGTTTACAAGGCTGCCAAATAAGCTTTCTGTTCATCTGACTGTGACCTGAAGTGTGTTGAAAGCCCTGAATTTTCATTGTCGTTTTATAAGCTCTCTAGTGGAATCAGAAGTAGATATTCCACTCCTCAACCCTTGTGATCATTAATGCTAACATAATGGTCAAGTTCATCTGTGCTATTCAGTGGTAGCCACTACTGACATGTCTATTTAAATGTAATTTTAATTTTAATGGAATGAAATAAAACTAAAAATTAATCTCCCAGTTTCACTAGCCACATTTAAAATGCTCAGTAACCACAAGTGGCTACTGGCCACTCTATTGGACAGTACAGATAGAACAGTTCAATCAATGCAGAGAGTTATACTAGACAGTGATGCCCTAGAGACCTAAGTGGGTATCTATAATACATACACATACTCAGAATATTCATAATATTGAATTTAATAGCCAAAAACTGGAAACATCCTAAACACTCTTTGGCAGTAGAATGGACAAACACATTGGATAAACACAATGAAATTGTAGTATGTTAGTCAGTGAAAATGAATGAACTATAGATACACACCACTTGATGAATCTTAGCAACAAGTTATTGACAGAAGAAGACACAAAACACATACATTATATTTTATTACCATAGAAATAAAATATCATTTAGTGATGCACAATTGGTTACAAAATGGTAATGATAATAAGGAAATTATTACTAAAATATCAAGATAAGTTGAGGAAGTTGTTCACATCAGGAAGGGATAAATGGGGACTTTCTGGCTGGTTGGTGATATTATTTTGACTTGACAATGGGTGTTTGCTTAATAACCACTTGTTAACCTATCTGATGAAATATGTATGTTGTATTTTAAAATAATATGTGCTGAAATAAAACCAAAGAAAGAAAACCAATTCAAGTACAGTTAAGGAATTAAAGACCCCATTACATTCCTGAAAGAAAAATGCTTTTCTCTTCAACTGCTCTGCACTTAGAATCTCAGTACTTGAAGACCTACGTGTTTCTCATTATGGAGGAACAGAAGAGGATAAAAGTACACAGAATCTTAACTGATATTCTTACTATCTGACTTGCTTTAATGTTAAAGGGTGGAGGAGACTTGTACCATATTACTGACAATATGTGTATCTCATACTAAAATAACTTTAAGAACTCTATTAACTTAAAACACCCAGGAAAACCAATTAGGACCAGAACTACTCAATGCCTGCTAATGTTGGAATTTCTGTATGGTTCTGTCAAATATTCATTACAGATAAAATGATGAGAGAACATAGAATGTATTTGTGCACATTTTTATTCTTAATAAGGAATTTGACACTCATGATCATATTTAAAATCATCATTGGATCTTGCAACTCAACACACAGTGTATTGCAGGTGTGGATTTCATATAATCATTATTAGAAATGTTTAATTCTTTAAATGTGCATGTGTTTATATATATGCTTTGAAGATATTTTAAATTTTAAGTTTACAATTTGAGTATTTCATAAAACCTTTAATAAACTAAGTAAGACTAAAATTTCAGTCCACACATTTGTGGATTTATGAAACAAATATTTATTATTAAATAACAAACTTAAATTTTAATCTATATTGGATCTGTCCTGAGAACTACATCTAGATTGCATATTTTTATTTA
The DNA here is from genome assembly GCF_039906515.1 of Pseudorca crassidens. Classification (NCBI taxonomy): domain Eukaryota; kingdom Metazoa; phylum Chordata; class Mammalia; order Artiodactyla; family Delphinidae; genus Pseudorca; species Pseudorca crassidens. The sequence goes on from NC_090317.1 coordinate 103,214,552, forward strand.
TATTTTATTTATATTTTCATATATTTTCATATACTTCAAATACATATATTTTCATTTTTATTATATATTTCATATTTTCATATTTTATTTATATTTTCATATATTATATATATTTCAGTTGGAATACGATACATAGAAAACATACCAGATTAAAAAGAAACATTCACATTGCTCAATGTCTAGCTCGGTACTCAAGAGCATACTCACAGAGATCTTTCCTGTGGAAAAAATTGAAATATGGCTTCTATTTCTTTCTGTGCTGTGCATTCTTCCCTAGGTTATGTTATGTCAGTTCAGATATAATGAAGAGCCAAAAATGAACAATGATTCTAAGAGATCAAGATCACTGGGGAAGGAATTTAGATTTGGATAGAGGTTGACCTAAAAAAAATTCAGAAGGGAGAAAGTTCGTTGGAATCATTCTTGTCAGAAGATTGATACAGGAAGGGGTTTTTATGGCTTAAAGAAACCAGAAATAGAGCTGGAAACTTCACTTCCTCAAACTCTTTCAGTCTAGTCAGAGTGGCACAGGTAGTTCACCCACTGAACACCTTGACCAGACTGTTAATCTATACTTTCTCCATTGTTCCACATGTTGAACTGGTTGTGAATTCAGAGATATCACTTCCTATTTATATGTGATGGCTTCTTGTCCTTTATCATTTATCGTGTTGGGTTGTTGGTGCTGAACGCTGAGGTATAAGATGGAAGGTAGGTGGAGTTCTATGGATAGGAGTAGTTGGAAGAAATTAAAGAAACTATGTGGTATACCTGATTACTTTTATGAACTTGAATGATCCAATAAATTATTGTTCAGCCCTTGGAAGGGATGGATGGTGTAAATATCTAATGGGCCAGGGATTTCTCCTTGTGACTGGGCTATATTAGAACAGTATTTGTATTGGTCCTTTGTATATTAAAAGATATCTTACAGAAATTAATAGATGTCCTGCAGCTCCTCCAGTTTCTGATTGGTTTAGAGAGAGAGTCCAGATTTTGATGTACAAAATAGCAAGAATAAAAGCTATAAATCATAAGAAATTGTGGATTTTGGGTGGAGACAAGTAGCAATTTTTTAATAAATTAATTCCACAGGGATAATATGATATGGATGAGTCATATTGTCTTCAACAGAGATCTTTATGTAGTATGGCCACTGGTATGACATAATGTAAGGAGGTGTCTTGATGGATCTAGATACCATGAGATTGGTAAATGTATTTTCTAAAATCAGGATATGAAGTTCCTGTGGACTACAGCATGTAAGGGGAGAATTACTTGAGAAATGTTTCAGCTCTAAATCTTAAAGATTACCCTTAGTGTGACTCTGTTTTTCTACTTAGACACTGTTATGTAAAAGCAACTGCTTGATGTAAATGCTTAATTAACATGGTGAGTTCTAATTGCTGGTTAATGGTTGTAAAGTTTTGTCTCTAGGGGAAATCCTCATAATGACGTATTCTACTTTCCTTTGGTGTTTTGACAAACATGATATGCCAGGTAGTCAGCAGTTTTTGTTGCATGGAACACACTGCATGTGAAAATTATTTATTTCCCAAAATTCATAACTTCAGTCTGTCATAGCTGGGTTTTATTACAACAATACCTGGAGCACATTAAAATTAGAGTCTTCACATCTCAAAGTTAGCTTTGTTTACCAGTAGTCCCTTTTCAAAAAAAGGATCAGAAGCAGCTTCCTTGTAAAGTAAGCACAAAAAGGAAATCAATTGCATGGAACCTTTATGTCTTTAACTAGCACGCCCCCAAGAGTAGTATTTGAGACATCTATTTGAAATTGGGGAGATTTGTTTGGAGTTGAACCTATTTTTTAGTTCCTGGAATGCTGTTGCAGTTCTGGAATGCATACAAATGAAGACTTCCAATTCTAAAAGTGATTGTTTATTAGAGAATGAGGATGAAAAAGTTCAAGATTGAGAACCTTGGACGTCCATAGGAGATTAGAGCACAGGATGACAGAAATTTTGGGCTTTGTCATGAGGATGTTCTGACAAAACTGAATCTGATCCAATAATTGTTCCAAAGGTCTTTTTCTCCTCTCTTTGTAATTATAAATCCAATTAAAAGTTTTATTTAGTATACTTTGAATATATAATGCATTTTATATGATACATAAAGTATAGAAGAAAGACTCATTTTCACAACTGGCCCCCTTTCCCCATTCTCCATCCCCTCTACCACACTATAGGTGATTATATTTATTGGCCTATGAGCTTATTTATTCATCTGGTATTTCTTTTGTTAAGTACGTGCAAAACACACAAACACACAGGTAGGGATTTTTACACTCGCTCTTACTCACATAAATATAGCATACTGTATGTACTCTCTACACCTTCCTTTGTTAACTTGAAAATATATCCTGGAGATTCTCAGTGACAATATGAAGATAATTTCCATCATTCTTTTTTTTATGGCTGTGCAGTACTGAATTGCATATGCAGTAGTTAATTTAACAAGTTCCTACTGGTGAACAGTTGGGCTGTTCCAATACTTTGTTATTGCAAATGATCCTGAAATAGATATGCTTACAGATTTTTAATTTTAAAAGTGTGCATGTATATCTGTTGGACAGGTGCCTGGAAATAGGACTGCTGGGTCAAAAGGTAAATACTCTATTGTGTCACATACTGATTTGCCCCCTCCACAGAGCTAGTACCATGATACATTTCCACCAGAAGAACCGTGAGAATGTTTCCCCACAGCCTCACCAATAGATAGTGTTGCCAACATTTTGGATTTTTGCCTATTTGACTTATAAGAAATTATACCTCTGAGTAGTTTTAATTTAAATTTATATTACTATAAGGAATGTTATACATCTTTTCATTTGGTTAAGGAGCATTTGGATTTCTATTTATGTAAAATTTCAGTTTATATTTTCTACATTTTTAATGAAGTTTGGGTCTTTTTTGTCTCAATTTCTAGGACCTACTTATCTTCTGTATATATATTTTTCTGTGCTTTCAAAAAAATTAAAACTTGCCTAAAAATGTTTTATGCCAAGTAGAAATTCTGGCATTTTTGTAGTAAGTCTTTCACTTTTTCTTCTTTTCGGTTTGTAGATAGTGGGTCATAGTTAAAAACATTTTCCCCATTCTAATTTAATAAATCAGTTATGTTTCTTCTAATATTTATATGATTTTATTTTTTACATTTAGATCTTTCATACATTTGAAATTTATCCTGTTTATTGTATGAAATACTGGTCCAACTTTATCTCTTTGTTTCCAAATGGCTACTTAGTTTCCTAATTTCATTTATGAAAATACTATATCTATCTATCTATCTATCTATCCCCCTTATTGAACCCTTTTTATGCACCTTAATTATTATATGAATTGCAAGTGTATATATGTCAGTTTTGGCACTCTCTATAAAACCTAACTTGCCTGTCTAAAGCTAGTATACTCAGTAGTTGTGGTAGGCAGAATAATAGCCTCCCAAAGTTGTCCATAGCTTAATCACTGGAAACTGTGAGTGTGTTACATGGAAAATGGAAATTAATTTTGCATATGGAATTAAAGATGCTAATCAGCAGACCTTAAATTAGGTATATTGTCTTGGATTTATCTGGGAGGGCCCATTGTAATCATAAGTGTTCTTAAATATGGAAGAGGGAGGCAGAAGAGTGTGTTTGTGTCAGAGTGATACAGTGTTAAAATGCTTGACTGATCATTTCTGACTTAGAAGATGGAAGGAATGTGGTGGCCTCTAAAACCTGTGAAAGATAAGGAAACAAATGCTCCCCTAGAGCCTCCATAAAGAAATGCAGCCCTGCTAAAACCTTAAGTTTAACCCAATGATAGCCTTATTGGACTTCTGATCTCCAGAAATATAAGGCAATAAACTTGTGTTATTTTAAGTCACTAAGTTTGGGTACATTGTTATAGCAACAATAGGAAACCAATACAGATTTTGATATCTGGAAGTAGGGTGTTGATGTAAAAATTACCTAAAGATGTTGATGTGGCTTTGCAATTGGGCAGTGGACAGAGGATGGAAAATTTTGAGAAGTATGGTAGAAAATGCCTATATTGTCTTGAACAGATTGTTAGTAGAAATACAGATGTTAACACCTTTGCTAGTGAGGACTTAGAAGGAATTGAGGAATTTGGTAGAGAAAATATTAGAGAATATTTAAGTAATCACAAACAGATTGTTGATAGAAATATGGGCATTAAAGTTCTGCTGTTGAAGGCATTGAAAGGAATGAGAAACATGTTATTGAAAATGGAGGAAAGGGTATCTTTATTAAATAGTGGAGAAAATTAAGCAGAATTGTGCCCTTCAGTTTTGTGGAAAGCAGATTTTTACGTGCTGAACTTGGCTGCTTAGCTGAGATTTCCTAGCAAAATTTTGAAGGCACAGTTTAGTATCTTCCTGTTGCATACAGTAAAATGTGAGAAGAAAGATATAAATTGTTGTGTCAAAAGGAACCAGGACTTTATGATTTGGGAAATTCTCAGCTTATCCAGATTGTAAAAGATGTTAAAATTAAGATTCATTCTCATAAAAGAGTGCTCTAGTGAAAAAACAGGGTGTGGCTGGATAGCTTATGCTAATCAAAATGTCAGAGTATTCAGTTCTCTTTTAAGAGATTAAGTTTGTGACTCATACAGTCCTTTGACCATCTTAGTCAAAAATAGAGATGGAAATATTTAGGAAAACTCTATGGAGGAGTCTTTTGTCAAATAGAATGAATTCCTGTAACATATATGGGAAACCCATAAGGTTATTGACAATTTTATATTAGCAGAAGCACTACTAGCTAGTATTAAAACTGTGAGAGAGAGCCAGAAGAAAAGATGGTTGTTGTACTCACAAAATTCTACAGGTGATAAACAGGCTGATAAAACTACTCACCTGCAAACACAGCTACCTTTTATGAAAAAAGAAGAATGACTTAGAGTGAGGAGACTTGAGGCCAGATTGCAGAACCAAAAATCACACAGGATTATTCCCAGGTCGTGAAATCAAATGGACTTTGCCCTCTTGGATCTTCAATTTGTTGAGACTGTTGACTTCCTTATGCCTTCCATTTTCTCCCTTTTTGAATGGGAATATCTATAACTACTATTCTATGCCTGTCCCAACAGGGTATTTTGTAAGCAGGTAACTTGTTTTTGAGTTTCACAGGTTCATATATGGAGAAGAATTGTACCTCAAGATGGATTATACTCATAGTCTTATCCATACCTGATTTAGATGGTTTATATTATTAGATTTGGGACTTTTAAGCTGAGAAGATGTAGATGAGATTTTGGACTTTGCATTGATGCTGCAATGTATTGATATTTAGGGGGATGATCAGATAAGGTGAACATATTTTGCATGTGGGACAGGCATGAATCTTTGAGGGCCAGAGCACAGACTATGGTAGGCAGAATAATGGCCTCCCAAAGATGCCTACATCCTAATTGCCAGAACCTGTTATATTACATGACAAAGAAGAATTAAGTTTCCAGATGGAATTAAGGTTGCTAATCAGCTGACCTTCAAATAGGAAGATATCCTAGAACATCTCCATGGGCCCCATGTAATCATAGGGTCTTTATATGTGGAGGAGGAAGGCAGAAAAGTCTGTGCCAGAGATATGTGATGTGAGAAACACTTGACTTGCCATTGCTGGCTTTGAAGATGGAGGAGGGCATAAACCAAGGGATGACAGGAAACTCTAGAATCTAGAAAAGAAAAAAAATTGATTTTCACCTAGAGCTTCCTGAAAGGAATGCAGCTCTGCAGCATCTTTATTTAAGCCTAATGAGAACCATTTGAGACTTCTGACCTCCAGGATGTTAAGGTAATAAATTTCTGTTGTTTTAAGCCACTAAATTTGTAGTGTTTTGTTAGAACATACAGTGGGGAAATACTGAATGTTTTCCTCCTAAAGTTAGCAACAAATCAAGGATATGCTCCACTCTCACCACTTGTATTAACATTGCAGGGGATTTAGGTAAGAAAAAAAAGGCACCTAGATTAGAAAGAATTGAAACTATTTCTAATTGCAGATGACTTGATCTTGTGTATAGAAAATCCTAAGGAATCCCCTTAAAAACTACTGGAACTAATACACTAAATTGCTAAGATTGCAGGATACAGGATGAATATATAAAAGCCAATTGTATTTTTAAACACTAACAATGAACAATTAAAAACAAAATTAAGAAAACAATTCCATTTAAAATAGCATTAAAAATAAAATACTTAGTAAAAAGCTTAACAAAGAAAGTGCAAAATTTACCCTCTAAAAACTACAAATAATTTTGAAAGATATAAAAAAGACTCCAATATATAGAGAGATATTCCATGTTAATTAATCAGAAGACTTAAGATTGTTAAAATGACAGTACTCCCTCAAATTGATCTGTAGATTCAACACAATCCCAGTTGAGATCCCAGAGGCTTCTTGGCAGAAATGGACAATCTTATCATAAAACTCATACGAAAATTCTAGGGACTAGAGTATCCAAAGAAGATCAAAGTTGGAAGACTCACACTTTTGTATCTCAAATTTAAGTACAAAGCTACTGTTATCAAGACAGTGTGGTACTGTCATAAAGATGGACATATAGATCCAGGGAATTGCATTGAGATTGCAGAATAAACCTTCATATTTATAGTCAGTTGGTTTTTTTAAAAATTAATTAATTAATTAATTTATTTTTGGCTGTGTTGGGTCTTCGTTTCTATGCGAGGGCTTTCTCTAGTTGTGGCAAGCGGGGGCCACTCTTCCTCGCATTGTGCAGGCCTCTCAGTATCGCGGCCTCTCTTGTTGTGGAGCACAGGCTCCAGACGCGCAGGCTCAGTAGTTGTGGCTCACGGGCCTAGTTGCTCCGCGGCATGTGGGATCTTCCCAGACCAGGGCTCGAACCCATGTCCCCTGCATTAGCAGGCAGATTCTCAACTACTGCGCCACCAGGGAAGCCCAGTCAGTTGGTTTTTAACAAGAGTGCCAAGACAATTCAATGGAACAAAGAATAGTCTTTTGAACAAATTGTGCTAGGACAATTGGATATACACATGTCAAAGAATGAATTTGGATTGCTCCCTCACACTATACACAAAAATTAACTCAAAATGGATTATAGATCTATATGCAAGAGTTAAAGCTGTATAGTTCTTAGAAGAAATTAGAGAAGTAAATATTTTTGGCCTTGGCTTGGGTTAGGCAAAACCTTCTTAGATATGACACCAAAAACACAAGTGATGAAAGAAAATGGAGAAATTTGACTTTATGAAAGTTAAAGACTTTTCTGGTTCAAAAGATACCATCAGCAAAGTGAAAAGGCAGCCCCACAAAATGGGAAAAATATTTACAAATCATATGTCTGATAATGGGCTTGTATCTAGAATATATACAGAATTCCTATGACTCAATAATAAAAAAGACAGCCCACTTTTGAAAAAGTAGTTAAGGACTTGAATAGACATTTCTACAGAGAAGATACACAAATGTCCAATAAGGACATAAAAAGATGATGAATATCATTAGCCATCAGGGAAATACAACTCAGAATACACAAGGAGATACCACCTAATATCCACCAGGACAGATGTAATCTAAAAGACAAGTAAGTGTTGGCAAGGATGTGGAGAAATTGGAACTCTTATACACTGCGGATAGGAAAGTAAAATGGTGCAGCCACTTTGGAAAACAGATGGGCAATACCTTAAAAGGTTAAACATAAAGTTACTGTATGACCCAGCAGTTCCATTCTTAGGTATATACTCAAGAGAATTAAAAACATAGGTCCACACAAAAACTTGTACACGAATGTTCATAGCAGCAGTACTTTCAGTATCCAAAAAGTGCAAACAACCCAAATGCATATCAACTGATGAATGGATAAATAAATGATATTATATCCATACAATGGAATCTTATTTGGCAATACAATTAGTGAAGTACGGACACATGCTGCAACATGGATGAACCTCAAAAACATTTTGCTAAGTCAAACAAGGCAGTCACAGAAGACTATATATTGTATAATAACATTTACAGTCATCCCTCAATATCCATGGGATTTGGTTCCAGGACACCCCGTGGATACCAAAGTCTGTGGATGCTCAAGTCTCTTATGCACAATGGTGTAGCCCTCTGAGTCTTCTGGTTCCATATTCATAGATATGGAAGACCAACTGAATATGAAATGTCCAGAATAGATAAACCTATAGAGACATAAAGTGGATTACAGGTTTCCTAGGACTGTGGATGTTAGAAGAAAATGGGGAGTCACTGCTGATGGGTGTGGGATTTCGTTTTGAGGTGATGAGAAATGTTCTAAAATTGATTGTGGTGATGGTCACACAGCTCTGTGAATATACTTAAAATCGTAGAATTGTACACTTTCAGTAGATGAAATGTATGTGAATTGTATCTCAATGACTTTTATATTAAAAAATACATAGGCCTGTTTGTCTATATGTACCCTATACTGCTTGCTTGCTTTAAAGAGGCAAGATAGAACCCCTACCCATTCAAAGTTGGTGGATATGAAGACTGATGATACCACCTAGGCCCCAAAAGATATGAAAAAGTTTATTGCTTGCATATTGAAGCCTTCTGAAAGGTAGCAGTGAGTGGGCCAATGTTTTTTTTTTTTTAATGATTAGGGGGAAATGCCCGGGTGAGGATTTCTGAGGTGTACATGCTTTGAACTTGTTGCAGGATGGGAGCAGGTGGACTGTTTAAAAAATCAGCTCAAATGTGCAGCAAATGGTGAAAGCGGGGGGGTTGGGGCCTGAAAGCTATTATTACTCAAATATAAAACATGGAATTGATTCTGTAGTGCATACACCAAATTCTTATTGGTGTAATGATGAGGTGTTATGGTTTGTTTGGTGGTCTGGTAAGTTTAGTCCTCTCCCCCTCATTATAATATTCTTTCAGAATTTTTTTTTATTCTGAATTCTTCAGTTTTCTATACATATTTTCACAGAAACCTGTTTAGTTACATAAAAATGTTATTTTTGTTGGAATTGGGAATAATTTATAACTTAGGGCATTTTTGTGACTATATTATGCTAAATATTTCTATCCAAGAATGTTTCAGTTTGTTCCAATCTAAATTATTTGTCATTCAAGAGTGTTTTAAAAATTTCTTCATATAAGTTTAATATATTCCATGTTAATTCCAAAGAATTTTATTACTCATTTCATCTCTTGTTCTCAAATTATATTTATATTCCATTACCATTATAATTTATAACTGGCTGTTTGATTATATCGGTATTCCAAACTCTACTGATTTTTGTTGTTTGTAGTGGTTTTCATTCTACTGTTTTGTGTTTTCACGTATCTGATAATATGTGCAAATAAAGATCATTTCACCTGTTTCTTTCTAATTCTTATAATTTTAATTTGTTTTTCTTATTTAACTGCATTAGATAATGCCTCCATTTCTTCCAAATAGTAAGGTGATGGTGGAATTTTGTAAAATGCCTTTTAACAATCCTTTGGTAAGGGATTAATGTGTTTAATTAAGAAAATTAATTACTTAATCTTTGTCCATCCTTGCACACCTGAAATAAATGCATTTATTCCTGATACATTAGCATTTTTATTTCCTTTTTATTCTATTGGTTATTTTTACCTTGTTATGCAGAAACAGGTTGGCAAACACTTTTTGTATAATATTTATATTTTTATCAGCTTTATATTTACTTTATTAAAAGCAATGGAAAGTTTTCCTATTCAGTTCTCTTGAAGAGTTTTAATAACGTTGATACTTTGTTTCTTTAATGGTGTGGTAGAATTATTTTGTGCAATTCTCTGTACTTGTCATGTTTTTTTAGGTGGAGGGAGAGTGTAGGTCTTCAATAGCTTTTGCTTTTATTCTGTAGAAATTGGATTCTTTCTAGCTTTATATCTCTTCTGGTGTCTGCTTTGGCAAATTTCTTTTTATTTTTCAGAGTTATTTATTTCATCTATGTTCTTGGGTGGATTTGTTTAGAGTTATGCAAATTAGTCTGTACTGATCTTGATAATTCCTTCTGTTTTTATGTTTATTTCCTCCTGTCATTTTTTAATTTGTACATTAATGTTCCCCCAATTTTTCTGAGTAGCTTAGATAGTGATATCTATTTTGCCTTTTCAAATTACTAGATTTTAAAATTATTGCTAGCAGTCCCAGTAGCAACAAGTACACCTAACACCCAGATTTTGTTTTCTAATACCATTTTCCATTCTGAGGAACCAGGGCTCCATGGAGAAATGTCTGACTCTAGGAATTGGGGAAGGAAATATATAAGATGAGCCTGGAGCATTCTTTAGTATCAGAAAGTAAGGGCTTCGGTTGGAGCGCAGGGAGAAGACTGGGGTTGGTGGCGTGAACACAGCCTGCAGGGGGTTAGTGCACCATGGCTAGCCAGGAGGGAGTCTGGGAAAAAGTCTCGAACTGCCTAAGAGGCAAGAGACCATTGTTTCTGCATGCACGAAGAGAGGGGACTCAGAGCACCGCCTAAACAAGCTTCAGAGATGGGTGCGAGCCACGGCTATCAGCTTGGACCCCAGAGACAGGCATGAAATGCTAATGCTGCTGCTGCAGCCACCAAGAATCCTGTGTGCAAGCACAGGGCACTATCCACATCTCCCCTCCTGGGAGCCTGTGCAGCCTGCCACTGCCAGGGTCCCGTGATCCAGGGACAACTTCCCTGGGAGAAAACATGGCGTGCCCCAGGTTGTTGCAACATCATGCTGGCCTCTGCCCCTGCAGGTTCAACCCTCATTCAAATTATAACTACTGTACCCCTCCCTCCTCCCGATCTGAATGAGCAAGAGCCCCCTAATCAGCTGCAGCTTTAACCCTTTCCTGTCTGGGTGGGAAACAGATGCCTGAGGGCAACCTACATGCAGAGGTGGGGCCAAAACCAAAGCTGAACCCCAGGAGCTGTGCAAACAAAGAAGAGAAAGGGAAATCCCTCCCAGCAGCCTCAGGACCAGTGGATTAAATCCGCACAATCAACTTGATGTACCCTACATCTGTGGAATACCTGAATAGACAATGAATCGTCCCAAAATTGTGGTTGTGGACTTTTGGAGCAACTGTAGACTTGGAGTTTGCTGTCTGTGACTGATTTGTTTCTGATTTTTATGTTAATCTTAGTTTAGTGTTTAGCACTTGTTATCATTGGTTGATGTGTTTATTGGTTTGGTTGCTCTCTTATTATTATTTTTTTTTAATTTCTTTATTTCTCCTTTTCTTCTGAGCTGTGTGGCTGACAGGGTCTTGGTGCTCTGGCCTGGTGTCAGGACTGAGCCTGAAGTGGGAGAGCTGAGATCAGGACATTTTACCACCAGAGACCTCCCGACCCAACATAATATCAATCGGCGAGAGCTCTTCCAGAGATCTCCGTCTCAATGCTAAGACACAGCTCCACCCAACTCCAGTGCTGTATGCCCCATGAAAAAACTAGCAAGACAGGAACACAATCCCACCCATTAGCAGAGAGGCTACCTAAAATCATACTAAGTTCACAGACACCCCAAAACATACCACCAGACGGGCCCTGCCCACCAGAAAGACAAGATCCAGTGCCACACACGAGAACCCAGGCACCAGTGCCCTCCACCAAGAAACCTTCACAAGCCACTGAACCAACCTTAGCCACGTGGGACAGACACCAAAAACAACGGGAAATACAAACCTGCCGCCTGAGAGAAGGAGAACCCAAACACAATAAGTTAAACAAAATGAGAAGACAGAGAAATATGCAGCAGATGAAGGAGCAAGGAAAAAAACCCACCAGACCAAACAATGAAGAGGAAATCTGCAGTCTACCTGAAAAAGAATTCAGAGTAATGATAATAAAGATGATCCAAAATCTTGGAAAGAGAATGGAGAAAATACAAGAACTGTTTAACAAGGACCTAGAAGAACTAAAGAGCAAACAAACAATGATGAACAACAAAATAAATGAAATTTAATATTCTGTAGAAGGAATCAGTAGCAGAATAACTGAGGCCGAAGAGCAGATAAGTGACCTGGAAGATAAAATAGTAGAAATAAATACCGCAGAGCAGATTAAAGAAAAAAGAATGAATAGAATTGAGGACAGTCTCAGAGACCTCTGGGACAATATTAAATGCACCAACATTCAAATTATAGGGGTCTCAGAAGAAGAAGAGAAAAAGAAGGGGACTGAGAAAATATTTAGTGATTATAGTTGAAAACTTCCCTAACATGGGAAAGGAAATAGTCAGTCAAGTCCAGGAAGAACAGAGAGTCCCATACAGGATAAATCCAAGGAGAAACTCCAAGACACATATGAATCAAACTATTAAACATTAAATACAAAGAAAAAATATTAAAAGCAGCAAGGGAAAAGCAACAAATAACATAAAAGGGAATCCCCATAAGGTTTACAGAAGATTTTTCAGCAGAAACTCTGCAAGCCAGAAGGGAGTGGCAGGACATATTTACAGTGATGAAAGGAAAAAACCTACAACCAACATTACTCTACCCAGCAAGTATCTCATTCAGATTTGACAGAGAAATTAAAACCTTTACAGACCAGCAAAACTTAAGAGAATTCAGCGCCACCAAACTAGCTTTACAACAAATGCTAAAGGAACTTCTCTAGGCAGGGAACACAAGAGAAGGAAAAGACCTACAATAACAAACCCAAAACAGTTAAGAAAATGGTAGGAAAATACATATCAATAATTACCTTTAATGTAAATGGATTAAATGCTCCCACCAAAAGACATAGACTGGCTGAGTGGATGCAAAAACAAGACCCATATATATGCTGTCTACAGGAGACCCACTTCAGACCTAGGAACCCATACAGACTGAAAGTGAGGGGATGGAAAAAGATATTCCATGCAAATGTAAATCAAAAGAGTTGGAGTACCAATTCTCATATCAGACAAAATGGACTTTAAAATAAAGACTATTAGAAGAGACAAAGAAGGACACTACATAATGATCAATGGATTGATCCAAGAAGAAGATATAACAATTATAAATATTTATGCACCCAACATAGGAGCACCTCAGTACAAAGGCAAATGCTAACAGCCATAAAAGGGGAGATCAACAGTAACACAATCATAGTAGGGGACTTTAACACCTCTCTTTCACCAATGAACAGATCATCCAAAATGAAAATAAATAAGGAAGCACAAGCTTTAAATGATACATTAAACAAGATGGACTTAATTGATATTTATAGGACATTCCATACAAAAACGACAGAATACACTTTCTTCTCAAGTGCTCATGGAACACTCTCCAGGATAGATCATATCTTGGGTCACAAATCAAGCCCTGATAAATTTAAGAAAATTGAAATTGTATCAAGTATCTTTTCCGACCACAACACTATGAAACTAGATAGCAACTACAGGAAAAAAACTGTAAAAAATACAGACGCACGGAGACTAAACAATACAGTACTAAATAACTAAGAGATCACTGAAGAAATCAAACAGGAAATCAAAAAATACCTAGAAACAAATGACAATGAAAACACGACAACCCAAAACCTATGGGATGCAGCAAAAGGAGTTCTAAGAGGGAAGTTTATAGCAATACAATCCTACCTCAGAAACAAGAAACATCTCAAATAAACAACCTAACCTTACATCTAAAGTAATTAGAGAAAGAAGAACAAAAAAAACCCTAAAGTTAGCAGGATGAACAAAATCATAAAATCAGATCCGAAATAAATGAAAAAGAAATGAAGAAAACAATAGCAAAAATCAATAAAACTAAAAGCTGGTTCCTTGAGAAGAGACACAAAATTGATAAACCATTAGCCAGACTCATCAAGAAAAAAAAGGAGAAGACTCAAATCAAGAGAATTAGAAACGAAAAAGAAGTAACAATTGACACTGCAGAAATACAAAGGATCATGAGAGATTACTACAAGCAACTATGTGCCAATAAGATGGACAACCTGGAAGAAATGGACAGATTCTTAGAAAAGCACAACCTTCCAAGACTGAACAAGGAAGAAATAGAAAATGTGAACAGACCAATCACAAGCACTGAAATTGAAACTGTGATTAAAAATCTTCCAACAAACAAAAGCCCAGGACCTGATGGCTTCACAGGCAAATTCTATCAAACATTTAGAGAAGAGCTAACACCTATCCTTCTCAAACTCTTCCAAAATATAGCAGAGGGAGGAACACTCCCAAACTCATTCTACGAGGCCACCATCACCCTGATACCAAAACCAGACAAAGATGTCACAAAAAAAGAAAACTACAGGCCAATATCACTGATGAACATTGATGCAAAAATCCTCAACAAAATAGTAGCAAACAGAATCCAACAGCACATTAAAAGGATCATACACCATGATCAAGTGGGGTTTATCCCAGGAATGCAAGGATTCTTCAATATGTGCAAATCAATCAATGTGATAAACCATATTAAAAAATTGAAGGAGAAAAAACATATGATCATCTCAAGAGATACAGAAAAATCTTTCAACAAAATTCAACACGCATTTATGATAAAAACTCTCCAGAAAGTAGGCATAGAGGGAACCTACCTTAACATAATGAAGGCCATATATGACCAACCCACAACCAACATCATTGTCAGTGGTGAAAAACTGAAAGCATTTCCACTAAGATCAGGAACAAGACAAGGTTGCCCACTCTCACCAGTATTATTCATCATAGTTTTGGAAGTTTTAGCAACAGCAGTCAGTGAAGAAAAAGAAATAAAAGGAATCCAAATCAGAAAAGAAGAAGTAAAATTGTCACTGTTTGCCGATGACATGATACTATGCATAGAGAATCCTAAAGTTGCTACCGGAAATCTACTAGAGCTAATCAGTGAATTTGGTAAATAGCAGGATACAAAATTAATGCACAGAAATCTCTTGCATTCTTATACATTAATGGTGAAAAATCTGAAAGAGAAATTAAAGAAACACTCCCATTTACCACTGCAACAAAAAGAATAAAATACCTAGGAATACACCTAAGGAGACAAAAGACCTGTATGCAGAAAAGTATAAGACACTGATGAAAGAAATTAAAGATGATAAAAACAGATGGAGAGATAGTCCATGTTCTTGGATTGGAAGAATCAACATTGTGAAAATGACTACACTACCCAAAGCAATTTACAGATGCAATGCAATCCCTATCAAACTACCAATGGCATTTTTCACAGAACTAGAACAAAAAAATTTTTAATTTGTATGGAAACACAAAAGACCCTGAATAGCCAAAGTAATCTTGAGAATGAAAAATGGAGCTGGAGGAATCAGGCTCCCGAACTTCAGACTATACTACAAAGCTACAGTAATAAAGACAATATGGTTCTGGCACACAAAAAAATATAGATCAGTGAAACAGATTGGAAGCCCAGAGATAAACCGATGAACATATGGTCACCTTATCTTTGATAAAGGAGGCAAGTATATACAATGGAGAAAAGACAGCCTCTTCAATAATTGGTGCTGGGAAAACTGGACAGCTACACGTAAAAGAATGAAATTAGAACCATACCATAAGGTGTATCCTTAACACCATATACATAAGTAAACTCAAAATGGATTAAAGACTTAAATGTAAGGCCAGACACCATCAAACTCTTAGAGGAAAACAGGCAGAACACTCTATGACATAAATCACAGCAAGGTCGTTTTTGACCCACCTCCTAGAGACATGGAAATAAAAACAAAAATAAACAAATGGGACCTAATGAAACTTCAAAACTTTTGCATAGCAAAGGAAACCACAAACTAGATGAAAAGACAACCCTCAGAATGGGAGAAAATATTTGCAAATGAAGCAACTGACAAAGGATTAATCTCCAAAATTTACAAGCAACTCATGCAGCTCAATATCAAAACAAACAAACAACCCAATCCAAAAATGGGCAGAAGACCTAAATAACCCTTCTCCAAAGAAGATATATAGATTGCCAAGGAACACGTGAAAGAATGTCCAACATCACTAATCATTAGAGAAATACAAATCAAAAGTACAATGAGGTATTACCTCACACCAGTCAAAATGGCCATCATGAAAAAATCTAGAAACAATAAATGCTGGAGAGGGTGTGGAGAAAAGGGAACCCTCTTGCACTGTTGGTGGGAATGTAAATTGATACAGCCACTATGGAGAGCAGTATGGAGCTTTCTTAAAAAACTAAAAATAGAACTACCATACGACCCAGCAATTCCACTACTGGGCATATACCCTGAGAAAACCATAATTCAAAAACAGTCATGTACCACAATGTTCACTGCAGCACTATTTACAATAGCCAGGACATGGAAGCATCCTAAGTGTCCATCGACAGATGAATGGATAAAGAAGATGTGGCACATATATACAATGGAATATTAGCTATAAAAAAAAGGAAATTGAGTTATTTGTAGTGAGGTGGGGGGACCTAGAGTCTCTCCTACAGAGTGAAGTAAGTCAGAAAGAGACAAACAAATACGGTATGCTAACACATATATATATAGAGAGAGTCTTAAAAAAAAATGGTTATGAAGAACCTAGGGGCAGGACAGGAATAAAGATGCAGACATAGAGAATGGACTTGAGGACACAGGGAAGGGGAAGGGTAAGCTGGGACGAATATTGTTTGCGTATGTTGAACCATTCTTGTATTCCCCACTTGGTCATGACGTATTACCGTTTTTTTAAAACCATTTTAAAAAATTGAAGTATAGTTAATATACAACGTTGTGTTAGCTTCAGGTGTGCAGCAAAGTGATTCAGTTATACATATATATATGATTTTTTTTCAGATTCTTTTCCATTATATTGGTTTGGCCAAAATGTTCATTCAAATGTTTCCATAATATCTTACGGAAAAACCCAAATGAATTTTTTGGCAACCCAGTAGGTTATTACAAGACGTTGAATGTAGTTTTCCTATGTTATGCAGTAGGTCCTTGTTGATTATCTATTTTATACATAGTAGTGTGTACATGTTAATCCCAAACTCCTAATTTATCACCCTCACCCCCATCCCCTCTCGTAACCATAAGTTTGTTTTCTATTTCTGTAGGTCTATTTTTGTTTTGTAAGTAAGTTCATTTATATTATTTGTTAAGATTCTACATATAAGTGATATCATATGATATTTGTCTTTCTCTGTCTGACTTCCTTAACTTAGTATGATAATCTCTATGTCCATCCATGTTGCTGCAAATGACATTATTTCATTCTTTTTTATGGCTGAGTAATATTCCATTGTATATATGTACCACATCTTCTCTATCCATTCATCTGTTGATGGGCATTTAGGTTGCTTCCATGTCTCGGCTATTGTTAACAATGCTGCAATGAACATTGGGGTCCATGTGTCTTTTTGAATTATGGTTTTCTCTGGGTCTATGCCCAGTAGTGGGATTGCAGGGTCTTATGGTAGCTCTTTTTTTAGTTTTTTTTTTTTTTTTTTTTTTTGGCAGTACGCGGGCCTCTCACTGTTGTGGCCTCTCCCGTTGCGGAGCACAGGCTCTGGACACGCAGGCTCAGCGGCCATAGCTCACGGGCCCAGCCGCTCTGCGGCATGTGGGATCCTCCCGGACCGGGGCACAAACCCGTGTCCCCTGCATCAGCAGGCGGACTCTCAACCACTGCGCCACCAGGGAAGCCCCTTTTTTTTAGTTTTTTAAGGAACCCCCAAACTGTTTTTCATAATGGCTGTACCAATTTACATTCTACTAAGTAATGCCCTTGCGATCTGTACCTATGGTGGGGGTGGGGTGGTAGGAAGTGGGAGAGGGTAGGAGGAGAAGTTGAGTTGTTGTGCATGCCTGGGCTTCTCATAATTGCTATAAGGGGGCTGAGAATTTGAGGGACTTTGGTAGTAATCGTATAGCTGGAAACTGAAGGCAAAGAACTGTCAGATGGAAAGTCTCTGTAGATATATTCTTTATGAAATCTCGGAGCCCTGCTCTTTAAAATTTGATTGGTATACTCATTTCAGTGGGGATCCTGCAAGTGGGAAATTGAGTCTTTTGTGCATTATCACATTTGGTGGGCAGACTCTCTTATCTCCTAATGTGAGATCACAATCAAGTTGTAAGTTTTCTTCCTTTGGAATTCAGGGAATAAACAGATGAAGCAGATAAATGGAGAACCTGTGGGCAAAGCTTGTATTAGAATTCTAAATTTCTCAAGAAGATGGTATCTTTACAGTTCTCTGATTGAGGAGACTGTGGACAATGTTATATGATCTCCCCATGTGTAACTTGATGGAATGTTTCCATTTATCAGTAGGGTGTTGCCATCAGATATGTTCACCTGTGTGCATGTTTTATGCAGGAGGAATTATTTCAGAGTAGTTAAGGGCATAGCTTCTAGTGTCCATACACCTAGATTCAAATTCCAGCCCTGTCTTTTTATAGTGTTATGACCTTGGGAAAATTACTCTGTTGCTTCATCTCTTATTTTGGGAAGGAAAAAAATAACTATTTACATATATCATAGTTGTATTTGTGGAGATTGGATAATTTAAAAATTGCTTCGAATCCTGCATAGTTCAAAAACTGTGTGGTGCTATTTTTATGTAGCTGGGCTTGATCATGCAAGGCATCCAGGGAATGTCAGCAGTGCCCTATGTGTAAGGTGAAGTAACACTGCTGTGCTGTAGATGAAAGTGTATCTGTGATTTGGCTTCTTCTAAATAAAAGGATGAATGAAAAGCTGTTCATTGAGGATACTCCATAGCTCCCTAAACTCTTTCCATTCAGGTTTGAATTCTTCACCCCTATCCATGATGCAACACACTTTTCTCCTGGAATACTATGTTACTCATGCCCAGGGAATAAGTAGCTGATGGCTTTATGCTTGATGCTCAGGTGGTGGTCAGGAGCTTTTGGAAACATTAGATGAAGGCCTGATTGCCACACACTGTCTATATCTCTGCTGTAATAAGTCTGTCAGCTATTCAGCATTGCAATATTAGGTGGCTTAACACAGCAAAATTTTATTTTTCATGGCAAGGTTGGATGCAGGCAGGATAATGATCCCCCCAAATAGTTATTCAGTGATATTACTGGAAAAGAATTATTCTACAGTAGTATTATAATATGCTACCCTTTTTATCCATAAATGTTAACATCCAAGATATGTCATGTTTACCTAACAGAGGAAATTCAGACCGGGGTTAATGTGGGAGCATATAAAACATCTTTTAATTAATTAGTGGAGACGTTTGGGGAATATTAAATCTACCCTGTTCCCCTTTCTCTCATTCAAGCTCAATATTGACTCTATGCAACCTAAAAATCTCTTCTTTCTTGTTTTTCCTCTGGTGGTTAATGCTGGCATTGACCTATGGAAAATATTTGAGAATTATGAGAAGGATGAACTGGTAAAGTAGGATTTAGCTTTACATCTGAAGTTGTAAAGGGCAAAAATCAAACTCTGAACTGAATAATTAAATGAATGTATTTCCTTTACAAACCCCATACATGCAAGTCTTCTCTTTCTTTGGATAACTTGGGATTTTGCTTTTGCTACATTTGGTAACTTTCAGTGCTTTTTTTAAATATTATTTTTTATTTTTTTAACATCTTTATTAGAGTATAATTGCTTTACAATGGTGTGTCAGTTTCTGCTCTATAACAAAGTGAATCATTTATACATATACATATGTCCCCATATCTCTTCGCTCTTGCATCTCCCTCACTCCCACCCTCCCTATCCCACCCCTCTAGGTTGTCAGAAAGCACCGAGCTGATCTCCCTATGGTGTGCTGCTGCTTCCCACTAGCTATCTATTTTACGCTCGGTAGTGTATATATGTCCATGCCACTCTCTCACTTTGTCCTAGCTTACCCTTCCCCCTCCCCGTATCCTCAAGTCCATTCTCTAGTAGGTCTGCATCTTTATTCCCATCTTGCCCCTAGGTTCTTCTGACCATTTTCTTTTTGTTTTTTTAAGATTCCATATATATGTGTTAGCATGCGGCGTTTGTTTTTCTCTTTCTGACTTATTTCACTCTGTATCACAGTCTCTACGTCCATCCACCTCACTATAAATAACTCAGTTTCGTACTTTTTTTATGGCTGAGTAATATTCCATTGTATATATGTGCCACATCTTCTTTATCCATTCATCCAATGATGGACACTTAGGTTGCTTCCATGTCCTGGCTATTTTAAATAGAGATGCAGTGAACATTTTGGTACATGACTCTTTTTGAGTTATGGTTTTCTCAGGGTATATGCCCAGTAGTGGGATTGCTGGGTCATATGGTAGTTCTATTTGTAGTTTTTTAAGGAACCTCCATACTGTTCTCCACAGTGGCTGTATCAATTTACATTCCCACCAACAGTGCAAGAGGGTTCCCTTTTCTCCACACCCTCTCCAGCACTTATTGTTTGTAGATTTTTTGATGATGGCCATTCTGACCAGTGTGAGATGTGTGAGATGATATCTCATTGTAGTTTTGATTTGCATTTCTGTAATTAATGATGTTGAGCAATCTTTCATGTGTTTGTTGGCAATCTGTATACCTTCTTTGGAGAAATGTCTATTAAGGTCTTGTGCCCATTTTTGGATTGGGTTGTTTGTGTTTTTTGTTTTTTTTTTGCGGTACGTGGGCCTCTCACTGTTGTGGCCTCTCCCGTTGAGGAACACAGGCTCCGGACCCACAGGCTCAACGGCCATGGCTCATGGGCCCAGCCACTCCACGGCATGTGGGATCTTCCCGGACCAGGGCACGAACTCGTGTCCCCTGCATCAGCAGGCGGACTCTCAACCACTGCGCCACCAGGGAAGCCCCAGGGTTGTTTGGTTTTTTGATATTGAGCTGCATGAGTTGCTTGTATGTTTTGGAGATTAATCATTTGTCGGTTGCTTCATTTGCAAATATTTTCTCCCATTGTGAGGGTTGTCTTTTCATCTTGTTTATGGTTTCCTTTGCTGTGCAAAAGCTTTGAAGTTTCATTAGGTCCCATTTGTTTATTTTTGTTTTTATTTCCATTTCTCTAGGAGGTGGGTCAAAAAGGATCTTGCTGTGATTTATGTCATAGAGTGTTCTGCCTATGTTTTCCTCTAAGAGTTTGATGGTGTCTGGCCTTACATTTAAGTCTTTAATCCATTTTGAGTTTACTTATGTGTATGGTGTTAAGGATACACCTTATGGTATGGTTCTAATTTCATTCTTTTACATGTAGCTGTCCAGTTTTCCCAGCACCACTTATTGAAGAGGCTGTCTTTTCTCCATTGTATATTCTTGCCTCCTTTATCAAAGATAAGGTGACCATATGTGCGTGGGTTTATCTCTGGGCTTTCTATCCTGTTCCATTGATCTATATTTCTGTTTTTGTGCCAGTACCATACTTTCTTTATTACTGTAGCTTTGTAGTATAGTCTGACTTTCAGTGCTTTTGATGACAAGTTTTTCATTTGCCCCGATTGGTATAGCATTCTGCTTGTAACCTGCATTAAACTATATTATATCATTTTCTGGTCTTTTTCTATTAAATACACATGTGTAGTCCAAATTGTAGTGTTTCAGACTTATTGGTTAACCGTATTCATTAAAAATATTAATTCTAGCACCAACACTTCACTGCTATATTTATTGTGAATTTTCATGGCAACTTCATAAATTCATTCAATCAAGTGGACTGAGTTGCTTCTCCATGTGAATATTAACTGACCTCTGACTGATAATGTGTTATTTCAGTTGGCATAAAGAGGAAGTAGACTTTGTCAAGAGTTTCAAAGATGTGTAAGGTTTGTTTATTTACAGAGGGAAAGAGTCATTTCAGGAGGAAGGTGAAAATGAACAATGGTATCTTTTTGGGATTTCTTAGGAGAGAAGTTAATAGGCAGCAAACGTCTTGGAAGATTATAATGGGAGATGAAGCTGGAATGCTAGATTAAGGCCAAAGGAGGGCTTTTGAACATAAGGTTAAGGATTGTCAGTTACGTTTTGTAGGTGTTTCAGGAGGATTATTTTTTAATCAATGTGCAAGATGAAATGGCTGGTAGAAGGCTGGAGGCAGGGAAACCAACTGGGAGGTTTCATTAACTTTGGCTAAAATGTTATGTACCCATACTTGAGTAGAGGCAGAGAAAATGGAACAAAAATAATAAATTTAAGACATACTAAAAGGAAAAAACTAACAAGGCCAAGGCCAGTTTGTACTATATCTATGTAAGATGTATTATATTCATTGGGTTTCAAATTTACAAAGCACTTTCACATATAAGGGAAGACAAAGAAGGATTTTGAGTGTCAATCCCAAGTAAACAGAGTAGTGATGGAGTCAATAATAGAAAGAATCTATATCTATCTATCTATCAATCAGTCATTTGCTGGAGCAAAAGTTTGTTTTTGTTAACGGCTAGATTTTAGGTAATTTGAATTCTAGTGATAGTAAGACAATCAAGCTGAGCAACTTTAGCCTCAGTTAGAGGCATGTGGGACTGCAGGAAAGGGAAGCCAGAGATGGAATTATAACTTTGTGAATAACAAGTAATAAGGTGGGAGTTGATTACAGTGATATCTACTTCAACCAGACAATATACAAGTAGTTTTGGTGGAGCCTTTGTTTCTATGATTTCCACATTTATATAGCTATCTGAATACTATAGCTCAGTTGATTATTTTCATTTGAGAGAATTTGGATGATGGAAAAATTACCTACTACTACTGAGACTACATATGTATTTAACTACAGAATACAGATTCCTAAACTCACAAGATAACCACTATTCTTGCCCAAATCTTAAAACTAAAATGAAACTACATTTATTTAAGGAAGAAGAGTCCATTATGAAAACTTCATTATATTTCAAGTTTTACCATTAATTTTATCCAAACACTGTAAAGTTTATCATTGTCTGAGCTACCTTTTTGTTCTTCAGGATATGATGGTAAGCTTAAATAATGAACCAGTAAGATTTCAGGTTCTTTTTGTAAGTATTTTGATTGTCTCATGCCTTCCTATTACTGATTTCTCAGGATTTTTAGTGCAGCAAGGGCACTGCTTTTATAAGAATCCACCAGTTTGCCATTCCTCTTTCTAGTATAAAGTCTAGTTTAAATTACAATTGATTCTTTAGCATTTACATAATACAGCATGTGTTTCAGTCATGCTGATGCATGTCTCACAATTATTTCCCTAGTTATGACATTCATATTATTCCTATTGCCCTGTTTAATACAGAGGTATGGAATATATGTGTGTATATTTATCATGCAAATATGAGACAGTTGAAAAATTGCAATGAAGCCCAAAAGTCCCTTCATTTAATTTGAGAACTATGACTGTCTCCAAAATGCTGTCTAATGTCGATTCTTTGAACAGAATTGTTTATATTATCTCAAATAAGAGTAACAAATAATTTCCTTTTTCATATGTTAAGGCAAAGTAGTTTTATACAAAGACATGTTACAGTACCCATCTAGAGTCTTTGTTTTTATTTGTTCCAATTTATATCTAATACTTAATGAATCAGTGCTGTCCTTCCCCTTTCAGAAACCTCTTTAATTTCATTCACCATTTACAGTGATTCATTATCCTTGTTCTTTTGTCTCTTCTGATCTGATGCTTTATTGCATATTCCTATAATAGTTTTCTTCAAGCAACACATCTAATTTCTGGCCATTAATGACTCTATCTCAATTTCACATTTCAAAATCTGCCTTTCCTCATCAGTTCTATGAGTTTCTAGTTACCTTCCATTGCTAAGTTGAAGTTGATGACTTTGTATATTTCCCTTTACACTTGCCTTCTCATTGTGGATCAACAGTTAAAAACAATTGATAGGGAGGACCCACTAAACACTAAGGTAATCCATAGAAAGAGAAATTTAGACTCCAGAGGCAATATATAGCAGGGATTTTTAACCTCAGAACTATTGATATTTTGGACTGGCTAATTTTTTGTTATAGGGGTGGGCTGTTCTGTACATTGTAGAAAGTTTAGCAGCATTCCTGGCCTCTACCCACTAAATGTCAGTAGCAGCCACCCCACCCCATCTGAATGGTGGCAACCAAAAATGTTTTCAGACCATGCCAATATACCATGGGGGTCAAAATCACTCACTGTTGGGAACTATGGATTTATAGGGCCACTTGAGAGGTCCATTTACTTTGAATCTAGAACATTTTTTGAGCTCACAACTACATTTTTAAGTCTTTAAATATTTAATGCTGCCATTGGCACATTATCCTTCTACTGGATGTAGCTCATGATGGCTTTTCAATACCCTTTTATCTCTAGTTCCTTAAGTAACTGTTGTCCTATTCAAGCATTTCAACTGAGATTCAGTGCAAAACAAGGTTTAGCCTGTATATGATGTTTAGGAAACTCTAAGATATCAAGGACACTTGAAATTCAATATGATTAAATATGCTGCTGTATTATGGGAGCAATATTGGAAGAGGAATTTGGGGTTTTATAGGAACCTAGAAAGCCAAGGGTGAACATAGACAAAAGGAACTGATCATTTAGCAACAATCCCAGGGTGGTTGACCTTAAGGACTATGAAGGTTTATCCTGAACCAAAGTAAAATAAAGATATCTGCACCTGGCATTCTGTTATTATTCTGGTGAAGGTATAACTTTATGTCACATTTCTGGAAAGAAACTAAATTACTATACATTGAATGACTCTAAGAATATTGATAATTTCTTAATAAATAGTTACCTTATCAGTCATCTATATATAACTAATCACTCATTTCTCCTTATTAGACCTTTCTTTTGAGCTCTAGTCACATACATCCAACTGCATACTTCATATCTCCACTCAAGTATTTTAAAGCATTAAGTATTTAAAACAATTGCAAAACAAAATCTGAATTCCAATACTCTCCCTACTACCTGCTTTTCTGCCTACCTGAGTTCATCTTAAACCACTTTCCCCCTTGCTCACTGTGGTGGTTTAAAAAATGGGACAAATTTCTTTGACACTCTTTTCACTGAAAGAGGGATCTGGGTTCAGTTCCCTTGAATTTGGGCATGCTTGTGCTTTCTTCAATCAATAAGGTACAGCGGAAGTAATGTTATGTGACCTTGAGGGCTAGAATAGAAAAGGTTGTGAAGCTTGGAATGTTTGTTCGCTCTGGAGGCTTTCTCAGGACTTACCCTCTCAGAAGTCATTTGCCATGCTTTTTAGAAAACTCAAGCCACATGGAGACACGACATGTCGATGCTTTGGTTGACACTTCCAGATGAGTACAGCCTTCAGCTTATTCAGCCCAGTCATCAGATGTGTAAGTAAAGAAGGCTACAGATAATTCCAGTTCCCAGTCCAAGCTCATTTGCTTCTTTCCAGCTAAGGCCCCAGATAAATCATCTCTGCTGTGCTCAGTCTGAATCCTTACCCATAGAATCCACAAGAATGAGAATACAATGGTGGTTGTTTTACACCACTAAATTTGGCCTGGTTTGTTATGCAACAATAGTAGCTACAACACTCTACTAGCATTATTTTAGTACCAGAAGGGCCCTGAGCTCTCTCTTACCTTAGAGCCTATAGTAGATGTGGTTGCTGGGCATCCATTCCTCAGCTGCTGTGAGTGTAGGCTCACAGCTGCCTCCAGTTTTTGGAAAATCAACCTTGGCTGACAGGAGCTGTCTTGCCTGGAATGTTACATTTCTCCCACACCTGCAATGCAGCCTCAGCCAATGAATGACTGATACACTGTTACACAGGTACCAATGGTCAGCACATTACCTCAAAGAGGAGAGAGTTCTTCAGTGTGGTTTATTCCAGAGCCCTTCCGCTATGTATCAGGCCAACGCTAGACTTTCCCCAAGAGCACATCCTCACTCAGCTTTTACCCCTTCCCTATTCTGCTTTCCTCCCTCTCTTAGAGGTTTGCCCTAAGAAGCAATCCGTCAATAAATTATATTCTTCCAAATACCTGTGTCAGGCTCTGCTTCTCAGGAAACTGACCTAAGCTGGATCCTCTGCACATGACCTCTCTCAGTTAGAATGTCCTATTCCAGGATCAAGCTTAGCTGGCTCTTTCCCATGCTTTCCATCTCAATGTAATTGACGTGTCCTAAAACAGGAAGAAATTTCTGTTTCTGGTTTACCAGTTCCCCACCCCCATGATTTTCTGTCATAACACTCTGTTGATTTCTTCATAGAATTTTTCTCAATGTGAAAGCCTATGTTCATTAATTTAACTGACATTAATTTAATATCAACTCACGGTTTATACCTCTTTTCCTTCCACTGAGTATGGGGACCATGGCTTTTTTCATTCATTATTGCACTCCCAGTGCTTATACCATAATTCCTGATATATAGCAGACTCTCATTAAAGATATCTTGAATACTTAAATGACTAGAAAGATAAATTCCCTAAGGAAATAATCAAATATTCACATCAAGATAAATTTTAGGTAATATATAATTAATATTTAAATGGCAAAAGCTGAAGTTCTCATACAACAGTTCATATTCTCTTCCAAAATGCAATTTTAAGGGTTTTAGATATGTTTCTTAAGAACACGGTTCATTGAGAGTTTTACCTGGCACTAGAAAGATACCAGGGGATACTGCTCTGAGTTTCCTCTTAGAGGTTGCAGAGAAGAAGTAAACTCTAAGCTATCCACTCAACAAGAAGTTCAGGAGGTACTTGTGGAAGTAAGGAACACTGGGGACTCACAAAGGAGACTCCGGTGTAGCTATGGGAAACATGTTGTGAATAGGTAACACAGCTAAGGATGAAGGATTGCAGGAGTCCATCTTAAGAGGAGTAGATGCCTTCTCTAAGAGGAACTGCCAAGAGAAGCTACCGGCACTAAGAAATACAAAAAAAAAAAAAATAATTACTTTTCACAGAAAATGCCATTAGGCATAGCCAATTAAGTATTAGGCTAAGAGAGGATATTAGCACTCAGCATCCTGTGGCCCTGGCCATCACTTGGTCGTTCATGGCATCTTGAGAACAGAGGGGCCTATCCTTCAGGGTTTTACACCAAATGTATTATTTTTCTGCCATTTAACCTTGTAGGGTTTCAGACACTGGAATTTTAGGAACAAAGGGCTAATGGTTTATCCACCTATATTGACCTTCCTTGGTAACATAACCCACATTTTTGAAAGGCTGCAAGCTTTTAAAAAGGCTTGGCATTTTTGTGTGTTTCTACTGCATGTGCACTCCGTTACTTACGTAGGCTGCGTAAGTATATTTCCAGAGACCATTGTAACTTCTTCAAATTCGAAACTTGGAATTATGCCAAAACAACAGACTCTCCATTTGGAGACCAACACATCTATCACAGTCAGTGACAGTGTCTTATTGATTTCTTATGTACACAAAACCAGTGAACCTTTCATGCATGCATATTATAAACACACAATCCGTTTTCATTTTTTTCTGGTCAAGTATTTGTTCCCCAAACACCTGTTTTTATATTAAAGTTATAATTTATTTTTAACATATTTTTCGACTTTCACTGTTGTGTGTTTGCTGTCTTATCTTTCCCCTTCATGCGTATTTCCATGTTCAGAGAGTTTATTATTTTTATAGGAATCCTTTTCCCTGTTGATTTTTCTGAGCATACATTGTTTGCATTAAGATGATTAAACAGGTAATGAGCACTGCCTGATTTTTAGTTTCTATAAAAGCCTTTCCTCTTGTCCCTGACAGCTGTTTGCATGATTCCCTTACTAACTTCATCTGTACCCCACACTGGTGCTTTTGGTTTCCAGGCCTCCTGTGCTTCCATGATAACTTCCATTTACTCCTCAAGGATCCCTAGAGACTACTGCATTTAGACCCTTCAAAGTTTTTTGTTTTGTTTTGTTTTTTAAGATGTCTTGGCTTGTTCACAGATACCCATTAGAAAAAGGCTGACATTCAGAATTAGGACTTAGGGAATGTGATGACAGTCTTGCTACCTGATTTATCCCTGGTTCTGGCAGAAGTCTGTATAATATTTCCCTGGAAAACATAAGGATTGTCTATCTGATTTGTACTTTTTTTAAGCAATTAAACTTTTAATCATCTATGTTTACTTAAGTTTTAATGGTGGTCATCAAGTAAACACCTTATACTGTTTTATAAATAATACATATTCATGTGACTATTAAGAAAATTCATATGAATAATATATAGAACATTATATATTAACTTCATATATATAAAAACAATCACAGGTAATACTAGACCTATAATAATTGAGCCTCTCAGCAGTAAATCATATACATTTCTGCATCTTTATGTTTCCCTAAGGAGATTTTCAATGTCACACTGATACCTGTCCTACTCCTTTCAATAATTTAAAAAAAATCTCCTTGTAATTTAGTTTGTTAGTATTCATTGCTTTCTAAACTTTTACTCAAATCTTTTCTTCCTAATGTATCATTATGTTGCATATAGTTTTGTTCTTGGCATGGAGTTGGATGGAACTAAAGGCTAGGACCTAAGTTAGTCAACAGAGAATCATTATTCTGAGACAGCACCTTCCTCTGAGCTGTCACGTATCATAAAAGTGTTTCTTCCCACAAAGAAATGAGAATGGAAACTCTATTTCAACACATTTACTGAACTTCCAGCTGAACAAAGCTAGGCAGTGTTGGGAATATCAGGTTAGGTACGACTCAATTCTTGCTCTCAAAGGATGTTGGGGAGAGATCCTTGTAAGCAAGGTACAGTGGGAATAAGTAAAGAGAAGGGACAACAGTGTCACACTTCTGGGTACCTTTGTGGAATAGTGAGTAGTCTGGTTCAGCTGGAGTATGGAGATAAAGTAGAAAAGGAAGTTTGTCCTTAAATGAAAGAGTTCAAGCTAAGGAATTCAGTCTTTATTCTGTAGTTTGGGAGAAGGCATTACCAGTTTGTGGGGAGGGAATTAGCCATAAATCTAAACTTGTCAGCAGTACGTTGAATACACTAGAATGAGGAAAGACTGAAAGAACAAAACCCTGGTAGGAGACTTATCAATCTCAGAAGAGGAGATAAGACTTTGGCAATAGGAATGCAGAGAAGGGAATGGATAAAAGAGACTTTATGAAGACAGAATTAACACGCATCAGGAATTATTTAAATGACGGGGTGTTGTGAAGTTCTTCACAAGCAGGACCTTTTAAAAACTATACCAGGCTTAAGTCTGTAAAAGTGTACCCTGGGCACTGCTGGCCCCTGATATTCGTGTGTACTCTTTTCCTCCCTTGCTTGCCATCTTATTCCTAGCTTCCTGATTCCTAATAGTCTTACCCCCAATTTTCCATATCCATGCCGAGCACTACATTTTAGTTACCTGTCAGACCTAATTCACTGGCTTACGGATATTAACCTCCAACTTGTTTCTCTATGACACTGCTTTATGTCTCAATTCTACTAGGCGTATTGTAAAGGCATGAATCAATATTTTTAAAATATGCGTGGAGGAACAAATGTTGAAGTAAAATAGTGAGTTCATTTTTAGAAATTTTAAGATGTCCATATGACAAGCATATGGTAGAATACATTTGTAGGGTTGGTAATAGGAGTTATCCAATCCAAAGAAAGATCTTATCTTTTGATTTGTAGTTTAAATTTAAATTTTCATAAACTGCAAATTATCTATTGACACAAATATATATAATCTGTAAAAATAATGACAAGAAGCAAGCTCTAATGATTATTTTGTGCAAATATGTATGATTAGTATAATTTTTCCTTGCTGTACAGAAATTTCTCATATTCTCAAAGTATTGTAATATTATGTATTCATTCATATTTAATCAGCAATGATCTGTATTCATTGAAAGCACACTCAGTGGAAGGATTTCCACATAATTTCTTTTATTAATTTTTATATGCACATTTTCTTAATTATAGTTTATAGTTTAGTTTATATATAGTTTATATTTCAGATGGCTATCTTTAATACCAAAAACAGACAATAAAATGGAGAAAATTAAAGAATTCATTTTTTGCTGCTTAACGTCTGAAATTTTTTTTTACTGCCTAACAATTTCCCCATTATTTGGCTCCATGGCTTAACTAATTGATTTGTGGCATATATTTATATATTGAAAAGTAGTGACAATTAATATGCAAGAGAGGAGGCTGTTACCTTCTCAACTCTAGTTCCTTGAGCATTGCTGAAACTAGAGTCTAGCAGGCAATAACAATCTTTTTTTTTAAACATCTTTATTGCAGTATAATTGCTTTACAATGGTGTGTTAGTTTCTGCTTTATAACAAAGTGAATCAGTTATACATATACATATGTCCCCATATCTCTTCATTCGTGCGTCTCCCTCCCTCCACACTCCCTATCCCACCCCTCTAGATGGTCACAAAGCACCGAGCTGATCTCCCTGTGCTATGTGGCTGCTTCCCACTAGCTATCTATTTTACGTTTGGTAGTGTATATATGTCCATGCCACTCTCTCACTTTGTCACAGCTTACCCTTCCCCCTCCCCATATCCTCAAGTCCATTCTCTAGTAGATCTGTGTTTTTATTCCCATCTTGCCCCTAGGTTCTTCATGACCATTTTTTTTTTTAGATTCCAGATATATGTATTAGCATACGGTATTTGTTTTTCTCTTTCTGACTTACTTCACTCTATATGACAGACTCTAGGTCCATCCACCTCACTACAAATAACTCAATTTTGTTTCTTTTTATGGCTGAGTAATATTCCATTGTATATATGTGCCACTTCTTCTTTATCCATTCATCTGTCGATGGACACTTAGGTTGCTTCCATGTCCTGGTTATTGTAAATAGAGCTGCAATGAATATTGTGGTACATGACTCTTTTTGAGTAATGGTTTTCTCAGGGTATATGCCCAGTAGTGGGATTGCTGGGTGGTATGGTAGTTCTATTTTTAGTTTTATAGGGAAACTCCATACTGTTCTCCATAGTGGCTGTATCAATTTACATTCCCACCAACAGTGCAAGAGTGTTCTCTTTTCTCCACACCCTCTCCAGGATTTACTGTTTGTAGATTTTTTGATGATGGCCATTCTGACCGGTGTGAGATGGTATCTCATTCTCGTTTTGATTTGCATTTCTGTAATGATTAGTGATGTTGAGTATGCTTTCATGTGTTTGTTGGCAATCTGTATATCTTCTTTGGGGAAATGTCTACTCAGGTCTTCTGCTCATTTTTGGATTGGGCTGTTTGTTTTTTTGATATTGAGCTGCATGAGCTGCTCGTAAATTTTGGAGATTAATTCTTTGTCAGTTGCTTCATTTGCAAATATTTTTTTCCCATTCTGAGGGTTGTCTTTTCATCTTGTTTAATATTTCCTGTCTTGATTACTGTGGCTTGGTATATACTATGAAGTTAGGGAGCCTGATTCCTCCAGCTCTCTTTTTCTTTCTCAAGATTGCTTTGGCTATTCGGGGTCTTTTGTGTTTCCATACAAATTGTGAAATATTTCGTTCTAGTTCTGTGAAAGATGCCATTGGTAGTTTGATAGGGATTGCATTGAATCTGTAGATTGCTTTGGGTAGTAGAGTCATTTTCACAATGTTGATTCTTCCAATCCGAGAACATGGTATATCTCTCCATCTGTTTGTATCATCTTTAATTTCTTTCATCATTGTCTTATAGTTTTCTGCATACAGGTCTTCTGTCTCCTTAGGTAGGTTTATTCCCAGGTATTTTATTCTTTTTGTTGCAGTGGTAATTGGGGATGTTTCCTTAATTTCTCTTTCAGATTTTTCATCATTAGTGTATAGGAATGCCAGAGATTTCTGTGAATTTATTTTGTATCCTGCTACTTTACCAAATTCGTTGATTAACTCTACTAGTTTTCTGCTAGCATCTTTAGGATTCTCTATGTTTAGTGTCATGTCATCTGCAAAGAGTGACAGCTGTGCTTCTTCTTTTCGGATTTGGATTCCTTTTATTTCCTTTTCTTCTCTTGTTGCCTTGGCTAAAACTTCCAAAACTATGTTGAATAATTGTGGTGAGAGTGGACAAGCTTGTCTTGTTCCTGATCTTAGAGTAAATGGTTTCACGTTTTCACCATTGAGAACGATGTTGGCTGTGGGTTTGTCATATATGGCCTTTATTATGTTGAGGCCAATTCCCCCTATGCCTACTTACTGGAGAGTTTTTATCATAAATGGGTGTTGAATTTTGTCAAAAGCTTTTTCTGCATCTATTGAGATGATCATATGGTGTTTCTTCTTCAGTTTGTTAATATGGTATATCACATTGATTGATTTTCGTATGTTGAATAATCCTTGCATTCCTGGGATAAACCCCACTTGATCCTTTTTGATCAAGTGTTTGATGTGTTTGATCCTTTTAATGTGCTGTTGGATTCTGTTTGCTAGTGTTTTGTTGAGGATTTTTGCATCAATGTTCATCAGTGATATTGGCCTGTAGTTTTCTTTTTTTGTGACATCTTTATCTGGTTTTGGTGTCAGGGTGATGGTGGCCTCGTAGAATGAGTTTGGGAGTGTTCCTCCCTCTGCTATATTTTGGAAGAGTTTGAGAAGGATAGGTGTTAGCTCTTCTCTAAATGTTTGATAGAATTCGCCTGTGAAGCCATCTGGTCCTGGGCTTTTGTTTGTTGGAAGATTTTTAATCACTGTCTGAATTTCAGTGCTTGTGATTGGTCTGTTTATATTTTCTATTTCTTCCTGGTTCAGTCTTGGAAGGTTGTGCTTTTCTAAGAATCTGTCCATTTCTTCCAGGTTGTCCATCTTATTGGCACATAGTTGCTTGTAGTAATCTCTCATGATCCTTTGTATTTCTGCAGTGTCAGTTTTTACTTCTCCTTTTTCGTTTCTAATTCTATTGATTTGAGTCTTCTCCCGTTTTCTCTTGATGAGTCTGGCTAATGGTTATCAATTTTGTTTATCTTCTCAAAGAACCAGCTTTTCGTTTTATTGATCTTTGCTATTGTTTCCTTAATTTCTTTTTCATTTATTTCTGATCTGATCTTTATGATTTCTTTCCTTCTGCTAACTTTAGGGTTTTTTTGTTTGTTTTCTTCTTTCTCTAATTACTTTAGGTGTAAGGTTAGGTTGTTCATTTGTGATGTTTCTTGTTTTTTGAGGTAGGATTGTATTGCTATAAACTTCCCTTTTAGGACTGCTTTTGCTGCATCCCATAGGTTTTGGGTTGTCGTGTTTTCATTGTCATTTGTTTCTAGGTATTTTTTGATTTCCTCTTTGATTTCTTCAGTGATCTCTTGGTTATTTAGTAGTGTATTGTTTACCCTTCATATGTTTATATGTTTAACCGATTTTTTCCTGTAATTGATTTTTAGTCTCATAGCGTTGTGGTCGGAAAAGATACTTGATATGATTTCAATTTTCTTAAATTTACCGGGGCTTGATTTGTGACACAAGGTATGATCTATCCTGGAGAGTGTTCCATGAGCACTTGAGAAGAAAGTGTATTCTGTTGTTTTTGGATGGAATGTCCTATAAATATCAGTTAAGTCCATCTTGTTTAATGTATTATTTGAAGCTTGTGTTTCCTTATTTACTTTCATTTTGGATGATCTGTCCATTGGTGAAAGTGGGGTGTTAAAGTCCCCTACTATGATTATGTTACTGTCAATTTCCCCTTCTATGGCTGTTAGTATTTGCCTTATGTCTTGAGGTGCTCCTATGTTGGGTGGATAAATATTTACAAGTGTTCTATCTTCTTCTTGGATTGATCTCTTGATCATTATGTAGTGTCCTTCTTTGTCTCTTGTGATAGTTTTTCTTTTAAAGTCTATTTTGTCTGATATGAGAATTGCTACTCCAGCTTTCTTTTGATTTCTATTTGCATGGAATATCTTTTTCCATCCCCTCCCTTTCAGTCTGTATGTGTCCCTAGGTCTGAAGTGGGTCTCTTGTAGACAGCATATATACGGGTTTTGTTTATGTATCCATTCAGCCAGTCCATGTGTTTTTGTTGGAGCATTTAATCCATTTACATTGAAGGTAATTATTGATATGTATGTTCCTATTACCATTTTCTTAATTGTTTTGGGTTTGTTATTTAGGTGTTTTCCTTCTCTTGTGTTTCCTGCCTAGAGCAGTTCCTTTAACGTTTGTTGCAAAGCTGTTTGGTGGTGCTGTATTCTCTTAGCCTTTGCTTGTCTGTAAAGGTTTTAATTTCTCCGTCGGATCTGAATGAGATCCTTGCTGGATAGAGTAATCTTGGTTGTAGGTTTTTCCCTTTCATTACTTTAAATATGTCCTGCCACTCCCTTCTGGCTTGCAGAGTTTCTGCTGAAAGATCAGCTGTTAACCTTATGGGGATTCCCTTGTATGTTATTTGTTGTTTTTCCCTTGCTGCTTTTAATATTTTTTCTTTGTACTTAATTTTTGATAGTTTGATTAATATGTGTCTTGTTGTTTGTCTCTTTGGATTTATCCTGTATGGGACTCTCTATGCTTCCTGGACTTGAATGACTATTTACCTTCCCATATTTAGTCTGCATTTGCATCCCAGCCGAGGGCTCACCTCAGGGCTGAAAGCTGACGCGGAGCTGAGGCAGAGAGGTGGTGCCTGTGCGGTGACCACTGACAGCAGGGCCGCTGTGCTTTACCGGGTGCAGTTCCACCTCAGGCAGTGAAGTGTGGCGAGGTGCTCGGGGAATCAAGGATGGCGCTGGCCTCACTGGAGACCCGGGGGCCTGGGGCTTGATCCCCAAGTGCCAAGAGCACCTCACAGTGGCAGTTATTTTAATAACTTTATTTTATTTATTTTTCTTTCTTTCTTTCCTTTTTCTCCCTTTTCTTCTGAACCGTGTGGCTGACAGGGTCTTGGTGCTCTGACCTGGTGTCATGTCTGAGCCTGAAGTGGGAGAGCTGAGATCAGGAGACTGACCACCAGAGACCTCCCGGCCCCACATAATATCAATTGGTGAGAGCTCTCCCAGAGATCTCTGTCTCAACGCTAAGACACAGCTTCACTCAACGACCAGCACGCTACAGTGCTGGACACCCTATGCCAAACCACTAGCAAGACAGGAACATAACCCCACCCATTAGCAGAGAGGCTGCCTAAAATCATAGTAAGGTCACAGGCACCCCAAAACACACCACAAGACGTGGACCTGCCCACCAGAAAGACAAGATCCAGCCTCATCCATCAGAACACAGGCACCAGTCCCCTCCACCAGGAAGCCTACACAACCCACTGAACCAACCTTAGCTACTGGGGACAGACACCCAAAACAGTGGGAACTACGAACCTGCAGCCTGTGAAAAGGAGATCCCAAGCACAGTAAATTAAGCAAAATGAGAAGACAGAGAAACACAGAGCAGATGAAGGAGCAGGATAAAAACCCACCAGACCTAACAAATGAAGAGGAAATAGGCAGTTTACCTGAAAAAGAATTCAGAATAATGATAGTAAAGATGATCCAAAATCTTGGAAGTAGAATGCAGAAAGTACAAGAAACATTTAACAAGGACCTAGAAGAACTAAGAGCAAACAAACAATGATGAACAACACAATAAATGAAATTTAAAATTCTCTAGAAGGAATCAATAGCAGAATAACTGAGGCAGAAGAACAGATAAGTGACCTGGAAGATAAAATAGTGGAAATAACTACCGCAGATCAGAATAAAGAAAAAAGAATGAAAAGAATTGAGGACGGTCTCAGAGACCTCTGGGACAACATTAAATGCACCAACATTCAAATTGTAGGGGTCCCAGAAGTAGAGGAGAAAAAGAAAGGGACTGAGAAAATATTTGAAGAGATTATAGTTGAAAAAAAAACTTTTTGAAATATGATCATAGCAGATTTTTTTCAAAATAGCCAAAATGGGGAAATGACACAAATATCCACCAAAAGCAGTAAAAATTGTAAAGACTATATTGTTTGTCCCTCAAAAGAACACTACTCATTATTAAAAAGGAATGAACTACTGGTACACCCAACATCAATGGCAAACCTCAATCCATAAGTTAGTGGCTGTCAGTTTGAGACAATTGT
The DNA here is from genome assembly GCF_039906515.1 of Pseudorca crassidens. Taxonomy (NCBI): domain Eukaryota; kingdom Metazoa; phylum Chordata; class Mammalia; order Artiodactyla; family Delphinidae; genus Pseudorca; species Pseudorca crassidens. The sequence continues at coordinate 103,250,397 of NC_090317.1, forward strand.
TCTCTGCCCACCCTGGGAACATTGACAATACTTGGAGACATTTTTGATTATCGCAGTGGGGGGAAGTGGCACATGCTCCTGGCATTTAATAGGTAGAGATCAGGCATGTTATGAAACATCTTACAATGTATATATAGCTCTCTTCCTAGCTCTACCTTTACAGCTTTTCTAAGGTTATGGGTTTTTTGGCAGATAGGGCAAGAGTACCACTTTTTCTAGGTAAGGAGTGAAGTTTACCCACCAATGTTTTGGGTTTTTTTAAACAAATTTATTTATTTTATTTATTTATTTTTGCCTGCGTTGTGTCTTCATTGCTGTGCGTGGGCTTCCTCTAGTTGTGGCGAGGAGGGGCGACTCTTCGTTGCATTGCGCAGGCTTCTCATTGAGGTGGCTTCTCTTGTTGCAGAGCATGGGATCTAGGCGTGTGGGCTTCAGTAGTTGTGGCACAAGGGCTCAGCAGTTTGGGCTTATGGGCTCTAGAGTGCAGGCTCAGCAGTTGTGGCACACGGGCTTAGTTGCTCCACGGCATGTGGGATCTTCCTGGACCAGGGCTTGAACCTGTGTCCCCTGCATTGTCAGGCAGATTCTTAACCACTGCACCACCAGGGAAGCCCTACCCACCAATGTTAATGGAGGAGTTGTTACTTTTCCCATGATGAGAAATCTTGTGAAGGTCATAGAATAAATTTTGAGCAAGGGACTGAGGAGAGTTGAAATGGTCTTCTAGGTGTCCCAGAATCTTATCTGAGTGGATAAAATAACCTCATCTTGTTTCCAATTGGCCTTTTCTTCCTCAGAAACATTATAAGAAGAGATTTTGATTTCCTTGATTAGAGGATCAGGTGGTAAGCGGAATAAATCATATCTTGTCTGATTGCAATGGGATGAGACAGATTTATAAACCACTAACTTACATATTATAAGCTAAAGAGTTTCTCTTGTCTCAGTGTTTTATTGCCTATATTGATTTTGAATATATAACCACCTCTTGTGGTAATAACAAGGCCTTTAGAATGTCGACCACCTATTTCCCATTTTTAATTGGTGTTCCAACTGTAGTCATAAATTCCTTTGCTTTCCATAGCATACCAAAGTCATGTACTACTCCAGAAGTGTATATCCTGTTTGTGTAGACATTAACTCTTCTATCCTTAGCTAAAGTGCAGGATTTGCTACCTGAGTTGATTTTGCATTGGGTAGAAGCTCATATTCTACAGGGTTTTGGAAATTTGTAATGGCGTATCTTACCAGGAAACACCCTCTGGTAGAGGTATAAACTGTTCGCAAAGAGAATGAGATCTGGATCTACAAAAGGAATTTCAGCAAGACCAAGGTAGGGAAGGGTTTAAGTTTGAGTGTCTGCAATGCAGTTATGTGATTGCTCTTCAGTCAGAAGAGTAAGAAGTTTAGTGGGATTAAGAGTTTAGTAATGCTGGAAAGGTAGAAAAATTTTTCATATTTTCAGTCAGGTGAAAGTTTTGGGCTACATGGGGTGTATAAATATTCAAGGTACAACCTAACTTATCAACTGTGTTGTGAGCGCAGATCTATAATGAGGCTGAAGTCTCCAAAGTGCCTCTGGTTCCCATTATGTTTCTGAGCTGCCTAAAGTATCTCCTTCTCTCTCATGAACAAATAGAGAAAGGGGCAAGGAATTTGGGAGCCCCAATTTGGAGGCAGAGGAAAAGGAGATTTTTAAGGCTTCAAATGCTATTCAGAGATTGAGACCACTGTTTATATTCAGACATTGTTTCTGTAGTCATGTAAAGGAGATGTTATAGTAGAGAAATTAGGAATCAACATCCTACAATAGCCAATCACAGAAAGCCCAGAAGATGTCTGTTCAGTTCAAATAAAGGCTAATTGAGAATGGCTTTGGTACATTCTGGGGACAGAATTTTTCCCTCAGGGAAGATATCATGTCCTAGAAAATGAGCCTGAGGACTACAGTAGTGTTGTATTTTGTTTCTCAAAACCTTATGCTATTTCAAGCCACAGTTTCTAATAGGTATTGGATATCTGTCAATGAATTATCAATTCTACTAGAGCAGAGTGAGGTCCTATACATATTAAATGAGTGTTGAATTACATGGGAAAAGCAAAACCTTTAAATTTGCATTTAATGTCCGAGGGAAAATAGGTAGGATCTTCCATAAACCTCTGAGGCAAAACAGTCCAAGTACCTTGTTGATTTTCCAATGTGAAGGAAAGTCTTGGGAATCATGGTGGAGGAGTATACTGAAGAAACTTGAACACACAGCAACAAGAGTGTAGTAATGGTATCTGGGGATAAAGATGTGAGAAGGCTCTTAAATTTGGAACGAAAGGGAATCTAAGTTTTACTGTTTTATTCATGGCCCACAGGTTTGAAACTTAATTCATTTCCTTTTTTGTTCGTCTTTTTCATGGGGATAATAGGGGTGTTGCAGAAAGTAGAGTAGGGACCGGAGTCCTTTGTTAGGAATTCCTTAAATAATAGGTCTTAAGCCTTCAATTGCTTTAGATTTTAAAGGATACTGGGGTAGTTTAGGGAGGGACATAGTGGTTTCTATTTCCACTTTCAAGGGTTCTGGTTTCTAAATATATTGTGTAACTTGATCCTGTATCTGAAAGGGACTCAAGAATATGAGTAAACATATTCTGAATGCAGGGACTATCAAAGGATTGGGGAAGTATGAGGACAGCAAGGAAGTTGGAGTGACATATCAAAGTTCTTAGAGGACTTAAGAAGTAGGAAAGGATTCCAAGTCTTCAGGAGAACATAAATATTAACATTTCAATTAGAAAGTAAATATCTACCTGACAGATTAACAGGGGTTGTGGAATTAACAAAAGTCTATATTGGATATCATGGAGTCCAAGAGATACATAAAGTAGTTTAGAAAGGGGTGAATCATGTGATAAGTTATCTAACCCCACCACCAAGATGTTTTGTGTACTCCAAGAGATCATGGTGGGGAATTTTGAAGGTTAAGGGTGGAATGGGTGGCTTCAGTGTCAACTAGAAAGGTTGTTGGGTGCCCACTGATTTGAGTTATTATTTCATCCAGTGTGTTTAAGGGTATTTGGGGGCAGATAGAAGAAGATCCCTTTGAGGCAGTCATTGAGACTTGGATTCTTTTTCCTTTTGGTTAATCTTTGGTCCAATGTCCTTTTTTTTATATATATAGTATCTACAGTTTTTTTGATCTATGGGAAATTGAAGGGAAGCTGAGGATGGCTTGAAATCCTTTGCATGATTGCCTTCAAGTGGTTTCAGTTGTAGAGTTGTGAGTAAATGTTGTATAGGTTTAGTTTTATACTATCTTCATGGCATTTTGTTAAAGCACGAATATCAGAGAGAAGGGCATTTTGCCAATTAATGCAGTCTTGAATACACTCTCTCATTTCAGCATGGGAGTTAACAAAACTGGTGACTAAAGTGAATATCATGTGATCATTTATGATTAGACCTGAATAATCCTTCCAGATGTTTTCCAAGTGGTGCCTATAGCTAGAGACTGATCCATCTCCTTGCTGTCTGCACTCCTGAATCTTTGACCAGTTGCTTTTAGGTGGGAATGGAATCTAAAAATTTTTTCTCCAATTTCTTTATCTCTGTGATAGGTTTTGGGTGTATTTTGGTTTAATTGCAAGTCTTCATTAATTTTGACATATTTGGCCTTAAGGCCATAGGACCATAAGGTGGTATCTTCATGTCCTCTGAGAAGTTGGACTAATTGGCACAGATCAGGAAGCGCTGGAAAATATACCACTAACACTAACTTAAATTTCATAGAAAATTCATCCCCATTCTTTCTTGGATAAGGGAAATCCTTTATAATAGCATACAAGTCAGCTTGAGACCAAGGTTTAAATATGACTTTTTGTGGGGGGGAATGGCAATCGAGGATCAGCTGCTTATTATTGTTTGGAACCCAGTACTGTGGGAGCAAGATCAAGGTCTTGAATAATTATAGGATATGACAGCACTGGTATAGTAGTGTTAGGTTTAGGGAAAGGCAGATAAATGCAAAGAGAGTTGGGACCTGGAAGTAAAGGAGACAGAAACAGTTTTGGAGGAGCTGAGGAAGAAGGAGAGGGGATTGAGGAAGATGTAAGTGCCTTTGAATTTGGAGTGGGTAAGAGAGCAACAGTTGAGACTGGCAGATGATTTTTCAGAGGTTGAGTAGCATCAGATAAGATGGACTGATACTGCTAAATGGCCTTATTAAGCTTAGACGGAAAAAGTAATTTTTCAGCTTCCTTATGCCATGAGAAATAAACAAATTGTTTCGAGGGAGTTTTGGGTTCCCAGGATTCAAGGCTCCCCTCAGAGATGAAAAAATCGGGATATCCCAAGAACTCCACAGCATCACTGCAGTTCCAAGTTAACCTTAATGAAATAATGCTATAGACATATTTAATGGAGTTAGTGCTGTAATGGCAAAGCATATACCCAATGAGAGGGAAGGAGGATGGGCAACGGATAGATTTATTCATGATTAGAAAATGAGATCAGAGGTAAGATCTTAAATGAGACAGTAAACAGTAGATAGTACTGCTTGATTGTTTTGCACAATTCCCTAGTTAGAGAAAATCCCCACTCCAACCTCCCCAAGGAAATTCCCTCACATAATCCTGAAACTGGAGAGCAGAGGAAAAACCAGAATAGGCCGCATAGAAGGGCCAAAGAAAAAGTTTCTTTGCCTAAAGGAATCAGAGTAACTCCTTACAACAGATAGGATGTCCGGGACACTGGTTTGAGGGTGGAGCTCATCAGAGGATAGTTGAATTACCAAACAGGAGAGGAGTTTAAAAGACTCATAGGTACCTTTTTTGGGAGAGATGGTGGGAGTCTGTAAGTGAGACCCAATTTCCATAGGAGTCATGGCACCAACAACTGTCAAGTAAAGACAAATCCAGACTTTGGTTAGGAGAGACTATTTGAAAAGATTTATTGCAATAAGGAGAGGGGGATGATTGCAATAGCAGGAATCCTTAGACCATAAGATCTGCAATCATCTCAAAGGTTAGGCAGAAAGGGCTTTTCTTTATAGGGAGGAGTAAGCGAGGCTCGGGCTAGAAAGAACCAGGTGGGGGGAAATGGGATGAGAAAGAGGGTGTGACTGGACAATAGATCAGAAAAAGATTTACACTGAAGTCAGTCTATCCTCAGAAGGGGCCATTAAGGAGGGACCGTATGCTGGTTCAGGGTGAGAATGAGTCAATGTAAAGGGGCCTAGGGCAAGAGACAAACTTAACCAAAGTTCAGTTATCAACACTTGGTTCTGACTGATCAGTGGGGACAAAACAGTTTGGCTAATCATTTATGGGGCAAAGAATTGAAATTTGGAGGGTCCGTGTTTGGCTTTGCCATAAGTAAACAAGGGGAGCATTCATGAGTCTTAGTCAAGTCATATAGCAAAGTTTGTTTCTTTGCAGTAAGCCATTTCCTGGAACACAAATGGGTGGGGAGATTTCTTTAATTACGTCTGTTCACAGGATCACAGGGCTTGAGTAAAAAATCAACATTGTCAATATCTTGATGGCTGTATGGATTATACCCATATACGCTTTTGTCAAGGCTTATAGATCTGTTCACTTTAGATATGTGTTTTTTATTGTATGCAAATTTTACCTTAGGAAAAAAACATGCTGATTTTCATAGACTCAACAAAGAAAAAAATTCATTTTGGTAAATATGGCTGCCCAGAAGAAATGGTCTTTTTAAAATAGGTTCTGAATTTTTAAATTTCCTAAACCACATGAATATTTTATAGATTTGAATAATAACATTAGGATTGTTTCTGACTCTGGGCCTATTTTTCTTTTCTAAGACAGCACCAAAGAGTAGGAATATTATGGTTGTGCATGTGTGTGTATGTGGGTGTGTAATGTTGAGAAAAGGAAAACAGAATACTTTCCATTCTAATGATTTAAAAGAAAAAATAACCAATCCTGATAGAGATGTTATGTTTTTGACAGTCAGTTTTTCTGGAAACTTACAAGTTGTCCCTGCATAAGAAAATCCTTTTGGAAGATCAACATACATGGTTGATCAAAACAGGGTTAGCTGGAACTACTGTGAAAAGTCATAGTCTATAGTCTGCATCTGTATTCAGGCCTGAATTATCCATGCTGATTATCTGCTTTGATCTACATTACTAGGTAATTTCTTTCATTGTGGCCAACTTCTTTTCATTCTGATCATATTCACATAAGCAAACTGGTTGGGCCACCCTCCTGACCCATATGATTATCTTGGCCGTCTTTATGATCTGTGCGGCTTATTACATGATTAGTCCAGCTGTGACCAACAGTGCAGATTTTTTAAAATTTGGAGTTATTGAGTCAGCTGTGTCACAGTCTGCACATAGACTGACCCAGTCTATGTGGTGTTCATTTTTCCCCTTTGTATTTCATATTATTTGTTTTTTCTATTTATATTAATGAAAGAAACAGACAGTTAATTCCTAGTTCACTGTATGCTGTGAGGATACAATAAGTATTTTAAGCTAAACGTTTCATTTGGTGTTGTATTTCATAAATAATAATGACCCAATTACATATTTTTGCATTAATAGAATCTTGAATCTGTATAATTTATTTGCAATTCATTTTTGACTATCATAATATAACATTTCAATCCCAGTTTCTCATTTTCATTAACACTAGGAAAATTTCCTTTGTGAAAGTTTAAAAGATAAATATAATCATAGGTTTTATAACTTGAATAATGAATTTTTTCTCAGATTTACTAAGAAGTAGAAAATGGCTCTACTTTTTAAAGGAGCACTTCTTATGCTAATCCAAGATTTAAGGTGTTTCTTCATGTTTTTTGAGCACTGGATAAATTTTCTGCAGCTGCTCTTAAGCCAAAATAGTTTATATTTTCCCTTTAAATATATTTGAAGGAGCTAGGAAGATACAAAGATACCGCTTTGTCTTAAGAGACTATTATTCTTAATATTATCTCCATGTTTACATCTTTATACTCTTTTAGGTTTTATTTAATAGTAAATTACTTAAAGGAAGAGAATATCTATAAAAGTTAAGTATGTTTTAACATTTTCCTTTTTTTATTACATTTTTCATTACTGTTATACAGCGACCGTGTTTATGGCCAGAGTGAAGATTGATGTGGGTTCAGGTATACTGATGATTACAATTGCACAAAACAAGGAGTTTTCAATTCACGTGAGATTTCAGCCATCCTGTTGGTTGTTCTTTCCTATGAGTATACACACTCTCTAACTTTAAAGTTTGAGCTTCTAACCATAGATGAATAAGGTTCCAAAGTGTAAAGTTATGATTAATCCATAACTTTTTATGACTTTGCAGAATGATACAGATCTCAACTTTGTAGTCAGATTTCTTATTCCTGGAATCATAGTGGTCATGAGTCACCCTAGAGATGGTTTCCATAAGAGAAAAGAAAAAATGTTAGAAAAGGATGTACTTTATTTTATTTTGATTGTTGGTTTGTATTTGTGGGCCCCTGGCTAAGGACATCTCCTTATGAATGACAGAGAGTCTTTTAATTCTAGAAATCATTAAAGTAATGTAAAAAGAATAGTTAAGAAGTACTTATTCTATGGAATGAATCATATATAAATACCCAACAGCTTAAACTTTAGTGTATTCTACAGGTATACAGCAGAGTAAAAAAATCAAACTGCATAGTTGCTCATTTTGATTTCTAACAGTCATGGCATAATCCATATCTGTAGGAAGTAAAAATATGTAGTGCTCTTTTCAAATTACAGAGACCAGTTGGGGAGAGAGAAAAGAGAAAGGAATTTTGCAATTTCTTCAAATTCTTTTCTGATACTAAAAGTTGAAACTCAGATATTATGGTCTTCTGTCAAATGATGCACAATAATGACTCTTTGCATACACAAGAGGACTAAGGATAATTGTGTCTCTGATAGTAATTACAAAGAATTCCAGAAAATGGAGGAGCAGGGAGAGATGAGTTATCTTGAAGGGAAAGAAAAAATTTAGCAAATTGTTCTGTAGCTTGTTAAAGGTTAAGTTTCAAAAGCGGTTAAGATCATGACTCTCACATAAATATAAAATGAACATATGTCAAAGATATTATTTAACTCATTAATTAATAAGGGAAACAGTAAGATGTTACAACTACTTCAAAAGAGAATTCAAAGAACCAACATTTATGACATGATATAAAACTCATTTATAGTGGGAAGTTTCAACTGCATTTCTAAGGAACAAAATTCATTTGTATGTCTATGGGTAAGAATCATTTGAATTGATATTCATCTTCTATGACTAACAGAGTTGTGAAAGAGCTCAGCCTAAGAAAGGTAGAGCAACCGCATAGTATCAGAAAACTCAGAAACGTGTATGCTTATACAATGCCTAGTTTTCCTTTGGAGACACTCAGCAATTTTTTTAGGAACCTATATCCTGAGAATGGTGGCCAGTGGGAAAAATACCTATAAAGGAGGTTTAAAAAACTTTTGCGATCAGAAACTAACATCTAAATTTAGAATACTGTTAATATAAACCTTCATGGCTCAAAACTTTCTGTGAAATATGCTACATACACAGATGATGTAAGCAAGTGATTTTTTTTCAATTATCAAGGAATAGACTGAGTTGCACATCTGTACATCATGTAACAAAAGGAGACAACAGCAGTAAAATGTGATCTAGAGTTTGCTAGTGGAAAGTACTGAAAACAAGAATTTACCATGAGAATAAACTTTCTGGAATATTTGCATAAGTCTGGGGGAGGCAAGTGAATTTCCCATAAAATTAAAAGTATTAGGTTTGAATCGATCATATACAAATGTGAAATAATAGAATGATAGTAATTGCCATATGTATTTCACTGCTTCTGTTGTTAACTATTAATACCTTTTACTAGTGTATTGGCAAAATATTTAGTATAGTGTGACTAAGATTGTGTCTTTTCTGCCCCAGTTTTTATCTCACCATTCTGGTTGAGCATACCAACATCTTCCTATTTACATGTTTCCCTGGCTTCTGCAGGTTGTATTATTCCAGGCTGAGAGCTTCTCTAGGTCACCCCCATCACTCAAATTTCTTTACTTCTAGAGTTATTATTTGTCTCATTTCAAGGAGCCAGGAAATTATTTGCCCATGGGACTGAACTTAGACTCACTAGCTGAAGTGACAATTTGCTGTTTTGTGGCTTTATGCCAACTATATTTGTGTGTGTGTGTGTTTGCATGTTATAAACTATCTTACGGAGTCGCTAGATTATAATAACATTTGATTCCCTGACTACCTGCCTTGTTTACTGCTATATCCCCAGTGCATAACATAGTGCCTGGCACACAATACCTGTTAAAAAAAATACTAGTTTTGTAAATGCATACAGTAAAGGGTCAGAACCAGCAGTTGTTTACAAAGCTAGCTCCAGGGAATGAGATGGCAGCTAGTGTCAAAGAGATTTCTTTTTTATTCAGAAAGTAAACATAAGTTTTCTTGAGGAAAATGAATCAATTAATAAACTTGAAGCAATCCTTTATGACTTATTAATATATCATTTAAAAATATTTCAAGATGGTGTTACAGATGCTTTCAATAAAATGTCCACATCAACAATTTTTTCAGCACATGTGATGAATATCAACCTACACCTCCCATATCTGTATTTTTTAATTGAAGTATAGTTGACTTACAATATTATATTAGTTTCAGGTGGACAACACAGTGATTTGATATCTTCCCATGTCTGTATTTTGACAAATAGAGTCTGTTTATGAAATGGCTAGCAATGTGAGAAGCACACTCAGAAAGCACAGATAAGCATAAGGCTAATAGGCTGGGCTTTCTGACACTGTAGATCATGGAATCAGTATAACTTAAAAAAAAAATCAAGCCATGAATTTTAGTACGTTAAGAGTAATGGCAAACCACAAAATACATTGGGACTTTCCTGGTGGTCCAGTGGTTAGGATCCGTGCTTTCACTGCCGAGGGTCTGGGTTCAATCCCCGGTCGGGGAACTAAGGTCCTGCAAGCCAAAAGAAAAAAAGAACAACAAACTACTTTGATTCCTGCTAGCACACAGATGGCCTTTTGTAGAAACCCTTCCTCTCATTCTAAGATATTATAGCACATGTCACATTCTTTACTTTTAAGAATGTGGAGTATTAAACACTTGACACACACACATTTATGCTGAAGATCAGCAACCAAATGTGTAGGATAATGGTGCATCTTAACAATACAAACCAAAATTCCCTTAAGAATGCTTTATCCATTGCTGAAATACAGTCACTTTTCTAGCGGAGCATCACTGGCTCTTCCTTGAAAGATAACAAAATTTTACAAGTTTGAATTTTTCCAGGGCTTACAACCTAACTTGGGGTGAAAAACAGTATGGTATTTAATATTGTCAAGTGGAAAAATTCTCAATTTATAGCTTCCTAACCGGTGGCAGCTCTGGCAATACTGGCCGGGCACCTGGACTGTGTATAGAAAATCTAATAGTGTGTTAGGTTTTGGGTCAGTCTGACTAAAAGGGGTTATGTTGCATTTTTGACTCTCCAAAGCTTCCAAGCAATTATACTAGTTTTCCATTGAAATTTACCATCAAAGTACAAAAGTCAGTTTGAGAGATCAGAGAAAAGATAGAACAATGAAGATAACAGAGCCTGAAGAATATACAGTGGAGAAAAGACAGCCTCTTCAATAAGTGGTGCTGGGAAAACTGGACAGGTACATGTAAAAGTATGAGATTAGAACACTCCCTAACACCATACACAAAAATAAACTTAAAATAGATTAAAGACCTAAATGTAAGGCCAGACAACATCAAACTCTTAAGAGGAAAACATAGGAAGAACACTCTATGACATAAATCACAGCAAGATCCTTTTTGAAGGGATATGGGAACATATGTATATGTATAACTGATTCACTTTGTTATAAAGCAGAAACTGACACACCATTGTAAAGCAATTATACTCTAATAAAGATGTTAAAAAAAAAAAGAAAAAAGGGTAACAGACCCTACATTCTATGTGTTAATTATGTATCTTCTGACACAAACACATTTTTCTTCCTGGGCCTACTTCATTTCAGTGAGGTACACTTAAGAATTCTTGTATAACTAGCAACTTCTCTATAAATAAATATGATATTAAAAAAATAAAACAAGCCAAAGGAGTAAATAAGCAACAGGCTAATAAAGTGATGTTATTAGCATAAATTGATGAAGACAAAATTCATACAGTTACATGCCAAAACCTCATATAGTTACATGCTAATTCTACGCACATTGGTATTTTCTTAATTAAAAGCATATTAGTCTTAACTCTTAGAGTAGTAAAGTTTGGTTGGAATAAAATATGATGATCTGAAATAAAATGAGCAGGGTCAATTTTAAGCAAAATGTTAAAGTTTGTGTCTTATTTCTATGTCAGCCCCATCTACCCTCCATTACCATTATCATTTCTTACATAGAACCATTTTTCTTTTGCTGTCGTATAACTACCAAATGATCCATTATTGCCCTCTATTTTTGTTGTTGTTTTTTTTTGTTTTTTTTTGTTTTTGCGGTATGCGGGCCTCTCACTGTTGTGGCCTCTCCCGTTGCGGAGCACAGGCTCCGGATGCACAGGCTCAGCAGCCATGGCTCACGGGCCCAGCCGCTCCGCGGCATGTGGGATCCTCCTGGACCGGGGCACGAACCCGTGTCCCCTGCATCGGCAGGTGGAATCTCAACCACTGCGCCACCAGGGAAGCCCTGCCCTCTATTTTGGTCTTTCCTTCTCTCTGACACATTATTAAACAAGTACCAGAATTGTATTATTCTTTTGCCCCTCCTTCATATGATGTCCCTCCTTCTGTTTTGTCAAACCACTTCTTAATACCTGATGGCCAATTAATCTGATGAGCATATCTGTTATATTGTATTTATGGGTATCAAAGTATTAATGTGTTACCCCTTTCAGATGACTGGCATGTCTTGTACATAAACCTTCCATGTGCAATACCAAAGAATAAAAAAAAATGCTGTCTCTAAATTTAGACATTATTGCAGCCAGTGAGGAAGATGCTCAAGGGGAAAAGGGGATCATTGGAACACTTAATATACACCATATAGTTAGTGTAGGTGCAGAAAATTATATAGCCTATATACTATTTGTTAATAATCCCCTCTGGCCATTTCTTTTCTATGTTATAGAAATGTATACTTCTCTTGCTGGCCTTCTTTCTTTTAATATACACTTCTTGGCTTTAAAACAAAAGGCATTTTAGTGTTTCCATGAAAGCAATCTCTGCAAAAGAAGAAAATAGTCCCTCTCTACAGATACAAAAAAGTCACGTTTCTATATCTCAAAGCTTTCCTTGCTTAAAATTTTCTATACATCTGACAAAAATATTTAAGACACCCTGAAACAAGACGGTTTTTAAGCTTCAACCTGTAAGAAGTCTGTACTCGTTTATTTTGTCACTGGGAGATTATACCTCTTCATCTCCCTCACCTATTTCTCTCCTCCTCTGTCCCCCTCCCCTCTGGCAACCATCTTTTTGCTCTCTGTATCTATGACTGTGCTTCTGTTTTGTTATGTTTGTTCATTTCTTTTGTCTTTCAGATTCCACATATAAGTGAAATCATGCAGTATTTGTCTTTCTCTGACTCATTTCACTTAGCATAATACCCACTAGGTCTATCCATGTTGTTGAAAATGGAAAGATTTCATTCTTTTCTATGGTTAAGTAATATTCCATTGCATGTATACTTCACATCTTCTTTATCTATTTATCTATTGATTGACACAATGTCTTAGCCATCGTAAATAATGTTACAGTGAACATAAGGGTGCATGTATGTGCATATATATTTTTGAATTACTGCTTTTGTTTTCTTTGAATAAATACCCAAGAGTGGAATTGCTGGATCATATTACAGTTTTTTTGTTTGTTTGTTTATTTATTTTTTTTGGCCACACCGCCTGGCATGCAATATCTTCATTCTCCAAACAGGGAATTGAACCCGCGCCCCTGCAGTGGAAGCGCAGAGTCCCAACTACTGGACTGCCAGAGAAGCCCTGTTTTTTAGTTTTTGAGGAATCTCCATACTGTTTTCAATAGTGACTGCACCTTTTACATTCCCACCAACAGTGTACAAGAGTTCTCTTTTCTCCATCTCCTCGCCGACACTTGTTATTTGTTGTCTTCTTGAAAATATTATAGCTATTCTGACAGGTATGGGGTATCTCATTGTGGTTTGGATTTGCATTTTCCTAATAATTAGTGATGTTGAGCATCTTTTCATGTGCTTGTTGGCCATCTATCTGTATGTCTTCTTTGGAAAAACGTCTATTCTGGTTCTCTGCCTATTTTTTAATTAGATTGTTGTTGTTGTTGTTTTTTAAATTTTGAGTTGTATGAGTTCTTTGGATATTTTGGATATTAACCCCTTATTGAATATACTGTTTGCAAATATCTTCTCCCATTCACTAGGTAGACTTTTTTTTTTTTGCGGTACGCGGGCCTCTCACTGTTGTGGCCTCTCCCGTGGCGGAGTGTAAAGCAACTATACTCCAATAAATATGTTATAAAATTTTTTGAAACAAGTAGAATGAATTCAGATGTGCAGACAGGAAAAAAGCTTAATAAATAAAAGTGTATGGGAAAAAATTAGTCTGGTATGCTATATAATATTAACAAAGATGCTCATGTTTGGAAGAAAGGTCAAAATTTATATCTTAATTCTTTGAAAAGTTTAAAAAAATAGTATACTATTACAAAAGAATATTTTATATAATCCCCAGTTTCTTTTTTTCAGTAGAGGTTTCTTGTGCAGATATTCACCAATAAATACATGAAAGACAGTGGGACTCTAAAGTAAAAGAAATTATTCTTTCTTTCTCTCTTTATTATCTGCAATTATCCCTAAGAGATCAATAAAGCATCCAAATGGTAGGAACACACTAGTAGACAAAAGGGCATCAATGAAAGCTGGGAGTAAGGGTCAGTGTAGAAGATTAAAAGAGAAATACAAAGCTACAAACTTTGGAAACAGTGATTTACTAAATAACCACAAGTTACCTGAAAGAAAATATAGCCCAAGAGGAATATTAATTACATCTTTAAAAGGTTACAGAGAAAACACCTCATTTAACTGTCTCAACTTAATTATGTTTCCATATAGTTAAAGCTTACCTTTTAAATGAAAAAGTACATTAATGATGTTTTTTTGATATGATTTCTTTTTTAAAAAATTTTATTGTAGGATAGTTGATTTACAGTGTTGTATTAGTTTCAGGTGCACAGCAAAGTGAGTCAGTTATACATATACATATATCCACTCTTTTCTAGATTATTTTCCCATATAGGCCATTACAGAGTGCTGAGTAGAGTTCCCTGTGCAATACAGTAGGTCCATATTAGTTATCTGTTTTATATATAGTAGTGTGTATATGTCAATCCCAATTTCCCAATTTATCCTGCCTCCTTCTTTCCTCCCTGGTAACCGTAAGTTTGTTTTCTATATCTGTGACTCTATTTCCATTTTACATAGGAAAATTAAAAATGTTACACACATGCCAGCTTTTTCTTATTTATTTTAACATGTTTTAATCTAAAAATGTGATTTATCTTATTGTCAAATCCAATTATTTTGGCATATTAATAATTACGGGGGAGACCTTCAAGATGGTGGAGGAGTAAGATGAGGAGATCACCTTCCTCCCCCAAAATACATCAAAAATACATCTACGTGTGGAACAACGCCTACAGAACACCTACTTCTGAAGGCTGACAGAAAACCTCAGACTTCCCAAAAGGCAAGGAACTCCCCACGTACCTGGATAGGGCAAAAGCAAAAAGAAAAAACAGAGACAAAGGAATAGGGATGGGACCTGCACCTCTGGGTAGGATCTGTGAAGGAGGAAAAGTATCCACACACTGGGAGACCCCATCACTGGTGGAGACGGCAGGTAGCAGAGGGGGGTTTGCTTTCTGCATCTAATGTGTTTATGGTTTTGTATTTATCTTAGTTCAGTATTAGAGCTTATTATCATTGTTAGATTTGTTTATTCATTTAATATGGGAAAGGAAGTAGTCAATCAAGTCCAGGAAGCACAGAGAGTCCCCTACAGGATAAAACCAAGGAGAAACATGCCAAGACATATAAATCAAACTATCAAAAATTAAATACAAAGAAAAAATATTGAAAGCAGCCAGGGAAAAGCAACAAATAACCTACAAGGGAATCCCCATAAGGTTAACAGCTGATCTTTCAGCAGAAACTCTGCAAACCAGAAGGGACTGGCAGGACATATTTAAAGTGATGAAAGGGAAAAACCCACAACCAAGATTACTCTACCCAGAAAGGATCTCATTCAGATTCGGTAGAGAAATTAAAACCTGTACAGACAAGCAAAAGCTAAGAGAGTTCAACACCACCAAACTAGATTTACAACAAATGCTAAAGGAACTTCTCTAGGCATGAAACACAAGAGAAGGAAAAGACCTACAATAACAAACCCAAAACAATTAAGAAAATGGTAATAGGAACATACATATCAATAATTACCTTAAATGTAAATGGATTAAATGCTCCAAACAAAAGACGTTGACTAGCTGAATGGATCCAAAAACAAGACCCGTATACATTCTGTCAACAAGAGACCCACTTCAGACCTAGGGACACATACAGAGTGAAAGTGAGAGGATGGAAAAAGATATTCCATGCAAATGGAAATCAAAAGAAAGCTGGAGGAGCAATTCTCATATCAGACAAAACAGACTTTAAAATAAAGACTATTAGAAGAGACAAAGAAGGACACTACGTAATGATCAAGGGATCAATCCAAGAAGATATAACAATTGTAACTATTTATGCACCCAACATAGGAGCACCTCAGTACATAAGGAAAATGCTAACAGCCATAAAAGGGGAAATCGACAGTAACACAATCATAGTAGGGGACTTTAACACCCCACTTTCACCAATGGACAGATCATCCAAAATGAAAATAAATAAGGAGACCCAAGCTTTAAATGATACATTAAACAAGATGGACTTAATTGATATTTATAGGACATTCCATCCCAAAACAACAGAATACACTTTTTTCTCAAGTGCTCATGGAACATTCTCCAGGATAGATCATATCTTGGGTCACAAATCAATCCTTAGTAAGTTTAAGAAAATTGAAATCATATCAAGTATCTTTTTGGACCACAATGCTATGAGACTAGATATCATGGAGGCTAAACAATACACTACTAAATTACCAAGAGATCGCTGAAGAAATCAAAGAGGAAATCAAAAAATACCTAGAAACAAGTGACAATGAATTTTAACAGTTTAATTTAACCAGAGGTAATGCAAATATATGTGGAGGATTGTCACAATTGAAAACAATCTTATGTTTGTTAAAATGAACAATTTGTAGTAAGGGGAGTATACTCAAATTAGATGGCTAGTAGATTTTGGTTTGTATTAGGCACTCAATTGGAAAAAACAATGATTGGAAATCTGTGTGTGAGATAACATGTCTAGGGCCAGGTATAATTCTTTATCCTTTTCTAAATTTAAAATGATAAAATTTTATTCTTCATGTGTAAAAATATAAATGGAAAATTCCTATAATGTGAGCAGTTTGGGTTGATTCATTCTCTAGGAAACAAGAATGTCCATGGATTCAGTTATCTAGCTTTTATCTTAAAGCACATATAATTTCAGTCTCTGCAAAAATGTATGCAAATTTTATTTAAATGAATATCCAGTAGTGACTTATTCATATATTTGGTGAATCCATTGGGCATTTATAGCATTAAAACTGTATTAAAATGAGGGTAATAATTTTCATGTTTAATCTAGTGTAGTATCTAATGAGTGTCATCTCTAATATTTGTAAAATACTAGAATCCAATAAAATCTTAGAATTATGACACAGCTCTCCAATAACATCAGTGCTTTTATTGTCCATATGCTAATGGAATGTCAGATGTTAATGAATCCCTTTTATTTTGGATATATGAAACTGAAACCTTAGCAGGTAAATTATGTTGATTGGGAGAAAACTTTTTATTTCCCCCTGCATAATGCCGTTTATTTATGTACTTCTGTAGGCTTTAGAAATGTTAGATATGGATCTACTAAGTACAAAAAGAAATTAGAGTTTTATTGATTTGCAGTTTCTTACAGTCAATAGACAAAATCTAAAAAGAATAGCTAAATTATTTTTCTCTGTAGCTAATTTAAAGATCAAAATCTAACATTTCTAAATTATATGAATATAAATATAAATATATATATATATATAAAATCTTTGAAGGATCTGGTGGGTAGAGTCAAGGGACCCAAAAAGTACTGAGTATTTATAGTGTGTAAGGTGTTTTATACATTCTTTTAACATTTTCAAAATAGCTATAGTAGGAAGGTATTCTTATCTCTCTCTTTTTTTTTTTTTAATCTCTTATTTTCTTTATTTTTGGCCATACTGTGCTGCTTGTGGGATCTTAGTTCCCTGACCAGGGATCAAACCCACACCCTCAGCAATGAAAGCACAGGGTCTTAACCACTGGACCGCCAAGGAATTCCCTCTTATCTCTATTTTAAAAGTAAGAGAATCCATGCTCAGAACGGTTACAGGAAGTTAGAAATGCAGAAGAAATTTAAACCTATTATATTACTGATTTCAAATTTTATTTTGTTTCAGTGCTGCCTTAACTTTCCTTTTGTGGCTGGCTGCTCGTTTTCTATTTCAAATAAATTTGAAATACAACTTGTTGTTTAATCTTGGAAGAAAATATATTCCACTCCCAAATCTGAATTTGAGCAAGTGCTCATAAGATATTTTCATAGGATTATCTTGGAAATTCTCATGGTATCAATTGCTATTTTGTACCTTGTACACACACAGAAAATACCTTCTGATAAGTAGAGAGACCATAAAATTCGTTGACATAGCAACGCAATTTTAGAGAGAGAAAGGAAATGTCAAAATATTTAAAATTATGAAATTTTGGTTACAATGGCTTTTATAATATCAGTGCTTAAAACAGTTTTATCCAAAAACTATAATTTTAAAATTAAAATTGTTTATATATACATGTGCATAATCTAAGACACTATATTTTCTGTATCTTAAAAATGACATAAAAAGAATTTTCATTGGTCATAATTGCTTACTTTAATCAGTTTCTTAGCTCTGTTTGTCTGTATTATCATTGCATTGTTCTCTTTAATATAATCAGGTTTAAATGTAAAGGATATAACCATGCAGGTACTAAAAGAAAACATGGTTGTGTTCCTCTTTAACCTCAGTGTAGGGAAGTTCTTTCTAACTATGATTCAAAATCCAGAGGCAATAAAATAAAAGATTGATAAATTTGACTATAAATTCTTTTGCAGAAAAAAACGTGCTATGAAAATGTCAAAATACAACTGTCAAAGTGCAGGAATCTGTGATACATACTGCAGACAAAGAACTAGCATCCCTGATATATAAGGGATTATGAAAATTAAGGAATAAAGGGCCAGAAACATGATAGAAAAATGTGTATATATATATTAAAAAATACATATTATATATATATATATATATATATCTCACATCTTCTTTATCCATTTATCTGTTGATGGACACTTAGGTTGCTTCCAATATCTTGGCAATTATAAATAATGCTGCTCTGAACGTTGGGGTGCATGTGTCTTTTTGAATTAGTGTTTGTTTTTTTTTTCCAGATATATACCCAGGAGTGGAATTGTTGGATAATATTGATTTTAGTTCTATTTTTAGTTTTTTGAGAACCTCCATACTTCTTTTCACAGTGGCTGCAACGATTTACATTCCCACCAACAGTGTAGGAGGGTTCCCTTTTCTCCATACCCTTTCCAGCATCTGTGATTTGCAGACTTTTTAATGATGGCCATTCTGACTGGTGTGGTACCTCCTTGTAGTTTTGATTTGCATTTCTCTAATAATTAACAATGTTGAGCATCTTTTATGTGCCTATTGGCCATCTGTATTTCCTCTTTGGAAAATTGTTTTTTCAGTTCTTCCCATTTTTTAATCAGGTTGTTTGATTTTTTTGATGTTGAGTTGTATGAGCTGTTTGTATATTTTGGAAATTAAGCCCTTGTTGGTCGCATCATTTGCAAATATCTTCTCCCATTCTGTAGGTTGTCTTTTTGTTTTGATGATGATTTCCTTTTCTGGGCAAAATCTTGTAAGTTTAATTACGTCCCATTTTTTTTTTTTTCTTTTTCTTTTATTTCCTTTAGTTTAGGAGACAGATCCAAAAAAATATTGCTGTGATTTATGTCAAAGGGTGTTCTACCTATGTTTTCCTCTAGGAGCTTTATGGTATCTGGCCTTACATTAAGGTCTGTAATCCATTTTGAATTTATTTTTGTACATGGTGTTAGAGAATATTCTAATTTCATTATTTTACATGTAGCTGTCCAGTTTTCCTGGAACCACTTATTGAAGAGGCTTTCTTTTCTCCATTGTATATTCTTGCCTCCTTTGTCATAGATTAATTGACCATAGGTGTTTGGGTTTACTTCTGGGGTCTCTATTCTGTTCCATTGATCTCTGTGTCTGTTTTTGTGTCAGTACCATACTGTTTTGATTACTGTAGCTCTGTAGTATAGTCTGAAGTCAGTGTGATTTCTCTAGCTCCGTTCTTTCTCAAGGTTGCTTTGGCTATTCAGGGTCTTTTATGTTTCCATACAACTTTTAAAATTATTTGTTCTAGTTTTGTGAAGAATGTCATTGGTATTTTTGTAGGGATTGCACTGAATGTATAGATTGCCTTAGGTAGTATGGTCCATTTAACAATATTGATTCTTCCAATCCAAGAACAGAGTATGTCATTCCATTTGTTTGTGTTGTTTTCAGTTTCTTTCATCACTGTCTTATAGCTTTCAGAGTACAGGTCTTTCCTCCTTAGGTAGGTTTATTCTTAGACATTTTCTTCTTTTTGATGTGATGGTAAATTGCATTGGTTCTTTAATTTCTCTTTATAATAGTTCTTTGTTAGTGCATAGAAATGCAACATATTTCTGTATATTAATTTTGTATCCTGCAACTTTACCAAATTCATTGATGAGCTCTAGTAGTTTTCTGGTGGCATCCTTAGGATTTTCTATGTATAGTATCATGTCATCTGCAAAGAGTGACAGTTTTACTTCTTCCTTTCCAATTTGGATTTCTGTTATTTCTCTGATTACTGTGTCTAGGACTTCCAAAACTATGTTGAATAAAAGTGGCAAGAGTAGGCATCCTTGTCTTGTTTCTGCTCTTACAGGGAATGCTTTCAGCTTTTCAACATTGAATATGATGTTAGCTATGGATTTGTTATATATGGCCTTTATTATGTTGAGTTATGCTATGTTGAAATATTGATTCCCAATGTGATGGTATTAGGAGGTGGGGCCTTAGGGGGTAATTATTCATGAGGGTAGAGCCTTCATTTAAGTATTTTTAAATATTTGAAATTTAAAAAGTTAAAAAGTAAACTATACCATGTTAAAAGTGGAAAATATAAATGATAAATTAGAAAATATATTATAAATGATAAACCAAATTAAATTTGAGGATGAGACATAAGTCATGATTTTCTGGGTAAACTGGGAAATGGTCTCCCTACATGAAAAGCCTTTAAATTTTTATATTACAATCATAAGAAATATTTCTGAAAATAAAAGTTGCTATAATTAAAAATTACATATATGGTAAAATAGTATTTGTAACAACATATTCATATTCACCAAATATGAATTAGAAAAATATAACCTTTCATTATACCATTTTCCATATAATAATAAAATATGAACATAGCTATAACTTATAGTGTAACAGCAAGTCCATGAAAATGCAGACTTGACACAAATGAGATAAATGTGTTACATTTAGAGATAAAATAAGACTTTGTAATTTTCAATTCAGAAATATTTAAATTTCACATTATATTCATTGTCCTATGAGTTATTGGAAATATTGATATTTTCTCACAACTATTACATTTTCAATTCAAAATTTTACAGAGTAAGTCCTTAAAAATTTATTTTGGAGTTTTGGATTTTTTTTCTCTAAGGAGCTGATTCATCCAGAGTTTGATGTGAAATGCTAATATGACCCCCATATCCTATTCAAAAAATCTCCATCCTGCTAGAGGTATTTTTTCATGTAATATTCTGCCTTATAGCAAGAAGCAAAACAAGTCATACTTATATAACACCTTTCCTCCAGAGAGCTTAGAAAGTTTCCATAATTATTTTACATTTCTGAAATTTTACCTATAAAAATAACATCTGTCTGAATGTTTTCTCCTTAGATATATTTTCTATTTTACCATTGGCTTCTTACTTAACTTACTTACCATCACTTTGCCTAGTATGCCCCTCCTCTCCTAGTTTCCTTCTGTCATCTTTCACCATGTCAAACCTATTTCTCATTATTTAATTTTTTTTCTTAGCCATAATCTGATCCATGCTCCTGTGTAGCACTGCTTGCTAGAAATAACTTATCATTTTCCAAACCAGAAATCTACTTCCTTCTCTTCAGATGTGACCCACTTATTCTAGAATTGCTATCAAAAATTGGAAAAGGACAATAATAGCTGTAATTCCTAGACCCTTTCAGGACTATGTGTTCATTGTATTTATAGTGTTTTTTGTTTGTTTTTCTATCTGATGCATTATATATAAATTTATGAATCCAAGCAATTTGGAAATTTCTATTTGTGTCTGATCAAACAGTTGACTCTTTTATCAAAATGCAGTATACCATGGCAGCTAGACTGCTAGGAGTCAAAATCTTGCCTCTACACTTGTGTATATTTGGGAAAGTTGGATAAACATGATATGCTTCATTTTTCTCATTGTTAAAATAGAGAAAATAACAGTAGCTACCTTGTACATTATTATCTGTTAATGTCTATAAAGCAAAAGAAACAGTTTCTTGAAAATAAAGCAAAAAACAGAATCTGACACATGATACATGGTGTATAAATGTTTATAAAATGAATAAGATCCTTTTCCAGCAAGAGTGGTGTAACCTGTGTCATATTAATTCTCTCACAGATAACACCTATAAAGCCTGGAACAATAGTAAAACAAACGAACAAAGAAAAACAAAATGAAACAAACAAAAACACTAGTTAAAGGTACTGGAGAATAATCAAAAGCAGGCAGAAACTCAGAAACTGGAAGGAATTCACACTCGAAGGGATTTGCACCAGGTAAGCATTTAAGTTTGAATAGCTTTTTATAAGAGGGGAACCCCAGTTCATGGACAACTTAAAGTCTCTAGAACTCAAAAACAAAGGTGTAATCTTATTGGCATGACCATCACAGAATGGAGGTCAGGGTTACAAAAGCATCTAGAATGTGATGTAGAAGAAAGCAAGAAATAGAAGGCTCAGAGAACTGAGCAGACATTTCAGCTACTGCCCCACCACAAAGACGACAGAGTTAACAGCCTTTTAAAACAAAAGTGAAAATCAGCACTCTTCAGAGGAAGATAAAAGCAGAGTATCTACAATGTAACATCCACAAGTCAAGCAAAAAAATGGGAAAATGTGACCCAGAGTGAAGAGTCAAAGAGTAAAAGCAGTTAATAGACACAGACTGTGAGGTAACCTAGATGTTTAATAATCAGACTAGGACTTTAATACAACTATTATAAAGGTTTTTTGGTATTTTAAGGAAAAGTGGTCAAAATGAGTGCATAGACTTGAAAAAGGTAAATTGAAATTCTAGATCAAAAAGTATATCATACACAAAAAAATCTCTGGATAGGATCAAAGAAAAAGGAAACAACAGAAGAAGTGGTCTTTGAATTTAAATATAGATCGACAGAAAGAATAATATCTGAAGAAGATGAGGGATAAAAGGTTAAAAAGAAATGAATACTGCTTCAGTGATATGTAGGACAATATCAAAAAGTTTAACATAGATGCTTGCATTACCCAAAGGAGAGAAGAATGAGAATGAGATAGAGAAATATTTGAAGAAGCAATGCCTGAAAATCAACAAGTCTGGGGAAAAATATACTCATGAATCCAAGAGCCTCATCAAGAGCAGAGAGGAATTAAGAAAATCAGTAATAGGTACAGCATATCTGACTTCTCGTCAAAAACAGCAGAGGCCAGAAATCAAAGGAATCACATATTTAAATGCTGAAAGTAAGAAAAAAAATCAACCTATAATTCTGTACCCAATGTAAATATCCTTCAAAATGTACATCTTCAGATGAAAACTGAGAGAATCTGTTGCTGGCAGAACTATAATACAAAAGTTTCAAAAAATGTTCTTTAGGCTAAAGGGAAGTTATACAAGGTATAACTCAAATATACAGAAAGGTTAAAGAACACTAGATATGATAAATATATAGAGAAACTTACAGTAGCATTTTGTTTTCTTAAATTAATTTTGAAAAAGAAAGTCCATTAATAAAGTGAATAGAGTAAATAAATAAATAAAACTCTTTCCAGGGTAAAAACACAATATTGTGAGATTTATACTATATATAGATGTAATACATATGATAATAATAGCATATAGAATAGGTGGGGCTAAATGGTTCTTGAATTTTATGTTAAGTGGTAAACTATTGACTCTGAGACAACTTTATAGTTTAATGATGAATATTTAATCAGTAGAGAAAGTACAATAAAAATAATAATGTAAAGGGGCTATTGCTAAAAGGCCAGTAAATAAATTGTAATGGGATTAGAAAAATATTCACATAATCATAAGGAAGGCAGTTAAGAGGGAACATAAAAACAAAAAACAGATGGGATAGACAGAAAATAAATAGCAAAATTATAGATAGAAATCAAAATATATGAAGAAAAAGTAATAATAGAAATAATACAAGGTATTTCATAATGAGCAGAGTCAATTCATCAGAAAAACATAAAAATTACAGTGTCTGCTATATTTAAAATAGATAACCTACAAGGACCTACTGTGTATAGCACAGGGAAATCTGCTCAATATTCTATAATAACATAAATGGGAAAAGAATTTGAGAAAGAATAGATACATATATATGTATAAGTGAATCACTTTTCTATACACCCGAAAATGCACAACATTACTATACTCCATATGAAATAAAAATTTAAGAAAAAGTGACAGTGTGTATGTGATTAATTATAGAGCTTCAAAATGCATTCTAATGATTGCCACCCTTACCCAAAGAAAAGAAGATATGTTGAAGTCTAAATGCCCAGTGTCTCAGAATGTGAACTTATTTGGAAATAAGGATCACTGCAGATATTAGTTATGTTAGCAGGAGGTCATACAGGAGTAGGATGGGCGCTTAATCCAGTATGACTGGTGTACTTATAAGAAGACAGCCACGTGAAGATACAAAGACATAGAAAAAATACCACGTCAGAGATTGGAGTGATGAGTCTACCAGCAAAGAAATGACAAGGGTTGTTGGCCATCACCAGAAGCGAGGAAAGAGGCCTGGAACAAATTCTCCCTCAGATCCCTCAGAAAGAATCAACACTGCAACACTCTGATTTTGGATTTCTAGCCTTCATAATGTTCGACAATACATTTGTGTTGTTTTAAATCACCCAGCTTGTAATATTTTGTTACAGCAGTCTTAGGAAACTGGTGCATATATGAAGAAAAGAAATGGCATAATCAAAGTGATAAGCCAACACATTCATGAATTTAGGGTTTTAGTGTATGCCTTGATTAGTGATTGCTAAAACAACTAGCCAAAAAAAAAAAAAAAAAACACACACACACAGTAAGAATATAGAAGAGATAAAAAATACCATCATTCAACTTGATCTTATTGCCTTTAATGGTCCACAACATTCAGTAATTTAAGAATCTACATTATTTTAAGCTTTACTAGAATGTTCAGTAAAGTTAAAAATACAGCTGACCATTGAACAATGGTGCCAACCCCGCTGTGCAGTGAAAATTTGCGTATTACAGAGGGCCTATTACAGTAGGGCCGATTAAATTTTGAACTGTGATTAGTAGGGTTACTTTCAGCAGTAGTACATGCTTAACAATTCTGAAATTACCTTCTGTGTATTCTAGACTTGAGTAAGTATATTGAAGATAATGGGATGCAGGTTTCTCACTACTGGGGAATAGGGTTGCAAATATAAAAACAGAAGACTAGAATGTATCTTATAGTATTGGACTGGAATTGAAAGTATCGATATAAACTTAAATCGTTTACTAAGTAAAGGGCCAAGAAGCAATGACATACCAGTAGCACTGAGTATACCTAGCAACTTGACTTTGGTTTCTAAATACCATCCTTCACTGAAAGAATCCAGAGCTTCCAGTAGCAATTGCCAATTCTTCCAGGGTTGTGGTAGGGAAAATACAAGATGAGCCTGGAACATCCTTTGGCACCACAGGCTAGTAAATACTCAAAGAAATATGGGTATATCAAAACACAGGAGCTTAACCTGGGAAAATGTGAACATCAAAATAAATGATGGTATTTATAGGTTATAACTGATAAAGAAAATAATCCATCAGTCCATGCCATTGAATAAGTAAAAAACTGATTAGGATTTATAACTTTCAATTATTAAATATGTATTATAGGCTAGGAATCATACGCATTACTTCATTTGATATTTTTATAATCATGTTGCAAGTTACACATAATTATTCCTTTTATACATATGAAAACTAGAGACTGAAATATTCTATGTAAATTCTTTAAGAACATATATCTAACACTAAGATTTACATCCCACTCTATCTTACTCTGAAACCCATTTTTCTCTATTCTATACCACCCTTTCTCTCAAGTGAATAACTATCAACTATCTCTCAAGTAAATAACTATCTAAATCATTGTTTCATTGAATTCACTTGATTTGAAGTAATAATTTTATTTTGATGAAAGTCTGAATTTAAGCAAACTTTTAAAAAATAAATGAGATAAAATATGAAACACTCTACTTTTTCATCTAAAGAAGACAATATTAGAGGTACAAAAGTATTCCATATCTTGGAAATATTTTAATAGCCAAAAACTGAGCATTTTGGAAGATTTAAAATTTTTTGTATGATCTCTTGGTTATTAAGATACCTAGAGTAATAAAAATCACATACCCCCCACACACACACACATACATACCTCACATATACATGCTTTAACCTCCTGCCTTTCAATGAAATAATTATAGAAATCACTCATTTTGAAACATGGATAAGGTGAATTGAGTCTTTTTCTTTCAGAGAATCCTCTTTTTATATTTTCAGGTAGTTTCTTTACTGGATGCAAAGTGCAAACTGGCTACCCTAAATTTGCATGCCTATAACCCATGTATTTTAAAAGTTGTCCCCGACAATTTGATTCATAACTGACCTCAATTGAATCTCTTTGGAATTGCTAAAACAATATGATTTGTAGTGAATTAAGATTCTAAGAGAGATGACAGCCTAGACTGCAGGACTCTCAATATGTTTAGAGGTCCAATAAAGGTATTTTCATATATATGAAATTTTTTGGGTGCTAAGATAAAACATCAAGCTTTGAGTTACTTTTAAATAAAATTAACGTAAAACAATTATAAAATACATCATTTTGCTAGTAAGTCTCTTTTTAGGTTAATGCAGATGATAAAATATTTGGAATTTCTGTTTTCTTATTGGTATAACATATGCAACATTCCTTTTGCACTCTGTCCTTTACCTATTTTAATAACCAATCATATTTGTGATTCCTCAGATCTAACAGACCCCTTCAAAAAGTTGGTTTTTTATAGCGATCTTTATTTTTAAACAATGCAAACATTCAGCAAGGAAAAGGAAATATTTTTTTAAAAAGGAAAAAAAAACTAGATACCAAGAAACTCTCGTTAATTACCATTGAATATTTTGTGCATATAATTAGACAAAAGATGAGAATATAACCATTTCACTTATAAAAATTGGCCCTTACCATTTCACATATCTTTTGGAAACCCAACACAGCACTTATCTGCCGTCTCCTAAAAGTTCCTAATTTGGACAATTTAACAAAATATATTACATCCAAAAACAAAGTACCAGCATCTATTTTTTCTTCTCAATCTAAAGGATTTTACTAGAACTATCAGCTTGCTCAGTTGCAAGCTGATCATGTTGTGTATTTAAGCTCATGCGCCTCTCTCCATATAACTCTCAATCAATGAGGGATTAGAATCAATAAATAAATGACCCCAACCACCTCAGCTGCTCCAGCCACCCTAGCTACCAGTGAGGCAATCCCACTGCTCTATATGGTAACCTAGAGGGATCCCTTTTTGGGGGACCCAGTTGCTCTCAGCAAAAGCTACTCATTACCACACTGCCTTCTGATTTTGTCCATTTTTGGCTCTATCTTCCTCACTCATTTTGTTTCCTTAGATCACCTCTCAAATAAATTACTCAAATCTTTGTCTCAGCCTTTGCTTTTGAAAGAGCCCTGGCTAGCAAAATGTTTACTCAATTTAGAGAGACAATGTAATAATATCTATGATGCTTTCATGGTAGAA
This sequence comes from Pseudorca crassidens, assembly GCF_039906515.1. Taxonomy (NCBI): domain Eukaryota; kingdom Metazoa; phylum Chordata; class Mammalia; order Artiodactyla; family Delphinidae; genus Pseudorca; species Pseudorca crassidens. Next base: position 103,277,867 of record NC_090317.1, read on the forward strand.
AAGAAGCATGCAAGATCTTATTTGTAGTGAAACTTCAATCACCATTACCAATTCTTTGACTCCTATATATGCCCTTTTCTTTTTGACTTGCTGTGCAAGAGGGATGCCTTGCTTATCTGTGAAGTTTGATCCAGTGCTTCAAAACCTCAATGATATACTCCCCTGTAGTAATGCTGGACTCATGATGAAAACATTAAACATTTCTATTTCTTAAAGGGAAGTCGTTGTAGCAAGTTTTCCCAAAGATTAATAGTTCACAGCCCTGAGAGATTTGTGTAATACTAAAAGAGCTTGCATTGCCAAATAAAGAGAACAGTCCAAACCTATTAGGGGATGCACATTAGAAAGCTCTAAATGACATTTATAACGACATACCTGAGCCTGGATTTACACGTGTTATCAAATTACTTCATGATTTGACATTTAGCCGTTTCTAAAAAAAAAACAATCATCTTACCAGGGAAATACATCTTGATAAATGGAAAGTTAAATTTATCTAAAATCTTTTCAGTCTTCTCACTACGCAGAAGGCCTTCCAAAATGAATCAAATCAGTGGTCAGCGGTCACGTTCTATGGAATACAGGGCTCCATCTCCTAACAACCAAGTGACTGGATCATTCCATTTTGTGATACTATTTGTCATGTAACTTTCATTGCCTACTTGGCTTTTGACGAAAGCTGATTTGATAACTCGTTCAAATGAAACAAGAGAATCTCTTGCCACTGCCATATTTTCTGTCCTTCCTCTTCATTTCCACTTTCTAGTCATTTATATGTATATTTATGTCTGTGCAACTTGCTCAAGAATTCCCTTGTGAGTATCAATAATACTCTGCTCTTTACAGCAAGATCTCTAAGATCTAACTTATCAGACAGCTGATCCCATTCTCCCTGACACTCTAGTCTATTGCATTAAAGGAAATATACATCTGGCAGATCTTGCTTGTCAGATATTGCAACACCTTGAATGTTTTGCTCTTCTACCAGACACTTGAGACTATCACCTGAAGAGTGAAGTGATGTGGTACAAACGCTGTTAGTGTCAAATCTCTTTTCCATTGAATATTATCCTCTGCAATTCCTACATTACAATCAGTTATTTCTGGCCCATTGACAGTTTCAAACTACCTTGGTTTTGATCATCTTGCTAATCAGTCACCCAAAGAAAGTTTCATCACAATATGAGGGTCTATACTACTGGATGCCTCTAACATGTTTAATGCTAACCTTTTTGCGCCACTTCTCTGAAGGAAATATAGGCGTATTCTGAAAAATGTCTCCTCCCAGTAACATTTTGGTGGTGAATATCTCTTTGATTCTCATACTCCAAATAGATAGAATGTATTTTTACAGTGCACAGTATTTCCAGCCAGTGTTTATATATGATTTTTATTCTACAACTAAGTGAATTTGAAAAAAATCATAAAGTCTTGAATTAGAGTCCCAACTCAATTGATACAACCTCAGAATCATGGGGAAATACTTTCAAATGCATACCAAGTGTCAACAAGAGCAAGAGTTTTTCTGTTTTGTCTGATATCTCTTGATCATCAGTGCCTAGCCTAAAATATGTGTTCAGAAATGTTTTCAAATTAATTTAAAATTGGTTAATGGGCTCAAAAATCTTTCATGTCCTATTCACCCTGAAAAAGTTGATTTCTTCCAATATTTCTTGTAAATTAGATTGATACTTCTCACATTTCAACTTAAATCCTCCCTTCATTCTAAAATGGCATGGCCCATATTACTGCTGCATCATAGCTTTCAAATTAATCTGTGAATTAGCTTGCTGGTATATACATGATATAATGGCCAGTGACAGCATTGTAATATTCAAAAGAAAAGCATAACTGAAAGAAAGAGTCCAGAAAGGGCACTGAAAATTTTATGAATGTTGTTCCTGCAGTCGAGCACTTTGGTCAGTACCGTAACGTAGCTGCTAGATGCCATGGTTTTTTGGTCTCTGGGGCTTTCTTGGAATTTTCTCAGCAATCTTTGTAAATCCCAGTATTCTGTTTTATGAACATTGCTCTGAATCTCTGACATACCAGTAGAGAGATTAAATAATGAAGACAGATGATTAAAATAAACACTATGTAGTTTGAAACTGTGTTTCACACTTTATCTACTACCATGTTTGATGAAGTATGTTGTAATGTGAACGTGCTGTGTTTACCCACAGGATGCCCTAGAACCCAGTGCAAAGTCAGTGTTATGTCCCATGGTTCATTTTGTAGAACATTATCGGACCATCTCACTTTATCCCAGTATTGACTTTTATCCCCATTTCAATTTCTAAATCTCCCCCAATTTAACCATCATAGTTTGATTTCTGCTACTTGCTTGTTGTTAGCCCCTTTGGCTGATGGCTGGTTCAGCTTTTCTTGTTTTGGTTCTCAATGCTCTCTTGCACTTAGTGCCTGAATCTTCCTCGTTCCAGCCATTGATCCTAGCAATTGCTACACTAAGACAAGCACAAGTCCCCAAAGGAGAGGGAAACCACTCCCCCCACACACACACACAATGTAATTACCTCAACTTTTTTCTTTACCTACAAAATTCTTTTTCAAACAAAATATTATGCAAAATTTGATTCCTAAAAAATAGTAAATTCAATGGTAATCTCTGTCAGTTTAGGTTCTCCCAGAAGCAGGCACTAAGAACTAGAGGTGCAAGAGATTTATTGGAGGAAATGCCTGTGAAGGAAGAAGTAGCAAGGAAGCAAGAGTAAGAATGGAGAGACATAGACCCTGAATCATGTCTGACACCAGTGAAGGGAGAGAGGAAAGGAAAAAAGATTAGATAAGAAGGACTGAGACTATATTTCAGATCTTCATATTGCTCACTAAAGGAGTCATGTACTGGGCAAGAATGGGCATGCTCTAGTACTGTGGTTGTGCTGTCATTGGCTAGAAGCAGTCCTGGGGAGAGCTTGCTCTCAGTGTAAACATTGTGGTGAATCCCAAAGGTGTGGCATCTGGAGACCATCAGCTAGCTTCACTCCTTGTAGCTGCCACATATTTTAATATTGAACCATTTATTTATTGAATATTTTGGAAGCATATAGAACGTGGTTCTAGGCAATAGGGAAACAGCAATGAAGAAAACAGATGAGATCTGATATCCTTAACCTCCTGATGCTTACACTATGGTGAGGTGAATAAATACTAAACAAATGAAGAAGTACATTAACAGTATGGCAAATGATGACAAGCAATATGAAAAAATAACATGAAGCAGGTTAGTGGAAATGGAGATATAATTTACTATTTTACATAGGATATTGAGGAAAACCCTTTTTGATAAAGTTACATGTGATCAGAGACATAAAAAGATCTACAGAGCCATTTATAGAAATATCTGAAGGAAGATCATTCCTGACAGAGGGAACAACAATTGCACAGGCCCTGAGACAACAATATGCAGAGTAAATTGGAGGAACCATAAGGCAACTCCTGTACCTGGGGCCTGGTGACTGACTGAAGAAAAAGTAAATGTGAGATAAGGTCATAGAGGTGGAGGAAGGTGAGGATGCAGATCATGTAGAGCTTTGCAAGTCATGGTAGGGACTCTAGATTTTTCCGTGACTGAGATGAGAAGACATTGAAAGATTTTGTGCATAACAATGGTCTGCTCACAGTATGGTTTAAAAAGATTGGTGTAGGGGAGAATAGATTGTGAGAAGGCAAGCTTAGAAAAGGAATGACAGTTTAGATGGCTGTTAAAATAATCCAGAAGTTATAAGATGGATAATTTTTCTACCTGGTGTGGTAGCATTGACAAGCGTAAGAATTGGATGGGTTTTTTATTTTTAATTTTTTGAAAGTAAAATCAGCAAAGTTAGATATATAATATGAGTTGTCAGGGAAGGAGAAGAATCAAGAATATTTCCCATATTTGGGTTGAGCAACTGATAGCGTAGAAATTCATATTCTCTGAGCTGGGGAAGACTGTAGGAGGAATAGGTTTTAGTCTTTAAAATCAAGAGTTATGTTTTTGATATGTTAAGTTGAAATGTTTACTTTATCACTTCAGTGAATAATATTGCTTTGATATATAGACAAAAAATGAAAGCAGTATGACTATTCTCATAAAGCCAGTTATTTTAAATGGATATCTTTACTATTTTAGTATGATATCAACATTATCATTACATTTATTTTTGTATTTTTTACTTATATGTAATTAAGAAATTCCTCAATCTCACAAATATGTAGGTTTGCTTTCATTTCCACAAATTTGAAGATGGAGCTTTACAGAGGCCTAAACAAACAACAAAAAAGGGAATGGTGTCATTGCAACAAAAAGACTAAAATATCTAGGAATAAACCTACCTAAGGAGACAAAAGACCTGTATGCAGAAAATTATAAGACACTGATGAAAGAAATTAAAGATGATACAAATAGATGGAGAGATATACCATGTTCTTGGATTGGAAGAATCAACATTGTGAAAATGACTCTACTACCCAAAACAATCTACAGATTCAATGCAATCCCTATCAAACTACCACTGGCATTTTTCACAGAACTAGAACAAAAAATTTCACAATTTGTATGGAAACACAAACGACCCCGAATAGCCAAAGCAATCTTGAGAGCGAAAAATGGAGCTGGAGGAATCAGGCTCCCTGACTTCAGACTATACTACAAAGCTACAGTAATCAAGACAGTATGGTACTGGCACAAAAACAGAAAGATAGATCAATGCAACAGGATAGAAAGCCCAGAGATAAACCCACGTACATATGGTCACCTTATCTTTGATAAAGGAGGCAAGAATATACAGTGGAGAAAAGACAGCCTCTTCAATAAGTGGTGCAGGGAAAACTGGACAGGTACATGTAAAAGTATGAAATTAGAACACTCCCTAACACCATACTCAAAATGGATTAAAGACCTAAATGTAAGGCGAGACACTATCAAACTCTTAGAGGAAAATATAGGCAGAACACTCTATGACATAAATCACAGCAAGATCCTTTTTGACCCACCTCCTAGAGAAATGGAAATAAAACCAAAAATAAACAAATGGGACCTAATGAAACTTAAAAGCTTTTGCACAGCAAAGGAAGCCATAAACAAGACCAAAAGACAACCCTCAGAATGGGAGAAAATATTTGCAAATGAAGCAACTGACAAAAGATTAATCTCCAAAATTTACAAGCAGCTCATGCAGCTCAATAACAAAAAAACAACCCAATCCAAAAATGGGCTGAAGACCTCAATAGACATTTCTCCAAAGAAGATATACAGATTGCCAACAAACACATGAAAGAATGCTCAACATCATTAATCATTAGAGAAATGCAAATCAAAACTACAATGAGATATCATCTCACACCAGTCAGAATGGCCATCATCAAAAAATCTAGAAACAATAAATGCTGGAGAGGGTGTGGAGAAAAGGGAACACTTTTGCACTGCTGGTGGGAATGTAAATTGATACAGCCACTATGGAGAACAGTATGGAGGTTCCTTAAAAATCTAAAAGTAGAACTACCATATGAACCAGCAATCCCACTACTGGGCATATACCCTGAGAAAACCAGAATTCAAAAAGAGTCATGTACCACAATGTTCACTGCAGCTCTATTTACAATAGCCAGGACATGGAAGCAACCTAAGTGTCCATCATTGGATGAATGGATAAAGAAGATGTGGCACATATATACAATGGAATATTACTCAGCCATAAAAAGGAAAGAAATTGAGTTATTTGTAGTGAGGTGGATGGACCTAGAGTCTGTCATACAGAGTGAAGTAAGTCAGAAAGAGAAAAACAGATACCGTATGCTAACACATATATATGGAATCTAAGAAAAAAAAAAAAGAAAAGGTCATGAAGAACCTAGGGGCAAGACGGGAATAAAGACACAGACCTACTAGAGAATAGACTTCAGGATATGGGAAGGGGGAAGGGTAAGCTGTGACAAAGTGAGAGAGTGGCGTGGACATATATACACTACCAAATGTAAAATAGGTAGCTAGTGGAAGCAGCCACATAGCACAGGGAGATCAGTCAGCTAGGTGGTTTGTGACCACCTAGAGGGGTAGAATAGGGAGGGTGGGAGGGAGGGAGATGCAAGAGGGAAGAGATATGGGAACATATGTATATGTATAACTGATTCACTTTGTTATAAAGCAGAAACTAACATACCATTGTAAAGCCATTATTCTCCAATAAAGATGCTAAAAAAAAAGGGAATGGTGGATGCAATTTTCTTCAACAAAAGATCTTATAAATTTCATCATCAGAATATACACTATGGAAAGTTTTTATTTAAAGATATTTTATCTATTCAGTGATGTTAACAGATGCACTGATAGGTTATTGCCAAATTTGTAATATTTAAAACTTCTTGAGATATTAGAATTGTAGGGTACTGAGTCAGGAAGTATCCATTAATATTTATCCTTTATGCTGTTTGTTTCTTCTCCTGATGACAATAGAACAGGAATGGATTAAAACTGAAATGGCTCAATTAATGTGTTCAGTCCTTAATGAATAATGTAGGTCTGGGTTTATGTCTTGAGTGGGATAGTGGACTCTGAGTCATTTCTAAGCATCTGGCAATAGGTACTATAATTTTAGTTTTTAGGACTCTCTAACCTACTGGTCACTAGGTCATGATGTCCTTCAAGATAGGACCTGTATTTTGTTCCCCTTATTCTAGTACCTATCCCAGGACCTTGTTTCCCCAAAGTTTAATGAATAAATAAATTCTTTAAAAATTACCTATTTTTCTTATCTATGAACTTGCACTTATTTTTTATTAGCCATCATTTCATTTCCTGCTGGTTCGATAACCTCTTTTAGTTTCTTTACACTGTTTCTGTCCTCAGCAGTTTTCCACACAGTTTCTCAATTTCCTTGCACTTTGAAGTCTAATTAAATGCTGTTATTCTCTTTTTCAGATTGTTAATGAAAATATTAAATAAGATCAGGTAGAATAGCATTTAATCAGGACTCTCCTAAGTGAGCAGCTTCTAGTTTGCAGATAAAATGTTTGTTTAGGGCATTCGGTTAGTTTTCATTTCAACGTACCTTCAGTGTATTTGGAGTAGACTTTTCATTTTAGACCTAGTTGTTTATCTAATTATCATGTTAACGTATGACTTTAAGCATTTAATTCATATCATAACATAGCAATTCTTTTTTTTAACATCTTTATTGGAGTATAATTGCTTTACAATGGTATGTTAGTTTCTGCTGTATAACAAAGTGAATCAGCTATACATATACATATATCCCCATATCTCCTCCCTCTTGCGTCTCCCTCCCACCCTCCCTATCCCACCCCTCTAGGTGGTCACAAAGCACTGAGCTGATCTCCCTGTGCTGTGTGGCTGCTTCCCACTAGCCATCTATTTTACATTTGGTAGTGTATATATGTCCATGAACCTGGCATTCCTTAAGGATTATAATTAAGGACTAAAAATTACCCTGACAATGTTTGTCAAGTTAGCATCAATATTGGTAAAGTTCAAAGTAGGAAATACATCCTGTAACAGCTAATTAATGATAATATAATAAAATAGTCAAAATGTAAGAAGTATATAAAAGATAATTTATGAAGAATGGTTAAGATCATTTTATTGTCATAGTGATGGTAAACAACAGAATGTCCTGAACCCTCCAGCTGTAGGAATTTAGGTTAGATGTATGATTTTCCTCAGAGAGCATTGTTAAAGAGAGTGCAGTGCTTTAGTTAAGGAGGTTACAGGAAGTGGAGAGGAAGCAGGGATTATGGAGATAAGCATGTTAAATAATAGATATGTGAATGCAGAGAGGAGCATAAACTCCACAGAGAGAGAAGAAGCATTTTGAAGAAAACGCATTAGGAATAAGAAAGAAGAAACAATATGGGACTTGAGTTACTCTATGTTTATTTGGATTGGTGGATTGTTTAAAACCTCTCCACAAATGTAGAAGAGTCTGAGAAAAAAAAAAAAGATACAGGAAATGTTCTGGAAGTTATTTACTCAGTTGTACTCAGTTGTGTGTTTATGTGTGTTTTGTGTTATTTATGTGTCAGCAGTAAACGTTTGTATATTTATGAACCACAATAGAAATAATTATAAGTTAGGGCATTGGTGTTATACTCTTTGCTCAAAAATATAATGGAATGAAATAAAGATATCATATGAGTTTTTAAATAATTTAATTAGATTACATAAAATATGATTAATGCTACAACTTAGGAAGAACAATACACAGAGATGAATAACTCACAAATACATTTGTATTAATATAATAATGAAGACTTACCTTTTTTTAGAAGGGAAGGTAGGAACTTCAGAAGCCAAATTAACTGTCTTAGTAGCTCTTTAAAAAGATCTTTATGAAAATCGAAGGAATATAAAAAAGAAAAACATTGCATGAAGCAATTTTACATATAGTGTGGAAGCAAACACATAAATCAACCAACCAACCAAAACCCTAATGTACCAAATGAATGGAGGTTTGTGATAAAATATTACGACAATAGAATGGAGTTATTTCAATAATGTTTAGGAAATAAAATAAGAGCACCATTTGAAGGGGGAAATGATTTAATGTTACCAGCTAACTGAAAGAATAAAAAGGGGTGAGTAGAACTACACAGCTCCTATGTCCTTCCATCTTCTCTGTCACAGAAGATAGAAGATACCAGTAAGAGGACATTGATTTCCAAAATAATCAAGGTGATTGTATATAGTGATTGCTAAAAGCTGTCTAGATTTTTTTTAATGCAATAAACTATAGCCTGGCAAGATTGATATTAATCTAAGATATAAATCTACAGTAGATTATCAAACAGATTGTCAGTATTTAAAAATACAGGAAGTCACCCCAAGGATGTAAGATATATTCAATAAGAATAATTAAAATGAAGAGTAAATATAGTTGTTTATTTTAAAATATTTTCTATATCAAGGGATATTGACTGGACATGTATGATTGATTTCAAAGATTTTTAATACAATTTTTAAAATTAAGGTATGTTAGTTATAGGATAGTAAGCTAGGTACATTCATAATTAATTAAAATTTATTGTTGGTACATGAGAATAACATTTTAATACTCAGTACCTGAGAAGACGATTTGTCACATAACAAAGATATAGGAGAAGTAAAAGTAGCATGTAAAGGTGAAAATTTTCCATTTGTAGAAGCATTGCAAATTTAGCTAATAATCCTTAAAGAGTTCAGTGTATTAGGTGATCTGTTGTTGTATAACAAATTACCTCAAACTTTAGGCCCTTAAAACAAAAAACATTTATTATCTCACAATTTCTGTGGGTCAGGAATTTGCACATGGCTTAGTTTGATGTCTCTGCCTCAAGGTTTCTCATGAGACTGTAGTTAAGATATTGGCCAGGGCTGTGGCTTTCAGGTGAACACATGACTAGAGGTAGAATTGCTTGCAAGCTTCCTCATAATGCCTTTGGAAGGCCTCAGTTTGACCAGAGACATTCGCTCATTGTCATGTGGTCCTCTCCATAGGGTTACTCACAGCATGGCAGCTTGCTACCCCCAGAATGAGAAAAAGAGCAGGGATGAAAGCTACAGTCCTTTGGTAACCTAAACTTGGAAGTTATATCTCATCATATTTGTCACTTTTTTTTCTATTTGGCTAGAGGCAAGTCACTAAATCCAGTCCATACTGAAGAGGTAGGGGATTCATAAGGATACAAGGACAAAAATTTGAGGAAGTAGGAATCATTGGAGGCCATCTGGGAGGCTGCCTACTGGTCTCCAATTATTCACATCTCCCCCACATGCAAAATACACATTTTCCCTCTTAAGTTTCACAAAAGACTTACTTCGTTACAGCATCGTCTCAAAATCCAAGATCTTATCATATAAATTAAGTTCAGGAATGGATGAACCTTTTGAGTGTAGTTCTTTAAGTCCGGTTATTCCTGCACAATTTTTCTTAATTTATAGACCCGTGAAACTAAAGAGATAAGCCATCTGCCCCACACATCCAACATAAAATGGTGATACAATCCTGAGATAAGTGCTACAGATGCTCCTGTTAAAATGGGGGGTAATTTGGAGCCATGAAAGATTCACTGTTCTATAGAAATTCTGAAATCCACCTGTAAAAGTGTTAGAAGTTCCTCGATAATGTCCATGGCTTTCACCTCCACCCTCTGAACTCTACCTTATGCAGTATAGGTGCTGGTTAAGCTGTATATGAGAGGCTGTTGTCTTTGCATCTGATGTTGGTAGAGCTGGAAGTCCACAGGGCAGGTTGTCAGGTAAAGAAGGTGGGTGCAAAATGCAGAGAGCAAGAATAAATTGGAACCTACAAGCACAAGGTGGAGACAATGCGGACAGACCAAAACTATGTCAGTTCTTGTTTAGTTGTAGAAGCTAAAGAATTGTAAGAAAATAAATGTTAGTTGTTTTTAGCCACCATGTGTGTGGCAGTTTGTCATAGCAGCCTCTGAAAACTAATGCAAAAGCCAAGGTACCTAATAGCAGCCTATCAAATTATACCATATCTCTGTTTGTCTTGCTCAGTCTTGTCTTATCCAATATACTTTACAACGATTTTAATGAGGATAAGAATTAAGTGTTTTTTTTAGTTAATTAATTAATTAATTTTTGGCTGTGTTGGGTCTTCGTTGCTGCGTGTGGGCTTTCTCTAGTTGCGGCAAGTGAGGGCTACTCTTTGTTGTGTTGCACGGGCTTCTCATTGCGGTGGCTTCTCTTGTTTCGGAGCACGGGCTCTAGGTGCATGGGCTTCAGTAGTTGTGGCACACACTCAGTAGCTGTGGCTTTTGGGCTCTAGAGCGCAGGCTCAGTAGTTGTGGTGCATGGGCTTAGTTGCTCCGATGCATGTGGGATCTTCCCGGACCAGGGCTCAAACCTGTGTCCCCTGCATTGGCAGGTGGATTCTTAACCACTGTGCCACAGGGAACCCCAAGAATTAAGTTTTTGAATGATGAACGCTGAGAGAGTTTCTTATTAATTTTAGATATTAGGGGGGATCTCAACTATGATCATCCACCAGCAGCATCAATTTTTTGTGTTCTAGAACTACTAGCAGATGTACTAGTAAACTTACATTCAAAGAACTTGATTTATGTTGTCTCTTCCAGAACTTCAGTCACAAATTGATTGTAATTTTCTGTCCTTACGTACAAGATTCAACTGAAAAATGCAACATGAAAAAGACATGACCTAATAAAAGGGGTATAAAATTCTTCAATTTTTTAATGGACTCAAACTAAGTGCGAGTCATCATTTTGACTGACTTAAATAACAATGGTGGTGGTAAGGGAATGAGGCTTAGATTTCCGTGCCTGGAATTCTTATATTTTCTACCCAGGATATCCCATGTCCAGTAATAGGGCCTTTGAGAAATCAAATGAATAATCAGAAAGTCTCTTGATGACCACCAAATTGGAAAAGGAAAAAGATAACCTTGGGAGATATTTCATCTAGGCCATTCCTGTACCATTTTTGCATCCTAGATCCAATGCCTGAATAAACACTGGAAAATTATATATTGTCTTTTCAAAACTCCATAATGACCACTCCCTTAAATTAATACAAATTTTACTCAATTAGGGTGTAATGTAATTTTTTTTGCATTTTGCTTGGCTTCCATAATATTCTTGTTCTGACTCCCTGAGATTTCAAGGATAAAATGTTAAGGAGAGAGTTAGGAGGCTAATAGCATTATCTTCTTCTGCCTCAAAGTCCTTGATAATTACATAGGTGAGATCCTAATTTTACTTATTATATTTGGTTCTTCCTAATTTCTGTTCATCCTTAGGAACTGAGGTTTAGGAGGAAGAGGTGATCAATTCCCTACTCTCACGTTTTGATCTTATAGTAAGGAAAACAGACTCTTATTTGATCAAATCATACATGTACTTCTTTTACTGCTGTATTTAAAGAAGGACATTATCAAATTGGAATACCAGGAAGAAAACAATCAGAATTTTTAGGGACTGAAAAATCAGGTTTTATGAGGATTGATTGATGGTTTGGGGGCTATTTGGCCTGAACAAGAGGAAAACTAAGATGGCTGTTATAGCTATATGTTATGTATAAAGGCTATCATATGAAAAGGGATTTATTCTGTCTAGCTGTAGATTTCAGAACTAGGTGGCACTAAACAGAATTTTAAAAGAATCAAACTTCAGTTAAATAGAATATAGTTTTTTAAAAATCATTTATAGTTGTCCAAAAAATCAAACATGTTGTACAGTATTGACTTTCTTGACACTAGAAGTATTTAAGAAAGATCAGATCATCATTTATGTATGCTGTAAAGTGGATTAATGCATTTTATAAAATATATGAGCTGGTTACATCTAAGGCAGGAATTTTAAACCTGGAATATATGCTCTGTAAGAGATCTTCAGATTTTCTTTGAACTACCTATAGTTAAGCAAAATTTTAAGTGTATTTCATTGTACATTTTTCTAAAGGGAAGGCTTACAGCATTAATCGGATGCTCAAAAGGGTTTTGACTCTTGAAAAGATTAGAAATCCTTGCTGTAAGTTTTTTTTGCAACTCTGAAGTTCCAACATTTTATTCAAAGTAATAATGTACCTTTAAGTGTACAGCTCTGTGGTAATTATCATTTTTGATCTTTTATGAGTTTAGAAAAATTCTAGCTTCTTCCATCCACATTGCTGTCAATTTGTTAATTTTTTTGGCCTCTGCCCAGTAAGTATTTATTTTGGTGTTGAATGGTTTATTTGTGATAGAAAAGTATATGGCTTCCACTTATAATTACTTTAAGAACATAGTTTGTTTATTTTTGAGGTTATGAAGCATCTGTTGCATCAGAAATATTAGTTCATATAATCTACTCAGTATCTCTGGAGCTTTGAAATTGTTAAATAAAAACGATGAATAATTGTCACAATGGGCAAAGTCAAAGGAAATAGATTTCTAAACTATTAAATATAGCTGAGAGACTATTAAAAATAGCAATTGAAATGAGTTCAAATGAATTGAAAGGTCATTTTATGAATTTATATATGGAAGAAAATGTGTCTCTGAGGGCAAAATTGTTCCCTCCAGTACCCAATATCAAGAACTTTAGTGCACTTTGTCCTTCTTTATAATTATTGCTGGGAATTGAAGGGCTCTGTTTTCTGTTAGCCACTGGGGAAATCAGAGGAAAATGACCTTTAAATAAATAATTATAAACTAGGTTTCACTGCCATCTTCAATCGCTTCTCTCCTTTTGAATACACTTTTAATATGTTTTTCTGATTATTCTGAAGAGTAGATTTTGAATAAATTTGGGCTTTGAAGTACTTTAGAAAGATTTCTATCTAGATTCCTCAAATCTGTTAAAGAGAGAGGAATATAAACTGATGCAGCAGCTTAAGTACATCTGGAATAACTAAGAAAGAAACACATTAAAGTTAATTAAGACCAAAAAAAAAGCAGCTTTTATCTCATACTTATGTGGATGAAAAAATGATTCTAAATTATAACATTTCTCTAGCTAAATTGGCCAAATGCATATCCAGGGAGATATAGTTTTTCAGCCTGAGATTTCTAGATCACTCAGCTAGTTATCTACTTCCATCAGGATAAGCAGGTATACTGGGACTTACAGCTAACTGTAGGTTGTTGCTTCTTTCGCCTTTCATCAAAAATGAGAACATCTGTAATCATCACAGAAGGATGCTGGCCTGTGCCTCTTGGATGATGTCCAGCAAAGTTCTCCAGTGGGCTAAGCTTGGATAGCCCTGCATGAGGAGAATAGACAATTACTGAGGAATGGCTGAGAGGAAGTAAATTCTGAGTTTGTAAAACAAAAATAACCCACACTGTAAAATAAACTAGAATGTGTAATATAAAATGTGGCGAAGAAATGAGATATACTTAAGGATAAACTTAAAGATGTATTTTATAAGAAACAAATTTAACAACTTAAGAAAGAAATTATCATGATAATTTTCATTGTTGTTACATAAAAATGTACTAAGCAAGAATACATTCAAATCTAAGTTGTAGCTCAGTGTCTAGACACAAGGAAATGCTTTTTGAGAGGAGACAGAAGGATGTGGGAGTGGGCTTAGATCATATTTCACAATGAAGATAAAGTGATAAAGATTAAGTGACTGCATTTGTGTTTAAGTACAGACAGTATTGTTGTGTGATAGGAAGTGGAAGGAAAGGCAAACCCAAGAGATATGAAGAAAGAGGAAGCAAACTATGAAAGAGAATGACAATTAAAAATATTTTTAAAAAAGAAAAAGGAAGAGAGAGGAGAGAGGAAATGAATGAGGGAGGTAGAAGAGGTGTGAATAAAAAAGAATGAAGACAGGTAATTATTTTTATGCCTGATTTGGATCTATACCGACAGACATTTCTCATATTACATCTGCAGGCCTAATTTTCTTATTAGATTATCTGCTGTAGAGTCAACTCTTCCTTTGGGGAGAAAAGAGGCAACAGTGGCTTTTTTTTTTTTTTTTTTTTTTTGCAACAGTGGCTTTTTCAAGGATAGTCCCCAGCTAGATTTCCACACTGCTCTCAAATTATAACCATAAGCTGTGATTCATATGAGGTAAAAGGTATATTTATTTTAAATTTCCAACAGAGAAAACCTACAAAAAGAAAAATATATATTGTTCAACAATAGTTATGTTCCACAGTTTCCTAGAGATTTGACCATAATGTTCTCTCTTAGAGAGTGGTTAAAATGAATGATTGGATGACCTCTGAATTACTACCCATATCCTTTAACTGATTTTCTCCCCAATCTTCAGTATGTCTACCTGGATTCACAAAATATATAGTTAAGGCATAGTCTTTCATCCTTTGTCCTATACTCTAGATTCTGAGCTTTCACTCAACTTTACACAAAGCTGTGTGTTGCTCATGACATACCTACCATAGAGGTCATGACCTGAAGCTTCGAAAAAGATCTGAATATGAATCCCACTTCTGCTTCTCATTAGCTCTATGACCTTAGAAATTTATTTAAAATCTCCCCGTAAAATGGCAATGGTAAGAGCTACCTTGAGATATTGTTTTGAAGATTAAAGAACATACAGTTAGCACAATGCATGACACATTTAAGTGTTCAATATATATGGGCCTTTGTTGTTTTCATTCGTAAAGGTACTATGTGTTCTCCACCTCATCTAAGAGTTTGCTCTCCAGGTTCTGCACTCTGGCTAGAGCGATAGTCTTTTCTCAGAGACAGGGTTCACTTTTAACTGCTTATGGAATTGGTGACAGAAGACAGGTATCAGTCTGTTGTGCTCAGTATCCAGAAGAAATAAGCAAAATATAATGAAACCTTCTAGATAGTACTTTATTACTTCCAACATCTCTTTCAGTTTACCCCTAAATTATTGTAGCAGTCAATAATATGAACTCAAATGGAAGTTAACCCTTAAAAATGCCCAATCATATTATTATATTTTTTCAATTTTAACTGGAAACTTTTATAGAGGTAATTGTAAATTCACATACAGTTGTAAGAAATAATAAAAAGAGATTCATGTACCCTTTATCCAGTTTCCTGATAGTAACATTTTGCAAAAACTATAGTATAATATTACCACCAGGATATTGGCATTGATACAATCCATCCATCTTATTTAGGTTTAGTCAGTTTTACTTGTATTCATCTGTATGTGTGTTTGTGTGTGTGTTGCTCGTGTGTGTGTGTGTGTGTGGTGTTAGCTTTATACAGTTTTATTATATGTGTAGGTTTTTGTATCTGTCATTACATTCAAGATACTAAACAGTTACATCACCACAAAAATTCTTTGTATTGACTTTTTTTTTGTGGTACGCGGGCCTCTCACTGTCGTGGCCTCTCCAGTTGCGGAGCACAGGCTCCGGACGCGCAGGCTCAGCGGCCATGGCTCACGGGCCTAGCCGCTCCGCGGCATGTGGGATCTTCCCGGACCGGTGCACGAACCCATGTCCCCTGCATCGGCAGGCAGATTCTCAACCACTGCGCCACCAGGGAAGCCCCATGTATTGACTTTTGATAACTACAAACCTCCTTTCCACTGACTACACTCCCTTGCCAGAAACTACTAATATGTTCTGTTTCAAAAGTTTCTCATTATTTCCTCTTCATATATTAGTCATATATTTTTTTTACAGCAAAGGAGAGATTGAGGACATATATAAGTAAAGAAACCCCTTCCCTTCAGAAATCTGGCCAAAAGAAGGAAAGATTATGACTCTCATGCATTAATAATTTTTGTCCAGGTTACCATAAATAATATTTGACTCTACTATATATGTAAAATAATTACGTGGCCACTGATACAGGGTTAGCACTTGCTAAATCCTCTTTACTTCTATCATCTTATTAATATTATTATTATAAATTATAAATATTATGTCTAATTTATAGTCATATTTCCTTGAACACATTATTACCTTTCATGCCACTGTGCCTTTGAGTTCTCTGGAGTATCTGTCATTATCCAATGGTATAATATTTATTCTCAAGACCTAATTTTTAGAAATCCCCTCTGAACCCTATCCTTTCTCATTATAGTGTATGACATCAAGCAGAGTCCAGAACCATTCCACAGGATTGACTCACTCATTCTTCCAGCTTCTGAGACTGTTGGCTGCTGACAGTCTTCTGTGTTCTTTTCAAGGCTTGGGTCTCTGCTGTTTTGCTGTAGGTCACATATCCACCCTTCCAGGGGCAAACCACATCCAATTACTGGTCAATGCAGGGGTGGAGGTATAAAGTCCAGGTTCCCTCTCTTCAAGTTCAGCCAATTCTCAAGGACATTTCAGCACCAGAACTCCTCCATGGGACCGGCTGAGGCTTTTCTTAAGACTGTGTCAGAATCTTTCCCTATCTTTTTTCGTTCTCCCAGAGGTTACTCCCCAATAAACTTACTGCATTCAAATATCACTTTAAGAGTTTACCTCCCAAGAACCCAACCTATAAAACTCATGCTCTACCACCACTGAGTATTTTTCCTCTGTGTTTTCAAATATTCATATGAAAACTTATATAGGATTTGGATTTTATCAAAATTAATATTTCTCCCCAGTCATATTTGCTTCGTATTCAACACTCTTGCTCAGGTAACATTCATTCAATCACTAAACATATATTAATTGAGAAATTACTATATACCATGTACTCTACAAAATCCTGGAGATACAATGGTGATCAAAACCAGAGACAGACATTTTTAAAGTAAAATGTACATATAACCTTGTTCTTTTTGTGTTGTCCTTTCTAAGTTGGCTAGTTTGAACTACAGCTCTTGTCCTTTTTCTCTGCCAAGAGGGAAGATTCCCTGTATTCATAGGGTAGAAATCAGCATTGCCTCAAGTAAAACAAGACAATGAAGACTTATCTTACGAGAAATTTATAAAGAAACGGTATCATTAATTTATAGACTTTGTCAGCTTAACATTTTTCATACTTGATGTCCTTGAATTTCTAACTACATCCCTGTGTCAGACCTCTCCGGAAATAAGGATGGTCCACCTGCTCTTTACGTGTGGCCCTTCTGCGTCTTTCTTCTGTCTCCCAAATCCTTTTAGCACTGAAGTGGTTAATATCAGACACACCTTTAACTGTGATACTGATCTGCAAGATAGAAAACCTCTTAAAACTAAGCATAATGTAGCCATGTTGGTTACAGTGGATTATTTGGATCCAAGAGTGGATAAAGAGACGAACACTAGGGCAATTACAAGAGGTACTCATCAATAAGGGGTGCCAGAGAACAAAATCCCTGGTATGTTACAGAATGGGAAACTTTGTGTTTATCACTATTCTTCTCAGGGAGAATAGTGTATATGATTGAAAAGAAAATAACTGGAAAAGGAGAAAAACTGCTTAGGATGGGACTCCTGGGCGGGGCGGTGGGAGGATGCTCACATAACAGTGTGTGGTCACTAATGTGCCTTCCTAGGAGGTCAGGTATGGTCCACTGCATGCATTTATTTTTTGAGCAGCGTCTGCAAATTTGGGGCCAGGGACAAATATCTTTTTCTACTAGTCTTCCTTGTCAACCGTTTCCCATAAACCTGGGGTCCCCAACCCCTGGGCCATGGACCGGTACCGGTCCATGGCCTGTTAGGAACCAGGACACACAGCAGGAGGTGAGCAGTGGGCGAGCAAGCAAGGCTTCATCTGTATTTATAGCTGCTCCCAATCGCTCGCATTACTGCCTGAGCTCCGCTTCCTGTCAGCATTATGGTGAGTTGTATAATTATTTCATTATATATTACAATGTAATAATAATAGAAATAAAGTGCACAATAAATGTAATGTGCTTGAATCATCCCAAAACCATTCCCCCACCCTGGTCTGTGGAAGAATTGTCTTCCACGAAACTGGTCCCTGGTACCAAAAAGGTTGGGGACCACTGCCATTAAAAACCATTGAAGCTCTCTTATGACAAAATGACCAATAGATAATAAAGGATAGTGGCTTGAAGGGGCAACATATCTTGGCCTCATTTTGCTTGGGACAAGCAGGTGGTAGCAGCTGCTTTCCCATCTGAAACATTTATACTGACCAGAGGGCAGGAGGTTATGTTTCCGTTTACTTTGGTGTCCTTCGGAATCAGGAGCTGTGATTGAGTAAATTAGCATTACTTTCCTTACAAAAACTTCCAACTCAGTGAGAATGATAGAGAGGGGGTAGGATATGGAAAAAACAACCAGCTTCATCTGTGATGCATGTAATAACCCCCTGTCTTTCTAAAGGAAAGCTATGGTGAATATTTCACTCATAAGCCATTATGGTGTTGAATAACATACTTATCTCAGGTGAAAAATCAGTGTAGCTTGTATAAAAAGATCTACCCTCAAATATTAAATGAAATTTTAAAAATCATGAAATACTTAAATTTCATAAAATGCTTGAAAGTGTTTATTATTCACTTAAAACTGAACACTCTGAAATAATTAGTCCTTAATTTCTCAGGTGGCATTGAAACATTTGAATATTCTTGGTCTTATTTCTCCCCTCTTCGTTCAACATCCATGTGTTGAAAAACTGACTTGTGTACATTGAAGAATTGTTTTATTTTAAATTATTTTGGATAGACTTTTATGTTCAAAGAGTAATTGTAATAAGAAAGAATTTTATGATGATTTATGAAATATAACTTTTTAAAAAGTTTATGGTTATTATGATTCAAAATTTAGAATCTAGTAAACTTTTAACTTGTGGGAAGGGCTATGTCCTGACACAAAATGTAACCTTTTGTAACCATTAATAACAAATGGAAATAGTGGTTGTCGATAGATAGTCTCTGTGGACTTATGAAATATAGGATCTCTGAATGGCATTTCAGAATATATCCTCTCTGTATTCTTCCCCTCATTATGATGGATCTGCCCCCTTGTTCATCATTTGGTATTATATTGTTTAACTGGCTGAATTCAAGAAAAGAATACAAATTTCTATAATTAAAATAAAATGAGGTGGACAATAGGGAAGTTAATTTTAAACTATTCTCTGTATAACTGACTAGATTTTGAAAGGCTGAGTGAATGTTTTCTAAATTTTCTTAGTGTCCTCGGTGAACTTCGTAAGAAACTATTATTAAGGCTCATAATGATAGAGTATTCAAGTTGGCAGATAGCAGAGCCAGAGTTATCAGGCTTGATTTCAGTGCTCCCAGAGACCTGAGACTTGGGTCAGGTCCTTATAACTTCTGCTAGCTATGGATAAGCTATCTCACTTTTCTCATATTTATCTCCTAATGCAAAGGGCAAGCAGAAGTGTTCTTTTCCAGGTTTCCTAACCTTGATCAGTCAGTTTTCATTATTTGGTTTGGTCTCTCCTGTATTCAATAAAGGTTGAAAAGACGACTCTCTCTGTTCTTCAGGATTTTACCTTCAAATGGAAATTATATTTCCAAAGTCAGTAACTTAGAAACATTGACTTAGAACTGGAAAAACCTTAGAAATCACCATGAGAAGGTGATTTTAAAGCAAATGCTTTTCCTTTTTAATATCATAATGAATTTTTAAACTATGATCATATCAATGAAACACTTAGACACAGAAAAGCCTTTCTCAACATCAGCATCATAAGGAAACTCATCCAGTGTATCTTGTGGGTTTTTTTTATACTAATGTATTTTTTTCCCCAAAGGCCTAAAAGTAAACTCTGTCAGAGTGTTTCTTCTTACTAAATCCTTGAGTGATGCTATATGAAACAGGGAGAATAAAATATAACCAATTCCATAATGATACACCACTCCAGAAATGATTGGATTACATAGAAGGGCATCAAGGTGAAAATCTATAAAATGGTGATTGATATATGGTCTATATACACATAAAAATTTTAATTAAGAATTTTACAGAATGCAGTGTGTGTTGTATCTTTTAGATAGAATTACACTCCCATAACGTTCACCTTAGCTTTTCCCTTTTATAGTCAAACATTTTCTGCCTTCCACTGTCAGTGAAGCATTTCCTTAATAATGATCAGAAATAACACTGTCAAGTTTCTATGCCACATCTTCTTGACATTACATTTCCCAACCACTCTATTAATGCTCTTAGTTTTTAGTTAATGTAAATGTTTTCCTTTAGCTTTCTACCAATCCAATATTTTCTAAATTATTCTAATAGTAGTTAGAAACATTTCTGGATTTGGAGTAAAAATATCTATGCCAAATTCCACCTCAGCTAGGGTCTGAAAGAAAATGGGCAATTCACCTTTACTTAGAATTTTAATATCCTCATTTATAAAATAGTGATGACATCTACCTTACAAATTCGTTATATAAAATATGAACTCATATATGCAAATAAGTTGTGCAGTAAACATACACTACAACAATAAACACAAAAACACATGTAACCCAAGTATGTCTCATAATCGATGAGTAATTCTGATATCAGGACTTTGTTCTTTTGCCCAACTAAAGCTGTCAATAATTCTGTGATATCGTCTACCATTTTAGGTGTCACGGGTTCAAGGTATTATATATGTAGCTGAGAAAAAAGCTATTTAAAGTCACAGCTGACACAGACATGTTCGCTTCCTAGGATCTCAGCATAATATTCTCAGGCGTATGGCCCCTTGTTAAAGAGAATACTTTGATAGACTGCAGTAACATGGTAAAGGAAAATTTTAGGGCACTCTCTGGAAGCCCATAAGGAGAACTAAATTACTCTGTATAAAAAAGTATCAATTTTGAGGTGCCAAAACTGTCCAGGAAGAAGATGGTCTGGGTTTAGCATGTGGAAGGATGGCTTACACAAAAGGTGAGATAGCAAGGAGAGATTCAGGATCAAGGAGAAAAAAAAAATGAAGCCAGGGGATGAGGAACACAAATGTAAGATACTCAAGGATCCTCAAGAATGATGTAGACACTGGATTTTTTTCTGTGTGAAATATGACTGGTTTTATTTCATTCTTAAAGGTCAAGGTGACTGCAGCATGCTGGAGGGTACAGGGGCCCTTGGCAGTAGACAGTTGTGTCACATTGGACTCTTATTAGTCAGGAGATTAACCACATTATTCAATTTCTGTAGCACCATATTGAACTGGATGCTGAGACATATGTTTTGAAAACATAGTACCATATAAAGACAGATATTTAAATTAAAAATGAAGTGGTCATCTTTATGTAGGAAAATGCATAACCATTCAGAGAGGTAAATCAGTAGTGTCTAATACTAAAAGTGGCAAATAAACCATTGGAGCATTGGAAAGGATCTACCATTTTGACTAAAGGTCTTACTCTTTCATATTTGAATTAATATGTAATCAATTTTCTGCTTTAGAGAAAATTAAAAATGGCATACATTGTAATTAACATATAATAATAAAAATGAGTGATCTAAATAAACACTTAAGAGATGAGATTTGTTACCTATGTATCCTGAAGTGAAAAGTGAAAATTTTTAGATATGGAGAAAGGCCATATTTTCATGAAGTTATTGTTTCTTAATTTGATGACTCTATCATTTTTTCCTTTTATGATAGCAGTATATTTTATAAAATCTTACTTAAGAAAATATAACTAATAATTGATATTCTCAATATTTAAAAAGTGAGCTTTAAAGCATTGAAACACATTTTTTTCTCATACATCACATATAATATATAAAATGATGTTTTTATTCATAGTATTAAAAAAACATTTTATTTGCCTAATGAATAATAACTATCTTTTTGTTTAGATGCAAACTGCAAATATTAAATTGATTTTGTTGTCACTATTCTCCTTGGTGTATTTAGAATATTTAATTCTAAAAGCATTGGTCCTTGAGCTTGCCAAACTCAAAATTAATTATATTTTTCCTAAACATATTGTTTATTTTAAATAAAAAAATTTGAAATGTTTTTCATTTTTCATACATATCTCAAAATCCTTTCCAATTAGTGGTTTACAACATACTTATGAAAAAAGTAAATGTAGACATTAACTTCTGCATTTAGAGATGAAAAGTTGGAGCTTAGAGAGAGTAAGGGATTTTTCAAATGTGTGCCTCTCAAATTTCACTGGATTTATGCCACAGAAACCTGAATTCCTACCACTGTTTCTTTTTAGGTTGCAATGACTAGTAATTCTTAGTCTAATTACCTACTGCACCTGTTTTCACACCCTTCCAACTCCATATGATTCCTAGAAGCTAGTAGTTTTCACTAGCAGATTCTAAGAAATATGAAGAAAATGGTAATGATGTAGACCTTCTACATAAATGTAGGTTTGTGACATTCAATGCTATTTCTATTTTGAATTGACAATGTTAGAAGCAGAGGTTATTTTCTCCTAAATACTAGGCTTGCAATTAGTCTCTGCTGCCCCTGGTGAGTCTGTATGCATATTAAACTAAGGCAAATGTGATAGTAAACTATTTTCACATATTTTATACCCAAAGATAACACTTAAAAAAAATAGTGAACTCTAACATCTATTAGAATTATTTTAATCCTGAAGGCAGAATGTAGTGTTTGGTAGAGCTATACTCTCATTTTAGTTGCTGACTTTATTTGGCCTCTATAAGAAGGCCCAGTTTCTTCATTTTAATTATTGTATCAGCCACATTTAGAGTATCTCCTTAGCTTAAGTGTGATTTTATTCCATTTATATGCTGTTATTTGAGCAATGTACTATGCCAAAAACTTAAACTTCTCATTATCATCACTATTACTATTATTCTCATTTGAGAGACTTTTAAAACTGAGGTTTTTGTATGTTGAGTGACTTGACTTGTTGAAGAACACACAACTATGTACATATTAAGGTATAAGCTCAGATCCTGCAAATAAAAATACAGGTTCTTTCTACCATAATACTCAACAAAGAAAGACGTGATAAATTTTCAAGCAGCAATTCAGAACATTTACAAACATTTACTCTTTGTCAAGTGCTGTGTAAGTTTCCAAGTATATAAAAATTAGTAAAAACCCCATGCCTGCTTTTAAGATGCTTATAATCTAGTGAGGAAGACAGAATACTCAACAGATCACAATGTATTAAATATATAAAAGGTACTGTAGAAAGAAGAAAAAGACTCGGACAATAGTTATATAATGTTGTTGATAGTATAGGCTTTGGAGTCCTAAATTTTAACCTTTACTCTGCCACTTACTGTGTGATTTTGGACACAGTTTAAACTCTAAGTCTCCATTCCCCAGTTTTCATATCCAGTAAATGAAGAGAGCCCTGAATGATAGTTTGAAAGATAAGCATTAGCATGGTGATTGATATATGGTACATACTCAATAAAAGTTAGCTTAACAAAAGTTGGGATATGAGGAGAGGGGGAATATTTGATCATTTGATATGTATCTACAGAGTTCAGCAAATAGAGTGAGGGGACATGTATAGTCCAGATACTGGAAAGATCTTATGCTAAGATGTAGAAAGAACAAAAATCCATATACCATGGCTATAATAACTGTTATAGGGAATAGGGGAACAAGGAGAACATGGACTAGGGGAGGAAGATAAATCTGGAGAGGTAGTTTGGGATTAGCTGACTAATTAAAATAAATAAGATGCAGGAGTTGAGGCTATCCCCAAGATTTTCATTTTGTCCATGTGGATAGACAGTGATGACATTGCCATATATCATCAAGTACAGATACTATCTATTTCAAGACATAACAGTAATTTAGTAACATCTTTTCTGGGGAGTGAAAGTACATAGTACATTTTGCTATTCTCCAAAAATCACTTATGTTTACAAATATAATTTTATATGTATATATATATATATATATATATATATTCTCCTTTTAACTACCTTAAAGTATAAGGAGAAAGGTATTATCTTTCAGCTTGATACATTCTTGAGCAAAAAATCATCATAATAAAACACATTCATTGAGTGTTTAATATGTGTCAGAAATTGTCACAGGGTCCTTATCTCTTAAAACTTTGAAACAGCCATACAAGTAGTATTAGCTAATTTACATATGAGAAAATTCAGAAAGCACTACCAAGATTATTTTATAATCTTCTAACATTGATTTTTGTCATGCCTCAGACTTAGACAGTCCTTAGAAGGATTCAACAGAAGTAAAAAAGTCAAGGCATTATGATTGCTGTCTATAAGACTCAAACAAGGAACAGAGGTCATGGTATTTTCTACAGCCACATGTTTAATAAAAGAGGCCATTTTTATTAGAAGGGAAGCTAATTAGCAGTACTGTTTCACTTTCTTTTCTTGGCCCATTGAAATACCCATGAAAATATAGACAAATGCTAATTTAGTTATTTTATGATCTCTAGAAGAATCACCAGTGCAAATGAATAAAACTAAGAAAGCAGACACGGACAGTGTCGGACGCAGTTTTCCCTATGTCAACCACATGTCTCTGCACCCAAGTATTAGGGTCTGATTTCTAACCAGAAATACAAACAACATCACTGTCCTAGCACTATAGCTCTTTCTAATGTCTCTTCATTCATATCTTTGACTTCCATCCATAATTAATCATTCCTTCCACATCAGCATTTTTGTCAGCTTTATTGAGGTATAATTGATATATAAAACACTGAATATATTTAATGTATACAATTTTATGAGTTTGGGCATATGCATACACCTGCGATACCATCACTACAATCAAGGTAGTAAATATATCCAACCCCTCCAAAAGTTTCCTGTGTCTTTTATTTTGTAGTACGAGTACTTAACATGAGACCTACCCTCTTACTTTTTTAAGTGCAGAACAACATATCATTAACTATAGGCACTGTGGTGCACAGCAGCTCTCTAAAACTTATTCATCTTGTATAGCTAACTTTATTTTTTTAATTTATCATTTATTTTATTCACTTAGTACAGTAAGAACACCTTTCCATGCAATTAAATATATTTATACAGAATCCTTTTTCTTTTTTTAACATCTTTATTGGAGTATAATTGCTCTACAATGGTGTGTTAGTTTCTGCTTTATAACAAAGTGAGTCAGCTATACATATACATATATCCCCATATCTCTTCCCTCTTGCATATCCCTCCCTCCCACCCTCCCTATCCCACCCCTCTAGTTGGTCACAAAGCACCGAGCTGATCTCCCTGTGCTATGCGGCTGCTTCCCACTATCTATCCGTTTTACATTTGGTAGTGTATATATGTACATTTATACCCACTGAAGAACAATTCCTGATTTTTATCTCTCCCCACCCCCTGGCAACCACCATTCTATTTTCTACTCCTATAAGTTTGACTGTTTTAGATGTCTTATATAAATGTAATTATGCAGTATTTGTCCTTCTGTGACTGACTTATTTCAGTTAGCTTAATGCCTTCCAGGTCTGTCCATGTTGTCATAAATGGTAAGATCTCCTTCTTTTTTAAGGCTGTATAATATTCCACTGTATTATATACCACATTTGGGAACTAACAATAGTAATATAAGTAGGTCAGAAGTTAACTGGATAGGCTAATTTCACATTTGATGATTGAATATAAAATAATCAGTGCATTTGGATAGAGACAGGAGATAGTCAGAAATGGCCTAATAATTTAAAATTAATTTCTTATTTTTGTAGTACACTTATCTACTTTCCAAATTTTTTAGAATGGGATATTATTGACATTTTATAAGCAAGAGGGTGATATAATCTGATATATGTTGTCAAAATAGTCCTGGTTGCTGTTTTGAGAATATATTGTAGAGGGAAGCATCAGTCATTCAGGAAGGAGATGGTGTTGGCTTAGAAGTACAGTTTATCAGATTAGAGTGATAGAGTTGATATGTTGGGAATGAGGAAGGAGATGTCAAGGATGACTCCCAGGTTTTTGGTCTTGCGTGGCTGGGAACCATCTACTGAGAGGAAAATGACTGAAAGAGAAACATATTTATAAAGGACTACCAAACATTCATTTGGAGGTATGATAAGTTTAACAGTTTTCTAATTCATCTCTGTGGATGTCTCAGTGACACAGATGGATATATTAGTCTGCAGTTAAAATAGAAAGAGAAGAAGAGAGGTGAGGGAGTCTGTTTAAGAGAGAGAAATGTGGGATTTATCGGTATATTAAAAGCAGTTAAACCTATGGAAGTGGATGATACCACCAAAAGATAGAGTGTGTAGAATGAAAGATAAGAAAGACAATTTCTGAGAACTGAATCTCTGAAATTTAGAGATAAGTTAGACAAAAGGGGGCTAGCAAAGAAAGTCAAGAAATCAAAGAGGAATCAGAGAGATAAGAGCAAAGCCAGGAGAGTCATATCAAAGCTACTATGAAAGTATTTTAAGAGGAATGAAGTAACTGAGTATGTCAAATGCTGTTAAGAGATCCAGGAAGATGAGACTGGAATAGTGCTTAATAGATTTAGCAAAATGCAAGTTATTGGTGACCTTAGTAAGATGAAGTTAGCATTATTCATCTTGTAAGTAAGAAAATAAAAATACTCCTCGAGTACCAGTGAGTATCCCACAGGGTAGAGATAGTCTGAATTTTTACTGTAATAATATTTTCTCATGAATTTATATATCTATATAGAGCTAGATCCCAGAGGAGAAGGGCATGGGAAAGAGGTTGTAGGATGATTGTGGAGAAGTAATAGAATTGCAGAGAAAACCAGGGATATCCAAAATGCTACTGCCAACCTTTGGATAAGAAAAAGAATGTTAAGAACTATCTTTATTGTCATGTGCGAAAGCAATATAACACCACTTATAAACAATAACCATTTTGGGAAACTAAACTTGAGCCATTATTTTCATTCAAAAATAATTATTTTTACCATGCACCAGATGTTGTGCTGAGAATTGGACACAAGGTGAATAAGACAGATTTGGAATTTTCCCACTGAGCCTTGCAAGGTAGATAGACAATAGAAAAATAGAGCATAATATCAAAGAGGGAAGTGTTATGGTGGAAACGAAGGGAATTTATTTATTTTCTTCATTAAGACTTAATGATGTATAATTGACATAAAATAAACTGGTATAAAATAAAATTGACATAAAATAAGCATAATATTTACATATGATAAGTTTTGAAATAATTATGCACCTGTGAAATCATTATGGCAATCAAGATAATAAACATATTTATTATACCCCACAGTTTTCTTGTGCACCTTGTAATCCCCTCTCAACCTTCCCCACATCCTCCCCATTCCAAGGCAACAACTGCTCTGACTTCTGTCACTATATATTAGTTTACAATATAGGAATTTATATAAATGGAATCAGAGTATGTACTGGTTTTCTTCTCTGGCTGCTTTCTCTCAGCATAGTAACTTTGAGGTTCATTTATGTTATTGCACGTATGAATGGTTTATTCGATTGTACTGCTATGATCTATTTCATTATATAGCTACACCACACTTTGTTTATCCATTCATATGTTGGTGGACATTTGAGTTATTTTCAGTTTTTGACTATTACAAATAAAGCTGTTTTGGAAACAAAGAGAATTTAAAGCAGAGCAAAAGGTTGGAGGGAAACTACAATGAGTAAGGTGGTCAAGTAAAATCACTCTATAGATATACAAGCTGATACTTGGTGAATGGAATCAGTCAAATGACACCCTCTGCATTATATATCACATTGCTATTAGTGTTTGTGTAATTCAAAATTTGGGGTACAATTTCCTATTTTACCTTCTGTATACTTAAAATGATATCTTGCTAAATATAAATAAGTTAACCTATGATATATTGATATATATCAGTATATTCTCTAAAGTGAAGCTAAGAATATATGGTTTTACAGATCTGCCCTTAACCTTAGAAAGAGTAGTTTCAAAATATAAATGAAATATTTGGGGTTCTATAGTTTTTGCTCATGGAATTCATGACAGATGATCAAATGGTTAAAAGACATTCTTCAAGTAAACTGTAATATGTATTTTATTGATATTTATGAATTTATTTATTATAGTATTGAAAGCTTAATTAGAACAATATGAGAAATGCTTTCAAGTCTTTATGGTATAAAAGTTAATTGACCAATAATAAAGAAACAGATTTTGAAACATATTAGAAACACATTTTTAATGTAATTTAGATGAATTTAACTGAAGAACAAAGCAGAGCAAAATAACACCTTGCAAATATTTGTATTAAAGTGTCATTGAGAAAGCTTTGGAAAGTTTTAAGTTTTGCCAGACTTACAGCTGTTGCCTATTTGAGAAGAAGAAACAAAAATTCTGCTCGATGATACTTAAAAAGTAGGGTAGAAAATATCTTTAGAACTTTTGAGATTTTAATTGATAGCTAGTGCATGAATATCAGTGAAGCAATGTGTATTTCATTAAAGAGCTCTAGCTTATTAGTTACAAGGTAATGTTTTGTGGTAACTGAGCATACCCAGTTCTGAAGTCAAGTCAAAATCTTTCAATTTGTTTCAATTTTTTTTAATTGAAGTATAGTTGATTTACTGTGTTGTACAAAGTTTATTTATTTATTTTTTTGGCCATGCCACGTGGCTTATGGGATGGTAGTTCCCCAACCAGGGATTGAACCCAGGCACTCAGCAATGAGAGCACGGAGTCCTAACCACTGGACCGCCAGGGAATTCCCTCAAGTGGTATCTTAAATAGTCAAGTTGAACATAGTTTTAAATGGATACTGGTGCTCAAGTGTGTGTATACTTAGGAGATCTACAGAAAAGAATATTTGAATCCAATTCTGTGTGAGGGACATGATTAGCATATCTTTAGAATGCGGCATAAAAGGAGAAAGATAAATATTTGGGCAAAGGGAGAGGTAAAGAAGACCATGGACAGTTTACTTTAAATGAATTTAAGATCAAACATTTTAACTGAGCTCCAAATATCCATGTTGCATGTGAAATTTTCTTACTCTCCTATCTTTGTCTTCCAAAATTCCTGACTTTCACATTAATACAGTTAACTAGAGGTGAATGCTTTTGGACTCACTCTGATAAAGAACCGTTTATTTACATCATAAGAGCGATAACATGGTACCAGTATCTGAATCTCCCCAGTGTTTCACTGTGCACTGAAGATACGTGCCACAAGTGGGACTGTTGTTATGATTCTACAATACACAAATTATAAACTTGAAAAAATTTTCCCCTTCTTCTAGTATGCCAAAAAAATTCCCAATATTTCCATCCAAATATAATGTTAATTTATCTGTCCAAATAGAAGGATCTTTGATCTTCTTAGCTAATTTGATTAATGCAGACAAGTATTATAAAGAAAACATATTAGAGTATTAGATAACATATCTGGAGGATAAAAGTTGATTGAGATATGTAAGCACATGGCAGTCATTCACAATGTCTCCGGAATCATTATTTTTACATATTGGATCATTTTCACCGTCACACATATTCTAATTTTCTGCATTACAGAATCACCTCACTTTCCACTTAACTACCTTGAAATCTCCCTGCTCAACTTTGCAAGAATATTCCTTAAAGATTTGCAGTCATTAGATCCTCTATACGTACTTCTCCAAATTTCTATTGAACACACTCTAATCAGGCATCTGACCCCACTTCCACCAAAATATTTTTACTAAGGTTATCTGTGCATTGTTAAGGCTAATTACTACTTCTTTATCTTTATCTCATTTTGATACAAATGGTCAATCCTTGCAAGATTAAATGCTTTCTTCACTTTGTTTCTGTAACACCATACTCTTCTGACTTTTCTCCTAGATTATTGGCTGTTTTCAATTTCCTGTCCTCATTCTTACTCATTGACCTACTTCTTGATTTCAGAGAGTCTTAGATTTTTTTTGTACCACTTTTCCCTATGTGTACCTACTTCTTTGTTAAATTCAATATTTTCATGGTTTTAAATAATATCTATACACTGATAATTCTAAAGTGTCTGAAAAATCTTTTCATTAAACTTGAGATTTTAGGGGGCTTCCCTGGTGGCGTAGTGGTTGGGAGTCCACCTGCCGATGCAGGGGACGCGGGTTCGTGCCCCGGTCTGGGAGGATCCCACATGCCGCGGAGCGGCTGGGCCTGTGAGCCGTGGCCGCTGGGCCTTCGCCTCCGGAGCCTGTGCTCCGCGACGGGAGAGGCCACAGCAGTGAGAGGCCCGCGTACCGCATAAAAAAAAAAAGTTTTAAAAACTTGAGATTTGAAGTACTAGTGATTTAGATATCTAAAAAGTATTCAAGGACTTCCCTGGTTGTGCAGTGGTTAAGAATCCACCTGCCAATACAGGGGACACGGGTTCAAGCCCTGGCCCGGGAAGATCCCACGTGCCGCAGAGCAACTAAGCCCGTGTGCCAAAACTACTGAGCCTGCACTCTAGAGCCCACGAGGCACAACTACTAGAGCCCGTGATCCACAACGAGAAGCCACTGCAATGAGAAGCCTGCGCACCACAACCAAGAGTAACCCCCACTCGCCACAACTAGAGAAAGTCCACGTGCAGCAACGAAGACCCAACACGGCCAAATAAATATAAACAAACAAATAATTAATTTTAAAACAGCATTTAAAAGTCAACCTATCTGTACTGGATTGCTCTATTTTCAAGTTGGTTAATCTTGAAACTGCAATGCATGAAATCCGTTTTTCTCTATGGCTCTAAGTTAGAGTTTTCCAAAAGATGAGGAGGCTATTACTCTCTGAGGATCATCATGCTTAAATATGGTGATAGATGAGTGCAAAATTTTCTAGTAGTTTGCAGCTTATCCTTGTTCTCTTCTCCTCCATGTCTATCTGTTCTTTTTGACTGCCTGCCCTTGAACTATGCTATGGTAGATCTTTCCTGTTTTGTCACTGAAGATCTAATCTCCTCCTATTCATTTTACCCTTATAAGTAACATCAGTGGTCTCCTTTGTTCTTTGAATTCTAGTTAGTTTGAGTCAATTAATGGCCCTGCCAGAAGATTGGATGATAGTAAGAAAATGAATTCATGGTATTTATTCCGCTGGCTCCCACTCTTCTGGGCTGTCAATGGCTGTGTTCTTCTGAAGAAAGGAACATTTGATTTTGTTTGGAATCCTCCTACATTCATAGCTACAGAAGTAACCAGAGGTCTTTCTGGTAAGCACTACATTTCTTTTCCCCTTCAGGTCTAAGGGGGTTACATTACATTTTTCCAGTGTTCCTACCACCAGGATTCTCCACCATTGCTTTTATTATTTTTTTAACATCTTTATTGGAATATAATTGCTTTACAATGGAGTGTTAGTTTCTGCTTTATAACAAACGGAATCAGTTATACATATACATATGTTACCATATCTCTTCCCTCTTGCATCTCCCTCCCTCCCATCCTCCATATCCCACTCCTCCAGGCGGTCACAAAACACCGAGCTGATCTCCCTGTGCTATGCGGCTGCTTCCCACTAGCTATCTATTTTACGTTTGGTAGTGTATATATGTCCATGCCACTCTCTCACTTTGTCACAGCTTACCCTTCCCCCTCCCCATATCCTCAAGTCCATTCTCTAGTAGGTCTGTGTCTTTATTCCCATCTTACCCCTAGGTTCTTCATGACCTTTTTTTTTTTCCTTAGATTCCATATATACGTGTTAGCATACAGTATTTGTTTTTCTCTTTCTGATGTACTTCACTCTGTACGACAGACTCTAGGTCCATCTACCTCACTACAAATAACTCAATTTCGTTCCTTTTTATGGCTGAGCAATATTCCATTGTATATATGTGCCACATCTTCTTTATCCATTCATCTGTTGATGGACATTTGACTCTTTTTGAATTATGGTTTTCTCAGGGTATATGCCCAGTAATGGGATTGCTGGGTCGTATGGTAGTTCTATTTTTAGTTTTTAAAGGAAGCTCCATACTGGACTTATGTAAGAGGGAAGTTTGTAGCAATAAATGCCTAAATTAAGAAGAAAAGAAAAGATCTAAAATAAATATCCTAACTTTATACCTCAAGGAACTAGAAAAGAACACATTAAACCTAACGTTAACAGAAGGAAGGAAATAAAGATTAGGGTATAAATAAAGGAAATAGAGGTAAGAAAAACAATTGAAAAGATCAACAAAACTAAAGATTGTTTTTTTGTAAAGATGAATAAAAATGACATTTTTTAATCAGACTATGAAAAGAAAAGAATCAAACAAAACCAGAAATGGAGGAGGAGACACAATATGATAATACAGAAGTACCACGCACCATAAGAAATTGCTATGAACAATTAATACACCAATAAATTGGACAACCTAGAAGAAATGGATAAATTCCTAGAAATATACAACCTGCCAAGACTGAATAATGAACAGAAAATCTGAACAGATCAATAATCAGAGTAAGGAGATTGAATGAGTAATCAAAAACCTCCCAACAAAGAGAAACCCAATATCTGATGGCTGTACTGATGAATTCTCCAAAACACCTAAAGAAGAATCGATATCAGTATTTCTCAAACTTTTCTAAAATATTGAAAAGGAGAAAGAACTTCCCAATTTATTTTACCAGACCAGCATTACCCTGATACCAAAGCCAGATCATGACACTATAAGAAAACTATAAACCAATATCCATGATTAACATACATGCAAATATCCTCAAGAACGAATTAGCAAACAAATTGAAGAGCACGCTGAAAGGAACATACTCCTTGATCAAGTCAGATATATCTTTATGGTGCAAAGATGGTTCAACTTAAATCAATAAATTTGACACACCATATTAATAGAAATAAGGATACAAATTATATGATATTCTCAATAGATTCGGAAAAAGCATCTAACAAAATTCTGCATTCTTTCATGATAAAAACTCAACAATTTAGGTATAGAAGGAATGAATCTCAACATGATAAAGGCCATATATGACAAGCCCACACCTAACATCATGCTCAGTGGTAAAAAGCTGAAAGCTTTTTCTCTAAGATCAGGAACAAGACAAGCATTACCATTTTTACCACTTGTATTCAACATAGTACTGGAAGTTCTAGCCAAAGCAAATAGGCAAGAAGAATATATAAAAGTCATCAAATTGGAAAGGAAGAATTAAATTTATTTCTGTTTGCAGATTACATGATTTTATATATAAAAAGCCCTAAAGACTCTACAAAAAACTGTTAGAACTAACAAATTTAGTAAAGTTGTTGGATATAAAATCAATACAGAGAAATCAGTTGTGTTTCTATACCCGCAGAACAAACTATCAGAGAGAAATAAAGAAAACAATCCCATTTATAGTAGCATTATAAACAATAAAATAGTTAAGAAAAAAAATTGACCAAAGCAATGAAAGACCTGTACACTGAAAACTATAAGACATTGATGAAAGAAATTGAGGAAGACATAAATGTAAAAGTATATCACGGTCATGGATTGGAAGAATCAATATTGTTAAATATGTACATTTTACCCAAAGTGATATAGAGATTCAGTGCGAAACATCAATGGCATTTTTCACAGAAATAGAAAAAAAACCAACCTAAAATTTGTTTGGAACCCACAAAAGACCCCAAATAGCCAAAGCAATCTTGAGAAAGAAGAACAAAGCTGGAGGCATCACACTTCCTGGTTTCAAACTATATTACAAAGCCATAGGAATCAAAATAGATTCATACTGGCATGAAAACAGACACATTGACCAACAGAAGAGAATAGAGAGCCCAGAAATAAACCCAAGCAAATACAGTCAACTCATATTTGACAAAGGTGACAAGAACACACAATGGGGAAAGGATAGTCTCCTCAATAAATGGTGCTGTGAAAACTGGATATCCACATGCAAAAGGATGAAACTGGACCCTTATGTCACATCATTGTCAAAAATCAACTCTAAATAGATGAAAAACTTAAAAGTAAGACCTGAGAAAAGGTAAAACTCATAGAAGAAAACAAGGAAAAACCTTGACATTGGTAGTAGCAATGATTTTTTGAATATGACACCAACAGCCTAGGCAATACAAGCAAAAATAAACAAGTGGCCCTACATCAAACTAAACTAACTAAAAAGCTTCTGCACAGCAAAGGAAACAATCAACAAAATGCAAAGGTAACTTATGGAATGGGAGAAAATATGTGTAAACCATACATCTTATAAGGGGTTAATATCCAAAACATATAAGGAATTTATACAACTCAATAGCAAACATAAATAAATAAGTAACCCAATTTAAAAGGATCAAAGGACCTGAACAGACATTTTTCCAAAGAAGATATACAAGTGGCCAAGAGGTACATGAAAAGATACTCAGCATCACTAATCATCAAGGAAATTCAAATCAAAACCACAATGATATATTGTCCTCTCACACCTGTCAGGATGACTTTTATTAAAAAGAGAAGAGATAACAAGTGTTAGGATGTGGAGAAAATGGAACACTTGTACACTGTTGGTGGGATGTAACTTGGTACAGCCATAGTGGAAAACAGTATGGAGTTTCCTTAAAAATTTGAAAATAGAACTATCATATGGTCTAACAATCCCACTTCTGGGTAGATATCCAAAGGAAATAAAATCTGCATCTTGAAAAGATATCTGCACTCCCACGTTCACTTCAGCATTATTCACAATAGCCAAGATATCGGAACAACCTAAGTGTCATTTGCAGATGAATGTGATTATGTATATAATGCAATGTTATTCAGCCCTGAAACAGAAAGAGATCCTGTCATTTGTGACAATGTAGGTGAACTTGGAGATCATTATCGTAAGTAAAATAAGCCAGACAGAGAAAGACAGGTATTACATGGTATCACTTCTATGTGGGATCAAAAATAGTTAAGTTCATAGAAGAAGAGAGTAAGAACAGTGCTTGCTAGGGGCTGGAGTTGTGAGAAATGGGGAGATGTTGGTCAAAGTGTGCAAAATTTCAGGTTGATACTGTATTGTATACTTTATATTTGCTAATAGCACAGATCTTAAATGTTATTATCACACATACAAAATGGTAATTATGTGAAATGATGGATATCTTAATTAGGTTAATTGTGGTAATAATTTCACAGTGTATAAATATATCAAAACATCACGCTGTACACCATTAAATATATACAATTTTTTATTTGTCAATTTTACCTCAATAAACCTGGAAAATATTTTCAACTACTATAGTGGGGTGTGTGTGTGTATGTGTGTAATTTGTAATCTGTTACGTCCTTTAATTGCATTTATTATGATGCAAATTCCTTATTTTATGCTTTCAGTCATTTGAAACATTCTTTTTTATTGGCATTTTTAGTTTTTTCTATTTCTAACAGGACTGATCCTTTTACTTGTTGAAGCTTCTGACTAATTTCGGATGGATAGTTTTCTTATCTGTTTATAATTTTGAATTCTGAGTATCTTCAGTAATGCTCTATATGTGGAGATTTTTCACACAGTTTTGTTCAATTGTCCCTTACGAGGTATTTTGTATTTGTATGGCTCTATGAGTGTCGCTCGTCTGACACCACATATTGTTCATTTTTCTACATTAGGCTTCATTCTTCTGCACTTTGAGCATAACTTCATATTCCAAATCTACTCAAAGCACTTATGCCCATTTTAAAAATTGAGATGTTTGTTTTCTTATGTTTTAGTTGCAAGTGTTCTTTGTATATTATGGATACAAGTCCTTTGTTATCCTATATGTGTTTTGTAAATATTTTGCTCCACTCTGTGGCTTGATTTTCATACTCATAACAGATTCTTTTGCAGGGCAGAAATTTTTAAGTAATTCTAAATTATCAATTTTTCTTTCATGGATATTGCTTGTGTTGTTGTATTTAAATAGTTATTGGCAAAACCAAGGTCACCTAGATTTTCTCCTATGTTATTGTTTAGGAGTTTTTTAGTTTTGCATTTTATATTTATGTCTATGATGAATTTTGTGTGTAAGGTCTGTGTCTGGGTTGTTTGACTGATTGATTGATTGATTGCATATGGATGTCCAATTTTTCCAGCACTGTTTGTTGAAAGACTTTTATTTCTTCATTGAATTGCCTTCTTTGTCAAAGATCATTGTATTATATTTGTGTGGGTTTATTTCTGGACTCTCTATCCTGTCCCATTGATATATTTGTTTTTCTTTGGCTAGTACCATAATATCTCGATTATTTTAGCTATTGGGTTGGCCAAAAAGTTCACTTGGTTTTCCATAATATATAATAAGTCTTGAAGTCAGGTAGTGTCCATCCTCCAATTTTCTTATCCTAAATATTATGTCATCTAGTCTGGGTCTTTTGCCTTTCCATATAAACTTTAGAATCAATTTGTTGATGTCCACAAAATAACTTGCTGGCATTTTTATTTAAAATGCATTCAACCTAAGATCAAGTTGAGAAGAACCGGCATCTTGAAAATATTGTCTTCTCATCCATATACATGGAACATCTATTCATTCATTAGCTCTTGGATTTTTTTTTTGTAAGTTTTGTTTTTGTTTTCTAGTTTTGCTCCTGTAGAGCTTGTATATATATTTGTTACGTTATAGTTATACCTAAGTTTATATTTCTTTGGTGTTAATATATAAATGTATTGTGTTTTATTAAATTCCAAATTCTAACTCTTCATTACTAATATATAAGAAAGGGTTGGGCTTTTGTATATTAACTTGGTATTCTGCAAACTTGCTGTAATTGCTTTTTAGGTCCAGGAGATTTTGTTAATTCTTTGGGATTTTCTACATAGACAACCATGCCATCAGTGAAAAAAAGAGTGTTTGTATACATTTTCTCAATTTATACCTTTTATTTCTATTTCTTGACTTCTTGCATTAAATAGGGATTCCAGTATGATGGTGAATAGGAGTGGTGAGCATGGGCATCCTTGTCTTGTTCCTTATCTTAGCATGAAAACATCTAGCTTCTCACCATTAAGTACGATGTTACCTGTAGGTTTTTTGTAGAAACTCTTTACCAAGTTGAGGAAATTCCCCTGTATTCCTAGTTTGCTGAGAGTTTTTATTGTGAACTGGTGTTGGCTTTTTCCAATTAGTCTTTCTGCATTTATTGATCCGATCATATGATTTTTCTTCTTTAGTCTGTTGTTGTGATGGGTTATATTAACTGATTTTCAAAGGTTGAAGTAGCCTTGCATGCCCGGAATAAATCCCACTTGGTTCTGGTGTATAATTATTTTATACATTATTGGACTTGCTTTGTTAATGTTATAGAGAAATTTTGCGTATATGTTCATGAGAGATATTGGTCTATAGTTTCCCTTTCTTGACTTTGCCCGGTTTTGATATAAGGGTAATATTGGCTCCATAGAATCAGTTTTAGAGTGTTCCCATAGCTTCCATGTTGAAAATTTTGCAGAGTATGGGTATAATTTCTTTCTTAAATGTTTGGTAGAATTTACAAATAACCCGTCTGGGTCTGATGCTTTCTGTTTAGGAAAGTTATTAAGTATTGATTGAATTTCTTTAAAAGATATAGGCCTCTTCATATATCTACTTCTCCTTTCTGAGTTTTGATAAATTGTATCTTTCAAGGAATTGGTTCATTTCACCCAGGTTATCAAATTTATAGTCATAGAGTTGTTCATAATATTCTTTTTTATCCATTAATGTCCATGAAATCAGTAGTATTGGCCCTTCTTTGATTTCTGATGTTAGTAATTTGTGTCTTGCTGCTTTTATTCGTAATTAACATGGGTAGAGTTTTATCAATTGTATCAATCTTTTAAAAGGGTCAACTTTTGTTTTTATTGATTTTCTCCATTAATTTCCTATTTTCAATTCCATTGATTTCTGCTAATTCTTCTTATTTTTAATTTTTCTTATTAGTTGAAGTTAGATTTATTCTTTCTTCTAGTTTTCCTAAAGTGGAAGCTGAGATTATTCACTTTAGATTTTTCTTCATTTCTAAAGTATGCATTCAATTCTATAATTTCCCTCTAAGCACTGTTTTCATTATATCCGGCAGATTTTGATAAATTATATTTTCATTTTTCTTTAGTTCAAAATATTTTTAATTTCTTTTGAGAATTATTCTTTGACCCAAAGTATGTTGTTTAATCTCAAAGTATTTGGGAATTTCCAGCTATCTTTCTGTTATTGATTTCTAGTTCAATTTTATTATGGTAAGATAGAATATTTTATGTGACTTCTAGTGTTTTTAATTTGTTAAGGTGTTTTATGGTGTTAAGGTGTTTTATGGTCCAGAATGTGGTCTATCTCAGTGAATGTTCTGGTTGAGCTGGAGAAGAATGTGAATTCTGTTTGTTGTTTATGAAGTATTCTATAGATGTAGATTAGACCCACTTGGTCGATGATGTTATTCAGTTTATCTATATCAGTTTTTGCCACACGTATATTGAAGGTCTTTTGTTAAGTGTATACACTTTAAGGATTATTATATCTTGTTGGACAATCGGTGGTTTTATTATTATGCAGTGCTACTCTTTATCTCTGATAATTTTCTTTGCTCAAAAGTATGCTTTGTCTGAGATTAATACAGCTTTTTCAACTTCTTTTCGATTAGAGGTATCCTGGTGTATCTGTCTCTATTTCTTGACTTTTATCTATCCATGTCTTTATATTTAATGTGGGTCTTTCTTATAGACAATATACAGTTGGATCTTGTCTTTTTAAGTCTGTGATTTTAATTGGTATATTTAGACTATTGATATTTAAAAGTGATTATTGATATAATTAGATTGATATCTATTACATCTGTTACTGTTACATAATCATTAGCGTTTTCTTTTTTTTTCTTCCACTCTTTGCTACCTTCTCTGGTTTTAATTGGGCATATTTTATGGTTCCCTGTTTTCTCCTCTTTTGGCCTATCAATTATACTTTTCTTTAACTTTCCCTAGTGGTTGTACCTGAATTTGCAATATACATTTACAACTTATTCATGTCCTCTTTCAAATAATGTATTATACTTTATATGCTTTAAATACTTTCTAACAGAGTATTTCCAATTTTTCTCTTCCATCCCTTGTTATATTGCTGCCATTAATTTACTTATCCATAAGTTGTGATCACTAATTGCATTGTTGCTATTATTATTTTGAAAAACAAAACTGCTGTTAGTTCAATTACATATAAGAAAAAATAGATTTTATCCTCAATAATTTTTCTCTAATGCTCTTCCTTTCTTTATGTAGATCTGACTTCCTGACCTTCTTCATTTTCCTTCTTCCTGAACAATTTATTTTATTATTTCTTGCAAGGCAGGTCTACTGGTGAAAGACTTTCTCAATTTATTTTCTTTTTGAGAAAGTTCTTATTTATCCTTCACCTTTGAAGGATAATCTTGCAGGTACAGAATTCTACGTTGGTGGGATTCTTTTACTTCAACGCTTTAAATATTTCACTCCACTTTCTTCTTTGAATGGTTTCTTAGGAGAAGGCCATGTGATTCTCTCTTTTTTTTTTTTTTTGAGAGAAAATCCGTTTTCTTATTTTTTGTGTCCATGTTTACAAAAAGTAGTTTCTTGTAGGTTGATATTCTGTAAGGTGGGTTACTTTGGAGTCACAACTGTCTTGCAACAGGACTCAGGATGAATATCTCACCATCTGATAGATGAATTGAAGTATGGACTTTATTGGTGCAACTTAGAGCAAGATGAGAGAAGGCATGGTTTACCATGCTCCCATTATTCCCTTGGAGGAGCTGAAATTGTGTGCTTGTGGGTTTCTGTGTTATTTCAAGGGTCACTGGGAAATTGGAGTCCTCCCTCCTGACCTTGGACATCTTGGACACGTGGGAAATTGTGGGTGGCAGAGGTGAGAGGAAGCCACTTTTCCCACATGAAACTGAGCTTGAGTTTAACCCTTCTGGCTAGAAGAAGTGGCAGGAAATCCTTCTTTCACCTAGCCCCTTGTCAAAATGGGTTCTTGGGTCATTTTCAGAAAATGTTGCTCCTTGCATAGCAGCTGATAATTTACATTCCTTAGAGGTTCATTCATCTATTTCCTTAAATTTTTTTATGATAGCAGATAAATTTCTTATGCTATTTTAAAGTGTGTCATATTACTTGAGATTCCCCTGACATAAGATTTAGTTGACTTTTTAAAAGTTATTACAAAATAATGGCTATATTTACCTGTGCTATACAATATATCCTTGCTGCTTATCTATTGTATAGTAGTTTGTACCTCTTAATCTTGTACTCTATCTTGCCCCTTACCCTTCTCTCACCCCACTGGTAACCACTAGTTTGTTCTCTATATCTGTGAGTCTGCTTTTGTTTTGTTATATACATTCATTTGTTTTGTTTTTGAGATTGCACATGTAAGTGATAACATGGAGTATTTGTCTTTCTCTCTCTGATGTATTTCACTAAGCATAATACTCTCTAGGTCCATCCACATTGTTGTAAATGGCAGAATTTCATTCTTTTTATGGCTGAGTAATATTCCATTGTGTATAGATAGATAGATAACACATATTTCTTATCCATTCGTTTGTTGATGGACACTTAGGTTGCTTCCATATCTTGGCAATTGTAAATAAAGCTGCTGTTAACATTGGGGTACATGTATCTTTTTGAATTAGCATTTTTGTTTTCTTTGTATATAAACCCAGGAATGGAATTGCTGGATCATGTGGTAGTTTTATTTTAGTTTCTTGAGGAACCTTCATAATGTTTTTGTTAGTGACTGCACTAATTTACATTCCCATTGACAGCATACAAGGGTTCCTTTTTTCTCCACATTCTCGCCAATATTTGTTATTTGTGGTCTTTTTGTGTTTTTTTTTTTTTTTTTGCGGTACGTGGTCCTCTCACTGTTGTGGCCTCTACTGTTGCAGAGCACAGGCTCTGGACGTGCAGGCTCAGCGGCCATGGCTCACTGGCCTAGCCACTCAACGGCATGTGGAATTTTCCCAGACTGGGGCACGAACCCGCGTCCCCTGCATCGGCAGGCGGACTCTCAACCACTGCACCACCAGGGAAGCCCCTATTTGTGGTCTTTTTGATGATAGCCATTCTGACAGGTGTGAGGTGATATCTCATTGTTGTTTTGATTTACATTTTTCTGATGATTACTGATATTGAGTGTCCTTTCATGTGCCTGTTGGCCATCTGTATGTCTTCTTTGGAAAAATGTCTATTCAGGTCTTATGCCCATTTTTTAGTCAAATTGTATTTTTGACATTGAATTGTATGACAGCCAACTGTGTATTTTGTCTTTTAGTGTGACTTGATTTTTCATTGAATGCCACATGTGATGTACTGGGTAAAGGGAATTGAGGAAATTGGGCCTTTACATTAGGTTTTAGGTTTCTTTGGCTAGAGATCAGGCTGTATCTATAGGTGTCAGAGGCTTATATTTCCTCTGGTTTCCTTGTTTTTGCCTCCCCTATTGTCTTAGGGTTTCCTTAGAGACTTCTTAAATAATGTCTGAGACATGCTACTCATTCAGTTGTATTATCCTGTTGTTATACAGGAGCCCTATTGGTGTTATGATAAAGTCTGGGGGGAGAAGAAGGGTTCTATAGCTCTATGAGTGGGTCTCAGTCTTTTATTGAACTCTTGCTCTGGTCTGTGACCTTCACAAATGCTTCTCAATTACTACCACCCTCTTAGATGAAGCAGGGAGACTAAATAGGGCTGGAGTTGGATAGTTAGTTAGACTCTGGTAAAACAGATTGTCTTGAAGTCCAACCTTGTTAAGAAAGAACAAAAAACCCTGGGTGTATTTAAGAATGGCCTTTTTTTTTTTCCTTTCCATCTGCTGGCAGCATAAGGGTTTTTTTTTTTATCTTCACTGTGAGAACCTGGTGGGGCTCCTTGAGGTAAAACTCACAAAAGTATGGGGCCCTCTCCTGGAACTTTTAACCCTCAAACATGTCCACACTGAGTCCCCAGCAATTCATCATAATAGTGTATGTTTGCCTACCTGGTATTGCTTCCTATAGATGTTTCTGCTCCAAAAGTTGTAATTCTTTATATATGCCTCTCTGTATCTCCAATTTTAGATGCTGTGGTTTTCCCTGTGACCTCAGTTCCTAAGCCCTTCTTAGGAAGAGCTGTTCATTTTCTTTTTGTTCACCTTTTATTACTCTTTTTTTTTTCTTGTGTGGACAAAAGTGGTGACTTCTAAGCTTCTTACATGCCAGAATAGAAACTAGAAGTCTCTATTATTTTGTAAACATTTCATCATTTCTTAACTCAGAATTATTTCAAGTTCACTGAATTCTCACTTTTAGTAGCCTTCAGTTGTTATTCCATAGAGGCATTCAGGTCTCTTATTTTTGAGGAAATTTGTATTTTCTATAATTATTGTTTCATTTTCTTCTTCTAGGTTTTCTTAATCTTGATGCTATAGACTTTTGGGGCAAGATAATTATTTGTTGTGGGGAAATATCCTGTGAATTGTAATACGTTTAGCACCATCTCTGGCCTCCACCTACTAGATTCCAGTAGCACCTCACTAGTTGTGATAATCAAAACTGTCTGCAGATATTTCCAGTGTCCTTCAGGAGAAAAATTGTACCCAGTTGAGAGCCACTGTTCAATCTATATTGTCTCTCTTTTTTCTTTCTTGTTCAGAGTTTTTTGTCTTGGTCTTATATGTTAAAGGCTTTCCTAAGAATGTTGGAAGCTTTAAAAATATGAGGCATTGAAAAGCCACCTTAAGCACGTGAGTGGGGCTTATTGAGTAGAGTGCTTTACTGTAATGAAACTGGTTGCCCATTAATAGGTGTTTTCCTGGAACTATTCAGTTTTTCCAAAAGTAAATTTTATCATATTCATTCTGGCACATATACACCTGGATGCAAGAACTCTGATAGGAGAAATGGGCCTGGGCATTTTACTATTCAATATGTAGACTACAACCAAATTTCTCTCACCAAGTTCTATCCTCTTACACTAACATGTTTTAGTTTAGAGATATTGGTTTCAATTTCTCTCTAAATAAATGTTATTCATCTGTAATATGAAATAGCCACATGGCTCTCTGTAGGTAATGACCTGGATTGTTAGCTGTTCTTATTAAGAGATTTCGACTAATACCCCTGTTTCAAGCCGATCTGTCATCCTCACATCCCTAAGTCTCTGGTGCTTTCAGTCTCTGAATCTGTATAAGTTTGCTCATCTTTCATATATTCCTTGGAAAATCACTCAGGTATAAAAGCTTTCAGCTCTCTGGTATGTCAGCTATGCTTTCTCATTGATATTCAATTACCAAAAAAGTATTAATTACTCATGTCTGTTGCTTTTATATAAAGGTTCAACGTGCTTTTATTGTAACCTTTATCTCAATTTTTTTCTTTTCCATATGAATATTAACTGTGTAGTGACCATTTGTAGTCCTTTCATATTTTCATTTCTCATTGATTAGCAAGAACTCTAATATTTTATAATATTTGTATATATGTTTATAGAACATATATGAGTATATAGATAGGCTGAATATATATATATATATGTTTCTTCAGCCATTTTATTTTTCTGTTTGCTTAATATTGCTTAGTTTTCATTTATATATATATTTAATATATATTTACTTATTTTCTTTTTTGTATGATTTTTCCATACAAAACATATTACTTCTATAACTCTTATGCTTAGAATATCTTTCCTCACTCTAATATGTAATAATTAAAAAATATTTTTTAC
Source organism: Pseudorca crassidens (assembly GCF_039906515.1). NCBI lineage: Eukaryota > Metazoa > Chordata > Mammalia > Artiodactyla > Delphinidae > Pseudorca > Pseudorca crassidens. The sequence goes on from NC_090317.1 coordinate 103,321,733, forward strand.
AGATAATTTTCAAAATTCACCTGAAATTTATTTCACATATTGAAATATAATAATCTCATTTTCTCCAAATAGTTTATCTTAATAATCCAGACATGGCTTTTACATTTCTAAAATAAATTGTGATACAAGGTTTATCATTTATTAAAGTCTTAATTATATAAGAACTATTTCTTTTATTTTTTAGTACATTGATATCTTCATTTTTTCTCTCACCAATATCACTGTACTTTAAAATGTATAGCTTTTAATTGTATTACTATCTTATAAGGAAATTTATCTGTTATTCATTTATAATCTTTTATCTAATAATATCACAAGATTATTTTTTCCTAATAGATTTAGAACCATTTTTTGGAAATTTTTTATCATGCTGAGGTTTTGATTCTAACTGTATGTTGCCAAAAATTATTGTAGAAAGAATCAAATGTATATATGCTGTAAAATGACTTACAAATCTGCAGCAAGTTTTGAGTGGTCAGTAGTTGAAATATACACAGATAATAATTAAAGCAACAACAACAACAAACCTTATATCACTGCCCAGGAGAAGCCACTTATAGTAGACATTCTTGAGTGATGTCACCAAATCATTATTCAAAGTAATTCTCTATCTGATCTGAATATGAAGTTTTATGGTGGGTTAGAAATGGTCAATAGATAAAAATTAAGCATATATAATCGAAATCTATCTTGTAGACAGTAAGAAATATAGATGAATGTCAAGACAAGTGATTTAGTTTTGTTATATGTAAGAGTATTGTATCAAACTTAAAACAATGAAAATTGAACTCGTTATATTATATGCAAAGATAGCATTTCCATACTTTTTTATATTCTACATTTTATGATAAGCTTAAATATCTGATGTCATCTATGACTCCTTTATCTGAATTGCCCTTTATACACAATTTATTGATCTCTCTAATCCCGCCTCATCACCATAACTTGAATTGTCGTATTTTATTTCCTGATTTTGTGATTATAAAAGCTACTTATCATTCCTCCCATTTCCAATCCAGCACGTACAGAGCCTGTAGGTGATCACTCCATCCCAACAATAAGTAAAAAACTGAACAAATCGAAAATAAGCAACTCTTCTTATATCCATCAGAGATAAAAGGCCGCAGGGCAAACTGCTGCCCCCCAAATTAGAACAATCAACAGGTGGATACAAAGAATCACAATTTATAGAATCAGAAACCTATAAACAGAAACTTCCATGGTAACCACTTCCAGGGTAGGCAAATATAAACTGTAATGACAAATTACTGGAGGCTCAGTGTGGAGAAGTCTGAGAGTTAAAAACTTCAGGGTGGGTCCCAATGTTTGTGGAGTGTGCCCACACTTTTGTGAGTTTTACCTCCAGAGTCTTACCATGTTCTTACAGTGAAGATCAGAGAGACATCCTCTTATGCTCCAAGCAGAGGGAGGGGAAAAGTAAATCTTGAAATATGCTGGGGGAGGGAGAGACACCTTACCTATAGAGGAGCAAAGAAAATAATTACATATGACTTCTCAGAAACCAATTAAACAAGAAAAGAGTAGAGTGAAGTATTTAAAATGTTAAGGAAAAAAAAAAACACCTCACCAACCTAGAATTCTGTATCCTGTGAAATTATTTTTCAGAAGTGAGCTAGGGTAGGCTGTGACAAAGCGAGAGAGAGGCATGGACATATATACACTACCAAATGTAAGGTAGATAGCTAGTGGGAAGCAGCCGCATAGCACAGGGAGATCAGCTCGGTGCTTTGTGACCACCTAGAGGGGTGAGATAGGGAGGGTGGGAGGGAGGGAGATGCAAGAGGGAAGAGATATGGAAACATATGTATATGTATAACTGATTCACTTTGTTATAAAGCAGAAACTAACACACCACTGTAAAGCAATTATACTCTAATAAAGAAGTAAAAAATAAAAAGACTTTCTCAAACAAAAATTGAAAGAATTTGTTGCTAGGAGACTTGCTTTGCAAAAAAAAAAAATATTATTTTTTTTTCAGAGAGAAGGAAAATGGTATAGATTAGAAACTTGAACCTACATAAATAAAGAATGTTAGCGAAGGCATAAGTGATGGTAAAATAAAAAAATTTTAATTTTCTTATTTGTAATTGATTTAAGAGATAACAGTTTGTTGACAATAATCATAGCAACAGTATATTCAATGTTGTTGAATGTTATAGCTTATGTATAAGTGAAATGAATGACAGCAATTACACAATGGATAGAAGGAAGTGTTTAGGAATACTTTGTTATTATAAGGTACTTGTGCTTCCTGGGAAGCAGTATCATGTTATTTGAAAGTGGACCTGGATCAGTTGTAAATGTATATTGCAAACTCTAAGGCAACCACTACAAAAAGTAATAAAAGAATAATCAATATGCTAAGAAAGGAGAGAAAATGGAATCATATCAAATGGTTAGTTAAAACCAAAAATGGCAGAAAAAGAGTGGAAGACAATATAAGAACAAAAACAAGGTAGACAAATAGAAAACAGTAGATATGGTAGATATTAATCAAACTATATCAATCATATTAAACTTCAATGATATAAATACAGCAGTTAAAAGACAGAGAAGGTCAGAAACAAGACCAACTAGATGTTGTCTACAAGAAACCCTCTTTAAATATAAAGACACATATACAGGAAAACTGAAGGCATGTAGAAAGATATACCACACTTACACTAATGCAAAAGAAGCTGGAGTAGCTAATTAATTTCAGACATAGCCAACTTCAGAACAAGGAAAATTATCAGGGTTAAAGAGGGACATCACATGATGATACATTCTTCAAGTGCCCAAGACCTAACAGTCCTTAATGTGTATACACTTAAAAACAGAACACCAAAATACTTGAGGTAAAAGCTATTCATTGCTTTATTTTCCACCTTCCTCCTTTTCATCTCACCCTTAAAACTTTCTAATCTTTCTAAATCATAGCTCTAGTCAAGTTATTCCCTGTTGAAACTTCAGTAGCCCTTCACTACCTAGAGAAGTAAGAATAGTGCTCCTGACTTTCCGCCCAATGTTCAGTATGACAATTCATTCCATTTTCTACATTTATTTACCACTATTTACTTTATGTCAAATAAGTCCTGTGCTTTTCCTGCCTCCAGAGCTTTTGTTCCTATTGTTTCTTACTAGTGGAACTTCTTATCTCTGTTTTAGACAGCTGAAATCCTAACCTTTCCTTTGAACATTTGAAATGCTATGTTTTAAGTACTAGGCCATTTTTCTGAATATTTTTATTTACTTGTGAAAACTCCCTCCTCTGAACGTTGTTATAGTTTTATTGAATATTTTTTGTTTGCAAAATATAATATTCTACCTCATGTCACAGTTATTTGTGAATTTGTCTTATTAACTTCTGTATTATAAAATATTTGAGGACATGGTTCAATCATTTTGATATGTTCTGTACCATATAGCATGGACAATTACACACAGATGGTGTTTAAATATGTTGGTTGGGTAAATTTTGGGGGGGCGTATAGTTGTTTTACAATGTTGTGTTAGTTCCTACTGTACAGCGAAGTGGAGTTCCCTGTGCTATACAGTGGGTTCTCATTAGTTATCTATTTTATACATATTAGTGTATATATATCAATCCCAATCTCCCAATTCCTCCCACCCCACCCCTTTCCCACCTTGGTGGCCATATGTTTCTTCTCTACATCTGTGCCTTTATTTTTGCCTTGCAAACCAGTTCATCTGTACCATTTTTCTAGATTACACATATATGCATTAATATACGATATTTGTTTTTCTCCTCTGATTTCACTCTGTATGACAGTCTCTAGGTCCATCCACGTCTCTACAAATGACCCAATTTCATTCCTTTCTATGGCTGAGTAATATTCCATTGTATATATGTACCACATCCTCTTTACCCATTCATCTGTCGATGGGCATTTAGGTTGCTTCCATGACCTGGCTATTGTAAATAGTGCTGCAGTGAACATTGGGGTGCGTGTGTCTTTTTGCATTATGGCTTTCTCTGGCTATATGCCCAGTAGTGGGATTGCTGGGTCATATGATAATTCTATTTTTAGTTTTTTAAGGAACCTCCATACTGTTCTTCATATTGGCTGTATCAATTTACATTCCCACCAAAAGTGCAGAGGGTTCCCATTTCTCCACACCCTCTCTAGCATTTATTGTTTGCAGGTTTTCTGGTGATGCCTATTCTAACCAGTGTGAGGTGATACCTCGTTGTAGTTTTGATTTGCATTTCTCTAATAATTAGTGATGTTGAGCAGCTTTTCATGTGCCTCTTGGTCATCTGTATGTCTTCTTTGGAGAAATGTCCATTTAGATCTTCTGCCCATTATTTATTGGGTTGTTTGTTTTTTTAATTTTTTTTCTTTTGTTTATATATTTTGGAGACTAACCCTTTGTCTGTTGATTCATTTGCAAATATTTTCTCCCATTCTGACGGTTGCCTTTTCGTCTTGTTTATGGTTTCCTTTGCTGTGCAAAAGCTTTTAAGTTATATTAGGTCCCATTTGTTTATTTTTGTTTTTATTTCCATTACTCTAGGAGGTGGTTCAAAAAAGATCTTGCCATGATTTATGTCTTGCTGTGATTTTTGTGTTCTTCCTATGTTTTCCTCTAAGAGTTTTATAGTGTCTGATCTTACATTTAGGTCTTTAATCCGTTTTGAGTTTATCTTTGTGTATGGTGTTAGGGAGTGTTCTAATTTCATTCTTTTACATGTAGCTGTCCAGTTTTCCCAGCACCACTTATTGAAGAGGCTTTCTTTTCTCCACTGTATATTCTTGCCTCCTTTATGAAAGATAAGGTGACGATATGTGCGTGGGTTTATCTCTGGGCTTTCTATCCTGTTTCATTGATCTATATTTCTGTTTTTGTGCCAGTACCATATTGTCTTGATTACTGTAGCTTTGTAGTATATTCTGAAGTCAGGGAGTCTGATTTTTCCAGCTCTTTTTTTTTTTTTCCGTCAAGATTGCTTTGGCTATTCGGGGTCTTTTGTGTCTCCATACAAATTTTAGGATTTTTTGGTTCTAGTTCTGTGAAAAATGCCATTGGTAATTTGATAGGGATTGCACTGAATCTGTAGATTGTTTTGGGTAGTATAGTCATTTTCACAATATTGATTCTTCCAATCCAAAAACATGGTATATCTCTCCATCTGTTTGTGTCATGTTTGATTTCTTTCATCAGTGTCTTATAGTTTTCTGAGTATAGGTCTTTACTTCCTTAGGTAGGTTTATTCCTTGGTATTTTATTCTTTTTGTTGCAATGGTGAATGGGATTGTTTCCTTAGTTTCTCTTTCGTGGTTGGGTAAATTTTAAAATTTATTTTATTTGTATCAGTGACAGTAGAAAATAACATCCTCTTTCATGAAGACTTCCTGATTATTCAAATCATTTTTTTATCTCTCTCTAGTCTGAAATTCTTTAGTACCCAATCTTTGCATCAATTGTTTTAACAGTTAATGACTTATTTAATGGTGAATGTGTGATCCCTGGTAGTTTAAAATTTGCGTGAGGGCCAGGGCAGTTTTCATTATCTCTTTTGTGTTCTTCACAGTGCCTTGAATACATAAGTGGATCCATGAATACTTATTGAATTAGATTGAATGTAGTAGTCTTTATCCTTCTTCCAATATGCTACACATTTGACATGCAAATGAAGCATCAGTAAATTAATGGACAATTGTGAAAATATTATGTAAGTTGCACATAAAATTCAGCTTCTTGAGAGGAGTATTTATCTGCACACATGCAGATAGTCTGCCAAACTATTGCAGCTTCATTTACTCTAAAATCTTTATTACAGAGCTACAGTTTGGTGTACAACTATTACCCTGAATAACGATCCATTTGTTTATCCATCACTTAAGTCTTTATTTCAAAATGATTTCCCCACATTGGCCATTTTTGGTACTTTATAAAATATATGGGCTGTATATATCTTGCCTGCTACCTTGCATTTGCCTTGTTTCTTGGTTGGATCCCAGTCACAGTGAATTATCCTCAAAATAATAAGCACATTTTTCAGTCAACAGAGAAGTTACATGTAAATATGTGTTCCTTAAAGTTTCTCATAATTCACCATGTGAGAGATACATTTTCATGAGGTAATATAAAGGCTGGTTACAAAGAAGAATGTGATCACCTCTTTAAGCCTTCATCTGACATTTATAGGTCTTGATAGGTTTAAATAATATGTAACTTTGCAGAGTTGATTAGGGCAATGTTCTTCCTCCCTCTTGGAGTTTATTGTTATTGAAAGCATTATAGTTAATAGAACTCTGTATTATTTTGTTACAGAAAATTATTAATTTTTAAAAAAGCTCCTTTAGAGAATTTAATTATTTTGTGTACCAGTGAGCATTGTATAAATACAGAAGCCAGTTATTTAATGCTTTAATATCATTAACAGTAAATATTGTTTTTCTTTTTAAATCATCACATTGTGATAATCAGAATTTTTAATTACTAATTATTTCTTAATTTGATATGCCCTGGGTGTTAGCATATGATCTGGACCACTAAAAAGATGCTGAACAATGTATATGACAGAAAATCACTGACCACACTAATGAAAAGTTTTTTGACGTACATGCCACATTTGTAAATAATGTCAGTATATTTTACAAAGGGCCAGAATTGCTCAAAATAATTACTCATGAATTAGCATTAGTCAATATACTAAAGGCTTTTATTGATACACACACACACACACACACACATACACACACACACACACACACACACAAACACACACACACACACACAGAAAAACATCTTCAGGAATTTTTTTCAAGGATTTCAAGAGGAAACTGCAAGGAAATTTGCCAAAAGTGATTGAAAATACCATTGTGGAATCTTCAAGTTTAAAAGAAAATAATGAAAGAGTATAAATTAAATTATATTTTTTCAAGTGATGACCAGATGTTGAAGTATAAACACTTCATAAAAAATAGGCCTCATTTTCATTATCATTTTAATGAGCTTTCAGACATACACAGTATTCTTGCAGTATTACTAATGGTGTTCTTTCAGACCTGCCTTCACACTCAGTGCCTTTAAACTATTATTATAACTGTTTTTTATAACAATTTCTATGTAAATGCAAAGTCCTATGGGGCTAGGCATTACTGGCTTTTTCTTTTTATGAACATTTTTAGAATACAATTTGACAGCATTTCCTCCATATATTTATTTTATGATGAAAATAAAATTCCTTACATATTTTATAAATAGTATTATTTTTGTATTTATTGCAAAGTATCAGACTAGAAAATTAACTAGAACTAAATTTTTTACAATTATTGGAACTTTTTAAAGCCTATTACTCACTTACTGTCTCTTACTCTTCTAAGCAAAGCCTCTATTTCATCATAGTATCTGAAATGTATCTCTTCAGTGAATATATACTTTTCTGTTGCTTTAAAATACTATTCTCTTTATAGCTGTGAGCATTCATAAGATTATGCTATGGTTTGTTATATGAGGCTAAGATTTTCACTGTGTGAATTCTCACTTGCTGGTAACTTTTAACGAGCTGCCTAGGTAGACCAAAATACTAATAAAAATATTAATAATAATAAAAATTCTGTCCTAATCTGATGTTTTAGAAATTTGAAATATTTTACTTTGTCTTTTACCCTTCTGTTTGGGGTCCTATAAGAAATTGCGTCATTACAGTTTGTTTCCCATTCCTTATTATCTACATATTGAAAGTCTCCATCCTTTTCTAAATTCGCATTCCCTGTCCAATTTCATTGCTAGCCTATTTCAGCTTCATTTCTTCCAAAGAATGGAAAAATCTAAAGAAAAATCCATGAAGAAGAAAGTAGGAAGGAAAGAAGGTTATAAAAGCTCACGGGGATTCATAGAAGGTTTGAAGTAAAAGAGGACCTCAGAACTTTTAATTCTGGATAAGATGGAGTAAACTCATTTCATTTCTCTCACTGTATACAGCTATAAAAACTGGATAGAATGCATAAAACTATTTGAGCTTTCTAAAAAGTAAATACTAGCAAGCATGTTAGGGAAGAAGATTAGAATTTGAAATACCCCCAATTTGGTGGCACATTTACCATTTTTTTCTCCACCAGTATCTTCCAGTCTGAAGTCAATGAATTGAAGTGGAACCAGAGCACAGAAAAAGAGACCTCCAGGAGAAGACCTCTAGTTATAGTTAGAGGAGAAGGAAAAGGAACTCCTAAAGTTCAAAGGGAGTGTGAAAATCCCTCATATGGATATATTTTTAATTTTCTCTGTTCTTTCTCTTTCCAGTTCCCAAGTATTGGGTTGGCCAAAAAGTTCGTTTGGGTTTTTCCATTTGGTCAACCCAATAATTCTATGGTGACTGTGGCAGCAGGAACCAAGACTCTGATGGAGGGGAACCTTCATCTCTGTTCAGTGTATTTGTGGTTCCAAGAGTATGGGGCAAAAATTGTTTTTTTTTTCTCTGTCTTCCTTCCTACAGCTTGGCCCCTCTCATACAGGTAAAATTGCAGAAGTACACAGCAAAACGAGGAAATTAAAGCCCAAATTTCTGGACAAGGACTGAAAAGAGGAGCCTCGGAAAACTGAGATATCACTGAGAGAGAGGAGCTTGGGATAGTGATGTTGTTTGTGAAATCCTGAACTCATTCTTAAGTGGCTTATGCAGTAGAGCTGCTCCTATTTAGCAAAGCATAAACTTTGAAAACTGAACTAATGGGTAGATGAAGGCCCAGGTTCCAGACTGATGACACACAGTGGGCAAATCAGAACAGCACTAAAAATGCTTTGAAAACTGAATTGTCATTGGAACCACAGCTCACAGAAGGTGGGATGGAAGTTGTGGCTTGAAATTAACCACGTCAGTTGCCTTCTAAAACAAAAAGATCAAGATTATTCTCAGAATCTAAACAAAACTCAGTATTTACAGTATATTCAGAATATCTAGGATACATATATGAGGCAAATATCGATATGCATGAAACAGGAGCAAATGCCAAGATGACACAGATGTTGGAACAATCTCACAAAGATTTAAAATAGGTTTTATAAAAATGATATGGGAGGGGTGGGATAGGGAGGATGGGAGGGAGGAAGACGCAAGAGGGAAGAGATATGGGAACATATGTATATGTATAACTGATTCACTTTGTTATAAAGCAGAAACGAACACACCATTGTAAAGCAATTATACTCCAATAAAGATGTAAAAAAAATGATGTGGGAAGCAATCACAAGCTCTCTTAAAACTAATGGCTGAAAAAGGTATCTCAGGGGAAAAAATTAATATGTAAAGAAGAATAAAATGGAAAGTTCAGAACTGAAAAATGTTTTAACTAAAAAAAAAAGAAAAAAGAAAACAAATAACAACAAACAGAAAACAACTTGATAGAAAAAATAGCTGAATGGAAATAACAGAGGAAAGAGTGGACACAGATCACTCAGTAATTACATCAAAATTTAAAAGGTCTAACTCCTCCAATTTAACGATCAAAATTGGCAGACTAAATAAAATCCCAACTGTGTGCTCCTTAAAGGGGACAAACATTAAATATAAGGAAGATAAAATTTTAAAATAATAAAGTTATGCAATGAAAACATTAAACAATGAAGAAACTTGTGTAGATATACAAATTTCAGACAAAATTATCTTAAAATCAAGAATCATTATTAATTACAAAGAAAGATATCCCATAATGATAACATGGTTAATCAATGAGGAACACATAACTATCCTTAATTTTTATGATCTTAAGTACATATTCTAGAAATATATAAAAGAGAAAATGACAAAACTAAAAAAATAGAGAATTTCACAGAGTGGGGATTTTAACAGAAGTCTCTCAATACCTGCAAGGCAAAAAATCAGTAAGGATACAAAGAAACAGAAGAGAATTATCAAACTCTATCTAATTTGCATATATAACATACTGCACAGAGTGTAGAAAAAACATCCTATTGAAGTGCATATTTCTAAGATTATAGCATTGATAAGTTTTCTAAAATTAGTTATATACTCAGCTATAAAGAGGGTTCCAACAGAATTCATAGGACTGAGATCATACTGAGTATATTATCTATGCTCAGGGGAATTAAGAAAAATTAAAAAAATAAAATAATAGCAATAAAACCTCAAACAATTTCAAAATTAAGCACTAAGGACAAAATATAAAGTAGGACATAGTATGAGCCCAATGGTACTGAAAATATCTGTTAATGAAACTTGTAGAATGCAGCTATAGTGTAACCGGAAGAGACCAGTACTGAACCCAAGTTTGGCTGCTTGCCGCTCCAAAGGCCAATACTTGAGAGACAAGTGTTGGTAGAAAAGGAAAAGTTGTTTTATTCAGGAGGCCAGCAACCTGGGAAGATGGTGGACTAATGTCCTAAGACCATCTCCCAGTTGCCAGTTAGGAGACAAATGTTTTAAAGGCAGCCTGAGGGAAGGGACTGCAGGCTACATGAGCAGCTCGTGTGCAATTCTTGGATTGGTTGGCATCAAGATGAAGTTTCAAGCATCACCCATCTTCTGGTATCTATGTGCTTGTGGTCAGCAGTTTTTATCTAGTGGGGGTCTGCTTCCTGTGAAAACAACTTAGGAATATGTGTCAGACCTTTATCTATATCTTTCAGGGAATTGGGAGTTCAGTGACTCTGCTATGTGGCTGGTTTATAGTCTAAATTGTTACCAGTTTCCTGGCCCAACAGCTATTCTTTCTCTTGACATCTTCACATTTCCTAATTATTACCTCTTGAGACAGCCTTTTGAGACTCAGGGGAGGGCTGGGAGACTAAAGCTTTTCTACAAACAAGAGGACAAGGTGGGGGGGGAGGTTCTGCCCTGGAAATGCCCCATAAGGTCCTGCTTGGTTATAATCCCCCTATTTCTTTGATACTCCTCAAACCTGAGGAGGAACAGGTGCGTAACAAGAAAGGGAATAAAGTTTTGGATGTAGAGGTTGATCATAAACTTGGCAGAGGAACTCAGTTTTAGGGGATTTAGTTTTAATCCCCACTCCTGTTTCAATAGCAGTGTGTAGAGAAAACTAATAGCTTTAAAATACATACACTAGAAAAGTATAAAACGTTAAAAATTGATTATCTATATATTTCTCTGCAGAGAGAGTAGGACATAAGTTATACATGAGCAAAAATTAGTAAGAGAAAACAATATAAAATACAGAAAATCAGCAAAGCTAAAAGGTGGTTCTTGGAAATTTCTAGTACATTTTATAACTCCTTGGCATAACTGATCAAGAAACAATGAAAGAAGGCACAGACTTCTAATATCAAGAATAAAAAAGGGTCAACATTACATGTCATACAGATATTATCAACACAAAATAATATAAATGTATGACACTTATTTTGAACATTTGATGTAATACAACAGAAAAATAGAAAAAAACTAATTGTACAATATCTACAGTTAGCCTTCTCACATAGAAAATCTAGGATTAGATGACTTGCTTTAAGAATTCTACCAACCAATTAAGGAAGAATTTTTGAATCTTAAAGGAATTGTTTGAATATTTCCTTTGAATATTTGAGCAGGAATATTTCCCATCTCAGTTTATGATGCTAGCAAAATTCTAATTCCCAAATCTGACAAATATATTTGAATAAATGGAAAAAATCCTGTTCCGTATCTTTTACAAACATAGATACAAAATCCTAAATAAAATATTGCCAACATTAATCAGTGGTATGTGGAAAGGGAGAAGTCACTATCAGTTTGTATTTATTGCAAGAACACATGGTCAGTTTAACATTTAAATATATGACAAAAAATTTACTATATTAATATTTGGTTCTTCCTCCCAATGTTGGGACATGCTTATTCATCCCGTCTTTTAAAATAGTTGTCTTAAATTTACATTCCCATATTTCATTATGAATTTCAGAATCAAAATACTTTTGCTTATCTTGTTAAAAATCTCAGAGTCATATAACTGTCCTGATCAATTCTTTCTTGAAAACTTTCAGTTGCAACAAATATAGGAAAAAAAAACTGTTAATTTTTCTTCTCATTTATATTTTTTTGAGTAATATAAAACCAACAATCCACTCACAGTTTTAGTGGGCATAAACTCCCAGCCAGAGGTTACATTTCCCAAAAGTCATTGAAGCTGCGTGTGGCAATTTGACTAACTTTTGGCTATTCAAAGATGAATAGAAGTGTGTGCAACATTCTGCTCACACTATTTTAAAAATAAAGTTTATTTCCTTTCACTTTTTTTTTTGCCCTTCTTACAGGCTAGAGCAATGATTGATATGACCGTAGTGTCAAAGCTGACCATGTTGATGAGGACAATACCAAGGGTAGGGAGAGGGAGTAGGAAAGAAACAAGATAGAATAAACCTAGTTTCTTTCACCGCATTGTAGATCTGAGCAGCCTGCTCACCCTGGACAGCCTGTGTATCGCTGGACTGTTACATACAGAGAAACAAAACTTTACATGGTCTGAGCTACTCTATTTGTGATTTTCTTTGTTACAGCAGAGTAATTTATACCCTAATTAATAAGTAAGGAAAGTAAAACTCTACAATAAGGACATTTAATTATTACGTAACAAGAAATTTGGATGTTTCCAGGTTTGGCAAAACGCCTCAGCAATGGCAGCAAATAGCTAGGCTTTTTTTCTATGTATCCCTTATGCCACTCTCAGCATATTATTCTTATTTTTATACTCCCATTGTCCAAAAATGACTGAAGTGTCTCTAAGTATCTGCTCATAAAATAAATTTCAACTAAAGTTAAAAGAAGTATACATTTTCTCTTAAGTCTCCAGCATCCTTTACCTTATGGCTCTGACTACGCATAAGTGGGTTATCTTTCCACCCCTAAAAAGAATCTCTTACAAAATAGAAATGGAATTATTTTGCTTAGATTAGGTCAATCATAGTTTCCCTAAGGTTTAGAGAATGACACACATATTGCTACTTGAACAAATTGGATTTCCATAAACTAAGGAAGGGAGCATGGGGTGCCCTTGGGAATACCACCAACAGTGACATTCCATTCATTTCCTAGTTCAATACTTATATAGGTGCTTTTCCCTGATACATACATATGATATTTTTCTTACTTTTTTTCAATGCATTTATACCCTCTCAAACTGAGAAATACCCACAGACTCATCATCTAGTTACCAAATCTAGCTTAAAGTAAATGATGTCTGGTTTTACACTTATTCATTAAGTCCAGATGTGGCTCCTTTATATAAAAAAGATAAATTACCTGCCCCCAATATATGCACTATATAGTGAGGGAGAAGGAATAAAACAACTGCATTTGAGTAGGGGGAGGGGGAAGAAATTCACAGTTGTTTTTGGTCCTTAATATGTATAACAACTTACTAGCAAGGATTAGTATTGATTTTCTGCCTTCAGTAGGATAAGCTCTTTGTTGATGTAATGGACTAACTATATTAATTGATTTTTGAATATTGAACCAGCCTTGTACCTCTGAAATAAATCCCACTTGGTCATGGTGTATTATTCGTTTTATAATGTTGTTGGAGTCAATTTGCTTATACTATGTTGAGGATTTTTGTATCTATGTTTGTTAACGACATTGATCTGTCTGCAATTTTCCCTGCTTGTTGTACTTTTATTTTATTTTTAAATTAGGGCAATGCTGGCTTTATAGAATGAGTTAGAAAGTATTCTTTCTGCTTTTATTGGCTGGAAGAGATTTGAAGGAATTGGTATAATTTCTCCCTTAAATGTATGATAGAATTCACCAGTGAAACCATGTAGGCCTGGTACTTTCTCTTTTGGAAGGTAATTAATTATTAATTCAATTTCTTTAATAGATATAAGCTTTTCAGATGATATGTTTCTCCTTGTGTTAATTGTGGTAACTGTATCTCTTAAGGAATCGGTCCATTTCATCTAGGTTATCAAATTTGCGGGCATAGAGTTGTTCAGAGTATTCTTTTGTTATCTTTTTAATGACTTGGGAACAGTAGTGATGCTCTTGCTCTTCTTTCTGATATTGGGAATTTGTGTCTTTTTTTTCTCTCTAGGTTAGCCTGGCTAGAATTTTATCAGTTGCATGGATCTTTTCAAAGAGCCAGCTTTTGTTTTCATTGAGTTTATTGATTTCCTGTTTTCAATTTCAATCATCTCTTCTCCTTTTTCCCTTTATACCCTTTGCTTTAGGTTTATAATGCTTTTTTTTCTCTAGTTTTCTAAGGTGGAAGATTATTGTATTTAGATATTTCTTTTCTAATTTATGTATTCAATGGTATATTTTCCCTTAAGCACTCTGTTTACCATGTCACAGAAATTTTGATAAGTAGTATTTTCACTTTCATTTAGTTCAAAATATTTTAAAATTTCTCTTGGACTTCTTTGACCGAAAAGCTATTTAGAAGTATGTTGTTTACTTTCCAATTATTTTGGGATTTTTCCAGCTATGTTTCTGTTATTTTTTAGTTTAATTCCATTGTGATCTGAGAGCATACTTTGTATGATTTTTGTTTTTTAAAAATGTGTTAAGGTGTGTTTTATAATACAGACGGTGGTCTATTTTATTGACTGTTCCATGTGAGCTTGAGAAGAATGTGTGTTCTCCTGTTGTTGGATGAAGTGTTTTATAAATGTCAATTAGATCCACTGATTGATGGTGCTGTTCTCTTCAACTGTAACCTCACTATTTTCTGCCTGCTGGTTCTGTCAATTACTGATAGAGGAGTGTTGAAGTCTCCAACTATAATAGTGGATTCATCTATTTTTCCTTGCAGTTCAATCAGTTTTGCCTCACTCATTTTGACATTCTCCTGTTAAGCACATGCACATTAAGGACTGTTTTGTCATTTTGGGGAAATGACCAGTTTATCATTATAAAATTTACCTTTTTATTCCTAATAATTTGCCCAGGAAACTGTCTGAAATTAATATACCTATGCAAGCTTTTTTGGTTATTGTTAGCATGATATATCTTTCTCCATCCATTCACTTTTTTTCTTTTTTTTTGCGGTACGTGGGCCTCTCACTGCTGTGTCCTCTCCCGTTGCGGAGCACAGGCTCCGGTCGCGCAGGCTCAGCGGCCATGGCTCACGGGCCTAGCCGCTCCGCGGCATGTGGGATCTTCCCAGACCGGGGCACGAACCCGCGTCCCCTGAATCGGCAGGCGGACTCACAACCACTGCGCCACCAGGGAAGCCCCCATTCAATTTAATATAGCTGTGTCTTTATATTTAAAGTGAGTTTCTTGTACACAGCATGTAACTGGGTCTTGTTTTTTTATCCACTCTGTCAGCCTCTCTCTTTTAATTGGTATGTAGAACATTGCCATTTAAAGTGGTTATTGATATAGTTGAATTAATATATACCATCTTTGTAACTACTTTCTATTTCCCTCCCAGTTTTTTGGTCTCCCACTCTATTTTGCTTCTCTGGTTTTAATTGAACATCATCATTTAGCATGCCATTTGTTTTTCTTTTGAAGATTTTTGGGGGTTGCGTTAGAATTTACAGCATATGTACACTTACAAGTAATTTAAGACCGCTTTCAAATAGCACTCCACTGCTTCATGGGTAGTGCAGGTACCTTATGATAGAGTATTTCCAATTCTTCCCTCTCATCTCTTAAAACTTTGCTGTCATTCATTTTACTTATCCATAAGTTATAATTGCTTAATACATTGTTGCTATAATTATTTTGAACAGTTATCTGTTAAATAAAATAAGGATAAGAAAAGTGAACATTTTATTTTACCCTCATATATTCTTCCTTTAATGCTTTTCCTTTTTTTTACATAAATTTGAATTTCTGACCTGTGTCCTATTCCTTCTCTTTGAAGAATATATTTTAACCATTCTTGCAGGTCAGGTCTACTGGTGACAAAATCCCTCAGTTTTTGTTTGTCTGAGAAAGCCTTTATTTCTCCTGCACCTTAAAATTTTTAAAAATCTAGGTGAAATTCATGTAACATGAAATGAACCATTTTAAACTATGCAATTCAGCGGCATTTTGGACAATCATGTTTTGCAACCACCTTCTCTATCGAAATCTAAAATATTTTCATCACCCTAAAAGGCATTCCCATACCTGTTAAACAATCACTCCTCATTCTTTCCAACCCCTGGCCCCTGACAACCATTAATCTGCTTTTTGTCTCTATGGAGTTACTTATTCTGGAAATTTCATATAGCTAGAATCATACAATATGCAATTTTTGTGTCTTGATTCTTTCACTTAGCACAATGTTTTCAAGGTTCGTCCACTGTATTGTGTTAATTCAGCATCCTGCTACTTTGCTGAATTCATTTATTAGTTCTAACAATTTTTTATGGACTCTTTAGGATTTTCTATGAATAAGATCATATCATCTGCAAACAAAGATAATTTTACTCTAGGTAAGTTGTTACATGCAATACTTGAAGAAACCACCTCACCATAAAAATATGGTTGGCCCCCAAAGTTATTTATCCTGATGAACTAAATTAATCCTAGTCAGGGCACTTAGGAGGTAACTGCCTTTCTCTTATGTTACTAAAACAAAAAAAGTTAGATGGTATACCTAAACGAAGATGAAAGAAATAAAATCAATTAAATCAGTTATCACAATAAATTAAAATAGGCTAATTCATCCTAATTGCCAGGAATTAAAGTGAAAAAATATTTGGGCAAATATTTATTCCCCTAAAAATTACTTTAGAAATGTAACACAGATATGCTGAACAAAGAAGTGATGAGAAATGATTTACCAAACAAATAGGAAGAAAAATCTATCAGAAGACGCAATATTCATATCATAAAAGGCAGCATTCAACACTAGAGCCAAAAGCATTAATTATGACAAAAAGGGAGAGTGTTCCCCTTCACAAAGATGTGGATGCTACAATTCCTGTAATTTTGTGAATATGTTACCTTAACTTGGAAATGTGACTGAGGTTAAGGATCTGGAGAAGGGAAGATTATCTTGGATCATCTGGCATAGCCCAACCTAATCACAGGAGTGCTTAAAAGCAGAGAACCTTTCCTGTCTGTGGACAGAGGGAGATATGACCACAGAAAGATGAGAGAGTTGTAATGTTACTGGCTTTGAAAATGGAGGAAGAGGGCCACTAACCAAGGAATGTGAGTGGCCTCTGGAAGCTGTCACTGTCAAAGAAACTGATTCTCCCTTAGAGCCTCCAGGAAGGAATGCAGGTGATGTAAATCCAAAGTGACTCGTGTCAGATTTCTAATCTACAGAACTGTAAGATAATAAGTGTGCATCATTTTAAGCCACTGAGTTTGTAGTAATTTTTTACAGCAGCAATATAAAACTAATACAGATTTCTACAATAGCACAATTAATAATCAACAGAATATAAAACTGTCACAATTTTTATGCACCAAACAAAAAAGCAATAAAATACATAAAGCAAAAAGTCCTAGACAATACCAGAATACTAGAAACATCATGGTAAAATATTTTAATGTACTTGTTTAAGCCAAAAAAGAAGTATGGCTGCTTGGGATTTAAACAATACAATGTGTGTGTGTGTGTGTGTGTGTGTGTGTGTGTGTATATATATATATATATATATATATATATATGAATGAGTGGAGGGAATGAGGGGGAGGGATTACCCTCTGTCAGAAGGTAAGTTTTTTACCCTCTGTAAGAGAGTATATATTAATCTATTTAACTTGTATAGAACTTAAAAGTATTGGTTTTGAGCTTGGCTACAAACAAAAAGTTAAATATGTTCTCCCAAACAGATTCTTATAGGCCATATTCTCAGACCATAAAAAACCAGATGTCATAATAAAAGCAAAGAATCAAAAAATGGCATGATCCCCTGAAAATAATTTTTCTCTACTAGAAAATAATGACAAGTCATCTAAATACCTCATGGATTAAAGAGTAAATATATAAATTTTGAAACAAAATAGCATCCATTGTGTTTAAATGGAGTTCCATCTTGGTTTCTAAGGCTGCATATTTCAGCTATGTAACTGTACAGCTCATGTGTGATTATTCTTGTCCTTTCTGGGTGATTTCTATTCTCATTTTATTGAATAGTCCCTGCTTCTTTAAGATAGGTATTAATAATTTTTTTCACAGGGCATAGGAAATTTCCACCTGATCATCTTATTTGTATGAGGTGGGCATTATGTAAAACACTATTTAGAAATTACAGCTTTCAAGTTATCACCTCAAGAGAGATAATTTCACTTTTTGAACAATCCAAATGTATAAAGAGTTCAAATAAAAAGCAGAAATGTTTAGGTAAATTTGAAATTTCTTGTAATTTGTAAGATATGTTTTTGCCAAAAGCTAATTATTAACTGCCAAGAAACCAGCAATATTTTAAACTTTAAACTTCAAAGAGACTGAAATGGTAATAAAACAGCTCCCTCTCCCATTTCCCAAGTATCCAATAACTGTTGGAAGGTATGTGATGATCTGCACAATGACAGATTTTTATATAACATTTTTTTAAATGATTCTGTATTCCCAATTCACTCACAAATCACTCATCTTATGGAATAAAATGAAAGTGTTAAAGCAGGATTGCTTCTCCTATGGGCTTCTAGAGGAATTTATTTACTGCATAAAACATTCTTGTCCAAACAAGAGGAAAAATCATCAATTAGAGGTTTGAAATCATTCACCATGATGCTATTTTCAGTAAAGAAACTAGGAACAGTAGCCTTGACACTTGTTAAAAATCTGAATGTCTTAAAACCTACGTGCTTGGCCTTCTGGGACTTCCAGATGTTGTTGTCTTAACAACAAAGAATAAAATAGCTGGCAAGGTATATCTCACCATCTAGAGAAAGCTGAAAGCAGAGTGAATGGTATAAACTAGTAAGGATTCGTTAACTTTTAAGATTTAAACAATTGTTTTATGCATAAAATGTATTAAATGTATAACCTGTAAGCAACATATCCAGTTAATGTCTATAAATCCTTTACATTTAAAAAAATATTTTCTAGAAGAAAACATAGGCAGTAACCTCATTGATATCATTTTTAGCAATGTTTTTGTGAATCTGATTCCAAAGGCAAGGGAAACAAATGCAAAAATAAACAAGTGGAACCACATCAAACTAGAATGCTGCATTATATATAATGTAATACTACTCAGCCATAAAAAGACTGAAATTCTAAAAATGAAATAAAATTAAAAAATAAAAGGCAAAAAAAAAAGACTGAAATTCTGCCTTCTGTGACAGCATAGATGGACCTTGAAGGTATTATGCTAAGTGAAATAAGTCAGAAGGAGGAATATAAATATAAATACTGCTAAATTTTTGCTCAGGAGTGTGACTTTTTTCTCAGGCATTTACGGATGGACATCTTGAAGTATTTTTGATGTATTTAATTTTTTTCCTCTGTGCACGCAGATAAAAATTGAAACGTTCTTTCCTTGAACTTCCTTTTATTTATGCCTCTTTCTGTTTTCCTTACCATTGTCCTTGTTCTGAACTATATTAGCATATATCTAGATTACCATAACAGATTATTACTGGACTTTTTTTTTTTTTTTTTTTTTTTTTTGCGGTACGCGGGCCCCTCACTGCTGCGGCCTCTCCCGTTGCGAAGCACAGGCTCCGGATGCGCAGGCTCAGCGGCCATGGCCCACGGACCCAGCCACTCCGCAGCACGCGGGATCCTCCCGGACCGGGGCACGAACCCGCGTCCCCTGCATCGGCAGGCAGACTCCCAACCACTGCGCCACCAGGGAAGCCCATTACTGGACATTTTTGATTGGTTTTCATTACCTTAAAATCACCCCACATAGCCCCTGATTAATTGTTCTTACGACATAATAACAACTTGAATACAAATGCTGCTCATGGAAGGCAATCTCATCAGCTTGTAAAAACTCAATTAGTGGACATCTTCACTTTACCCACAAGGCTCAAGGGGTTCAGCACCATTTCTGGTGCTTCAGAGGTAGGCATCATCTCCAGTCTACTGGGATGCACAGAACTGCTATTATCAAACTTATACTGAACAATGTAATTGGCTCCCAAGGCTAATTTGACTCCTCTTACTTTCTTGCCAACTTCTTGAGATCTCTCCTTCAATTATACCTTTTTGTATATATCTGCTACTTGAACAGTAATCACTTAATTTTTAGTTACATATGTATGTATATGCCCACATTTACATATACACACACATATATATACCTATATCTAAGCATTTCATAAGTACGTGCTACTAGAGCTATGATTAGTTAATTACTGAGTTATATTTGCATATAAATCACATAAATACTCTCACAATCTATAAATATGGAAATCTAGAACTCTCTCAGGAAACAGTTGATGGCCTTTTGTCTGGTATCAGTCATGGTGGTTGGGATTCCTACAGCTATCTTATAACCTTGAGTATGGGTGCCATGTAAAAAAGGATAAAGGGCAAAAAGATAGAAGAAGCCTAAATCACTGTTGTCTCCTTCGAAAACAAGATCAGCCTTGGACTGACCACTTCAGTCTACCTTTTTTGTGTTTAAGACATTGTATTTAGGTTTCTGGTAAGAGTAACCATAAGCTATTCCTACCTATGATACAGTATAATCTAAATGGCATTAAATCAGAAACAACCATTAATAGGAATATGGTTTAAGAAATTATGTCACATGAACTTTATAGATTTTGATCAGAAGATTCAGGAAAATGATTTTGCATGGGGTAACTCTCTCCCCGTTCTTGAGTGTGATCCATACTCTCAACTCCCACCTAATCCCCTGTTTCTATGCAGTCTTTAATATAACAATTTTGGAGTATGTAGATGCATAAAATATGTGTGTGTCTTATATACTATGACTGAAGTTATGCAGAATATCTATGTACATAGAACTTAAAACTTACGTGCAAAAATGAAAATTGTATTTAGCTGGTAGGACCATAATTGATTTTCTTTTTCATTTTTCAAAATTATTTTTGCTATTGTTGCAGCTTTGAAATTAAACATTTAAATTTTTTTATAAAGAAGCAGTTGATTGTGATTGATGCTGAGATTTGGGACTGGAAGGCTCTGGAGGGGATGAGCGATGATTTTTCAACAACTTTTTACTACTTAATACTTAAATTTTAGCTAAATTATCAGGAGGCAGAAGAGTGATTAGAGTTAGGAGGTTATGAAATAATTATGTGAAAAGCAAAAATATAACATAATTATATAGATTTACTAAGTTGAATGGTAATGTTTTTTCTTCTTCAGTTTTGACACTCTAGTAATAATTTCCTCACCAATTCACTTAAAAATAGATACTGTCTTCTGTGATATCAGTCTAAAAATATTGTTACATACATGTCTATATTATGCCTACTCCAAAAGCAATGAAGTTAGTAGGGTTGAGGGCTTTAACAGTGTAAGAGCTCTGTCAATGATTTTTAAGCCATAAGCATCCTTTATCTAACAATGTTCCAACCATTTAACCTTGAATTATTTGTTTAAGCAGAAATACAACCTTCCACTGAGTTCAAGTCTGTGAGCATTTTCGTTCTCCCTGAATGTTAGATTAATAGCCAGATGCCAGAAAAAATTCTACATAACACACTAGATTAATAGGGCCTATTGTAGTAATATTAAAAAAAAATCAGCGCTAGTCAGGGTTCTCCACAGAAACAGAACCAGTGTGTGTGTGTGTGTGTGTGTGTGTGTGTGTGTGGAGAGAGAGAGAGAGATTTCAAGAAATTGAAATGCATGATTTTGAGGACTAGCTAGTCTAATCTCTAGGATAGGCTGGCAGACTGGGAACTCTCAAGCAGCAATTGGTGCTGTAGTTTTAAGGTAGAATTTCTTCTTCCTTAGGGAAAATTCAGTTTTGCTTCTAAGGACTTCCAACTAATTGAATGAGGCCCTTCCACATTATCACGAATAATCTCTTTTGCTTAAAATCAATTGATTATAGATGTTAACCACAACTACAAAATATCTTCACAGCAACACAATAGATTAGTGTTTGAAGTTAGTAGGGTACCACAGCCTAGCCAAGTTGATGCATTAAACTATCACAGTCTATCCCTTGTCAACTTGACACTCATATGCATCTCTTTAACCATACTTAACCTTCAGTAAAGACAATAACAATGTCATACTTCCACCTAACATGAAACAACTCTCTTGTGTACAAAGAAAACTGTGCTAACCCTTTCCCCAGGAGGGGATGTGAAATCCTTGGGTAATGTTCATTCTTTTCCATGTTATCCTGTAACTTGAATGCTGTCATGTAAACTTAACTATTATGAATACATCTTATGTCAGATGATAATTAGTTAAGAAAGAAAAGATAATATTTATTATATACAGTATATATAATTAATATGTATAAAATAATACATAAAGGTATAATATACTATAATATGTATACATACACACAAAAATATTTACAACAATATAAAGAAGAAATACTCGCAGTAATCAGTCTTCATTTCTGCAACTGGTCACATGATCATAGCTGGTATTTATAACTACCTTCTTCTACTACCCATTCTGTATTTCCTTTACCCTCAGCAATCCCCTTAGCTGGTAATGGTTCTTTGCCTAATGCGCCACCCCAAACCTTCATTCATGAAGTGTCTGGGTCATTAGTAGTCCTTTCTGATTTGGATTGTCATAGTTTTCCATTGACAGGGCATGATAGCACTAAGAGATGCCCTAAGGGATCTCCTATATTCCAGATTGTGGGATTGGGAAACGTTAAGATTTTTTTTACAAGTGGGAGACACTAAAGCATGTTTGTACACTGTGGACTGAGCAAGTAGAGAAGAAATTGATGATGGAGAAAAGGCGGGGGGATCAAGGAAGGGGGTAAATTCCTTAAGCAGGATAGAGAACATGGATCACTTTTTTTTTTTTTTTAGAAATGTATGCCTGACATGTTTTTTTAACATTTATTATTTATTGGCTGCCTCGGGTCTTAGTTGCGGCACATGGGATCTTCGTTGTGGCATGCGGGTTTCTCTCTAGTTGTGGCATGTGGGCTCCAGAGTGCGCAAGCTTAGTTGCCCCGCGGCATGTGGGATCTTAGTTCCCTGACCAGGGATGGAACCCGTGTCCCCTGCATTGGCAGGCGGATTCTTAACCACTGGACCACCAGGGAAGTCCTTTTTTTTTTTTCTTGTTGACAGACTTTATTGTTAAATCACAGAAACCCAAGTTCCTCTCACAAATCAGGATAAATCAACCCAGTCAGTATAGTGATCACTTTCTTTGTCTGTTATTTAGAGACATGAGGAGACCAATTTGGCTGGGTATCAGTCTTAACTTCTAGTTCAGTGAAATCATTGTTGTATCTCCTGATGTAAGCATTCCTTCCCTTGAGATTAAGACCTCTAGACCAACAGAGCATGAGGTCCTGGGGACAGAAAGCATCATTTTTCTAGTGCATCACTAGAGGTAACGGTGAGTAGTGTTACTCCTATTTTCACCCCTTGATTCCTAGGCCTGTGACTCCTGGGTATCAGAGAAAAAGTACTATATATTGGATGCTGATTTAGAGCATATACAGAAGGTTACCTCTGTCTTGCAAGGAGTTTCCACCTATCTGGTCCTGTGTCAGAATTTTTGAAAGAGCTTTCCACTATTCTATCAAACCAGCTGCTTTAGGATTACAGGTAACATAGTAAGACTAGTGAATTCCTTGAGCATGGGCCCCATTACTGCACTTCATTTGCTGTGAAGTGAGTTCCTCGATCAAAAGCAATGCTATATGGAACACCATAATGATGGATAAGGCATTCCGTAAGTTCATAGATGGTAGTTTTAGCTGAAGCATTGTGTGGAAGGAAGGCAAATCCATATCCAGTATAAGTTTTTATTCCACTAAGAACAAAGTGTCGCCCCTTCCATGATGGATGTAGCCCATTGTAATCAACCTGCTACCACATAGCTGGCTGATTACCCTGAGGAATGGTGCCATATTGGGTGCCATAGTATTGGTCTCTGCTGCTAGCATATTGGGCACTCAGCAGTGATTATAACCAGGATAGCCTTGGTGAGTGGAAGTCCATGTTTCTGTACCCATGCATAACCTTCATTCCTGCCACTATGGCCACTTTGCTCATAAGCGCACTGGGAGATGACAGGAGTGGCTGGATAAAAAAGTTAACTGGTGTCCACAGAACAGGTCATCATATCCACTTGATTATTAAAATCCTTCTCTGCTAATGTCACTCTTTGTTGAGCACTCGCATGGGAAATACATATCTTTACACTTTTCACACATTCAGAGAGGTCTATCCACATACCTCTTGCACAAATGTCCTGGTCACCAATTTTTCAGTTGTGTTCCTTCCAAGTCCCTGACCAATCCAGCCAAATCATCGGCCACAGACCATGAATAAGTCTACAATCATATATCTGGCCATTTTTCCTTCCAAGCAAAATTTACCAGCAGAGGTACTGCTCAAAGTTCTGCCCACTGGAAGGATTTTCCTATACCTCTGTCCTTTAGCACTGTCCCAGAAAAGTGCTTTAGTGCTATAGCTTCCCTGTTTGGGGTGGTGCCTGTATATTGTGCAGAACCATCTGTAAACTAGGCCCAAGTGTTCTTCTTCTCATCAGCCAACTGATAGTAATGAACTCCATGAGGATATAGGTGCAGGCTGAGAGAGAAGACCGTACAGCAGAAGTGGGAACCATGGGCATTTGGGCCACTTCTTCATGTAACTTACTTGTGCCTTGAGGACCTGCTCAGGCCCAATCAAGTATACACCACTTCCATTTGATGATGGAGTGCTACTGTGCATGCCTAACACTGTGGCTTGGTTAGAACCAGTTACTGGATGTGTTAGGTAACACCCAGTTCATGATGGGCAGATCAGGTCGCATGGGAATGTGGTGGTACATGGCTATGTGTTCATTGTCTACATGGCCCAGTAGCAAGGCAAAAGCTGTTTCTCAAAAGGAGAGTTGTTATCTGCAAGGATGGCAGAGCTTTGCTCCAAATTCATAAGGATCTGTACTGTGATTCGCCTATAGGAGCCTGCCAAAGTCTCCAAATAGCATTTCTGTCTGCCACTGAAACTTCAAGCAGCATTGAATCTGGTGGATCATATGGTCCACATGGCAGAGCATGACAGCATGGACTTTTTGCAGACTATTCTCTTTTTCTCAGCCCCACTCAAAGCTAGCAGCCTTTGGGGGCCATTGAGTAAATGGGATGGAATAGCACAACTAGATAAAGAATTCATTGCCTACAACATCCAGAGACCCACTAGGCATTGGGTACCTTTTCTGGTTGTAGGAGGGGTCAGATTCAACAACTTAACCTTAGAAAGGATATCTCAATATGCACCTCACCACTGGACACCTAGAAATTTCACTGAGGTGGAAGGTCCCTGAATTTTTGTTGGATTAATTCCCCAACATTTGGCTGGGTTTGGCCAGAGTTGTTGCTACTACTTAGTCACTAAATCCAATCAGCAAAATGTCATCAATTTAATGGTCTTTTGATAATGTCTTGTGGAAGGGAAAGGTGAACAAATTCTCTGTGGACTAAATTATGACATAGGCTTGGGGAGTTGATATTCCTCCTCTGAGTTAGGAGAGTGAAGATTTATTGTTCACTTGCCATGTGAAAGCAAATTGCTTCTGGTGGTCTTTACTAACAAGTTTGAGAAAAAATGGATTTGTCAGGTCAATAGCTATATAACAGGTACCAAGGATATGTTAATTTGCTCAAGTAATGAAACCATATCTGGAACAGTAGCTGCAATTGCAATCATCACCTGGTTATGTTTATGATGATCCACTGTTGTTTTCCAAGATCCATCTGTTTTCTACACAGGCTAAATAGACAAATTCAATGGAGATGAGGTGGGAATCACCACCCTTTCATCCTTCTAGTCCTTGATGGTGGCACTAATCTTTACCATTTCTCTAGGAGTGAGGTATTCCCTTTGGTTTACTATTTTTTGGGTAGAGACAATTCTAGTGGTTCCACTCGGCCTTTCCTACTATCTTATTCCTCACTTCACAGGTCAGGGAGCTAAAATCTGAATTCTTTCAGTTGTTGGCTATGTCTGTTCCAGTTACATACTCCTGAAGTATAGAAATGACCACAGGATAGGTTTGGGAACCCATTGGACCCACAGTGGGAATGGACCTGAGCTAAAACTCCATTGATCACCTGGCCTCCATAAACCCCTACTCTGACTGGTAGACATTTTTGTTCTCCTGGAATTAGCATCAGTTCAGAGCCAGTGTCCGATAGTCGCTAAAGAAATGGTATCTCCTTTTCCTCAAAGCACAGTTACTCTGGGAAAAGGCTATATGTCCCTTTGAGGTAGGCTGGGAGAAAAATTAAGAGTATAAATTTTTGACAGCATAGCAAGGTCTTTGTACAAGGGGAGTCAGACTCCCCTTCATTCAAAGAGCTCTGGGTCTATAAACTGGCTCAACTCTGGGGATTGATTGAGGGATAGTCATTCTCTGTTTTAATCATTTAAGTTAGACTTCTTTTCATTCCACCTAGAGCTCTTCCATATATACAGATAAAATAAGAAGTTTGTAGACTGCCCATCTATTTCTTTTTTAGGGATGCCATGATTAACTAACCAATGCCATAGGTAAGTCTTCATTGACTCTCCTTTTCATTATTGTAAACATTCTACCTTATCTTTGGTGAATAAGTGCTACCACTGGTGTCTGCCACTTTGGGATTTAATTATCATTGTATGTAGGAATATCAGTTAATTAACAGCAGTTTTTGG
Organism: Pseudorca crassidens; assembly: GCF_039906515.1. Lineage (NCBI taxonomy): Eukaryota > Metazoa > Chordata > Mammalia > Artiodactyla > Delphinidae > Pseudorca > Pseudorca crassidens. The sequence goes on from NC_090317.1 coordinate 103,348,398, forward strand.
TATAATTTCTGACCTACAGAAAAGAGTGACAGTTGTGGTGAAATGTGTGTTTTCTGGACCCTCCCCAGGTGGGTGAACATTTCTTACATGATAAAACCAGGCTAACATTCCAACCTCCCTAAGCCTTTGGATCCCTTTCTCTATAGTATACCAGCGCAATTCTGGCACTTCAAATTCATATATTATAGGCAGCTTTTGGTTGGTACATGTTTCAGCCAACCAACTAAACTATTAGAGCCCTTTCTAACCCCTTGAGCTGCAACACTGAATCCAAAATCTCTTTAATGGGTCCGTATCAATAAATTCAGGCTGACCCAACTTTATGTTCCTTTTACCCGATACCTTTATTCTCCATTCTCACACATACTCCCCATATTTCTGTCCATATAAATTGGAAAAATCATTTAGTTCCTTTAAAACACACTTCCTCATGGGTCAGCCATTTTACTTCATCTTCGTCTTTCAAGTCCTGCTGGAAATTAGGTCTATTTACAGGTCTAGAAGCAAACATAGTAGGGTAGCTCCAGGGGAGAATCAGTAGTGTCTTACCAGACAATTACCTCATGAGTTAATTGTTCCTCATAATTGTTAATGGTTTCTCAGGCAAATCAGGGTTAACCTCTTCAGATAGGGGTAGAAAGACTGCCTTTTCTGGCAAAGGTTTTAGCAGAACTTAGGGATTTAATTTCTCCAGCTTTATTTGCAATCTGCCCATATATACCCATTCTAAAATTCAGGATCCCATTCTTTCCTAATAAATAACCTCACTTTAACAGAAGACCCCCCGAAGGATGGTAATTCAATTTGTGTTGAATTTAGCTCCTCACAGGAAGAGGCTCTGGGTTTGGTTTTAAGCAATGTCAGCCCTGTGGCTATAGGAGTTAAAGTTTATTTCAGGGCAGACGTAGAAACTGATGTGGACTGAACTATGTCCTCCCCGAAACTCATATGTTGAAACCCTAACTCCCAGTGTGAATATACTTTGAAATTTGGCTTTTAGGAGGCAACTAAGATTAAATAATGTCATAAGGGTGGGGTTTTGAGCCAGTAGGATTGATGGCCTTATAAGAAGAGGAAAAGAAAGAGAGATCTGTCTCTCTCTCCATGAACACTCATCAAGGAAAGACCATGTGAGGACACAGTGAGAAGGTTGCTCCTGTGCAGATCAAGAAGAGAGCCCTAACCAGAAGCCAAACCCTGTTGGACCTCAGTCTTGGACTTCCCAGCCTCAAGAACTCTGAGAATAAAGGTCTGTTGTTTACGCCAACCAGTCTATGATATTTTTTATAGCAGCCTGAATGGATTAAGACACAGCCTGAGCTGGCTAACCCAGAAACTTTCAGGTCATTTACAAGGTACTTGAGCTGGGAATTTGAAGCCCTGTACTCATCCTTTTCTTTCCACACTTTGTTCAGTGCAGTTAGTATTAGAATAGGCAGATAGCTAGATATGAGCAGAGAAAGGGGGGCACGGACCAAATGGCAGGAAACCATACATCTTGTGAACAACAGGGGTCCATGAGCAAAGAAAAGCAGGAACCTCCAGACTGACAGGAAACTACACATTTTGGATGACAGGGGTCCTGGAGGCAGACAAAGAAAGGTGGAGAAACACTGGAATCTTGTGTCTGAATGTAACCTTTTGCTCATTATGCCCTCATTACAATAAAATTAGCCTTGCAGGTAAGAAGTATCCATCAGGCACCTACACCGTGATGCTTCCCATCAAGACTAAATAAGGACAAAAAACACTCCTTCCCTCAGGAAGGTGAAGCTGGGATGAAAATCAGGAAATATGACTTAAAACTCCTCCCTTCCCAATGAATATTCCGCCTATTCATTTCCACACACCCTGTAACCAGCTTGCCAAAGAAACTCAGGGCAGCTACTCACCCGAGTCTGTCCAATCTCCCCTTGAGTGTGTACTATAGCTCAATAAATCCTTGTTTTGTTTTCTTGACCTCCCTATCGCATCTCTGAATTCTTTCTGCAACAAGAACCTACTCTCCAGTAACATTAGGAGTAAACAGCCTATCTCATTATACTTGTTGTTTGACAAAAATATTCTAAGGTATCAAATTCAGGATAAACAGAAACTTGCCTTTTATAAGTATTTGACTTGAAGGATTCAATAATGATGTTTTACATATCTCTATTGCCACATTATGTCATGGACTTTTACTGCATCTTTACCACTGGAAATAGTCATTAGTTAGATTCAACCAACTGAGGATCAGAAATATTCCCCCCAAAAGTTTCAGAAAGTTCCACAAAGCAAAACTTGAATTTTACAGCTTCTGGCAACTATTTACTTAGCATTCACATTATATTTACAATTATTTACATAGTATTTACATTATAGTAGGTAATAAGTAATCTAGAGATTATTTAAAATATAACGGAAGATGTGCAAAAACTATGTGCAAATACTCTACCATTGTATATAAGGGACTTGAGCATCCACAGATTTTGGTATCCAAGGGGTGGGGGGGGGGGGAGTTGTGGTCCTTGAACCAATCCTCCATGGATACCAAGGGAGAACTGTAAATAGATCAATTTTTTTTTTTTTTAAAGGAATTGGCTGGCAGTTGAGCAGGCTGGCAAGTTTGAAAAGCTTAGGGCAGAACTGTAGGCTGGAAACACTCAGGTAGGAGTTGATGCAGCAATCTGAGGCAGAACTTCTTCTTCTTCAGGGAAACTTCAGATTTGCTTTTACAGGCTTCCCAAGGATTGCAAGAGGCCCATTTACTATTGAGAATAATCTCCTTTACTTAAAGTCTATTGATTTTAGATCACATATCATCCACCACATCATCACCACATCTATAAAATACCTTCACAGAAATATCTAGATTAGTATTTGATTGAACTGTCCTCTATGGCTTAGCCAAATTAACACATAAAAACTAATCGTCCCAAGTAATATATGATAACTTACTGGATCTACACTATCCAACTGCCTGATTCACACTGAAGTCTCTTTCTATACCTTGTAAATAACTTATTTGTGAAAATTTATTTTAAGAAGCTTGTAATTGTTTTTACCCTAGTCAAAACTGTTTATATAACATACTGTGCACATTGCTTAATGTAGGCAGAGCAGAATCTTTGTTTCCTGAGGGCACATTATAAAATTCCCCTCCTTAATAAAGTTGTGTGTGGGAAAACATTTTTAAAAATACAAAAATATCTATGAACAAAAATATTCATACTAATTTATAAAACTATTCCCTACCCAGGTAATCTTCCTCTCTTAATACAAAAATCTCTTCTTTCCCACTGTATGCGCATTATTCTTAGCAGTCCCTCAAAAAAGGTCTCACTTGTAAAGTTCACTTGCATTGCCTGTTGGTATTCCAATGTATGAATATTCCATTATATATTTACCCATTCTATTGTTGAAGGACGCTTAAGATGGTGTCAGTTTGGGGCTATTAGAAATAATGGTGCTGTGGACATTACTGTGCATGCCTTTTGGTGAATACATACATGAATTTCTTTGGTGTATATGTGTAGGAATGAAATTGCTAGAACAAATGGTATGCTTATATTAAACCTTAATAGGTAGCAGATTCCTCAAATGATTCTATTTTTCTATTTAAACTTCCACCAACAGTACATGAGAATTTCATTTGCACTGCATCCTTGTCAGAATCTGGTACTGTAAGTGTTTTTTTTTTTTTTTTTTTTTAATTTTAAGCCATTCTGGTGGGTGTGCCACTGTGTAGTAGTGCATTATTACTCTGTGCATTACTCTGATGACTAATAAGGTTGATTTCCAATCCTTAATTTTATTAGCCATTGGGAGGATGAATATTTTATATATATGGATATATACATCTATATCTATCTCTATATAAATATCTGTATCTATATATGTTAGGTGAGGTATTTCTTCATTATTTTGCTCAGTTTTGAAATTCAAGATTTATACTTTTATATTACTGATTATATCTTACAATCCAAGAACCTGGTATATTTATTAAGTTATATTTATATTAATTTCTGAAAATGTTTTTATAGTTTTCTATGTAAAATGTTTTACTTCCTATAATGTATAACTAGGTATTTGATTAACTTATTTATTCTATCTGTAGAAACTTTTCATCTGGGTATAGGGTGTATGTACTCTGCAAGTTTTTTGAAAGAAAAACTTTATTTATTTAATGGATATAAGATTATAACTTCTTGTGTTATTTGTATTTCTCTAGGATATGGTCTATTTCATGTAAATTTTCAAATGTATTGGCATCAAGTTATGCATAAAATATTCTTACTGTCTTATAGGGACAATCTTTAGTGCTTACTTTTTATTATTGTGTGTCTTATATTTATTTTATCAGTCTAGCCATAAGTTTATCAATTTTATTATTTTCAAAGAATCAGTATTTGGCTCTATTAGTTTTTATTTTTCCAATTTTTTTCTTGTAGTAAACTACACAACATAGAATTTACCATTTAGCCATCTTTAAGTGTACAGTTCAATGATATTAAGTGCATTCATAAGTTAATGTTCTACAACCATCACCACTGTCTATCTCCAAAAATCTTTTCATCTTGTAAAACTGAAACTCTGTACCTATTAAACAATAACTCTCCTTTCCCCTCTTCACCAAGTCCCCAGCAACCACCCTGCTACTATCTGTCTCTGTAATTTTGACTACTTCAAGTACCTCATGTAAGTGGATTCATACAGTATTAGCTTTTATGTGACTGGCTTATTTCACTTAGCATAATGTCCTTAAGTTTTGTCCATGTTGTGGCATGTTGAAGAATTTTCTTTCTTTTGAAGGCTAAATAATGCACCATTGTATGTTTATATCACATTTTGCTTATCCATTCATCTGTTGATGGACACTTGTGTTGTTTCCTCATTTTAACTATTGGGAATAATGCTGCTATGGATATGGGTATACAAATATCTCGAGACCCTGCTTTCAAGTCTTTTGGGTATATACTTAGAAATGAAATTACTACATCTTATGGTATTCTATTTTTATTTTTTTAAGGAATCACCATACTGTATTCCATAGAAGCTGTACCATTTTACATTCCCACAGATAGTATACAAGCGTTCAAATTACTCCACATTCTCACCAACACTTGTTGTTTTCTGTGTGATTTTGGTTTTGTTTTTGCTTTTTGGGGGGATAATAGCCATCCTAGTTGGTATGAGATGGTATCTCATTGTAGTTTTGATTTGCAGTTCCCTAATGATTAGTGATGTTGAGCATCTTTTCATGTGCTTATTGGATATTTGTATATCTCCTTTGTAGAAACGTCTATTCAAGTCCTTTGCCAAAATTTTAATCAGGTTATTTCGGTTTTCTTGTGGTTGTTGAGTTGTGGGAGTTCTTTATATATTCTATATTAATGCGTTGTCAGATATATGATTTGCAAATATTTTCCCATTCTGTAGGTTTCTTTTTTAGTCTATTAATTGCATCCTTTTATGCATAGATGTTTTAAATTTTGATGTAGTACAATTTATCTATTTTTACTTTTGTTGCCTGTGCTTTTCATGTGATGTCCAGGAAATCATTGCCAAATCCAATGTTGTGAAGTTTTCCATTCTGTTTTCTTCTGAGAGTTTTATAGTTTTAGGTCTTACATTTAGATTGTTAACCCATTTTGAGTTAATATATGTACATTCTGTAAGGTATGGGTTCAACTTTATTCTTTTGTATGTGGATATCCAATATTACCAATACTATTTGTTGCAAAGACTGTCTTTTCCGCCATTTTAAGGAAATGACACCCTGATCAAAAAGCATTTGACTATATATGTGAGGGTTTATTTCTGGGCTCGCTATTCTGTTCTATTGGTCTGTACGTCAGTCTTTATGCCAACACTATACTATTGAGATTACTGAAGATTTGTAATAAATTTCAAAATCAGTAGTGTGACACCTCTACTTTGTTCTTCTTTTTCAAGATTATTTTGACTATTCAGGTATCCTTGAGATTACATGTGGATTTTAGAATGGATTTTTCTTTTGGGCAAAAAAAAATGCAATTTTGATAGGGATTGCATTAAATTTGTAGATTGCTTGATTGGATCTGGGGAATGCTAGGATTGGGCTGCATATAAGTGTATTAATTTTCCACATCTGATGTAACAAATTACTACAAATTTAATAGCCAGAAACATCACACATTTATCACCTCACAGTTTATTTATTTATTTTATTGGAGTATAGTTGCTTTAGAATGTTCTGTTAGTTTCTACTGTACAATAAAGATAATTTTATTAGCCATTGGGAGGATGAATATTTTATATATATGTATATATACATCTATATCTATCTCTATATAAATATCTGTATCTATATATGTTAGGTGAGGTAGTTCTTCATTATTTTGCTCAGTTTTGAAGATATAAAAGGAAATGAAATTGAGTTATTTGTAGTGAGGTGGATGGACCTAGAGACTGTCATATAGAGTGAAGTAAGTCAGAAAGAGAAAAACAAATACCGTAGGCTAACACGTGTATATGGAATCTAAAAAAAAAAAAAAAGGTTCTGACGAACCTAGGGGCAGGACAGGAATAAAGATGCAGACGTAGAGAATGGACATGAGGACACTGGGTAGGGGAAGGGTAAGCTGGGACGAAGTGAGAGAGTGGCATGGACATATATATACTACCAAATGTAAAATAGCTAGCTAGTGGGAAGCCGCCACATAGCACAGGGAGGTCAGCTCAGTGCTTTGTGTCCACCTAGAGGGGTGGGATAGGGAGGGTGGGATGGAGACGCAAGAGGGAGGCGATATGGGGATATATGTATATGTATAGCTGATTCACTTTGTTATAAAGCAAAAACTAACACACCATTGTAAAATGATTATACTCCAATAAAGATGTTAAATAAATAAATAAATAAATAAATAAATAAATAAATAAAAGAATCTGTCTCAGACAGTGCAGGGGACACGGGTTTGAGCCCTGATTCAGGAAGATCCCACATGCCTCGGAGCAACTAACCCTGTGCGCCACAACCGTTGAGCTTGTGATCTAGAGTCCACGAGCCACAACTACTGAGGCCATGTGCCACAACCACTGAAGCCTGTGTGTCTAGTGCCTGTGCCCTGCAACAAGAGAAGCCACCGCAATGAGTAGCCCCTGCTCGTCACAACTAGAGAAACCCCGCGCACAGCAACGAAGACCCAATGCAGCCAAAAATAAATAAAATAAATAAATTTAAGATAACCATGATAAATATTGGTAAATTTATGTTTAACATATTAGCAATATAAAATAAAAAGAAAAATAAACAAATAAAAAGAACCAACTGAAAATATCATATAAAGAAAACATAGTAGGTAGAAAACAATAACCAAATAGTGTGGACAAAGTGAAGTGGAAGATTTGAGTGAAGAATTCTTCCAAGTAGCAAGACATTCTGCAAAAATAACAAGTAAAAAATATAAACAGTAAGTGTATTGGAGTATCAATATCTAGATTTTTATCATCTTAAATAGGAACGTAAAAAGAGATGTGTAATTTTTAAAGTAATGGTCAAAATAAAATTCTCAGAAATAAAGATGAAAGAATTCAGGTTGAAAGAACTCATAGATTTTTAAACAGGAGAGATCATCTTGTACCTTTTTTAGATATTGATAACATTTAAAATTATTAAAGTTTTAAAACTTCCAGACAGGAAGATAGATCGCCTACAGCACACAACATAAGAATCAGAATTTCCACACAATGTGAGATGCTAGCATACTAAACGAAGGGAAAGAATTTTAAATTTTAAACTAAAATTTCATATCCAGCAAAAGTTTCCTTCAAATGTGAAGGTCAAGTATGAGAGTTACCTCAGAAAATTTGCCACATGAAGATTCTTGTTGAATATTCTTGTCTCCTTTGTCATAGATTAATTGGCCATAAGTACATGGGTTTATTTCTGGGATTTCTGTCATGTTCCATTGATCTATATGTCTTTGTGCCAATACTGTACTGTTTTGATTACTGTAGCTTTGTAGTGTAGTCTGAAGTCAGAGAGTGTGATTCCTCCAGCTCCATTCTTCTATCTCAAGATTGTTTTGGCTATTTGGGGTCTTTTGTGTTTCCATACAAATTTAAAAGTATTTTGTTCCAGTTCTGTGAAAAATGTCATTGGTAATTTGATAGGGATTGCATTGAATCTGTACGTTGCCTTGAGTAGTATTGGCATTTTAACCATATTGATTCTTCCAATCCGGGAACACAGTGTATCTTTTCATCTGTTTGTTTTATCTTCATTATCTTTTATGAGCATCTGATAGTGCCTCCTTAGGTGGGTTTATCCTACGTATTTTATTCTTTTTGATATGATGGTAAGTGGGATTGCTTCCTTAATTTCTCTTTCTGATATTTTGTTATTAGTGTATAGGAATGCAAGAGATTTCTGTGTATTAATTTTGCATACAGCAACTTTACCGAATTCATTGATGAGTTCTAATAGTTTCCTGGTAGCGTCTTCAGGATTTTCATGTCATCTGAAAACAGTGACAGTTTTACTTCTTCTTTTCCAATTTGTATTCCTTTTATTTCTTTTCCTTCTCTGATTGCTGTGGCATGGACTCCTAAAACTATGTAGAATAAAATTGGTGAGAGTGGAGATCCTTGTCCTGTTCCTGATCTTAGAGGAAATGCTTTCAGATTTTGACCATTGAGTATGATGCTAGCTGTGGGTTTGTCATATATGGCCTTTATTATGTTGAAGTAGGTTCCCTAAATGCCCACTTTATGAAGAGTTTTTATCATAAATGAATGTTGAATTTTATCAAAAGCTTTTTCTGCATCTATTGAGATGATCATGTGGTTTTTATTCTTCAATTTGTTAATGTAGTGTATCACATTGATGGATCTGCAGATATTGAAAAATCCTTCATTCCTGGGATAAATCCCACTTGATCATGGTGTCTGATCCTTTCAATGTATTGTTGGAGTCAGTTTGCTAGTATTTTGTTGGGGATTTTTGCATCTATGTTCATCAGTGACATTCGTCTGTAAATTTCTTTTTTTGTGTGATATCTTTGTCCGGTTTTGGTATCAGGGTAACGGTGATAGAATGAGTTAGGAAATTTTCCTTCCTCTGTGCTTTTGGGAATAGTTTTAGAAAGATAGGTGTTAACTCTCTCTAAATGTTTGGTAGAAGTTACCTGTGAGGCCATCTGGTCCTAGAGTTTTATTTTTTGGGAGCTTTAAAATTACTGATTCGGGCTTCCCTGGTGGTGCAGTGGTTGAGAGTCTGCCTGCCGATGCAGGGAACACGGGTTCATGCCCCAGTCCGGGAAGATCCCACATGCCGCTGAGCCTGTGGGTCCGGAGCCTGTGCTCCGCAACAGGAGAGGCCAAAACAGTGAGAGGCCCGCATACCGCAAAAAAAAAAAAATTACTGATTCAACTTCAATACTGATACCTGGTCTTTTCATATTTTCTATTTCTTCTTGGTTCAGTCTTGGAAGGGTTTACCTTTCTACGATTTTTTCCATTTCTTCTAGGTTGTCCATTTTATTGGCATATAATTGCTCATATATGGTCTCTAATAGTCGTTTATATTTCTGTGCTGTTGGGTGTAACTCCTCCTTTTTCATTTCTGATTTTATTGATTTAGGGCCCTCTCCCTTTTTTTCTTGATGAGTCTGACTAAAGGTTTATCAATATTGTTTATCTTTTCAAAGAAGCAAAAGATGTGGTATATATATATATATATATATATATATATATATATATATATATATATAATGGAATATTACTCAGCTATAAAAAAGAATGAAATAATGCCATTTGCAGCAATATGGATGGACTTAGAGATTATCATATTAAGTGAAGTAAGTCAGACAAAGATAAATATCATGTGATATTACTTTATGTGAAATATAAAAAAAGATACAGATGAACTCATTTACAAAACAGAAATAGACCCACAGACATAGAAAACAAACTTACAGTTACTGAAGGGGATAGCAGGGGGCAGGGGGAGAGATAAATTAGGAGTTTGGGATTAACATATGCATGCTACTATATATAAAATATATATCCAAAAAGGACCTACTGTATAGCACAGCAAACTATACTCAGTATTTTTAAATAATCTATAAGGGAAAATAATCTGAAAAAGAATATATATATATATGTATATATATATATATATCTGAATCACTTTGCTGTATGCTTGAAACTAACACAACATTGTAAATTAAGTATACTTCAACTTTTTAAAATGGTTAAAGAAAAGATTCATGTTGAAAACACATTTGGAGGGTGTGTCCCAATAAGAGGATAAATAAATCTACAAGTTGCAGCAAAAGATACTAAAAATAAGAATTATACAACACTCATACCAGACAAAATAGACTTTAAAATAAGGACTATTAAAAGAGACAAAGAAGGACACTACATAATGATCAAGGGATCGATCCAAGAAGAAGATATAACAATTGTAAATATTTATGCACCCAACATAGGAGCACCTCAATACATAAGGCAAATACTAACAGCCATAAAAGGGGAAATCGACAGTAACACATTCATAGTAGGAGACTTAAACACTCCACTTTCACCCATGGACAGATCATCCAAAATGAAAATAAATAAGGAAACACAAGCTTTAAATGATACATTAAACAAGATGGACTTAATTGATATTTATAGGACACTCCATCCAAAAACAACAGAATACACATTTTTCTCAAGTGCTCATGGAACATTCTCCAGGATAGATCATATCTTGGGTCACAAATCAAGCCTTGGTAAATTTAAGAAAACTGAAATTGTATCAAGTATCTTTTCTGACCACAACGCCATGAGACTAGATATCAATTACAGGAAAAGATCTGTAAAAAATACAAACACATGGAGGCTAAACAATACACTACTTAATAATGAAGTGATCACTGAAGAAATCAAAGAGGAAATCAAAAAATACCTAGAAACAAATGACAATGGAGACACAACGACCCAAAACTTGTGGGATGCAGCAAAAGCAGTTCTAAGGGGGAAGTTTATAGCAATACAAGCCCACCTTAAGAAGCAGGAAACATCTTGAATAAACAACCTAACCTTGCACCTCAAGCAATTAGAGAAAGAAGAACAAAAAAACCCCAAAGCTAGCAGAAGGAAAGAAATCATAAAAATCAGAAAAATCAGATCAGAAATAAATGAAAAAGAAATGAAGGAAACAATAGCAAAGATCAATAAAACTAAAAGCTGGTTCTTTGAGAAGATAAACAAAATAGATAAACCACTAGCCAGACTCATCAAGAAAAAAAGGGAGAAGGCTCAAATCAAGAGAATTAGAAATGAAAAAGGAGAGATAACAACTGACACTGCAGAAATAAAAGAGATCATGAGAGATTACTACAAGCAACGCTATGCCAATAAAATGGACAATCTGGAAGAAATGGACAAATTCTTAGAAATGCACAACCTGCCAAGACTGAATCAGGAAGAAATAGAAAATATGAACAGACCAATCACAAGCACTGAAATTGAAACTGTGATTAAAAATCTTCCAACAAAGAAAAGCCCAGGACCAGATGGCTTCACAGGCGAATTCTATCAAACATTTAGAGAAGAGCTAACACCTATCCTTCTCAAACTCTTCCAAAATATAGCAGAGGGAGGAACACTCCCAAACTCCTTCTACGAGGCCACTATCACCTTGATACCAAAACCAGACAAGGATGGCACAAAGAAAGAAAACTACAGGCCAATATCACTGATGAACATAGATGCAAAAATCCTCAACAAAATACTAGCAAACAGAATCCAACAGCACATTAAAAGGATCATACACCATGATCAAGTGGGGTTTATTCCAGGAATGCAAGGATTCTTCAATATACGCAAATCTATCAATGTGATAAACCATATTAACAAATTGAAGGAGAATAACCATATGATCATCTCAATAGATGCAGAGAAAGCTTTTGACAAAATTCAACACCAATTTATGATAAAAACCCTGCAGAAAGTAGGCATAGAGGGAACTTTCCTCAACATAATAAAGGCCATATATGACCAGCCCACAGCAAACATCATCCTCAATGGTGAAAAACTGAAAGCATTTCCACGAAGATCAGGAACAAGACAAGGATGCCCACTCTCACCACTGTTATTCAACATAGTTTTGGAAGTTTTAGCCACAGCAATCAGAGAAGAAAAGGAAATAAAAGGAATCCAAATTGGAAAAGAAGAAGTAAAGCTGTCACTGTTTGCAGATGACATGATCCTATACATAGAGAATCCTAAAGATGCTACCAGAAAACTACTAGAGCTAATCAATGAATTTGGTAAAGTGGCAGGATACAAAATTAATGCACAGAAATCTCTGGCATTCCTATATACTAATGATGAAAAATCTGAAAGTGAAATCAAGAAGACACTCCCATTACCATTGCAACAAAAAGAATAAAATATCTAGGAATAAACCTAACTAAGGAAACAAAAGACCTGTATGCAGAAAATTATAAGACACTGATGAAAGAAATTAAAGATGATACAAATAGATGGAGAGATATACCATGTTCTTGGATTGGAAGAATCAACATTGTGAAAATGACTCTACTACCCAAAGCAATCTATAGATTCAATGCAATCCCTATCAAACTACCACTGGCATTTTTCACAGAACTAGAACAAAAAATTTTGCAATTTGTATGGAAACACAAAAGACCCCGAATAGCCAAAGCAATCTTGAGAACGAAAAAAGGAACTGGAGGAATCAGGCTCCCTGACTTCAAACTATACTACAAAGCTACAGTAATCAAGACGGTATGGTACTGGCAGAAAAACAGAAAGATAGATCAATGGAACAGAATAGAAAGCCCAGAGATAAACCGATGCACATATGGACACCTTATCGTTGATAAAGGTGGCAGGAATGTACAGTGGAGAAAGGACAGCCTCTTCAATAAGTGGTGCTGGGAAAACTGGACAGGTACATGTAAAAGTAGGAGACTAGATCACTCCCTAACACCATACACAAAAATAAGCTCAAAATGGATTAAAGACCTAAATATAAGGCTAGAAACTATCAAACTCTTAGAGGAAAACATAGGCAGAACACTCTATGACATAAATCACAGCAAGATCCTTTCTGACCCACCTCCTAGAGTAATGGAAATAAAAACAAAAATAAACAAATGGGACCTAATGAAACTTCAAAGCTTTTGCACAGCAAAGGAAACCATAAACAAGACCAAAAAACAACCCTCAGAATGGGAGAAAATATTTGCAAATGAAGCAACTGACAAAGGATTAATCTCCAAATTTTACAAGCAGCTCATGCAGCTCAATAACAAAAAAACAAACAACCCAATCCAAAAATGGGCAGAAGACCTAAATAGACATTTCTCCAAAGAAGATATACAGACTGCCAACAAACACATGAAAGAATGCTCAACATCATTAATCATTAGAGAAATGCAAATCAAAACTACAATGAGATATCATCTCACACCAGTCAGAATGGCCATCATCAAAAAATCTAGAAACAATAAATGCTGGAGAGGGTGTGGAGAAACGGGAACACTCTTGCACTGCTGGTGGGAATGTGAATTGGTTCAGCCACTATGGAGAACAGTATGGAGGTTCCTTAAAAAACTACAAATAGAACTACCATATGACCCAGCAATCCCACTACTGGGCATATACCCTGAGAAAACCGAAATTCAAAAAGAGTCATGTACCAAAATGTTCATTGCAGCTCTATTTACAATAGCCTGGAGATGGAAACAACCTAAGTGCCCATCATCAGATGAATGGATAAAGAAGATGTGGCACATATATACAATGGAATATTACTCAGCCATAAAAAGAAACGAAATTGAGCTATTTGTAATGAGGTGGATAGACCTAGAGTCTGTCATACAGAGTGAAGTAAGTCAGAAAGAAAAAGACAAATACCGTATGCTAACACATATATATGGAATTTAAGAAAAAAAAATGTCATGAAGAACCTAGGGGTAAGGCAGGAATAAAGACGCAGACCTCCTAGAGAACGGACTTGAGGATATGGGGAGGGCGAAGGGTGAGCTGTGACAGGGCGAGAGAGAGTCATGGACATATACACACTAACAAACGTAGTAAGGTAGATAGCTAGTGGGAAGCAGCCGCATGGCACAGGGATATTGGCTCGGTGCTTTGTGACAGCCTGGAGGGGTGGGATAGGGAGGGTGGGAGGGAGGGAGACGCAAGAGGGAAGACATATGGGAACATAAGTTTATGTATGACTGATTCACTTTGTTATAAAGCAGAAACTAACACACCATTGTAAAGCAATTATACCCCAATAAAGATGTTAAAAAAAAAAAAAAGAATTATACAACAGTTTGGTGATTGTTTTCTTTTCTTAAAAATATCTAAGATCAAAGAAGAGAAAAAATGTGTATCCTTAACAATGAAGAACTATAGTTTTGTACAGTATGCTCTTGATAGAAGTGGAAGTGATAGAGATTAAAGAACAAGAAATTGGGGGAAATATTTCTTTTTCTTTAGAAAAAAAATTGTGCATTTAAAATATGTGTAGGACTAATTACAATGAGTTTGGTCCTAAGACAGGATCAATGAAAAAATATGCAATGTTTACCTTTCAAACTAGCAGAAAAACTTGTTATGACTCGTGGAAATATTGAAAACGCAAAAAGCAAAAAAAAAACCATCAGAAAGAATGACACAACACTTCTCATATTTTGTTGGCAAAAGCAAGTCACATGGTAAATCCTGCTATCAGTGGGGAAGGAAAGTATAATCTTACAATGAGGGGCAGCAAATATTTTAAACAATTATATAATCCATGAGAATAAATACAAAACAGAATAAGATACATTACACAATAACAGTTTTGTATATTAAAAATACTTACACATAAAATACAGTGCAAGAAAGCAAACCAGAACACATGAAGCACATTATAATGATTTCCTGTGAATGGAGGGAAAATACTGGGAGTGGGAAATAAAAAATTTTAAATAGAGATAATATTTAAAAACTAAAATAATTTAAAATTCTCCAGAAAAATAAAAAAATAACATATACCCGGAATATATTGCTTTGGGTATGGTGTGAATAAAGTTATCATGAAAGGAATTTGTTGTCCTTTTCTCTAGAGAGACTGTGGAATTTTTTAAATAAAGAGAAATATGTTGCTCAAAGGACAGTTTACATTCAGATGTGAAGGAAATCTGCTAAGTAGCTTAAGCTGAAGAAATATTTTTTTGTAGAGGATTGTAGTCTTAGAAGTCAGCCTCAGCATACAGTAATTACCCCTTGTGCTCAGTTTCACTTTCTGCAGTTTCAGTTACCCAAAGTCAACTGTAGTCTGAAAATATTAAATGGAAAATTCCAGAAATAAATAATTCATAAGTTTCAAATTGTGTGCCATTCTGAGTAGCATGATGAAATCTCATGGCATCCCACTCTGTCCTGCCCAGGATGTGAATTGTCCTTCTCTTCAGCATATCTATGTTGTATATGCTACCTGCTCATTAGTCACTTAGTAACCACATCTGTTATAAGACTATCGCAGTATTGCAGTGTTTGTGTTCAAGTTTTTACTTGATAAATGGCCCCAAAGTGCAAGCGTAGTGATGTGGGCCATTTAGGTATCCTCCTACTGTGCATAATTTATAAATTAAACTTTATCATGTATATGTATGTATGTATAGGAAAAAGCATAGTATATATAGGGTTCAGTACTGTCTACAGTTTCAGGCATCCACTGGGGTTCCTGGAACATATTCCCCACAGTTAAGGGGGGAACTACTGTATATGAAAATGAAAATGTTTATATTCCTGGCACAAGAGAAAAAGAAGTTTTATTATGTTTGTGAAGTTTCGTGAGGATCTAGTACATTTAACCAAAGAAGGAGGGATGCTCTGGATTTAGAAATGAGAGCAATAATTGGAATTTACTAATACGGAGCAAATAAAAATATAAAATGAACACTCCCATTTCCCTTGATGACTGTGTAACAGGACTGAAGAAAATATGGGCAGATTTTAAAGTAAGATGAGCAACTTCAGTAGAAGACATTTCAGGCATTGGTGAGTTTAAAAATGTTGGAGCAGTTTTACATTATACTGGCTTATGCTCTGAGGAAAATGCTACAGAAGTAGTTGGGTTGTGACTAGAGAGACGATACGATAAGGTTTATTAAAGGGTAAATGGGCAATACCATAATTAAGCAACTTCTGATATGGTTGTAGTATGGAGTGGGAATGGCATGAAACATTGTAGGTGTTATTATTCTACTCTGCCACTTGACAGTAGTCAGGCAAATGATCTGTGAGTTCTCTTAGCAAACCAAGCATCCATGTTTCCATATTTCACAGTATGAGAAACCCCACAATGTAAAGTGTAGAGGGATGTTAGAATAAGCAACAAGTTAGCTGAAAAAGCAGAGAGGGGAAAGGTTGTTTGCATGCCCAGGTCTTGAACAAGAAGCAACTGGATTTTCCATCTAGTACATCTAGAAATCCCTTCTAGAAGTCATTATTCATAGATTCAAGGATGTTTAGGCAGGAAGTAGAATCATCATCCAATCCTGCATCATTGGCACCCTGATGTAAGCCACATGCCTGGTCAATTGTGAGGTTTATTGTTAAGTGAATCAAATTAACAGAAGAAAGGAAAAGAATCGGGAGAATGTACACATCTACAGAAAGTAGGCTCTTAAGATTTTAACTCACCCTGACCAAGACCCTTTGGGCTTAGGTTTCAAGATAAGCCGTCAAAGAATGGCACATTGTTTTCCCTTGCCATTTCCTTTGCCTCTCTGGGGAATGTTGGAGGAGGAATGGCTGAGTGAGTAATGATATGTAGTAATATCACTAATTTACCATGATCTTTATTTGATAAAAAGCAATCAAGGATATCTTTTTGAACCACTTTTAGACTCTATGTCGTTAAATTTTCTATTCCTCTTCTCTTCCAAAATCAGATTTTAAGCACATTTAGCCCACCGAATATACTTACTTTGGCATCAGTGACCGGAATCTTAACAAAGCACATAATATTTTCTTTCCATCCACTCATGTTGACTTTAAAGATATTGTTACACTAAACCTCTAGGCACTTACAAATGCATAACAGTGTATTTTCTTCCCAGTCAGAGTTATGAGAGATTATAATGCACATAAATCAAATTGTGTTTCACCCTATGTGAGAAACTTCAGGTCTCTTATCGTTCAGGTTAAAAAAAATGACATCTCAGAAAAAGTATTTGGCATAATTTGTCTCTCTTTTAGGCCCTTAAACTAAAGGAAAAATGGTAATAACTCATCACCAAATAAAGATCTAAAAATGCACAAGTTTAACTGTTTTTCCCTGCTAGAAGGCTGACACCTTGAATTTTTTTATTACAACTTAAAAATGTATTTTATTACATAAGTCAAAACATCCAGTATGGATCAATCCAGTACAATAGATTGTTTAATAATTCTATGCTATGTTTCAGGTAAAAAATTAAAGTTTGAATCTAGAAACCAAGGGGACAATATAAAACAAATAAGTGTATATCCCTCAGAAAAAATTACCTATACATGGTAAAACCTAACATAAGATTTATAAAGAAAACTATTTTTCACAAAATAGAATAATAATATAGTAACTACAGTATAATTTTTAAGAACCCTAAAGAGTAGGTTCTAAGATCAGGCATAGTCCTAAACACAAGAGATATGAGAAATAGACATATAAATAAATACACAGTTGAGGTTAAGTGCTATAACAGAAATAAAGCACTTTTATTCCCATTTATAAAAAACACAAAAGTTGTAGTAGAAGCCCAGAAAACATTATAATACATAAAAATCTCTTGACTTTGTAGGATATAAGACTTCATAAATTAGTTTATTGATTTTTGTTTCCTACAAAATAATATCTAATCATGGGAAACAGGTATTTTCATACTTCTAAGAAATGGTGAAGAAAAATTCAGACCAAAAAGCAATATTCAAAGCTTCATGGAAACGTCAGTAAAGAAATGAAATAACATCTGTGGTGTTGTTCTTTTAAAAGCTATTTCTGTTTTATGAAAGTCAGGTGAATAGTCTAAATGTTAATGTGTATAGACATCTAAAAGAATGAAACATCAAAATGAATATGTAAACACAGAAATGTGGAAAATAATTGAAAATGGTCCGGTAGGGGAGTAGGATTGTGTATGCAACAGTAATTTTTAGGCATGAACAGACAAAAATTTCCACAATCAATGGCTTGATGCCATAATGATATTATGGGTTAATATGCTTAATATTTCTGTAATACTGAAATCTTGAAAATTTTTTGAATTGTTGTATACGAGGCAAGCAATTATATCCTCCACACTGCTATCTTGTCTTTATATTAAGAACTAAAATATACAAAATACCATCCTATTCTAAGGACAAAAAGAAATTCAGGGGAAAATGACAAGATCCGAGTATATTAACTTATCAGATTTAGCCAACCATTTTCTGTGCATCATAGCAAGGACTCTGTCTGGAGTATTATAAATAAGTGCTTCTGAATAATGACAACACTAATGAAACATCTACAGGTTGTAACTCCATCTGCTCTTTTGTTCAATTTGCCATGTGAGTTAAATGGCGGAACAAGAGTCAGGGAGTGATGACGCAAAACTGCTGCTTCAAACTAGCCTAGACAGCTCTATCAAATTCTTAAGAGTCTCAATTTGGACAATTTTGTGTAATAAGATAAAGACATTTTTAAACAGGAAAGGAAATTGATAATGCACCTTCATAAGGTTTCCAAAAGAAATCAGTAGCAGGAATTATGTTTCTAGTTAATAAAGCATCAATGGCATACAAATCCTAGACTCACCCAACAGCAAATATAAAAGAAAAGAAGCAAAACATGACTTGGCAATCTCCCATTTTCAGTAGATTCCACTGGACCCTTTTCTAAGACTTTCACAGCAATCATGATGGTGGTAACAGAAAAATATTGCTCAAGATTGAATTAATTCATTGACTTCATCAAGAAATATTTATTTGTCAACACATATACGTCAGGAGCAATTAAGGTATAGGGTTACAGCAATGAACAAACCAAATCCATGAGAAGCTTGCAGTACAGACATGTAGACAGTAAAAGTATTTAAATAAAATATATAATGTGTTATATAGTAAGTGCTACAGTGAAAAAGAAAACAGGACAATCTTTCATACTAATTCTGTTGGACATGTATATCAGTTTTGTTTGGTATTACGAACCCTGTATTTGTCTTAAATGAATGTCTATTTATCTTCATGGTTCCAACTCTATTTCTAAATGTTCTGAAATTTGGTGGCTGATGTCAATTTTGTTACTGTAACCATGACTCTAATGATTTTCTAATTCAAACACTTCTCAGACTTCAGCTTTCTAGAATTGTTTTTTTGCCTTTTCTCTTTAGGAAAACCCCTCCATTCCATTTTTAATGTTAGTTGCTTTTTCTGAAAAATGCAAAACTCTGTCTTGGCTTACAAGGCTACTACATATAATGCAAGTTGGGTCCTATGAAAATCCAGATATCATTCACATGGGCTCAAGGGTATGGCAACACATAGAATTGTGCAACACACAAGTTAACTCAACCATAATGGCTGCCCTCAAGAATTTTCAACTATTTTAAGCTGCTAAATTTTGGGAGTTTGTTGTGCAGCAGAGATTACTAATTTACCTATGAACTAGGTTCACCTAGCATTACACTATTATTCGTCATGATATACACATAGTCTGTTTTCTTCTTTTTTGTTGTTCTCTATTTTTATTATAGGGGAGTTTCCTTACCCTCTTGACTGCTTCTAATATGCTCATATCTTTTGTACCAGGTGTTATGATAAAATATGTTACGTTTTTAAATTATAACACAATATTTTTTGCATCATTTTCTGAATACCTGATATATGTAAGAAACAAAAATGAATTTAAAAAGGGAAGAAAAAACAATTTATTGTCTTCCAAATAAGCACGTCAATTTGTTTAAATATCTCTATAGATCAACTGTTAAGCATAGGAATCAAGGCCTACAGATTATTTATTATGTGATAATTCAGAGCATGTATTTGGAAAACAACATAAGTTGGTTAATTAGCATAATCCCAGCACTCAGACCTAAAGCTGCAACAGGACTGAGGGTAAATATTTTCTCATATTTACAAGTTTAAATTTCTAAAAGTTGTTTGTTCTTGATTTTATGCCTTGAAGATAATTTGATGAAATATTTAATAAGCAATTATTCTTAGCATTCTATAACGAAATACTGCCACATTCTTGGCGTCTGCTTTCTTTGAAGAAGAGCCACATCTATTATTACCTTTGGCCTCATTTTCAGTGAGAAACAATGGGCCAAAATTACACTGTTATATAATTCAGTGATCTGAAAAAGCCAATATACTTGTTATAGGAATTCAAATAAAATAAAATGTAATATTCAAATATTATGTGGATAGAAGTATCATGAATTACAAGACACTTAGGTGAATTTAGAAAATTAAATATTGAATTATCTTTCTAGGTTTTTCCTCCTCATCTATAAAATGAGAGGCTAGAATTTGATGACCATTTAGGTCCCTTCAAACCCCAAAATTCAATGATTCTAGAAAAAACTTAATAAAAATAAAGGAAAAAATCCAAATTAATAAGAAAATGTAAATATTTTACATATGGTGCTTTGAACCTAATAATGTGATCAAATACAAATTTATAGCTTTATTATAAATTATTTAAAATAGTTTTGGCTTTCTTAATGATTAATATTTATAAAGCAGTCATAGTGCCCCAATCCACTACTGAAGAATAAAGCATGCTATCCCCTTACTCTACACTAATTAAATAGAACTTATTTTCTTAGTCTCTCACAATTTTGTCATTCCACTTCTTGCCCTGACTCTTTAAATAAGATTAAAAAATCTTTACACTTTTCCTGAGGATATTACCTAATGAACTTGTTCCAACTTACATTTTTGTAGAGCTAAAAAGAAAACAGTTTCTTTTCCACATTTGCATTCATTGTGCTTCCTTTTACATATTTTAGTGGTATGTCAAATGAATTCACTCATTCATCCATTCATTCATTCATGTGTTTTGCCAAATCAAACAATCCAAGAAACAAAAGTATTGAATGCCTACCAGATATCATGGGTCTTAGTTCATATTCCTCAGAAACAGACTGTGGCAGGGCTTCAGGTACATGTGTTTTACTGAGGATGTGCTCTTGAGGAAAAACTTGTAACAGGAGTTACAGAGGCAGGATAATGAAAAGGAAACAGCTCATTGAGGATGCAGTCTCACCTAAAATCTAGGATTCACCAGTATGGAGGTTTCTCAAAAAACTAAAAATAGAAATACCATATGACCCAGCAATTCCACACCTGGGTGCATATCTGAAAAAAATGAAAACACTTATTTGAAAAGATACACATACCTCAATGTTCATAGCAGCCTTACTTACAATTGCCAAGGTATGGAAGCAACGTTAAGTATCCATCAACAGATGAATGAATAAGAAAGTGTGGTGTGTATATATATATATATATATATATATATATATATATATATATATACACATACACACACAATGGAATACTACTCAGGCATAAAGAAGAATGAAATTTTGCCATTTGCAGCAACGTAGATGGACTTTGAAGGCATTATGTTATGTGAAATAAGTCAGACAGAGAAAGACAAATACTGTATGATATCACTTATATGTGGAATCTGAAAAAATACAACAAATTAGTGAATGAAACAAAAGGGAAGCAGACTCACAGATACAGAGAACAAATTAGTGCTTACCAGTGGGGAGGGGGGAAGGAGGAAGGGCAATATAGGAGTAGGGGGGGAAAAAGGGTTATCATGGAATTATATGAAATCATGTGTGTGAAATTTTTGAAAATTGTAAAGCACTATACAAGACAAAAAGACAACTCTCAGAATGGGAGAAAATATTTGCAAATGAATCAATGGACAAAGGATTAATCTCCAAAATATATAAACAGCTCATGCATCTCAATATTAAAAAAAACAAACAACCCAATCCAAAAATGGGCAGAAGACCTAAATAGACATTTCTCCAAAGAAGACATACATATGGTCAAGAAGCACATGAAAAGCTGCTCAGCATCACTAATTATTAGAGAAATGCAAATCAAAACTACAATGAGGTATCACCTCACACCACTCAGAATGGGCATCATCAGAAAATCCACAAACAGCAAATGCAGGAGAGGGTATGGAGAAAAGGGAACCCTCTTGCACTGTTGGTGGGAATGTAAATTGATACAGCCACTATGGAGAACAGTATGGCGGGTCCTTAAAAAAGTAGAAATAGAACTACCATATGACCCAGCAATCCCACTACTGGGCATATACCCAGAGAAAACCATAATTCAAAAAGACACATGCACCCCAACGTTCATTGCAGCACTATTTACAATAGCCAGGTCATGGAAGCGACCTAAATGCCCATTGACAGGCGAATGGATAAAGAAGATGTGGTACATATATACAATGGAATATTACTCAGCCATGAAAACGAACAAAATTGGGTCATTTGTAGAGACATGGATGGATCTAGAGACTATCATACAGAGTGAAGTAAGTCAGAAAGAGAAAAACAAATATCATATATTAACGCATATATGAGGAACTTAGAAAAATGGTACAGATGAACCGGTTTGCAGGGCAGAAATAGAGACACAGATGTAGAGAACAAACGTATGGACACCAAGGGGGGAAAGTGGCAGGGGTGGTGGTGGTGGTGGGATGAATTGGGAGATTGGGATTGACATATATACACTAATATGTATAAAATGGATAACTAATAAGAACCTGCTGTATAAAAAAAATTTAAAAAAAGAAAATTGTAAAGCCCTATAGAAGTTAAAGAATCTTTCAATCAGTAAAAAAATTAAAATTGAAAAAAGAATAGTCATTTACCCAAGGGAAAAAAAAAAAAAAGTGGATCCTCCAGTCTACTTATGATTGCATCGCCAACTACGTTCTTCACTGAAACTTCATGGGAAACGTTGAGCCAAACGATTTACCTAAGCTGCATGCAAATTCATGATCCAGAGAAAGCTTGAGACAGTAAATGATTATTGTTGTTTTAGTCCATTGAGTTTTGGGGTGACTCCATAGGCAGCAATACATAACTAATACAGAGCTGTCCAGTGGTAAAACTGTGGGTCCCTGGGTATCCAGCCACCCTTGAAGATCTTGGTATCTTCCTTTCCCTAATGCACAATTACCTTACTGCATGGTCATAGGTAACATTAAGGAAAGACGGCGGAAATTGCAAATGAATACACGTATTAGGATAGTGTATCAGGACACAATCTCTCCCTGAGCAGTGAGTACCAAATCTGAGAATTAGTTCAGTTCCAGAAACCGCAAAGGACTATGACTCTTTGGAAGGACAGCTACCCTCAGCCTCCTGGTAATCCATTTTGGATTTCATTTGATTGTGTATCTGTATATCTTCACCCTAGGAATGTCATATTCTATTAAACATTTTCGTAGCTCTCTTGGCAGCCACTTTAACATTGCTATTCATTGTGATAACTGTGCCCACTTGTGATAGCTAAGGACCTCAACCTGGCGTCTGATAGCTTGGATTCCTGTCTTCCTCGTTGCTATAAGGCATCTCAGTTCTATAACAAAAGTTTCTACCATCATCCCTGCCCTACAAAGGACAGCCAATACTGGACTTCTCAGTGATGATCTTGCCTCTCCTATAGGTTTCTTATTTATCACTTTGGTAAATGGAGGCTTTCCCTTGGAACTTAATCATCTGGTGAGTTTCCCAGCATATTCCCAGGATATTCGTCTAGCATGCCTATTTCTCTGAGCCTTTTGATCCCTTGCCCCACTATCTGTCACAGCACTCAAGGCATTTTTACTTTGAGTAGTGTGGCCCTTCACTTTTTCCAAGATTCCAAGAGCCATCTTTGCAGCATGTTAATGCCTTCAGTGGAGTCCTTGCTAGGGTGTTAAATTCCTATATCATGAGACTGTACAACTTGTACACTAACTGACCTTATGTTCTGTTCCTTTGATCTCTAACCCTCAGCATCTAGTCCTTACCCATTCTCTTGCTCCTTCCAGCATATGTTAGCCAGCTCCTTCAACATATAGTTCTTCTTTTCTCTTTACAAGCCCAGCACATTTCTGGACAAGTTATGTTGGCATTTGACTCTTGTTATATTGTGGTTTCCAGGAAAGGAGATAGCAAGGGAAGTGCCTTAGGGAGGCAAATATTTAAGGTCTTTGCATTGCCTTAATAGACGGGGGTGCACTCATTTCTAACAAGGAGGAGTGGAACCTATTAGAGCCCTGATGTTGGCATAGGAAATCTTCTGAGGCTGAGAAGTCAACCTCTGAAGCTCCACCACTCATAGAATTAAGTCCAGAGCCTGGTCATCTGCTCTATCTGTTCTTTGGCTATAATAAATTAAGGTCGTCTTAAATTCTGTGAAAGATATACTCTGGTTTTCACAGTTTTCCTTAAATTAGTGATTAGTCTCTCTAAGCCTGTTATTACCTCTCTTCTAGGAACCACTAGTGCACAGCAGCACCCACTCAATTCTGTAATATTTATGGAATTTTTTCCTCGTACCTCTTAAGCAGCAGAGATATTACACCTGCCAGGGTGCTCTTTCCTACCAGTACATTTACATCCACCATTGGTGAAATTTTTTAACAATTGTACCTCTAAAACATGTCAAAGATTAACCGTAATAAGTATATTTGACCTACTAGTAGTGTTTGGATCTGTTTGCGTGCTGGCCAGCGAGTAACATACCCCTACAATCCCTGTTTAGAGTTTGCTTCCTCGGACCATACTTGGTACTAATTGTTTTAGAGATAGTTCCCAGGAAACAGACTATGGTAATGATAATTATGGGCAGAAGATTTGTTAGGGCATGCTTTAGGGAGATACTCCTTTTAGGAAGATGCTCCCACAAGGAAGTAAGGAAGGAAGGACTGGAGAGAGGGACAAAGTGACAAAGGGCTATTGTAGATAGAGCTGCAATGAACATTTTGGTACATGACTCTTTTTGAATTATGGTTTTCTCAGGGTATATGCACAGTAGTGGGATTGCTGGGTCATATGGTAGTTCTATTTGTAGTTTTCTAAGGAACCTCCATACTGTTCTCCATAGTGGCTGTACCAATTCACATTCCCACCAGCAGTGCAGGAGTGTTCCCGTTTCTCCACACCCTCTCCAGCATTTATTGTTTCTAGATTTTTTGATGATGCCCATTCTGACTGGTGTGAGATGATATCTCATTGTAGTTTTGATTTGCATTTCTCTAATGATTAATGATATTGAACATTCTTTCATGTGTTTGTTGGCAGTCTGTATATCTTCTTTGGAGAAATGTCTATTGAGGTCTTCAGCCCATTTTTGGATTGGGTTGTTTGTTTTTTTGTTATTGAGCTGCATGAGCTGCTTGTAAATTTTGGAGATTAATTCTTTGTCAGTTGCTTCATTTGCAAATATTTTCTCCCATTCTGAGGGTTGTCTTTTGGTCTTGTTTATGGTTTCCTTTGCTGTGCAAAAGCTTTGAAGTTTCATTAGGTCCCATTTGTTTATTTTTGTTTTTATTTCCATTACTCTAGGAGGTGGGTCAGAAAGGATCTTGCTGTGATTTATGTCATAGAGTGTTCTGCCTATATTTTCCTGTAAGAGTTTGATAGTTTCTGGCCTTACATGTAGGTCTTTAATCCATTTTGAGCTTATTTTTGTATATGGTGTTAGGGAGTGATCTAGTCTCCTACTTTTACATGTACCTGTCCAGTTTTCCCAGCACCACTTATTGAAGAGGCTGTCCTTTCTCCACTGTACATTCCTGCCTCCTTTATCAAAGATAAGGTGTCCATATGTGCATGGGTATATCTCTGGGCTTTCTATTCTGTTCCATTGATCTATCCTTCTGTTTTTGTGCCAGTACCGTACTGTCTTGATTACTGTAGCTTTGTAGTATAGTCTAAAGTCAGGGAGCCTGATTCCTCCAGTTCCTTTTTTCATTCTCAAGATTTCTTTGGCTATTCGGGGTCTTTTGTGTTTCCATACAAATTGCGAAATTTTTTGTTCTAGTTCTGTGAAAAATGCCAGTGGTAGTTTGATAGGGATTGCATTGAATCTATAGATTGCTTTGGGTAGTAGAGTCATTTTCACAATGTTGATTCTTCCAATCCAAGAACATGGTATATCTCTCCATCTATTTGTATCATCTTTAATTTCTTTCATCAGTGTCTTATAATTTTCTGCATACAGGTCTTTTGTTTCCTTAGTTAGGTTTATTCCTAGATATTTTATTCTTTTTGTTGCAATGGTAAATGGGAGTGTTTTCTTGATTTCACTTTCAGATTTTTCATCATTAGTATATAGGAATGCCAGAGATTTCTGTGCATTAATTTTGTATCCTGCTACTTTACCAAATTCATTGATTAGCTCCAGTAGTTTTCTGGTAGCATATTTAGGATTCTCTATGTATAGTATCATGTCATCTGCAAACAGTGACAGCTTTACTTCTTCTTTTCCGATTTGGATTCCTTTTATTTCCTTTTCTTCTCTGATTGCTGTGGCTAAAACTTCCAAAACTATGTTGAATAACAGTGGTGAGAGTGGGCAACCTTGTCTTGTTCCTGATCTTAGTGGAAATGCTTTCAGTTTTTCATCATTGAGGATGATGTTGGCTGTGGGCTGGTCATATATGGCCTTTATTATGTTGAGGAAAGTTCCCTCTATGCCTACTTTCTGCAGGGTTTTTTATCATAAATGGGTGTTGAATTTTGTCAAAAGCGTTCGCTGCATCTATTGAGATAATCATATGGTTTTTCTCCTTCAATTTGTTAATATGGTTTATCACATTGATAGATTTGCGTATATTGAAGAATTCTTGCATTCCTGCAATAAACCCCACTTGATCATGGTATATGATCCGTTAAATGTGCTGTTGGATTCTGTTTGCTAGTATTTTGTTGAGGATTTTTGCATCTATGTTCATCCGTGATATTGGCCTGTAGTTTTCTTTCTTTGTGCCATCCTTGTCTGGTTTTGGTATCAAGGTGATGGTGGCCTCGTAGAAGGAGTTTGGGAGTGTTCCTCCCTCTGCTATATTTTGGAAGAGTTTGAGAAGGATAGGTGTTAGCTCTTCTCTAAATGTTTGATAGAATTCGCCTGTGAAGCCATCTGGTCCTGGGCTTTTGTTTGTTGGAAGATTTTTAATCACAGTTTCAATTTCAGTGCTTGTGATTGGTCTGTTCATATTTTCTATTTCTTCCTGATTCAGTCTTGGCAGGTTGTGCATTTCTAAGAATTTGTCCATTTCTTCCAGATTGTCCATTTTATTGGCATAGAGTTGCTTGTAGTAATCTCTCATGATCTTTTTTATTTCTGCAGTGTCAGTTGTTACTTCTCCTTTTTCATTTCTAATTCTATTGATTTGAGTCTTCTCCCTTTTTTTCTTGATGAGTCTTGCTAGTGGTTTATCTATTTTGTTTATCTTCTCAAAGAACCAGCTTTTCGTTTTATTGATCTTTGCTATTGTTTCCTTCATTTCTTTTTTATTTATTTCTTTTTTTTTAACATCTTTATTGGGATATAATTGCTTTACAATGGTGTGTTTGTTTCTGCTTTATAACAAAGTGAATCAGTTATACATATACATATGTTCCCATATGTCTTCCCTCTTGCATCTCCCTCCCTCCCACCCTCCCTATCCCTCCCCTCCAGGCTGTCACAAAGCACCGAGCCAATATCCCTGTGCCATGCGTCGGCCATGCCATTTTTATCACCACATGAACCAGTCATTGGCCAAGGGATGCTTCCTGCGAGGGGGGTCTAATCTTGGACAAAGCATTTCCCTGTTGCCAAGTACAATTCCCAGTGAGTTACATAGCTGTGAAGTTGGCAGCTCATATCCCTGGCAGCTGGGAGGAGGATGCCATGACTCTGAAGACAGGGCCTGGGTGAAGTACTACACTATTCACTACATATATTGCTAATATTACTGTTGTACATAATAACAACAACAATAATAGTAATAAGATTATTATTATTGCTGTTTGTGATGGTTAATTTTATGTGTCAATCTGACTAGGCCAAGGAGTGCCCAGATTAAACATTATTTCTGAGTATGTCTGTGAAGGTGTTTCCAGATGAATTTGCATTTGAATTGGTGGACTCAGCAAAGTATATTGTTCTCTCCCATGTGAGTGGACATCATCCAATCCACTGACGGTTTGAATAGAACAAAAAGGAGAAAAGAGAAACTCACCCCTTTTTGCTTCCTGTCTGCCTATTTGAGCTGGGATGTCA
Organism: Pseudorca crassidens; assembly: GCF_039906515.1. NCBI lineage: Eukaryota > Metazoa > Chordata > Mammalia > Artiodactyla > Delphinidae > Pseudorca > Pseudorca crassidens. The sequence goes on from NC_090317.1 coordinate 103,376,703, forward strand.
GTTTTCTCCTGCCCTTGGATTGGGATTTACATCACCAGCTTCTTTGGTTGATGGGCCTTCGGACTCAGGCTGTAATTAGACTACCAGCTTTCCCGGGTCTCCAGCTTGCAGATGGCAGATCGTGGGACTTCTCAGCCTCCATAATGGTATGATGGTGTGAGCCAATTCTTAAACTCTTCCTATATATAGAGAGAGAGTTCTCTGGACAACTCTGACTAATATATCACTTGAAACTATATTGCAAATAGCATGATCCTTTATACCTAAATACTTCAGCGTGTGTCTCCTAAATTCTAGGAGGTTCTATTTTATAACCATACCACAATGAACAGTGTCAGGAAATCTCAAGTTGATACAATATTATTATCAAATCTATAGAAGATTGTCCCAATAACATAATTTATAGTGATTGCTTTGCAATCCAGGATTGAATCCGGGATCAGCCATTGCATTCAATTTTCATGTCTCTATCCATTTTAGGTTGCTAATTATGTCCTTCTCAGCTTTCCTGAAATTAAATTCCAGAATTTCCTGGATTGAGGTATCATGATTTTTCTTACAACTTTGATATGAAATCTAGAAGTGGAGACCTATCACATGACCTGGCACAAAAACTCTGATTTTGAAGCCCAAGAAATTATTTAAGATTCTTATATATCCCCTGTGGTACTTTAAAACTGATATAAGAACAGGGATGTTTCACAATGATCAGTGAACAATTTAGAACATGATAGGTGTGTGTGTGTGTGTGTCTGTGTGTGCTAAGAGAAGTTTTACTATTTGAACAACATTACTTGTCTCTTGGTATTGAAAAACACAGGGCTTATGGTCCAATAGCTGTCAACATAAATGCTAACTGTACTCTATTACAGCCATATGAAATTATTGAAGATTCAAAATAAATTTAGTGTGCAACTCTGGAATTGACTATTATAATATGTGCATTTGCAATTAGCAGAGAATGCTTATATGTCTGAGTAAGCTAAATTGAAAGAAGTTCCAGGAAGGTAATTTTCTTCACATAAGAACGTCTAAGCAATTTCCCAATTTATAGTTTTCTGTTCTCTTATTTATTTTTAAACTTGACCAGCTTTATTTTTACAGCTGAACAGCATATGAACATTTTCATAACCCCCGAAAAAGGCTGCTATATTTTTCTCTCTTTACATCTCCACTCTGGGAAGCTTGTGTGATACTGGCCTCCTCACTAAAAAACAACCTGTAGAGAGAAATTCGGTCCTGCTTGACACCAATGAGACAACTTTAGCCTGGATATTTAAATTGAGGGTAAATTATTTGTTTTATGTATTATTTTGGATAATTTATCATCATTTAAATCTGTTCAAAAGTGGATAACCTTGTAGCATTGTTATCACCAATATAAAACTAGGGATTTGGGCATTATTTTCAAATCTTCTCATAGGTACTTGGTTAAGAAATTTAATCAATATCCCTTCTTAAATACCTTATATATCTTTATCTCTTTATTTCCATCACTTCCCAGTCCTTATTTTTTCCTCACCTGACTTATTATTATTTTTACTAACTCCCTTATAGCCTTAGAACTACTTATAGATGTTTTGTAATGCTTCCTTATCTCTCCCTAAACATGAAAAAAAATACCACAGGAATAACTAGAAGCTATACAACTCTACAGCATCTTTTATCTTTTTTTTAAATTTAGCCTTCTCAGGGCTACTTTAAATAGTAGGAAAAAAAAACTTTTCAAATAAATTATGAATAAGCTCCTGTCAAATTTAGTTCAAGCGTGCATTAAGGGACGAGGCCTCGGAGTGGACCATTTCAGAAATTCTCCTTTTGGGTGAACATAATATGGAAAAAAGAATGGTTAGAGCAGGACTTTTCAATCTCTGCACTATTGACATTTTGGGCCGGACAATTCTTTGTTGTGGCCGGGACATCTTGTGCATTGTAGAATGTTAGCAGCAACCCTGGCCTCCACCCACAAAATGCCAGTAGCACCTCCTTGTGACAACCAAACATTTTTCCAGATATTGTCAATTTTCTCTTGAGGGGAAAATCGCCCCTGATTGACAACCACTGGGTTAGATACAAGAAAAACAAATAATAAGGCTAGTCTGACAGTTAGATGGGTAACTTAGGTTCCAGAAGTTCTTAATCTCTTTTAGTGACAGAAGAAAGTTGTTCAAGCATTTTATCAGAAATTAGAACTCCTCCTTAGAAGGATGCTGTGAAATTCATGTTGCAAAATAATTCTGACCTGTTTGGGACAATCCTTCTTTCTCAATGTTCCTCAGCTTTATCAAATCAATATAACGTTTTCTGGGAAAACATAATGTTCTTTTTACTATCTTAAATTCAAAATTATAATTGAAAAAGCTTTAACTATAATACTAATGATAAATAAGAGGAAAGTAACTTAAATGCAAATGACATGCGTTTTAGTATGTTGATGCTCATGCCCGATTACACCAGAAGAGATAAGGAAGCAGTTACATGCTTTCACCTGTAAAGGGAATCACCATAAAAGCAACAGCTACAAATGCAAACTGAGAGATGTGCTGTACCGGCAACTCAAATACGTGAGCAGCATCACTGTGAGGGGTGCAATTTTCTGAAATAGCAAACCGATACAATTCCAAACAAAACAAGAAGGTCGTACAGCCTTCTTTCAACTTAAACAGTAGTGATTCTGGAGAAGTTCAGTGTATTAAATCCATGTAAAATTTTTGTTTATATGAAAAACAGAATTAGATTCTATGATCAGATGTCTATTAACATATTTTTCACTTTCATAAATGCCAGGTACAATACTCCAAATCTGGGCAGGATGCAGGTCAGTTATGCATAGTGAAGGACTGTCCTGCATATTGCAGGGCATCTAGCATCTCTGGATCTAGCTGCTCAATGCCAGTAGTGCACCCCAATCATTATGCCAACCAAAACTTGACTGAAATTTTTCAAAACTCTCTCTAGAAGGTAGAACCCTGCTCTCAATAAGTCTCCTCATGGTTCTAATTCTGTTCCTGGGTAAAATCCACAGTTCTTAGAATTCTGTGAACAAATTTAACGCCAGAGGAGTATAATAATTGGAGATTACCTGCACTAACCTTCACAAAATCTGATACAGTAGGATGGAAGTGGGGTTTAACAAGTGTTGCAGATGAATCTGGTGTAGATGATTTGTTGCCAGTACTTTGGGAAACTGTTGAAAACGTGTAAACTCCCTTTGTGCAAAGTTGAAACTGTTATGGGAAAATTAGTTGAGTATGTTATGCATCTGGCAAACAGTAGTGGTCTGCATTTCCTCCCTCTTTACCTTATAATCTTAAAATGTTGTCTTTAAGTTGTCCATCAAATTCCTTGAAAGTGTCTCCTAATGAGGATCTTTTTCTTATTGTTTAATTTGAAACATGGAATAAGGTGATGCAATTTTCAAACTACAGAAATAAGTAGAACCTATTGTGAGAATTCTTTTCAATGAATTTTGTCATTACATTGAAAACTCAAAAATCTTCATCTGAAAGTTTTTACACTGGTATAGGATATATTGATAGTAAAATGGATGGTAAATTTATGATTTACAGATGTATTTCATATTATCTCTTTCCTTTTTCCTATCATACATAGAAAATAGACGAACTTCAGAGGGAGCTTCCTGAAAAGAGATAGTATGAAATACGCCAAATATAAAGCCTTGAGGAAAGCTGATAAGAACCCATGATTATATGCCTAAAGGTTTGCATGCAAAAAAATTAAAATGATCAGTCACTTAAAATAAAATCTACTATATATATAATCTTATTGTGTTAATGGTTGTGATTATGAAATTATAATTTTAAACAGTATCATTATAACCTATTTGGGGGACATAAAATATTTTTAATGTCTCCATATTTTTCTCACCCTAAAGAAATTGGTACATTCCTACTTTAAAGTTATTTATCTAAATGTAAAATGCATCATTAAATTTTAACTTCTGAGTCCACTTGCAATTTCTTGTTACTGTAAATCAGTATAAGAAGGAAAAGGATTTGTCTCACTTTTGACACACACTCAATATGAGTGAGATAAATACAGGTATTTAAATACAACTAAAATACAATTACTTGTCAAAATAATTTGGATACAGGATTAATAATACATCATTTTCAAACATACTACATTAATTCTATGAGACTCAAAATGAAAATGTAGTTAATATGTGGAGATTCACTACCCATTATGAAACTTCATTGGTATTTTGAAAGATCAAATATAATTTTAAAAAATCAGTGAATGCTATGAACTGTGATCTAGACTACTTTAGATGCAGGATATAATGAAAATTATAGATGTGTACAAAATTTCCCAACTAATTGAAATGCTACTCTCAATAAGTATAGTCTGCTCAAAAAAACTAAAGATTAAACTTTTAACCATATGTGGAAAATTGTTTGTTTAAAATTAAGATATATAAATATCAATATCACTCTTAGGGTCAAATCATGTTGTTCAGTTTCTACTAGGACCTGACTTTGTACAAATTTTTTTGTCTAGATAATAACATCTTACATTTTTATAGTGTCTTACACTTTTCATATCATTTACCTTTAGCATTAGTTTTATAAATTAGGTTCTCCACTTAGGAAAGCAACCTGGTTTCCAATTTTGGTCCCATCAAATTTTAATTTTATCCCTGGCTAGTTATATAACTCATGTGTAAAATAGGTATAACTTCTATTCTTGAGAGGATTAAATAAGTTACTCTATAGAAATAGTTTAACACAGTAGGCATATGCATATTATTTGCTGTTATTTTTATTTACACCTTATAGATGAGAAATCCGAAGCTCTGAGAGAGAAAATAAATGGTACAAATCAGTGTTTTACACAATTTTTAAACTTTTGGTTGTGATGCTGAGTGTAAAATATATTTTATTTTACAAACCAAAATGCATATGCATTCATATACATACATACACACACACACATATATTTGAAACAAAAGTTTCACAAAGAAAATTGACTTTTGCTATATGCAGTGCACTCAGATTTTTTTCATATTTTATATTACTCTGTTTTTGCCCGTTTACCTTTTTTTTTTTAAACATCTTTATTGGAGTATAATTGCTTTACAATGGTGTGTTAGTTTCTGCTTTATAACAAAGTGAATCAGCTATACATATACATATATACCCATATCTCCTCCCCCTTGCATCTCCCTCCCATGCTTCCTATCCCACCCCTCTAGGTGGTCACAAAGCACAGAGCTGATATCCTTGTGCGATGCAGCTTCTTCCCACTAGCTATCTATTTTACATTTTGTAGTGTATATATGTCCATGCCACTCTCTCACTTTGTCCCAGCTTACCCTTCCCCCTCCCCGTGTCCTCAAGTCCATTCTCATGTAGGTCTCTGTCTTTATTCCCTTCTTGCCCCTAAGTTTTTCATGACCTTTTTTTTTTTTTTTTTTAGATTCCATATATATGTGTTAGCATACGGTATTTCTTGTTCTCTTTCTGACTTGCTTCACTCTGTATGACAGACTCTAGGTTCATCCACCTCACTACAAATAACTCAATTTTGTTTCTTTTTATGGCTGAGTAATATTCCATTGTATATAAGTGCCACATCTTCTTTATCCATTCATTTGTTGATGGACAAATAGGTTGCTTCCATATCCTGGTTATTGTAAATAGAGCTGCAATAAACATTGTGGTACATGACTCTTTTTGAATTATGGTTTTCGCAGGGTATATGCACAGTAGAGGGATTGCTGGGTCATATGGTTGTTCTATTTTTACTTTTTTAAAGAATCTCCATACTGTTCTCCATAGTGGCTGTATCAATTTACATTCCCACCAACACTGCAAGAGGGTTCCCTTTTCTCCACACCTTCTTCAGCATTTATTGTTTGTAGATGTTTTGATGATGGCCATTCTGACCAGTCTGAGATGATATCTCATTGTAGTTTTGATTTGCATTTCTCTAATGATTAAAGATGTTGAGCATTTTTTCATGTGTTGGTTGGCAATCTGTATATCTGCTTTGGAGAAATGTCTATTTAGGTCTTCAGCCCATTTTTGGATTGGGTTGTGTGTTTTTTTGATATTGAGCTGCATGAGCTGCTTTTAGATTTTGGAGATTAATCTTTTGTCAGTTGCTTCATTTGCAAATATTTTCTCCCATTCTGAGGGTTGTCTTTTGGTCTTGTTTATGGTTTCCTTTGCTGTGCAAAAGCTTTAAAGTTTCATTAGGTCCCATTTGTTTATTTCCATTTCTCTAGGAGGTGAGTCAAAAAGGATCTTGCTATAATTTATGTCATAGAGTGTTCTGCCTATGATTTCCCCTAAGAGTTTGAGAGTGTCTGGCCTTAAATTCAGGTCTTTAATCCATCTTGAGTTTATTTTTGTGTATGGAGTTAGGGAGTGTTCTAATTTCCTTCTTTTACATGTAGCTGTCCAGTTTTCCCAGCACCACCTATTGAAAAGGTTGTCTTTTCTCCAATGTATATTCTTGCCTGCTTTATCAAAGATAAGGTGACCATATATGTGTGGGTTTATCTCTGGGCTTTCTATTCTGTTCCATTGATCTATCTTTCTGTTTTTCTGCCAGTACCATACCGTCTTGATTACTGTAGCTTTGTAGTATAGTTTGAAGTCAGGGAGCCTGATTCCTCCAGTTCCTTTTTTCGTTCTCAAGATTGCTTTGGCTATTCGGGGTCTTTTGTGTTTCCATACAAATTGCAAAATTTTTTGTTCTAGTTCTGTGAAAAATGCCAGTGGTAGTTTGATAGGGATTGCATTGAATCTATAGATTGCTTTGGGTAGTAGAGTCATATGCACAATGTTGATTCTTCCAATCCAAGAACATGGTATATCTCTCCATCTGTTTGTATCATCTTTAACTTCTTTCATCATTGTCTTATAGTTTTCTGCATACAGGTCTTCTGTCTCCTTAGGTAGGTTTATTCCTAGGTATTTTATTCTTTTTGTTGCATTGGTAAATGGGAGTGTTTCCTTAACTTCAATTTCAGATTTTTCATCCTTAGTGTATAGGAATGCAAGAGATTTCTGTGCATGAACTTCGTATCCTGCTACTTTACCAAATTCATTGAAGCTCTAGTAGTTTTCTGGTAACATCCTTAGGATTCTCTATGTATAGTATCATGTCATCTGCAAACAGTGACAGCTGTACTTCTCCTTTTCTGATTTGGATTCCTTTTCTTTCTTTTTCTTCTCTGATTGCTGTGGCTAAAACTTCCAAAACAATGTTGAATAACAGTGGTGAGAGTGGGCAACCTTGTCTTGTTCCTGATCTTACTGGAAATGGTTTCAGTTTTTCACCATTGAGGATGATGTTGTCCGTGGGTTTGTCATATATGGCCTTTATTATGTTGAGGTAAGTTCCCTCTTTGCCTACTTTCTGCAGGGTTTTTATCATAAATGGGTGTTGAATTTTGTCACAAGCTTTTTCTTCTTCTATTGAGATGATAATATAGTTTTTATTCTTTAGTTTGTTAATATGGTTTATCACATTGATTGATTTGCATATATTGAAGAATCCTTGCATTCATGGGATAAACCCCACTTGATCATGGTGTATGATCCTTGTAACGTGCTGTTGGATTCTGTTTGCTAGTGTTTTGTTGAGGACTTTTGCACCTATGTTCATCAGTGATATTGGCCTGTAGTTTTCTTTCTTTGTGACATCTTTGTCTGGTTTTGGTATCAGGGTGATAGTGGCCTCATAGAATGAGTTTGGGAATGTTCCTCCCTCTGCTGTATTTTGGAAGAGTTTGAGAAGGATAGGTGTTAGTTCTTGTCTAAATGTTTTATAGAATTCGCCTGCGAAGCCATCTGGTCCTGGGCTTTCGTTTGTTGGAAGATTTTTAATCACAGTTTCAATTTCAGTGCTTGTGATTGGTCTGTTCATATTTTCTATTTCTTCCTGGTTCAGTCTCAGCAGGTTGTGCATTTCTAAGAATTTGTCCATTTTTTCCTGGTTGTCCAATTTACTGGCATAGAGTTGCTTGTAGTAATCTCTCAAGATCCTTTGTATTTCTGCAGTGTCAGGTGTTACTTCTTCTTTTTTATTTCTAATTCTATTGATTTGAGTCTTCTCCCTTTTTTTCTTGATGAGTCTGGCTAAGGGTTTATCAATTTTGTTTATCTTCTCAAAGAACCAGCTTTTAGTTTTATTGATCTTTTCTATCGTTTCCTTCATTTCTTTTCCATTTATTTCTGATCTGATCTTTATGTTTTCATTTCTCTGCTAACTTCGGGGTTTTCTTATTCTTCTTTCTCTGATTGCTTTAGGTGCAAGATTAGGTTGTTTATTTGAGATGTTTCCTGTTTCTTAAGGTAGGATTGTATTGCTATAAACTTCCCTCTTAGAACTGCTTTTGCTGCATCCCATAGGTTTTGGTCATCGTGTCTCCACTGTCAGTTCTTTCCAGGTATTTTTTTGATTTCCTCTTTGATTTCTTCAGTGATCACTTGGTTATTAAGTAGTGTATTGTTTAGCCTCCATGTGTTTGTATTTTTTACAGATCTATTCCTGTAATTGATATCTAGTCTCATAACGTTGTGGTCGGGAAAGATACTTGACACGATTTCAATTTTCTTAAATTTGCCAAGGCTTGATTTGTGACCCAAGATATGATCTATCCTGGAGAATGTTCCATGAGCACTTCAGAAGAATGTGTATTCTGTTTTTTTGGATGGAATGTCCCATAAATATGAATTAATTCCATCATGTTTAATGTATCATTTAAAGCTTGTGTTTCCTTATTTATTTTCATTTTGGATGATCTGTCCATTGGTGAAAGTGGGGTGTTAAAGTCTCCTACTATGATTGTGTTACTGTTGATCTCCCCTTTTATGGCTGTTAGTATTTGCCTTATGTATTGAGGTGCTCTTATGTTGGGTGCATAAATATTTACAATTGTTACATCTTCTTCTTGGGTTGATCCCTTGATCATTATGTAGTGTCCTTCTTTGTCTCTTCTAATAGTCTTTATTTTAAAGTCTATTTTGTCTGTTATGAAAATTGCTACTCCAGCTTTCTTTTGTTTCCATTTGCATGGAATATCTTTTTCCATCCCCTCCTTTTCAGTCTGTATGTGTCCCTAGGTCTGAAGTGGGTCTCTTGTAGATAGCATATATAAGGGTCTTGTTTTTGTATCCATTCAGCAATTCTGTGTCTTTTGGTGGGAGCAGTAATCTATTTACATTTAAGGTAATTATAGATATGTATGTTCCTATTCCCATTTTCTTAAATGTTTTGGGTTTGTTATTGTAGGTCTTTTCCTTCTCTTGTGTTTCATGCCTAGAGAAGTTCCTTTAGCATTTGTTGTAAAGCTGGTTTGGTGGTGCTGAACTCTCTCGGCTTTTGCTTGTCTGTAAAGATTTTAATTTCTCCATCAAATCTGAATGAGATCCTTGATGGGTAGACTAATCTTGGTTGTGCATTTTTCTCCTTCATCACTTTAAATATGTCCTGCCACTCCCTTCTGGCTTGCAGAGTTTCTGCTGAAAGATCAGCTGTTAACCTTATAGGGATTCCCTTATGTGTTATTTGTTTTTTTCCCCTTGCTTCTTTTAATATGCTTTCTTTGTATTTAATTTTTGATAGTTTGATTAATATGTGTCTTGGTATGTTTTCCTTGGATTTATTCTTTATGGGACTCTCTGTGCTTCCTGGACTTGATTAACTATTTCCTTTCCCGTATTAGGGAAGTTTTCCACTATAATCTCTTCAAATATTTTCTCTGTCCCTTTCTTTTTCTCTTCTTCTTCTGGGACCCCTATAATTCGAATGTTGGTGCGTTTAATGTTGTCCCAGAGGTCTCTGAGACTGTCCTCAGTTCTTTTTAGTCTTTTTTCTTTATTGTGGTCTGAAGTAGTAATTCCCCCAATTTTATCTTCCATGTCACTTATCCGTTCTTCTGCCTCAGTCTGGTATTGATCCCATCTAGAGAATTTTTAATTTATTTATTGTGTTGTTTATCATTGTTTGTTTGCTCTTTAGTTCTTCTAGGTCCTTGTTAAACATTTCTTGTATTTTGTCTGTTTTATTTCCAAGATTTTGTATCATCTCTAGTATCATTATTCTGAATTCTTTTTCAGGTAGACTGCCTATTTCCTCTTCATTTATTAGGTCTAGTGTGTTTTTACCTTGCTCCTTCATGTGCTGTGTGTTTTTCTGTCTTCTCACTTTGCTTATCTTACTGTGTTGGGGGTCTCCTTTTCGCAGGCTGCAGGTTCGTAGTTCCCTTTGTTTTTGGTGTCTATCCCCAGTGGCTAAGATTGGTTCAGTGGGTTGTGTAGGCTTCCTGGTGGACGGGACTAGTGCCTGTGTTCTGGTGGATGAGGCTGGATCTTGTCTTTCTGGTGGGCAGGTCCACGTCTGGTGGTGTGTTTTGGGGTGTCTGTGGCCTTATTATGATTTTAGGCAGCCTCTCTGCTAATGGATGGGGCTGTGATCCTGTCTTGCTAGTTGTTTGGCATAGGGTGTCCAGCACTGTAGCTTGCTGGTCGTTGAGTGAAGCAGGGTCTTGGCTTTGAGATGGAGACCTCTGGGAGATTTTTGCCATTTGATATTATGTGGAGCTGTGAGGTCTCTTGTAGACCAGTGTCCTAAAGTTGGCTCTCCCACCTGAGAGGCACAGAACTGACTCCTGGCTGCAGCACCAAGAGCCTTTCATCCACACTGCTCAGAATAACGGGGAGAATATGTAGAACAAAAGAATGAAAGAGGATAAAATAAAAGAAAATAAAGTTATTAAAATAAATAATTATTAAGAAAAAAAATTTTTGTAAGTAAAAAAAAAAAAAAAGGATGGACAGACCCCTAGGACAAATGTTGAAAGCATAGCTATACAGACAAAATCACACACAGAAGCGTACACATACACACTCACAAAAAGAGAAAAAGGCGAATACATAATATATCTTGCTCCCAAAGTCCACCTCCTCAATTTGGGATGATTCATTGTCTATTCAGGTATTCCAGTGATGCAGCGTACATCAGGTTGATTGTGGAGATTTAATCCGCTGCTACTGAGGCTGCTGGGAGAAATTTCCCTTTCTCTTCTTTGTTCCCACAGTTCTCGGGGCTCAGCTTTGATTTTGGCCCCACCTCTGCATGTAGGTCGCTGGAGGGCGTCTGTTCTTTGCTCAGACAGGACGGGGTTAAAGGAGCAGCTGATTCGGGGGCTCTGGCTCACTCAGGCCATGGGGAGGGAGGGGTACGGATGCAGGGCGAGCCTGCGGTGGCAGAAGCTGGCATGATGTTGCACCAGCCCGAGACGCGCCATGCGTTCTCCCGGGGAAGTTGTCCCTGGGTCACGGGACACTGGCCGTATCAGGCTACACCGGCTCCCGGGAGGGGAGGTGTGGAGAGTGACCTGTGCTTGCACACAGGCTTCTTGGTAGTGGCAGCAGCAGCCTCAGCATTTCATGCCCATCTCTGGCGTCCGCGCTGTTAGCCGAGGTTCGCGCCCGCCTCTGGAGTTCCTTTAAGCGGCATTCTTAAAGCCCTCTCCTCACACACCAGGAAAGAAAGAGGGAAGAAAAAGTCTCTTGCCTCTTTGGCAGCTCCAGACCTTTTCCCAGACTCCCTCCCGGCTAGCCGTGGTGCACTAACCCCCTTCAGACTGTGTTCACGCAACCAATCCCAGTCCTCTCCCTGCGCTCCATCCGAAGCCCAAGCCTCAGCTCCCAACCCCCGCCTGCCTTGGTGGGTGAGAAGACAAACCTCTCCGGCTGGTGAGTGCTGCTCAGCACCATTCCTCTGTGAGGGAATCTCTCCGCTTTGCCCTCAGCACCCCTGTTGCTGCGCTGTCCTCTGCGGCTCCAAAGCTTCCCTCTTCCACCACCCGCAGTCTCTGCCCGCGAAGGGGCTTCCTAGTGTGTGGAAACCTTTAAGCCTCCTTCACAGCTCCCTCCCACTGGTGCAGGTCCCATCCCTATTCTGTCTCTGTTTTTTCTTTTTCCTTTTACCCTACCCAGGTACGTGGGGAGTTTCTTGCCTTTTGGGAGGTCTGAGGTCTTCTGCCAGCGTTCAGTAGGTGTTCTATACGAGCAGTTCCACCTGTAAATGTATTTCTGATGTATCTGTGGGGAGGAAGGTGATCTCCACGTCTTACTCTTCCGCCATCTTGAAGCTCGAGAATTTTTAATTTCATTTATTGTGTCATTCATCATTGTTTGTTTGCTCTTTACTTCTTATAGGGCATTGTTAAACATTTCTTGTATTTTTTTCCATTGTATTTCCAAGATTTTGGATCTTTACTATCTTTATTGTGAATTATTTTTCAGGTAGTCTGCCTATTTCCTCTTCATTTGTTTGGTCTGGTAGGTTTTTACCTTGCTCCTTCATCTGCTGTGTGTTTCTCTGTGTTCTCATTTTGCTTATCTTACTGTGTTTGGGGTCTCCTTTTTGCAGGCTGCAGGTTCGTAGTTCCCGTTGTTTTTGGTGTCTATCCCCAGTGGCTAAGGTTGGTTCAGTGGGTTGTGTAGGCTTCCTGGTGGAGGGGACTAGTTCCTGTGTTCTGGTGGATGAGCCTGGATCTTGTCTTTCTGGTGGGCAGGTCCGCTTCTGGTGGTGTGTTTTGGGGTGTCTATGACCTTATGATTTTAGGCATCCTCTCTGCTAATGGGTGGGGTTGTGTTCCTGTCTTGCTAGTTGTTTGGCATAGGGTGTCCAGCACTGTAGCTTGCTGGTCGTTGAGTGAAGGTGGTTGCTGGTGGTGAGAGGGAGATCTCTTGGAGATTTTCACCATTTGATATTAGATGGAGCTGGGAGGTCTCTGGTGGACCAATGTCCTGAACTTGGGTCTCCCACCTCAGAGGCACAGCCCTGACCCCTGGCCGGTGCACCAAGAGCCTGTTATCCATCCGGCTCAGAATAAAAGGGAGAAAGAAAGAGAAAGAAAAAATATAATGAAATAAAATAAATTAAAATAGTTATTAAAATAAAAAAATTATTATTAAAAATAATTTTTAAAGTAATAAAAAAAAGAAAGGAAGGAGAGAGCAACCAAACCAAAAGAAAAAAAATCCACCAATGATAACAAGCGCTAAAAACTATACTAAAAATAAAAAAAAAAAAAAACAATAACGGACGGACAGAACCCTAGGACAAATGGTAAAAGGAAAGCTATACAGACAAAATCACACACAGATACACACTCACAAAAAGGGGAAAAAAATATATATATATCGTTGCTCCCAAAGTCCATCTCCTCAATTTGGAATGCTTCCTTGTCTATTCAGGTATTCCACAGATGCAGGGTATATCAAGTTGATTGTGAACATTTAATCTGCTGCTCCTGAGGCTGCTGGGAGAGATTTCCGTTTCTCTTCTTTGTTCACACAGCTCCAGGGGTTCAGCTTTGGATTTGGCCCCGCCTCTGCGTTTAGGTCGCCTGATGGCGTCTGTTCTTCGCTCAGGCAGGACGGGGTTAAAGGAGCCGCTGACTGGGGGCTCTGGCTCACTGAGGCCGGGGGGGGGGGGGGGGGGGGGAGGGGCTCGGAGTGCGGGGCGAGCCTGCGGAGGCAGAGGCCGGTGTGACGTTGCAACAGGCTGAGGCGCACCGTGTGTTCTCCCGGGTAAGTTGTCCCTGGCTCACGGGACCCTGGCAGTGGCAGGCTGCACAGGTTCCTGGGAGAGGAGGTGTGGAGAGTGACCTGTGCTCGCACACAGGCTTCTTGGTGGCGGCAGCAGCAGCCTTAGCGTCTCATGCCCGTCTCTCGGGTCCGCGGCTCGCGCCCGTCTCTGGACCTCCTTTAAGTGGCGCTCTGAATCCCCTCTCTTCGTGCACCAGGAAACACAGAGGCGAGAAAAAGTCTCTTGTCTCTTCGGCGGTTCCAGACTTTTTCCCGGACTCCCTCCTCCCTAGCCATGGCGCACTAACCCCTTCAGGCTGTGTTCACACAGCCAACCCCACCCCTCTCCCTGAGGTCTGACCTTCGAAGCCCCAGCTCCCAGCCCCCGGCCGCCCCGGCGGGTGAGCAGACAAGCCTCTTGGGCTGGTGAGCGCTGGCCGGCACCGATCCTCTGTGCGGGAATCTCTGAGCTTTGCCCTCTGCACCCCTGTTGCTACGCTCTCCTCCATGGCTACGAAGCTTAACCCGCCTCCGCCACCCGCAGTCTCTGACCGCGAAGGACCTACCTAGTGTGTGGAAAGCTTTCCTCCTTCACAGCTCCCTCCCACTGGTTCAGGTGCATTCCCTATCCTTTTGTCTCTTTTTTCTTTTTTCTTTTGCCCTACCCGGGAACATGGGGAGTTTCTTGCCTTTTGTGAGGTCTGACGTCTTCTGACAGCATTCAGTAACTGTTCTGTAGGAGTTGTTCCACATGTAGATGTATTTCTGATGTATTTGTGGGGAGGAAGGTGATCTCCACGTCTTACTCTTCCACCATCTTGAATCCCCTCCCCTTTTATCTTTTGATTGTGACACAGTAAATTGATTTCCCCACATATAGTTTAGCACAACCAATAGTTTAAAAAACATAATTGTGGACACATAGCCAGGATATTACAGAGTGTGCACTTGAACCCATAGCTGCTGTAGGCTACAAGTACCTTGAAGGTAACAGCCATGTCGTACTCAACCCTGACTTGTCATAACACCAAGTACAGTGTTTTGAACAAAGGAGATATTTATCATGCTTTCTGAGAAATTTATGACTCTAAACTTTCTGACTCCTTGGAACTTTTCTATGGGTGAATACAGTCTTTTTTGCACATAAAATGTTAATTTCATATTAGGACAGACATGTTTCATGAAAAGAAGTAAAAATACTAGATTTGAGAACGATTAATAAAACTTGCAAAAGCAGTAATTCTGAAAAAAATGATGAATGGTAAATCACAAACTAGACATGAATTGGCTGTGTGACATGGCAAGAGATCAATTTTTGTGTGTGTGTTTCAAAACATCACAAATCAAAGATGTTAGAATTGCTTTTTGACACTCCAGACCCGGTAAGTAAATGGTTGGTGATCATGACCAATGGTAAGGACCACAGTGATAAAGAATATATTAGTGATAGTCTGCATTCAGTTGAATCAATTAGGATAAATGTATGAAATTAATAAATTATCCAGTAGTCCTAAGATAGTATTTGTATCCATATTTTCCCATACCAAAGTTTAATGAAATTTGTTATTAAGAATTTATAGTGGCCCACTATAAAGTTGACTCCACTTCTCTTTCCTAACCCTCAGTAACTAGTTTTGTCATTCTCCTTATGCAAAGAAAGAAATAAAATGAAGCAAGAGGCTGAGTGATACAGAAGTTGTGCAGAAAGATTTTCAATTAAAATTTGTTTGAAATTTCTAACAATGTGACATACTTCAAATATGTTTTGTAAAGACTGAAATTCTGTACTGTAAATTAGAAAGGGGTTAATAGATAGATAACAGATAATATAGCAATCCACAAGAGCTACAGATACAGTGGAAATATAAGTACTCTTTAACAATTGCATTCTATTTATGGCCTTTTCTGAAATACTGAAGTATACAAGTTTTCCTGTAACTCTTGACCCAGGTACTAACTCACAGTATATTATTCCTAGACACAGAATCCATGATCTCATAGATAGAAAAATTTGAAACCCTCATCAGACTAAATTGTTGTAGTGAAATTTTCTTATTAGTGACATTAGGTAACACAAACACAGTTGTGATAGTTTAACTTCAGTATCTACTTGTATTACTTTAAAATCACTGAGAAATTGAGTCCATTTCAATGAAAATATATTTCTGACCATATTTCACTGTAGCATGCATATGGAAGTCAACAGCATTTGTCCATAGAGTGGAATTTTATCAATGATTTAATTACTGAGAGTATGTAGAATTTCCTCTCTTGAAAGTACAGAAAATATTTGTCCAAATAAATTTCACTCCCTAGTTCTTTTTATTAATCGAGCCTGTTTTCAAAAGTATCTATTAAATGAGCTTTTCAACTGCAGGACCCACTAATGTATTCTCTATGAAATCCAGTGGGTTGTAGTAAGCATATTTTAAAATATGATAATGGAATGGAACATTAAGAGTAGAATAGAATAGAAGGCAATATCAAAATTATTTGGCCATAGTAAGGGTATCACTTCATAAAACATTTTTTTTCAGTTACAGAAGTGTGTGTGTGTGTAAACTATTTCTTACTGTACATCATGCTCAAAATGTGTAGAATAAATACTCTGTGTGGATATAGTAAAGAATGGCTGACAGTGATACATTGAAATTTGTAACTTGAAATAGTTTTACTTTAAAAGTATAAGAGGGTTGTATTTTAGAATATTTTATGTATACATATAATATATAATAAAATATATAATATATGCCTTAGAATTTAATGTTTTGGGAGGAGAATCCAGTGTACAAATCAACTATAGATTATATTCATTTTAAGTTTGTTTCTTACTGAATTCTAAATGGATAGCCTAGTTTAAACCAATGTTTTATTAAATAGAATAAGAAGAAAGCTGAAAGCTTCAAGTTAGATTTCATACTGGTTCACATTTAAAACTCTGAGCTATGAAACAGGCAAAAGAGGCAAGACTTGTTAGCACCTGGATTGATATATGATGACACAAAAATAGGATGTAATGAATTATCAATAATATTCAACAGATAAAGTATAATGAAGAATGCACATGGCAAATGAAAATATAGAACTTGAAGAAATTTCAATGATCCAATATTTTTCACTAGCACTAAGATAAATATTTCAACATATTTCAATATAGTTGTCATAACTTGTGCTATCAGTATGTTACTATAATTGAGATATCATTGTCTTAATACAGTTCCAAAGACCTCAGTTAATCTCATAGCATTCTTATTTTCATTCAACCTCTGTCTCAGATGCGAGTTACTACACCATCTAAGCCTGCAACTATATATTTAATTTCCTGGCAGAGATGAAAGTTTCTAACTTTTATCCTGCCTATAATTGTCATTTAAAAGCAATTAAAACCATTTCGTAATGTTCTTCATTTCACAAGTGTTCATGATGACTACAGCATAACTAGTGTATAAATATTCCCTTGGCTGAAAACTGACTAAACCTCTAAATAGATATTTACTGTAGATATACCTCTCTATTATTACCAGAAAACAAAAGCATTTATGGTCAAACACATAGACAATAAATGGAGGATTTCTGGAAATCAATCATTTGTGTCATCCTTAAAGCTGTCAAGGTTGCATTAGAAAACAGAACCAATTAATGGTGTTACTCTTTCCAGAATGACAGTTAAGTATAGATACTTAAGCATATTTCTAGTGCCTATGTCTTATTAATTTTGAAAGTAAACTGAAATCTAACAGAGGAGGTAGGCCACACAAACCAACAAAAAAAGCACAGAAATAAATTAGTGGGCACAGGCAAAAAGTGATATTCTAATTTGACACACAGGTTCTATTTCGGGCAGGATTTCAAAGCATTGTTGTGTCTTCGGGCCTGTAAAGGAAATGTTTCGCATAGTGGTGTAAAACGGAAGTGAAATGTATACTGAAAATAATGCTTTTTTGCATTTCTTGTTCTGCCATTCCTGTGTCAGTAACATTCAGCGTGTGCTATAAAAAAATGATAGATTAGAAGAAGAGGTATATGAATAGCCTCATGAAGAGCAGTAATAGCTGTCACAACTTCCCCTGCTATTAACCAAACCATTCAGTTACTAAAGAGTAATCCCTTTGAATAAAAGGCAAAAAGCTTCCTGAGTTGGATCACATGTAATTCTGCTGTTTTAGTGGATGAATTGGGTTATTGCCTTTCCTCCCTATATATTTTGGACTGAATCTGGTCTTTTATGGGGACAGATTTTTTTTTCATTGTTTGATAAGTCATAGACAATGGGAAATTGTTCTTTAGAGTCCCTCCATTAAGGCAGGGAAGAAGAAACCAAACTGTAGTTTCTATTGATGGCCTAGTTAGACATGTGACAACCTAGGAATTGTAGATCACTGTTAATCAGAGAGAAAAATTTGGCACTAAGGGAGATGTGATGGCTCTGAAATTAAAGTTAATTCTAATACAGTGGAAAGAAAACAGGTTGATACTCATATCACGTGGATTTAGGTGAGCTTTGCCATTTATTGTCTTTATTATAAGAGCCTACATTAATGTGATAATATGTACTTTATGTATAGTGTAAAAAAACTTGTAATAGTATGCATCCACTTCTCTCCTATTAACCTTTGTGTTATTATTACCCTATGTATTAACGACAGGTATATTGTCAACCTCACAATATACTGTTACCAATTTTGTTTAAAAAGTAAAGTATCTTTTAGAGATATAAATAAAAGAAAATTGTATGTATATTTACCCAGGTAATTACCATTTCTGATGCTCTTCATTCCCTTATTTATATCCCTATTTTTATCTTGCATCATTTTTCCTCTGCCAGAAGGTCTGCCTTTAAAATCTCTTGTCGTGTAAGTATGCTAATGATAAATTCTCTAGCTTTTCTATGCCTGAGAAAATTTTTATTCACCTCTATTTTTGAAGGATTGCTCATGCAGATAGAATTTTAGGTTAATAGAATCTTTTCATTCAGTAATTTAAAGATAATGCCCCACTGTCTTCTCACTTGCATTGTTTCTAACAGGAAATCTGATGTCATCCTTATTTTTGTTCCTCTATTCATAACAAGCCTTTCTTTCCTTGCTGCTTTTATGATTTCCTCTTTATCAGTGGGTTTGAACAATTCAATTATGAAATGCCATTGTGTATTTTTTTCTTGTACTTAGGATTCATACAGCTTCCTGAATTTAGAGAATTTTCATCCATTATTTATACAGTTATTTCTTCTGCATCCCTTCTTTTCCTTCAGGGACTCTAATTACATGTGTAATAGACTGCATAGCACTGTCCCAGAGTTCACTAATTTCTCTGTTCATGTATTTTGACTCTCCTTTCTCTTTGTGTTATACTTGCCAGTTTAGTAATCTTTTCAGTTGCCAAATCTGATTGGTTGTTGATCACATCCAAAATATCTAACACATTTAACTTTACATCTTTATAAGTATGATTTGGTACTTTTTTGTATCTTGTATAACTCTCCTTAACTATTTAAGCATACTGAATGCTGTTATAATAAATATTTTAATGCCGTTGCCTGCTAAATATAACATCTATGACAGTAATTTATTTTTATTGAGGTGAAATTCACATAACTTAAAATTAGCCATTTTAAAGTGTACATTTCAATGGTATTTAATATGTTCACAGTGTTGTGCAACTGTCACCTCTGTTTGGTTCCAACGTATTCTCATCAAACCCCCCAAACCATTTATTCATTAGGTAATCACTACCCATTCTCCCCCAACCTCCAAGAACCTGGCACCACTAATCTTCTATATCTCTATAGAGTTACCTATTCTGAATATTTCATATAAGCAGAATCATATAATATGTGACATTTTTGTCTAGCTTCATTCAGTTATCATAAGGGTTTTTAGATTCATCCATATTGCAGTATGTATAAGTATTTCATTGTTATTTATGGTTAAATGATTATTTCATTGTATGAGTGTACCACATTTTGCTCTTTTTCTTAATTGAAGTATAATTGACATACAATATTTAGATAGTTTCAGGCATACAGCATATTGATTTGACAATCAAATACATTATGAAATAATCACAACATAAGTCTAGTAACCATGTCACCATACAAAATGATTACAGTATGATTGACTATATTCCTTATATTGTATATTACATCCCCCTGACTTACTTTGTAACTAGAAGTTTGTACCTCTTAATCTCCTTCAGCTGTTTGTCAAACACCTCACCTGTCTACCCTATGGAACCCACCAGTTTGCTCCATGTATCTATAAGCCTGTTTCTCTTTTCTTTGTACGTTTGTTTTGATTTTCAGATTCCACATATAAGTGACATTATACGGTATTTGTTTTTCTTTATCTGACTTATTTCACTTAGCAAAATACCCTCTTTCATCCATGTTGTCATAAATGGCAAGATTTCATTTTTTTATGGCTGAGTAATATTCCATTGTGTGTGTATGTGTGTGTGTGTGTGTGTGTGTGTGTGTGTGTGTGTATGCTTCTTCTTTATCCATTCATCTGTTGATGGACACTTAGGTTGCTTCCATATCTTGCCTACTGTAAATAATGTTGCAATGAACATAGGGTGGTGTGTATCTTTTTGGATTAGTGTTTTTGTTTTCTTCAGAAAAATACCCAGAAGTGAAATTGCTGGATCTTACGGTAGTTCTAAGTCTAATTTTTTTTTACAAACCTCCAGACTCTTTTCCATAGTGGCTGCACCAATGTACATTTCCATCAACAGTGCACGAGGGTTCCCTTTTCTCCACATCCTCCCCAACACTTGTTGTTTGCTGTCTTTTTGACGATAGCCATTTTGACAGGTATGAGATAATGTCTCTTGTGGTTTGATTTGCATTTCCATGATGATTAGAGATGTTGAACATCTTTTCATGTGTCTGTTGGCCTTTGTATGTCTCTTGTGGAGAAATATCTATTCAAATCTTGCCCATTTGTTAATAGGATTGTTTGATTTTTTTTTATGTTGAGTTCTTTGTTTTCTTTGTATAATTTTGATATCAACCCCTTATCAAATATATCATTGCAGATATTTACTCCCATTCAGTAGGTTGCCTTTTCATTTTGTTGATAGTTTCCTGTGTTGTGCAAAAGAGTTTTAATTTGATGTAGTCCCATTTGTTTATTTTTGCTTTTGTTGCCCTTGCATGAGGAGACAGATTCAAAAAACGATTGATGTCAAAAAGCATACTACTTACATTTTCTTCTAGTTGTTTCATGGTTTTAGTCTTACTTTTAAGTACTTGATCCATTTTGAGGTTTTTTTTTTGTATATAGTATAAGAAAATGGTCCAGTTTTATTCTTTTGCATTAGCTGTCCAGTTTTCCCAGCACCATTTATTTTTTAGTTTTTGTTCCCCCCTACTGTATATTCTTGACAAATTTGTCATAGATTAATTGCCCATTGAAGCATAGATTTGTTTCTGGGCTCTCTATTCTGTTCCACTGATCAATGAGTCTGTTTTTGTGCCAGTACAATATTGTTTCAATTACTATAGCTTTGTATTATAGTTTGAAATTCGGGAGCATGACACCTCATCTTTGTTTTCTTTCTCAAGATTGCTTTGTATATTCAGGGTCTTTTGTGGCTTCATACAGATTTAAGGATTATTTGTTCTAGTTCTGTGAAAAATGCCAAATCTTTTGATTGCTTTGGGTAGTGTGGACATTTTAAAACTATTAATTCTTCCACTTCATGAGCATTGTAGTCTTTCCATCTATTTGTGTTGTCTTCAGTTTCTCCACCAGTGTCTTAAAGTTTTCTGAGTAAAAATTTTTTTACCTACTTGGTTAGGTTAATTCCTAGGTATTTTATTCTTTTTGATGAAATTGTAAATGGGATAGTTTTCTTAATTTCTCTATCTGATAGTTCGTTGTTAGTGTATAGAAACACAACAGATTTCTGTATATTAATTTTGTATCCTTCAACTTTATAGAATCTATTTGTTATTCCTAATAGTTTTTTGGTGGAATATATAGGGATTTTTCTGTGTATTATTATGACATCTACAATGATGGTTTTACTTCTTCTTTCCAATTTGGATGACTTTGATTTATTTTTCTTGTCTGATTGCTGTGACTAGTACTTCTAATATTATGTTGAATAAAAGTGACAAGAGTGGTCATCCTTATCTTGTTACCAAATTTAGAGGAAATGCTTTCAGCTTTTCACCATTGAGTATGATGTTAGCTGTGGGTTTGTCATATATGGCAGTGGTCCACAACCTTTTTGGCATCAGGGACTGGTTTCATGGAAGACAATTTTTCCACAGACTGGGGGGGGATGGCATGGTTTCAGGATGATTCAAGTGCATTACATTCACTGTGCACTTTATTTCTCTTATTATTACATTGTAATATATAATGAAATAATTATACAACTCACCATAACACAGAATCAGTGGGAGCCCTGAGCTTGTTTTCACTTGCCACTCACTGATAGGGTTTTGATATGAGTCTGCAAGCAGTTGATTTATTATGGTCTCTGTGCAGTCAAACCTCTCTGCTAATGATAATCTGTATCTGCAGCCACTCCCCAGCACGAGCATCACCGCCTCAGCTCCACCTCAGATCAGGCATTAGATTCTCATAAGGAGCCCTCAACCTAGATCCCTTGCATGCGTAGTTCAAAGTAGCATTTGCGTTCCTATGAGAATCTAATGCTGCCGCTGATCTGACAGGAGGCAGAGCTCAGGCAGTAATGCGAGCAATGCGGAGTGGCTGTAAATACAGTTGAAGCTTCGTTCACTTGTCTGCTGCTCACCTCCTGCTGTGTGGCCCAGGGGTTGAGGACCCCTGAAATATGGCCTTTATTATGTTGGGATATGTTCCCTCCAGATATGTTCTGGAGAGTTGTTTTTCATAAATAGGTGTTGAATTTTGTCAAAAGATTTTTCTGCATATATTGAGATGATTTTATGATTTTATCCTTCATTTTTTAATATGTATATCACATTGATTGATTTGCATATATTGAGCCAACTTTGCATCCCTGGGATGAATCTGTTTTAATCATGGTGTATGATTCTTTTAATGTACTGTTGAATTTGGTTTGCTAATATTTTGTCGAAAATTTTTGCATCTACATTCATCAGAGATATTGGTCTGTAATTTTCTTTTTTTGTAGTGTCTTTGTCTGGTTTTGGTATCAGTGTATCTACTGGCCTTGTAGAATGAGTTTGGAAGTGTTCCTTCCTCTTCAATTTATTGGAATAGTTTGAGAAAGATAGGTATTAAATCTTCTCTAAATATTTGGTAGAACTCACATGTAGAATTCACATGTGAAACCATCTGGTCCTGAACTTGTGTTTATTGGGAGTATTTTGATTATGATTCAGTTTTGTTGCTATTAATCAGTCTGTTCAGATTTTCTCTTTTTCATGATTCAGTCTTAGCAGATAGTATGTTTCCAGGAATTTATGCATTTCTTATGGGTTCTTTAATTTGTCGGTGTACAATGTTTCATAGTAATCTCTTAGGAGATTAGGTTGCCTTTCTGGATAGTGTCATTTAATACAGGGAAGTTCTTTTTTTTGTAATTTTTCATGAAGTTCAGTTTATGTATTTTTGTTGCTTGTGCTTTTGGTGGCATATCTAAGAATCCATTGCCAAATCAAAAATCATAAATTATACCCATGTTTTCTTTTAACAGTATTGCAGTTTTTTTAGTTACATTTAAGTCTTCTTCCATTTGATTCAGTTTTTTAATATGGTGTGAGATGGGGTCTCTCTTCATACTTTTGCATGTGGATTTTTAGTTGTACCAGCAACATTGTTGAAAAGACTATTTTTCTCCATTGAATCCTTTTGACACCCTTGCTGTAAATCAATTGACCATAGATATGAATTAATTTGGAGACTCTCAATTTTATTTCTTTAACTTCTATTCTTTTCCTCCCTAAGTTTACTGAGATATTATTGTTTTATAACATATGTAAGTTTAAGGTATACAATATGATAGTTTGAGACACATACATATTGCAAACTGATTACCACAATAAGATTAGTTAACATCTCCATCCCTCTACATAATGACCATTTTTTTGTGTGTGGTGATAATATTTAAGATCTACTCTCTTAAAATCTTTCAAGTATATAATACAGTATTGTTAATTATAGTCTTCAATCTGTACATTAGGTCCCCAGAACTTACTCATCTTATAGGTGGTAGTTTATACACTTTCACCAACATCTTCCTGTTTCTTCCACCCCACCCCACCCCTGGAAACCACAATTGTATACTTTATTTTTGTGAGTTCAAGTTTTTAAAATACTGCATGTAAGTAAGAATGTACAGTATTTGTCTTTCTTTGCCTGATTTATTTCACTTAGCATAATGCCTTCAAGATACATCCATGTTGTTACAAAAGGCAAGCTTTTCTACTTTTTTATGACTGAATAATATCCCATAGTGTGTGTGTGTGTGTGTGTGTGTGTATGTATGTGTGTGTGTGTGTGTGTATCACATTGTCTTTATCCGTTCGTCCGTCAATGTGAATCTCTTGTGGACAGCATATAGTTGGATCATGTATTTTATCCATTTTGCATATATATATATGTATGTGTATATATATATATATATATATATATATATATATATATACCTTTTACCTTGAAAATTCAATTCTTTTTTTTTTAAGTATTGGGAAGAATTTACTTCTACCGTTTGCTATTTGTTTTCTATATATCATATATATTTTTTTGTTCCCTCAATTCCTCTATTACTACCTTCTTTTGTAGTTGATACTTTTCCTAATGTTACATTCAGATCACCTTCTCATATCTTTTTCCTGTGCATTTTTTTCTTAGTGGTCACTTGGAGATTACAACATCTTAAGCATATAATAATCTAATTTTAATTAATGCCAAATTACCTTCAATAGTATTCAAAACTCTACTCCTATACAGTTCTTTCCCTACCTCTTTGTTGTTATTATCACATATTACATATTTCTACATTGTGTGCCCATTAACATACATTTATAATTATTTTTAGGCATTTGTCTTTTAAATAAAACAGGAAAAAATAAGAAGTTCCTAATCAAAAATAAAATAATACACAATATGGTTATATATCAACATTATATTAAACAAAAGAAGCTATACACAGAAGAGCACATACTGTAGGATTTCATATATGTAATATCCAAATACAGACAAAAGTAATCTATGATGATAGAAATCCCGTATTAGACGTAGGAGTTGGGAGAGAAATGACTGGAATGGAGTGCAAGGGAACATTTGTTCTACTATATATATTTTGAATGGTGGTTGCATGGCTATATTTAATTGTCAGAGCTCATCAAACTGAACATTTAAAGTTCATGCATTTTATTGAATGTTAATTACATCTTGATAAAGTGAAAACCTGTTGAGAAAAGTATCAGATCGTTGGTTAAAAAGAAATCACAGAACAGTCAAAAGATTTTCACCTCCAAATGATGAAAAGAGTTTTCCAAGAATAACACGTAAAGATCACAAAAATAATCTTTTGCTTCATGTTTGTTAGCAGAATAGAATCATCCCCCAGTACAAAATCCTTTTGTCCTGAAATATGTCACTACCTAAGCACAGCCTTCTTGAGTTTTGTCTCTCATCCCCAGCGTATTCTATTAGTGCAGCAAATTCATATTTCTAAATTATTAACATTTCTGCCCTTTTGTTGTAAATGAAACAAATGTTGCAAAAAAAATTTTTTTAATAAAATAATACTGTTTTTTTTCTTTACCTATATATTTATCTTTACCAGTGTTACTTTTTTTGTTACACATTTGAGTTCCTGTTTAGTGTCCTTTTATTTCAACCTGAAAGGCACCATTTAGTGTTTCTTGTAGGGCAGGCCTACTAGCGCTGAATGCCTTCATTTAAAAAAAAATATGGTGATGTCTTAATTTCTCCTTTATTTTTGAAAAGTAGTTTTGCCAGAAATAGAATTCTTGGTTGACAGATTTATTTCCTTCAGTGCTTTAAATATACCTTCCCACTGCCTTCTTGCCTCCATGATTTCTGATGGGAAATCAGCTATTTTCTGATTGAGGATGCCTCATATATGACGAGTCATTTCTCTTTTGCTGCTTTCAAAATTCCCTCTTTTTGTCTTTGGCTTTTGGTAGTTTAATTATAATGTGTCTCAGTGTGAATATCTTTGTGTTTTTTGTACTTGGAGATATTGAGCTTCTTGGATGTGTATATTTCTATCTTTATCCAATTTGGGAAGTTTTTGGCCATTCTTCCTTCAAAAATTCTTGCTGCCCCCTTTTTTCCCTCTCCTTGTGAGACTCCCACTAGCCTGCTCCTCAGACTGGATTTTTTTTTTTTTTTTTTTTTTTTTTTGCAGTACGCGGGTCTCTCACTGTTACGGCTTCTTCCGTTGTGGAGCACAGGCTCCGGACGCGCAGGCTCAGTGGCCATGGCTCACGGGCCCAGCCGCTCCGCGGCATGTGGGATCTTCCCAGACCAGGGCACGAACCCGTGTCCCCTGCATCGGCAGGCGGACTCTCAACCACTGCGCCACCAGGGAAGCCCCAGACTGGATATTTTTAATTGACCTGTATTTAAGTTCACCGAGTCTTTTGTCTGTTCAGTCTGCTACTGAAAACCACTAGTGAAGATTTCATTTCAGTTATTGTACTTGCAGATTCAGAATTTCTATTTGGTTCCCTCTTCATAATTTCTGTCTCTTTATTAATATTCTCTATTTGTTGAGATTTTTCCCCCTCATTTCCTGAATTTATACTTTTCATGGTTTCCTTTGTGTCTTTGAGCATATGTAAGACATTTGGTTCAAATTCTTTGTGTAGTAAGTCAAATTGTCCTCAGGGGAAATTCCTATTAATTTATTTTTTTCTCTGTGTTTATTCCATACTTTCTTGTTTCTTTTCATGCCTTGTATTTTTTTGTTAAAAACGGGAAGGTTTGATATTATAACATGTTAATTCTGGAGATCAGATTCTCTCCCTCCCAGTGTTTGTTGTTGCTGCTTTTTTGTAGGTTTTAGTTATTTTTCCTTTACTGACTTAGCCAAACTATTTTTGTTAGGAGTGCATTCTCTATTGTGTATGATCTCTGAAATCTCTATTTCTTTTATTTATTTATTTTTAAAATATTTATTTATTTGGCTGCATCAGGTCTTAGTTGCAGTACGTGGGCCCTTTGTTGTGGCACGCGGGCTTCTCTCTAGTTGTGGTGCGCAGGCTCTAGAGTGTACAGGTTTATTTGCCCAGTGGCATGTGGGATCTTAGTTCCCCAACCAGGGATCGAACCCATGTCCCCTGCATTGGAAGGAGGATTCTTAACTACTGGGAAGTCCCTCTATTTCTTTTAGCTTAATGGTCATCAAGTGGTTTGATGAATTTCCGTAAACACCTGGAACAAACAAACAAACAAAAATACCTTTTGGAATTTGCTGATTGTTTCTGTATTGAGGCGCTCCTTCATTGCTTAACAAGGCCATTTGTAACAGTGGCTTAGCCTTCACTTCCTGTTTTCATTGAGCCTACTGATCAGCCGTATGTGAAATCTTAAAATCTTCTCAGGTCTTTTCTGAGCATGCATCTTATCCTGGGCATATGTGTGGCTTTCTAGAGTCCATGATAAATGTAAGAACTTTTCAAATGCTTATATTCCAAAGTATCTCACTCCCCAGCCTGTCTTCCCAGTCTTTCAGTATGTCTATTGTTTGACACAAACATAATCTTTTGCCCCAGAGGGCAGTGGCTTGTTCATTTGCCCCTCAATATTTTTGAGGGATATGCTCTGTGTAACCATTTTTGCACACTGAGAAATTTCCAAGTTAGGTTAATAAAGGCAAGCCTCTTACATCAGTACGGCAGGGAGCCCCCAGACAGATCAAAACAGACAAATACAATTCATTGAAATCAAGGTTTACTCTGCTCTCTGTAGAACTAGACACATATACCAGGACCATGAACTGTCATCATCAAGACTGTCGCCAAGCCAGGGAGGGTCTTAGAACAAGAACAATTTTGTGGAACACCACAAAATTCTTCTATCATATTTCAATCACCTATTTCTTGGCCAAGAATTTGCCCAGAAAAGTCTCTCAAGGCAGTAATCTGGGGCAATCTTAGGGCTCACTGTGTTTGATTCCCATCTCAGTGAGATCATTGTCCTTCCTTGCTAGCCTAATGAACAGTGCCTTGAAAATTGTTGACTCATGTCTTTTACCCATTTTGTACATGTTTCAGGCAGCAAATAAAACTAGTCTTTCTTAATCTTTCTTCATCAGAAGTGGAAATTCTTGCCATTTATCAACTTGATCTTAAGCAGTCATTCTCCTACATTTCTACATACATAAATTAGGACTAATGACATCACAGGATTATTGTGAACATTAAGTAATATAACATGTTTGTCAGTAGAGGACCATAGTGTGAAAACCATTATATTTAATTCTGGATGACCTAGATCAAAACACTAGGGATTCTAAAAATTTAGATAACCAGAGAACTAGAGATTAGTTCGGTTATAGAAAATTCTAAATGTAATAGAGTGTTCTCAGAATGCTAGTGACTATCTATGGCTTTGTAGAGAAAAAGACATTGGAAATGTCAATGTTTACCAAATATGTGACATATATTTTTATTTCATTATAGTTTGAAAAAGGAGTCTCATTTTATTTGTTGAGTGAGTATCCTTTATCAAAACTCTTAGTGCTGTAATGAACAGATTTGCTGCTAGGTCTCTTTAGGCAGGAAGTATTTGAGTATTAGACTGATTATCTAAGTGACATTGTTTATTGCAAGTTGTTTTCTCACACAGTTATTTTTCAGGACTATCTACACCTGCGATTTGGGAGTGACAGCTTATATAATGTTCATTTCAGGCAGTGCTAAGTTTCCTCTTGTTCATGGCCCAAGCTGAAATCCTTCCCTCTGATAAATGAGGACCTGGAACAAGAATTTGACAATTTCTGGTGTTCAGTCTTCCTTCAAACTTTAGTTCCCTGTTAGAATTAATTTTCTGTGTGAGGGAAAAAGCACTATTCAACCAGACCCAACAGAGTAATCTTTACATAGGGGAAAATTCCCTACTGGCTTCACTGCCATTGTTCCAGTATTGCATTAAGCTTTATTTCTTAGTATGGCCTTGGATATCTTGCTGCTGACAAAGAATGTAAAAGTAATGTTAGTCTCTGGGGCAAGTTATCTAATTTTTGTCACCTTTATGACAGTTGTGTTTCTATCTTTGTCTATCTTTGTCATACAACTCTATTTCTCTTCCCACATTTCCCATATTTTAAACTCAGTATAGGACTAACTTGAAGCTCTCAGCATAAGCATCATTTCTTTGGAACCTGCATTCCTATTTCTAGATTTTACACCTGGGTCTCCAAATCCCGTATGTTGACTCGTACATCTCACGACTGTATGAAACTTGTAGAAGCTTGCCTCTTGCCATTGTCTTCTCCTTATAGGAATCTCTTCTACAAATTTGTTCATTCTCTGCTACTCACTCATTTTGTTAGTCATCTATTCTTTGATTTAAAAATATTTTTGGACCTTTACTAAGAATAGGCAATATGCAAGGTGTAAAATAGTGAGTGAAATAGTGTGTGATTCAACTTCTGTTTGAAAATGCCCAGTGATGGTAATTCACCATGCCAAACAGCACCACATTTCATTTTTAATTCAAATTGCTAAACTTGTCGTACATAGATAGAGACATAATCTCTCTCTCTCTAATTTCTACCATCATCTTCTACCACTATCCCTAGTGCTAACCTCTGGAGGATAATTCTTCTTATTTTCCCAGAGGACAATTATATTTAACTATGATTACACCTGTCTGTATCAGCATGGCAAATGGACTCTTAAAATTGACCCTAGAGGCAAAGCTAGAATCATGCAGCTATAGTCAGAACCGGTAGAAGATAGAAATAAATGTATACTAGCATCATTTCCCAATTTATGGGAAGACTTTTCAGTACAAATTAAACTACACTTAAAAAGGCAAATGTGAATCTAACCACTGACTGCTTAAGGTAATCCAGAGTGGCTTTTCTAAAATACCAGTTGGAATATATAGAACCACCCTACTGATACTTATAATTCCCAATCCTAGAAATTAAATGGCTATTTTATGTTAATTCTCCCATTTCAATGTTTGTGATTAGGTTGCTTTAGAATGATGCAACATTGAGGTGACTTTAGAAAGTGGCGTTAGAAAGTATCTTTATAGTGATTCATGAGCTTAGGAAACATTTCATCATAGTCAGTGGCAGCCTAGAAATACTCGTTAAAAATTGAAAGGCCAATATGTGTCCATTTTTGTAGGCAGTAAGCACACTAATAGTTGATTGACAGAATGAACAAGTCAGACACTCCAGATAATTGATGAAGTTACAAAATATCCTAAAGACAGTCTCATCATTCATTGGTGTTTATGAGCACATGGGGATTGGGATAAATGTAGAGCACTTAGCACATCAGGACATTCCTCCCACTAGAAATGTGATATTGTTTCCATATGTGTGATGGAAATTTATCTCTTCACACCAAGTGATAGTTTTGGTTTCATATATCTATTGTTTCAATATCTATTTTTAAAATCTTCTATTATGTGTAGTCTCATCTTTGAAGACTTCTTAATATTTTTTTCAAAAAATGAGTCTGAGAATTTTGGCATATTTTAGGAGTCATTTTTCAGGGTTGATCTAGCACTTTTAGGCATAATGTTTCACTCTATCTTTAAAAGTAAGAAACACATTGGTAAGGTAACAATTTAAAGTTTGATGTAGAGATGCATGCCCTTAATTCAGGTTCAGAAACCCAAAGTTTACATGCACAGATTGTTTAAGAATCAATTTATCAGGTATTTAATTGAAAGAGAACCATTGGTTTTATTTGCCTGATATGGAACAGTGTGATATATTTTCCAAAAGATGCAAAATAGACTACATAAATATTTATAGCATCCAAAACAAGGTAAGTAAACATTACATAGTTTGTCAAACCATACCTTCTATAAGGTAATCATGGTTTCCCAAGCTCTAGATATAAATTTCCCTTTTGCTGTGATTAATGTCCATGTAGAGATTTATTTGGACCTCCAAAACTTGCTGGCTCAGAATAGGATATACCACCTCTTTTTTCACTACTATTCTCTTCCATTGAGATTATATTCATGTATTTGTATTATTTAAAAATTACTTTGGCCCTGGTGGCGCAGTGGTTGAGAGCCCACCTGCCGATGCAGGGGACATGGGTTCGTGCCCCGGTCCGGGAGGATCCCACATGCCACGGAGCGGCTGGTCCCGTGAGCCATGGCCGCTGAGCCTGCGCGTCCGGAGCCTTTGCTCCACAGCGGGAGAGGCCACAACGGTGAGAGGCCCGCATACCGCAAAAAAAAAAAAAAAAAATTACTTTTATTAATGCGCTCTCTCTCTCTCTCTCTCTCTCTAAATAGGCCCTAACTTCTTCCACATAACCTCTCAGTGACTAAACATGTTAGTTTTACTTTTATAGTGTTTATTATACCTAACCCAGCAATTTCCAATCACACATCTCATGGCATAGGGGAAAGATCACTAAATTAGGAATCAGAAAATTTCCATTCATTATGATTTTTTGTTTAAATGTATCTCCAAACCTACCTACTACTTTTAGAATATTTTGAAAACGGGTATTATATCTCATAGTTACATACAGCTTATTATTTTGCATAGAGCTTAATAAGTGCTTATGGCATTGCATTGAACTTCAAGTTGAAATGGGTCACTAGAAAATTGGACCCAGGGCTATTGTAATACCTTGTGAACTTGTTTTTCTACCCTCAGTTTCCCCACTTTTCATAAGGTTCTATTAACTTCAGACTCAACAAGCTCAAAATCCAACATAATATCTTCCCTGAAAAAGACTATTTTTCCTACTTACTTTCTTGGCTTGGAAAACTGCATCACCATGTACTCAGTTTTTCAAGCTCAGGATCATTTTGTGTCCACAAGGTAAAGACTGACATAAACTCTCTTATTCAATCACCAGTTGGTTCTATTTTTAAGATATCTAAAAACAAGACCTTATCATCTTATCTCTATTTCGACTGTTCTAATTCACACTCATCTTTTGTGCCATAACTTACTGGTATCCTGCCTCCAATTTATCTCCTATGTACTCCATTTTCCACACAGTCACAAGGATGATCATTTTATACCACAGATTTGATCATTTTCATCTCTTTGCTATAAGCATCATAGCCTATAGTTGTGGTAGGACTCTACAAAATAAGAGTGACATAGAAATAGACCAACTCACATGGTGGTTGAAATTCACCTTTGAATTACATAAATATGTAACTGGATTAAAAAGTGATTTGACACTGATAGTGCCTCTAGAGTAGCTGCATGCAAGAGGCAAAAGGAAACCTTTATTCAGAGAATGCTTTGATAATACTCTGCCTTAAACTGTAAAGACCAGTTTTTTTGCTCCCCAATTTAGATGCATTCTTTAGTAACGGTGTTAATAATGTAAACATTGTTTATCACCAGTCAACTGATTTTTTTGTCCATGTCTCAATCAGTTCCAAATCCAGGTAGTTTAAAGGATTGTTGTTTCCTGGTATACCTCAGCCTCCAAAGTGTCCTCAAATCTAGTAAAGCTGCATCTGATATTTTACTGCTATCTTGGAATATAAATGCAAATGGTCAACTGTATATAATTATGACTTCTATCCAGGAAAACAGGAATAGTTTATTCAATCCAAGTGTCATAATTAGAGTCAGATAGAATTGGGGTTATAAATGAATATTCATAATACTTTAAACTACTCAAGTGAAAATTAAAGTAAAAATATATAATTCTATTTTGAACATGAAATGTTATTGCCCAAAAGACTTACAAAAATATAACTTACTTCTAAAGAATTAGCCTTTATTGATAAATAAGGGCATAAAGTTATACTAACATGAATCTTAAAATTTTATTAGTTTGCTTATGTTTCCTGTTATTTTTTATTCCTGGGTTTCTCCTTTGCATATTTTCTGTGTTACTGATAATGAACTTATGATATCAATACAGCTACAACTTTCTAGGGAGATAGTCATCATCATGTAACAAGGCAGAAATCAATATTAGTTAGTCATACACAGATTATTTATTTCCTTATATAATTAGTGTGAAGGAACCTTGATTTCATTAGACATACTATTATGAGAAAAAGAGATAATTATAATCTCATTGGCAATAAAACAATAAAGATGTAAACTTTGATTATTCCTCTTAGTAAACTGACAAGCAATGGGGTTTTGAGAAAGCAATCATATCTGTGTTTTAAAAAAGTAATAGAGCTCTTGAAAATAAAAAAGCTCTGAAGATTCTTAAACGTGTCTTTTTGTGGACACATGTTTTCATTTCTCTTGGGTAAATATCTAGGAGTGGAATTGCTTGATCATAGTGTAGGTATATGTTTAACCTTATGACAAACTGCCAGACTGACTTTTAAATTGGTTTACCATTTTATACTCCCACCAACAATATATGAGAGTCAAGGTGCTCTAAATCCTTGTCAGCTTCTGGAGGTGACAATCTTCTTATTTTAGCTGTTCTAGCTTGTGCATGATAGAAAATTCTATTGGACGCTGCTGGCCTAGATGCTAGTTTTTTATGGCAGGCTCTATAGGTTGAAAATGAGCTATATGTTTGGAACTTTAAAGAAATATAGATATATTTGTTTTATAGTTAAAATATAAGGAAATTTTTAACAAGAAAATTAAAGAAAATACACATTTTAAATAATCTGATATTACTTTAGACAGTATGTATTATTAGAATTTTCTCAAACTTCAAACACATACGTTTAGACAGGAGCCTTCTTTAATCACATTCTTTCTGTG
The DNA here is from genome assembly GCF_039906515.1 of Pseudorca crassidens. Classification (NCBI taxonomy): domain Eukaryota; kingdom Metazoa; phylum Chordata; class Mammalia; order Artiodactyla; family Delphinidae; genus Pseudorca; species Pseudorca crassidens. The sequence goes on from NC_090317.1 coordinate 103,410,134, forward strand.
TGTCAATATCCTTGAACAAAAGAAGAATGTTTAAAGATGTTCTACAGTTTCTCTTACAGGCAGAATGTTCTGGGACTCTCTGTTTCTGTTCCAGGTCTTCTGTGATACTTCAAATACCCTTTCATTTCTGGCCATAATAAATCTAGATTGCCTTTTTCCCCTCTTAGGCCTATTTGCATACAATAATTTTATGCATTGATAAATAATCTTACAGATGGAGACCACCATGGCATTTTTAAAAAGGAAAAAAGACTTATAATAGGCTACTACAATCACTGCAGACAAAATGAAAAGAGAATTTAATATTGAAAAGAGATTACTACACAGTTTATATAGTAACAAAAAATTTTTGGAGGGTATCAGCAACAAATAAAGTTATTTTATTTTAAAATTTCTGAGTTGATCTACCTACTTTCCATTTAGGAGTTCATTCATGGTACTAAGAATGGGCTGTATTTACTGCAAGATCATAGTTAAATACTGCTATTTTTATCAAATTAATTTCTCAATTACTTTAAATGACATATTTGCACTGAGCTTAATTAAAATTTCATGTAATATTTAAATATGATACTAAAATTTGATAATTTATAGTAAGTTATCATTATTAACACTTTTCCTTTTTTTTTTTTTTTTTTTTTTTGCGGTATGCGGGCCGCTCACTGCCGTGGCCTCTCCCGTTGCGGAGCACAGGCTCCGGACGCACAGGCTCAGCGGCCATGGCTCACGGGCCCAGCCACTCCGTGGCATGTGGGATCCTCCCGGACCCGGGCACGAACGCATATCCCCTGCATTGGCAGGCGGACTCTCAACCACTGCGCCACCAGGGAAGCCCCACATTTTTACTTTTTAATTATACCATTTTCTTTAGAATATGTCACAGTTTCTTCAATTAATAAATTAGTCTGGCAAAATACTTATTTTATAGAAATAATAATTTAAAACCTTTCTAAAGGCATGACAAAAAAGTAAAAACATGTAATTGGCTCTCCTTGTATGCTCCCAGTAATTTAATAAATCTAAATTCTAATCTCAAAATATTTTTTATTTTAATTCATTGTTCAATAATCTTTAAAAAATAAAGAGTATTTTCTTCCTCAAAATTTTGTTTGGCTAAACATACATTTCATAACAAATGTAAAATGGCCACAAAATTTTAAAATATATATATTTTATACTATATTAATAGAAATTAAAAATTGAGGACTTGGAGGGTGATTTTTTTTCTCATCAGCTCCAGTCATTCCCAGAGCAGAAATTGTGTGCCACATTTTTATAGGGAAATGCACAACCTGGGGCACATGATAAGGTGAGATGCCTATGCAGGGACTTGAAACAAAACAATATGTCTATAAAAGGTGGAATCAAAAACACTGAACAGAAAAGGCCAGTAGAATAATCTTGGTTTAATATTAAAAAATAACTTCACATTAGCAGTATACAAACTGGAATTGAATGATCAATCAGGGAGTGATGTCACCATATTCATCCTTAAAGTTATTCATACACAGTTCATGACCTTCTGAGATCTGTAGAGGGCTTTGATAGAAGAAAGTTAAGCATTCAGAATATTCTTGGATTTGATGGATTCTTCTTCCTTTAGTGATAATTTCCTTGGTTTACAATAAAAATTTTAGATTTTGCTTTTTTTTACTCTTTCACACCTTTTATTTTTAAATTAAAGGAAGCTTGTGTTAAAGATACTTCTTATTAAAGCCTTTATTTTTTTAGAGCAGTTTTAGGTTTATAACAAAACTGAGAGAAAGGTACAGAGATTTCCCATATCCTCCCTGTCCCCACACATGCATAGCCTCCCCTGTTATCAACATCACCCACCGGAATGGTACATTGTTTACCCACGATGAACCTCCTTTTACACATCATAATCACCCAAATTCCATAGTTCATTCTTGGTGGTGTACATTCTATGGGTTTGGACAAATGTATAATGAAATGTATCCATCATCATAATATTATACAGAATATTTCCACTGCCCTTAAAATTGTCTATGCCCTTCCTGTTCATCTCTCCCCACAACCACTGGCAACCACTGATCTTTTTATTGTTTCCATAATTTCGCCTTTTCCAGAATGTCATATAGTTGGAATCATATAAAATGTAGCTTTTTTATATTGGCTTCTTCTACTTAGTTATGTAAATTTAAGGTTTTTCAATGCCTTTTCCTGGTTTGATAGCTCATTTCTTTTTAGTGCTGAGTAATAGTCCATTGTCTGGTTGTGCACAGTTTATTTATCCATTCACCTACCAAAGGACACCTCGATTGCTTCCAAGTTTTGGCAATTATGAATAAAGCTGCTCTAAACATCATATGCAGGTTTTTGTGTGAAAATAAGTTTTCAGCTCTTTTGGGTAAATGCCAAGGGGTTCAGTTGCTGGATCATATGGCAAGAGTATGTTTAGTTTTGTAAGAAACCTTCAAACTGTCTTCCAAAGTGGCTGTACCATTTGACCTTCCTACCAGCAACGAATGAGAGTTCCTATTGTTCCACATCCTCACCAGAAGATATATTTTTCATACTTTCGGAATTATTTTCATATCTAATTTTTGCTGCTTTCAAAGCCTGCCACAGTCTTTATAAATCTATACTACTTGTTACCTAGGGGATTAATATGCATCAGATTATTTTCTTGAAATTTTAATTTTGTAACAATCTTCCCACAAAAAGAGAAAAGAAGTGAGAATGTTTTGCCCTGGAAGAAAATTTTTAAAATTATGCTTTTGCCCATAACGAAATATTCTTATACTTAAGAAGTGAGAAAATTGGGACTTGACTTTATTATCAGAAATGTTGAAGAAAGGTTTAAAAACTAAATTTTCACACCTCAATCTTCCAAAAATACCATTTAGCATTTTATAAGTTATAGAATCTCCTACATACATATCTTAAATATTAAGTAAACATAAAATGTTTAAAAGGGAAATCAAAACACAATGAAAAGTAAATTAACTATAAGCTTACATAGTGGCTTACCATCCTTACCTCAAAGACATGCACATTTATTCATAAATATATTGAATATTATCTACATGCACATTGTATATGCATAGTATATATTTATAAATAATTATGTGTAATTATCTGCATATGGGGGAATGCACGATTATGAATAAAATATCACACATCCAGACTTATAAGATGTGATTTTATATATTATATCTTCATATTGTAAACACTAACAGTCTTTCTGAAGGCTGGAATTTTTTTTTTTTTTTTGCGGTATGCGGGCCTCTCACTGTTGTGGCCTCTCCCGTTGCGGAGCACAGGCTCCGGACGCGCAGGCTCAGCGGCCATGGCTCACGGGCCCAGCCGCTCCGCGGCATGTGGGATCTTCCCGGACCGGGGCACAAACCCGTGTCCCCTGCATCGGCAGGCGGAATCTCAACCACTGCGCCACCAGGGAAGCCCTGAAGGCTGGATTTTAAAGTGACTTTTTTGTTTTGTCATTGATTGAACACATTAGTTTCATTACTAAGAAATGAGAAGCTCTCAAAACAAATAGTAATTAAAATTCCTGAGTTTGCATAAGAAAGTTCTAACATACTGGGATTTGCATTAGATAAACTAAAGTACTCATGTGATTCCCAAGCAGACCCACTTCTAAGGCCAAGTGTCCCTTGACAGAAACTGTGGTACCCTCTAGCTTGTCTTGTAAACTACTATAAATTAAAATCAATTTACCAAGTGATTACTACTTGTTACGAGTATTTTTTTATAGCTTTGGACTCTTGGAATCTTGGCCTTGGGAAATAAAAATTCTTAGTATTGTAATTTTGCAGAGGGTGAAATATGAAAACACCTTTGGGTCAATGTCAGTGTTCTCCAAGCATACTTGAATTAAGCTGTTGGCTGGTGTAATATACTGTACTGTAAATGACTCCTAATTGAAACCCTCATAGACCTACTTCCCCAGGTCCCCAGAACTAATGACCAAAGAACAACACTTCTATTCCCCTTCTTCATTTAACTAACATTTTATGAAAATTGGAAGCAAAAAATAACAAATTTCTTAACGAATTTATCAATCTATAATATTGGGAAACCTTATTTGCCACGTTTTTTTTTTTTTTTTCCCATTGACATCATGTTGATTCTACTAGCTCCAACTAAACTACAATAGACAAAATGTTTAACTGATAAACTCTAGCTTTATATTTGATATTATTGTTTCCATTCCAATTAATTTAAAGAATGAAAATAACTTGAATATCTAGTAGGTTCTTCATTTTAGAATTTTAGCTGGAACTTTCATGTAAATTCAAAAACTTACAATGAAATAGCAGATTTAGCATAAATGTAGTATTTTAGCTATTGTAAAGCTTAAAGTTATTAACACTATATATTGTAAACATAAAGGCTTTCTCTGCTGAATTTTTGGCATAGTTTTATAAAATATTATTTCCTTATGGTTTACAAGGTAGAGAATTTCCTCCCATTACTTTCATAGCCACTTTCTGGTTGGATAATTTCTTGATAGTCCCACTCTATGAAAGAAAATCACATGCCTTGTGAAGTATGGGATTAACAAAAAGCACGGGATAGGGAGAGTAAAATGCCAATTCTTTCTTTTGATGACCATTTTTTTTACTTTCATTCCATGGTTCTATTTTATGTTTCAATGGAATCCACTCCAGATGTCATAATAGAAGAATGAAAAATGGCATCCGTATTTTCTTCTTAAAAAACTTTCAGGCATGTGAATAACTTGCATTATTTTTTACCAATACAAATCACATGCATCCAGACATCTGTATTTCTTAAAAATTGTAGCTAGTAGACTCAATTTACTGACACAAACTACAGGGAGTTAATTTCTCAATGGCCCAAACTGCTTAATTTTTCACAAACGGAGTACAAGAACTTCATTAACCTTTTATTAAAAAAAAGAATTTTCCTTTTTTTGAAGAGTCAGCCTATTAAATTATTCTCTCTAATTGCTTTTGATGTTCTAGACAGTAGAGAAACAAGACAACATATGGTTAATTCTCTTGTTACACATCTAACTACTAAATATTTGTGGTTTCTATGATTCCACCAGCAGGGAGAGTTGCCTATTTTTTACCCAATTATTTTGATTCTTTGTTTAATCTATAGTTACTCTGAAATAAGTATCAATTCCATAAGACATAAGCACCCAGACATAGTGGACTTTAATTTTACTTTCCTTAGTTTAAAGATGCAGGCACCACACAACCACTGCTAATTTACCATAAGGGAAGGTTCAGAAAAACTTCAAAAGGATAGGGAAAATTTTCCACCAGTAATGGTTTTGAAATGGAATCTACTTGATATCAGTTTGCTGGTAAATTTTTTAAATTCTAAAACAAAAACAAAAACTTTTATAGTCATGTGAATAGCACATTTTTCTTCTTTGTATAAAAAATTACTAGAAAAATGGGACCTATGTCATCAATATATCTTTTATTCTAATTGAAACACTTCACTCAAAAGGAGGGTTGCTGTTTTAGTCTGTCTTCACATACTAAGAAATAAATGGATTAGCTGCACTTTTTAAAATTCAGGAATCAATTAGTTGTCTACTATGTTTTAGGATGTTTGCCAGACTTGATATGGAATAATAAAAATAATGTCCTATAAGAAGTTTCATAGAAAATGAGGGAGGCTACAGTAGGAGGGTAAAAATATAAGGCAATGGAAATGGAAATATATGCAAATTTGACTATAATATGCATTAGAGTTAGAGTAGGACCCCCAATATAAACACAAAGTACTCTATGAGAAAATCCTTAAGAACTACATCATTTGCTAGTGATAGAAAACCAACCAAAATGGATTAAGCAAAATACAAATTTTAATGATGAACAAACCTGAAAATTTAGAGATATAAGGGACTTTAGGGATGACTGAAGCTTGAATGATATCTTCAATACTTGTTCTCACATTCTCCATCCCTAGGGTCTGCTTTCTTCTGTGCTGGCTCCCTATGCAACCATCTTAGGCGCTCTCCTTCTTCAAGAGAAGGACGACTAGCAGGGCCAAGCTAATATTCTGTCATCTCAGAAAGAAGAGCAGAAAGACAGTATCTCTCTTCCTAATACTTTACTCCCAAACTTAATCTTATGAAGACAAATTTGTTTCTGTACCCATGCAAGAGGTAGTTACTGTAATCAGGGTTGCATCATGCCTTTATTGACCAGCTCTGGGCATCTATATTGTAAAGCCGTGTAGAGTCAGAGGTAGAGATATGACTTCTTATGATAAATTGGGGTTCTCTAAGCAGGAGAAGAAAGCATGGATAGGGAAAACAGTAGACATCCACTAGAAGGGGTCTGAAGAAGAGAATATGTTCAATTTGGAAAGGAAAGAAATGAGGAAAGATTTTAGAGTCCATACTATTTGAGATATGCCTTAAAAGACACGTCTAAAAGACACACTTAAAAGTAACAAGTGAGGTATGTCAAAGAGAATGGCATTCCAATCAGAATATAAAGCAAGAGCAAAAACATGGTTACAGTAAAACATGGAGACACTTCTCAGCGAATGACAGGGAGTCAACAGCTAAGAATTTGGGAATTTACTTTTTGAAAATCTTTGATGAGACATTTGGAATTTTGTGTTCAGTTTTACAGAGGGGCTATTGAATGATTAGGAGAGGGGTCAATATCTGTCCTCTGTGAAGGTTAGTCTGTAAAACTTTACAAGGTGGATGAGATGAGAAGACACTGGTGACAGGGGGTAATGTTAAAGGTCTGTTATGGGGATGATAATGTTAAAAATAATTTGAAAAGAATGAAATTGTCTGAATTGGAAGATTTCAATGGTTTTAAATAATGATGGAGTGAAAGGTTGGGAAATAAGTTCAGCATTCCACCCCCGCACCATCTCAAATTGTAAGAGAGAATTTCTTCTTTATTGGATTACATACTGGAATTTTACATAATATTTCATTGGAAAAAGGCAAATGCTGCTGCTATTTTTTTTTAATCACTGATCTGCCTAACTAATATAAATATGTTATGTACTTCTCTTGGCTGCTCTCACTTTTTCATTGCCTATTATACAGATGTGAACTAAGGAATAAGTTAGCTGGGTGGGTTTCTGTAATGACAGTTCTTTTAATTTTTTTAAATTTTGTTTAACATCTTTATTGGAACATAATTGCTTTATAATGGTGTGTTAGTTTCTGCTTTATAACAAAGTGAATCAGCTATACATATACATATATCCCGATATCTCCTTCCTCTTGCGTCTCCTTCCCTCCCACCCTCCCTATCCCACCCCTCTAGGTGGTCACAACCACCAAGCTGATCTCCCTGTGCTATGCGGCTGCTTCCCACTAGCTATCTATTTTACGTTTGGTAGTGTATATATGTCCATGCCACTCTCTCACTTTGTCCCAGCTTATCCTTCCCCCTCCCCATATCCTCAGGTCCATTCTCTAGTAGGTCTGTGTCTTTATTCCCATCTTGCCCCTAGGTTCTTCATGACATTTTTTTTCTTAGATTCCATACATATGTGTTAGCATACGGTATTTGTCTTTCTCTTTCTGACTTACTTCACTCTGTATGACAGACTCTAGGTTCCTCCACCTCACTACAAATAACTCAATTTCGTTTCTTTTTATGGCTGAGTAATATTCCATTGCATATATGTGCCACATCTTCTTTCTCCATTCATCAGTTGATGGACACTTAGGTTGCTTCCATGTCCTGGCTATTGTAAATAGAGCTGCAATGAACATTGTGGTACATGAATCTTTTTGAATTGTGGTTTTCTCAGGGTATATGCCCAGTAGTGGGATTGCTGGGTCATATGGTAGTTCTATTTTTAGTTTTTTAAGGAACCTCTGTACTGTTTTCCATAGTGGCTGTATCAATTTACGTTCCCAGCAACAGTGCAAGATGGTTCCCTATTCTCCACACCCTTTCCAGCATTTATTGTTTGTACATTTTCTGATGATGACCATTCTGACTAGTGTCAGATGATATCTCATTGTAGTTTTGATCTGCATTTCTCTCATGATTAGTGATGTTGAGCATCCTTTCATGTGTTTGTTGGCAATCTGTATATCTTCTTTGGAGAAATGTCTATTTATGTCTTCTGCCCATTTTTGGATTGGGTTGTTTGTTTTTTTGATATTGAGCTGCATGAGTTGATTGTAATGTTTGGAGATTAATCCTTTGTCAGTTGCTTCATTTGCAAATATTTTCTTCCATTCTGAGGGTTGTCTTTTCGTCTTGTATAAGGTTTCCTTTGCTGTGCAAAAGCTTTTAGGTTTCATTAGGTCCCATTTGTTTATTTTTGTTTTTATTTCCATTTCTCTAGGAGGCAGGTCAAAAAGGATCTTGCTGTGACTTATGTCGTAGAGTGTTTTCCCTTTGTTTTCCTCTAAGAGTTTGATAGTGTCTGGCCTTACATTTAGGTGTTTAATCCATTTTAAGTTTATTTTTGTGTATGGTGTTAGGGAGTCTTCTAATTTCATTCTTTTACATGTAGCTGTCCAGTTTTCCCAGCACAAGTTATTGAAGAGGCTGTCTTTTCTCCACTATATATTCTTGCCTCCTTTATCAATCATAAGGTGACCATATGTGCGTGGGTTTATCTCTGGGCTTTCTATCCTGTTCCATTGATCTATATTTATGTTTTTGTGTCGGTACCACATGGTCTTGCTTACGGAAGCTTTGTAGTAGAGTCTGAAGTCGGGGAGCCTGCTTGCTCCAGCTCCATTTTTCTCTCTCAAGATTGCTTTTGACTATTCGGGGTCTTTTGTGTTTCCATACAAATTGTGAACTTTTTTGTTCTAGTTCTGTGAAAAATGCTAGTGGTAGTTTGATAGGGATTGCATTGAATCTGTAGATTGCTTTAGATAGTACAGTCCTTTTCACAATGTTGATTCTTCCAATCCAAGAACATGGTATATCTCTCCATCTGTTTGTATCATCTTGAATTTCTTTCATCATTGTCTTATAGTTTTCTGCATACAGGTCTTTTGTCTCCTGAGGTAGGTTTATTCCTAGGTAGTTTATTCTTTTTGTTGCGATGCTAAATGGGAGTGTTTTCTTAATTTCAATTTCAGATTTTTCATCATTAGTATGTAGGAATGCAAGAGATTTCTCTGCATTAGTTTTGTATCCTGCTACTTTACTAAATTCATTGATTAGTTCTAGTAGTTTTCTGGTAGCATCCTTAGAATTCTCTATATATACTATCATGTCATCTGCAAAGAGTGACAACTTTACTTCTTTTCTGATTTGGATTCCTTTTATTTCTTTTTCTTCTCTGATTGCTGTGGCTAAAACTTCCAAAACAATGTTGAATAATAGTGGTGAGAGTGGGCAGCCTTGTTCCTGATCTTAGTTGAAGTGGTTTCAGTTTTTCACCATTGAGGACGATGTTGTCCGTGGGTTTGTCATATATGACCTTTATTATGTTGAGGTAAGCTCCCTCTTTGCCTACTTTCTGGAGAATTTTTATCATAATTGGGTGTTGAATTTTGTTGAAAGGTTATTCTGCATCTACTGAGATGATCATATGGTTCTTATTCTTCAGTTTGTTAATATGGTGTGTCACAATGAATGATTTCCATATATTGAAGAATCCTTGCATTCATGGAATAAACCCCACTTGATCATGGTGTATGATCCTTTTAATGTTCTGTTGGATTCTGTTTGCTACTATTTTGTTGAGGATTTTTGCACCTATGTTCATCAGTGATATTGGCCTGTAGTTTACTTTCTTTGTGACATCTTTGTCTGGTTTTGGTATCAGGGTGATGGTGGCCTCATAGAATGAGTTTGGGAGTGTTCCTCCCTCTGCTGTATTTTGGAAGAGTTTGAGGATAGGTGTTAGCTCTTCTCTAAATGTTTGATAGAATTTGTCTGTGAAGCCATCTGGTCCTGGGCTTTTGTTTGTTGGAAGATTTTTAATCACAGTTTCAATTACAGTGCTTGTGATTGGTCTGTTCATATTTTCTGTTTCTTCCGGGTTCAGTCTCAGCAGGTTGTGCATTTCTAAGAATTTGTCCATTTCTTCCTGGTTATCCATTTTATTGGCATAGAGTTGCTTGAAGTAATCTCTCATGATCCTTTGTATTTCTACAATGTCAGTTATTATTCTCCTTTTTCATTTCTAATTCTATTGATTTGAGTCTTCTCCCTTTTTTTCTTTATGAGTGTGACTAATGGTTTATCGATTTTGTTTATCTTCTAAAGAACCAGCTTTTAGTTTTATTGATCTTTGCTATTGTTTCCTTCATTTCTTTTTCATTTATTTCTGATCTGATCTTTATGATTTCTTTCCTCCAGCTAACTTTGGGGTTCTTTTGTTCTTCTTTTTCTAATTGCTTTAGGTGTAAGGTTTGGTTGCTTATTTGAGGTGTTTCTTATTTCTGAGGTAGGAGTGTAATGCTGTAAACTCCCTCGTAGAACTGCTTTTGCTGCATCCCATAGGTTTTGGGTCGTCATGTTTTCATTGTCATTTGTTTCTAGTTATTTTTTTTATTTCCTCTTTGATTTCTTCAGTGATCACGTGGTTATTAAGTAGTGTATTGTTTAGCCTCCATGTGTTTGTATTTTTTACAGATCTTTTCCTGTAATTGATATCTAGTCTCATGGCGTTGTGGTCGGAAAAGATACTTGATACGATTTCAATTTTCTTAAATTTACCAAGGCTTGATTTGTGACCCAAGATATGATCTATCCTGGAGAATGTTCCATGAGCACTTGAGAAAAATGTGTATTCTGTTGTTTTTGGATGGAGTGTCCTATAAATATCAATTAAGCCCATCTTGTTTAATGTATCATTTAAAGCTTGTGTTTCCTTATTTATTTTCATTTTGGATGATCTGTCCATTGGTGAAAGTGGGGTGTTAAAGTCCCCTACTATGAATGTGTTACTGTCGATTTCCCCTTTTAAGGCTGTTAGTATTTGCCTTATGTATTGAGGTGCTCCTATGTTGGGTGCATAAATATTTACAATTGTTATATCTTCTTCTTGGATCGATCCCTTGATCATTATGTAGTGTCCTTCTTTGTCTCTTCTAATAGTCTTTATTTTAAAGTCTGTTTTGTCTGATATGATTATTGCTGCTTCAGCTTTCTTTTGATTTCTATTTGCATGAAATATCTTTCTCCATCCCCTCACTCTCAGTCTGTATGTGTCACTAGGTCTGAAGTGGGTCTCTTGTAGACAGCATATATATGGGTCTTGTTTTTCTATCCATTCAGCCAATCTGTGTCTTTTGGTGGGAGCATTTAGTCCATTTACATTTAAGGTAATTATTGATATGTACGTTCCTATTCCCATTTTCTAAATTGTTTTGGGTTCGTTATTATAGGTTTTTTCCTTCTCTTGTGTTTCTTGCCTAGAGAAGTTCCTTTAGCATTTGTTGTAAAGCTGGTTTGGTGGTGCTGAACTCTCTCAGCTTTTGCTTGTCTGTAAAGGTTTTAATTTCTCCATCAAATCTGAATGAGATCCTTGCTGGGTAGAGTAATCTTGGTTGCAGGTTTTTCTCCTTCATCACTTTGAGTATGTCCTGCCACTCCCTTCTGGCTTGCAGAGTTTCTGCTGAGAGATCAGCTGTTAACCTTATGGGGATTCCCTTGGGTGTTATTTGTTGTTTTTCCCTTGCTTTTAATATGCTTTCTTTGTATTTAATTTTTGACAGTTTGATTAATATGTGTCTTGGCATATTTCTCCTTGGATTTATCCTGTATGGGACTCTCTGTGTTTCCTGGACTTGATTAACTATTTCCTTTCCCATATTAGGGAAGTTTTCAACTATAATCTCTTCCAATATTTTCTCTGTCCCTTTCTTTTTCTCTTCTTCTTCTGGGCCCCGTATAATTTGAATGCTGGTGCATTTAATGTTGTCTGAGAGGTCTCTGAGACTGTCCTCAGTTCTTTTCATTCTTTTTTCTTTATTCTGTTCTGTAGTAGTTATTTCCACTATTTTATCTTCCAGATCACTTATCCGTTCTTCTGCCTCAGTTATTCTGCTATTGATCCCATCTAGAGTCTTTTTCATTTCATTTATTGTGTTGTTCATCATTGTTTGTTTCATCTTTAGTTCTTCTAGGTCCTTGTTAAATGTTTCTTGCATTTTGTCCATTCTGTTTCCAAGATTTTGGATCATCTTTACTATCATTATTCTGAATTCTTTTTCAGGTAGACTGCCTATTTCCTCTTCATTTGTTAGGTCTGGTGGGTTTTTATCTTGCTCCTTCATCTGCCGTGTGTTTTTCTGTCTTCTCATTTTGCTTATCTTACTGTGTTTGGGGTCTCCTTTTTGCAGGCTGCAGGTTCGTAGTTCCCGTTGTTTTTGGTGTCTGTCCCCAGTGGCTAAGGTTGTTTCAGTGGGTTGTGTAGGCTTCCTGGTTGAGGGGACTAGTGCCTGTGTTCTGGTGGATGAGGCTGGATCTTGTCTCTCTAGTGGGCAGGTCCACGTCTGGTGGTGTGTTTTGGGGTGTCTGTGGACTTACTATGATTTTAGGCAGCCTCTCTGCTAATGGGCGTGGTTGTGTTCCTGTTTTGCTAGTTGTTTGGCATAGGTTGTCCAGCACTGTAGCTTGCTGGTCATTGAGTGAAGCTGGGTGCTGGTGGTGAGATGGAAATCTCTGGGAGATTTTCGCCATTTGATATTATGTGGAGCCTGGAGGTCTCTTGTTGACCAGTGTCCTGAAGTTGGCTCTCCCACCTCAGAGGCACAGCACTGACTCCTGGCCGCAGCACCAAGAGTCTTTCATCCACATGGCTCAGAATAATAGGGAGAAAAAGTAGAGAGAAAGAATTAGTAGAAGTAGGAAGAAAGAAAGAAAGAAGGAAAGAAGGAAAGGAGGAAAGGAAGGAAGGAAGGAAGGAAGAAAGAAAGAAAGAAAGAAGGGAAGAAGGAAAGAAAGGAGGGAGGGAGGGAGGAAGGAGGAAAGGAGGGAAGGAAGGAAGAAAGAAAGAAGATACAGTAGAATAAAATAAAGTAACACATAATAAAGTTATTAAATTAAAAAATAATTATTTAGAAAAAAAAGGGACGGATAGAACCTTAGGACAAATTGTGGAAGCAGAGCTATACAGACAAAATCTTACACAGAAGCATACACATACACCCTCACAAAAAGAGGTAAAGGGGAAAAAATCATATATCTTGCTCTCAAAGTCCACCTCCTCAATTTGGGATGATTCGTTGTCTTAAAGGAGGGAAAGAAAGAAAGAAAGAAAGAAAGAAAGAAAGAAAGAAAGAAAGAAAGAAAGAAAGAAAGAAAGAAAGAAAGAAAGAAAAGTATAATAAAGTTATTAAAATTAGTTATTAAGAAAAAAAATTTTAAAAAAAAACGGACGGATAGAACCCTAGGACAGATGGTGGAAGCAAAGCTATACAGCCAACATCTCACACAGAAGCATACACATACACACTCACAAAAAGAGGAAAAGGGGAAAAAATCATAAATATTGCTCTCGAAGTCCACCTCCTCAATTTGGGATGATTCGTTGTCTATTCATGTATTCCACAGATGCAGGGTACATCAAGTTGATTGTGGAGCTTTAATCTGCTGCTTCTGAGGCTGCTGGGAGAGATTTCCCTTTCTCTTCTTTGTTCTCACAGCTCCCAGTGGCTCAGCTTTGGATTTGGCCCCGCCTCTGCGTGTAGGTCGCTGGAGGGAGTCTCTTTTTTGCTCAGACAGGACGGGGTTAAAGGAGCCGCTGATTCGGGGGCTCTGGCTCACTCAGGCTGGGGGGAGGGAGGGGCACGGAGTGCGGGGCGAGCCTGAGGCGGCAGAGGCCGGCGTGACATTGCACCAGCCTGAGGCCCGCTATGCGTTCTCCCGGGGAAGTTGTCCCTGGATCCCGGGACCCTGGCAGTGGCGGGCTGCCCAGGCTACCCGGAAGAGGGGTGTTGACAGTGACCTGTGCTCGCACACAGGCCCCTTGGTGGTGGCAGCAGCAGCCTTAGCGTCTCCCGCCCGTCTCTGGGGTCTGTGCTTTTAGCTGCGGCTCGCGCCCGCCTCTGGGATCCGCGCTTTTACCGCGGCTCCCACCCGTCTCGGATCCGTGCTTTTAGCCGCGGCTCGCGCCATTCTCTGGGGTCCGCACTTTTAGCCACGGCTCGTGCCCGTCTCTGGAGTTTCTTTAAGCAGCGCTCTTAAACCCTTCTTCTTGCGCACCAGGAAACAAAGAGGGAAGAAAAAGTCTCTTGTCTCTTCGGCAGCTCCAGACCTTTTCCCGGACTCCCTCCCGGCTAGTCGTGGTGCACTAACCCCTTCAGGCTGTGTTTGCGCAGCCAACCCCAGTCCTCTCCCTGCTCTTCGACCAAAGCCCGAGCCTCAGATCGCAGCCTGGTCTGCTCCGGCAGGTGAGCAGACAAGCCTCTCGGGCTGGTGAGTGCCCGTCGGCACCTATCCTCTGTGCGGGAATCTCCCCGCTTTGCCCTCCGCACCCCTGTTGCTGTGCTCTCCTCCGCGGCTCTGAAGCTCCCGCGTCCGCCTCCCGCAGTCTCCGCCCGTGAAGGGGCTTCTTAGTGTGTGGAATCCTTTCCTCCTTCACAGCTCCCTCCCACTGGTGCAGGTCCTGTCCCTATTCTTTTGTCTCTGTTTTTTCTTTTTTTCTTTTGCCCTACCCAGGTACGTGGGGAGTTTCTTGCCTTTTGGGACGTCTGAGGTCTTCTGCCAGAATTCAGTAGGTGTTCTGTAGGAGTTGCTCCACGTGTAGATGTATTTCTGGTGTATCTGTGGGGAGGAAGGTGATCTCCGCATCTTACTCTTCCGCCATCTTCCCCTCCACCCAATTAAGAGAAATTTTATATCAGAGGATAAGTTCTAGTTCATGAGTTTCAACATAGTTCTGGAGCATGTTTATCTCACACCATCTAGAAAGGCAATATGTAGTACGTAAGAGCATGAAATTCTGGAACCAGACACCTGGTCTTTCAATCCCAGCACTACCATTTACTAGTTGTGTAATCTTGGGTAAATTCTGTAACCTCTTTGTGCCTCTTTGCTTGTCTGTAAAATTGTGATGATAATAATACCTAACTATAAGATTATTTTGAGAATTAAGTGTAGGGCATTCAGCACGGTGCCCATGAATTCATAAGTATTATATATGTGTTAACCATTATTTTATTATCAAAGCATTTTGCTGAGTTTTCAGTGAAGGATTAATTGACATTTAATACAGGAAGAATATGGGCCCTATAGATAACCTTAACACTTAAAAACTACAATGTAGAAATACTAACCTTCTGAGAGGGAATCTGTCACATATGTAGTCCCTAAAGCACTATCGGGTGATTTCCATTAATATTAATTAGGTCAATAAAAAGTATTAATGTTTAAATACAAGCCATGGTTATCAGAAAAATTTATTAGCCTTAATACTTCACTCCCCATTTGTATAGGATAAATGAGGTAATTCAAAAGAGAGAGATTTTATTTTTTATCATTAGTAAATAGCTAAGCAGTGAAGAACTGAGGAACTCAGCTTTGACCACATCTTGGACTAAGTGAGATTTAAGGATTGTTTGGTATCCAAGGATACCTCTTAATGTAATTTCTATAAATCTGAGAAGAAAAGAGATTGTGATGATCTCATTAGAGAGTAATATGTGGAAGAAGGACCGGAATACATTGGAAATGCTGCCTAATGAAAGCGTTGTTTTCATGTATATTTTATAGTTTTTAAGTGATTTTTTTAGCTTAATGTTTTGTAGCTGGAACATTTTATGTCATAATTACTAGTCTCATCAGAGATTTCATTTTTATTTATACAGATATGTGGAATCTATGATTAGATGTGTGCATTTAGGCCAGTTGGACCTCCTTTATTTTACATCAATGTACTTTTGGAATTTGGAATTCTCCTTTTTCAAGTATAATGCATGTATATCTGGCACAGCTTCCTGCTTGACTCTATTGTTGTGCCTTATGTAAAATGACATTTAGTTTGCTTCTCATTGATTAGAATCAATAACGTAAGTCATAATTATGTCCTGGAATAATATGCATTTCTAGTCTGGCTGCACTGTAGGTGGTGGGATATGGCCTGGGAAGCTAATCATCCTTTATCATTTCTTTCCACTTGGGAGAGGACAACCAGAACGCTAAACAATCAACTTCGTAACTGAATATATAGGATAAAGTTGTTTATAAATTGGGGTCTCTTGTACTAAGGGGAAATATTGAGAACACTCTTTTTGCAAAACATAAATGGAGAACTAAGGCAAAGATAATTCAATCAGAATTTATGTCATCACCTCAAGATTTCAAGCCAAACCACAAGACTAGTACACTGAAATGTGTATATGTGTTGTGATGTCAATGTCCAATTCAAGTTAACTCTACATTTTATTGATCTGATGAGCACATTTGTTTGCTAAAGCCAAAAGACAATGCAGGTTCCCTGTCAGACTGTTATGATTGAGAGACCCCCTAAATTGTTTGGACTTATTGGCTTAATTATTCCACATTTGGGAATCCATGGAAGGGTCTCTGTTCTGGAACACTGATGCATGTGAGACTGTTGTGACTGTTCTCTCCTTTGCAAAATATTCTGCTGCCTTGGCTTCTGTATTAGTCAAGATAAACTAGGTTATGTTAGAGTGTCAAATTAATCCTGAAATCTCAGTGTTTTACCACAACAAAGGTTTATTTCTCAACCACACTACATGTTCAATGGGTATGGGGGAGGGAGGGGCATTTGGGGGTTTTCTCTGGGGCTTACCTATTCACTGAGGCAGGGGAGAGTGGACAGAGAGTCTCTAAAGGGCTCTTCTCTGATTCAGCCAAATCTATCACTTCTTCTCCCATTTCATTGGCTGAAACCAGTCATAAATCCTCGGTTAGCCTCAAGCGGTCTGAAAAATGGAGCTCTCCATGTGCCTGAGAAGAAGGAATATAGAATTGGGTTTGGCGAGCACAGCACTGTCTGCTACAGTTTTTAAGACACTGCCCTGTCCTGGTTCTTCTACCACTCAATCTGTTTTTTCTCTGCCTCCTCAATGGACTTCTTTTCCGTCACCCCTTGGGGAACTGGTGCTCCCCAAGTTACCATATCCGGTCCACTATTTTTTTTCTCCCCACAACTATCCCCAGGTACCTTCATCCACTCCTCCAGTTCTAACTGCAAACTATCTGCTGCTAACTTCCAGATCTATTATCCCAAGCCCTGACCTACCCACAAAGCTTTAAACATAAATCCAACGATGACTGATTCAAGGATATCTCAAACTCAATGTGAAAAAATATAAACACATTATTTTTTTTCCAAACCTCGTTCGTCCTCTTCCTGTATTCTTTGTCCCAGTTAGTGGCAGCATCGTATTTCCAAGTCTAGATTCCTCCCTATCATTCCCAGCTCTTAATTTTGTACGCCATCTTAGCTAGGCTGTGCTGCACAGTTGTTTAGTCAGTTATCAGTCTAGATGTCCACTGTGAAGGTATTTTTTAGATGCGATTAATAGTTACATCTGTAGGCTTTGAGTAAAGCAGATTACCACCCATAGTGTGACTGGGCCTCGTGCAATCAGTTGAGGGCCCCAAGAACAAGGACTGAGGTTTCCTGAAGGAATTCAGCCTCAAGACTGCAACACAGGGACTTCCCTGGTGGTCCAGTGGCTAAGACTCCGTGCTCCCAGTTCCGGGGGCCCCGGTTCGATCCCTGGTCAGGGAACTAGATCCCACATGCATGCTGCAACTAAGAGTTCCCATGCTGCGACTAAAGATCCCGCATG
This sequence comes from Pseudorca crassidens, assembly GCF_039906515.1. NCBI lineage: Eukaryota > Metazoa > Chordata > Mammalia > Artiodactyla > Delphinidae > Pseudorca > Pseudorca crassidens. The sequence goes on from NC_090317.1 coordinate 103,427,835, forward strand.
CCACAACGAGGACCCGGCGCAGCCAAAATAAATATATAAATATTAAAAAAAAAAAAAAAAGGACTGCAACACAGAAACCCTGCCTGAGTTTCCAGTATGCCTGCCCTGCTATACAGACCTTGGACTCAAGAGTGTAACATCTGAGTTTCTAACCTTGCTCTATGAATTTCAGCGCCCTGACTTCCCCCAGCTAGGGCCTCGGGGAGGTGAGGGCTTGGTTCGGAGGCTGGAGGACTCGGGACCATAGAGGGAGGGGTCCCAGGCTCTGATAGAAGGCACTAGCAGGATGCAGGGACCGCTGACCCCTGACCAGTGGGCGTGCCTGCAGAGTCCCGCCCCTGCCGTCAGCCCTCGGAGACCCCACGCCGCGCCGGATGCGGCTCCCCCCGACTTCCGCTTCGGAAGCGAGGAGCCCGACCGGGAGCCGCGGCGTTTGTTCGTCCGAGCGTGGGTTTTCGGGACTCGTCCGGAGCCACGGTGAGGACCTGAATGTAGCCTGAAGGGACCTTCCCTCCCCCCTCCCCCCATAGCAAAGGTGACCCACCTGCATCCCACCCCTGCGATCTTGTTCTTGGAGGCCCCAGCAGAGCTATCGGGCTGAATTCGGCCTAGGATGTCTCAGGCAGAAGGCCTTGGTCTGTGAGAGTAGCGCTGATTCTACAAATGGAGAAGGTCTAAGTCCTAGATGAGGGCCCTGAGTGCTAGTGAGCAGACCTCGATCCCCAAAGCGGGCCACAGTGAGCAGCGCCCCTGCTCTCAGCTCTAGGAGGCCCTAGCAAGGTAGACAGATGTTGAGTGACCTAAATTCCCCTCTAGTGACGAAGGGAAATGAGGGCTACCTCATGGCTCCCAAACTCAGGAGAGGAGCCTCCGGGAGGAGCTGGCAGGCTGTGGTGCCCCCTCATCTCCTCTGGAGATGGTCTCAGGGAGATGAGAGCCTTGGTCTAATGGAATAAGCCCAATTCCGCAAAGGGAGCTAGTCCTCAACAGCATTCATGGTTGTGACACCGAGTGGGGATGGGGGCCCCTCCCACAAGAAACGGGGCAGCATAAAGCACCAGCCCTGTTTTCAGGCTTGGGAGAATTGGGTATTTTGACATGAGTTGCATTCACTTATTCCCAGGACATCTCAGGGAGGTGAGAGACCAGGTCAAAGGGGGCAGCCTCGGGTTGGCAAGGGAGGATTTCAGGTTATGCCAGGTGTCATGGTGAGAACCTTGAGGACTGTGGGGATGTCCCACATGAAAGCATTCAGGCCACAAAGAATCCTTACTATTAGCATCCCTGGGAGACCTCAAGCATAGATGTCAGGCAGAAATGCCCATCAGTTCCCACTACAGGCTAACAGGGAAATAAGGGTCTTGGTCTGAGGAGAGTGGTCCCATGTCAGCAGAGGGAGAAATCTTAGACTCTATTAGGAGGCACATTTAGACCTTGAATTGGGATCTTGTGTGGGACCACAAGGACTTCAGCCTGCCTGCAATAGCTTTCATTCTTGGGAGACCGCGTTTAGTTAGATACGGTCATCTTCACTTCCTCCTATTGGGACACAGGGTGGTTTGGCTCTTACTATCATATAGGCATCAATTCAGGCAAAAGTTGAGCTTCTCTACCAGGAGCCCAATTGAGAAACCTGAGTTAGGACTCAAAGTGTCCAGCCCAACCCTTGGATTTCAGCCCAAGAAATCTCTGGGAAGGACTGTCAGGTAGAGCGTCTGCTTCACTTCTTTATATCACGTCTAAGAGAGGTGAAGTCCTTAGTCTGAAGGTGCATCCACCAGTCAGCAAATGGAGAGTAGTGGTTCCAAGCCTTTTAAGGAGCCAAGGTGAGGACCTCGAATGATGATCGCAACGAACTCAGGATAGAAAGGACCCTACTGAGCTCGCAGCTCTGGTGTCCCCTGGCAGGGAGGTGGACTGAGGCACCCCTTCACTTCCTTCTCCTGGATCGCAGGGAGGTTTGAGGTGTCAGCTTAAGAGTAGCAGCGGGGAGGGTGCCCAGGCTCTGCAGAGACCTGACATGATAATATTGAAGATGAACCGAGAGGACCCCACTGCCAGCACCTGTTGTCACCTGAGTAAATCCAAGGCAGGGCTGATAGGATGTAGAGTAAAACTCTAAGGCCTCTGTGTTTCCTCTATGGGATTCTGGGAGGACAGGCTGACCGGGAAAACAGGAACCTTGTGGGTTCCCAGAGCAGTGCCCTCAAGGAAACTTGCAGAGGCAGCCTTTGATAAAGCCAAGGTGGAATCTCCCTACTTTAAGGTGCTCACGTCATCTCATTCTCCAGCCTCCAGGTGTCCAAATCACCTGTCATTGGCCCACACTCCTGTCTGCTGTCCCTGACCACAGCCACCATGCCTCGTGGTCAGAAGAGTAAGCTCCGTGCTCGTGAGGAACGCCGCCGTAACAGAGGTGAGACCCAAGGTCTTAATGCTCAGGCCACCACAGCAGGGGTAGAAGAGACCACTTCCTCACCCATTTCTGTTTCTCAGGGTACTCTCCTGAGCTCCGCTGCTGCTGGCACTCGCCAGGAGCCTCAGGGAGCCCCAGCCACTAGCTCTCGTGATGCAGGGGTTTCATGCCCAGGATATGATGTACGTGCCAAGGGCCAAGTTGAGGAAAGTAAAAATTCCTCCCAGGCCTCAACCTCCAGTGATCCTGGAAAGGATCTTGTAACCAGGAAGGCAGGGATGTTGGTGCAGTTCATGCTGTGTAAATATAAGATAAAGGAGCCCATTAAAAAGGGAGAAAAGCTGAAGATTGTCAACAAAAGGTATAGGGAGCACTTCCCCGAGATCCCCAGGAGAGCCTCCGAGTGCATGGAGCTGGTCTTTGGCCTAGAATTGAAGGAAGTCAAGCCCAACAGTCATTCCTATGCCCTTGTCGGCAAGCTAGATCTCACCGATGATGGGCGTCGGAGCAGTGGCGGGCGGTTTCGGAAGAATGGGCCCCTGATGCCTGTCCTCGGTGTGATCTTGCATGGCGACCGCGCCTCTGAGGAGGAGATCTGGGAATCCCTGAATGTTTTGGGTGTTTTTGATGGAAGGAGGCACTTCATCTTGGTGGAGCCCAGGAAGCTTATCACAGAAGATTTGGTGCAGGAAAGGTGCCTGGAGTACCGCCAGGTGCCCAGCAGCGATCCGCCATGCTCTGAGTTCCTGTGGGGCCCGAGAGCCCGCGCTGAAACCAGCAAGATGAAAGTGCTGGAGGTTCTGGATGCGGAACCAGAACCGTATCTCCATGGATCTGGAGATCCACGATACGGTCCCCACTGCCTTCCCACCCCACAATGAAGAGGCTTTGAGAGATGAGGGAGAGAGAGCCCGAACCAGGGCTGCAGCCAGGGCTGGCACTACTGCCACAGCCGTGCGCGTTCCAGGGCCACATCCAGCCTCTCCTCACACCCCTAGTGAGGTCTGAAGCCCACCCATTCTTCACTTTGTGGTTGGAAAAGCCTGTTAACCAGTGTTCCTGATATGCTTAAATAACTTGTTGACTTTTTTCCTGCATTTTTAATTGGTGTTCCTTTCAACAGAAAGTTTATTTAGATTCAGAATATAAAGTATATGAATGACATGGATCACACACTTATTGCTGCTTGTCAGATTTAGGAGTAAGAATTCTGTTGTTTGAAATACAAATTGGAAATCCTTAAATCACTTTTGTGGTCCAGAACAAGAATAATATCACTTTAGGATAAGAATATCCTTGGAAACATGAAAGAACACCATGCTAAAATAGGATCAGAAGATAGCTAGGTAGCTAGATGGAGAGATAAGATAGCTAAGACAGATAGAGAGCTAAAGTCAAAGTTGATCAATTCTTGGTTTGCCTTACTCCATTTAGTCTTTCTTTTGTAAATTTAAAAGATATATACTGGATTTGCTTATGGTTTTCAAGAATGTTTGAGAATACAAATTATAGCAAATGATTTGTTCATGACTCTTATTTTACACAAACATTAACTGAGCATCTGCTCTTAAGAAGTCTCTGTGCTCGTACTGGGGATGTTTAATCAAAAAAGTCCTAGCCTCTGCCCATGCAATTACAGTTTCTCAGAGAAGCTATTATTGTATGGAAAAGGGTGAGATACTCTCTACTTCAAGAAGAGCAAGTAAAAAAGCAGGGTAAAGAGAGGGTGGAGAGAACATATTCCTTAGTTTTCATTGTTAAAAGCAGAATTTTGACTGATTGGGAGGATTTTTTCCGGCTAGAATGCTGCATATTCTCTGACATATCTTAGATGTAAAAAAAAAAAAATCCCAGCTGGATTGATGGTAACGTCTGAGGTCAAGATAATCATAGTAATAACCGCCATTCCCTAGCGTCTCAATACAAGACAGGCACAGTGACAGCTGCTTTCCATACATTACATATATTCCACCAGTCCTACAAGACAGGTCTTATCAAACTCACTTCACAGTGAAGATCCTGAGGCTCATAGAGTTAGAGTTTGGTCATGTGCCAAAATTCATAAGGCTAGTAAATGACAGGGGTGGGACTAGACTCCTGGTCTAAATTACTGTAGAGCTCGTACTGTTCTACTCCTCCTACCCTGAGACACATCCTGTGTCTTTTATTTCAGTTGTTTTCTCAGTACTTCAAACTTTGTCTTAGGTGATAAAAAGAATGGCCTTGTGCTCAAACTACTGGATTGGAATACGTAGCCAGAGCAGTAAGAATACCAAAATATTTGAGAGGTATAAATAAATAAATAAATGAAAGAGACAATATTCGGTGACAGTATAAGCATCTACATTTGCGATGTTAGATAACCTCAAAAGACTAGGGGCTCTCAAAATCATCCTCACAGTCTCTTCCCTGTAGAAAGTAAATCTATCAGAACAGAAGTGATGTGGGAATCTTCATCTGGCTGATGAGATAGAATAGATCAGTGTACTTTTTTTCCCTGACAGGCTACCACCACCTGTTCTGGGACTCCTGCCTTGTGCTACAGCTTCCCCATCTCACATTACTCCTGGGCCAGGGACCCATTCTCTGTAAGGTTTGCAGAGCGAAAACTGCTCAAGAGTTTGCAGAGATGTGGAATTTCCTAAGCAGGCTTTAATCCAAGAGATAGAAAGCAAGATGAGGGCCCCGTGTAGGAGGACTGAGGAGACCAAAGCCCAGAATATTGGGGGGTGGTCATTGGGACACCAGTCCTGTCTGCTATCAGACACAGAGGGTCTCAGGCAGACCTGTTAGGCTAACCGTACTCTCACTTATTCTTCAGGCTTCTTGGGGCCATAAGAAATTTGTCTAAGGGCAGAGTTCTCAGGTTGGTAGAGGAGAGAGTGTGAGTCTCTCACAGAAATGACAGTGATAAACCTGAATAAAGACCCAGCCAGAACAGTAGGATCCCATAAAGTCCCATCCCCTTTGGCAGCCCCTTGAGGTCCAGAACAGTCCTGGCTGCTTGTGACTAACACTTTCAACTCAGGTCACGGGAAGGTGGGGACTCTGGGGATCAGCAGAGCCCTCAGCCTTAGATCAGCAGAGAATGGAGCCCCAGGAAGTGTGCAGAGTCATAGTGAAGACCCTGTCTGTGGACATGGGGACCACTCAGTCCACCACTGTCAGGGCTACACTTAGCCCCTCCTCTGCTGTTAGCCCTGGGAGGCATAGGCAAGAGCTGGCAGGGTCAAGTGCCCCCTGACTTCTGCCTGGAGGGTGTCAGGGAGGGGAGGACCTTGGTTTATAGGCTGGCTGTTCAGCAGAGAGTGGAATCCCAGGCGTGACAGTGTCAAAGTAAAAGTCCTGTATGAGGAGTGTGGCAACCAACTACTCCGTTACAGATACATCTTTAGAAAGTCCCGCGTCTGTAATTGGCCTGGGGAGGCAATAGACAGGGCTTTCAGACTAAGTTTATCCCTTATTGCCTGAAGGAGGATGGTTTCAGGGACTCAAAGTCCTTGGACTGATGGGGGAGGCCTCATTCAGCAGAGGAAGGGTACCCAGTTCCTAACAGGAGTCAACATGATGACAGTGACTGACAATGAAAGGATCTCTCCCAGAAAGAAGGGGACCACATAGAGCACTGTCCCTGTTGTCAGACCTGAGGCTATGTCACTTAGGCATGGTGACATGATGCGTCATACTCACTTCCTCCCAGAGCTCTCATGGAGGTAAGGAACCTCATTAAAAACCAGTGTGCTCAGTGGCTCTCCTTAGGATCTCAGGGAATTGTTCCCTGTACATTTTGTTGACAACCTTCAGCATGTCTGCCTCCATAATGGGCTCTTTTATATTTCTGCAGTAGGAATTGCCTGCCGATGCAGGGGACACGGGTTTGTCCCCCGGTCCGGGAAGATCCCACATGCCGCGGAGCGGCTGGGCCCGTGAGCCATGGCCGCTGAGCCTGCGCGTCCGGAGCCTGTGCTCCGCGACGGGAGAGGCCACAACAGTGAGAGGCCCGCGTACCCGGAAAAAAAAAAAAAAAAAGCTCATATTTTGTTTTATTTGGGGTTGTAGTCAGAGCATAGTGCATAGTATACAGTAGGTACCTTATATTTAATCAATAAAGGCCGAAAGAAAGACTATAAATAAGGGAAAGATCGTCAATTTGTGGTTTGCCTAAATCCTTCTCATGTTTCTTCTTGTAAAAGTAGAAGTCATACACCTGGATTTGCTTAGATTATTCAGGAATGTAGGATAAATTAAATTTTAATGGATTAGGCCACATGCTTACTCCTTTTTAATTTCCCAATCATTAATCGAGAATGAGCTCTTAGGAAGGCATCATACTAGTACTGTGGATGCTTCCCCCCGCCACCCCCCAGAAAAAGCCCCCAAACAACAACCACCACAAAAACAAGATCTAGCCCCTGCCCATTGAATTTTAGAGTCTAGGAGCTGCTATTATATAAAAAGATGGTGGGATGCGCTCTATGACCTAAAGAACAAGTAAACAGTAGGGTTAAAGAGGGCAGGCAGTTGGAGCTGAAAGCAATCAAGTGTAAATGGCCTGAGGCAAGGCAGTTTGGCGCCTTAGGAAAATGCAAAGCCTTCAGTGAGAAGTAATTTCAAGTGAGGTTGCCTGGTGGGCTAGATGAGACTGTGGGAGTGGTGAGCCCGGCCAGAGCCTCAGATGGAGGGCCTCAGAGAATCCAGAATCCACTGGGCTGGCAGTCTTTACCCTGGGTTGGGGGAGCCAGAGACCTCGCCATTAAAAGCGTACTCAATTATTCTATCTTGTGTGTAATTTGGCAAATTCTAGGCAAGTTCTAGATTTTTGTTGGTAGTTAAATAAGTGGAAATAATGGTTATTTAGAAGAAAGCGTAGCTGGTAGGGAAGATACTGGTCAATGACAAAAATTCTAAGGACTTTGAGTTGTTTCCAACTAGGAAAGATTCTCCCACAAGCGCATTATGTATTATATTCTCTGGTGTGGATATTACATGATTGTCCTTGCTAGGCAGCATTTTAGTTAATTGCGATTTCTTTGTCTTGCTGTTTGGTTAATGTGCTCAAGCTCACGGGGCTAGTGAAACAGCAGGTAAAACAATTGATCAGCTTAAACTGGTTTTGCCTCCTTAAATAGGTTGCTGATTAATCAAACCTTGTGTTATTTTACAGAGACAGAACTGCACATCTCCGGGAAGCAACCCATGACCCCAGGATGACCCTGGAACCAAGATCTTCAGTCTGCAGAACTCAGAGAATAGAAATGTTGCCTGGAGAGCCCGTGACAATCCTTCAATTAAGGAAAATCTGGCCTCCAGCAGCATGAGTAGCTTATATGGACTAATTCAAGACTAGCCAATTAGCTTCCAAGTTTGAAATTACCCTGACCCCTTAAATTTCACCCAGACCGCTGGATTGAGGTGAGATTTGAGAGCCTTGTCTCCTGTGTTAGTCGGCCTTGCAGTAAAGCTCTTTTCTCAAAAACTGTTGCCACAGTGTTGGCTTCTGTGCACACAGGGCAGTGAGCCCTTGTTCAGTAAGTTTTGGCAACCCAGGTGAGATTTAGGTCTTGTGACTGCCTGCCTGAGGCACTGTAGCCCCTGGCAGAGCGTGGGCCCTCAGCACCAACCTTGCGTAGCCACCTAGACTGAATTTGTCTAGAAGGTCGGCTCTTGGGTTCCTGCTTCCCCGCCATGGCACTCCAGGCTCCTCGGGCTACTTTCACTTTTGAGAAAAGAAACAGCTCCTGGATCAGATGTCTTTTGGGTGAGTAACCTTGTTAAAATGTGCCTGTACCTAAATTGTCTAATAATCTCATCGGAATTGTGGGTTAGAGTCCTGCCTGGGGGAGTTTTTTTTGCTCGGGATAGAGTCCAGGTTAGAGTCCTAAGGCTAGGATCATGGGCTAGAGTTCCACCCTAAGAGAGACAGTACAAAAGGTTACAGCTGCTGAGGTACTCAAAGGATTGGGTTAAAGTCCCAGGCCTTTGGATTTGTTTGCCTATGTTTGTTTAGGTCTGACTGTTATATCTGTTAGGATTGGCTAATGGGAGTTGGCTATTGGATGACTGTGGCAAAACTTTATTAAACCTGATTGATATTAATGAGGGTCCTCTGACTCAGGAGATAAAAGACCTTGCTCCTGGACTGGAAACCTTGCTTTACAGGGTGATGGGGTTTTTCACCCATGCCTAAGATGATTGCCCAGAGGTGGTGTTACACGTGTATATTCCTTTTTTGTTTTTTTGTTGCTTTATTGGAGAATAGTTGATTTACAATGTTGTGTTAGTTTCAGGTGTACAGCAAAGTGAGTCAGTTATACATATACATATATTCGTTCATTTTCAGATTCTTTTCTCATACAAATTATCACAGAATATTGAGCAGAGTCCCCTGTGCTATACAGTAGGTCCTCGTTGGTTATCTGTCTTATATATAGTAGTGTGTATGTTAATCCCAAGCTCCTGATTTATCCATTCCCCCCGCCCCACGTTTCCCCTTTGGTAACCGTAAGTTTGTTTTCGATATCTGTAAGTCTTTTTCTGTTTTGTAAGTAAGTTCATTTGTGTCATTTTTAAAAATTAGATTCCACATATGAGTGATATATGATATTTGTCTTTCTGTCTGACTTATTTCACTTAGTGTGATAATCTCTAGGTTCGTCCACGTTGCTGCAGATGGCATTCTTTCTTTCTTTTTTTATGACTGAGTAATATTCCGTTTTATATATGTACCACATAGTTTTTATCCATTCCTCTGTCGATGGACATTTAGGTTGCTTCCATGTCTTGGCTATTGCAAATAGTGCTGCAGTGAACATTGGGGTGTGTGTACCTTTGCAAATTATGGTTTTCTTTGGATATGTGCACAGGAGTGGGATTGCTGGATCACATGGTATTTTTTATTTTATTTTATTGGAGTATAGTTGATTTACAATGTGTTAGTTTTAGGTGTACAGCAAAGTGATTCAGTCACACATATACGTATATTCGTTCATTTTCAGATTCTTTTCTCATACAGATTATCACAGAATATTGAGCAGAGTCCCCTGTGCTATACAGTAGGTCCTCGTTGGTTATCTGTCTTATATATAGTAGTGGGCATGTTAATCCCGAGCTCCTGATTTATCCATTCCCCCCCGCCCCATGTTTCCCCTTTGGTAACCATAAGTTTGTTTTCGATATCTGTAAGTCTTTTTCTGTTTTGTAAATAAGTTCATTTGTGTCATTTTGTTTTTCAACACATTTTTTTAACATCTTTATTGGAGTATAATTGCTTTACAATGGTGTATTAGTTTCTGCTTTATAACAAAGTGAACCAGCTATACATATACATATAGCCCCATATCTCTTCCCTCTTGCATGTCCCCTACATTGGCAGGCAGATTCTTAACCACTGCACCACCAGGGAAGTCCCGGAATAAAGTGTTTATCTCAGAAGGCAGTGTGATAGTATTGGCTTCTATGCATGTCAGGCAGTGAGCCCTTGCTGGGTAACACTAGTAAATGACAGGCCTGGGACTAGACTCCTGGTCTGAATTCCTCTAGATCTCACACTGTTATACTCCTCTTGGCCTAAAGCAGAGCTTGTATTCCTTGACACTCAAATGTATCTTGGGATAAAGATAAGGACTGTGTGGCTAAAGAACGGGATTGGAATCTATCCAAAGCATTGAAGAATACCTCAGTAAATGCCAGTTAGGAATAAGAAGGAGGAACAGGAATAAGGAGAAGAAACAGATGCTGCTCAGTGACAATAGGATCATCTCTATATGCAGTGTCACATAACCTCAATCAGGGGAAGCACAAAACCATCCTGGACAGCTCCTTTCCTTTAGAAGTATGCGTATATCTCAGACACTGTGGGTTGGGTTCTAGGTCACCGCAATAATGCGAATATTGCAATAAAGTAAATCGCACGAAATTTTGGGTTTCCCAGTGCTTATAAAAGTTGTTAATTCTATTGTACACTTACTAGACAGTGTCTAAAAAAAATGTACACATCTTAATTTAAAAATACAAAACAGTGGGCTTCCCTGGTGGCGCAGTGGTTGAGAGTCCGCCTGCCAGTGCAGGGGACACGGGTTTGTGCCCCGGTCCGGGAAGATCCCACATGCCACGGAGCGGCTGGGCCCGTGAGCCATGGCCGCTGAGCCTGCGTGTCCGGAGCCTGTGCTCTGCAATGGGAGAGGCCACAACAGTGAGAGTCCCGCGTACCGCAAAAAACAAACAAACAAAAAAACAAAAAAACAAAAACAGTTACAAGAATAACAAAGATAACTGAGCAGAGAACCATAAGAAAATAATGAAAAAGTTTAAAATATTTCAAGAATTAACAAAATGTGGCACAGGGACCCCACGTGAACACATGGTGTTGGGGAAACGGCACCCATTCACATGTTCAATGCACGGTAACCACAAACTTACAATTCATAATAAAACAGAATATCTGTGAAGCATGATTAAGTGAAATACGATAAAAAGAGGTATGCCTATAAATCAATTAAAACAAGTCACAGAAGAAGCTAATTCTGGCTATTGAAAAGGACAGATTAGCATTATTTTTCTCTGGGAGCCCACCCCTGTCCTGGGCCCCCTGCCTTATGTTGCATTTTCCCCATCTCACGTCAAGTCTGGGACATGAAACTACAAGGTTTGCATTAGGTACGCTGCTCAAGAGTTTGCAGGGATGTGGCATTCCCCAGGAACCTTTTAATCCAAGAGATAGACAAAAGGAACACCCCCCCCCCCCCGACATGAGTGAGGACTGGAGAGACAACCACGCCAAAATATAGGTCATTCAGAGACCTGCCCAAACGTGCTCTCAGACCTAGAATGCCCAGGCAGGGCATCCTCTCTTATAAGTCTCATAGTTTTCAGTGAGGTCAAAGTCTTGGTCTAAGAAGAACAGCCTCAGTTCAGTAGAGGGAGAAGCTCAGGTTGGAGGGTCAGGGAGGATCCGGTCCCGGGACTGGCCAGGAGTATGGTGGGGTCCCTGAGTGAGGAAAGAGGTATCACTAGACCCACAAATGAGGGGGCTTTACAGACCCCTGCCCCCATTCTTAACCACGAGAGGCCCCAGGCAGAGCCATAGGGATGAGAAGCCTCCTCATTTCTGTCTGTCTGGTCTCGGCGAGGGAAGGGCTTTGTCTATCAGGATCAGGTCCCAGTTCTGCAAGGGAAGGGGTCTTGGCCATAACCAGACAAACCAGGGTCAAGGTAAGGACCTCAGTGCTAATGAGAGCGTCTCTCTCCCAAGGAGGGAGGCTCACAGGGTGGCGCCCTTCTTGTCAGGCAGAGATGGTCAGAGCAACGCCCTGCCTTCCCCACTAGGGACTCGGGGAGGCGAGGGCTTTGTTTGGAGGCTGAAGGACTCGGGACCACAGAGGGAGGGGTCACGGGCTCTAATAGATGGCCCGGAGAGACCCGCGAGGGAGGATCATGGGACGGCTGACCTCTGAACTCCGAGATCCCATAGAGCCCTGCGCGTCCCGTCAGCCGTTGGAACCCCGCACGAGGCAGCCGCAGCCGGTAGTGGCTCCCACACTTCCGCTCCGGGGGCGGAGCCGGACGGTTGTTCACGGCGTTTGTTCGGCCAAGGGCGGATTCCCAGGACTGCTCTGCAGTCAAGGTGAGGACCTGAATGCGGACCCAAGGGATCCTTCCCCCCTCCCATAACAAAGGTTACCCCCACAAATCCCGCCTCTGTGATCGAAAGTGGAAGGTTCCTGAAAAACTGTTAGGCTGAGTTCTGCCTGCAAATTCTCAAGGGGGAAAGCCTTAATCTAAGAGAGAATTTCCTGATTCTGTAAATCAAGGAAACCTAGGCCCTAACTGAAGTCAAGGCGGGAGGTGGGGTGGGGGGTGGGAGGAGGGGCGGGGCCTGAGCGCTAATGAGGGAGTAGAGATGGCAACAAAGCTGCACCCATGCACTCAGTTCCCGGAGCCTCCAGGCCGGGGTGGTCATATATAGCAGGCCCAGACTTCCCCCCCACCCCCAGGAGCTCAAGGAGGTGAAACTTGTGGGCACAGTTCAGTAAAGGGAGGAGTCCCAGGCTCTGACAGATTCCAAGATGGGCACCCTGTATGTAGGACCTAGGGACCACCGGCTCCAGAACACTGGAGTACCACAGACCCCCGCCCCTGCTGTCAGCTGTCAGAGACCCTGAGTAGTTGTGGCCGGATGTGAGTCATCCTGACTTCGGCTTCAGAGGTTCCAGGAAGTGAGAACTTTCATCTGAGGGCCACGCCTCCGGCAGCCAAGAGAAAATTTCCAGTACTGGTCTGGAGTCAAGGTGAAGACTTTGAGTGGGGAGTGAGAGGTGCCACTCAGCCCATAACAAACTGCACTAAGTCGCGCTGCTGCTGTAGGCCCTGGGAAGCCCCAACAGAGCCATCAAACTGAGTTCTGCCTGAGATGTCTCGGGGCTGGGAGGGCCTAGGTCTAGGGAGTAGCTCCATCTTGCAGATGGAGGATACCTAGGTCCTAACTGAGGTGAAGGTGAAGGCCCTAAATACTGATGAGGGGGCCTCTCCCCATTTAGGGGTGGCATCACAAAGCAGCACCCCTACACTTGTGGGAGGCTCCAGCCAGGGGTAGTCATATATGTAGGACCCTGACTTCCCCCTCTAGGGACTCAGGGAATTGAGGACTTTGCTCTGAGGCTGGACTACCCAGGTTATTGGTGGGAGGAGTCCTAAGTCCTACGCAGAGTTCAGGTCAGAGACCTGAGTGAGGACTAAGGTGAACACCGACTCTAAAATGTAGGGTCTCATAAATTCTGCCCGTGTTCTGAGTAGAAACCAAGAGTATCTGTCAAGCTGAAGCATTCTTCTCATTTGTCTGGAGAGTTCAGAGATATGAGGGTGTTGGACTAATTGAATAGCCTCAATTCTGCAGAGGGAAGAAACCCAGGGCTTTATAGGAGTCAGGGTGAGGACCCTGAAAGAACAGTGATGATACCACTCACCCACAAACAGAGGAGACAACAGGGAGTGCCCCCCTCCTTGCTTGCAGCGCTGGGTAGCCCAGGTATGGAAGTCAGGTGTGTGTGAGCCCTCCTTTATTTCTTTTTTTTTTAATATCTTTATTGGGGTATAATTGCTTTACAATGGTGTGTTAGTTTCTGCTTTATAACAAAGTGAATCAGTTATACATATGTTCCCATATCTCTTCCCTCTTGCGTCCCCCTCCCTCCCACCCTCCCTATCCCACCCCTCCAGGCGGTCACAAAGCACTGAGCGGATATCCCCGTGCTATGTGGCTGCTTCCCACCAGCTATCTACCTTATGTTTGGTAGTGTATATATGTCCATGCCTCTCTCTCGCTTTGTCACAGCTCACCCTTCCCCCTCCCCATATCCTCAAGTCCATGCTCCAGTAGGTCTGTGTCTTTATTCCTGTCTTACCCCTAGGTTCTTCATGAGATTTTTTTTCCTTAAATTCCATATATATGTGTTAGCATACGGTATTTGTCTTTCTCTTTCTGACTTACTTCACTCTGTATGACAGACTCTAGGTCTATCCACCTCATTACAAATAGCTCAATTGCATTTCTTTTTATGGCTGAGTAATATTCCATTGTATATATGTGCCACATCTTCTTTATCCATTCATCCGATGATGGGCACTTAGGTTGTTTCCATCTCCGGGCTATTGTAAATAGAGCTGCAATGAACATTTTGGTACATGACTCTTTTTGAATTATGGTTTTCTCAGGGTATATGCCCAGTAGTGGGATTGCTGGGTCATATGGTAGTTCTATTTGTAGTTTTTTAAGGAACCTCCATACTGTTCTCCATAGTGGCTGTACCAATTCACATTCCCACCAGCAGTGCAGGAGTGTTCCAGTTTCTCCACACCCTCTCTAGCATTTATTGTTTCTAGATTTTTTGATGATGGCCATTCTGACTGGTGTGAGATGATATCTCATTGTAGTTTTGATTTGCATTTCTCTAATGATTAATGATGTTGAGCATTCTTTCATGTGTTTGTTGGCAGTCTGTATATCTTCTTTGGAGAAATGTCTATTTAGGTCTTCTGCCCATTTTTGGATTGGGTTGTTTGTTTTTTTGTTATTGAGCTGCATGAGCTGCTTGTAAATTTTGGAAATTAATCCTTTGTCAGTTGCTTCATTTGCAAATACTTTCTCCCATTCTGAGGGTTGTCTTTTGGTCTTGTTTATGGTTTCCTTTGCTGCGCGAAAGCTTTGAAGTTTCATTAGGTCCCGTTTGTTTATTTTTCTTTCTATTTCCATTTCTCTAGGAGGCAGGTCAAAAAGGATCTTGCTGTGATTTATGTCATAGAGTGTAGTGCCTATGTTTTCCTCTAAGAGTTTGATAGTTTCTGGCCTTACATTTAGGTCTTTAATCCATTTTGAGCTTATTTTTGTGTATGGTGTTAGGGAGTGATCTAATCTCATACTTTTATATGTACCTGTCCAGTTTTCCCAGCACCACTTATTGAAGAGGCTGTCCTTTCTCCACTGTACATTCTTGCCTCCTTTATCAAAGATAAGGTGACCATATGTGCGTGGGTTTATCTCTGGGCTTTCTATCCTGTTCCATTGATCTATCTTTCTGTTTTTGTGCCAGTACCATACTGTCTTGATTACTGTAGCTTTGTAGTATAGTCTGAAGTCAGGGAGCCTGATTCCTCCAGCTCCGTTTTTCGTTCTCAAGATTGCTTTGGCTGTTTGGGGTCTTTTGTGTTTCCATACAAATTGTGAACTTTTTTGTTCTAGTTCTGTGAAAAATGCCAGTGGTAGTTGGGTAGGGATTGCATTGAATCTGTAGATGGGTTTGGGTAGTAGAGTCATTTTCACAATGTTGATTCTTCCAATCCAAGAACATGGTATATCTCTCCATCTATTTGTATCATCTTTAATTTCTCTCATCAGTGTCTTATAATTTTCTGAATACAGGTCTCGTGTCTCCTTAGGTAGGTTTATTCCTAGATATTTTATTAATTTTATTTGTTGCAATGGTGAATGGGAGAGTTTTCTTGATTTCACTTTCAGATTTTTCATCGTTAGTGTATAGGAATGCCAGAGATTTCTGTGCATTAATTTTGTATCCTGCAACTTTACCAAATTCATTGATTAGCTCTAGTAGTTTTCTGGTAGCATCTTTAGGATTCTCTATGTATAGTATCATGTCATCTGCAAACAGTGACAGCTTTACTTCTTCTTTTCCAATTTGGATTCCTTTTATTTCCTTTTCTTCTCTGTGGCTAAAACTTCCAAAATTATATTGAATAAGAGTGGTGAGAGTGGGCAACCTTGTCTTGTTCCTGATCTTAGTGGAAATGCTTTCAGTTTTTCACCTTTGAGGATGATGTTGGCTGTGGGTTTCTCATATATGGCCTTTATTATGTTGAGGAAAGGTCCCTCTATGCCTACTTTCTGCAGGGTTTTTATCATAAACGGGTGTTGAATTATGTCAAAAGCTTTCTCTGCATCTATTGAGATGATCATATGGTTTTTCTCCTTCAATTTATTAATATGGTTTATCACATTGATTGATTTGTGTATATTGCAGAATCCTTGCATTCCTTGAATAAGCCCCCTTGATCATGGTGTGTGATCCTTTTAATGTGCTGTTGGATTCTGTTTGCTAGTATTTTGTTGAGGATTTTTGCATCTAGGTTCATCAGTGATATTGGCCTGTATTTTTCTTTCTTTGTGACATCCTTGTCTGGTTTTGGTATCAGGGTGATGGTGGCCTCGTAGAATGAGTTTGGGAGTGTTCCTCCCTCTGGTATATTTTGAAAGAGTTTGAGAAGGATAGGTGTTAGCTCTTCTCTAAATGTTTGATAGAATTCGCCTGTGAAGCCATCTGGTCCTGGGCTTTTGTTTGTTGGAAGATTTTTAATCGTAGTTTCAATTTCACTGCTTGTGATTGGTCTGTTCATATTTTCTGTTTCTTCCGGGTTCAGTCTTGGCAGGTTGTGCATTTCTAAGAATTTGTCCATTTCTTCCTGGTTATCCATTTTATTGGCATAGAGTTGCTTGTAGTAATCTCTCATGATCTTTTGTATTTCTGCAGTGTCAGTTGTTACTTCTCCTTTTTCCTTTCTAATTCTGTTGATTTGAGTCTTCTCCCTTTTTTTCGTGATGAGTCCGGCTAATGGTTTAACAATTTTGTTTATCTTCTCAAAGAACCAGCTTTTAGTTTTATTGATCTTTGCTATTGTTTCCTTCATTTCTTTTTCATTTATTTCTGATCTGATTTTTATGATTTCTTTCCTTCTGATAACTTTGAGGTTTCTTTTTCTTCTTTTTGTAATTGCTTTAGGTGCAAGGTTAGGTTGTTTATTTGAGTTGTTTCCTGTTTCTTAAGGTGGGCTTGTATTGCTATAAACTTCCCTCTTAGAACTGCTTTTGCTCCATCCCATAGGTTTTGGGTCGTCATGTCTCCATTGTCATTTGTTTCTAGGTATTTTTTTATTTCCTCTTTGATTTCTTCAGTGATCACTTTGTTATTAAGTAGTGTATTGTTTAGCCTCCATGTGTTTGTATTTTTTACAGATCTTTTCCTGTAATTGATATCTAGTCTCATGGCGTTGTGGTCGGAAAAGATACTTGATACAATTTCAATTTTCTTAAATTTACCAAGACTTGGTTTGTGACCCAAGATATGATCTATCCTGGAGAATGTTCCATGAGCACTTGAGAAAAATGTGTATTCTGTTGTTTTTGGATGGAGTGTCCTATTAATATCAATTAAGTCCATCTTGTTTAATGTATCATTTAAAGCTTGTGTTTCCTTATTTATTTTCATTTTGGATGATCTGTCCATGGGTGAAAGTGGGCTGTTAAAGTCCCCTACTATGAATGTGTTACTGTCGCTTTCCCCTTTTAAGGCTGTTAGTGTTTGCCTTATGTATTGAGGTGCTCTTATGTTGGGTGCATAAATATTTACAATTGTTACATCTTCTTAGATCGATCCCTTGATCATTATGTAGTGTCCTTCTTTGTCTCTTCTAATAGTCTTTATTTTAAAGTCTATTTTGTCTGTTATGAGAATTGCTACTCCAGCTTTCTTTTGGTTTCCATTTGCATGGGATATCTTTTTCCATCCCCTTACTTTCAGTCTGTATGTGTCTCTAGGTCTGAAGTGGGTCTCTTGTAGACAGCATATATATGCGTCTTGTTTTTGTATCCATTTAGCCAATCTGTGTCTTTTGGTGGGAGCACTTAGTCCATTTACATTTAAGGTAATTCTCGATATGTATGTTCCTATTCCCATTTTCTAAATTGTTTTGGGCTCGTTATTGTAGGTCTTTTCCTTCTCTTGTGTTTCTTGCCTAGAGAAGTTTCTTTAGCATTTATGTAAAGCTGGTTTGGTGGTGCTGAACTCTGTCAGCTTTTGCTTGTCTGTAAAGGTTTTAATTTCTCCATCAAATCTGAATGAGATCCTTGCTGGGTAGAGTAATCTTGGTTGCAGGTTTTTCTCCTTCATCACTTTCAGTATGTCCTGCCACTCCCTTCTGGCTTACAGAGTTTCTGCTGAGAGATCAGCTGTTAACCTTATGGGGATTCCCTTGTGTGTTATTTGTTGTTTTTCCCTTGCTGCTTTTAATATGCTTTCTTCATATTTAATTTTTGACAGTTTGATTAATATGTGTCTTGGCGTATTTCTCCTTGGATTTATCCTGTATGGGACTCTCTGTGCTTCCTGGACTTGATTAACTATTTCCTTTCCCATATTAGGGAAGTTTTCAACTAAAATCTCTTCAAATACTTTCTCAGTCCCTTTCTTTTTCTCTTCTTCTTTTGGAACCCCTATAATTCGAGTTTTGGTGCATTTAATGTTGTCTGAGAGGTCTCTGAGACTGTCCTCAGTTCTTTTCATTCTTTTTTCTTTATTCTGCTCTGCAGTAGTTATTTCCAGTATTTTATCTTCCATGTCAGTTATCCGTTCTTCTGCCTCAGTTATTCTGCTATTGATCCCGTCTAGATTATTTTTAATTTCATTTATTGTGTTGTTCATCATTGTTTGTTTCATCTTTAGTTCTTCTAGGTCCTTGTTAAATGTTTCTTGCATTTTGTCCATTCTATTTCCAAGATTTTGGATCACCTTTACTATCATTATTGTGAATTCTTTTTCAGGTAGACTGCCTATTTCCTCTTCACTTGTTCGATCTGGTGCATTTTTTTTTTTTTTGCGGTACGTGGGCCTCTCACTGTTGTGGCCTCTCCCATTGCAGAGCACAGGCTCCGGACGTGCAGGCTCAGCGGCCATGGCTCACGGGCCCAGCCGCTCTGCGGCATGTGGGATCTTCCCAGACCGGAGCACGAACCTGTGTCCCCTGCATCGGCAGGTGGACTCTCAACCACTGCGCCACCAGGGAAGCCCGATCTGGTGCATTTTTATCTTGCTCCTTCATCTGCCGTGTGTTTTTCTGTCTTCTCATTTTGCTTATCTTGCTGTGTTTGGGGTCTCCTTTTTGCAGGCTGCAGGTTCGTAGTTCCTGTTGTTTTTGGTGTCTGTCCCCAGTGGCTAAGGTTGGTTCAGTGGGTTGTTTAGGCTTCCTGGTGGAGAGGACTAGTGCCTCTGTTATGGTGGATGAGGCTGGAACTTGTCTTTCTGGTGGGCAGGTCCACGTCTGGTGGTGTGTTTTGGGGTGTCTTTGGCCTTATTATGATTTTAGGCAGCCTCTCTGCCAGTGGGTGGGCTTGTGTACCTTTTTTGCTAGTTGTTTGGCATAGGGTGTCCAGCACTGTAGCTTGCTGGTCGTTGAGTGAAGCTGGGTGCTGTTGTTGAGATGGAGATCTCTGGGAGATGTTCCCCGTTTGATATTATGTGGAGCCTGGAGGTCTCTTGTTGACCAGTGTCCTGAAGTTGGCTCTCCCACCTCAGAGGCACAGCACTGACTCCTGGCCGCAGCACCAAGAGCCTTTCATCCGCACGGCTCCTCAGTTTGGGATGATTTGTTGTCTATTCAGGTATTCCATAGATGCAGGTACATCAAGTTGATTGTGGAGATTTAATCCGCTGCTCCTGAGGCTGCTGGGAGAGATTTCCCTTTCTCTTCTTTGTTTGCACAGCTCCCGGGTTTCCCCTCCTTTATTTCTGATGGTATCAGATTGGTGAGAGCCAAGGCAAGGACCCTGAATGAGGACTGAGGACCCCAAGGAGCCCAGGACAGAGTCCCATAGAGCTGTCAGCTGTGGGTGCCCCCTGGCAGGGGTGCTAGGCTGAGGTGCCCCTTCACTTCTTCTTAAGGTATCCCAGGAAGATGAGGATCTGGGTCTGAGGTATAAATTTAGAGCAGCACAGAGGAGGGGGCCCAGGCCCTGCCCAAAGTTGATATGATGGTCCTGCATATGAACTGAGGGGACCCCAATGCTCCAGAGTAGAGGGGGCTCCACAAGGACTAGATAATTGCCCACTGCTGCTCTCAGCCCCAATAAGCACCAGGCAGGGCTGGCAGGCTGCAGCCTGAGGCTCACTTTAATTATTTCCACAGGGTTCTTAGAGGAGAGGACAGGGTGATCAGAACAGGAGTCCTGTGTGTTCGTAGAGCAGGGCCCACATGGAAACCTGAAGAGCGGCCCTCTTAAAGGCAGGGTGGTACCTCCCTGCTGTAGGCACTCACACCCTCTCATCCTCTCGCATCTCTGCCAGATCACCCCACTGTCCTACCTGCGTTCCTGCCTTTTGTCCCTGACCACAGTCACCATGCCTCGGGGGCGGAAGAGTAAGCTCCGCACCCGTGAGAGACGCCGCCAGGCCCAAAGTGGGACCCAGGGTCTGATGGGTGCTCAGGCCACTGCAGCTGAGGAGGAAGCCGCCTCGTCTTCATGTCCTTCTCTTGGGGTTACTACTCGGAGAAAGCCGGGTGCTAAGTCACGTAGCACTCTCAAGAGTCCTCAGGGGGCCCTAGCCACCACCACTAATCCTGCAGGTGTTTCTCCCACAAGATCAAACAAAGGAGCCAAAGGCCAAATGAAGAAAAAGCACAGTTCCTCTCAGGCCCCCGTCTCCGCCGTGCGGTCTCGAAAAGGCCCTCTAAGGAGGACAGCGAGTGTGTTGGTGCAGTTCCTGGTGCACATGTATAAAATGAAAAAGCCTGTTAGGAAAGCACATATGCTGAAGTTTATCGCTAAGAAGTACCAAAATCGATTCCCTGAGATCCTCAGAAGAGCTTCCTTCAGCATGGAGATGCTATTTGGTGTTGACTTAAAGGAGGTCGACCGTACCAAGCATACTTATACCTTTGTCAGCAAAATGGCTCTCCCCAACGATGGGACCATGAGCCGTGGCAGCGGGTTACCCAAGACCGGTCTCCTGATGTACATTCTGGCTGTGATCCTCATGAAGGGCAACTGCGCCACAGAGGAGAATATCTGGGAATTCCTGAATAAGATGAGAGTCTATGCTGGGAAGAGGCACTTCATATTTGGGGAGCCCAAGAAGCTCATCACCCAAGATTGGGTGAAGCTGAAGTATTTGGAATACCGGCAAGTGGCCAACAGTGATCCAGCGTGCTACGAGTTCCTGTGGGGCCCGAGAGCCCATGCCGAAACCAGCAAGATGAAAGTCCTGGAGTTCCTGGCCAAGGTCAATCACACCGTCCCCAGTGCCTTCCAGTCTTGGTATGAAGAGGCTTTGAAAGATGAGGAAGAGAGAGCCCAAGCCAGTGGATGTTCCAGTGTTCTGTCCAGCTCCTCCCACACAGAATCTGAGGCAAATTCTGCACTTTGTGGCTGAAGAGAGCATTCAATATTTCAAGTAGTGTAGGGCTGGGTGTGACAGAGGGAACACTGTATAATACCTTTGTGTTCCTGTTCTGTATGGGGAATTTGGAAATACGTCTTTGTTTTTTGCTGTTTTTCAAACGTTACTCCTAAATGAAATTTTATTTAGCGTTAGAATGTAAGTTTATGAATTACATCAGTCATACTTACTGTTGTTTATCAGGTTTAAGAATAAGAGTTTTGCTGTTTTGTAAAACATATTGGGAAAACTTCCATCTTATTTAGTAATTTGGTGGAAGATAACATGGCATTGCAATATGCAATTCCTTGAAAATGTGAAAAAGTTAAGTATAGTATAGTATACTGTATGTAGTATAGTATAGAAAAAGTAAGATGGTCAATATTTGGTTTACTAATTCCTTTTACTCTGTTTTATAAAATTAGAAATAACAGTATGTGCTTGGCTCATTCAAAAATGTAGAATTAAATCATAATAAATTAGACCTCATGCTCACAGGCTCGTTTATTCCCCAAACATGAATTGAGCATCTGCTCTTAGAAGGCTCCTTGCTAGTACTGTGAGAGCTGAGAAGAAGGAGACCTAGCCACTGACCATAAAATTATAGAGCCGAGAAGCAGCTACCATATAAAGAAAATGGTGATGTATACTCTAAGACCAAAAGGTCAAATGAAAAGGCAGGATAAGAAAGGAGAAGGGGTGGTTTCACATGATAGCAGTCAAATGTAAATTCCCTGATGCAAGGCAGTGGTGGGCCTTGGGAAAAATGTAAGTCCTTCAGTGGGAGGTAATTATAAGTTAGGTGCGTGGTGGGCTAGATGAGACTGATAATTTTGAGCAGGGGCCAGATCCTCAGATGGTGGGCCGTACAGTTGAAAGACAAAGCCTGGAATGGGAAACTGCCCTTAGCAGTTACAGGCACACTTCATTTTGTTGCGCTTTGCTTTATTGTATTTCACAGATAGTGCTTTTTCTTTTCTTTTTTTAACAAATTGAAGGTTTGTGTCAACCTTGCTTCCAGCAAGTCTTTCAGTGCCATTTTTCCAACAACGTATTCTCACTTCATGTCTCTGTGTCACATTTTGGTAATTCTCACAATATTTCACACCTTCCACCAGCAAAAAGATGGACTCGCTGAAGGTTCAGATGATGGTTAGCATTTTTTAGCAAAAATGTATTTTTTAATTAAGGTATGTACATTGTTCCTTGACATAATACTATTGCACGCTTAATAGACTGCAGTATAGTGTAAACATAAATTTTGTAAGAGCACTGGGAAACCAAAAAATCCTTGTGACTCACTTTATTGTGCTATTCACTTTATTTTGGGGGTCTGGAACCAAACCTGCAATATCTTCGAGGTCTCCTTTTACTTTGGGGTTGTGGGTAAATCAGAGAGAAATCACCTGAGGCAGGAATAGAATGTGTCCTGTGCTCTTGTCCCAGTGCAGGTGAACACTATGCAAATTAGATGTTTTATTCACGCTGTCATGTCTCCAGGGAGTTTCTGAGAAATAAGGGTGGTACTCCCCTGAGGGGTGGGGGTGCCCAGAAGCCACTGGTCTGGCACTCTTTGCCCTAGTTGGGGGAGCCAGAGCCCACTCCACGAAAAAAAATCATTCAAATTAAGTTATCTTGATTGTAATTTGGCAAACTCTAGGCAAGGAATAGATATTCGTGGGTGGTTAAATGAATGAAAGTGGGAGTGGTTTATAAAGAAGGGCAGCTGAGAGGGAGGTACGTTTTAGGTCCGTGAAACATTTTAGAGCTTCGTGTTGCATCTACTGAGGAAGTCTACCTCATGTTGACCTTGAATGACATACTCTAACAGGGAAATACTAGTTTTCCTTGCTAAGCAGGATTTTGCGTGATAGGGGTTTCTTTGCCCTAGAGCCCTGCTTATTCTCTGGCATCTCCTGGATTGAAAGTTAAATCTCAGTGTAGTGGGTTGAAACTCCAGGGGACAAATTAATCATAGTAAGAACTGGCATCCTTGAAAGTCTCAGTACCGGCCAGGCAATGGGCCAGGCACTTCACAGGCATTATATAAATTCTATCAGTCCCCAAGGCAGAGCTTCTCAAACCCATTTCACAGATGAAAAGACCGAGGCTCACAGAGTTTGGTAATGTGTTCAGTTTCACACAGCTGTTAAGTGACAGTGTTGGAACTAGACTCCTGGCCTAACTAAGTCTGACGCCCACACTTTTCCATTCCTCCCAGCCCGAGGCCAACTTTGTGTTCCTTAATTCACCTTACTTCTCACTCACTACAAAATATATCTCAGGTGATAAAAAGGAGGACTCTGTGCCCAAAACACTGGATGGGAATACATAAGCACAGCAATAAGCGTCTCAAAATAGTTGAAAAGGGTGAAGAAAGCAGAGGAAGATATTTAGTGACAGTATGATCATCTACATATCCAAAGTCAGATAACCTCAAAAGATCAGGGGCTCAGAAAATCATGCTGGACAGCCCTTCGCATTTGGAAGTTAAATCTATTCAAAGAGAAGTTACATAAAAGGCTAAGTCTTGCTGGTAAAGAGAAGGGAAAAACCAATGTATTTTTTTTCTTTGACAGCACATCCATCCTGCCTTGTGTTACAACTTCCCTACTTCACATCACTCCTGGGACGGAGACCCAGTCTCTGAAGGGTTTGCAATAGGGAAACCGGTCAAGAGTTTTCAGGGATGGGCCCTTTCCCAGGAAGCCTTTAATCAAGAAACAGGAGCCACGATGAAGGGCCCCTTACGGGTGGCCTGGGGAGAGCAACATGCCAGGCAAAGTTGTCAGCCTGAGCATGCCCTCACTTACTCTTCAGGGTTCTCAGGGACTTGTGAGTCCTACCTAGGAGGATGAGCTCAGGTCAGTAGAGGGAGGAGTCCCAGTCTCTGCCACATGTGGTGGTGAGGACCCTGAATGAGGAATGAAGGAAGCACACCCGCCACCCCCGAACAGTGTGTCCCATGGACTCCTGACCCTGCCGTCAGCCCTCAGAGTCCCCAGACAGCCTTGTCAAGATGTGGCTGAACCTGATTTCCACGTAAGAGGTTGAGAAAGTGAAGACTTTGGCCTGAGGTTGGCCAACTCAGGTCAGTAGAGATAGGATTTCCAAGGTGCGCCAGGAGGAAGGTGAGCACCCTGAAGAGTTCAGGGCCCACCAAACCCATATCAGCGGAGACCTCACAGAATCCTCCCTGTTGCCGTGACAGATCCTGGTGTAAATGTCAGGAAGAGACGGCCTCATATCCTTCTCGGGGATCACAGAAAAGTGCGGAACTTGGTTTGAGGGGGAGGTCCCAGGGCAGCAGAGGGGGGAATCTTAGGCCTTCACGTGAGTCAGATTTAGGGTACTGAGTTAGAACCCTGAGTGGGATCACCATCATATGGTCTCAACCTGCCTGATACAGTTGTCACTCATGGCATGGCAGGTGTGGCCAAGTAAGGCCACCCTCACCTCCTATTGGATCTCAGGGAAATAAGAGCCTTTCTCTGAAGAAATGTCTTCAGGTCGAGAAAGAGGGGAGCCTCAGGCCCTGCCAGGAGTCAAATCAAGGAAACTGAGTGAGGACTGAGAGGCCCACCCACTCTTGCATAGAGGGGAAAACTGGCCCTGCACCTGCACTCAAGACTTAAATCCCCAGGGAAGGGTGTGAGGCTGAGCAACAACCACCACCCCTCATCAGTTTTTTTCTTTAGTTCACTTTATTTTTTTTTAAAGCAGTTTTAGGTTCACAACAAAATGGAGCAGAAAGTACAAGGAGTTCCCATGTACCCTCTTCCCCGACACAGCTCACACCTCCCCCACTATCAACATCCGCCATCAGAGTGGGCCGTTTGCTACGATCTATGAAGCTACATTGACACATCATTAGCACACAAAGTCCAGAGTTACATTAGGCTTCATTCTTGGTGGTGTACACTTTGTGGGTTCTGACGAACGTATGATGACTTGTATCTACCATTATAGTGTCATACAGAGTAATTTCACTACCCTAAAAATTCTCTGTGCTCTATTCATCCCTCCCTGCCCCCAACCCCTGGCAACCACTGGTCTTTTTGCTTTTTCTATAGTTTTGCCTTTTTCCAGGATGTCATGTAGTTGGAATCACGCAGCATGTAGCCTTTTAAGATTAGTTTCTTTCACTTAGTAGTACACATCTAAGGTTCCTCCATGTCTCTTCATGGTTTGATATTTATTTCTAGCACTGAACAGTATTCCATTATTTATCCATTTACCTGCTGAAGGACACCTTTGTTGCTTTTAAGTTTTGGCAATTATGAGTAAAGCTGCTATAAACATCGGTGTGCAGGTTTTTGTGTGGATGTAAGTTTCCAACTCATTTTGGTAAATACCAAGGAGCATGATTACTAGATTGTATGGTAAGAGTATGTTTAGTTGTTTTTTTTTAAAAAAAACAATTTATTGAGGTAGGATGGGCATACAAAAACCGTACATATTTAATGTATACAAATTGATGAGTTCGGAGATAAGTATCCACTTGTGAAACTATCAGTCACCGCAGTTTATGCCATAAACATATCTATGACCTCCAAATGTTTCCTCCCACCCTTTTTATTTTGTGTGTGTGATAAGAACACTTACCATAAGATTTAACCTGTTAGAAAGTGTACAATATAGTAGTCTTAACTGTAAACTCTATGCTGTATAGTAGATCCCTAGGATTTACCTTGCATAACTGAAACTTTGTAACTTTTGATTAAAACCTTCTCATTTTCCCCATCTCCATAGCCCCTGGCAACCACCACTCTACTCTCTGCTTCTCTGACTTTGACTATTTTAGATTCCTCATATAAATGACATCATGTAGTATTTGTCCTTCTGTGTCTGGCTTATTTCACTGGAACATAATGTTCTCTAGATTTATTCACGCTGTCATAGCTGGAGAAGTTTTAGCTTCTTTTTAAAGCTGAATGATATTCCATTGTATGTATACTTTACACTTTATCCATTCATCCATCGGTGGACATTTAGGTTGCTTCCATAGCTTGGCTATTAGGAATAATGCTGCAATGAACATGGGAATGCAGATATCTCTTCAAGGTCCTGATTTCAATTCCTTTGGATAGTAGTGGGATTGCCGTTAATATCATATGTTATTTTTGATTTTCTTTTTTTTTTTTTTTTTTGCGGTACGCGGGCCTCTCACTGCTGCGGCCTCTCCCGCTGCGGAGCACAGGCTCCGGACGCGCAGGCTCAGCGGCCATGGCTCACGGGCCCAGCCGCTCCGCGGCACATGGGATCCTCCCGGACCCGGGCACGAAGCCACGTCCCCCGCATCGGCAGGCGGACTCTCAACCACTGCACCACCAGGGAAGCCCTATTTTTGATTTTTTGAGGAGCCTCCATACTGTTTCCCATAGTGACTGGACCAATTTACATTCCCACCAACAGTATAGAATATGTTTAGTTTACTGAGAAGCTTGCAAACTGGCTTCCAAAGTGGCTATACCATTTGCATCACCACCAACAATGAAAGCGTTCTTGTTGAATCCCATCCTCACCAGCATTTGGTGCTGTCAGTCCTCTGGATTTTGGCACGTAGTGGTTTCTGGTTGTAATTTTAATTTGCAGTTCCCTAATGGTACATGATGGTGAGCATCTTTTCATATGCTTGTTTGCCATCTGTATCTCTTCCTTAGTGAGGTATCTGTTCATATCTTTTGTCCATTTTTTAAATCGGGTTGTTAGTTTCCTTCTTATTGAATTTTAAGAGTTCTTTGTATATTTTGGATAAAAGCCTTCATCAGATCTGTCTTTTGCAAATATTTCCTCTGAGACTGTAGCTCATCTTCTTGTTCTCTTGATGGTGTATTTTTGCAGATTAGAAGTTTAAGGGAATGAAATCTAGCTTATCAATTATTTCTTTCATGGATCCCCATCCCATTTTTTATGAGTTCTGGAAGGAGGTGAGATCCTTGGTCTGAAGGTCCAGCCCTCAGTCAGCAAAAGGAAGAGTCCATGACCCTGTGCGGTATCCAAGTGAGGACTCCAAATGATGACTTAGGATCTAACAAGCTCAGGACAGAGAGGTACCCACAGAGCTTTAACTACTGGGTTCCCCCTGATAAGAGTGGTGGGCTGAGGTGCCCCTCTCACTTCCTTCTTGTGGGTCCCGGAGAGCTTTGGGGTGTCACCTTTAGAGTAACAGAGAGGGGAGTTTCCAGGCCTTGCCAAGAGCTGTCATGATAATCCTGAAGCTAAACATAGAAG
The DNA here is from genome assembly GCF_039906515.1 of Pseudorca crassidens. Lineage (NCBI taxonomy): Eukaryota > Metazoa > Chordata > Mammalia > Artiodactyla > Delphinidae > Pseudorca > Pseudorca crassidens. The sequence goes on from NC_090317.1 coordinate 103,455,198, forward strand.
ACCCCCTACACTGAAAAACACAAGTGGCCCCACTATCAACCATGCTGTCACTCTAGTCAGTAAAACACAGGGCAGGCAGGCTGCAGCCTAAGGCTCACCGTTTCTCCACTGGGTTCTCAGGGACAGGTTGACCAGGAGAACAAGAGCCCTGCAGAGTCCTAGGGCAGTGCCCTCAAGGAAACCTGCAGAGATGGACTTGGTTAAAGCTTACGTGGAATCTCCCTGCTGAAGGTCCTCACATCATCTCATTCCCCCTCCTCCTCCCTCCTCCAAGTGCGGGCATCACCCACACTCCCGCCTGCTGTTCCTGATCACACTCATCATTCCCTAGGGTCACAAGAGTAAACTCAGTGCTCGTGAGAAATGCCAGCATGCCCGGGGTGAGACCCAGGATCTCCAGGGTGCTCAAACCACTGAGCAGGGAAGAGTCCCCCTTCTCTTCCTCTCCTGTTTTGGGGATGTTTCCTTGGACTCCCCGGTGGCTGGCATTCCTAGGAGCCTCAGAGATCCACATCCACCATCGTTACTTCTCAGCTATTTCATGCACAATGTCCGAAAAAGATGTCAAGAGCCAAGATGAGAAAGTGCACGTGGCTCTAAAGCCTCAGCCTCCACTGAGAGCTTACGGAAGGACCTTCTAACCATGAAGGCAGGGATGTTGATGCAATTCCTACTGCAGAAATATAAAAGAGCCCATCATGAAGGTAGACATGCTGAAGGTTGTCAACAAAATGTACAGGAAACAATTCCCTGAGATCCTAAGGAGAGCCACTGAGCACATGGAACTGGTCTGCGGCCTTGACTTGAAGGAAGTCAAGCCGAGTGGTGATTCCTATGCCCTTGTCAGCAAGCTAGATCTCACCGATGATGGGCGTCGGAGCAGTGGCGGGCGGTTTCGGAAGAATGGGCCCCTGATGCCTGTCCTCGGTGTGATCTTCTTGCATGGCGACCGCGCCTCTGAGGAGGAGATCTGGGAATTCCTGAATGTTTTGGGTGTTTTTGATGGAAAGAGGCACTTCATCTTGGTGGAGCCCAGGAAGCTTATCACAGAAGATTTGGTGCAGGAAAATACCTGGTGTATCATCAGATGCGCGACAGCGATCAAGAGCCCAAGCTGAAACCAGCAAGATGAAAGTCCTGGAGTTTTTGGCCAAGGTCGATGATAGGGTCCCCAGTGCCTTCCCATCCTGGTATGAAGAGGCTTTGAGAGATGAGGGAGAGAGAGCCCGAGCCAGGGCTTCAGCCAGGGCTGGCACTACTGCCATGGCCAGTGCACATTCCAGGGCCACATCCAGTCGCTCCTGTCACCCTTAGTGAGGTAGAGGCCGATTCTTCACTTTGTGGTTGGTAAAGCCTGTTAACCAGTGTTCCTGATATGCATAAATTCCTGTTGGCTTATTTTTTTGGTAATTTTCAAGTGATCTTCTTTTCAAAAGAAAGTTTATTTAGATTCAGAACAAGCTTATGAATGACATGGGCACACACTTATTGCTCTTTATCAGATTTAGAAGTAAGAATTTTGTTTTTTGAAATACAAATTGAAAATTTTTAAATCATCGATGTGATCCAGAGCAAGACTGCATGGAATTGGAATAGGGATATCCTTGGTAATGTAAAAGAACTCCCCAGTAAAATAGGATAAGAAGATAGAGAAAACAAATTAAAATTGTTCACCTATGGGTTTGGTGTACTCCATTCAGTCTTTCTTTTCCAAAATTTAAAAGATATACACCTTTTAAAGTCAGGAAAAGATATATACCTTTTGCATTTAGGATGTGCTTAAATTATTCAAGAAAATATGAGTTTATGGGACTGTAAATTGATGCAGCCACTATGGAAAACAGTATAGAGGTTCATCAAAATATTGAAAATAGAACTACCGTGCGATCCAGCAATTCCACTCCCGGAAATTTATCTGAAGGAAAAGAGAACAACAACTTTTTTGAAAAGATATCTGCACCCCCCCATATTCATTTATTTACCATAACCAAGACATGAAAACAACGTAAGTGTTCATTGATGGATGAATGGATAAAGAAAATGTGATACACACACACTCACACACACAGTCATACTCTCACTCTCCCTCGGATATTATTCAGCCATTTAAAAAAAAAAAAGGAAATCCTGCCATTTGCAATAACACAGAGGGACAGACAAAGACAAATATTATATGATCTCACTTATATGTGGAAATTTAAAAAAAAAAACACCCAGAGAACAGATTGGTGGTTGCCACAGGTGTGGGGTGGAGGATGGATGAAATGGGTGTAAATGGCCAAACGGTACAAACCATTTACAAAATAAAGAAGTCCTGGGGATGTAATGTACAGCATGGCGACTATAGTTAATAATACTGTATTGTATATTTGAAAGTTGTTAAGAGAGTAGATCTTTTTTAATTGAGGTATAGTTGATGTACAATATTTTATAAGTTTCATGTACACAACAGAGTGATTCACAATTTTTAAAGGTTATATTCCATTTACAGTTATTATAAAATATTGGCTATATACCGTTTGTTGTGCAATATATCTTTGTAGCTTATTTATTTTTATTTTTATTTTATTTTTATTTTTTTGCGGCACGCCGGCCTCTCACTGTTGTGGCCTCTCCCGTTGCGGAGCACAGGCTCCAGACGCGCAGGCTCGGTGGCCATGGCTCACGGGCCCAGCCGCTCCGCGGCATGTGGGATCTTCCCGGACCGGGGCACGATCCCGTGTCCCCTGCATCGGCAGGCGGACTCTGAACCACTGCGCCACCAGGGAAACCCGCTTATTTATTTTATACATAGTATTTTGTATTTCTTAATCCCCTATCCTTCCCCTGCCCCTCCCCCTTGCCTCTTCCCACTGGTAACCACTAGTTTGTTCTCTATATCTGTGAGTCTGTCATATTTCCCTAGTTTGCTTTATTTTTGAAATTCTCCATATAAGTGGTATCATACAGCGTTTTTCTTCCTCTATCTTTTATTTCACTTAGCATAATACCCTCCAACTCCATCCATGTTGTTGCAAAATGGCAAAAGTTCATTCTTTTTTTGTGGCTGACTAGTATTCCATTGTGTGTGTGTGTGTGTGTGTGTGTGTGTGTGTAAAGAAGATGTGGTATATACATCTTGGCAATTGTCAGTAATGTTGCTATGAACATTGGGGTGCATGCATCTTTTCGAATTAGTGCTTTTTTCCTTTTTTAACAGTAATTTAAAGTTTATTCTGGCTATAATGCAGGTTATTCTGACTTTAAGGTAGCATACCTGGCATACTTCTGAGTCCGTTCCTGAGAAATTCTTTTGTACTTCTCTCTCTCTGTTTTATAGATCCATGCAGTCTATGGCACTAGGGGGGGTCATCTGGGTCTGGATCATATAGCAGTGAACAAATGGATGAAAGAACGTTAGAAACAATTAAAGGAGGAGACCACTGTGATCTTAGAATATTGAGACAAATGCTGCCATTAGTGTTAATGTCTGAATGATAAATTCTTGTTGCAAATGCAACCTTAGGTAGTTTGAAGGGGTAGTCTGTAGGAAAATGAATTGTCAAAAGGAATACACCACCTTGATATGGGTTTTCATTAGCTTCCATAATTGTGGCTTGCCAATGAAACATATTATCCCCAGCTGGACCTGCAGAGCAGTGTGCTGGAGGGTCACGGGCCAAATCACTAAGTTCCTTATTAATCCCTTTCAGCACCATAGTCTGTGCTTTTCCTCTGGCCCCTCACAGTCCTGGTGTGTGCTCAAAGATCCGGTCAAAACTCTTGATTATCCGGGCGGCTGGGAAGGAGTCTTTTCATCCTATCCTGGCTCTGCCAGACACAGGCACCTTCTTACTAAACAGAGAGGTTGGACTGGGAGGGTGGGGTCAGAGGCATGTAGACGAAGCTGGGGGGAAGGGTAGATGAGCGGTGGAAACCCTTAGACTCAGAGAACCATCGAGAACCTGAAGGAGACCATCCAACTTAGTGAGGGGGTGGCGTTGTTGTTTTTTTGTTTGTTTGTTTGTTTCTTTTGGATACATACCCAGGAGTGGAATTGCTGGGTCATATGGTAGCTCTATTTTTAGTTTCTGGAGGAACCTCCATACTGTTTTCCACAGTGGCTACACCTATTTACATTCCCACCAACAGTGTACAGATCTCCACGTGCTTGCCAGCATTTGTTATTTCTGTTCTTTTTGATGATGGCCATTCTGATAGATGTGAGGTAATACCTCATGGTAGTTTTAATTTGCATTTATCTGATGATTAATGATGTTGACCATCTTTTCATTTGCCTGTTGGCCACCTGTATGTCTTCTTTGGAAAAATGTCTATTTAGGTCTTCTGCCCATTTTTTCGATTGGGTTATTTGGGGTTTTTTTTAACTGTTGAGTTATATGAGCTGTTTATATATTTTGGATGTTAACCCCTTATTGAGCATATCATTTTCAAATATTTTCTCCCATTCCACAGGTTGTCTTTTCATTTTGTCAGTGGTTTCCTTTGCTGTGCAAAAGCTTTTAACTTTAATTATATTCCATTTGTTTGCTTCTGCTTTTATTTCCTTTGCTTTAGGAGACAGATCTAAAAAAATATTGCTATGATTTATGTCAAAGAGTGTTCCACCCATGTTATCTTCTAGGAGCATTATGGTTTCCACTCGTATATTTAGGTCTTCAATTGGTTTTGAGTATATTTTTGTATGTAATGTTAGAGAATGTTCTAATCTCATTCTTTGACGTGTAGCTGGACAGCTACACGTCAAAGAATGAGATTAGAACATAAACAGAATTTGGCGATACAACAAAAGGAAATATGCATTTACATTTGAGCCAGTAACTCCAATTTTTCAGAAATTAACCCCGAAGGCACATCCACAACAATGTAAAAATACTGCAATGTCCGTGAATATATTAATTGATAAAAACATGGTATATTCACAGAGTGGAGCACTATACTATGTAGCTATAAAAAAGAATGAGCATGATCTTTGTAAACTAGTATGGGGTGCTTCCAGGATAGTTATGGATATAGATATATAAAAGAATGTGTGAGTTTGGGGCTAATGTCAATGATACCAAGCCCAGTGCCTTCCCATCCTGGTATGAAGAGGCTTTGAGAGATGAGGAAGAGAGAGCCTGAGCCAGAGCTGCAGCCAGGGCTCATACTGCTACGCTGGCCAGTGGGTGTTCCAGGGCATGTCCCAAAGCTCCTCCGGTCCCTAGTGAAGGCTGAGCGGATACTTCACATTGTATTTAAAGAAAGCAGTCAGTCTTCCAACTAGTGGAGGGCCAAGGTGTGGCTCATGGGAACACAACATATAATATATTTGTGTTCCTAGACAATATGCACAAATCGGAGATTTTTCTTTTTTCTATTTTTAAATGTTGTTCCTTTCAATTAAAGATGTGTTTAGCTTCAGAGTCTAAGTTTATTAATGACATGACTCACACATTTAGTGCAGCTTATCAGGTTGAGAAATAAGAATTTTGGTATTATGTAACACAAACTGGAAATCCTCGAATCATTTCTTGTCATTCGGAACATTGGAATATGGATTTTTTGTGAAAAAGGAAATTATTCCACAGTAAAGTCTGTGTGATCATGAGATACAGAAAAAAAAACTGAAGAGGTATTCACTTCTTGGTTTGTTTTATTCCTTTTAGTCTTTCTTTGTAAAATTGAAGTATATATACCTGGTTTCGGTTAGCTTATTTAAGAATGTGGGAGAAGTGAAATCACAGTATTTTGCCTTCTTGCACACGTGCTCTTTTTTTTTAATTTATTAATTTTTAGCTGCGTTGGGTCTTGGTTGCTGCAAGGGCTTTCTTTAGTTGCGGCGAGTGGGTCTACTCTTCATTGTGGTGCGTGGGCTCCTCACTGCGGTGGCTTCTCATTGCAGAGCACGGGCTCTAGGCACGTGGGCTTCAGTAGTTGTGGCACGTGGGCTTCAGCAGTTGTGGCTCGCGGGCTCTAGAGCACAGGCTCAGTAGCTGTGGCGCACGGGCTTAGTTGCTCCGCGGTATGTGGGATCTTCCCGGACCAGGGCTCGAACCCGTGTCCCCTGCATTGGCAGGCGGATTCTTAACCACTGTGCCACCAGGGAAGCCCTGATCTTTAATTGTTCAAATATCAATTTAGCGTCTGCTCTTCAGAAGGCTTTTGGATGGTACTGGGGATGCTAAGAAACATAGACCCAACCCCTGCCTGTAGAATTCTAGAGTCTAAGAGCAGCATTCATAGAAAGCAGCTGGTGAACGAAGATCTAAAGGCCCAATAAAAATCAGGGGTAAGAAGTGGGGGTTGAGGGGTTCCTCATGAGGAGTCTAGTGTAAATGTCCTGATGCAAGGCACTTTGAGACTTTAGGACAATATAAAAGTCCTGCAGTGGGAGATAATTTTAAGTTAGGCCGTATGGTGAGCCAGCCAGTGAGGCCGTGGAAACACTGAACAGGGGTCAGACCCTCAGATGGTGGGTCTCAGAGTTGAGAGACTTAAGCCTGGAATGGAAAACTGCCCTTAACAGTTACTTTGAAATCATGAGTAAACCAGAGAGAAATCTCCACCCAGGGCAGGGATGGAACGTGCCCCGTGCTCCTGTCCCAGTGCAGGTGAACACAGTGCACAACCTAGGTGTTTTATGCACATCATCTCCAAGGAGTGTCTTTGAAATAAAGGTGACAGTAGTCTGAAACTGGAAACTCAGAAGCCAGTGGGCTGATACTCTTTGCTGGGGGACAAGGAGTCAGAGCCCATTCTATTAAAAGGGCATTCGCATTCAGTTTTTTTTTTTTTTTTTGGTTGTAATTCCGCAAAGTCTACGAGAGGTGTACATTTTCGGTGACGGTAAAATTAATGACGATAGGGGTTGTTTAGATGAAAGGGCAGCTTGGAAGGAAGAAAGAGTTAGTCTTGGAAGCAAATTCTAGAATATTTGAATTTCATTCAGTTGGAAGGAAAATGTAATTTTCATATTTGATTTATTGGGGAAATTAAAGATTCTTTGTAAACAGCACTTTGGACTGATTTGGTGTTCCATGTCCTAGAATGCCACATATTCTGATATCTCCTGGATTTAAAAATTCCTTCAGGGTGGGTGGTATCATCTGCAGCCAAAATAATCATAATCATGGTAAAAACAGACATTGTGTAAAGTCTCAATGTGGTCCAGGCGCTGTGCCAGGTGTTTTACATACATTACCTGCATGCCACTAGCCCTGCAAAATAGGGCTTAACAAAGCCACTTCACCTGAGGCTCACAGAGCTTGGTGATGGACCTGAGTTCACACAGCTAATAGGTCACATGGCTGGGACTGGACCTCTGGTCTGAATTTGTCCAGAGCTCGCGCCATTCCACTCCTCCCAGCCTGAGGCTGATCATGAGTCAGTTAATTCACTGTGGTCATATGAGGATCACCCTGACTTTTAACTTGGAATTCTTAGGAGAGTAGGACCTTGATGTAAGACAAGCAGCTTCAGGAAAGCAGAGAGTGGAGTTACAGGATTGATCATGTGTCAAGGTGAGGATCTGAATGTGGACTAAGGGTAGCACGCACAGCATAAAAGGAGGCCCCGGAAAAATCTCTGATGCTGTCATCCCCGGGAAGCTCTGGCCATAGATGTCAGGTTGATTTCAGCCTGGAAAGTCTCAGTGAGGTGAGGGTCTCTGTCTAATGGGGTTGGCCTCAGTTTTGCAGAGAGAGAGATAGAGACCTGAGCCCTAACAAGAATTCATGTGACGATGCTGAGTGTTATGAGGGGACCCCCAAAAGCAGAGCGGGCCAAATAGAATTCTGTACAGTTCTTAGCCCTGGGAGACCCAGAAGAGCTACTGCTGAGTCATCCCCTCATTCCACCCGAGTGATCTCAGGGAGGGAAGGGCCTCATCTAGCAGGATCAGACTCCAGTTCTGCAGAGGGGGACGTCTTGGCCATAACCAGAGTCAAGATGAGGACCCTCAGTGCTAATGAGGGGGTCTCTCCCCCAAGGAGGGAGGCTCACAAGGTGGCGCCCGTCTTGTCAGGCAGAGATGGTCGGAGCAGTGCCCTGACTTCCCCCTACTAGGGCCTCGGGGAGGTGAGGGCTTGGTTCGGAGGCTGGAGGACACGGGACCATAGAGGGAGGGGTCCCGGGCTCTGATAGACGGCACCAGCTGGACGCAGGGACCACTGACCCCTGAACAGTGGGCGTTCCTGCAGAGTCCCGCCCCTGCCGTCAGCCCTCGGAGACCCCACGCAGCGCCGGATGCGGCTCCCCCCGACTTCCGCTTCGGAAGCGAGGAGCCCGACCGGGAGCCGCGGCGTTTGTTCGCCCCAGCGTGGGTTTTCAGGACTCGTCCGGAGCCACGGTGAGGACCTGAATGTAGCCTGAAGGGACCTTCCCTCCCCTCTCCCCACTTAACAGAGGTGACCCCCCGCCTCCCGCCCCTGCCTGCCATCAGCAGCGTGGGACCCTGATCTGACGTATATGTCAGAGGAGTTGCCGTCTGGAGGGCCTCAAGAGAGTGGAGGGCCTTTGTCTAGAGGGGCCGGCTTCTTAGGCAAAGGGTGTAGTCTTGTCCCCAGCAGGTGAAAAGTGGGACCTTCAGAGCTGACAAGGGTCCCTCCTTCCTAAAGGCGTGACTGCACGGGGCCCCCTCCCGCCTTCACTCGCGCGATGCTCTAGAGTAATTCAGGCTGAGAGAATCCCTCATTTCTGCCTGGGGTGGGAAGTGGGGTTGGGGGCTAGGGGACGTTCGGGTAGAGAAAGGCCTTTATGGAAAGGGGGCTGGACTTCCCTGGCGGTCCAGTGGTTAAGACTCCTCGCTTCCACTGCAGGGGGCGCACGTTCGATCCCTGGTGGGGGAACTAAGATCCCACATGCCACATAGTGGGGCCAAAAAGAAAGGGCGGGGGCGTGGACCAAGAGGGTGTTCTGTACTCTAAGTGAAATAAGTCAGACAGAGAAAAACAAATACTGTATGATTTCACTTACACGTGGAAGCTGAAACACAAAACAAATGAACAAACAACAGAACAGAAACAGTTATAGATACAGAGAACAAACGTGGTTGGGGGGAGGAGAGAAATTAGGTGAGGACAATTAAGAGATACAAACTACCAGTTACGAAGTAAATGCGTAAAGGGTGTGAAATGTAAAACAAGAGGTAGTTGGATGGATGGATGGATGGATGGATGGATGGATGGATAGATAAGGCAACCCCATTAGGCTTAGGGAGGAGACTTGGCCCTAAAAGAAGCAGAGGTAGGACCATCAGTGTTAGTAAGCAGACCTCTCGTGAAAACAGGGAACTGCACAAATCAGCAGCCCTGCTCTCAGACCTGGGAGTCCCCAGATAAGGTAGCCGGGATGTGGAGCCCCCGACTTCTCTTCTAGCTACTCAAGGAGGTGAGAGCTGCGGTCTGAGGCATGTAGATTCGGGTCAGTGGAGGGAGGAATCCCAAACCCTACCCGGACTGGACGCCAGAGTCCTGAATGAGGACTGAGGGAGCCACCAACTCCAGAACAGTGGGGTCGGAGAGTCCCACCCTTGCTGTTACCAGGCGTAGCCGAGCCCCAGATCAGCTTTGGCAGAATGAGGCTCACTCTGACTGTAAGCTCAGGTCCCAGGAAGATGAGGACCTTTTCTGACGGTCATGGGCTCACGTCAGCAGAGGGCAAAGTCCCAGGCAGGGTTCAGAGTCAAGGTGAAGATCCTGAGTGAGGAAATGGAGACTGCTCCATACACAGTGGAGAGAGCTGCATCTCATGCCGCCCCTGCCGTTAGCCCCGGGAGGCCCAGGGCAGAGCTGGCAGGCTCAGGTGCCGCCTAACTTCTGCCTGTGGGGTCTGAGGGAGATGAGGGCCTTGCTTTAAGGGCTGGCTTCCCGGTTCAGCAGAAGAAGGGGAGTCCCAGGCCATGATCGATGTCAAGGCACAAATTCTATGTGAGGAATGAGACAACCGACTCCCCCAGAACAGAGGAGACCCCACAAAGTGCCACCTCTGCCTTCACCCTGGGAAGCCAGGTTTAGAGCTCTCCGGCTGAATTGCCCTCTCAGTTCCTCCAAGGGTGGTCTCAGGGACGTCAGGGTTTGGGTTTAATGGGAGAGGCCTCATTCAACATAGGGAAGAAGCCTGGTTCCTAACGAGAGTCAAGGTGGTAACACCGAGTGAACCTGAGGGAGCCCCACCCAGAAAGAAGTGAACCACATAGAATCTCATCCCTACTCTCAGACCTGGGAGGGAGACTCAGGCATGGTGACCTGATGAATATCACTCACGTTTTCCCGGACCATGGCAGGGAGGTGAGGAACCTCCTTGATGGGAGTATGGGCTCAGGTGAGCAGCCAGAGGATTTCCAGGTAATGCCAGGAACCAAGGAGAGGACCCTGAGAATTGAGGGGACCACCTACACCACAATAGTGAGGGCCACAGAATCTCTTCCTGCCTGTCAGCATTGCAAGTCCACACACAGTTGTAGCTAGAGAGACAAGAAAATTTTCTTTCTAGCGGGTCTCGGGGAGTTGGGGGCCTTAGTATGAGGGGATAGACGTCAAGTCAAGACACAGAGGATGTCCAAGTCCTGCTGTGCGTCAGGGTGAGGACACTGAGGGATGATGTAGATGCACACCCACCCAAAGCAGTGGGGGCCCACAAACTCCCACCCCCCTCAGCCCTGGGACACCCCAGGTAGAGGTACCCTGATGTGTCACCCCTCACTTCGGGCCCCAGGGACCCAGGCAGATGTGGGCCTTGATCTGAGGCCAGAAGACTCAGGTGGGCTGAGGGAGGAGCGTAGATGCCGTCTGAGTGAGGGCGAAAGAGGCCAACGATGCCGCAACAGTGGGGTCCCGCGGAGTCCAGCCCCTGCTACCAACCCAGGGAGGGCATGGATGGGGGTGACTGGCAGTGGCTCACCCTTTCTTTCATCTTGGGGATCTCAGGAAGGTGAGAATCTTAATGTAATGCAAGCGAACTCAGATCAGCGGAGGGAGGATTTCCGGGATTTGCCAGGACTCACGGAGAAGATGCTGAGGACTGTGGGGGGAAGTCCACCCCGTGCCAGCGGGGACCGCGCAGAGTCCCTCTCCATTGTCGTTCCTAGAGGCGCCCCCGGGCACAGATGTGAGGCAGAAGTGCCCATCAGTTCCCCACTCGGAACTCACAGGGAAGTCAGCATCTTGGTGTGATGGGTCAGCAGAGGGAGGAACCGTAGACCCTCCCCTGAGTGAGAAATGGGGACCGTGAGGGAGGACCACACGTTATAGGGCCTCAGCCTGCCTGCTGCAGCTTTCAGCCTCTGGAGACTAGGGGCGCTCTGGCCAGGTAAGGCCATCGTCACTTCCACTGTTCGGTCTCAGGGAGCTGTGGGCCGTACTGTGAGGAAATGTCCTCAAGTCAAGAGAGAAAGGAGCCCCCAGATCCTCCCAGGAGACCCAGTGGGGACTGTGATTGACGACTGAAGGTAGCACACCCCCCTTCCACCGAATCAAAGGCATAATAAAGAGTCCTGCCCAGGCCTCTGCTCAGACCTTGAAGGCCTGGAGCATGGTTGTCAGGCGGAGGCTCCTCATTTCTTTGTATCATTTCTAAGGGAGACGAGATCCTTCGTCTGAAGGTGCCGCACCAGGGGCAGCAGGAGGGGTCCCAGACCCTTGGTATCGACAAGATGAGGACGCTGAATGGTTGAGGACCAACGAGTTCAGGACAGAGCAGGCCCCACAGAAGTGTCAGCGCTGTGCACCCCGACAGTGTCCATGACTCAGTTCCTTCTCGTGGGCCCCAGGGAGCTCTGAGGTGTCACCTTTAGAGTAGCACAGGAAAGAGGTCCCGGCCCTACCAAGAGTCGATGTGACAATCCTGTTTGTGAACGAAAGGGACCCTTGGAACCCAGAGAGGGCCTACCCTACCAGGATCTGTGGTCACCGCCGTCAGCCACAGGCAGGGCTGGCAGGCTGTAGCCTGAGGCTCACTCACTCTCGCTTCTTACCCTGGGTTCTCGGGACAGGCTGACCAAGAACAAGAGCCTAGTGGTTCCTAGAGCAGTGCCCTCAAGGAAACGTGCAGAGCGGCCTTCTTCAAGTCAGGGTGGGACCTCCCTGCTGAAGGTGCTCACACCCTCTCACCTTCCCTCCTCCAGGTTCCAGCATCACCTGCTCTCCTGCCCACTCCCCCGCTTGCTGTCCCTGCCCATAGTCATGCCTCGGGGGCAGAAGAGTAAGCTCCGTGCCCGTGAGAAGCGCCACCAGGCCCGGAGGGAGACCCAGAATCTCGGGGGTGCTCAGGCCACTGCAGCACAGAGAGAAGGGTCACCCTCGTGCTCCTCTTCTCTTTCTCGGGGTACTCCCCCGAGCTCCCCTGCTGCTGGCACTCGCCAGGAGCCTCAGGGAGCCCCAGCCACTAGCTCTCGTGCTGCAGGGGTTTCAGGCCCAGGATCTGATGTGCGTGCCAAGGGCCCGGTTCAAGCAAGGAAAAGTTCCTCCCGCGCCTCAGCCTCTGGTGAGAGCTTTCAGAGAGATCCTCTGATCAAGAAGGTGGGAATGTTGATAGAATTCCTGCTGGAGAAGTATACAATGGAAGAGCCCATTATAAAGGCAGACTTGCTGAAGCTTGTGAACAAAAGGTACAAGGGGAAGTTCCCTGAGATCCTCAGGAGAGCTGCTGAGTGCGTTCAGCTGATCTTTGGTCTTGAGTTGAAGGAAGTCAAGCCGGGTGGTGATTCCTATACCCTTGTCAGCAAGCTACATGTCAGCGATGATGGGCGTCAGAGCAGTGGCGGGCGGTTTCAGAAGAATGGGCTTCTGATGCTTCTCCTCGGTGTGATCTTCTTGCGTGGCGACCGCGCCTCTGAGGAGGAGATCTGGAAATACCTGAATGTTTTGGGTGTTTATGTTGGAAGGTGTCACATAATCTTTGGGGAGCCCAGGAAGCTTATCACAGAAGATCTGGTGCAGGAAAAGTACCTGGTGTGTCGTCAGGTGTGCGACAGCGATCCCCCGCGCTATGAGTTCCTGTGGGGCCGGAGAGCCCGCGCTGAAACCACCAAGATGGAAGTCCTGGAGTTTGTGGCCAGGATCACTGGTACCGTCCCCAGTGCCTTTCCAGCCCATTATGAAAAGGCTTTGAGAGATGAGGAAGAGAGAGCCCAAGCCCGAGCCCGAGCCCGAGCTGCAGCCAGGGCTGGTACTCGAGTCAAGGCCAGTGCGCCTTCCAAGGTCATGTCTAGCAGTTCCTCCCACCCTTAGTGAGGTCTGAGGCAGCTTCTTCACTTTGTGTTTGACCAACGCTGCCAACCTTTTCAGTAGTGAGAGGCTAAGCTGGGGCTGGAAAGATCATAATATATATGTTCTTTGTGTTCCTGTTTTACACTAGTATCTTTCAAATGTTTCTTTCACTAGAATGTTTCTTTAGATTCAGAATCCAAGTTTATAAATGACATGGATCACATATTTGTTGTTGTTTATCAGGTTTAAGCGTAAGAGTTTAGGTACTGTGTAGTACGATGTGAAAACTCCTTGCATCTTTCTGGGGTTGGGGTTCTGGACTGAGATAATATGGCATTGGAATAGGAATTTTCTTGGAAATGTGAAAGAATGCTGTGGTTTTAAAATGAAAAGCAAAGTAAAGTTTAGTCAAATTTTGGTTTGTCTTATTCACCTTTGTCTTTCTCTTTGTAAAATTCAAAGATATACACCTAGATGTCCTTAGCTTATTCAAGAATGCCGACAAAATTAAATAGTAATAAGTTACATTCCTCACTCAGTGCCTCATTGATTCCCATCTGTAATTGAGCATCTGCTCTTTGGAAGGTTCTGTGCTGGTAGTGATGATGCTAAGATAAAAAAAACCCTGCACCTGCCTGTAGATGTTGAGAGTATAAGAGCAGCTATTATATAAGGAAGGTGGTGTGATGAAAAAACCCAGTGAGGATGGTGGGGAGAGAGTCCAGATGAGAGCAGTGAAGTATAAATTCTCTTAGCCAGAACACTTTGAGGTTTAGGTTATTTTGCAAATCCCTCCTTGGGAGGTAATTTTAAGTTGGCTGCGTGGTGGGCTAGATGAGGCTGTGATAATGGTGAGCAGGGGTCCAGTGCTTTTGCCCCGGTGCAGGTGAACACGGTGCACAAACAAACCAGGTGTTTTATGCATATTATCTCCTTTGTGGTGGGATGCTGAGAAGCCCCTGTGCTGGCACTCTGTGCCCTGGGTTGGAGGAGCCCCAGCCCGCTCCATTAATTAGTTATCGGGTTTTTTAAATTGGAGTATAATTGCTTTACAATGTTGTGTTTCTGCTGTGCAACGAAGTGAATCATCTACACGTATACATATATCCCCTCCCTGCTGGACTTCCCCCCACCCATCTAGGTGGTCACAGAGCACCAAGCTGAGCTCCCTGTGCTGTACAGCAGGTTCCCACTAGCTGTCTATTTGACACATGGTAGTGTACATAGGTCAATCCTAATCTCCCAATTCATGCCACCCCGCCTTCCCCCGTGTCCACATGTCCGTTCTCTATGTCTGCGTCTCTGTTCCTGCCCTGCAAAGATGTTCAACTGTACCAGTTATCTAGATTCCACATATATGCGTTAATATATGAGATTTGTTTGTCTTGAGTGTAATCTGGCAGAACTCCTAAATGGGCCCAGATTTTGGTGGTGATGAAACACATGAAAATCGGTTGGGGGGACGGGTTTGGGAGGCAGGGGAATTATTGGTCCTTGACACAAGTTCTATAAGGTTTGATTTGCATCCTGGTGGAACCCCTGCCTCCACAAATGAAACAACATATTCTCTGATAGGGAAAATGTACTCAGGGTTACTTGCTAAGGAGCACTTTGGTTAATTCAGCTTTCTTTGTCCTAGAGGCCTGCATAGTCTCTGACATCTCCTGGATAAAATGAAAAATTCCTAGAGATGAGGGTATCTCTAGGACAGAGAAGACCAGTCTCTTCTGGTATGAAAATAAGCATCATAATAACTGCCATGCATGAAAGACCCAGACATCGCCAGCCACTGTGCCAGGTGCTTTACATATATCACATATGTTCCGACAGTTCTATAAGATGAGGCTTATCAAACCCACTTGGCAGACAAAGAACTTGCAGTATTCTCCGGACTGGTAAAGTGACAGAACCGGGAGTACAGCCCGGTCTGAATTCCTCCAGAGCCCATACTGTTCCACTCCTCCCAGCCTGAGGCAGCCCTTCTGTCTCTTAATCCATTTCTCCTCTCACTGCTCCGTGACGTCTCTCAGGCAATAAGAAAGAGGAACTTGTAGCCAAAATATTAAAAGCAGGCCTAAAGAAGGAAGGTGAACATGAGAATCAGACACCATTTGGGGATTGTCTGTGGGCTTCGTTTACCTAGGATCCTCCTGCCCCTCGCCCCAGGCTTCCCTGAGAGCTGATTGCCCCGGTCCCGGCACGGGGGTCCAGTCCCAGCACTTTGCGGCATCACAGCGCCCTGCCCCTGGGTCTTCCCCAGTGTGCCCTCGTGTCCAGACTGGAAGCTGACCTGCTGGCCAGCTCTTCTCTGCATCTTCCTCTGGAGGCTGCACTCAGCTCCCGGAGGAATGGACAGCCCATATGCCCTGCCCTCCCCTGACTCGGAGCATCCCGACTCCCCGCAGATCCCGTTCATCACCGTGGACCCCTGGGACAGCAGCTGCCCTTTCCATGTATCTGTTCACTTCAGACAGTGACGTTTACACACCTCCTCATCCCCACTGGGTGCCTCCACCACATTCTCAGTGTTTGCAAGCCTGCTGGTGACGAGACTCTGATTTGGTATGGACTCTACAGGGCCTTGGCTTATAACCCCAAGGCTAGGGAGGCCTTGTTTGAAACAACGTGATATTTGCAGTAGGATTTTAATGAAGTGTCTTCTTTGAATCTGGCCACTGAATCCATACACTGATGAGTGAACTTAATTAAGGGGTCCAAAACCAAAGCCTTCTTCCTAAGTGGTAAAGGAGGAGGGACCAAGGAAATCACTGTGTAAACAAACATCTGCTGAGGCTGAATTCCTAAAAACCCATCTTGGAGTCCTTCTCGGAGGTGGAAAATGGTTCTTTGGCAGACATGCTAGCTTTGAATAACAAGGAAAAGTAATTCACCATCCTCCCAGTAGTCCTTGTCTGTATCGGTCCCAGGGGAGATGCTGTTTGTTCAATATGCTTAATGGCACCTGTTCGGGTGTTCAGGTATGTTCAGTCAGGTGATGGGTGGCTATGATTTTGACCATGCAACCAAAAGTTAGGAGAAAATTCCCAGCCTACTGAGATTTCACAGGTTATTGCAATTGGCAATGCAGAAAGGTACTGGTGAAAGCCCTCTCTGCTGAGATGTACAGGGTACTTTTGGAAATTAGATGGAATCCTGTATTTGAAAACATGTCTTACATAGTATGCACAAGAAAAACTTGGTGAATTTCAAGGTAAATTTGGCCTTCTCAGAAACTCCTCCAACTAACTAAGAGGGTTGTTGTCATAAGCAATTGCAGTAGTTGCTCTTTATTGAGCACACACTATACACCAGTTTATGGGAGACTGCAAACCTCATCCACATCCTGTCTTGCTCTCCTTGGGTTCCTGGGGAGACTATATTCCCAGTCCACTTGTAATTAGGAAGGGTCACCTCCAGACCAAGGCACGAGGGAGTCAGTATGGCACCTCTGTGCTTTCTCTTCCATTCAGCAGCAAACAGAGAGAGCCCGTGTTGAGGTGTGGAGCCACGCGACGTACATAGCCGGGATCTCGGAGTCATCTGTGAGCGGTGAGCCTCTGCCAACCTTCATCAGATTTTATGTGCACAAGAAACAGACTTTTGTTGTGTTAAGTCATTCAGATATCAGGTCTTCTCTGTTGCATCAGTTAGCAGTTACTTAATCCGAGTGATACACAACTACTATTTCTACTCTTAGGCTCATTTAAATGTTTTAATGACAGAGCTAATCATAGCATATATATTCTTCTTATAAAAACTTCTTACACACATAAATCACAATCTCCCGCCTTACAACATTGCTCGAAAATTCAGCCCCCTTTTCAAAAGTAACCACAATTAACTGTCTGGTGTGTGTCATTCTAAAGCTGATTTGAGGCTTCTTTGTACATAGATGTGCTACAAAAATATGTTGAATTTTTAACACACAGGGGCCACAGTGTACATATTGTTCTGTGACTTGCTCTTGTAACTTAATGGAAGTGATTGCAAGATCTTTCTGTGACAGCACTTATAAGACCCACCTCACGTTTTAAAACTGTCATCACCATTAGAAAAGGTCCCAGCCAGCCCTCTGGTCCTAAGCTACAGCGTGAAGTAGAGCCCCTCAGCCAACCTGTAGATCTGTGAGAACAAACAGTTGTTGTGTTAGGATGCTACGTTTTGTGGCTCTACATTGGGCAGTGGAAGTTTACTAATAAGTACATTAAGGGCTAGCAGTTCATATTTTAATTTTTTATGTTCTTTGTCTTCCACAGGGAGCACATACTATTCCTAAAAATATTTTTAAGGTTAAGAAAAATAAACTTCAAAAGGCATGGGAAATTCTAATTACAGATGTTAGGGAAGCCTTTAAAATGGGAAAAATAAGCAAATAATTTACAAAAGAAGAGTGAAGTGACGCATGATTATTTCTCCTACAGAATGAAAACAAAAAGATTACCTATAGACTATTCTCTCTCCAGCTGGTGGATTGATAAAGAGAAATTTTATATCAGAGGATAAGTTCCTGATAGTTCATGAGTTTCAACATAGTTCTGGAGCACGTTTATCTCGCACCATCTAGAAAGGCGATATGTAGTACGTAAGAGCGTGAGATTCTGGAACCAGACACCTGGTCTTTCAATCCCAGCGCTACCATTTACTAGTTGTGTAATCTTGGGTAAATTCCGTAACCTCTTTGTGCCTCTTTTCTTATCTGTAAAATTGTGATGATAATAATACCTAACTATAAGATTATTTTGTGAATTAAGTGTAGGGCATTCAGCACGGTGCCCACGAATTCATAAGCGTTATATATGTGTTAACTATTATTTTATTATCAAAGCATTTTGCTGAGTTTTCATTGAAGGATTAATTGACATTTAATACAGGAAGAATATGGGCCCTATAGATAACCTTAACACTTAAAAACTACAATGTAGAAATACTAACCTCTGAGAGGGAATCTGTCACCTCTGTAGTCCCTAAAGCACTATCGGGTGATTTCCATTAATATTAATTAGGTCAATAAAAAGTATTAATGTTTAAATACAAGCCATGGTTATCAGAAAAATTTATTAGCCTTAATACTTCACTCCCCATTTGTATAGGATAAATGAGGTAACTCAAAAGAGAGAGATTTTATGTTTTATCATTAGTAAATAGCTAAGCAGTGAAGAACTGAGGAACTCAGCTTTGACCACATCTTGGACTAAGTGAGATTTAAGGATTGTTTGGTATCCAAGGATACCTCTTAATGTAATTTCTATAAATCTGAGAAGAAAAGAGATTGTGATGATCTCATTTGAGAGTAATATGTGGAAGAAGGACCAGAATACATTGGAAATGCTGCCTAATCAAAGCATTGTTTTCATGTATATTTTATAGTTTTTAAGTGATTTTTTTAGCTTAATGTTTTGTAGCTGGAACATTTTATGTCATAATTACTAGTCTCATCAGAGATTTCATTTTTATTTATACAGATATGTGGAATCTATGATTAGATGTGTGCATTTAGGCCAGTTGGACCTCCTTTATTTTACATCAATGTACTTTTGGAATTTGGAATTCTCCTTTTTCAAGTATAATGCATGTATATCTGGCACAGCTTCCTGCTTGACTCTATTGTTGTGCCTTATGTAAAATGACATTTAGTTTGCTTCTCATTGATTAGAATCAATAACATAAGTCATAATTATGTCCTGGAATAATATGCATTTCTAGTCTGGCTGCACTGTAGGTGGTGGGATATGGCCTGGGAAGCTAATCATCCTTTATCATTTCTTTCCACTTGGGAAAGGGCACCCAGAACGCTAAACAATCAACTTCGTAACTGAATGTATAGGATAAAGTTGTTTATAAATTGGGGTCTCTTGTACTAAGGGGAAATATTGAGAACACTCTTTTTGCAAAACATAAATGGAGAACTAAGGCAAAGATAATTCAATCAGAATTTATGTCATCACCTCAAGATTTCAAGCCAAACCACAAGACTAGTACACTGAAATGTGTATATGTGTTGTGATGTCAATGTCCAATTCAAGTTAACTCTACATTTTATTGATCTGATGAGCACATTTGTTTGCTAAAGCCAAAAGACAATGCAGGTTCCCTGTCAGACTGTTATGATTGAGAGACCCCCTAAATTGTTTGGACTTATTGGCTTAATTATTCCACATTTGGGAATCCATGGAAGGGTCTCTGTTCTGGAACACTGATGCATGTGAGACTGTTGTGACTGTTCTCTCCTTTGCAAAATATTCTGCTGCCTTGGCTTCTGTATTAGTCAAGATAAACTAGGTTATGTTAGAGTGTCAAATTAATCCTGAAATCTCAGTGTTTTACCACAACAAAGGTTTATTTCTCAACCACACTACATGTTCAATGGGTATGGGGGAGGGAGGGGCATTTGGGGGTTTTCTCTGGGGCTTACCTATTCACTGAGGCAGGGGAGAGTGGGCAGAGAGTCTCTAAAGGGCTCTTCTCTGATTCAGCCTAACCCATCACTTCTTCTCCCATTTCATTGGCTGAAACCAGTCATAAATCCTCGGTTAGCCTCAAGGGGTCTGAAAAATGGAGCTTTCCATGTGCCTGAGAAGAAGGAATATAGAATTGGGTTTGGCGAGCACAGCACTGTCTGCTACAGTTTTTAAGACACTGCCCTGTCCTGGTTCTTCTACTTCTCAACCTGTTTTTTCTCTGCCTCCTCAATGGACTTCTTTTCCGTCACCCCTTGGGGAACTGGTGCTCCCCAAGTTACCATATCCGGTCCACTATTTTTTTTCTCCCCACAACTATCCCCAGGTACCTTCATCCACTCCTCCAGTTCTAACTGCAAACTATCTGCTGCTAACTTCCAGATCTATTATCCCAAGCCCTGACCTACCCACAAAGCTTTAAACATAAATCCAACGATGACTGATTCAAGGATATCTCAAACTCAATGTGAAAAAATATAAACACATTATTTTTTTTCCCAACCTCATTCGTCCTCTTCCTGTATTCTTTGTCCCAGTTAGTGGCAGCGTCGTATTTCCAAGTCTAGATTCCTCCCTATCATTCCCAGCTCTTAATTTTGTACGCCATCTTAGCTAGGCTGTGCTGCACAGTTGTTTAGTCAGTTATCAGTCTAGATGTCCACTGTAAGGTATTTTTTAGATGTGATTAATAGTTACATCTGTAGGCTTTGAGTAAAGCAGATTACCACCCATAGTGTGACTGGGCCTCGTGCAATCAGTTGAGGGCCCCAAGAACAAGGACTGAGGTTTCCTGAAGGAATTCAGCCTCAAGACTGCAACACAGGGACTTCCCTGGTGGTCCAGTGGCTAAGACTCCGTGCTCCCAATTCCGGGGGCCCCGGTTCGATCCCTGGTCAGGGAACTAGATCCCACATGCATGCTGCAACTAAGAGTTCCCATGCCGCGACTAAAGATCCCGCATGCCACAACGAGGACCCGGCGCAGCCAAAATAAATATGTAAGTATTAAAAAAAAAAAAAAAAAAAAGACTGCAACACAGAAACCCTGCCTGAGTTTCCAGTATGCCTGCCCTGCTATACAGACCTTGGACTCAAGACTGTAACATCTGAGTTTCTAACCTACTGGCTTGCTCTATGAATTTCAGACTTGCCATATATATATGTATATATGATCTCTTATTGGTCTGTTTCTTTGAAGAACCCTAACTAATATACCACCATACACAAATGGAAGAGTCCCGCCAAATATACTTCCTAAACACTTCTTCATCCTCTCTGTCCCTATTTACCAATGCTCTTATTCAGAGCTCTGCGGTTTCCATCCTAGTTAATTGAACTTACAACTCTGATATTGACCAGCATCAATATCTTGAAATTACTTATTTCTTTTCCTGATAGTCATAGTTCTTTGTCCCCTTACTTATTGTTAAACTTTGTTTCTCACAATTCTAGCAGTTCCTTCCTGTGTGCTACTTCTAGGTGATCAGCAAATCTGATTTTTTAGATATCCAGATTTTTTTAGAAGCATATCAAATTAAAATCAAGAGTTTACTTGTAAATCACCTGAATGGTTGTCCTGTGAGTCGAGTGCATTTGTTTTTATACAGGGACACTGGCTGCTCAAAGACCTTGCCTAATTACCTGATCTACTGTAATAGTCCAGCTAGAACCTTGAGACAAATAGAATGCTATTACATTTACTCTTGACCATGCCACGAAATTTTTTAAGTTTATTTGGCCAAGTTACATTAAAATCAGTGGTCTACACTGATCTATCAATTCCTTCACTTTTACTTCTCAACACATCTGTCCATCTTTCTTACTTCTTCACTGAAACTCCTTTCACTACCACCACTAGGGATCTCCTGGGTGATAAATTCTTTGGGTACTTTAAAATATACTGTTTATTTTTTCAGCTTTATTAAGGTATAATTGACACATAAGAATTGTATATATTTAAGGTGTACGATGTTTTGTTATATGTAAAATGTCAAAACACTGTGAAATAATCAATCTAATTAACACACTCACCACCTCACATAGCTACTATTTTCTATTTTTAATAAAAGTGATATATGTCCACTATGGTACATATGAAATTTTTAAAAAGTTTAATACAGAAATTGAACTATCACCTATAATTCCATCACCTAAAGATAACAATTAACTACTAACAGTTCAGTTGAATCATTATTAATAATTTGATGCATTTTCTTTCAGAAATACATACATTTATGACAATAATATATATTATAGAATTGCAATAAAGTACCTGCCATAAAACAGATAGGTCTCTTTCTTTTTAAAATAATACTTTGCAAATATATTACCATGTATTATTCTTCTAATATAAGTGATTACTCTGTACATTGATTTGTGCATTTAAAAATTTTTTTAATTTATTTATTTAGCTGTGCCCGGTGTTGGTTGTGGCATGCGGGATCTTCATTGCGGCATGCAGGATCTTTAGTTGCAGCATATGGGTTCTTAGTTGTGGCATGTGGAATCTAGTTCCCTGACCAGGGTTTGAACCCAGGCCCCCTGCATTGGGAGTGCAGAGTCTTAGCCAAGGGACCACCAGAGAAGTCCCTGATTTGTGCATTTTATATATAACTTTATGAGTGCAACCATTTCTCTAACTTAAAATTTTTATACAAATTAGAGTCTGTTTTATTGATATGTCTATTGTGACACCAATATAATACTGTTTTAATATTAAACACTTAAAATACATTTCAAAATGCAGCAGCTATTTGCTATATTTATTCTTTCAGTTGGCTTTTAAAATTTCTTTGCCAAATTCGAACTGAAAATTCACTTGGATTTAGAGTAGGTTTAAGTTAATCCTACATGTTTTCAAAATGACTTCTTTATGCTATTTAGTCTTTTTAACTCCAAGCACATTTTGATCTTTATCCTACTTTAGAGCATTTGACATGGTTGGCTACCCTTTTGTGCTTGAAATACTCTTCCAGGTTGCTTTTGGAATTCTACTCACCATCAGTTTTACTCTCATCTTTCTGATCTTTCTTATTCTTCTTGTGGTCTTCCATTTTGGGGTCTCATGCTTAAGTATTAATGTCTTTGTCTCTCCTCTGCTTTCATCGTATAAACACTCCTGGAAGACCTCATTCTTTCCCATGGCTTCAACCACTGTCTGGATGCTGATATCTCTCAATTCAAAATTTACAGACTTTCTAGACCTCACGTCTTATGAGACCAGTCCTGTAGTACAGGGATCTTGGTTGCTTAAATGCCTCACATAATTATCTCCTCAACTGTGATGTTCTGGCAGAATCCTATAAGACACATCCACTTAGATGTCTGTCAGGTACTTAAAATGAAATCTGTCACAAATCTAGACTCATAATTTTATCTTCACCAACCTGCTCCTCCTCTTTCCTTTCCCCTAGGAGAATCCCACCACGATACTATCAGTTACCCATTCCAGAAAGCTGGGAATCACCATTAATCCCCTACATCTCCCTCAGACATTTTAGTCTTTTACTGAGATCTAGCATATCTATATATGTCTTAGTAATCTATCACCAAAATAATGCTGTGTAATAAACCACTCCAAAATGTATTGGCATCCAACAATAAACATATTCTCAAAATCACAGGTGTGTGGGGTTTGTGGACAACTCTGCTTCAGGCTGTGGTCTGTAGATTTGGTTTAGATCTACCCCACATGTGTTCATTCTGAGGCCCAGGATGAAGTAACAGCAACTTCCCAGGGTTTAGTTTTTCTCATGGCAGATCACTGGAGCCCAAGAGGACCAAGCCAAATACAGCAAGTACATGCCAAGGTTCTGCTCACATTATATCCACTAACATTATATTGGCCAAAGCAAGTCACATGTCAAGCTTAATGTCAGTGGCATCAAAGTACACGCTGCCCAACATGAAGCCATAGGATAGGTGTATATATGTAATTATTTCAGGGAAGTGAAGAACTGAGACCAATTATTCAACCTATCACAGCCTGATAATATTACTCAAATTTACCCCATCCTCCACATTCCACTGCTACTGCCTTAATTTGTATCTCTTAATTTCTCCCCCACGTTAGTGAATAACCTCAACTATTGTCTGTGATTCCATCCTTGCCCCCATTGAACGCATCTTTCACACACACAGTAGAGTCATCTTTATACAACACAAGTTAGATTGTGACTCTTATGCTTAACATCACTAACTGTGAATCAGGACAATGTATATGTTCCTTTGCATGTCATATAAGACCACTCTTGTCCTGGCCCTAGCCTCCTTTCCACAACTATGAACCCACCAGCACCATCTAGTCATAATGAAATACTTGCCATTCACTAAACAAATTCGAGAAAGAATTCTGCACTTGGAAGATCATACTGCCAGTGCCTCAAAATGTCTGACATACAGTTGATGCCAAAAATAAATGTTTGGTAAAATAATAATTGTAAAAGACCTTAGTCCTGGCAACATAATTTTCTCACTCACTAGACTTTGCTAGCCTAATTAATTAATTAATTTAAGTAACAAACTGTTTGACCAGCTTTGCCTCTGAGCTCTTTCTGAAA
Organism: Pseudorca crassidens; assembly: GCF_039906515.1. Taxonomy (NCBI): domain Eukaryota; kingdom Metazoa; phylum Chordata; class Mammalia; order Artiodactyla; family Delphinidae; genus Pseudorca; species Pseudorca crassidens. The sequence goes on from NC_090317.1 coordinate 103,479,401, forward strand.
CCCTGACAAAATATCATTTTTTCTTATGTGGCCTTTCCTGTCTGTATGTCGTAGCTCTTCTCGTGTAGTTTTTATCTTATTTCTAATATTTTGCGTCATTTATACTCGGGTTATGATCCTGAAAATTTCATCCCAGGTGACCTGTTAAATTAGAACAAACTCAAAGGGAATGAAAATGGATGTTTCTATCATCACATAATAATGAACATACATACCTTTTGGAAGGAAAAAGGTTTAAAAACCCCAAAACAACTTTGGGAGCCAACTATACATTAGGAAATTTATGGAGATGGAAGTGAAACAGTACAATGTATATCTGTGGTTTAGCATGGTAGAGTGGAAAGAACATCAGTTTTGGAGACAGTCTGGCATCTGCATACCAGCTTTGACACTTTCATTCATTTAATAAATAGTTTGGAGTACCTACTACATGCCAGTCGATATACTAGTGGATACCAAGGTGAACAAAACATACTCTTATAGTACAATGGGAAAGTTGAGTATGCTAGAAATTATTATTTGCCAGTATTCGTTTTCTCTACTTTGTGCAAATAGGAAAATTTCACTTCCCTTCTCCCTTTAAAGTTGGATTTTGCCCTGTGACTTGCTTTGTTTAGATGAAATATGGATATATGTCACTTACATGAAGAGGCAATTAGTTGCCAGTACTCAACTCTCAAGCCATAACTTCCCCCAGTGTAGCAATCATGGAAATATTAATACATATTGAGAAAGCAACACCATAAGTTATTGGAACTACTGTCAGCATGAATCCATCAGTAACGCCCATGAGCAGGACCTTCCTGCTGCTCTGCTTTGAATACACAGTGTGAGAAAAAAATTCTGTTTAAAGCCTCTAATATTTGGGGAATATTTGTTACAACACTGTAACGTATACTAACCTGACAGATACAATAAATATAGAACAATTAATAAGTAGATGCATATAATAAAGGGGGGACTCAGGGTGCCATTGAAGTTAATGACAGAAGAATGATCATTGTATAGTGGTTAAAGATGACTTTCCTGAAGAAATGATATTAGACTCTGGGATGGATGAAATAATAGTTAACCAAGTAGAGAATGTTAAATGGAGAAATAGTGCCTGTCTTCTATGGCTAAGGATTAAAATGATCTAACATATTAACTATGCTGAGCAATTGGCCTATAGCAAAAGCTTAATAAATACTAGTTTCCTTTTCTCATAGTCTCCTAATTGGCTTCTGCCAAAATATTCCTTTGACATTTACTGGACGCGTTCTAGGCTTCTGTCCATCCTTCTTAGTCTCTTCCAGCAGCCACCTTAGCTTTGGATCAGAAGATAATGCCATGTCCTTTCAGTGACTACAGGAAAATAATTCACTTCTACCATAGCTGAAAACTGACCTTAACTAATTTTAAACTGATCATTTTTAAGACCTTCTAGACAGACTGTCAAAGAACAGTCTCCTCGAATCACGACAGGCACTTGAAACCCAATATGTCAGAACAACTTCGGGGCTCTCCCCCAAACCAGAGTCTCTTTCAAGGCTCATTTCAGTAAATGGCCCTAGTATCTACCCTGTTGCTAATATCAGAAACCTAAGCATCATTCCTCTTCTTCATTTCCCTTCTAAACTATAACCAAGAATCAAGATCTGTTGATTCTACTGTTAAATATTAGTTTAAAAATCTTCCTAGTTGTCTTAATTTTCAATAAACTGTCCTCACCATCATCTCTCTTTGATTGCTTCCTTTGCCTTCTAACTACTGATTTCCCTGCATTTGCTTTTATGCACCTTTTCCAATCTTTTCTTCCTCAAGTTTTAAGACCTGTAGTACCTTTTGGATTCAGTTTTGAGCTTCGTTTTCATGAATTTTAAATGGTACTTTAGATGGATCTTGAGATATTTTCCAGTTATCCCATTCTGATTTGTGCCCTAACACGTTGTATTCTCGGGGTTACTATAGGAATCATCCAGAGTCCTACTTAGAGAATCCTGAAGTAGATTGAATGTCTGGAGGATTTGGTTAGAAAAGGAAAGCATCAGCATCGTTTCTCGATCTTACACAGCCAGGTGGCAGTGTTGCTTCTTGGAAGATAATCATCAGAGGTTTGTAGGTTTGGAACTGGGTTTAGGGCTTGACTCTTAGCGTTTATTTTATTATTCTTTTGAATCCGATCTACTGGCACCTTATTTCTCCCCAGTCATGTCACTGGAGCAGCAACACGAGCCTGATTCCTTAACTTTTTCAGGTATCCTTTTTTTTTTTTAAACACCTCTGATTTCCTAGATGAAATATATTTACCTGAAAGAAAGATTGTATGAGGAAGAATTAAAATATAGTTCCTGGCTGTTCTTCCTATGGAAAGACTCATTATCAGGGAAGAAATTGTAGTTTCATTGCAATAGATTCTATGAAAACTGCAGCACAAGAATACTTTAAACAGTTTAGTCCATTCCATGTGACTGCAGGGTAATTAGTGAAATCCAGATTAATCAGAAACTTGCTAGGCAGCAGGGTGATTTGACTAACAGCCTGGGAAGGTACAAAATAACTGGGTAATGAAGTGGATCCGGTGATAATGTGCAAGACTGCTCCTGGGATTGTACAGAAATACATTATTTAGACAGATGCTGTATCTTGTGGACAAGAGATCTTTAAAACTGGAAATATTGTATCTTTCCTATCTGATTCTGCTTCATGCCCCCATGGACTAAAGATTGAAAAGCAGCATTAGAGAGGGGAATGTTTTAGGAAACTCTTTCCAGGTCCAATCTGATATCTGTCATCAAAGGTGGAGGATGTGTTCTGTGTTACTCTAGGGCTTTGTCACACATATGACCCTCATAAAAAATAAACACTGTCTCAAGTAGGAAGAACAGTTATCGCTCTCACTTTTTTTCATAGGTGATGAACTTGAAACTCCAAATGTGAAATGTGACAATGGAATGTAGTTACTCACAGCATGCAAAGACAAGCTTTCTTTCATTAGTGATGCTATGGGAGTTGCCAGGTATCCATACCCAGGCTGCAGCTGAAAAATCCTCTTTAATTTTACTCAGGCAGAGTGGAAAACTCCATGCACACATTATTGGGCAAATCATCAGCTTCATGGATGATATGAGCACATTTTTGCCCAGGTGAAGTTCTCAGGGATAAGTAAGTGCAAACAGCACCCACTGCTTATTAACTCTAACAAGAAGAGTTGGCCTTAGGCATAAAGGAAATAGGTGTCTGCCTATGTGGCAAGATTCAGGAAGCAGCCAAATGGCTTCTTGCTTTTCCCTGATACAAATAGATCTTTGTCCCTACCATTGCCATTCTCCCAAGTGGGACCGCATCCACAGGACCAAAGGTAGATGGTACGGTCCTTAGAGGGCAGCATGGGGATGCTAGACGAAATGCATGGCTGGGACCTTTGGCAAAAGGAGAAACAAAGAGACAGCAAATTTCTAGGCTTTGAGAGTTGAAACATAAGCAGAGTTTAGTTCAACTTCCCCGTGAGGAATTAGCAAGTAGAAAAAAATCAATAACAACAATAATAAAGATTATTCCTTAGGAATTGCAAGGCATTATACTGGGTGACATGAGCAATAAAAATGAAAAAATATATATATAAACGTTGTGCCCTCAAGAAGTTTAGAATTTACCTTGAAAGATGACACGTGCATGTAAAATCCCACCTAACTGTTTAAGGCAACACACTACAGGTGTGAAATGTCTGACAGGGCAGGGGGTGCTTGAGCTCGGTAATACAAAAGAATGCTCTTTGCCTTTTTTTCCTTACTGTTTAGTTTGTGATTTGGGAGCACATGGGCATTGCTCTGGGGTTAGAATTTAATGTTTCAGAAGAGGCTGGATAAAAGTTGAAAGGTGTTATTTATTTCTTAAAACCAAAACAAAGATATAAAGATAATCTGACTCTGCTCTCATCTCTCCAGTTCTAACTATAAACCACATAATTCAGTCAGCGAGAAGTGATTGAATGCCAGTCATGGGGGAGATGCCCTATATTTGTGTAGCATTTAATAAGTTATAAAATCACATGCATGTTTATACTTTCTATGCATCCTCATAACTTCTCTGCAAAGTAAGTGGGGCAGAAAGTACTCTGGAAATTTATGGTTGAGACCCCTGAACACACTGCCAAACTCAAAGGTCGATTTAACCACACTGATGCTCAGTGGATGGTTCTGCCATCAAAGGCCCTGGCCCCAGTAGGGGTGGAGACATAAGTCACACACATGAGAAGAAAAAGAAACTACAGAGAGATAGTAAAATTAAAAGGCATTGGACTATTAATCAGAATATTTTGATTTATACCCTGATGCTGTTGATTACACTGAGTGAACCGAAAGAAGTTACTTGATGTGATGCCTATTTTTTCATCCATAAAACTAGCCAATAGCTTGCTTCAAGGGGTTGCACACATACTGGATAGGCTTTAGACACAGAAAGGTTCTACATAAATCTGTGACATTAAAAGGGAAGAAAGAATGAAGAAGTATGAAGAGAAATTTTTGTATATTTATAAAAATATATAAGATTTTGGTTAATCTCTACAAGAACTTTTGAAGTAGGTATTATACCTTTTTTTAAATTTTTTTTAATTTTTTGCGGTACACAGGCCTCTCACTGTTGTGGCCTCTCCCGTTGCGGAGCACAGGCTCCGGATGCTCAGGCTCAGCGGCCATGGCTCACGGGCCTAGCCGCTCCACGGCATGTGGGATCTTCCCGGACAGGGGCATGAACCTGTGTCCCCTGCATTGGCAGGCGGACTCTCAACCACTGCGCCACCAGGGAAGCCCGATATTATCCCATTTTATAGATGGGGAAAACTGAGGTTTGAAGATGTTTAATCAGTTGCTCCTGTTTACTTACTAGTAAATTGCAGGGCCTGGATTCAAACTAAGACATTTTTACTTGCAATTTTCCATGTTTCCTCATGTACCTATGCTTCCCTTTAAAACATATTGTAATTATCATAGTAGTTTGGGGGAAACTAGAAGAAGTCACAGGCAATCAGGAAGCCTACATTCCAGCCCCAACTCTGTCACAAAATCACTTAACCAGTTAACTTACTTTGTTTAGTCATTTAGATACTCTGTTTTCAGGTCAGTAAATTGAGAAGGTTGATCTAGATAATTTCTGGGATCTCTTCTAGCTTTTCAGTGACTGACTTGTCTCAGTTTCCCTGGATTGTCTCAGTTGTAGCACTGAAATTCCCACATTTCTGGACATCCCACAGTACTGAGATTTTTATGTTAACATTCTGTGATTCTGTGTTCAGGGAAAAAGCTTTGTGGAAGAGGGAGTATGAGCTGAGCCCTGCAGGTTGGGCAGTATTTAAATAGGCAGAAAATGAATTATTCCCATCGAAATAGATGTAAGACCAGCAATGTACAGAGGCAGCAATTAATCAGTCACAATGGACAAAAGGATGTGAGAGATGACATAGGAAACATAGACGGCACAGGCCCATTTTATGGGGAGTTAAACATCAGAATTTTGACTCCATGTGGATCTCAATGTAGAGTTTGCATAGATCTAAGGATTCTTTGTAAGAACAGTAATGATAATAGCAAATATTTGCTGAGTGCTTACTGTATACCAGGTACTAAGCTAAACCCTTAACATATATCCTCACTTTTAATTCTCCTTATAAGCCTACACAGCAGTACAATTATTAACTCCATTTTCATGATGAAAAAGGTAAGGACTATAGAATTTAAGGGAACTGCTAAAGCTTATACAGATAGTATGTTGCAGGGCTAGGATTTGGACTCTGTTCATTTCAGGCAAGGCCCTTAACGTTTATTCTCCACTCATTCAATATCTGCATTTTCCTGTTATGCTTGCTTGAATAATGACTCACTCATTCCTCAACATATTTATTTCTAATTTTTAGCAACTTGCACTATTCCTTGAGCCGACCACAGTGCTATGGCAATTGACGGCAACATGAATTAAGAGTTTTGAGTCAAAATGGGAATTGGCAATCTCTAGCAGGTGGATGTGCCCCACGCTGCCCTCTGGAAGGGTCACCACCAGCCACTGTACCATTTGCAAATGATAGCACCCAGTTATGCTCTCCCCAATTCTCCTAACTCCTCTATCTAAAACCAAAGAAGAGATGGTTTTCCTGGTTTGAAAATTGTTTCAATATTGAGGATATAATTTTACGTTTCTCCATCTTTGTCCAAGAAATAAAGGATCAAGAGACCCAATGTGTCTCCTTCTGGCTGTTGATGATAACCCACAGAATCAGGAAGATGGCCAGATTTAGGAGATGTGATAAAGTTATAAAACACGATAGAGACAAAATGAATGTAATTTAATTCAAATATATATATATTTATATCTTTATTGGAGTATAATTGCTTTACAATGGTGTGTTAGTTTCTGCTTTATAACAAAGTGAATCAGCTATACATATGCATATATCCACATATCTCCTCCCTCTTGCGTCTCCCTCCCACCCTCCCTATCCCACCCCTCTAGGTGGACACAAAGCACCAAGCTGATCTCCCTGTGCTATGCGGCTGCTTCCCACTTAATTCAAATATTAATTCAAACATTTGTCTTTCTGGGAAAGGGACTGTGTATTCCATTGCAGATACCTCTATTGCAATACCATTTCAAAGAGGGAAAAAGAATGTAAAAAAAAAAAAGATGCCTTTAAAAATACGTTTAATTTCACAATGGTAGGATAACATATGAAGTTACAAATAAATGTGATAATCGTAATGAGGCTTAAGAAGTTATCATTTTTTACAATGGATGAACTGGTATTTTTTTCCCTATAGTGACATTAGCATAGGAAAGTTAGACATTTAAAAGTAGGCCATACTTTTTATTGCACATTCCTTTTGGAAAGTTAATATATATTATTTTTTATTTTTCTCTCTGCTAACCATTCACTTTTGGAGAGACGATAAGGTAAAGTAATTGATGGTTTGAAGTCATTCTATTTCTACATTTAAGTATATCTGATACTAAAAGAGGGAAAAAATAACTATACACTGGAGCAATTTGCCAAAAAAACCCACAAAACTATGCCCTTATAATAAGCAGCATTATAGAAACCACTGTGGAAATGAAATAATGTGCTTCAGTAACTGAATTCCTTTCTACCAGTTACATTTAGTTCACATAGAAATATTGAAGTGATGGAATTAATTTTAGCCATTTATGCTGAAGATGGTTATAATTAAAAGTATACTTTATTTTTGAGGTCAGGCTCTGGCTTTTTTGTTTTGTTTTGTTTTTGGTTTTGTTTTTTCCCTCTTGCGTCTCCCTCCCTCCCACCCTCCCTATCCCACCCCTCCAGGTGGTCACAAAGCACCGAGCTGATCTCCCTGTGCTATGCGGCTGCTTCCCACTAGCTATCTATTTTACGTTTGGTAGTGTATATATGTCCATGCCTCTCTCTCGCTTTGTCACAGCTTACCCTTCACCCTCCCCATATCCTCAAGTCCATTCTCTAGTAGGTCTGTGTCTTTATTCCTGTCTTACCCCTAGGTTCTTCATGACATTTTTTTTTCTTAAATTCCATACATATTTGTTAGCATACGGTATTTGTCTTTCTCTTTCTGACTTACTTCACTCTGTATGACAGACTCTAGGTCTATCCACCTCATTACAAATAGCTCAATTTCGTTTCTTTTTATGGCTGAGTAATATTCCATTGTATATATGTGCCGCATCTTCTTTCTCCATTCATCAGTTGATGGACACTTAGGTTGTTTCCATCTCCGGGCTATTGTAAATAGAGCTGCAATGAACATTTTGGTACATGACTCTTTTTGAATTATGGTTTTCTCAGGGTATATGCCCAGTAGTGGGATTGCTGGGTCATATGGCAGTTCTATTTTTAGTTTTTAAAGGAACCTCCATACTGTTCTCCACAGTGGCTGTACCAATTTACATTCCCACCAGCAGTGCAAGAGGGTTCGCTTTTCTCCACACCCTCTCCAGCATTTATTGTTTCTAGATTTTTTGATGATGGCCATTCTGACCAGTATGAGATGATATCTCATTGTAGTTTTGATTTGCATTTCTCTAATGATTAATGATGTTGAGCATTCTTTCATGTGTTTGTTGGCAGTCTGTATATCTTCTTTGGAGAAATGTCTATTTAGGTCTTCTGCCCATTTTTGGATTGGGTTGTTTGTTTTTTTGTTATTGAGCTGCATGAGCTGCTTATAAATTTTACATATTAATCCTTTGTCAGTTGCTTCATTTGCAAATATTTTCTCCCATTCTGAGGGTTGTCTTTTGGTATTGTTTATGGTTTCCTTTGCTGTGCAAAAGCTTTGAAGTTTCATTAGGTCCCATTTGTTTATTTTTGTTTTTATTTCCATTTCTCTAGGAGGTGGGTCAAAAAGGATCTTGCTGTGATTTATGTCATAGAGTGTTCTGCCTATGTTTTCCTCCAGGAGTTTGATAGTTTCTGGCCTTACATTTAGGTCTTTAATCCATTTTGAGCTTATTTTTGTGTATGGTGTTAGGGAGTGATCTAATCTCATACTTTTACATGTACCTGTCCAGTTTTCCCAGCACCACTTATTGAAGAGGCTGTCCTTTCTCCACTGTACATTCCTGCCTCCTTTATCAAAGATAAGGTGACCATATGTGCGTGGGTTTATCTCTGGGCTTTCTATCCTGTTCCATTGATGTATCTTTCTGTTTTTGTGCCAGTACCATACTGTCTTGATTACTGTAGCTTTGTAATATAGTCTGAAGTCAGGGAGCCTGATTCCTCCAGCTCCGTTTTTCGTTCTAAAGATTGCTTTGGCTATTCGGGGTCTTTTGTGTTTCCATACAAATTGTGAAAATTTTTGTTCTAGTTCTGTGAAAAGTGCCAGTGGTAGTTTGATAGGGATTGCATTGAATCTATAGATTGCTTTGGGTAGTAGAGTCATTTTCACAATGTTGATTCTTCCAATCCAAGAACATGGTATATCTCTCCATCTATTTGTATCATCTTTAATTTCTCTCATCAGTGTCTTATAATTTTCTGCATACAGGTCTTTTGTCTCCTTAGGTAGGTTTATTCCTAGATATTTTATTCTTTTTGTTGCAGTGGTAAATGGGAGTGTTTTCTTGATTTCACTTTCAGATTTTTCATCGTTAGTGTATAGGAATGCCAGAGATTTCTGTGCATTAATTTTGTATCCTGCTACTTTACCAAATTCATTGATTAGCTCTAGTAATTTTCTGGTAGCATCTTTAGGATTCTCTATGTATAGTATCATGTCATCTGCAGACAATGACAGCTTTACTTCTTCTTTTCTGATTTGGATTCCCTTTATTTCCTTTACTTCTCTGATTGCTGTGGCTAAAACTTCCAAAGCTATGTTGAATGAGAGTGGTGAGAGTGGGCAACCTTGTCTTGTTCCTGATCTTAGTGGAAATGCTTTCAGTTTTTCACCATTGAGGACGATGTTGGCTGTGGGTTTGTCATATATGGCCTTTATTATGTTGAGGAAAGTTCCCTCTATGCCTGCTTTCTGCAGGGTTTTTATCCTAAATGGGTGTTGAATTTTGTCGAAAGCTTTCTCTGCATCTATTGAGATGATCATATGGTTTTTCTCCTTCAGTTTGTTATTATGGTGTATCATGTTGATTCATTTGCGTATATTGAAGAATCCTTGCATTCCTGGAATAAACCCCACTTGATCATGGTGTATGATCCGGTTAATGTGCTGTTGGATTCTGTTTGCTAGTATTTTGTTGAGGATTTTTGCATCTATGTTCATCCGTGATATTGGCCTGTAGTTTTCTTTCTTTGTGACATCCTTGTCTGGTTTTGGTATCAGGGTGATGATGGCCTCGTGGAATGAATTTGGAGTGTTCCTCCCTCTGCAATATTTTGGAAGAGTTTGAGAAGGATAGGTGTTATCTCTTCTCTAAATGTTTGATAGATTTCGCCTGTGAAGCCATCTGGTCCTGGGCTTTTGTTTGTTGGAAGATTTTTAATCACAGTTTCAATTTCAGTGCTTATGATTGGTCTGTTCATATTTTCTATTTCTTCCTGATTCAGTCTTGGCAGGTTGTGCATTTCTAAGAATTTGTCCATTTCTTCCAGGTTTTCCATCTTATTGGCATAGAGTTGCTTGTAGTAATCTCTCATGATCTTTTGTATTTCTGCAGTGTCAGTTGTTACTGCTCCTTTTTCATTTCTAATTCTATTGATTTGAGTTTTCTCCCTTTTTTTCTTGATGAGTCTGGCTAATGGTTTATCAATTTTGTTTATTTTCTCAAAGAACCAGCTTTTAGTTTTATTGATCATTGCTATCGTTTCCTTCATTTCTTTTTCATTTATTTCTGATCTGACCTTTATGATTTCTTTTCTTCTGCTAACTTTGGGGGTTTTTTTGTTCTTCTTTCTCTAATTGCTTTAGGTGCAAGGTTAGGTTGTTTATTCGAGATGTTTCCTGTTTCTTAAGGTAGGATTGTATTGCTATAAACTTCTGTCTTAGAACTGCTTTTGCTGCATTCTATAGATTTTGGGTCATCGTGTCTCCATTGTCATTTGATTCTAGGTATTTATTTCCCCTTTGATTTCTTCAGTGATCACTTGGTTATTAAGTAGTGTATTGTTCAGCCTCCATGTGTTTGTATTTTTTACAGACCTTTTCCTGTAATTGATATCTTGTCTCATAGCGTTTTGGTTAGAAAAGATACTTGATACGATTTCAATTTTCTTAAATTTACCAAGGCTTGATTTGTGACCCAAGATATGATCTATCCTGGAGAATGTTCCATGAGCACTTGAGAAAAATGTGTATTCTCTTGTTTTTGGATGGAGTGTCCTATAAATATCAATTAAGTCCATCTTGTTTAATGTATCATTTAAAGCTTGGGTCTCCTTATTTATTTTCATTTTGGATGATCTGTCCATTGGTGAAAGTGGGCTGTTAAAGTCCCCTACTATGAACGTGTTACTGTTGACTTCCCCTTTTATGGCTGTTAGCATTTGCCTTATGTATTGAGGTGCTCCTTTGTTGGGTGCATAAATATTTACAATCGTTATATCTTCTTCTTGGATCGATCCCTTGATCATTATGTAGTGTCCTTCTTTGTCTTTTGTAATACGATTTATTTTAATGTCTGTTTTGTCTGATATGAGAATTGCTACTCCAGCTTTCTTTTGGTTTCCATTTGCATGAAATATCTTTTTCCATCCCCTCCCTTTGAGTCTGTATGTGTCTCTAGGTCTGAAGTGGGTCTGTTGTAGACAGCAAATATATGAGTCTTGTTTTTGTATCCATTCAGCCAATCTGTGTCTTTTGGTGGGAGCATTTAGTCCATTTACATTTAAGGTAATTATCGATATGTATGTTCCCATTCCCATTTTCTTAATTGTTTTGGATTCGTTATTGTAGGTCTTTTCCTTCTCTTGTGTTTCTTGCCTAGAGAAGTTTCTTTAGCATTTATGTAAAGCTGGTTTGGTGGTGCTGAACTCTGTCAGCTTTTGCTTGTCTGTAAAGGTTTTAATTTCTCCATCAAATCTGAATGAGATCCTTGCTGGGTAGAGTAATCTTGGTTGCAGGTTTTTCTCCTTCATCACTTTCAGTATGTCCTGCCACTCCCTTCTGGCTTACAGAGTTTCTGCTGAGAGATCAGCTGTTAACCTTATGGGGATTCCCTTGTGTGTTATTTGTTGTTTTTCCCTTGCTGCTTTTAATATGCTTTCTTCATATTTAATTTTTGACGGTTTGATTAATATGTGTCTTGGCGTATTTCTCCTTGGATTTATCCTGTATGGGACTCTCTGTGCTTCCTGGACTTGATTAACTATTTCCTTTCCCATATTAGGGAAGTTTTCAACTAAAATCTCTTCAAATACTTTCTCAGTCCCTTTCTTTTTCTCTTCTTCTTTTGGAACCCCTATAATTCGAGTTTTGGTGCATTTAATGTTGTCTGAGAGGTCTCTGAGACTGTCCTCAGTTCTTTTCATTCTTTTTTCTTTATTCTGCTCTGCAGTAGTTATTTCCAGTATTTTATCTTCCATGTCAGTTATCCGTTCTTCTGCCTCAGTTATTCTGCTATTGATCCCGTCTAGATTATTTTTCATTTCATTTATTGTGTTGTTCATCGTTGTTTGTTTCATCTTCAGTTCTTCTAGGTCTTTTTTAAATGTTTCTTGCAAGGGTGAGCTGTGACAGGGCGAGAGAGAGTCATGGACATATACACACTAACAAACGTAGTAAGGTAGATAGCTAGTTGGAAGCAGCCGCATGGCACAGGGATATTGGCTTGGTGCTTTGTGACAGCCTGGAGGGGTGGGATAGGGAGGGTGGGAGGGAGGGAGACACAAGAGGGAAGAGATATGGGAACATATGTATATGTATAACTGATTCACTTTGTTATAAGGCAGAAACTAACACACCATTGTAAAGCAATTATACCCCAATAAAGGTGTTAAAAAATAATAATAATGAGTTGAAAACAAAAAAAACAAACAAACAAAAAAAATGTTTCTTGCATTTTGTCTATTCTATTTCCAAGATTTTGGATCATCTTTACTATCATTATTGTGAATTCTTTTTCAGGTAGACTGCCTATTTCCTCTTCATTTATTAGGTCTGGTGGGTTTTTATCTTGCTCCTTCATCTGCTGTGTGTTTTTCTTTCTTCTCATTTTGCTTATCTTACTGTGTTTGGGGTCTCCTTTTCGCAGGCTGCAGGTTCGTAGTTCCCGTTGTTTTTGGTGTCTGTCCCCAGTGGCTAAGGTTGTTTCAGTGGGTTGTGTAGGCTTCCTAGTGGAGGGGACTAGTGCCTGTGTTCTGGTGGATGAGGCTGGATCTTGTCTTTCTGGTGGGCAGGTCCACGTCTGGTGGTGTGTTTTAGGGTGTCTGTGGACTTACTATGATTTTAGGCAGCCTCTCTGCTAATGGGTGGGGTTGTGTTCCTGTCTTGCTAGTTGTTTGGCATAGGATGTCCAGCACTGTAGCTTGCTGGTCGTTGAGTGAAGCTGGGTGCTAGTGTTGAGATGGAGATCTCTGGGAGATTTTCCCCGTTTGATATTATGTGGAGCTGGGAGGTCCCTTGTGGACCAGTGTCTTGAAGTTTGCTCTCCCTCTTCAGAGGCACAGCACTGACTCCTGGCTGTAGCACCAAGAGCCTTTCATCCACTCGGCTCAGAATAAAAGGGAGAAAAAGTAGAAAGAAAGAATTAGTAGAAGTAGAAAGAGAGATAGAAAGAAAGGAGGGAGGGAGGAAGGAAGGAAGAAGGGAATGAAGAAAAAAAGAAAGGAGATAAAGTGAAATAAAATAAGAAAATATTATAAAGTTATTAAAATAAAAAAATAATTATTAAGAGAAAAAAATTAAAAAAACAAAAATAAAACGGATGGTTAGAACCCTAGGACAAATGGTGGAAGCAAAGCTATACAGACAAAATCTCACACAGAAGCATACACATACACACTCACAAAAAGAGGAAAAGGGGAAAAAATCATAAATCTTGCTCTCAAAGTCCACCTCCTTAATTTGGGATGATTCGTTGTCTATTCTTGTATTCCACAGATGCAGGTACATCAAGTTGATTGTGGAGCTTTAATCCGCTGCTTCTGAGGCTGCTGGGAGAGATTTCCCTTTCTCTTCTTTGTTCTCACAGCTCCCAGGGGCTCAGCTTTGGATTTGGCCCCGCCTCTGCGTGTAGGTCGCCGGAGGGCGTCTGTTCTTTGCTCAGGGAGGACGGGGTTAAAGGAGCTGCTGTTTCGGGGGCTCTGGCTCACTCAGGCTGGGGGCAGGGAGGGGCACGGAGTGCGGGGTGAGCCTGCAGCAGCAGAGGCCGGCTTGACATTGCACCAGCGTGTGGTGCGCCATGCGTTCTCCCGGGGAAGTTGTCCCTGGATCCCGGGATCCTGGCAGTGGCGGGCTGCCCAGGCTCCCGGGAGGGGAGGTATGGAGAGTGACCTCTGCTCGCACACAGGCTTCTTGGTGGTGGCAGCAGCAGCCTTAGCGTCTCATGCCCGTCTCTGGGGTCCGCGCTTTTAGCCGCGCCTCGCGCCTGTCTCTGGAGCTCCTTTAAGCAGTGCTCTTAATCCCCTCTCCTCGAGCACCAGGAAACAAAGAGGTAAGAAAAAATCTCTTGCCTCTTCAGCAGGTCCAGAATTATGCTTTGAGAGTCCTTCTCTCATTTCTTCCACCATACTCAGGCTTGCCTCTATATACATGTTGAAAATATATTTATATTGTATATATATGAAAATATGTGAAAGGTACATCAACATGGTGCCATCTATCTTAGTTAAAACCTTGTTAAATTATTTTAAGCGTATAATGGCCATATATTAGGAAGAATGACAGTATCCAAGAGAGGTCCAACAAAGCATTACCAAAATATGCCTTTGCTGTGGCAGTGTCTACTAGGACTGTGTACACCCCTCCTTACTCAAGGATTTGCAATACAAGGGAAATCATCTAACAAGGCACACAGAAAAGAGAGATTTTTCATGGAGACTTAAAGAACAAATCTCTAAAATTGATTTTCTAAAGTGAATGGAGTAAATTTTTAAAAAACATCTGATTTGCATCTCCCTCAAGAAGAAATGCTTTATAAAATAATCACTGGAAGCATTGATAGAAATAGTAAAATTAAAATATTGCTGAAGTAGAAATATGTTATTCCTCTTATACATATCTATGTTTAATGTAATTTGTAATCAGAAAAAGGGAAAGTTAAACAACAAAGCAATATCAGTTTTATCCAGTAGATGGGCACAATTTTAAAAGATTAAGTATGTACAGTGTTTGCAAACATATGGAGAAACATACACTCTTTTACATTATTGATGGAAATGTAAATGGATAAAGCATTTGGGGAAGGTAAATTGATAGAATATATCAAAATTGGAAATGTGAAAATCACTTATCAGCATTTTTGCTTCAATAAATCACTTTAAGAATTTTACAAAAATACTCTGCTGGTCAACTGTTTATTCTTTTTTTTAACATCTTTATTGGAGTGTAATTGCTTTACAATGGTGTGTTAGTTTGTGCTTTATAACAAAGTGAATCAGCTATACATATACATATATCCCCATATCTCCTCCCTCTTGCATCTCCCTCCCACCCTCCCTATCCCACCCCTCTAGGGGGACACAAAGCACTGAGCTGATCTCCCTGTGCTCTGCAGCTGCTTCCCACTAGCTATCTATTTTACATTTGGTAGTGTATATATGTCCATGCCAGTCTCTCACTTCATCCCAGCTTACCCTTCCCCCTCCCTGTGTCCTCAGGTCCATTCTCTACGTCTGTGTCTTTATTCCTATCCTTCCTCTAGGTTCTTCAGAACCTTTTTTTTAGATTCCATATATATGTGTTAGCATATGGTATTTGTTTTTCTCTTTCTGATCAACTGTTTTGGATTTGTGTCTATCAACAATCCATTCTTGATGCAAACCCTAGTTCCCTAGTGCATGTGGTCCTAGTCTGGGTGTTGATGATTATGACCCAGACTTCCTAACACAAGATAGCATATATCCAAGTTAAAGCTACCTAAAGGCCTTTCATGAAATTTTATATATTTTTATTGAGAGAAAGTGATGAGAGGATGTGGACTTGAGGCTTTGAAGGGGTGTCTTTCCCAACCTGAGAATGAGCACAATATTCAGATGGAGAGAACACTGATAGGTATAGACGTTGTTAAGATTGCCTAAGATTCTGCATCCAGCCATGCCTTAGTTCATCTTTGGACTTCTCAGTTACGCAAAGCAATATATTTCCCTTTTTGTATAAACTATATTGAATTTAATTTCAAAGATACATGTAAAAGGCATTATCTTAGAAGATAACACTTTAAAAACATGGTACTTTGAGCTACAATGTAGAATTTTAAAAGGCTAAATTTGTATGTATTGACATAGGAAGTTCTTCAAGAAAAAAGTGAGAAAGGTAATGAACATAGAGGATGATTATATTTGATGAAACTGAAAAGATCATGAAAAGATGGTTACATGTATAATTACAGGTGGAGTTTGAAGATGGACATTTCTCTTTTGCTCTGTATATATCTGTATTGTTTATATTTTTAAACCAGGAGTACATTTGTGAATTTTTGAATTACTTGTGTAATTAGATGTATTAAAAGAAAAAATAATCAGAAATATTGAAATGAATGAGAAAAATTATGGAAGTCTAAGAAGTAAAAAGACAAACTACAGAGCTCACTAAAATGTGTCATAAAACATGGAAATAGCAATAAGCAAAGGTGTAATGGAAGTACTGATAAGATATGGGAAAACACTCTCATAAATGATGCAACAACAAATTTTACTGTATTAAGAAATAGAAATGTCACAGGTCTCATTTTCTGAACAAAATGAAAAAAAAATACTAGATGTTAAGAAAGCAAAAGTTTATGGTCTTCCGGGTCTTCCTATTTCCCCTGCTATGTACATGAAAATAATACCCAAAGCCCTAGCAATTATATATAAAACAAACATAAGAAAATTCTGAAAGATGAAGAAGATGGACTGGCTAGAAATCTTGGGCTTTAAGAAATGAAATGACAGCACATTTCCTGGGTTTTCTTTTGCTGCCTATATATTCTGTACTGGGTGGTGGAGAAGTACACAACTCAGAAATACCAGTGAACAATGATTTAAAACAAAAAGCCTCAAGGGATGCTTGCTCTTTCTTAGCAATGGATCTGGAAATGGGAATCGTAATATGACAGACATTTTTTGACAGTAACTATCCTACTTCAGCCAAACACCATGGCCTCTCCCATTACTGTCAGCAAAGGATGAATATGGAACATGAACATCCACATTCACCCTACAATGACAAGATGCCTCTCTTTCTCCCCACCAGGATGGTTTCAGAGGAGGCTAAGTAGGGAGTCTATACTTTCACCATTGCCCAGAGGCAATGAGAAACCCTTCCTAGCCAAACCTCATGGTCACTTGGGGAGCTTAGACTTCTACTCACTACCAGGCAGTAACAAGAATCAGTAACAACAGCTCACTGTTGGAGTGGTGTCAAAATACCACTGAGTGGAGAGCCTGGAATTCCACCCTTACCCAGTGGTAACAAGGTGCCACTATTTCTCCCTATCATCATGGTATCAGTAGATATTTATCCACAACTTACACCCCTGCCCAGTGGTAACATGACATTCCTCCCCCTACCCACAGTATTTGCTATGTCAAATAGGGAGCCTAGATCTCCATCCTTGTATGCTGGTAATGAGGTGCCCTCTCCTCTCTCCAACAGAGTAGTGTCAATGAAGACCAAGTGGGTTGCCTGGATTTCCACCCTCACCTGGCAGTAAGGATGTACCCCTCCCATGCCCAGCAGTGAGTGGAGACCATGTAGAAAGCCTGGGCTTCTACCCTCATGCAGCATTAACAAGTTAGGATGAGGGTGAGTAACACGTTTATGTATATATCCAGTATGACACAACCTTTGTATTGTAACTCGATGATTAAATACATTTTTATTTAATGTAATTTCTTATATATTTTAATTTAAATCTACCATTTTTAACTGGTTTTCTAATTGTCTTACCTGTTTTTTTATTGCCTTTTCTCTCCATGATGCTTTTATTATTTTAGAGTAATTGAAAAGTATTTTATTTGGAACCCTAGAGATTTCAGTCTAGGATAATGAGTCCATCCTGGGCTCATCCAACTATAAAATAAATTTAAATTTTTACCACTTTTTAGAAGACCTTAAAAACTTTTACCTTAATGTATCCAATCCCTGCTTTTTTGTGTGTTTTATTCTATTTCTATTTTAAATCCCCAAATAAAGCACAATTATTGTTCATGTGACCAACAGATACAGATTTTTACCCACGCATTTATATTTCCACTCTTTTAGTACTTTTTATATCTTCAAATTTCTGAAAGAAACATTACCTTTCTGCCTACATAGTACTCTTTGATATTTCCTTTAGATTATTTTTGCTGGTGACAAATTTTATTAGTTTTTGTTCATGTGTAAATTTCGTCATACCTTCATAATTTATTAATATTATTTTTGCTGAATACAGAATTCTAGATAATTTTCTTTCAGTAATTTAATGATATAAACCCATTCTGACTTCTGTATTTCCTACTGAGAAGTCAATGAGGAATTTTTGTTATTGTTGCTTCATTGAAAGTAATGTATCTCTTTTCTCTGGATTTAATATTTTCTCTCTTTTTTTTGTTTTGATTTGTAACAATATTACCATTATGTACTGTGTGATGGGATATGTTTCCATTTTACTTATCTCATTTGGGTTCTGTAGAACTTATTGAACCTTTGCTTGATAGCATTTGATAAATATACTAAATTGAGTGTTTTGATATAAGCAATCTATTTAGAAAATATTATAGATAATTATTTTATTATGCTAACAACGCAGAATATAACTATAGCTACTCCTGAAAAGAAGTATAAATGACTTGAATAATAGAAATGTAAAAATGTATTGAGATACATCATTTGAACATGAAAAATGGCTTCCCATGGAAACATGTTCTTGTATGGGAGCATGGATAAACAAATAACAGAATTTCTTTCTAAATAAGCAATTCTAATCAAAGTCACAATTGAGTCAATTTCAGAAACTAGCAAATTAGTTCTAACTTTTATTTGCTAGAAAAAAGAAGCAGCCAAGACTACTTTAGAGAAAAGGAGTAACAAAAATGTGACTAAATCAACACTTAAATGTACTATAAAACTGCATTATTTTAAGCAGTGGATTATTTATGCAAGGTTCACAAGGAAAATTAATTGGTCACTATATATAGTCAAAAAGGGATGGTACTAAACATATATAAGAACTTAATAATTATAGCAGAAATACCAAGAATGGGGATGGAATGTGGATTAATTACTAAAATATTGAAAAATTGGTGAATATTTTGTAAAACGTCAATTTAGGTCCTCAATTAACAACTTAGACTAAAAATAATCTTTAAATGTTTTATTTCAAATAAGTTGATGGCTGTGTTGGGAAACATTCTGAGTAGACATCTAGATTCATTGCAAAAAAAAAGACATAATTTATTAACAATTTCTGTAATTTGCATATAAGGGCAAAAGTGTTTCTGGGTTTGTTATACAAAAAGTCTATAAAGCAACTCATACACTTTAATACTATTTCAATTTTAGGAATGTCTCCTAAGAAAATAATAGCACTATTGCCAAATATTTGTATACAAAAGCATTACTACATTAGTTATAATGGTAAAATTTGGAAAAAGCCTACATTTTCACCAATAATATAATTGTTAAATTACATATATTTCTTTGAAATTATGCATCTTATATTGATAATTACATATGTAATTTGGAGAAATGTAATGACATAGGGAAGTACTCCAAATTATCTGCATCATTTTAAGTAGAGTGTAGTATATTATTCAGTTGCAAAATCTTTGGGTTTGCTTTTCATGAGCATTTGATTTTCTTCTTTAAGCATTCCAGATTTTCCAAATTTTCCACAATGAGAATGTACTTTGACCATCATGGGAAAAAATGTAAATGAACAAAATTTGTTAAAACAATGAAAAATCATCATGGCACCTATAAGTCTCAAAATAAGGCAAACACTAAGAGTGAGATACTCTCACAAATATTTTAAAGTCCAAAATCATAATTTTCCAAGTCTCCTTTTCCAAGTTCTCCTCTCCACAGAACTCTGCTCAGCATAGCATCTGTGGTCAAAGGGACCATTTGCAGGAAACAAGATAAATTAGCTTGCAATCTTATCATTTTTCCTGACATATTTAGTTCTGATTATGATGTTTGAAGCATAAAAGCAGCCCAGAAGGGAATGCTTCCCTTCCTAAACTCTAGAAGGGTCTTAAGTTAGGCTCTATGCTATCAAACTTCCCTGCAGTTACACATTACATTATCAGACAAGGTAGAAATACCCAGGGATAATATACACCCATAGGCCAAAAAAACAAAACAAAACAAAAACAAAAAGAAAAACAATACTATATATGAAGAACCCAGGAATTATTAAAGAAAGACAATGCAAAACAAACAGAAATATAAAATTTGATAGACCAGAAAGAATATGAGTTAAAATGAGGGGAAAAAATGAGTTTAAAGAAACACAGAAGAGAATGAAAAATAAGGAAATGGAAGAATAATTCAAGCATATCTCTCAGGAGGAATAAAAGGAAGGGATAAAAATGGGAAATAAAAAGTAAGACAAATAGAGGATAAAATTAGAAATTTTAATATTAGTATATTTAAAGTCCAGGAAATAAATAAAAACTAAAGATGACAGGAGGAGCACATTTGGAAAAAGTAACTATGGGGGCTTCCTGGTAAACCAGTGCTCTGGACTGAATGTTTATGTCCCCCTAAAGTTTATGTGTTGAAACCCTAATCCCATTGTGATGGTGCTTGGAGGTGGACACTTAGGAGGTAATTAGTTCATGAAGGTGGAGCTCTCATGAATGGGATTAGTGCCCTTATAAGAAGAGGTGAGAGAGTTAGCTAGCTCCCTTTCTGCCCTGTGAGGACACATGGAGAAGACAGCAGTCTGCAGCTGGGAAGAGGGCTCTCACCAGAACCCAGCTATGCCAGTACCGTGATCTTAGACTTCCAGCCACCAGAGCTGTGAGAAATTATTTTCTGTTTTTTAGAAGCCATCTAGTCTATGGGACTTTGTTATAGCAGCCTGAACTAAAACTAATAGCATATTGAAAAAACTGTATATAATAATTCTTCCTCCTGATATTCTGCATACATTTTTTAAATGGTAAAGATTTTTTTCAAAGATATAAGAAGACAAAGAGTGTAGCACAGAAAAGAAGAAAACAGCAACACAATTTTGAAAGCTGAGAGACAGATGGATGAGTGGAAATTGATTTGGTTTTGATATAGTTGGCAAAATTGATAATCAATTTGGCATACATATTTGAATCCTCAGGAACTGACATTGCTGGTTACCTATGGAATTGAATTTGTTAAGGGTTATATAAATGGAGAATGATTTGGAAAATGGCATAACAGGGATAGAGATGAATAAAGTAAGATAGTGATGAGTATATATGCAAATAATACAGCCTCAAATTATGCAAAGCAACAACTTTGAAAATATAAGGAGAAATGGTATATCAACAATTATAGTTAAAATTTTAAATTATTTTTCTTGGAAATTAATACATATGAGAAAGAATAAAGAAGGTTAATGTAAGATTAATATGTTCAAACCAATAGATAAATGGTTATTACTTTAAATGACAACAGAGACCTCAGTGTTTCCTCTCTTAAACAAAAACTATGATCAAAAAGAAATTTGCTCACTGCAATAAGAGCTCTCATAAAACAAAAACTCAACTATATATTTAAAAATCATATTGAGGGCTTCCCTGGTGGCACAGTGGTTGAGAGTCCGCCTGCCAATGCAGGGGACACGGGTTCGTGCCCTGGTCCAGGAAGATCCCACATGCCACGGGGCGGCTGGGCCCGTGAGCCATGGCCGCTGAGCCTGTGCGTCCGGAGCCTGTGCTCCGCAACGGGAGAGGCTACAACAGTGAGAGGCCCGCATACTGCAAAAAAAAAAAAAAAAAAAATCATATTTAAACAAGTAAACAAAGGAACAACTGTAAAATCTTTAAAACTGACACCTTTAAGATTTCAAACATGAACATAATTCCTGTCAGTTCTGTTTGATATAAAACTGGAGGTCCTGGCCAATGCAAGAAGTAGAGCCCAGAATTATAAGAATTAAAAGAGAAAGAAATTAAAAAAACCCTCAGATATTCTCATAATATAGATAATGTGGTTATCTATATAAAAATTGAACAAAATATTAGGTAAGCTATTGGCACTAGCAAGAGAGTTTAGTAAAGTTGCTCAGTACAAGATCTTCTTCTATTCCACATCTATATTAAGAGATGGAGTTTTGATGCACTTAAAATCCTTATTATAGAATTCATATTACGTACACATAAATAATTTTTATGGAAAAAAATTTTAAGTTCCAAGAATAGAGGATCTCTACAATATATATCACAGCAATCTACAAAGTCATAGCAAAATATAAAACAAAACAATGTGACATTGGTGGATGAATGCACAGGTAGAGCAATGAAATGGAATAGAATGGAAAGCTCAAAAGCAGTGTTGTGTACATACAGAAAATTAATATAAAGTGGCCACCACAAACTGGTGTGGAAGTGTTGCATTGTTTGTTAGTTAGTTGGTTTTGGAAATCTGTGTCAATATATAGAGAAAAATTATTTTACCTCTAACTTTTACCATTATTTAAAAATTTACTTTAGGTGGGGCTTCCCTGGTGGTGCAGTGGTTGAGAGTCTGCCTGCTGATGCAGGGGACACGGTTCGTGCCCCGGTCCAGGAAGATCCCACATGCCGTGGAGCGGCTGGGCACGTGAGCCATGGCTGCTGGGCCTGCGCCTCTGGAGCCTGTGCTCCACAATGGGAGAGGCCGCAGCAGTGAGAGGCTTGCATACCACAAAAAAAAAAAAAAAAATTTAGGTGGATTAAAGATCTGAAAATGAAATGTAGAAATTTTGAAACAATAAACTAACTTGTAGGAAAATGATTTTGTGAGCTAGGGATGGATGTGAAATTCTTAAATAATATTCTAAACAGGAGAAAATACTCAAAATTTTGATGACATTGATTGAATGCATCAAAAATTACAGAGTTTTTTTCAATAAAGAACATTGTATGCAATGCTTACAAATGTATAACAGACTGAGAAGAGTATCTGTAATATCTAAAACTTAAGGGTATTTATATGTAGGCTCTTTTACATTGATCTTAGCAATATGTTTTTTTGATATGTCTACACAGGCAAGGGAAACAAAAGCAAAAATAAACAAATGGGACTGCATCAAACTAAAAAACTTTTGCACCAAAGGAAACCATCAATAGAACGAAAAGGCTACTTACTTACTGCATGGGAGAAGATTATTGCAAAAAATACATCTTATAAGGGGTTAATATCCAAAATATACAAAGAACTCATAAAACTCAACATTCAAGGAAAAAAAACCTGATTAAAAGCATAAAAGCATATGCCAAGGAATGGAATAGACATTTTCTCCAAAGAAGACATAAGGATGACCAACAGACACATGAAAACATTCTCAACATCACTAATCATCAGGGAAATGCAAATCAAACTATAATGAGGTACCACCTCACACCTGTCACAATGGCTGTCATCAAAAAAACAACAAATAACAAGTGTTGGGGAGGATGTAGAGAAAAGGGAGCCCCTGTGCCCCATTGTTGGCAATGTACATTGATGCAGCCACTATGGAAGACAGTATGGAGATTTCTCAAAAAATTAAACATAGAATTACCATACAATTCAGCAATTCCACTCCTGGATATTTTCCCAAAGAATGCAAAAGTACTAATTCGAAAAGATATGAATTAGTTCCCCATGTTCACTGCAACATTATTCATAATAGTCAAGATATGGAAGCAGCCTAAATGCCCATTGATAGATGAATAGATAAAGACCATTTGGTGTGCACACACACATACATACACCCAACGGGTATGACTCAGCCATAAAAAAGAATGAAATCTTGCCATTTGCAACAACATAGATGGACCTAAAGCGTATTATGCTAAGTGAAATAAGTCAGACAAAGACAGATAACGTATGATGTCACTTATATGTGGAATCCAAAAACAAAACAAAACAAAACAAAAAAACAGAAACAGAAAAAGAGTCATAGATACAGAGAACAAATCGGTAGTTGCTAAAGTGGAAGGGGTGGAGGGAATGAATGAAATAGGTGAGGAAAATAAAGAAGTACAGACTACCAATTACAAAATAAATGAGTCAAGGGGATGAAGTGTACAGTGTGGGGAGTATAGTCAATATTGTAATGTGTTTGTATGGTGATAGATGGTAACTAGACCGGTGGTGATCATTTTGAAATGTATAGAAACATCAAATCACTAATTCGAACAGATGAATGCACCTCATTGTTCATAGCAGCATTATTTACAATTGCTAAGGTATGGAAGCAACTTAAGTGCCCATCAACAGATGAATGGATAAAGAAGATGTGGTATATACATTACAATGGACTACTAGTCAGCCATAAAAAGAATGAAATTTTGCCGTTGGCAGCAACATGGATGGACTTGGGAAGACATTATGCTAAGTGAAATAAGTCAGACAGAGAAAGACAAATTTGTATGATATCACTTCCATGTGGAATCTGAAAAATACAACAAACTAGAGAGTGAACCATAAAAGAAGCAGACTCACAGATATAGACAACAAACTAGTGGTTAGCAGTGGAGAGAGGGAAGTGGGGAGGGACAATATAGGGGTAGGGGGGAAAAACGGTTATCATGGGATTATATGAAATCATGTGTGTGAAACTTTTGAAAATTGTAAAGCACTATAGAATTTAAAGAATCTTTCATTCAATTAAAAAAAGGAGATCTGATTTGTGGTTACCAAAGGCAAGATTGAAGGACGAGGAATTGGATAAATGTGATCAAAGGTACAAACCTCCAGTTATAAGATAAATAAGTACTAGGGATGTAATGTACAACACACTAAACATAATTAACACTGCTGTATGTTAAATGTCAAAGTTGTCAAGAGAATAAATCCTAAAAGTTCTCATCACAAAGAAAAATACTTTTTTTCTTTTTCTTTTATATGAGATGATGGATTGTGGTAATCATTTCATCATATGTGTAAGGCAAATCATTATTCTATACACCTTAAATGTATACAGTTGTGTATGTCAATTATATCTCAATAAAAATGCAAGAAAAATATACAAGTTTCTAGAAAAAATATGTAGGCTATAAAAAAGACAGAACTTCCAATGTAAAATGGGCATAAGCAGTAAGTAGTTAACTCACAAATGGAAAATTCTAAAAGGCTTAAAACTAAATAAATACAAGTGCAATCAAATCTCAGTGGCAATTAGGAAAAAAGGAAATTAAAATAGAAAGAGAGACCACTTATAGCTATCAGTGTTGCAAAAATCTGAAAGTCAGCTAATGCTAAATCTTGATGGAATGTATTGAAATAAGAACCCACATGTTCTGAAGGAAGGAGTACAAAATGTTAGAGCTAATGTGGAGAGACTTTTTTAAAGTACTCATTTAAGTATGCACACATTCTATGTCTAGAATGATTTTATAATTTTTCATACAAACTGTGACACTTCAAAACTATTTTAGGATAATTGGCATAAACTGGAATTTTTCTGGATAAACTGGGATACATAGTCACCCAACGTATTACATCAATCCCATCCTAAATATATCCAAGAGAAATTAAAGGATCAGTCAATATAGGGACATATATGTGTGTTCCTTACTGTATTCATGGTGGCAATAGAGCATTATGAAAAGTAAGTGTCCATTTGTAGGGAAACGTAAAATAAAATGAGGATGTATATTATGCATTGGTTAGGTGCAGTTAAATGTACATTCAGCAACATTAAAAATTATTGTGAAGTGAAGCAATAAACACTATATTTCATCTAAGATACATGATTATTCAAATATATGTATATATGCTGTCTATGGGTAATTTGTAGACTAGGAAGGTGAAATGGTACTTATAGATTAAAAGAGAGAAGGAAAATACTAAATTAAAAAATTAATAAAGGGAAAAGACTGAAATTGAACTGAGTATTACTAATTCAATCAAACAAAAATAACCTTTAGATATTTTTTTCTTTTTCCTCATAGTAGTAATGTAATTAAAACTGAACATGTCCATCTACTCCTTACGCTAATTTATGCATAACAATATGTAACATTGAAATGGTTTATCTACATTTACCATGCTCTGTTAAGAATCGTAACAGATGTCTCGGTGTTTGAGAATTCCTAGTTGAAACATTATTGTGATCGTCTTTTGGCTCCAAAGTCACTTCTGTGTTTTTATTGGTAAATTAATTGAAGAGCACTTTTATTTTCTCAGCTGCTTCAGGGAGAAAGTACAGTGATGGCAAAATAATAATAATGATAATAATCCTAAAAGCGTAGATGGTTTTGACTCATAGGGATTTTTAATCTTCTACCATCAACAGAGGTAAAAACTGAGCCAGCTCTTTTCAAATTGATGCTTCTGATGCAAACCTAGTCAGAGAAGACTGCAAGTTTAACAGTTAACGAAGGTTAGACAAATTAATTTAACACTGTATTCACAGAAGTTACGAATTGTCAATGAGTTTTTTTGTGGTATCCCATGGCATCAAATGCAAATTAAAAATATACTGGGTTTTGAAGATCAAGTTCAAAACTCTGGTGGAAGTCACATTCAAACGAGTACACATTTATACATTAACAGAGTCGGCCATATAATCTTCATGATCCTCACCTGATGGTATTCATTGTTTTTCAATGAAATGAGTAGGGTTTTGTTGTCATGAAGACGAGCCCTTATAAAGAATAAACTAAGATGTTTGCATTTGAAAGCAGACAATGAAGAGAGCAGTAGAATTGAGTTTGCAAAAGGAACCTGATGGGACAAATTTGTTCCATACGTCCATTTTCCATTTGCTTCCCTCGCTCATTATTGACACAAAAAGCATTAAAAATTGCTGATTTATTTTAACAACTCCTGTGTGTTTCTAAACAGTTTTAAACTTTTTATTTTGAAATAATTGTAAAGTCACAGGAAGTTGCAAAAATAGTACAGAGAGGTCCCATGTACCTTCCATCCAGTTTCCTCTAATGGTTATGTCTTACACAAATATAGTACAAAATAAAAACCAGGAACTTGACATTGGTACAATGAGTGTAGAGTTCTGTGCCATTTTTTCACACATGTAGATATGTGCAACTACTAACACAGTTAATAGTTATGGAATAGTTATTCCATCATCCCAAGGATCTACCTCAGGCTATCCCTTTATAGTCACACCTATCATGCTCCCCTCTACCATTCCTAACCCCTGACAACCACTAATCTCTTTTTCATCTCTATAATTTTGTCATTTCTAGAATGCTATGTATGAATCATACAGTATGTGACCTTCTGAGGTTGTCTTTTTTTACTCATCATAACACCCTTGAGATATGTCCAACTTGTGTATCAACAGTTCATTTATTTTTAAAGCTGAGTAGTATCCCATGATATGGATATATCATAGATTGTAAGCCATTCACCTATTGTAGAACATTTTTATTGTTTCTAGCTTTTTATCATTATAAATAAGCTTATATAAATAATCATGTACAGTTTTCTGTGGATGTAAATTTTCATTTCTGTGAGATAAATGTTCAGGAGTGAAATTGCTGGGTCATATGGTAAATTTATATTCCAAAATTTAATGTTTATTAGGTTAATCTCATTATTTCTTTATATGTACGTCTATATAAGTAAGTCTCTTCTTATTCAAGGATGAGCTATGCATGGTAAATAGTTTAACATGGGACCATGAAAAATAATAAAAATATAAAGCAAAAAAAGGTTGGCCACAAAGATTTGCAAACAAAAATCCACACTCTTAGTCTTGGGTTTTAACATCATCCATAATAATTTCTTCAAATTTAGGAAAGCTGGATTCCAGTCTCAGCTCTCCTTCTAGTTTTTTGGTTGACTATCTTGATAGCTTATCTTTCAGCTAACAGATATACCATAATGGTACCTATTTATCAATATGTGTACATGAGCTTGGAGAGTACCCATGAGTTTGTAGTATTACCCTCTTCTCTGGATTACACCCTACTTTTACTCCAGTCTCATTTCTGAATCTTGGTTTAGTTGGTTTAGTCTTTCATGAATTATTTTCTCCCTTCTTTCCAGATTTGGCATTGCATTTGTTGCTTTGACTTCTAAAGTTAAGCTCACACTCAAAACTTTGGCTTGACTCACTCCTAAATTCCCAATTCAAGCTAAGTTGGAAAGGCAACCTACTAAGTTAGTCTCTCAGAGATAGTTCTGGGACTATGAATCAGGACCCAGAAAGGTAAGCAAGGTCAGATTCTGCATCACTTCAAGCAATTTAATTAATATCTCTAGACTTCAATTTCCTCATCTGTATATGGTCCCCTCAGTTAATATTATCCTGTTATTTTGCATTATAAATTGCCAAAAGACTCAAGCTTTTATGGTCCTTTCTTTTTTATTACTTTTTTTTAAAATTACTTTTTATTGGTGTATAGTTGATTTACAATATTGTGTTAGTTTCTGCTGTACAGCAAAGTGAATCAGTTATACATACATATAAATCCACTCTCTTTTAGATTCTTTTCCCATATAGGTCATTACAGAGTATTGAGTAGAGTTCCCTGTGCTATACAGTAGGTCATTATTAGTTAACTATTTTATATGTAGTTGCGTATATATCAATCCCAATCTCCCATTTTATCCCTCCCCCCCTTTCCCCCCGGTAACCGTTTGTGTTTTACATTGGTGACTCTATTTCTGTTTTGTAAATAAGTTCATTTGTACAATTTTTTTAGATTCCACATATAAGTGCTATCATATGACATTTGTCTTTCTCTGTCTGACTTCACTAAATATGACAATCTCCAGGTCCATCCATGTTGCTGCAAATGGCATAATTTAATTCTTTTTATGGCTGAGTAATATTCCATTGTATATTTGTACCACAGCTTCTTTAATCCATTCATCTGTCGATGGACATTTAGGTTGCTTCCATGTCCTGGCTATTGTAAATAGCGCTGCAATGAACATTGGCGGTGTATGTATCTTTTCGAATTACAGTTTTCTCCAGATATATGCCCAGGAGTGGGATTGCTGAATCATATGATAGCTCTGTTTTTAGTTTTAAGTGACCTCCATACTATTCTACATAAGAGCTGTACCCATTTACGTTCCCAGCAACAGTGTAGGAGGGTTCTCTTTTCTCCACACCCTCTCCAGCATTTATTGTTTGTAGATTTTTTGCTACCCAAAGCAATCTACAGATTCAATGCAACCACTATAAAATTACCAACAGCATTTTTCATAGAATTAGAACAAAAAAATTTACAGTTTGTATGGAAACACACAAAAAAACACAAAAACCAAAGCAATTTTTCTTTCTTTCTTTTTTTTCGTGGTACGTGGGCCTCTCATTGTTGTGGCCTCTCCTGTTGCGGAGCACAGGCTCCAGACGTGCAGGCTCAGCGGCCATGGCTCACAGGCCCAGCCGCTCTGTGGCATGTGGGATCTTCCTGGACTGGGGCACGAACCCGTGTCCCCTGCATCGGCAGGTGGACTCAACCACTGCGCCACCAGGGAAGCCCAGCCAAAGCAATGTTGAGAAAGAAAAACAGAGCTGAAGGAATCAGGCTCCCTGACTTCAGACTATACTACAAAGCTACAGTCATCAAAACAGTGTGGTACTGGCACAAAAACAGAAACATAGATCAATGGAACAGGATAGAAAGTCCAGAGGTAAACCCACACACCTGTGGTCACCTAATCTATGATAAAGGAGGCAAGAATATACAATGGAGAAAAGACAGTCTCTTCAGTAAGTGGTGCTGGGAAAACTGGACAGCTGCGTGTAAAAGAATGAAATTAGAACACTCCCTAACACCATCCACAAAAATAAACTCAAAATGGATTAAAGATCTAAATGTAAGGCTGGATACTATAAAACTCTTAGAGGAAAACATAGGCAGAATGCTCTTTGACATAAATCACAGCAAGATCTTTTTTGTTCCACCTCCTAGAGTAATGAAAATGAAACAAAAATAAACAAGTGGGACCTAATGAAACTTAAAAGCTTTTGCACAGCAAAGGAAACCATAAACAAAATGGAAAGATAGCCCACAGGCTGGGAGAAAATATTTGCAAACAAATCGACCAGCAAGTGATTAATCTCCAAAAAATACAAATAGCTCATGCAGCTCAATATCAAAAAAACAAACAACCTAATCAAAAAACAGGCAAAAGATCTAAATAGACATTTCTCCAAAGAAGACCTACAGATGGCCAAGAGGCACATGAAAGGATGTGCAACATCACTAATTATTAGAGAAATGCAAATCAAAACTACAATAAGGTATCACCTTACACCACTCAGAATGGCCATCATCAAAAAATCCATGGTTATTTCTATTATACTTCTTACTCAATTCTTAGGCCAGAATTATTTCTTTTATTCATTTTGTGAACAAAAAACTAAATCTGCCTTGGTACCAAGTAGAGTTGATTCAGCAGATTTTCTGGATTTTTTTCGCATGCATTTTCCTTATCCAATCTCTTTCTTCTACAAAGATCCTGGTCAGTTCTCAGAGTCTAACCTTTCTCTAAAATCGTCTCACTGAGTTTCTTCATGCAGTGCCATGGCAAGCATTAATTATTATGCTTCTTCAAACTCCATGCAGCTCCAGTGACTTTACAAGCTCTAAATTTTCAACCAATTCTGTTTTTTGTTCTCCACCAGCATTACATGTCCACCTAGTAAAATGTGCCTAATTATGCATTCTAAACTGGCATTGTCTTCTTTAGGAAATCTATATGGGAAGAACGCTATCTGATTGATAAAATGCTGTCTAATGGCGGGATCTGTGGAGGATTTGCAAAGGAGGTTATTCTATTAATGTAATGTTCTATAAAAAATTACCCTCAAACTTAGTGGTTTAGAACAGTAATTATTAGGAATTCAAGGGGTGCTAAACTGAGTGCTTCTTGTTCAGGGTATCTCAGAAAGCTGAAGTCAGACAGTGGCTGTGACTAGAGTCATCTTGGAGGCTTCTTCACTCTTGTGTTTAGTGCCTGAGTTGGCAGGGCTGGAACAGCTGGGACTGGAAGAGTTGGGGCTCCTCAGCTATCTCTGTGTCTATGGGATTTCTCTCCATGATCT
Organism: Pseudorca crassidens; assembly: GCF_039906515.1. Lineage (NCBI taxonomy): Eukaryota > Metazoa > Chordata > Mammalia > Artiodactyla > Delphinidae > Pseudorca > Pseudorca crassidens. The sequence goes on from NC_090317.1 coordinate 103,510,151, forward strand.
GTGCAGCATGGTGGTTTCAGTGTAGCTGAAATTCTTATGTATTGGTTCAGGATTCTGAAGGAATGGCTAGAGATAGAGAGAACAGAGGGAGGGAGGGAGGGAGGGAGAGAGAGAGACAGAGTAAACAAAGAACCAGACAGAAGTCACATATCCTTTTATGTCCTAGCATTGCAAGTCATGCATCATCACCCTTGTCAAATTATATTCATCAAGGCAGTTAATAGTCAACCTAGGTTCGTGGGGGAAACACATACTCCACTTCTTGATGGAGGAGTGTCAAGTTTAAATTTTAAGGAGAGCATATAAGTTAAGATACTTGTCATTGAAGCTATCTTTGAAAAGTACAATTCACCAATAAGGTGGCATATGAGTTAGGTATTATAGAATGATGTAGAGGTGATTTCTTAATGTTCTTTCTGGACTAAGGTCACCTTTCACTCTGAGGAAAAGGAGTGCAGTATCTGGGAGAATCTACCACATGATACTGATGATAGGTAAAATGACAATCAAAGTATGTTTATATTTACATGTTGAATATAGAATATTTAACTAGATTTCCTTTGAAAGAAGCCCCTTACTTGAAATTCATAGGTGCTGCGGCCAGTCTGTATGGGTAAAAACCTCAGGTGCAACTCTCCTTTACAGTAAACATTGTATGAACTCTTCATACTGGTTTCTTCATGAGCATATAGGACTGCTTTGAAGATCAAATAAGATACTGTAGCAAAATATTTAGTACCATGACTAGCCCATAGAAATAAATCAGTAAACATTTGCTGTTACTACTGTTATTCCTTTTTTGAGATTTGTCTGAGGTAAATTAAATGACCTATCTCAGACTCTAGGAGCTTTCTGTTTATAAATTTATAACAACAAATCTATAAACCAATCAATCCACAAACTGAGAACTTCACAAGCATGACAAAAAGTTAAGCAATGGATACACATACGGGTGTAAATCCTTTAAAAGTAGTAGCCTGTAATGAAAAAAATACCTTTGTATCATCCTCACCTCATGTTTTTTGAGAAGTAGAAATTCAATATGGTTAATGTGGTATATATTTCCATTTTTATTTCTCAACTTTAGAGTATTCTATCTGATTTATTTTTCCTTGGAAAATGAGTTCGTGGAGTAGAGAGCTAGATAGGAATAAACTGGTTACATTTTGTCCAGAGATGGATTAGTATGTTAGAAGCTATAAGCACTAAAATACTATTGATATCATTTGCCAACTGCTCTCATTCCCTACTGCCAACATGCCACTATGAGGTATTAAGAAATTAAACCATAAAATAAATTTACAAGTATCCAAAAATGTCTAACTTTTAAATTGATGACTAAATTAGAACTTTAAAATATAGCAAATACTATATAATATCCAAATATTGTATTAGGTGCCTCTGCTTTGCAGGTGCCCTCTACACATGCTTAGTCATCCCATTGGTTAACCAGCAGAAGTCTATTATATTGTGCATAGATAACATATTCAGTTTCACTCATAAGTCACTTATACTGTTAGTGTTTTAAGCATAGAGCTTGTTAAAGTTGCACTACAGTGTTTTCCAATTTTATAGAGACCAGAGTAAATAGAATCTGCTTTCTTGTACTCGAGATTTAAGGCAAAAATATATATTTATATTCATATTCATATGTAATAGTATGTATTAAATATACATGTAATAAATGTATATTTACACTCATATGTAAGTATATTTATTGAAATATGTGAGTTGCCTTTTTTGTTTTTACTTTTTTTAAATTTCACAAAACAGTAGAGTAAACGAATGGCAGGAAGGCAGGAATGCTAGGCTCCGAAGTCAAGCAGGCTCCAGGGAAAACAACCTGTAATACATAGTGACATACAGACTCCCCTGTTTGATTTCCTCTCTTTATACTTTGGGTATTAAGAAAAGTGAAATCCCTAAAAGAACAAGTCTGATGTCTACCATCATGGCTAAAGTTTAACTGGAGTGCCCAAAGCATTAATGTAGCACTCAGAACCAAAACAAACTGAGCTACACAAGTCCTTCTGGGGCCAGAATAGTTGAAGAAAGTCAAAAGTCAGGGTGATATACTAAAGTGTCTTAGTAATAATAAAAAAGGAAGAAGATTGGGAGAAGTCAAGGTGAAATGATTATCAGAGACCTGCCAAAAATAAGCCTCCAGGTCATTCTGAAGAACGTCTTCTCAGCAGGACTTTATTTTTTATAACAGGGAACCAGTAATTTCTAAATTGTCTTTCATGAGGATAGAAAACCAGGGATGGGACTTCCATGGCGGTCCAGTGGTTAAGAGTTCACCTTCCAATGCAGGGGGCGTGGGTTTGATCCCTGGTCAAGGAGCTAAGATCCCACATGCCTCACAGCCAAAAAATCTGGAACATAAAACAGAAGCAATATTATAACAAATTCAGTAAAGACTTTAAAAATGGTCCACATTAAGAAAAAATCTTAAAAAAAAAGAAAACCAGGAGTGAGAATGAATCACATTTTTTTTCTTTTAGCAGTTACATGCAAATGGAATTACCACATGCAGATTTTTCTCACTCTGATATTTGCTGTGTATGGTGTGCTCTTTTTTGTGTTATCCTTTTGTTCCAACCATACTTGCAAAAAGCTGCCAAATTAATTTTAGAAATATGACCAAAATTATTTTGGTAAATTTCTTTAAAAGGTTGAAAGAAGTGTATGGACACTTCTGGAAAAAAATGGACACAAAGAGATGGTTAGTTTCAAAGAAGCTTAAAAACCAATTATAAGCCTTCTTACTTGGCTACATTCTATAGCGGGTACATTTGTTTACTACATAGAACACAGAAAATACATACATTATAAATTCATATTGTACATGGAATTGGAATATCTATGTTGTATTACCAACTAAAGATATGGTAAGAAAAGAGTAGTTAATGTGTTAATGTATACACTTCTTTATCAGAAGTGCTCAGAATATTTTGTGTGCATGATTTCTGTAGTACTTATAAGTATTTAGTTACCTCCACCCATGTCAGGTTAAATATATAGATAAAGAAAAAAATTAAAGGGGAATAAGAGAAAAATGAATGAATACCCTCTGATGCTCATCATCTGGATCTTTTGTCTCAAGCTAGCTCTCCACAAGTAGAAGTAGATATTTGATCCTTCAGGAATTACTCCAAGTTGTAATTATACAGAGATGAATTATTTAAACCTGTGCCTTAAATGGTATAATATCTAGACTACAACCTTGGTCATTATATAGCCGAAAATTGTTTGAAAGGAATTACGCTGATAGCAAACTGCACAGTTAACCCAGCAGTTTACTCATACCCTCAGAGGGCACACTGTTGTTTTTCCCCCAGCTTTATTGAGATGTAATTGACATATAACATTGCGTAAGGTCAAGGTGTACAACGTAATGATTTGATACATGTATATTTTCCAATATGCTTACCACAATAAGTTAACACATTCATCACCTCACATAGTTACTTTTTTGTGTGTGAGATGGGAACTTTTAAGATCTACTCTCTTAGCAACTTTCAATATATGGTAACAAGTATTATTAGCATTATGCTAAGTAAAATAAGTCAGACAGAGAAAGGCATACTGTTTGATCTCACTTATATGTGGAATCTAAGAAAACCCCAAGCTAACAGAAACAGAGAACAGATCAGTGGTTGCCAGAGGTGGGGGTGGGGTGAGGGGAAATAGATGAAGGTGGTCAAAAGGAGGCTTACTCTTTGGGGGTGAGGTTGAAGCATTAATTTCATCACTATTTCTTATACAGTATGTAGATTTTGGAATAATATGGAAACTATCATAGAGAAAGAAGTTGAGACCTAAAGTTTAAAATCCTCAGTTTGATATTAGTTTATTGTGCCTCACATCCCTGAAAAGCTAAACTGTTACGAAGCATTATTTGTTCACCTTAACAGTGGTTCTCAAACGTGAGAGTACATCAGAATCACCTGGAGGGCTTGTTAAAACAGATTCCTGGGCCTCACCCTCAGATATTCTTATTCTGCAGATGTGTGGCTAGGGAGAATTTGCTATTCTAATAAGTTGCTAGGTGATGATGTTGCTGCTGATCCAGGAACCAGTTTTTGGAATCACTGACTTAGATTAAGAGCATTTCACAAATAATTTTCTGAGGTCCTTAAGTTGAAAAGAGAAATCATCAAAATTATCAACCTCCCACTTTCTCCATTTTAACCTTTTATATTTCTTTTATTATAAATTAAAAAGTATGGGTTCTGTATTCTTACATCAAATCCTCCAATTCTGTAATATCTCACTGCCTATTCTCCTTAAAACACCCCATGAGCAGCAAGCAAACGATAGGTGAGGTAAGAATATGCATTTATCGCCAGGCCTGCTGGCTGATGTTTGTTCAATGCCTATAGATAACTGTAAGATTTCGTTGCATGTGCTGATTATAGAGCCAATATGCTAATGCTAGTATTCCTCTTTTTCTTTTCTTCATAGAGTGCATAATGGGCCCATGATTCATTCTTATACTTTTGTATTAATTACAGACATGTACAGTTTAAATCAAAATGGAAAAAATATATTCACCTTATTACAGAGAAAAGGTAAACTAGCTATATACAAAATAAAGTATATATTATAAAAGGCAATAAGTAAATCACTCATTGTCCTTTCTTGGTTATCAGTTCATGTTTGAACTCCAGCAGCTGCCAGTTGTGGTTGATTTTTGCCTTCGGTTTGTCACTACTTTTATCAGCGCAATATAGTGGACAAAATTATCTGGCACAAACAATGTTTTAGCATACCACTGACATGTTTAGGGGCCTCAAGTAAGCCTCTTTAGTTTATCTTGTAAAATTCAAGCCCCTTAACATATATTTTTTTCTCTACAGGTCAAAATAACTAGCAAAACACTGCTGAGTAAAGACATGACCTAGTCTAAGGATCAATGCTCATCTTAATAAAAACTCTTTCAAAAGGAATGTGGATCATGGAGGAAAAAAGGGCAGGAAGACATGGGTGGTGGTTCACATTACCAAGAGAGAAACCTGCAAGAAATAGAATGGATATACTTTTCAAGTAAATTCTTTTGATTTTTTTTTGTGGGGGGGAGATGAGAATAAGCCACAATCCCCCTGAAAGCAGTAGAGAGAACTTCCTTCCCAAAATAGGGACAATAATAGTGACTCTGGTGTGCCTATTTACGACAATAATGCAGACTAGTACCTATTTTAAAGCTCAGGATTTATATTTTAATCCAAGAAAGTTAGTCCTGTTTATAATCTACCTTACTATGTAATTATATAATCATAGAATTGGAAATAATAGCATTTAATATCCAGTCAGTGGATCCCTGGTAGACAACCATTCAGGTTCTGCTTGAATACAAGTGACAAGGTGGTTACTGTTTTATCTTCCCCCCAAACCTATACCATTATTGAACGGCTTTAACTGTTTGACTGTCGTTATAGAAACTTTATATGTTTCTGACAACTGACCAATTTAATTATCTACAATATTTTAAAGAGTCTGAAGAGATTGTTCTGCAGGTTTAAATAGATATATTGGTTAAACAGAATTTCCTAATGATCAAATACATTTTAATGAAAGTATGTGAAATTTATGCAGGGATGTTTGGTAACAGTGCCAGGTTCAGAGACATTAGTGATTGGAAAGTCTTTGGGAGAAGTCTTTTGATTTGTCAAAGGAAAGTCCTTTGGGTGCGTTTAAAATGCAATTCTGAGAAGCCAAGGAAACTTTTTTTGCACTCTGTTGGATAAAATAATCTTATCCCATGCACCAGCATTTACATACTCCTGAGAGTCCTACAGAGAACAAATTTGCTCAAAGAGGTGGCCTTGCACAAATTGAATTCCAGCTGTTCTGTGTAGCCTAAATTGCCCTAGCACAGTCACAAAATAAATATGAGATTAACTTGATGAAATAATTGCTAGTTTTATTGGTAGTTATGGTTTTAACACAATGTAACATATTATGGTATTTATTCAGGCAATGAGTTATATGAGTAAGACCATATTTAGTTTGTTTTATATATATATACACACACACACACATATTCAGAATATTATATATATGCATTATATATACATATATACATTTGTATATATTATATATAAATATGCATTCTATATAAATATATACATTCAGAATGTTTTAAAATATTGGACTATTGGCTATAGTTTCCATGTTTATTTTTGAAAACATTTTTGTGCTGATCAAGTGCCGTTTAAATTTACATGTAAATTTATGTAAATGAGCATTAATTTCTTATTGGTACAACTAAAACATTAGAGAACAATTATGAAGAAACATTGATGAAATACATTCATAATTTCACTCAAATATGTTTTGTTAAAAACTGATTTTTCATCCTTTATGGATATGTCACAATCCCTTCCTGGCTACTTCAAATAAATCAATAAATTTAAATTAAGAAAAGGGAAAATAACAAGAAAAATTCATTTTAAAGCAAATATCTTTTATATAGTACATTGTAAGTCACCAAAAATACCTACTTTTTCCTTGTATATTGTTTATATATGCAAAAAATAAATTGTGTTTTAGATTATTTGAGCATTTCCCAGCTGTACCCATTCAAAAGTCATTTATTTCTAAAGCTCCTCTTAATATGTAAACCAATAGTAATGAAATATTGGTTTATTGACACTTTTCATAGAAAGCGATTTATTTCCACTTTTATATGTGACTGTTTATATAAATATAAATTTGCTTTTGAGATTAGAGAGAAAGTAAAAAGTTTAGACCTGGCTTGCGGGGCTTAAGTTTATCCATTACATTGTTAATACTTCATACATTTAATATATTTTGTAGGTACTTCAAAAATTTGCTTATGCAAAATATTTTAAAGTATTTGCTCCTTATCAAAAGAATAAAATTTTATCACAGTATGGTCTTTGGTCACCTTGACGAGTTGCTTAGTATAAAACTTGCTTGTTTCCCAACAGAAAAGCACAATGAGTTTATCTCAACTTACCAAGAGAAATGAATCTCTGGAGAATTGGCATTAAGATTAAGTCCTGTGGTTTGGCTTGTCTCTATTTTGATGGATGTCCTCTTGCCTATGTTCCCGTAAGTAAAAGAATTCAAATAAAATGGCTATACTGGATGTTTTAAGGTTATCATGACATTAAATAAATATTTGCAAGAAAATAATAAAAACATTATCATTCTATTTTGGTAGACTTTATAGGGACCAAACAGTTTATTTTTCTCAAGCTATAGTGTAGGAATAAGAAGTTGTACATTAATTATTCACATGCAAGCAATAGAAAGAATTCATTAGCTAAAACTGTGCAACATCTGTTTGTCACTAAAGAAATTGAGCAGAATCATGTGAGAAAATAATTTACCCAGGAAATGGGCTGGTCCTAATCGAAGGGGGAAAAGAATTACAAGAAACACACTTCATCATTATGTATTTTTACTAGAGGAGATGAGATATACTTAAAAGTGCTTGATTTTAAACTGGTCTGTATGGAGCCCTAAGAAAGTGTAGACTTCACTCAAGAGCTGTGATAGTTGTCAAGGCTCAGCTAGATATCCTCATTCTCTATACTTTCAACAAGAAAAGTGTCCAGTTTATTGGCTTTAAAAGTTGATGAAATCAAAGGAAAAATGTCTAAAATAAACTTAAAAAACAAGGAGCAAATGGCAAATGGAGACACAAGTATACATAAGTATAATTTTGCTCTACAGTTTTCCAGAACAATAGATTTTTTTTTTTCTGAATCAGGTAAATCTAGAACACACTAGTGCCACACAGAAGTCCTGGAGGGCTTGAACAGCATGTGAAATAATACAAGAAAATTTTAAAATTTAGAAGGAGAACTGTCTCTTATGTTCAAGCTATTGTAGTCTTCCCAAGATTATTTGTCCAAGCCTTTATTAGCTATCTGATTCACAGCATGAAGCTCCATTGTATCCTGTCACTTTCGACCATGGAAATCTTTTCCTTTGAATCTACCAATGTTTAGTATTCAGAGGTCAGGCATTATCACGTTAGAGACCTGGCCACATCCTGGATTGCTGTGTGTAAACTGGGCATAAGTCCCCTTCCACCACAATCCTCTTTCCATGTGTATCATGGAAGCCACACCCAAGTTTGAGCTTTTCAGTCTCTTAAACTCAAAACTTTAACCTTCTCCTCCACCTCAGGGCTAAAACAGTTTATTTTCTCATTAATGATTTTTCATTAACTTTTCTCATTAATGATTCTAAAACATAAATTCTATTCACTGGTTGTCAGAAGGAGTGCAAGTAGGAAGTTGTAAGGAAAGCTCATATTTCTAAGGATTTCCATTCTTTTCCTCAATTTGTAGGTAGAAAACAGATTACTTTGTTTTCCCCTGGTGAATCCACAGCAACTGATATGAACCAAGACACAGGTACTTGTCTTGTTCTCACTGCGTATACGGTCACTTCTCATTATTCATGTTAGTTATATTCTATAAGGTATATGCAAACACTGAATTAATGAATACCATTAATTCAGGTGAAACCAGAGTTAGGTTGCTCCTAGGTGAAATAGAGTTACGTTCCTGCAAACCTCTGGTCACAGCATTTTTGTTAACCAATTAATAAATAACCTTGTTTTATGTGTATCTGTGTGTTTATATTAGATAACTTATCTAATATCTATTGTTGATTCATTCACAGTTAACATTGAACTCCCAACAAATAGCTCTGTGACTCATGCTTAAACATTATCTCACATACTTATTTTATCCATAACGCACATCACAGCCTCCTTGTACTTAAGAACATTAGATAACACTTCAGCCCTACACTTGGGGGCCACTTTAGACAACAAAATAACCAACCAAAAAAAAGCACAAAATAAGGAAGAGGTGGTCCTAAATACACTGCAAAGAGGACACTTGTTTACAGTATGAGAGCTGAAATAAGAAGGCAGAGTGTGGCCTTGTTAGATACCAGCTGGGAAGATGCACATTGGTTGATTCAAATTTTTTTACTGCTCTGCACATGTCGACCAATTACCGTGAGATCCCTGCAGATATTGATTTTGGGGTTACATGTAAATTTTAGTGAGTGGAAAAATTTACAAATATAAATCCATGAATAATGAGAATTGACTGTATGTATACATCAATAATTATATATTATATGTAATAAATAATATATGCAACATATAATTACTATATATGTATAGATAATCAGAACTATGTAAATGGCTTTGGCCTTATCACCAGACTAAGCAGGAATAATTAAGTTAGGGAAAAGAACTGAATTATATATATTAAGATAATATTTGGCAATTACATTTATGTGCTTTTGACCTCCAAAACATATTACTAAGTCTCAAAAAAGACATACAGAGCTGAGTGAGAGAAATTAAAGGCTTGGGTAGGGAAGGTGAATATAATTTTATAGACCATAGTGAAAAATCAACTTGAATAAACTCCAAATGGAACGAAATATCACTTATTCAAAGGAGTAATGACTGTGGAAAAGCCAAGGTGAGTAAACACTGACAATCAAAATTATAGAAAATTATGAGAATATTGCTGTTATTGATAACAGAGGTGCTAGCTGAACTTTGGGTCACGTGGAAGGTAGAAATATTAATCTGAAGACCCACCAAATATAAACTGAATATTAGTAAGTAGTTCATGTAAATTATGACATAAGCCAAAACTGTTTATTTATTCATTCATTTATGTATTTATTTATTTCAGTCATACAAAAAGCTAGTTTCTAGGGGCTGTTGACTATAGTTGAGATAGAATTCTGTGGAAAGCAATTTTCAAAATTTAATGAAGAAGTACAAATAAAGGAGAAAGTCTTTTCTAGAATGTTTGTGTTTTATAGTTTTAGGAAGGTCATGAGTTGTAATAGTTTCATACTTTAATATCACCCTGCTTGCACTCTGTCAAAATTCAGCATTCTCTCTCACAGCAGAATGAGACAGAATAGGTTAGACCTATTCTGTAAAATAGGATAGGTACTAGGTCAGGTAGTTGAGTGCAAATCTTGGCAATGAAAATCAATCTACCTGAAAAGTGTGGGTACTTCATAAGATGACCAGTGAGATCTCTTCTGACAGATGCATAAAGTAGAGTGGTGGCGAATTCTGTTGTGTCAACACTTAGAACTTTGGTAGACAAGACGTTAACTTTACATGGTCTTCTGGGACCCTAAAAAGAGTAGCATGTTTTAAGTGTGCTAAGGCAACCAAGATAATAGGTAATTTCAAAACCAGCACTTGGTGCAAATACTAAAGCAGACTGAGGACTGAAGGTCATCAGAAATAGGTAATCAGGATCAATCCAAAGCAAAATTACCCAGTATTGAAGCAAAGCAAAATTACCTCCTAATTCAGACTCAGTTCTATCAGGAAACTTGAGGGTGATATTTTAACATACAAGTGCCATGTGTACAATTTCTCTGATGAGAATGAAAGAGGGGGGTTTTGAAAAAAGTTTCAGTAGATAATTCCTGTGCCAACCATCAGCCCTGTATGTGGTGCAGGATAGGGAGCAGTGATAAGTTAGCCTTGGGTATGTGTAGGACATTTAGATGTCAGGTCTTCCCAGTTCAGAGAGAGACTGAAATGTGTTTGTCTCTTTCTCCTTTTTTCTGAAGTTTTCTGTATCCACTGATCTATACAATGAAAATAGATCATTATAATATTAAATGCTGCACAATCTAAAATCTTGGTAAGTTAATATTTCCAAAATTAGTTAACTTTGGCTTCTAATCCTATATCTTGACAAAAGCAGAAAGACAATACATGTGTGTAATCCCAGCAGAGTAAGTTCCTGTAGAGTTCATAGATCTAAATTTCTTTGTACCATTTGAAGTAAAGGATTTTTTTTAAACATCTTTATTGGAGTATAATTGCTTTACAATGGTGTGTTAGTTTCTGCTTTATAACAAAGTGAATCAGTTATACATATACATATGTTCCCATATCTCTTCCCTCTTGTGTCTCCCTCCCTCCCACCCTCCCTATCCCACCCCTCTAGGCGGTCACAAAGCACCGAGCTGATCTCCCTGTGCTATGTGGCTGCTTCCCACTAGCTATCTGTTTTACGTTTGGTAGTGTATATATGTCCATGCCACTCTCTCACTTGGTCACAGCTTACCCTTCCCCCTGCCCATATCCTCAAGTCCATTCTCTAGTAGGTCTGTGTCTTTATTCCCATCTTGCCCCTAGGTTCTTCATGACCATTTTTTTTTCTTAGATTCCATATATATGTGTTAGCATACGGTATTTGTTTTACTCTTTCTGACTTACTCCACTCTGTATGACAAACTCTAGGTCCATCCACCTCACTACAAAACTCAATTTCGTTTCTTTTTATGGCTGAGTAATATTCCATTGTATATATGTGCCACATCTTCTTTATTCATTCATCTGTTGATGGACACTTAGGTTGCTTCCATGTCCTGGCTATTGTAAATAGAGCTGCAGTGAACATTTTGGTACATGACTCTTTTTGAATTATGGTTTTCTCAGGGTATATGCCTGGTAGTGGGATTGCTGGGTCATATGGTAGTTCTATTTTTAGATTTTTAAGGAACCTCCATACTGTTCTCCATAGTGGCTGTATCAATTTACATTCCCACCAACAGTGCAAGAGGGTTCCCTTTTCTCCACACCCTCTGCAGCATTTATTGTTCGTGGATTTTTTTTGATGATGCCCATTCTGACTGGTGTGAGGTGATATCTCATTGTATTTTTGATTTGCATTTCTCTAATAATTAGTGATATTGAGCATCTTTTCATGTGCCTCTTGGCCATCTGTATGTCTTCTTTGGTGAAATGTCTATTTAGGTCTTCTTCCCATTTTTTAATTGGTTTGTTCTTTTTTTTGATATTGAGCTCCATGAGCTGTTTGTATATTTTGGAGATTAATCTTTTGTCCGCTGTTTCACTGGCAAACAGTTTCTCCCATTCTGAGGGTTGTCTTTTTGTCTTGTTTATGGTTTCCTTTGCTGTGCAAAAACTTTTAATTTTAATTAGGTCCCATTTGTTTATTTTTGTTTTTATTTTCATTACTCTAGGAGGTGGGTCAGAAAAGATCTTGCTGTGTTTTTTTTTTTTAAAGAAGAGTACTTTTAAAAAAAATTATTTATTTAATTTATTTATTTTTGGCTGCATTGGGTCTTCGTTACTGCGCACGGGCTTTCTCTAGCTGCAGCGAGCGGGGGCTAATCTTTGTTGTGGTGCATGGGCTTCTCATTGTGGTGGCTTCTCTTGTTGCAGAGCACAGGCTCTAGGCGTGTGGGATTCAGTAGTTGTGGCATGTGAACTCAGTAGTTGTGGCTCACGGGCATAGAGTGCAGGCTCAGTAGTTGTGGCACACGGACTTAATTGCTCCGCTGCATGTGGGATATTCCCGGACCAGGGATTGAACCCGTGTCCCCTGCATTTGTAAGCAGATTCTTAACCACTGCGCCACCAGGGAAGTCCCTTGCTGAGGTTCATGACAAAGAGTGTTTTTCCTATGTTTTCCTCTAAGACTTTTATAGTGTCTGGTCTTTAATCCATTTTGAGTTTATTTTTGTGTATGGTTTTAGGGAGTGTTCTAATTTCATTCTTTTCCATGTAGCTGTTCAATTTTACCAGCACCACTTATTGAAGAGGCTGTCTTTTCTCCATTGTATGTTTCTTGCCTCCTTTGTCATAGATTAGTTGACCACAGGTGCGTGGGTTTATCTCTGGGCTTTCTATCCTATACCATTGATCTATATTTCTGTTTTTGTGCCAGTACCATATTGTCTTGATTACTGTAGCTTTGTAGTACAGTCTGAAGTCAGGGAGTCTGATTCCTCCAGCTCTGTTTTTCTTTCTCAGTATTCCTTTGGCTATTCAGGGCCTTTTGTGTTTCCATACACATTGTGAATTTTTTTTTCTAGTTCTGTGAAAAATGCCATTGGTAGCTTGATAAGGATTGCACTGAATCTGTAGATTGCTTTGGGTAGTAGAGTCATTTTCACAATGTTGATTCTTCTAATCCAAGAACATGGTATATCTCTCCATCTGTTTGTATCATCTTTAATTTCTTTCATCAGTGTCTTATAATTTTCTGCATACAGGTCTTACAAAACCAAATCCTCCAACACAATATTAGAATGATCATGATCTCTGATAAATATACATCTTGAAGGCATCCTATTTTAAACAATTAAACATATATTCCTCAAATTTTAGAGGTTTTTTTTTTTTTTTTTTGCGGTATGTAGGCCTCTCACTGTTTTGGCCTCTCCCGTTGTGGAGCACAGGCTCCGGACGCAGGCTCAGCGGCCATGGCTCACGGGCCCAGCCGCTCTGTGACATGTGGGATCTTCCCAGACCAGGGCACGAACTCATGTCCCCTGCATCGGCAGGCGGCCTCTCAACCACTGCGCCACCAGGGAAGCCCGAGGTTTTTTTTTTTTTACTATGATTTCAAAGCATCTTCATATAAAACTTTCTTGCCAGCCTGCTGAACCTTTTACATGTTTGAGATAGTTGTCCTTCAGCAGGCAGTAGAGTATTTCATTTGTAATTTGTAAATCCCCTTCTGGACTGCAAAATGAAAGCACTTTCTAATGCTATAAATGTGAGCCTGGGGTTCCAAAGAGAGGGGAATATATATAAACCATTTAATCTCAATCTATTCTACTAATTTATTTTTTCCTCATATAATTAGTCATAACAGTGAAAATGAAAAAAGCATGAGAGTGAATTTCAGCATTATTTTAAAAAAGTTACTTTACATTAAATATATGCTATTCAAGTTTAATTTTTTTAGGATTCAAGAAATGTTTACAATACATTTTTGTAGTTTTGTTGCATTTGTTCTCATTTTTTCAAATAATAAAAAAATAAAGGCATCCTTAATTATTTAAATTTATAGAGAATGTAAATTAAAATATTTATTATTATTAGCTTAAATTCAACATTTATGAAGTAACATTTGACTCTTGAAATATTTTAAGAGGTGTTCAAATCTTTCAAAATATTCCATAAGATTTAGAGTGTAAAAACATTTTTTGATTGAAAACAATGAGCATGACAAGAAGCAAAATCAAAGCAGCCTATTAAAATGTAGTTTTCACCTTGAGTTTGGCGATAACTTTTTAGATATACCACCAAAAGCAAGATTCGTGAAAGAAAAAATAGTATAAAAGTCGGCCTTCATTAAAATTGAAAACTACTCTGCAAAAGACACTGTTAAGAGAATGAAAAGACAGCTACAAACTAGGAGAAAATGTTTGCAAATCACATATTTGACAAAGTACTTTTATCCAGAATATACAATTATCACTTAAAGCTAAACACCAAGAAAATAAGCTTCCCAATTAAAAATTGGACAAAAATCTGAACAGACACCTCACAATAGAAGATATATAGATGGAACATAAACATATGAAAAGATGCTCAACAACATATGTGATTAAGGAGTTGCTAATTAAAGCAACAATAAGATACCATAACAAACTTACTAGAATGGCTAAAATCCAGACACTGACAACATCAAAGGTGGCAAAGATGGGGAGCAGCCGAAACTTTCATTCATTGTTGGTGGGAATGCAAAATGGTACAGCAACTTTGGAAGAAAGTTTAAGAATTTCTTACAAAATTAAATACACTTGTAACATACAATCCCCCAATCATACTCCTTGGTCTTCACCCAAGTGAGTTGAAAACTAACATCCACACAAAACCCTTCACACTAATGTTTATATCCACTTCATTTATAATTGCTGACACTTGGAAGTGACAGAGATGTCTTTCAATAGGTGAATGGATTTTTAAAAAATACTGTGATACATCTATATAATAGAATATTATTCAGTGATAAAATGAAATGAGCTATCAAGCCATGAAAAGACAAAGAGGAACCTTAAATGCATACTGCTAAGTGAAAGAAGCCAATATGAAACTATATGACATTCTGGAAAATGGAAAACTATGGAAATAGTAAAAATATCTGTGGTTGCCAGGGATTAGGGGGAAGGAGGGAGTGATAAATGGGTGGAGCACAATGGATTTTTAAGGCAGTGAATATATGACACAGTAATGGTGGATACCAATCATCACACAAAGTATGAACTTAGTATAAACTGTGGAATTTAGTTAATAGAAATATATGAATCTTCATTAATTTTAACAAATGTGCCACAATATTATAAGATGTAAAAGTAGGGGAAACTGTGGGGGACAGGGAGGAGGGGTAAATAGGAACTCTGTACTTTATTGCTCAATTTTTCTGTAAACCTAAAACTACTAAAAATAGTCTATATTCCTATATATAAATTATATATATAAATGTATTTAAATTGATAGACTTTTATATTTTATATATATATGTGTATATATATATATATATATATATATACACATAGTGTAAGTTGTTTTGAAATTATTTAATTGCTGTAATTCCAATGCTCTCTATAAATGGGCACAGAAACAAATATTGTGGACATTGTATTACCTTTTCTTCAGGCATGTTTGATTATGGTAACTTCTAAATTATTTTCATTTTTTCTCACTCATTTTTGATTTCTCTATCTTGACCTTCAGCATGAGACATGTCACTTGGTTCTCTTTTTATAATCAGTTGTTGAATTACTGGAAGTACAGTGCTATTCACTAAATCACACAGTGCTATAAGGCACAGAAATTTTGTCATGCTGGATTTTAGAGACCTTAATGACCCTGGTGGCATTCAGTGATTGCCCTAGAATAACAACACTTTAGGAATTGGGGTGCTAAAACCGTTGAGAAACAGTTACACTAGACCTCTTGTAATAAAGCTTAAAAGCAAGCCTTAAAAGCTTCTGATCCACTAGTAAATAGACTGATTGCCAGAACAAATCTCAGTAATCTCTTAAGGAAGAAATCCAAATCCAGACTCTCAACATACAAAATCTAAAATACACAGAACACTATAAAAAATTAATAGGTGTGCAAAGAAGTGACTCATTTCCAAAATAATAGTCAAAATAAAATTTGAGATGAGAAAGGAGTTTCAATGATCACACAGGACCTTAAAATAGCTATTATAAATATGTATACAGATTTTAAAAATAAAGTCATTTTGAATGAACAGATGAAAAATATAGAAATGGAAACTAAAAAATGGCCTAAATGGAAAGTGTAGAACTGAAAATTTCAATATCTATAATGAAAATTATCCTGGATGGGTTGGATGGAAGTAGAAGAATAGGGTATCATTGTACTTTTATACATATAAATAGAAAGTATCCAATTTATTTTTTTAAATGCTGAGAAGAAAAACTGAACTTTAATAAGACATGGGAAAATTTTAAGCGGTCTAACATATGTATACTTGACTCTCTATGAGAAAAGAGAGAGAAAATGGGCAGAGTAAATGTTTGATGAGGTAATGGATAAAAGTTCCCCAAATTTAGTGAAAAATACGAACTTACAGATCCATGAAGCTCAGCAAAATTCAAACAGGATAATAAATATAATTAAATAATAGACACTTCATTGCCAAACTACAGAAAACCCAAGGTAAAGAAAAAATTTTGAAAACAGCCAGAATAAGATGAAATATTATATATAAGAAAGTAATGATATGAATGTTTTTTAGTTCTCATCGGAAACAATGGAATCCAGAAAATATTCAACTGATATATTTTAAATGCTGAAAGAAAAAAACAGTCTAAGGACGTACATTAAATGAAGAGATGTTGATTTAAGAAAATTTACTAAATCTCAATAAGAACAGTTAGATTCTTTGGCCCTTGAGCCACAACCTGCTCCAACTCCCCTCCCAGCTTAGCATAATGGAAGCTCCACTCTTAGTGGTGTGGCCAGGAAAACAGGACTCCCTTTTCCCCAACATCTGTCAAATGTTCCCCAAAGGAACTGAGTTTATTTGGGAGAGGGTGTGGGAAACTCCAAGCTAGGAATTATCTCAGAAACAATGTATGTTTGAGTGGTAAGCAATTAAGAAGAGGCTGGTCACTCCATGAGGGTAACAAATTTAATTGTAGGCCAAGAAATTTATCAGAAAATCCAGGAAAAAAGATCCATAAGGAAAGTCTTTTTGGAGTCAATAAAATTCAAAAATTGACCACAAAAACTGCTTTTGCAAAGGGACTCAAGTTTAATTGGATCAGATTGTTTAACATTTTATGCCCAAAGGCATTATTGAAAACAATAGAGGATGTATTAGTCAGGGTTCTCCAGAGAAACAAAACCAATAGAATGTATATATGTACAAAGAAATTGATTATGAAAATTTGGCTCACACAATTTTGCAGGCGGACAAATCCCAAGATCTGCAGGGTGAGTTGGCAAGTTGGAGACTCGGGAGAGCTAATGGTGTAGTTGCAGTCCAAAGGCCAGCAGACTTGAGACCCAGGAAGTGCTGATGTTTTAGTTCAAGTTCAAAGTCAGGAAAAAGTTGATATACTAGTTTGGCTATAGTCAGCTAGAAAGAATTCTCTTTAACTTGAGAGAGGATCAGCCTTTTAGTTCTATTCAGATCTTTGGCTGATTGGATGAGTTTCACCCACATTAGGGAAGGCCATCTACTTTACTCAGTATACCAATTTAAATGTTAATCTCTTTAAAATGATTCCTTACAGAAACACCCATAATACTGTTTGAGCAAATATCTGGGTACCCCATGTCCCAGTCAAGTTGACACATAAAATTCACTATTGTAGAACAATCAACTGACAATTAGTAGAGTCTAACAGTTGAGTGAGATAAGACCATATAGTGAGCAGGAAAAAGACAGTCTAAGAAAGCCCTACAAAAAACACTGTCATGCTAAGGTAACTTGAACATGCCCAAAGCTGAACCCGCTAAGGAACAACATCAGAAACTCCACAGTGTAGGGGAAAGAGATGTCACTAAAAAATCCAGCCAAGTCACTTTAAAAAAATGAAATTAACAAGATCCAGGGAGGGGATGAATATTCAGATTTCCTACAATATTATTTAACATGTCCTGTTTTCAAAAAAAATTAGATGGCATGCAAAGTAACATGAAAATGTAAGCCATACATAGGGAAAAAAAACAGCAACAGAAAGCGCCTATGACAGGGCCCAGATGTTGGATTTAACAGACAGTGACTTCAAAGCAGTCGTTATAAATACATTCAAAGGACTAAAGGAAATCACAGGCAAAGAACTAAAGGAAGTTTTGATGACAATATCTCATCAAATAGAGAATATCAATAAAAGATAGAGATTATTTTTAAAAACCAAATTCAGTTTCATGTGTTGTAAATAAAAAACTGAAATGAGAAATTCACTAGGGTCACAACAGTCAGTTTGAATTGGCAAGAGAAAAAGTCAGTGACTCCGACCATAGATTGATAGAGATTATGGAATCCAAAGGACAGAGAGAAAAAAGAAAGAAAAATGAACAGAACTTCAGCAAAATATGGGACACTATTAATCATACCAACTTATGAATAATGGATGTATCAGAATTAGAAGAAAAGGAACAAGCAGAAAAAAAGTATTAGAAAAAAATAAAAACAAATTTGATGAAAAAAAGCTACACATTCAAGACATATATAAAATGCAAACATTTTCTCCTATTTTGTGGGTTTTTCACTTTGTTGATAGAGTATACTGAAGAGTAAAATGTTTCATATAGAAATATAATTTATTTATCTTCTCTCTCTGATTGCTTGTGCTTTTCATGTCATGTCTAAGAAGGCTTTGCCTTAATGAGATCCCAAAGGTTTACATGTATATCTATGATGTTAGCTATGGGTTCTTCCTACATGCCCTTTAACAGATTGAGAAAGTTTCCTTCTATTCCTAGTTTGCTGAGTGTTTTTTTAGATTTATTTTTTATTGAGGTAACATTCATTTATATTATAAAAAATTCATGTGTACAACATTATATTTCTACTTCTGTATACCCGATAGCATGCTCACCACCAAAAATTTAGTTTCCATCTGTCACCATACAGTTGATCCTGTTTACCCATTTTTCTCTCCCCTCTGCCTGTTCCCCTCTCAAAACCACTACTCTGTTCTTTGCACCTACATGTTTGTTTTTGTTTGGTTTGGTTTGTTCATTTATTTTGCAGTTTTTGTTTGCTTTTTATATTCTACATATTGAGTGAAATCATATGGTATTTGTCTTTCTCTAACTTATTTCACTTATCATAATACCCTCAAGGTCCATCCATATTGTTGCAAATGGCAAGATTTCATCTTTTCTATGGAGTAGTATTCCATTGTGTATTCCATTGGAACTCCATCCCAGAATGGAGTAGTATTCCATTGTGTGTGTGTGTGTGTGTGTGTGTGTGTGTGTGTGTGTGTGTGTGTGTGTGTATACCACATCTTCTTTATCCATTTATACATTGATGGGCACTTAGGTTGTTTCCATATCTTGGCTGTAGAAAATAATGCCATGATGAACTTAGGGCTACATAAATCTTTTCAAATTAGTGTTTCTGAATTATTTGGATAAATAAATAGGATGTCTGAATCATATGGTAGTTCTATTCTTAATTCTTTGAGGAATCTCTATACTGCCTTACATAGTGGCTGCACCAATTTACATTCCCACCAACAGTGTGTTAGTGTTCTCTTTTCTCCACATCCTCACCAACATTTGTTATTTTTTGCCTTCTTGAAATAAGCCAATCTAACTGGCCTGAGGTGATCTTGGTTATGATTTGCATTTCCATAACTATTAGTGATGTTGAACATCTTATCCTGTGCCTGTTGGCCATCTGCATATCTTCTTGGGGAAAATGTCTATTCAGCCCCCCTGGCTATTTTGTAATAGGGTTGTGTGGTTTTGGTTGTTGAGTTTTATGACTTCTTTATATATTAATATTTTGAATATTAACCCCATATTCAACATATCCTCTGCAAATATGTTCTTTCATTCAGTATCTTGTCTGTTTATTTCTTTGACTGTTTCATTTGCTGTGCAGAAACTTTTCTGTTTGACGTAGTCCCATTTGTATGTTTTTGTTTCCCTTTCCTGAAGAGACATATCTAGAAAGATATTGCTAAGACCAGTGTCAAACAGCATAGCTCCTATGTTTTCTTCTAGAAGTTTTATGATTTCAGGTCTTACATTCAAATATATAATCTATTTTGAGTTAATTTTGGGATACAGTGTGAGATAGTGATCTAGTTTCATTTTTTTGCATGTGAATGTCTAATTTTCCCAACACCATTTATTGAAGAGACTACTGTTTCTCCATTGTATGTTTTTTTTTTTGCTCTTTGTTGAAAATTAATTGTCCATATATGTGTGGCTTTATTTCTTGGTTCTTGGGTCTGTCCCATTGACCTATGTGTCTGGTTTTCTGCCAAGACCATGCTGTTTTGATTACTATGGCTTTGTAATATAGTTGAAATCAGGAAGTGTGGTACCTCCAGCATTGTTTGTTCTTCTCAGGATTGTTTTGGCTACTCAGGTCTTTGTGGTTCTATGTAAATTTCAGAAGTTTTTGTTTTATTTCTGTGAAAAATGTCCTTGGTATTTTGGTAGGTATTGCATTGAATTTGTATATTTGTTTATGTGATAGAGACATTTTGACAATATTAATTCTTCCCATTCTTGAGCACAGAATATCTTTACATTTATTTGTGTCTTCTCCAGTTCCTTCCACAATGTCTTATAGCTTTCAATGTACAGGTTGGTCATCTCCTTGGTTAAATTTATTCCTAGGTATTTTATTCTGCTTGTAAATGGGATTGTTTTCTTAATATCTCTTTCTGATAGCTCACTGTTAGTGTAAAGAAACAAAATAGAGTTTTGTATATTGATTTTGTATCCTGAAAATGCACTGTATTCATTTATTATTTCTAATAATTTTTGTGGTGTCTTTCGGGTTTTCTATATATCAAATCATGTCATCTGCAAATAGTGACAGTTTTACTCTTCCTTTCCAATTCGAATGTCTTATCTCTTTTTTTTTCCCTGATTGGTCTGGCTAGGACTTCCAGTACTATGTTGAATAAGAGTGGTGAGAGTGGACATCCTTGTTTTGTTCTTGATTTCCGAGGGATAGCTTCCAGTTTTTCACCATTGAGTATGACGTTAGCTGGGTTTTTGTCATATATGGCATTTATTATGTTAAGGTGTGTTCCTTCTATACCTACTTATTGAGAGTTTTTATCATAAATGTGTGATGAATCTTGTCAAATGCTTTATCTGCATCTATTGAGATGATCATATGGTGTTTATTTTTCATTTTGTAGTGGGGTGTATCACACTGATTGATTTTCAGATGTTGAACCATCCTTGCATCCCTGGAATAAATCCCACTAGATCATGGTGTGTGATCCTTTATATATTGTTTTATTAAGTTTGCTAATATTCTGTTGAGGATTTTTGCATCTATGTTCATCAGAGAGTTTGGCCTGTAATTTTCTTTTTATGTCATGTCTTTGCCTGGTTTTGTATCAGGGTGATGTAACCTTGTAAAATTAGTTAGGAAGCATTCCTTTCTCTTCAATTTTTTGGAATAGTTGATAAGGATAGGTGTTAAATCTTCCTTGAATATTTAGTAAAATTCACCTGTGAAGCCATCTGGTCCTGGACTTTTGATTTTGAGGGAGCTTTTTGATTACTGTTTCAATCTCTGTACTAGTAATCAATCTTTTCACATTTTATATTTCTTCAAGATTCATTCCTTGAAAGTGTACGATTCTAAAAATTTGTCTGTTTCTTCTAGGTTGTCCAGTTTGTTGGAAGACAGTTAGCTGTCCATAATATTCTCTTATAACCATTTATATTTTTATGGTATTTGTTATTTCTCTTTTGCTCCTGATTTTATTGATCAGAGCCTTCTCTCTTTTTTCTTAGTGTGTCTACTTAAAAGTATGTCAATTTTCTTTAATTTTCAGAGAAAAAACTCTTAGTTTCATAGAGCTTTTCTACTGTCTTTTTAGCCTATATTTCATTTAATCCTGCTCTGATCCTTATCATTTCCTTCCTTCTGCTGACTTTGGCCTTCGTTTGTTCTTCTTTTTCTAGTTCCTTTAGGTGTAAGGTGAGATTGTTTGAGTTTTTTCTTGTTTCTTGAGGTAGGCCTTTACTGCTATAAACTTTCCTTGTAGTACCACTTTTGTTGTATCCCATAGATTTTGGTATGCTGTATTTTCATTTTCAGTTGTCTTCCAGTAATTTCTGATTTCTGTTTGATTTCTTCATTGACCCAAACTTGCTCAGTAGCATAATGTTTTTCAGTTTCCACATATTTGTGATTTTTCCAGCTTTCTTCTCGTAGTTGATTTTTAGTTTCATACTCTTGTGATTGGAAAAGATATTTGGTATGACTTCAGTCTTCTTAAATTTATTGAGACCTGTTTTGTGTTCCAACATATGGTCTATTCTTGAGAAAGTTCCATGTGTACTTGAGAGGAATGTTTTTTCTGCTGCATTTGGATGGAATATTCTTTACAAATCTATAAAACCCTTCTGGTCTGATGTTTCATTTAAGGTTACTGTTTCCTTGTTGGCTTTCTGTTTGGATGATCTATCCCTGATGTAAGGGACATGTGTTAATGTCTCCTTCTATTCTGCTGCTTTCAATATCTCCCTTTAGGTCTGTTAATAATTGCTTTATATATTTTGGTGCTCCTATGTTAGGTACATATGTATTACCACTGTTGTGTCTTCTTGATGAATCGTCCCCTTTATCATCATATACTGTCCACTTCTGTCTCTTGTTACCTTTTTTGGCTTGAAGTCTATTTTGTTTGATGTGAGTATGGCTACACCCACTTTCTTTTGACTGCCATTTGCTTGGAGTATCATGTGCCATCCCTTCACTGTTAATCTATGTTTGTATTTAGAACTGAGATGAGTCTTCTGGAGGCAGTATATAGTTGGGACTTGTTTCTTAATTAATCCATCCACTCTCTGTCTTCTGATTGGTGAATTCAATCCATTTTCATTTAGGGTGATTATTGATAGATGGGGATTTAGCACTGCCTTTATTTTTTGTTTTCTGGTTACTCTGTATCTCCATTGTTTCCTTTTTCCTTATGTTTCTGCCTTCCATTTTGGTTTCATGGTTTTCTCTGATATTTTTCTGTTTCCTCATTTTTATGTTTTGTGTCTCTGCTCTAAATTTATGTTTTGTGGTTACCATGAGGTTTGCATAAAAAAGTTTCATTTGACTATTTCAAAATAGTCATTTTTCTGCTGATATGTCTTATCTTCATTTTCCTATATTGGTTCTGTCCTTTTCTTCTTCCCCTTCTGTGTTTTTGTTGTCTCAAAGTATCCCTCTTTATGTTGTGAGTTTGTTACCAAATTGAAGTAAATATAGTTATTTTTTCTGCTTTTCTCCCCCTTTGACCTTTACACTATTATAGAGTGTTTAAACACCTCTTCTGATAAAGAGTTTCAATTTTCTGATTCTGTCTTCCTATTTATCACTTACTCAAAGTTTTGTGTACTTGTGCCTTTTTTTCTGGTAGAAGAGCTCCTTTCAACATTTCTTGTAAGGCAGTTCTAGTGTTGATGAACTCCCTCAGCTTTTGTTTTTCTGGCAAAGTCTTTATTTCTCCTTCATATCTGAATGATAACTTTGCTGGATACAGTAATATTAGATGACAGTTTTTATCTTTCAGTGTTTTGAAAAGGTCACTCCACTACCTCTTGACCTGTAGAGTTTCTGCTGAGAAATTTGCTGATAGCCTAATGGCGATTTCTTTGTAGGTTGCCATCCTTTTATCCCTGGCTGCCTTTACAACTCTTTCTTTGTAATTTGGTTTTTACAGTTTTAATATATCTCAGAGAAGGTCTTTTTGAATGGAAGTAATTAGGTGTTCTCTTAGCTTCATGCACTTGTATGTTCCAGGTCGTATATTCCAGTTTCTTCACCAGGTTTGGGTAATTATTAGGTATTATTTCTTTAAGTAAACTCTCTGCTCCCTTCTCCCTCTCTTCACATTCTGAGATACTCATTGCCCTAATTTTGCTCTTCCTAAAAGTGTTGCATAGCTGTCATACAATTTCCTCATTTTTTAATATCTTATTTCTCTTTCCTCTTCTACTTGTATCATTTCTAGATTTCTGTCTTTCAGCTCACTAATTCTTTCTTCCATATGGTCTACTCTATTTCCAGTGCTTTCTAATGCATTTTTCATCTCATTTATTGAGCTCTTCTGCTTCAGAATTTCTCTTTGGTTCTTTTTTATTTTCAATCTCTTTGGTAAAGTATTTCTTCTGTTTATTAATTTTATTTCTGAGCTCATTGAACTGCCTTTCTGAGTTTTCCTGTAGTTCATTGAGTTTCTTCATGACAGCTATTTTGAATTTTCTATCAATTAGTTTTCAGTATTCTATGATTTTAAGTTTGGTTTCTGGAGAATTGGCATTTTCTTCTGTGGTACAGTGTTACTGTGGTTCTTCATGGTGCTTGGAGTTGCTCCTTAGCTGGCATGTTTGAAGTAGCAACAGGTTAGAAATTAGACGTCTTTCTTTTGTTTTACAGTAGGTGATGCTATAGCACATGTTTTTGGTGTCTCTTACCTGAGCTGCCTCTGGTTATATTTGAGAGTTGGCACTGTCTACCCGCCACTGCCTCTGTCAGGGATGTGGCCCCTCACCCTCATTATCACTCCTTCTCCCTCCAGGGTCATTAGTACCTTGTTTTTGCCAGTGTCATTGATGTCAGTGTGTGATGCACCAGGATGGTGGGCTCTTCCTCACATCTGGGATACCTTGAGTCAAGGGCTTAGCTGCTGCAAGGGGTGGGGAAGGATAGGTGGGAGGATCTGGGGTCGTGTAGGGACCTCTTCCATGTCCAGTGATGTAACATTCATGGGCTCTACCATTGCAAAGGATAGGGGACCAGAGTCCTGGGTGCCTCAGTGGCTGGAGGGATGGGGCCCCAGGCCCCACTGTCTCTGCTGCCCAGTTGCCTGTGGCCATGGGTGCCACTGCAGCCAGGAGGCCAGAGTTGTGTGTGCTGCCTCCCTTGCTGCTACCAGGTCCTCTGGGGCTGTAGGCTCAACTGCCCTGCCTGGAAGGCCAGAATTGCAGGCACCATCTCCAGTGCTCCCACAGTTCTGCCTCCTCTGTGTTTTCTAGTCCCTTCCATTCTGTTTGTCTTCATGTATTTTGGGACTGTCTAGTTAGGTGCATATACTTTTATGATTGTTATATATTCCTGACGGATTGACTATTTTTTTCATTATAAAATGTTGCTGTTCATCTCTAGTAACATTTTTTGTTTTAAAATTTATTTTGTCTGATATTAATCTAGTAATTCAAACTATCTTATGGTTACTTTTGGCATCAGATGTCTTCTTTTATTATTTTACTTTCAGTTTATTTGTATATTTGAATAAAAAATGCGTCTCCTCTAAGGAGCATATAGTTGGATCATGTTATGTTTCTTTCATCCAGCCTGAGAATTACTGCCTTTTGATTGGAGGATTTAATCCATTCGTCTTCAATGTTATTACTTATACTGTCAGATGTAAATCTGACAGTTTATTTTTATTTTCTATATATCCCTTGATACATTTGTTTCACTATTTTAATGGCTTCTTTTGCATTAAGTAAATTTTTCTGTCTTAAAGTTGAATTTCATTTATATTTTTAAAGCATATTATCCTAATAAGTCTTGATGAATGACTTGTATATAAAGTATAAAAGGAAATCTTACAACTAAAATATATAATGACAAATAATTAAAATGGAAAAAAGATCTGAATATACAATATTCCAAAGAAAATATACGAACAGGCAATAAGTACATGGAAATATGCTCAACATCACTAGTCGCCAGGGAAATGAAAAGACACAATGAAATAGAACTTCCCATCTACAAGAATGGCTAAAATAAAAAATCCTGGTAATAATAAATGTTGACAAGGATGTGGGGAAATTGGAACTTTCACCCAATCAGAACAGCAGAGAGAAAGACAAATGAAAAAATATGAAGGCAACATATGAGACCTATGGAATAGTATAAAGCATGCCAATCTACACATAACAGCGATCCCAGAAGGAGAAAAAAGAGAAAAGGGGGTTGAATATGTATTTGAAGAAATTATGGCTGAAAACTTCCCAAACCTAAAGAAGGAAATAGATATCCAGGTACCGGAAGCACGGAGGGTCCCAAAAAAGATGAACCCAAATAGACCTACACTGAGACTTAACATAATTAAAATGGCAAAAGTTAAAGATCAAGAGAGGATTCTAAAGGCAGCAAGAGAAAAACAGAGTCAGTTACAAGGGAATCTCCATTAGGCTATTAGCTGATTACTCTAGTGAAACTTTGCAGGTCAGAAGGAATGGGAAGATATATTCAAAGTCCTGAAAGGGGAAAACCTGCAACCTAGGACATTCTACCCAGCAAGATTATCATTTAGAATAAGAAAAATAAAGAATTTCTCAAACAAGCAAAAACTAAACGAATACAGCAATACTAACCTATCCTAAAGAAAGGTCTTCTCCAAATAGAAAAGAAGCAAGAATCTACAGGAAAGGGAAAATCGCAATACGAAAGGCAAATATATAAAAGGATTGAAGATCACTGAAATAAGGCAGTATATAGATTAAAAAACTATCCAAAAAAAATTCTGTGAAAGCGATTACAACTACAATGAACAGCAAAAGAATAAACATGAAGATATAAAAGAGGACATCAAAATTACAAAATGTGTGGAGGGAATTAAGAAAATGTACATCTTTTAGAATGTGTTTGAGCTCATGTGACTATCAGTTGAAAGCAAGGAGATGGAGTTATGGATTAACATACTTGAAAATCAAAAACAAATAAAAAACGTATCACAAATCAAAAACATAAAATAGATTCACAAAATCCAAAAAGAAAGGAACTCAAGCACAGAAGAAAACCATCAAACCACAAAAGGGAAAAGAAAAAGGAGAAGAAAGGTACAAAGAAGAAGTACAAAATCAACTGGAAAACCAGGTTTAAAATGGCAATAAATATACAGTTATCAATAATTACTTTAAATGTCAATGTTAGACTAAATGTTCCAATCAGAAATATAGAGAGGCAGATTGGATAATGAAACTAGAACCTACACTATGCTGCCTACAAGAGACCCACTTTAAGGTGAAAAACAGATAGATTGAAAGTGAGGGAATGGAGGTGCCCATGGCCAGGAGCTAGGAAAGGCTCCCACCAGGGCCAGATCTCTCAGACACATGGCCGCTGGCTCCCCTGCACGCCTTGTCACTGATGAGGGTGGGTCTCTCACAACCTCCAATCCCCCTGCACACCTGTCACTGCTGGCAGCCTGGCAGCCATGCCACCTCCGTGCCCTGTCCTCACCGGGGCAGACCCAAGTGCTCCAGGGCAATCTCTGGAGCAGACCCATGTGGCTAGCCCATACGTAGAGGTGGGGCTAAAACCACAGCCAAGCCCCAGGGGCCATGCAACCAAGGAATAAAAGCTGAAATCTCTCCTCACAGCTGCGCAAACCATGAATTGACACCCCCGTGACTGGCTTGGTAAAAACTCAGTGCCTACAAAACATCTGAATGGATGAGTGCTCCTGCAGCCAAGACAGGCATAGCTTTAGCAGCTGTAGACTCTGTGAGCACATACATGTAGGGGTGGTGTCAGGCTAAAGTCTGAGCTGCCCCCATAACACCCACAACAGGTCCAGATCCATGATTACTGCAATCCTGGGACCTGACTTCAGTGGATCTACTCTGGTGGCCTGGTGAAATCAACGTCTAAGAGACACCAGGGCCAATTGCTGTCATACCCACAGTTAAGGTGGGGCCGAGAGCAGTGCCAACATCAGTGTAATCTGAGAGCTTGCACAACAGGTGAAAGGTGACACAACGGAGAACACCACAGGTGAACACCTTCAGAGGAGGAATATTCAGTGGCTTCCCTCCCAGCAGAAGGGCTCCAACCCTGCCTACCTCACACCACAGATCAGAAACACAGCTAAGAAGCAGATTTGGGGGCCTCTATTCCAATAACTAGGGAGCAGACCCTGCCCCTG
Source organism: Pseudorca crassidens (assembly GCF_039906515.1). NCBI lineage: Eukaryota > Metazoa > Chordata > Mammalia > Artiodactyla > Delphinidae > Pseudorca > Pseudorca crassidens. The sequence goes on from NC_090317.1 coordinate 103,538,093, forward strand.
ACAGGGCAGTGACAACCACAGAGCAAAGGGGAGGCCACATTCAATATCCGGGGCAGGCTGTAATCAACACAACAATCAAACCCCCTATCAAGGAGGTAACAGCACAAGACTCTGGACCAACCTCACCCACCAGCGGGCAGACACCAGAAGCAAGAGGAATTATGATCCTGCACCTGGCGGAAAGGAGACCACAAACACAGTAAGTTTGAGAAAATGAGATGACAAAAATTATGTTGCAGATGAAGGAGGAAGATAAAAACCTACAAGAACAACTAAATGAAGAGGAGATAAGCAATCTATCTGAAGAAGAATTCAGATTAATGATAGTAAAGATGATCGAAGATCTTGGAAACAGAATGGAGGCACGGATTGAGAAGATACAAGAAAAGTTTAGCAAAGACCTAGAAGAACTAAAGAACAAACAAACAGATTAACACAACAATAACTGAAATGAACAATACACTAGAAGGAATCAATAGCATAATAACTGAGACAGAAGAACGGATAAGTGACCTGGAAGACAGAATGGTGGAAATCTCTGATGCAGAACAAAATAAAGATAAAAGAATGAAAAGAAATGGAAACAATCTCAGAGACCTCTGGGACAACATTAAACACACCAATATTCGAATTATAACAGTTGCAGAATAAGAAGAAAAAGGGAAAGGGCATGACAAAATATTTGAAGAGATCATACTTGAAAACTTTCTTAGCATGGGAAAGGAAATAATCACCCAAGTCCAGGAAGCACAGAGTGTCCCATACAGGATAAACCCAAGGAGAAACAAGCCGAGACACATATTAATCAAACTAACAAAAAAATAATACAAAGAAAAAATATTAAAAGCAACAAGGGAAAAGCAACAAATAACATACAATGGAAACCCCATAAGGTTATCAGCTGATTTTTCAGCAGAAACTCTGCAGGCTTGAAGGGAGTGGCAGGATATATTTAAAGTAGTGAAAGGGAAAAACCTACAACCAAGAATACTCTACCCATCAAGGCTCTCATTCAGATTCAATGGAGAAATCAAAACTTTATAGACAAGCAAAAGCTAAGAGAATTCAGCACCACCAAACCAGCTTTACAACAATTGTAAAGGAACTTCTCTTGGCAAAAAAATGAAAGAGAACAAAAGAAAAAGGGAAGAAAAAAAAAGACATACAAAAACAAACCCAAAACAATTGAGAAAATGGCAAGAACATACATATCGATAATTAACTTAGATGTAAATGGATTAAATGCTCCAACCAAAAGACACAGAATTGCTTAATGGTTACAAAAATAAGACCCATATATATGTGGTCTACAATAGACCCACTTCAGATCTAGGGACACGTACAGACTGAAAGTGAAGGGATGGAAAAAAATATTCCATGCAAATGGAAATCAAAAGAAAGCTGGAGTAGCAGTACTCATATCATACAAAATAGATTTTAAAATAAAGACTGTTACAAGAGACAAGGAAGGACACTACATAATGATCAAGAGATCAATCCAAGAAGAAGATATAACAATTGTAAATATTTATGCACCCAGCATAGGAGCACCTCAATACATAAGGCAAATGCTAACAGCCATAAAAGAGGAAATAGACAGTAACATAGTAATAGTGGGGGATTTTTAACACCACTCTTAAACCAATGGACAGATCATCCAGACAGAAAATTAATAAGGAAACAGAAGCCTTAAATGACACATTAGACCAGATACACTTAATTGATACTTATAGGACATTCCATCCGAAAGCAGCAGAATACACTTTCTTCTCAAGTGCACAAGGAACATTCACCAGGAGAGATTGATCACACCATGGATCAGAAATCAAACCTTGGTAAGTTTAAGAAAATTGAAATCATATCTAGCATCTTTTCCAACCCCAATGCTATTAGATTAGAAATGAATTATAGGAAAACAACTGTAAAAAACACAAACACATGGAGGCGAAACAACATCCTACTAAATAACCAATGGACCACTGAAGAAATCAAAGAGGAAATCAAAAAATACCTAGAAGCAAATGACAGTGAAAACACAACAACCCAAAACCTATGGGATGCAGCAAAAGCAGTTCTAAGAGGGAACTTTATAGCAATACAGTCGTACCTCAAGACACAGGAAAAATCTCAAATAAACAACCTAACCATGCACCTAAAGTAACTAGAGAAAGAAAAACAAACAAACCCCAAAGTTAGTAGAAGGAAAGAAATCACAAAGATCAGAGCATAAATAAATGAATAGAAACAAAGGAAGCAATAGCAAAGATCAATAAAAGTAAAAGCTCGTTCTTTGAGAAGATAAACAAAACTGGTAAACATTTAGCCAGACTCATCAAGAAAAAAAGGGAGAGGACTCAAATCATTAAATAGAAATGAAGAAGGAGAAGCTAACAGTGGACACCACAGAAATACAAAGGATCATAAGAAAGTACTACCAGCAACTATATGCCAATAAAATGGACAACCTGGAAGAAATGGACAAATTCTTAAAAAGGGAACACTCCCAAACTCATTCTAGGAGGACACCATCACCCTGATACCAAAACCAGACAGAGATACTACAAAGAAAGAAAATTAGAGGCCACTATCACTGATGAATATAGATGCAAAAATCCTCAACAAAATACTAGCTAACAGAATCCAACAACACATTAAAAGGATCATACACCACAATGAAGTGGGATACGTCCAAGGGATGCAAGGATTCTTCAATATACGCAAATCAATCAACGTGATACACCATGGTAACAAATTGAAGAATAAAAACCATAAGATTATCTCAACAGATGCAGAAAAACTTTTGACAAAATTCAACACCCATTTATGACAAAAACTCTCCAGAAAATGGGCATAGAGGGAACCTACCTCAACATAATAAAGGGCATATACAACAAACCCACAGCAAACATTATTCTCAATGGTGAAAAACTGAAAGCATTTCCACTGAGATCAGGAACAAGACAAGGATACCCACTCTCACCATTATTATTCAACTTAGTTTTGGAAATCCTAGCTGCAGCAATCAGAGACGAAAAAGAAATAAAAGGAATCCAAATTGGAAAAGAAGAAGTAAAATTGTCACTGTTTGCAGATGACATGATACTGTACATAGAAAATCCTACAGAGGCCACTAGAAAAGTACTAGAGCTTATCAATGAATTTGATAAAGTTGCAGGATACAAAATTAATACACAGAAATCTCTTGCATTCCTATACACTAACAATGAAAAATCTGAAAGAGAAATTAAGGAAACAATCCCATTTACCATCGCAACAAAAAGAATAAAATACCTATGAATAAACCTACCTAAGGAGACAAAAGACAGGTACTCAGAAAACTATAGGATACTGATATAAGAAAACAAATATGACACAAACAGATATACAGATATACCATGTTCTTGGATGGGAAGAATCAATATTGTGAAATGACTATACTACCCAAAGGAATCTACAGATTTAATGAAGTCCCTATCAAATTACCAGTGGCATTTTTTGCATAATTAGAACAAAAAAATGTACAATTTTTATGGAAACACAAAACACCCCAAATAGCCAAAGCAATCTTGAAAAAGAAAAACAGAGCTGCAGGAATCAGGTTCCCTGACTTCAGACTATAATAGAAAGCTACCATAATCAAGACAATATGGTCCTGGCACAAAAACAGAAATATAGATCAATGGAACAGGATAGAAAGCCCAGGGATAAACTCACACACGTATGGTCACCTAAACTATGACAAAGGAGGCAAGAATATACAGTGGAGGAAAGACAGTTTCTTCAATCAGTGGTGCTGGGAAACCTGGACAGCTGCATGTCAAATAATGAAATTAGAACACTCCCTAACACCATACACAAAAATAAACTAAAAATGGATTAAAGACCCTAATGTAAGGCCAGAGACTATAAAACTCTTAGAGGAAAACTTAGGCAGAACACTCTTTGACATAAATTGCAGCAAGATCTTTTTTGACTCACCTCCTAGAATAATGAAAATAAAAACAAAAATGAACAAATGGGACCTAATGAAACTTAAAAGCTTTTGTACAGCAAAGGAAACCATAAACAAGACAAAAAGACAACCCTATGAATGGGAGAAAATATTTTCAAATGAAGCAACTGACAAGGGATTAATCTCCAAAATATACAAACAGCTCATGAAGCTCAATATCAAAAAAAAAAAGCACTCAATGAAAAAATGAGCAGAAGAACTAAATAGACATTTCTCCAAAGAAGACATACAGATGGCCAACAAACACATGAAAATATGCTCAACATCATTAATTATTAGAGAAATGCAAATCAAAACTACAATGAGGTATCACCTCACACTGGTCAGAATGGCCATCATCAAAAAATCTACAAACAAAAATGCTGGAGAGTATGTGGAGCAAAGGGTACCCTCCTACACTGTTGGTGGGAATGTAAATTGATACAGCCACTATGGAGAACAGTATGGAGGTTCCTCAAAAAACTAAAAATAAAACTACCATATGACCCAGCATTCCCACTCCTGGGCATATACCCAGAGAGAACCATAATTCAAAAAGATACATGCACCCCAATGTTCATTGCAGCACTATTTATAATAGCCAGGACATTGAAGGAACCTAAATGTTCATAAACAGAAGAATGGATAAAGATGTGTTAAATATATACAATGGAATATTACTCGGCCCAAAAAAGGAGCAAAAGACATGGATAGACCTAGATACTGTCATAGAGAGTGAATTCAGAAAGAGCAAAACAAATATTGTAGAATATCGTTTATATGTGGATTCTAGAAAATTGATACAGATGAACATATTTGCAAATCAGAAGTAGAGACACAGTTGTAGAGAACAAACATATGGACACCAAGGAGGGAGGCATGGTTGGATGAATTGGGAGATTGGGATTGACATATATGTAGTATTATGTATAAGATAGATAACTAATGGGAACCTACTGTATAGCACAGGGACCTCTTCTTAGTGCTCTCTGGTGACTTGAATGGGAAGGAAATCTAAAAAAGAGGGGATATATGTATATCTATAACTGCTTCACGTTGCCGTACAGCAGAAACTAACAACATTGTAAAGGAACTATATTCCAATAAAAATTAATTAAAAGGAAAGAAAGTGTGGGAATGGAAAAAGATATTTCTTCCAAATGGAAATGGTAAAAAAGCAGGAGTAGGTTTTATATCAGAAAATTGACTTTAAAACAAAGACCATAAAGAAAGACAAAGAAGAACACCATAAAAGGATAAAAGGATCAATACAATAAGAGGATATCACACTCATTAACATATATGCACCTGATAAAGGAGCACCTAAATTTATAAAACAGATACTAACAGATGTGAGGGAATAATTGCTGGGAATACAGTAATAGTAGGAGACTTTAACCCTCCACTGAAATAAATGGACAGATCTTCCAGACAGAAAATCATTTAAGGCAATAGTGATCCTAAATGATAGAATAGAAAAGTTACACTTAATTGATATCTACAGGACACTACATATAAATAAATAAACAAACCAAAATACACACTCTTTTCAAGCGCAAATGGAACATTCTCTAGGATAGACCACATACTAGGATGCAAAACAAGCCTCAACAAACTTAAAAGGATAGACATTATTTCAATTATCTTTTTCTCACCACAAAGACATGAAACTTGAAATCAACCAGAGAAAGAAAAATGAGAAAAAACAACAACAACAAAAAAAACGATTACATGGAGACTCAACAACATGCTACTGAAAAACCTATGGGTCAATGATGAAATCAAGAGCAAATAAAAAAAATATATACCTGGAGACAAACGACAATGAAAACAAGACCATAAAAAATCTATGGGATGCAGCAAAAGCAGTCATAAGAAGGAAGTTCATAGCAACATAGAACTTTCTCAAAAGCAAGAAAAATCCCAAATAACCTAACATACCACCTAAAAGAATTAGAAAAGGAACATATAAAACCTAAAGTCAGCAGAAGGGAAGAAATAATAAAGATCACAGAGGAAATAAATAAAATAGAGATTTAAAAAACAATTGAAAAAAATCAAGAAAACCAAGAGTTGGTTTTTTGAAAGGATAAACAAAATAAGCAAACCCCTGGACAAGCTCACCAAGAAGAAAAGAGAGAGGACCTAAATGAACAAAATAAAAAATGAGGGCTTCCCTGGTGGCTCAGTGGTTGAGAGTCCGCCTGCCGATGCAGGGGATACGGGTTCGTGCCCTGGTCCGGGAAGATCCCACATGCCGCGGAGTGGCTGGGCCCGTGAGCCATGGCCGCTGAGCCTGCGTGTCCTGAGCCTGTGCTCCACAACAGGAGAGGCCACAACAGTGAGAGGCCCGCATACTGCAAAAAAAAAAAAAAAAAAAGGAGAAATAACAACTGATACCACAGAAATACAAAAAATTATAAAATATTATGAACAGTTCTATGTCAACAAAATAGAAAACCTGCAAGAAGTAGACAAGTTTCTAGAAACTTACAGCCTGCCAAAACTGAATCAAGAAGGAACAGATAATTTGAACAGACTGAACACTAAAAGTGAAACAGAATCTGTAATAATAATAATTAACAATAATAAAACTCCCTGCAAACAAAAGTCCAGGACTTGATAGCTTCACTGGGGAATTCTACGAGACATACAAAGAAGAACTTATACCTGTCCTTTTCAAACTCTTCCAAAAGATTGAAGAGGAGGGAACATTCCAAAGTCTATGAAGCCACCATCATTCTGATGCCAAAACCAGACAAAGACACTACCAAAAAAGAAAATTACAGAATCCAACAACACATAAAAAGGATCATACAGCATGATCAAGTTGGATTCGTTCCAGGGTCCAAAAGATGGTTCAAGACATGCAGATCAATCAATGTGCTACACCACATCAACAACAACAAAAAGACAAAAACTGCATGATCCTCTCATTGGATGCAGAAAAAGCATTTGGTAAAATTCAACATCCATTCATGACAAAAACTCTTCTCAAAGTGAGTATGGAGGGAACATATCTCACCATAATAAAAGCCATTTATGACAAACCCACAGCCAACATAATACTCAATGGTGAAAAGCTGAAAGCCTTCCCACTAAATTCTGGAACAAGATAAGGATGTCCATTCTCACCATTTCTATTCAATATAGTATTGGAAGATGAAGCTGCATTAATCAGACAAGAAAAATAAATAAAACATATTCAAATTGGGACAGAAGAGGTAAAGTCATCATTATAACAGGTGATATGATACTGTATATAGAAAACCCTAAAGACTCCAAACAAAAACTATTAGAACTGATAAATTAATTCATTAAGGTAGTAGGATACAAATTTAATATACAGAAATCTGTTGCATTTCTTTACATTAACAATTAAATATCAGAAAGAGAAATTAAAACCATATTCCCATTTAAAATGACATCAAAAACTAAAATAACTTGGAATAAATCTAACCAAGGATGTGATAGATTTATACATTGTGAACTCTAAAACATTTAAAAGCAAATTGATGATGACTCAAGGAAATGGAAAGATATCCCATGTTCTTGGATTGGAAGAGTTAATATAGTTAAAATGACCATACTACCCAAAACACTCTACAGATTTATTGCAATTACTATCAAATTACCCATGACATTTTTCACAAAACTAGAACAAATAATCCTAAAATTTGTATGGAACCACAAAAGACCCATAATTGCCAAAGCAATCCTGAGAAATAAGAACAAAGCTGGAGGTATAACCCTTCCAGAATTCAGAAAATACTACAAAGCCACAGTAATAAAACTAGCGTGATATTGGCACAAAAAGAGATTTATGGATCAATGGAATGTAATAGAGAGCCCAGAAATAAACCCACACACCCACAGTCAATTAATCTTTGACAAAGGGGGCAAGAATACACTATGGAGAAAAGACAGTCTCTTCAGCAAGTGGGTTTGGGAAAGCTGGACAGCTGTATGTAAATCAAGAAAGTTAGAACACTCCCTAACACCATAGACAAAAATAAACTCAAAATGGTTTAAAGACTTAAATATAACATGACACCATAAAACTCCTAGAAGAGAAGAGAACATAGGCAAAACATTCTCTGACATCAATCGTAGCAATGTTTTCTTTGGTCAGTCTCTAAAGGCAAAAGAGATGAAAAATAAACAAACAGGACCTAACCAAACTTATAAGCTTTTGTAGAGCAAAGGAAACCATAAGCAAAACAGAAAGATAGTCTATGGACTGGGACAAAATATTCACAAAGGATGCAACCAACAATGGCTTAATTTCTAAAATATACAAACAGCTCATACAACTCAATGTGAAAAACAAAAACAAACATGCAAAGAACACCCCAATAAAAGACAATGGGCAGCTAAGACCTACATATACATTTCTCCAAAGAAGACATACAGATGGCCAACAGGCACATGAAAATATGCTCAACATCGCTACTTATTAGAGAAATGCAAAACTGCAATGAGGTATGACGTCACACTGGTCAGAATGGCCATCGTTAAAAAGTCTACAAATAACAAATACTGGAGAGGGCATGGAGAAAAGGGAAGCCTCCTACACTGTTGGTGGGAATGTAAATTGGTGAAGCCACTGTGGACAACAGTATGGAGGTTCCTAAAAAAACTAAAAATAGGGTTAACATATGATCCAGAAACCCCACTCCTGAGCATATATCCAAAAGAGACAAAAGATACATGCACCCCAGTGTTTATAGCAGCACTATTTACAATAGCCAAGACATGGAAGCAACCTAAGTGTTCATCAACAGATGAATGGATAAAGAAGATGTGGTATGTATGCGTGTGTGTGTGTATATATATATATATATATATACACACATATATATATGAATATTACCCATAAAAAATAATTCCATTTGCAGCAACATGGATGGACCTAGGGATTATCATACTAAGTGAAATAAGTCAGACAGAGAAAGATAAATATCATGTGACATCATTTATATGTGGAAGCTAAAAAATAGTACGAATGAACTTATTTACAAAGCTGAAAACAGACTCACAGACATAGAAAGCAAACTTATGGTTACCAAAGGGGAAGGGGAGGAGGGATAAATTAGGAGTATGGGATTAACAGATACACACTACCATATATAAAATAAACAACAAGGATTTACTGTAGAGCACAGGGAACTATATTCAATACCTTGTAATAGCCTATAATGGAAAAGAATTAAAATCTATCTATCTATCTATCTATCTATCTATCTATCTATATCTCCAAATCACTTTGCTATACATCTGAAACTAACATAATGTTGTAAATCAACTATACTTCAATAAAAAATTAAAAATAAAAGATGACCCTTGAAAACATTATGCTAAATGAAAGAAACCAGTAATAAAAACCACGTATTGTGTGATTTATTTTCTGTAAACTGTCTAGAATATGCAAATGTATATAGAAAGTAGATTAGTGGTCACCTAGGTCTGGGAGGGTCACTGAGAGGGAAATGGAGAGTGACTGCTAATGGGGAACTGGCTTCTCTTAGAGGATGATAATGTTCTAAATTGACCGTGGTGATTTTTAATTGCTGTGAACAAACTAAAAACTATCAAACTGTGCACTTTAAATGAGTGAATCAGATGTATATGGCAAACACAAAAGTAAGAAAAACAAACTTTAATTCCACCTAGTACAAAAAGGAAAAGAGATTCTAGCCCTTCCCTTTTCTTAGAACGTTTACTTAAATAAATAAATAAATAATTGTGAATTCTCCCTCTGCCACTTAGACAGGTGTGTGAATATTTTTAAAAGCTAAATAATCTCCTCACTAGCATTACAACCCAGAAGTATTTTCCTCAAAACTTGGCAGCCATGGCTTTGAAATGTAATCTCTACAGAAGATAGCACCCATATCTCCTATTTTCCATGGGAAGATAAGAGCTTAACTTTAGCTGGTGCCTGGCTCCAAGTTACGAATCTACCTCCTATCATAAAGATATGAGTAGTTTATTTTCCTTTTTAGTGGTAATTAATAAATACAGGTGGCTACCCCAATAACGAGGAGAGCTTAGAATAAATCGTGTGACAAATGGGGCTGCAGTGTTCTTTTAATTGAGGAATAATTTATCATTTATCTGGAGAAAACGTATGCAATGGGATGTATCTGCTTGGCTATATAAAAGGATAAAAATTCTTTCTGTCTTTGCAGTCTTTTAGCAGATTGCCTGTAATATGCATCACATCATAGTTTAATGCTTATCCAATACTAAAACAGTTTTCTCTCTCTTCTATTTTTGTGGAGAAGTTTTTTGGGTTAACAGATTTTATTTTTAATTATATTTCCTCAACATATGGTATGTGAATCATATCTTAATAAAGCTGTTATTTTAAAAATGAAGGCTACAGTGCCTCATTTTGCTCTCTTTAATTTATAATATAATTGTCAAATATTTCCTCTACATACAGTGAGAGCGACATTAGACACTTATGATTTTTGCTTCACCCAAAACCATAATTTAGAAAACTCAATAGGAAAAGGAAAGTCTATTTAATTTTATTTAACCATATATTTTCTCTTTTTGTTTTTCCTTCTTATATTCCAAGATTCCTTTCACCATGTCGTTAGTCAGGCCCTATATTAGTTGTTTCAAGCTGCCATAAAAAATACTGTAGACTGGATGGCTTAAACAACAGAAATTTATTTTCTCACAATTCTGAAGACTGGGAGTCAGTCTGAGGTTAGGGTGCCAGCATGGCCAAGTTCTTGTGAGAGATCTGTTCCTGGCTTACAAACGGCTGCCACCTTGCTATGTCTTCATGTGGCAGAGAGAGGGAGAGAAGGAGACAGAGATTGAGAGAGAGCAATCTTCTTCAATCTTTTTATAAGGCCACAGTCCTATCATATTAGAACCCCACCCTTATGACCTCATTTAACCTGAATAACCTCCTTAAAGATTTTTCACCAGATAAATTCTCATTGAGGGTTAGAGATTAAACATACATATTTGGGAGAGACACAGTTTAGTCCATAGCAAATTCCAAGGTCCCTGGCCAGTCTGCCTTCTTCTCTCAGCTATCAGTATTTTCTTATGTTTGTTTTATATGTAATGCCCAGGGGTTTTAGTTGTGCTTAATGAGAATAAAAGGGAATAGTGTATCTACTGCATTTCTCCAGAAGCAGAAGTCCACCCAGGAATAATTTTGAGTTCTACACTACACTTGAACTAGTGAAATGTCAACACCAGGAGACTGAGGAAGAATATATTAATAATGTAATGCCTGTAGCAGTCACACACACAAAATTCTATACAGATATATGCACTTTAAAAAAATGGATGAATAAAAATAAAATTCTAAAAAAAATGTTCAGCAAATCTGCAGGAGCCAGGAGAGAGAAAACAAACAGAAAATGAAAAATAAAACAGCAGATTTAAGCCCTACATGTCAATAATTACAGTAAATATAAATAATCTAATATACCTTTAAAAGACAGAGATTGTCAAAGTGGATTTGAAAAATGACCCAGCCCTAATATGGACCTATTGTATAGCACAGGGAACTCTACTTAGTATTCTGTAATGTCCTATATGGGAAAAGAATCTAAAAAAAAGTGGATATATGTATATGTATAACTGATTCACTTTGCTGTACACTTAAAACTAACACAACATTGTAAATCAACTATACTCCAATAAAAAATTTTAAAAAATGACCCAACCATTTCTTGACTTCAAGTATCTCATTCTATATATATATATATATATATGAATGAATGGAATGCAAATAATCAAAAACAACTGTCAGTGGGTATATTATCAGAAAAGTAGACTTAAGACAAAGAAAATATCAAAGATAGGGACAGGACATTACATAATGACAAAAAGATCAGTCCACCAAGAAGAAGATATAGCAATTCTGAATGTGTATATGCCAAACAAGAGAACCACAAAATATATGAATCAAAAACTAATAGAACAGAAAGGACAAATATACAAATCCAAAATTATAATTAGGGACTTCAGTACCCCTGGATTAACAATCACCAGGTTGACAAAACATAAAATCAGCAATGATATAGAAGAACACAACAATACCATCAACTGAAAAGATCTAATTTATATTTATGGAGTATTTCACCCTGCAACATCAAAATACACATTCTTTTCAAGCATCCATGAAATATATACCAAAGTAGAAGATATCCTGGGTCACAGAATGAACTTTAACAAAATTAAAGTAATTGAAATAATACAGAGTGTGTTCTCTGTCCACAATGGAATCAAACTAGATATCAAATAGAAATATAACAGGAAAAATTCCAAATACTTGGAAAATAGCCAACATGCTTCTATGAGGATGTCTTTTTTTTTAATTGAAGAATAGTCGATTTACAATTTATATTAGTTTCAGTTGTAAAACATAATGATTCCATATTTTTATAAATAATACTCCATTTAAAGTTTTTATAAAACATTGGATATATTCCCTGTGCTGTAAATATATCCTTGTAGCTTATTTATTTTATACATAGTAGTTTGTACTTAATCCCCTTAAGTACAATTAATCCTCTTAATCCCCTACCAGTATCTTATCCCTCCCCACTTTCCTCTCCCCACTGGTAACCAGTAGGTTGTTCTCTATATCTGAGAATCTGTTTCTGTTTTCTTATATTCATTTGTTTGTTTTATGTTTTAGATTCTTCATATAAGTAATAACATACAGTATTTGTCTTTCTCTGTCTGACTTATTTCAATAAGCATAATACCCTCCAAGTCCATCCATGTTGAGCAAATGGCAAAATTTTATTCTTTTGTAAGGGTGAGTATATTTCTGTGTCTATTATATTATAATGTTAAGATGTTATATATATATATATAATATATTACAATGTTAAGATGTTATATATATATATAACACCTTCCTTATCCATTTATCTGTTGATGGACACTTGGGTTACTTCCGTATCTTGGCTATTGTAAATAATGCTGCTGTGAACATTAGGGTGTATATATCTTTTCGAATTATTATTTTTGTTTTCTTGGGATATATGCCCAGGAGTGAAATTGCTGGGTCATATGGAAGTTCTATTTTTAATTTTTTGAGGAACCTCCTTACTGTTTTCCATAGTGGCTGAACCAATTTATATTTCCACCAACAGTGTAGGAGGTTTCCCTTTTTTCCACATCCTCCCCAACATTTGTTATTTGTGGGCTTTTTGATGATAGCCATTCTGACAGGTGTGAGGTGACATCTCATTGTGGTTTTAATTTGCATTTTTCTTGAGAATCTTTTCATGTGCCTGTTGTCCATCTGTATATCTTTTTTGCAAGAATGTCTCTTCAGGTCTTCCGCCCATTTTTATTTTTTAAGTAATTTTTATTGGAGTATAGTTGCTTTACAATGTTGTATTAGTTTCTATTGTACAGCAAAGTGAATCAGCTATACATATACAGGTATCCCCTTTGTTTTTGGATTTCCTTCCCATTTAGGTCACCACAGACCATTGAGCATAGTTCCCTGAGCTATACAGTAGGTTCTCATTAGTTATCTATTTATACATAATATCAATAGTGTATATATGTCAATCCCAATCTCCCAATTCATCCCACGCCGCCTTTCTCCCCTTGGTGTCCATACGTTTGTTCTCTACGTGTGTGTCTCTATTTCTGCTTTGCAAATAAGATCATCTATAACATTTTTCTAGATTCCATATATATGCGTTAATATATATTTGTTTTTCTCTTTCTGACTTACTTCACTCTGTATGACAGTCTCTAGATCCATCCATGTCTCTACAAATGACCCAATTTCGTTCCCTTTTATGGCTGAGTAATATTCCATTGTATATATGTACCACATCTTTTTTATCCATTCCTCTGTTGATGGACATTTAGGTTGCCTCCATGTCCTGGCTATTGTAAATAGTGTTGTAATTATTAGAGAAATGCAACTACAATGAGGTATAACCTCACACTGGTCAGAATGGCCGTCATTAAAAAATCTACAAACAATAAATGCTGGAGAGGGTGTGGAGAAAAGGGAACCCTCTTGCACTGTTGGTGGGAATGTAAATTGATACAGCCACTATGGAGAACAGTATGGAGGTTCCTTAAAAAACTAAAAATAGAGCTACCATATGACCCAGCAATCCCACTACTGGGCATATACCCAGTGAAAACCATAATTCAAAAAGACATGTGCACCCCAATGTTCACTGCAGCACTATGTTCTGCCCATTTTTAAATCAGGTTGTTTGTTTTTTGATATTGAATTGTATGAGCTGTTTATATATTTCATATATTAACCCCTTATCGATCATATCATTTGCAAATATTTTCTCCCATTCAGTGAGTTGTCATTTCATTTTGTCTATGGTTTCCTTTGCTGTGCAAAAGCTCTTAAGTTTAATTATGTTTCCATTATTTATTTCTGCTTTTGTTCCCTTTCCCTTAGGAGACAGATCCAAAAAAACTATTGCTACAATTTATGTCAAAGAGTGTTCTGCCTTTGTTCTCTTCTAGGAGTTTTTATGATTTCCACTCTTACATTTGGGTCTTTAATCCATTTTGAATTTATTTTTGTATATGATGTGAGAAAATATTCTAATTTTATTCTTTTACATGTAGTTTTCCAGTTTTCCCAGCACCACTTATTGAAGAGACTTGTGTTTCTTTCTCTCTGTTTTTTGTGTATCTATTGTGGATTTTTTGATTCGTGTTTAACTTGGGGTTCATATATGTTGAACTAAAACTATATCTACTCATTTTAAACTGATAGTCATTTAAGTTAAAATGCATTCTAAAAGAGCTACATTTTTTTACTCCTCCCCCACATTTTGTGTTTTTGATGTCATATTTTACATCATCATGTTTATCCCTTAACTGTTTGTTTTAGTTATAATTGATTTTACAATTTTTCTCTTTTAATCTTCATACTATCTTATTTCAGTAGTTAATCCACTGCCTTTATTATACTTTGCCTTTACTAGCAGGATTTTTTCCATTCCTATAAATTCTTTCTTATTTATTTATTATTTATTTGTTTATTTATGGCTGCATTGGGTCTTTATTGCTGTGAGCGGGCTGTCTCTAGTTGTGCCGAGTGGGGGCTACTCTTTGTTGTGGTGCATGGGCTTCTCATTGCGGTGGCTTCTTTTGTTGCAGAGCACAGGCTGTAGGTGCACGGACTTCAGTAGTTGTGGCATGCGGGCTCAGTAGTTGTGGCTCACAGGCTCTAGAGCTCAGGTTCAGTAGTTGTGGCGCATGGGCTTAGTTGCTCTGCGGCATGTGGGATCTTCCTGGACCAGGGCTTGAACCCATGTCCCCTGCATTGGCAGGCAGATTCCTAACCACTACACCACCAGGGAATCCCCATTCCTTATAAATTCTTACTTCTTGTTGTAGCTTTTACTTTTCCGCTTAGAGAAGACCTTTTAACATTTCTTTCAGGATTGGTTTAGTATTGATGAACTCTTTTAGTTTTTGCTTATCTGAGAAGTTCTTTATCTCGCCTTCATTTCTGAATGATAATCTTGCTGGTTAGAGTGTCCTAAGTTGTAGGGTTTTTCTTTCAGCACTTCAGTTATATCATGTCACTCCCTTCTGGCCTGCAAATTTTCTGCAGAAATATCAGCTAATAACCTTATGGGGGTTCCCTTGTATGTGACTCTTTGTTATTCCCTTGCTGCCTTTAGAATTCTCTCTTTAATTTTTGCCATTTTAATTATGATATGTCTTTGTGTTGATCTTTTTGGGTTCATCTTGTTTGGGGCTCTGTGCTTTCTTTACCTGCATATCTGTTTCCTTCTTCAGTTTCAGAATGTTTTCAGCCATAATTTCATCAAATACATTTTCCACCCTTTTTTCTCTCTCTTCTCCTTCTGGGACCCCTATAATGTGAATGTTAATACACTTGATATTGTTCCAGAGGTCTCTTACACTGTTCTCATTTTTTAAATTTGTTTTTCTTTTTACTGTTCTGATTGGGTGATTTCCATTATTCTATCTTCCGGAGATAACTTATGTGTTCTTCTGTATCAGCTAGTCTACTGTTAATTCCTTCTAATGTGTTTTTCATTAAAGTTGTTTTATTCTTCAGCTGTGACTGGTTCTTTTTTATGTTTTCTAGTTCCTTTAAAATTCTCACTGTGTTCATCTCTTCTTTCCTCTAGTTCAGTTAGCATTCTTATTACTAGTGCTTGAACTCTTTATTTGGTAAATTATTTACCTCTGTTTTATTAGTTACTTTTTTTCATGGTTTTTTATTGTTTTTCATTTTGAACAAATTCCTCTGTCGTCTCATTTTGCTTAAGTTTCTCTGTCTCTATGAAATTAGGTTAAACAGTTACCTGTACAGGTCTTGAATGAGTGAGCTTGTGTGGGAATCTCTGTATGAAGTCTTTGTGTGCCTAGTGGTTTGGTGGGAGAGATGGATCTGAAGTGAACGTGGGTCACGTCTTCCCTCAGGGAGTTCTGGCAGTTATCACCTTGCTGGGAGGCAGGGCTGGAGATAGAGGGGCTAGATCCAGAGCTAGGTGTGAGCAGGGCTTCTCCTATGCTCAGTGGCTGTCACCACCCTATCAGGGGTGGGGTCATGTCCCAAGGTACTGAGGCAGAAGCCATGAGGGTCAAGTCTGAGCTGGTTTCTTTCCCTCCAAGTCTGAGCTCTTCTCCCTCCCAGCAATGGCATGTTTGCTCCAGAGAGGAGCAGCACTGGAGTAAGAGGAGCTGGAGTGAATGCCCAGTGCAGGCCAGGGAACTCGCTGATGTGAACCCCACACACCACTCAGAGCTTGAGACACTTCCTGATCTGCAGCCTCCATGAGCACCAGTAAAGGCCTCCCTTGTCCCATTCAGATGCAGTGCCAGGTCTGAGCTGGCTGTGCCCCACCCCCAGCTGTACACTCTCCTCAGCAGATGCAGCCTTCACCCTAGTGGGGAGCTGCACCTGAGCTAGAGGTGTCTGAGGCAGCACTCAGTGTCAGTCAGACAAAGACACAAAATCAATTCAATTGAGGATGAATAATCTTTTCAACAAATGTTGCTGAAGCATTTTGGATATCAACAGTGGGAAAAATGTCTCATCCTAGACCTCACATCTTATACAAAAATTAACTCAAAATAGATAGTAGATTTATATGTAAAGTATAGAAGTATAGAATGTTTTGAAGATACCCTAGGAAAAAATTGGGAGATCTAGGCTTGGTGAAGAGTTCTTAAACATGACAGCAGAAGCACAATCCATTAAAAAATAGCTAAATTGGAGTTCATTAAAATTTTAAACTTTTTCTCTGTGAAAGTCATATTTAAGAGGATGAAAAAACATATAACAGACTAGTAGAAAATACTTTCAAACCACATATCTGATAAAGAACTCACATATAGAACATATGAAGAATCCTCAAAACTCAACAGTAGGGCTTCCCTGGTGGCGCAGTGGTTGAGAGTCCGCCTGCCGATGCAGGAGACACGGGTTTGTGCCCTGGTCCGGGAAGATCCCACGTGCCATGGCTGCTGAGCCTGCGCGTCCGGAGCCTGTGCTCCGCAACGGGAGAGGCCACAACAGTGAGAGGCCCGCGTACCGCGAACAAACAAACAAAAAAAACTCAACAGTAAAAAATTAAATATGATCAAAGAAAGTGAAGAGATATATCTTATTTATTGAATAAGGTATGCAAATAGCAAATAAGCTCATGTAAAGATGGCCAACATCACTCACCATTAAGGCAACGCAAATTAAGACCATAACAAGACAACACCATTCCCTACTAGAATCATTACAAAAAAAATTTTAGTAAAAAAGCCAAAGCCTTCAAGGATGTGGGGAAATTAAGTCTCTCTTTCATTGCTGGAGTGAATTTAAACTGGTAAAGCTACTCTGGAAAGTGGTTGAGTAGTTTCATTAAAAAAAAAAAAACTAAACTAAATGTAAAATTATATGCACCAGCAAGTGTACGCCTAGACATCTGTCCCAGAGAAGTGGAAGTAAAAGCTATGTCCACACAAATACCTATGCATAATTCAATTGTTTATGGAAGTTTTATTATAATAGCCAAAAAATGAAAGAAAATAAAACCCAAAATGTCCTTCGATTGGTTAATGGTTCAACAAACAGTGGTATGTCCATACCATGGAATACTACTAAAAAATAAAAAGTAACTACTATTGGTATATGCAACAACTTAGATGTATCGTAAGGAAATTATGAGGAGTGAAAAAGGCCAATCCCAATAGTTACATAGTGTATGATTCCATTTGAATAACATTCTTCAGAAGAAAAATATTATAGGTAGCTTACTGGTTGCCCAGGGTCAATGAGAGAGAGAGGCTGTTATAAATATAAATTGAGAAACTGATTTTAAAATTTATATGAAAATTTAAAGAACTTATAATAGCCAAAACCGTATTTTAAAAGGATAACAGTGATACAAGACTTTATAATGTGTGGCATCAAAGCAACTATGATCAAGACAGTGCAATATTGGCATAAGGGCATATAAAGAGTTTAATTGCAACAGAAGAGTACAGAAATAAACCACTGTCATACTGATAATTCATTTTCAAGGCAGGAAGTAAAACAATAGAATGGGGAATGCAAAGACTTGCCAATAAATATTTCTGGCAAAACTAGATAGTCATAGGGCGGCAAAAATGAAACCTCAAGTGCTACTATACAGAAAAATTAATTTGAGATGAATCATGACACCTAGATGTTAAAGTTAAAACTTTAAAAGAATTATAAGAGAATGTCTTTGTTACCTTGAGAGAGGTAAATATTTCTCAGGACAAAGAAAATAGTAATCATAAAAAAAAAAGAAATTAGCTTCATGAAATTTTTTCTTATCAAATGATATTATACTATTAAAAATGAGTAGGCAAGCCACATATTGAGAAAAAATACTAGCAAAACATATATTTGACAAAGTTCTTGTAACTAATATATAAAAATGGTTTAAACTACATAATTAAAAAACAAAGAAAGCAATAAAAATGTTCACAAGACCTATATATATGCATCACCAAGAAAGCTATTCAAATGGTAATTATGAAGCATATGAAAAAACTACTCAAGATGCTAACATCTTTCACAAAAATTAATTCAAAATAGGTTATAGGCCTAAATATAAATGCAAAACTAGAAAGTTTCTAGAAGATAAAAGAGAAAATATAGGTGACCTTTTGTTTGGTGATGTTGTTTTTAGAAACAACACAAAAGCACAATCCATAAAAGAAAAGATTGATAAGTGGGACTTTATTAAAATTAGCATCTTCTGCTCTATAAAAGACACTGTCAAGGAGAAGACAGACCCAGGGAGAAAAGGTTTCTGAATCACATATCTGACAAAGTACTTGTAGCTGGAATATACGATTAACACATAGAACTCAACAATAACAGACACTTCCCAGTTTAAAAGTAGGCAGAAGATCTGAACAGACACTTTAGTAATGAAGTTAAACAGATGGAAATGAAGCATATGAAAATATGCTGAACATCATATGGCATTAGGGAAATACAACTCAAGACAGCAATGAAATACCACCACACATCTAAAACGGCTGAAGTTCTAAAAGCTGACAATGCAAAGTTCTGGTGAGGATGTAGAACAAGAAGAGCCCTCGTTCACTGCTGGTAGGAAGGCAAAATGGTACAACCACTTTGGAATATGTTTTATCAGTTTCTTACAAAACTAAACAAAACTTATGACATGATCCAGCAACCATGCTCCAAGGTGTGTACTCATATCAGTTGAAAACTTACATCCACACAAAAACCTGCACATGAATGTTAATAGCAGCTTTATTCATAATTTCCAAAACTTGGAAGCAACTAATAGTTCCTTCAATAGGTGAATGAATAAACAAGCTATTATGCATCCATATGAAGGAATATTATTCAGTGATAAAAAGAAATAAGCGCTCAAGCCATGAAAAGACAAGGAGAAACCTTAAATGCATATTGCTAAGTGGAAGAAGCCCATCTCAAAAGTCTACATACTGTGTAATTAAAATATTACATTCTGGAAAAGGCCAAACTCTGAAGACAGTGTAAACATCAGTGGTTTCCAGGGATGGGACCAGGGGAGGAAAAGAGAGATAAATAGTTGTATCACAGGGGAATTTTAGAGCAGGGAAATTATTCTGTATGATACTGTAATGGTGAATACATGTCATTACATTATACATTTGTCAAAACCCATACTATGTACCTCCCAACAAAGAAAAGCTCAGGACCAGATAGCTTCACCAGAGAATTCTGCCACACATTTAAAGAATTAACACCAATCTTCCCAAGACTCTCTGAGACAATTGAAGAGGAGAGAACACTTCAAGCTCATTCTATGAGGTCAGCACTACCCTGATACCAAAGCCAAAGACACTACTAGAAAAGAGAACTACAGAACTGCAATATTCCTGATCAATAATGATGCAAAAATCCTCAACAAAATAATAGCAAACTGATTTCAATAACATATTAAAATGATTATGTACCCTTACCAAGTAGATTTATTTCTGGAATGAAAGGATGGTTCAGCATACAAAAATCAATAAATGTAATACACTATATGAACAGAAGGAAGGACAAAAACTATAATCTCAATGCAGAAAAAAAATTTGATAAAATTAAACTTTCATAATAAAAACACTCAACAATATAGGAGAGAAACTTCCTCAAAATAATAATGATCATTTATGAAAAGCTCACAGCTAACATCAGAGCTTAATTAAAAAAAAAATCATACACTTAATGTTATGACTCCACAAATCTGCACCCTCGTATTTATCCAAGAGAACCCAAAATATATGTCCATAAAAAGAATTACACATAAATGCTCATAGCAACTTTATTCAAAATGGTCAGAAACTGAAAGCAACCTATATGGCCACTAACAGGAAAATCCATAAACTCTACTCAACATTTAAAATTGAATGAACTATGTGTGTGTGTGTGTGTGTGTGTGTGTGTATATATATATATATATATATATATATGTATGTAAAAACTGTACATGAAGCTAGCAGATATCATGCTGAGAAAATGAAGCTGGGCTTAAGAAGTACATATTGTATTTTTCTAATTATGTGAAATTTTAGAATAATCTAAAGTAATCTATTATGACAAAAATCAGAAGACTCTTCTGGAGGTGGTCGCTGGAAGTTGTATGGAGGAAGCTTTTGAGGATGATAAATAACTGCATAAATTTGTGAAAACTCATTAATTTGTATATTGAATATATGTGCATTGGACTGTGTAAATTTTACCTCAGAACTGTTAAAAATTATTATCATTGTCTAATTAGTAGTTGTAGGTGTACTTTTCACAGTTGTGTGAGTTACCTATTCTTTTTTTTTTTTGCTGTGAACATTTTAATATGTTAATGTACAACTTCGTAAACACATTCATGACTACACACTATTCCATTGTACTATTGTGATGGACACAGATTGTTTTTAATTTCTCCCCATTCTAAAACATTGTGATGACAATACATCTTTATGTGCTTTGTGATTATCTTTATGGGATAAGTTCAAAAAATGAATTTAAAATTTTGATATGTAATGGCTATTGCATTGATTCTGTAAAGCACTTTGGGTAGTATGAACATTTTAAGTGTTAAATCTTCTAATTCATGAACACAGGCTGTATTTCCATTTATTTGTATCTAATCTCTTTCAATGTTTTGTAGGTTTCAGTGTACAAGAGTTTTACCTCATTAGTCAAGTTTATTTCTAAGAAGTTTATTCTTTTTTAAAAAAATTATTTATTTATTTATTTATGGCTTTGTTGAGTCTTCATTGTTGTGCACGGGTTTTCTCTAGTTGTGGCGAGTGGGGGCTACTCTTCATTGTGGTGCATGAGCTTCTCATTGCGGTGGCTTCTCTTGTTGCAGAGCATAGGCTCTAGGCACGTGGGCTTCAGTAGTTGTGGCACGCAGGCTCAGTAGTTGTGGCTCACGGGCTCTAGAGTGCAGGCTCAGAAGTTGTGGTGCATGGGCTTACTTGCTCTGTAGCATGTGGGATCTTCTCGGACCAGGGATCAAACCTGTGTCCCCTGATTGTCAGGTGGATTCTTAACCACTACGCCACCAGAGAAGTCCCAAGAAGTTTATTCTTTTGATGATATGGGAACTGAAATTGTTTTCTCAATTTCCCCTGTGGATAGTTTGTTATTAATGTATAGAAATATGACTAATTTTTATATGTTGATTTTGTACCGTGCAAGTTTACTGAATTTATTAGTTCTAACAGTTTTTGTGGTGCCTTTAGCATTTTCTACATGTAAGAATGTATCATCTACAAAGAGAGAGAACTTCTCTTCCTTCCTGATTTGGATTACTTTTCTTCTTGTCTAATTGTTCTGGCTAGGACTTCCGGTAACATGTTGAATAGAAGTGGCAAGAGGGGGTCTCTTTGTCTTGTTTTTGATCTTGGAGGAAAAAATTTTAGTTTTTCACCATTGAGTATGATGTTAGCTGTGAATTTTTCATGTATGACCTTTATTATGTTGAGGTAAATTCTGCCCCTCAGGAAGTATTTACTAATGTATGTTCCTTTTCATACTGATGATGCACACCAAAGATACAAGTTCTGAAATATTTACTTCCAACCTCTATTGTGTGAGTCAGAAATAAACTTCTATCTTAACTCCCTGTTATCTCCAATATCTTTTACCACAATCAATGGTAATTCCTTACTAACACACAACCTAAGCCAGCATATATGCCTTGCTATAACTCTTTCGTCTGTGTTTTTTCATTGTTAGTTTCTGATTTATAACAAATTGAATCCATTATACATATACATATATCCCCATATCTCCTCCCTTTTGAGTCTCCCTCCCACCCACCATATCCCACCCTTCTAGGTGGTCACAAAGCACTGAACTGACCTCCCTGTCCTATGCGGCTGCTTCCCACTAGCTATCTATTTGACATTTGGTAGTGTATATATGTCCATGCCACTCTCTCACTTCGTCCCAGCTTACCATTCCTACTCCCCGTATCCTCAAGTCCGTTCTCTACATCTGCGTCTTTATTCCTATCCTGTCCCTAGGTTCATCAGAACCATTTTTTTTCGTTTTAGATTCCACATATATGTATTTGCATATGGTATTTGTTTTTCTCTTTCTGACTTAATTCTCTCTGTATGACAGACTCTAGGTCCATCCACCTCACTACAAATAACTCAATTTCGATTTTTTTATGGCTGAGAAATATTCCATTCATATATGTGCAGCATCTTCTTTATGCATTCATCTGTCGATGGATACTTAGGTGGCTTCCATGTGCTGGCTATTGTAAATAGAGCTGCAATGAACACTGTGGTACATGAATCTTTTTTTTTGTTTTCTGCAGTACATGGGCCTCTCACTGTTGTGGCCTCTACCGTTGCAGAGCACAGGTTCCAGATGTGCAGCCTCAGTGGCCATGGCTCACGGGCCCAGCCGCTCCGTGGCATGTGGAATCTTCCCAGACTGGGGCACGAACCTGTGTCCCCTGCATCAGCAGGCGGACTCTCAACCACTGTGCCACCAGGGAAGCCCAACTCTTTTTGAATTGTGGTTTTCTCATGGTATATGCCCAGTAGTGGGATTGCTGGGTCATATGGTAGTTCTATTTTTAGTTTTTTAAGGAACCTCCATACTGTTCTTCATAGTGGCTGTATCAATTTACATTCCTACCAACAGTGCAAGAGGGTTCCCTTTTCTCCACACCCTCTCCAGCATTTATTGTTTGTAGATTTTTTGATGATGGCCATTTTGACTGGTGTGAAGTGATACCTCACTGTGGTTTTGATTTGCATTTCTCTAATGATTAGTAATGTTGAGCATCCTTTCATGTGTTTGTTGGCAATCTGTATGTCTTCTTTGGAGAAATGTCTGTTTAGGTCTTTTGCTCATTTTTGGATTGGGTTGCTTGTTTTTTTGATATTGAGCTGCATGAGCTGCTTGTAGATTTTGGAGATTATTCCTTTCTCAGTTGCTTCATTTGCAAATATTTTCTCCCATTCTGAGGGTTGTCATTTCGTCTTGCTTTTGGTTTCCTTTGCTGTGCAAAAGCTTTTAAGTTTCATTGGGTCCCATTTGTTTTTGTTTTTATTTCCATTTCTCTAGGAGGTGGGTAAAAAGGATCTTGCTGTGATTTATGTCATAGAGTGTTCTGCCTATGTTTTCCTCTAGGACTTTTATAGTGTGTGGCCTTACATTTAGATCTTTAATCCATTTAGAGTTTATTTTTGTGTATGGTGTTAGGCAGTGTTCTAATTTCATTCTTTTACAAGTAGCTGTCCAGTTTTCCAAACACTACTTATTGAAGAGGCTGTCTTCACTGCATATTCTTACCTCCTTTATCAAAAATAAGGTGACCATATGTGGGTGGGTTTACCTCTGGGCTTTCTATCCTGTTCCATTGATGTATCTTTCTGTTTTTGTGCCAGTACCATACTGTCTTGATTACTGTAGCTTTGTACTATAGTCTGAAGTCTAGGAGCCTGATTCCTCCAGCTCCATTTTTCTTTCTCAAGATTGCTTTGACTATTCGGGGTCTTTAGTGTTTCCATACAAGTTGTGAAAGTTTTGTTCTAGTTTTGTGAAAAATGCCATTGGTAGTTTGATAGGGATTGCGTTGAATCCGCAGATTGCTTTGGGTAGTAGAGTCATTTTCATAATGTTGATTCTTCCAATCCAAGAACATGGTATATCTCTCCAAATTTATATCATCTTTAATTTCTTTCATCAGTGTCTTATAGTTTTCTGCATACAGGTCTTTTGTCTCCTTACGTAGGTTTGTTCATAGGTATTTTATTATTTTTGTTACAGTGGTAAATGGGAGTGTTCCTTTAATTTCTCGTTCAGATTTTTCTGTATTAGTGTGTAGGAATTCAAGAGATTGCTGTGCATTAATTTTGTATCCTGCTACTTTACCAAATTCATTATTGATTAGTTCTAGTAGTTTTCTGGTAGCATCTTTAGGATTCTCTATGTATAGTATCATGCCATCTGCAAATAGTGGCATCTTTACTTCTTCTTTTCCGATTTGGATTCCTTTTATTCCTTTTTCTTCTCTGATTGCTGTGGCTAATACTTCCAAACTGTGTTGAACAATAGTGGTGAAAGTGGACAACCTTGTCTTGTTCCTGATCTTAGAGGAAATGGTTTCAGGTTTTCACCATTGAGGACAAAGTTGGCTGTGGGTTTGTCATATATGGCCTTCATTATGTTGAGGTAAGTTCCCTCTGTGCCTACTTTCTGGAGGTTTTTTACCATAAATGGGTGTTGAATTTTCTCGAAAGCTTTTTCTGCATCTATTGAGATGATCGTATGGTTTTTCTCCTTCAGTTTGTTAATATGGTTTATCACATTTATTGATTTGCATATATTGAAGAATCCTTGCGTTCCTGGGATAAACCGCATTTGGTCATGGGGTATGACCCTTTTAATGTGCTTTTGGATTCTGTTTACTAGTATTTTGTTGAAGGTTTTTGCATCTATGTTCATCAGTGATATTGGCCTGTAGTTTTCTTTCTTTGTGACATCTTTGTCTGGTTTTGGTATCAGGGTGTTGGTGGCCTCACAGAAGGAATTTGGGAGTGTTCCTCCCTCTGCTATATTTTTGAAGAGTGTTCCTCCCTCTGCTATATTTTTGAAGAGTTTGAGAAGGATAGTTGTTAGCTCTTCTCTAAATGTTGGATAGAATTCACCTGTGAAGGCGTCTGGTCCTGGCCTTATGTTTGTTGGAAGATTTTAAATTACAGTCTTAATTTCAGTGCTTGTGATTGGTCTGTTTATATTTTCTATTTCTTCCTGGTTCAGTCTCGGAAGGTTGTGCTTTTCTAAGAATCTGTCCATTTCTTCCAATTTGTCCATTTTATTGGCATATAGTTGCTTGCAGTAATCTCTCATGATCCTTTGTATTTCTGCAGTGTCCACTGTTACTTCTCCTTTTTCGTTTCTAATTCTATTGATTTGAGTCTTCTCCCTTTTTTTCTTGATGAGCCTGGCTAATGGTTTATCAATTTTGTTTATCTTCTCAAACAACCAGCGTTTAGTTTTATTGATCTTTGCTATCGTTTCCTTCATTTCTTTTTCATTTATTTCTGATCTGATCTTTATGATTTCCTTCCTTGTGCTAATTTGGGGTTTTTGTTCTTCTTTCTCTAATTGCTTTAGGTATAAGGTTAGGTTGTTTATTTGAGTTGTTTCTTGTTTCTTGAGGTAGGATTTTATTGCTATATACTTCCCTTTTAAAACTGTTTTTGCTTCATCCCATAGGTTTTGCCTCATCATGTTTTCATTGTCATTTGTTTCTAAGTATTTTTTGACTTCCTCTGGTTTCTTCAGTGATCTCTTGGTTATTTAGTAGTGTATTGTTAGCCTCCATGTGTTTGTAATTTTTACAGATTTTTTCCTGTAATTGATACCTACTCTCATAGCATTGTGGTTGGTAAAGATACTTGATATGATTCCAATTTTCCGAAATTTACCAAGGCTTGATTTGTGTCCCAAGATATGATCTATCCTGGAGAATGTTCCATGAGCACTTGAGAAGAAAGTGTATTCTGTTCTTTTGGAACGGAATGTCTTATAAATATCAATTAAGTCCATCTTCTTTAATGTGTCATTTAAAGCTTGTATTTCCTTACGTATTTTCATTTTGAATGACCTGTCCATTGGTGAAAGTCGGGTGTGAACGTCCCTACTATGATTGTGTTACTGTCCATTTCCTCTTTTATGGCTGTTAGCATTTGTCTCATTTATTGAGATGCTCCATGTTGGGTGCATAAATATTTACAATTGTTATATCTTCTTCTTGGATTGATCCCTTGATCATTATGTAGTGTACTTCTTTGTCTCTTGTAATCGTCTTTATTTTAAGTCTGTTTTGTCTCATATGAGAATTGCTACTCCAGCTTTCTTTTGATTTCCATTTGCATGGAATATCTTTTTCCACCCCCTCACTTTCAGTCTGTGTGTGTCCCTAGGTCTGAAGTTGGTCTCTTGTAAACAGCATATATATGGGTCTTGTTTTTGTATCTATTCAGCCAGTCTATATCTTTTGGTTGGAGCATTTAATCCGTTTACATTTAAGGTAATTATTAATATGTATGTTCCTAGTACGATTTTTAAAATTGTTTTGGGTTTATTTTTGTAGGTCTTTTCCTGCCTAGAGAAGTTCCTTTAGCATTTGTTGTAAAGCTGGTTTGGTGGTGCTGAATTCTCTTAACTTTTGATTGTCTGTATAGGTTTTAATATCTCCATCACATCTGTATGAGATCCTTGCTGGGTAAAGTAATCTTGGTTGTGTGTTTTTCCCTTCATCAGTGTAAATATGTCCTGCCACTCCTTTCTGGCTTGCAGAGTTTCTGCTGAAAGATAAGCTTTACACCTTATGGGGATTTCCTTGTATGTTATTTTTTGTTTTCCCTTGCTGCTTTTAATGTTTCTTCTTTGTATTTAATTTTTGATAGTTTGATTATTATGTGTCTTGGCATGTTTCTCTTTGGGTTTATCCTGTATGGGACTCCGTGCTTCCTGGACTTGACTATTTCCTTTCCCATGTTAGGGAAGTTTTCAACTATAATCTCTTCAAATATTTTCTCAGTCCCTTTCTTTTTCTCTTCTTTTTCTGGGACCCCTATAGTTCGAATGTTGGTGCATTTAATATTGTCCCAGAGGTCTCTGAGACTGTCCTCAATTCTTTTCATTCTTTTTTCTTTATTCTGCTCTGCGGTAGTTATTTCCAGTATTTTATCTTCCAGATCACTTATCCGTTCTTCTCCCACAGTTATTCTGCTATTGATTCCTTCTAGAGAATTTTTAGTTTCATTTTTTTGTGTTGTTCATCATTGTTTGCTCTTTAGTTCTTCTAGGTCCTTGTTAAACGTTTCTTGTATTTCTCCAATCTATTTCCAAAATTTTGACATCTTTACTATCATTACTCTGAATTCTTTTTCAGGTAGACTGCCTATTTCGTCTTCACTTGTTAGGTCTGGTGGGTTTTTACCTTGCTCCTTCATCTTCTGTGTGTTTCTCTGTCTTCTCATTTTGCTTAACTTAATGTGTTTTGGTCTCCTTTTCGCAGGGTGCAGGTTTGTAGTTCCTGTTGTTTTTTGTATCTGCTGCCAGTGGGTAAAGTTGTTTCATTTGTTTGTGTAGGCTTCCTGTTGGAGGGGACTGGTGCCTGTGTTCTGGTGGATGAAGCTGGATCTTGTCTTTTTGTGCAGGAGCGTGTCCGGTCGTGTGTTTTGGGGTGCCTGTGACCTTATCATTATTTTAGGCAGCCTCTCTGCTAATGGGTGGGGTTGTGTTCCTGTCTTACTAGTTGTTTGGCATAGGGTGTCCAGCACTGCAGCTTGCTGGTCGTTGAGTGGAGCTGGGTCTTAGCATTGAGATGAAGATCTCTGGGAGAGCTTTTGCCATTCGATATTATGTGGAGCTCGGAGGTCTCTGGTGGACCAATGTCCTGAACTCAGCTCTCCCACCTCAGAGGCATAGGACTGACACCCAGTCGGAGCACCAAGACCCTGTCAGCCACATGTCTCAGAAGAAAAGGGAGAAAAAAATAAATAAATAAAATAAAATAAAGTTATTAAGTTAAAAAATATTAAAAATAAGAAAATTAAAAAGCAGTAAAAAAAGAAGGATGGGCTTCCCTGGTGGCGCAGTGGTTGAGAGTCCGCCTGCCGATGCAGGGGATATGGGTTCATGCCCCGGTCCGGGAAGATCCCACATGCCGCGGAGCGGCTGGGCCCGTGAGCCATGGCCGCTGAGCCTGCGCATCTGGAGCCTGTGCTCCGCAACGGGAGAGACCACAACAGTGAGAGGCCCGCGTACCACAAAAAAAAAAAAAAAAAAAAAAAAAAGAAGGAAAGGAAGAAGAGAGCAACCAAACAAAAAAACACATCCACCATTGATAAGAAGCACTAAAAACTATAGTTAAAAAAAAAAAAGAAAAAGTAAACGGACAGAACTCTAGGACAAATGTAAAAGCAAATGTATACAGAGAAAATCACACAAAGAAGCATACACATACTCACAAAAAGAGCAAAAGGAAAAAAAAATATATATGTTAAATAAAAGGAAGAGAGCAACCAAATCAATAAACAAATTTACCAATGATAATAAACTCTAAATACTAAACTAAGTTAAACATAAAACCAGAAACAAATTAAATGCAGAAAGCAAACCCCCAAGTCTACAGTTGCTCCCAAAGTCCACCGCCTCAATTTTGGGATGATTTGTTGTCTATTCAGGTATGCCACAGATGCGGGGTACATCAAGTTGACTGTGGAGATTTAATCCGCTGCTCCTGAGGCTGTTGGGAGAAATTTCCCTTTCTCTTCTTTGTTCTCACAGTTCCCGGGGTTCAGCTTGGGATCTGGCTCCACCTCTGCATGTAGGTCGCCTGAGCGTGTCTTTTCCGTGCCCAAACAGGACGTTAAAGGCTCAGCTGATTAGAGCCTCTGGCTCATTCAGGCCGGGGGGGAGGGAAGGGTATGGAGTGTGGGGCGAGCCTGCGGTGGCAGAGGCCAGCGTGCCATTGCACCAGCCTGAGGCATGCCGTGTTTTCTCCTGGGGAAGCTGTCCCTGGATCACGGGACCTTGGCAGTGGCGGGCTGCGCAGGCTCCCAGGAAGGGAGGTGTGGAGAGTGACTTGTGCTTGCACACAGGCTTCTTGGTGGCTGCAGCAGCAGCCTTAGCATTTCATGCCCGTCTCTGGTGTCTGCACTGATAGCTGTGGCTTGCGCCCGTCTTTGGAGCTCATTTAAGTGGTGCTGTGAATCCCCTCTCCTCATGCATCTCGAAACAATGGTCTCTTGCCTGTTCGTCAGGTCCACACTTTTTCCCAGACTCCCTCCCAGCTAGCCGTGGCACACTAGCCCCCTTCAGGCTGTGTTCACGCCACCAACCCCAGTCCTCTCCCTGGGATCCGACCTCCGAAGCCCAAGCCTCAGCTCTCAGCCCCCACCTGTCCTGGCGCGTGAGCAGACAAGCTTCTCAGTCTGGTGAGTGCTGGTCGGTACCGGTCCTCTGTGCGGGAATCTCTCCACTTTGCCCTCTGCACCCCTATTGCTGTGCTCTCCTCCATGGGTCCGAAGCTTCCCCCCCGCGCGATCCTCCCTCTCTGCCATGCAGGGCCTCCCTAGTGTGTGGAAACTTTTTCTCCTTCACAGCTCCCTCCCAGAGGTGCAGGTCCCATCCGTATTCTTTTGTCTCTGTTTTTTCTTTTTCCCTACCCAGGTACGTGGGGAGTTTCTTGCCTTTTGGGAAGTCTGAGGTCTTCTGCCAGCCTTCAGTAGGTGTTCTGTAGGAGTTGTTCCACATGTAAATGTATTTCTGATGTATTTGTGGGGAGGAAGGTGATCTCCACATCTTACTTCTCCACCATCTTGAAGGTCTCCTGAGTACCTATTCTTGAACTAATTTATGTATATTTTGTCCTTGAGGAATTCCTCAATGTATAGAACATAATGAAAGCTAGTTTTCTCATTTTTGAGAAAGTGATGTACATACATGGAAAGAGGGAAGACTTGAATATGCTCTGTGCTGTGAGATTAGATTTGGAGAGATCAGTATGTACTCATTTAATTATATAGAGTTGTGTAGATATATATGTATATACATATATATATATATATATATATATATAGAGAGAGAGAGAGAGAGAGAGAGAGAAATATATATATAGATTGAGAAATAGATGTAAATAACACATAGAAAAATATATAAATTTGTATTTCTTATCTGTTTACTGAGAGAGCATAGAAGCAATGACACATCATTAGCATTGAACATACTCAGCTCCCAGATCTTGATTTCTAAATTCCATGCTCCAGATGTTACCAGGGTTACTTAAAGATATGCCTGATTCTATGGTTGGGACAGGAAAAGTATAAAATGAACCCAGAATTTATTTCTGTTTCAGAAAGTAAGAAATTGCTCAAATCTCATTGGGAACCACTTTAAGGTGATCCCAGTTCCCAAATCTGGAGCAAAACATACCTCAAAATTAATTGTGATCTTAAAAGTGATAACATGAATAAAATAAAAAATATACTGATATATATACACATTACTGAATTAATGAATAATTAAATAACTGAATTAATGAGTGAATAAATGAATGATAAGGGAAGTTCTTTACTAAATATAGCTCTTCAATTCTAAATATAGGAAAAAATATGAAGTTAGAAAATCACCAATGAATGCTGAAACTCATAGGTAAAATGATGATAAGCATGAGGATATTTATGTAGTCTTAAAGTAGCTCCACATAAATTTCTTTTCTTTTTTTTTTTTAATAAATTTATTTATTTATTTATTTTTGGCTGTGTTGGGTCTTCGTTTCTGTGCGAGGGCTTTCTCTACTTGTGGCGAGCGGGGGCCGCTCTTCATCGCGGTGCACGGGCCTCTCACTGTTACGGCCTTCTCTTGTTGCGGAGCACAGGCTCCAGTCGCGCAGGCTCAGTAGCTGTGGCGCACGGGCTTAGTTGCTCCGCGGCATGTGGGATCTTCCCAGACCACGGCTCGAACCCGTGTCCCCTGCATTGGCAGGCAGATTCTCAACCACTGCGCCACCAGGGAAGCCCCTGATTTCTTATTAATTATAAGAAGCAATAGTAAATTTTCAGGGAGAAATCCCAGCAGTCATCACCTTAACCATATGTTTTAGACTACCATTATCAATTTTCTTCTAGGCTACCATTATCCTCATGTGTATCTTATAAATGATGTTCTGAAAAAGGTAAAACAGCACGTTTGTGGTATTCTTCCACAAAGTGCACAACCTAGCCTAATCATGAGGAGACATTCAACAAACCCTAACTAAGTATATTCTACAAAATAACTACACTTTCCAAAATGTCAAGGTCAAAAACATAAAGAAAGTTTGAGGAAGTATTCCAGAGTAAAACAGAGTAAAGAGGTATGGCAATAAATGCAATGTGTGATCCTGAATCAAACTTAAGGCAGAAAAAAATAAATAGCTCTAAAGGACAATATGGGAAAAATTGACAAAATTTGAATATGGGCTCTGGGGTAGATACTATTAGCAGTATGCTATTAAATGGAAACTCTGAAATAGAAGCCCTAAATCTTAGTGTTTGTCAATTTCCATGGACTGTATATTGCCACAATGGCTGATTTCAAGCTACCAAGACTTTAACAAAGAGCTTGAAAAATTCCTAAAAATGTAACAAACATCCAGCTCCATCGCACCATTAGAATACTGTTTTCTCAATTTAAAATTTATTGACTTTCATGACCATACTATCATTGTATAAAAGAAAGTCCTTTTTTCCTTAGAAAAACCTATTAAAGTACTTATGAATAAAGGGAAAATGTCCCAAAGTTACTTTCAAGTGGTACAGAAAAAAAGTAAGGTGTCTCTATGTGTGATTTTACAGAGATAACAATAAAACAGATGGAGAAAATATAAACGATTTGTGACTCTGGGTATAGAATATTTGGAGGTTTCTTGTACTATTCTTGTAATTTTTGTAAGTTTGAATATATATTTAACATATGTATACAAAATATATATACACAGAACTGTGTATTATATAAATCATATACATTATATAATTGATAATTAAATATGTGTTTTAAAGTAGGTGATATAAAAGAAACTGTAGATGGGGTGCTTCTTTAGAAAATATGGTCAAGGAAGAACTTTCTGATATAATGACATTTTAGTCAAAGTATGAATGATGAGAAAGCCAGTCACACCAAAATCTATGCTATATGCAAATATCTCAATAAAGCTGGGGAAAATAAATTTTAAAAATGAAAAAAATCTAGTGCAAGATTTTAGGCCAATAAAGCAAATAAGAAAAAGGCATTCGAACTGTACAAAATGGAGAACACTGGAGGAAACATGGGTTTGTGTATTGGGAAGAGAACCTCTTTATATGGTAGCTCAGGTAAAAATTAATAAGGAGATAGACGTTTTATATGTTTTCATGCATTTTAGATTTTTTTCGTTTTATGTATAGATTGTAAGCACATTGACAACATGGATTGAAAGCAAATATGTTTACCCTTTATCACCTATCTCAGTACCATGCTGAGAAAAATAGATTTAATAAACAGCTGTTGGCTTATTGCTTGTTGTTTTTAATTTCAGCTTAAATCGGGTCACCTGTCCATGAAAATGTTACATCTTTTGGAATATGGATAAAATAGGTCAAATTTCAGTCGGACTAATACTGTTTTTCAGCATTTCTTAATTCTGATGAGTGTAAATAGTGTCTTCTGAGGTGAGTATGACATGTGAGTAAACTTAATTGCATTACTGCATCATCTGATACTAGTTTATAGCTGAGTAGTCATTAGGTCAGAATAACGATGGCATTATGTGCCATCATGGGAAGTTTGCTCTTTATTTATAGAGAGAGGGAAAGAGAGTAGCCTTTGAAGCATCATCTTTGGATTGCATAAACAAGTTGCTTGAACTTTACTTGTGCTACATTTTAGTTATTTCATAAAACAGTTTTTTTGTTTGTAATTATTGGTAGATGTTTCTTGTCTTTAAAATATTCATTACATGTGCTTTGACAAGAAAGAGTGAGTGAGAAATATAGTCTAATATTTCTAACAAGCTCACCTTAAGAATTAATAAGCCAATAAGCATGAGCTCTCATTTTGGGGTCACAATCTTGGTGAAATGGACCAGTGTACAACAGGTTCCTGCTAGTCATGAAAGAAGCAGTGGGGAAAAAAAATCTGTAAAAAGGTTGGACACTGGCCACTGACTAGGGCAGCAGAAGTGGACATCTCAGTTTTCCTATGATATTTTGAAACATGGCTGCTCTCCAGAATGTCTTTTTAAATTAAATTCTTAAATCAGGATTCTTATAGTCAAGCCATGCTCTGGGGGCATTCAAAACTGCTGCAACCAACTGTAACTATTCTAAGGAAGGAATCCTAGACTTTGCAAAGAGTGCCTGGAGACCAATTTGAATACTCTGAGGAATGGGCAATTTCTGACACTACATTTTTTTGTCACTCACTGCGCCCTAAAAAATACATCTTTCTTTTGAGCATTATATTAAGATTTTTTAAGCCGGTATCTCTACTGGAGTGTGGTGTGAAGAAATCCTACCCCTTAGTCTATGAACATACCCACTGGCTATTTGGAACAAATGTTATAATACTGTTTCACATGTAAACTAACAGACGGAGGCCATATAGATGATTTTATTTGTAGAATTTCTCTTTCATTCTGTCAGTATATCACTACCAAATAAAGTGGTTGATTTTCAATTCACAAATATAATTTTTCAAATCATGTTTTATTAAAATCCTAGATAAATGAAGTAAACATATTTTCCCATTACTAAAGTGAGGCTCAATAAGTTGAAAAATTTCGTAAGATTTCATAGTTGCTAACTTCAGAGTTAAAACTGCCTCAAATCTTTTGATATCTAGTCTTGTGTGCTTTTCAATAATTTAAAAATTGAGTTTTTCCTCTTTAAGTCATTAATACTTCTGTAATTTATTCTTGTGTGTAGTAGGAAGTAAAACCCTATTATTCCTTAACAGTCATGTTTACCATCATCATTGTTTGAAATATCCGTAGTTTTCCAGTGATTTCCATGTGACTTTTGCCATATTTTGAGTTCCCATGTTGCTATTGGATATGCTTCCAGGCTATTTTTATTCTGTTCTTTTGACTAAGGGTTACAACCCCTGTGCTAATGGCACACGGTTTTAATTACTATAGCTTTATAGCAATACTTACTAATAGTAGGATAGTCTTAGTCCTTATTCATCAACAAGTTGACTGTGGCTACTCTCAGATATTTATTTTATCCTTATGCAGTTTAGAATCCATTAGGCAAGTTCCATAAACCTCTTGTTGAGATTTTTTTAATGAAATTACATTAAATTTAGAGATTAACTTAGAAAGAGTTGGCTCTTACATTGGTGTCACAATGAACATGACATAGCATTTTCAATTAATAAGCACCTTCATTTTCCAAGTAAGTTTTCCATGATATGTAACAGACTGATCTCTCATTTCTACTTCAGTAATGGTAATGGTAGTAACAAATGCATAGGGGTTTTCTTGAAATAAACCCAACAGCTGTAATTTGGCTTTCTTAGAGAATAAACAGCTTACTTTCTCAAATTAACAAGAATCAATTGCTGTTCTTGGTTATTTGAACTTAGTTCCCCAGTCTTTCTAAAACTTAGTAATAATTATTAAAATGGGACATATTTTTCCCTGAATATCTGGACTTTATCTTTTCCAAATTAAAATATATTTTATGGTATTGATATTTTAACTTCAAAATAGTCCACAGTTTTTATACACAAATGTGGGTGTAGATATGTACATACATATACACTTGCCATTACACATTTAAGAGCACTTATTACTTAGGAAAACACAAATTATTGAAAAAATGCAATATATACTTCCAGAGAGTCCTTTGACATTAAAGTGATTGTCTTTTGTGCTCTATACCATCTTTTCTATAGATTTGTCACATAGATTGTATCATTATGATATTACCAACTTGAGACTCCTGTAGATAATTCTAGTTCCAAGCATTGCAAAAGAAAGCAAACCATCCTTCAATTACACTATACTCTTTTCTTTAAGGGATACTCTTAATTGTTTTTGAATTTTTTTTTTGTATGCTTTTGATGTTTAGATTACTGTTATATTTATTATCTTCTTTAATCAATAAAAAATGATATGAGGCCTTATTCCAATTGCACAAATAAAAAATTAGGGGCTTAAAGATTGAGTAATTAGCCCAAGGCAAAACAGCTAATAAGTGGAAGAGACTAGAAAACTCTGTTATGTTTGACACCAAAATCAATATTATTAAGTACTTTTGTATACCATTCCAAGAATAATGAGGGAAAAATAATCTGAAAAAACTAATGGTTATATGTTGATTATGCACTTACTGATTTCAGAGACTATTTGAAGTTGAAATTGACATTTTTGTTGCTTGCATGAGCACATGTTCATTGACACTGAAAGACCCTGACAAAACTTGAGGCTCTCAGGGCCATCCATCACTATTCATGCATTTCTTAAACCAAAATTCACATGTGTGGGAGAGAGCAACTATCCCAGCAGACAAGTAAAAACTTATTAAACCAGAAATATTTAAAACTAATAACCTCGATATGAGTAATATACTTGAATGTCTGAGTTAAGTGTGCTTTGGAGCATTTTGATTATTATGTTTTTCTATAGAGAAGGAAGACTTGAAAAAGTATATTTCATTAGTTATGGAACATACTGTGAGTAGGTAGACTTAAAGGTCATAAGTTCTCACATAAGAAGAATCAATCAATTTAATTCTAGAGTGAAGTAAGGATGGAATAATTTCAATTATTCCTGAAGAACTAGAAGTAATTACCAAAACTAATTACATTGGTCTGGCCTGAGGTTAACAGCTGGCAAAGAGTGACACTTGGCTCTCTGCAAAAGACAAGCAATTATAAATGTTTGCTTGAACTCATTGTGAATGGATTTTATAAAAATCAAATTTAAGTTAATATGCACAGAGTTCTGAGTAAACACTTCAATGGATAATATGTGAAATTTTAGGATCAGGGTATTGGGTGTGTTATGGATTGGTAGCAAACAAAATCATACGCTCAGAGTAAAAGGTTAACTTTCCAAGTTAATTTTCTCAAGGTACAAGTTCTTATCAGATGTGAAGTGGCAGCTTAGGGTAGAAGCAGATGCAGCAATTTTCAGCATAACTTATCTTGGTCCCCACAGTCCCTCACAAAAGGAACACGGATGCTGGTGACATGGATTGTGCAAGGTAAGATCAATTCTTGCTATCAAACTGCCCCTTTTGATTCAGGTCTTGAGTCACCAACAGAAATAACTTACACCAACAAGTGAAACACTTCTGTTTAAGGAAATTTTTATTAACCTTGCGCTCTCTTTGTTCTTGGATCAAATTCAGCATCAGAAAGGGAATGCACTTTCCTAAAGGAAGACCGTAGGCTTTCCTTGAGCAATATTTCTAATCCCAGCCTTCTGGTGTTCTGACGAAGTCCATTCCCCGCCCCACTGGCTGATTTAATGGTCTTTTATCTTTTATCTGGAGATTGTCTGAAAGACAACTGGGTGACACATGGCACTGTTAGCTAAACAAAGCAGAAAAATTAAACATTTTTTTATTTCAAAAAGGCCTACTGATGTTTTAAATTGATATCTATGTTTACTTAGAATTTTTATTGTGTTCTAATACGAATGCTTTTTAGTCTAATTGTTTGAGTGCCAGTTCTCTCTTTATCTACTAACCTTGATGGACCACATAGTTTCTGTGATAGATCTTAATGAAAAGTTCAAAGAATACAGGTACAGTGTTGAGACTGGCTGCTTCTAACTGTAATGAAGACCATAAAGAAAGAAAATTATAAGTTCACTGTTTTTTAAATTCCCAGCTCATGGCACCATTATCATTAGTCCTCAAAAGACTTTAACTCAAAGATTTCAGATTAGCACAAGGAAAAATCATGTACAAAGTCTATTTCTGTGGGTTATTGAATTACAATACAGATTGATTGCATAGCCTCACCATGTTTCTTAAGTGAAAGATATAGGGATAAAAATAGGACTCTGAAAAATAAGATGGTGCTATTTGGGAGGATTTGGAGGTACTCTGAGTGCCTTGCTTAGTCTCCCTTGCTAATATTCCAGTTTTTTTAGCAGCTTTATTCAGATTTACTTCACATACCATACAATCTACCTAATCAAAATATACAATTTGATGTGAATATTCAACAATGATATGTGCAAAATCACCACAGTCAGTTTTAGAACATTTCCATCTCCTCAAAAAGAAACCATGTATGAGGTATCTGAAGTAGTCAAACTATTAGAAAATAGACAGGTTTTGCATGGGGAAGAGGAAGGGGGAAGAGACAGTTGTTTTCTAATGGATATCAGTGAATATAGAATTTCAGTTTTACAAGATGAGAAAGTTTTAGAGATCTGTTGCACAACATAGTGCATATAGTTAACACTGCTGTACTATACATTTAAAATGGTTAAAGTGGTAAATTTTTGTGTTATATGTTTCTTACCACAGTAAAAAAAGAAACCATGTACCCTTTAGCTCTTACCCCTCTATTCACCCATCTCCCCAAGCCTTAAGCAACCACTAGTCTACTTTCTGTGTCTATAGGCTTGTCTATTGTGGACATTTAATATAGAAGGAATCATATAATATGTGATATTTTGTAACTGGATTCTTTCAATTAGCATAATGTTTTGAAGGTTCATCTATGTGGTAGCATGTATCAGTACTTAATTCCTTTTAATGACCGAGTAATATTTCATTGTATGGATATACCACTTTTGTTTATCCATTTATGAGTTTATGGATATTTGAGTTGTTTCCACCTTTTCACCAAGATAAATAATACTGCCATGAATGTTAATTTCTCTTGGATCTATAGCTAGGAGTGGAATTGCTGGGTCATATGGTAACTCTATATTTGACTGTTTGAGAAACTGTCAGATTTGTTACATTCTCACCTGCAGTGGATGATGGTTCCCATTTTTCCACATCCTAACCAACACATATTATTTTCCCCTTTTTGGATTATACCCATCATAGTGGGTGTGAAGTGGTATCACATTGCGATTTTGATTTGCGTTTCCCTGGTAACTGATAATGTTGAGCACCTTTCTGTATGTTTATTGGCCTTCTTATATCTTCTTTGGATAAATATTCATTCAGATTCTTTGCAATTATTTATTTATTTATATTTTTTAAAAATATTTTTATTGAATGCAAGATTCTTTAAATTCTATAGTGCTTTAAAATTTTCAAAAGTTTCTGGGGTTGACATATATACATTAATATGTATAAAATGGATAACTAATAAGAACCTGCTGTGTTAAAAAATAAATAAAATTCAAAAAAAATTTTCAAAAGTTTCATACACATCATTTCATATAATCCCATAGAAACCCTTTTTTCCCCCACCCTTGTATTGCCCCTCCCCACTTCCCTCTCCCCACTGGTAATGACTAGTTTGCTCTCTGTATCTGTGAGTCTGCTTCTTTTTTGTTTTATTCACAAGTTTGTTGCATTCTTTAGATTCCACTTATAGGTGATATCATACAATATTTGTCTTTGTCTGACTTACTTCACTTAGCATAATGTCCCCCAAGACCATCCATATTGCTGTAAGTGGCAAAATTTCATTCTTTTTATGGTTGAGTAGTATTCTATTGTATATATATACCACATCTTCTTTATCCATTCCTCTACTGATGGACACTTAGTTTGCTTCCATACCCTTGGCGATTGTAAATAATACTGCTGTGAACATTAGGATGTACGTATCTTTTCAAATTAATGTTTTTGGTTTTGTTTTTTTGAGTTTTTTTGGATATAAACCTAGGAGTGGAATTGCTGAGTCCTACGATAGTTCTATTTTTAGTTTTTTGAGAATCCTCCATACTGCTTTCCACAGTGGCTGCATCAATTTACGTTCCCACCAACAGTGTGTGAGGACTCCCTTTTCTCTACATCCTTGCCAACATTTGTTATTTGTGTTCTTTTGATGATAAGCATTCTGACAGGTATAAGGTGATAAATCATTGTGGGTTTGATTTGCATTTCCCTGATGATTAGTGATATTGAGCATCTTTTCATGTGCCTGTAGGCCATCTGCATTTCCTCTTTGGAAAAATTTTTATTTAGTTCTTCTGCCCATTTTCTAATCTAGTTTTTTTTTTTATTGTATGTTGAGTTGTATGAGCTGTTTATATATATTGGATATCAGTCCTTTATCAGTCATATCATTTACAAATATCTTCTCCTATTCGGTTGGTTGTCTTTTCATTTTGTGGATGGTTTCCTTTGTTGTGCAAAAGCTTTTATGTTTAATTAGATCCCATTTGTTTAGTTTTGCTTTTGTTCCCCTAATAGATTAAAGACCTTAATGTAAGACTGGATACTATAAAAGTCCTAGAGGAAAACATAGGCAGAACACTCTTTGACATAAATAACAGTAATATTTTTTTGGATCTGTCTCTTTGCAATTTTTGAATTGTACAGTTTTTCTTTATTATTAATGAGCTTTATGAGGCTTTTATATATACTAGATAACTGTTGCTTATCAGATATGTGATTTGCAAATATTTTTTTTCCATTCTGTGGGTTGCCTTTTCACTTTTTGATGATGTTCTTTGAAGCACAAAAGTTTTTAACTTTGATGAAGCTCATTTTATTTATTTATACATATATATGTATTTAATTTACTGTTTGTGCTTTTGGTGACATATCTAACAATCCATTGCCAAATCCAAGGTCATGAAGATTTACCCCTGTGCTTTCTCCTAAGTGTTTTGTAGTTTTAGCTCTTACTTATATGTCTTTGACCTATTTTGAGTTAATTTTTATATATGGTAGGAGGTAAGTGTTCAACTTCATTCATTTGTATGTGGCTGTCCAGTTGCCCCAGTACCATTTGTTGAAAACACTATTCTTTCTCCATTGAATGGTCTTGGTAAACTTGTTGAAAATCAGTTGAATATAGACATGTGAGTTTATCTCTGGACTATTAATTACATTCCATTGATCTATTTATATATCCTAATCCAGTACAACGCTATCTTGATTACTGTTACTTTGTAATAAGCTTTGAAGTTTACAAGTGTGAGTGAACCTTGGTTATTCTTTTTCAAGTTTATTTTGGCTATTTTGGGTCCTGTGCAATTTTGTATAAACTTTAGAATCAATTTATTAATTTCTACAAAGAAGTCAGCTGGATTTTGATAGGGATTGCCTTGAAATCATAGATAAATGTGGGGAGTATTGACAATTAACAATATTAAGTCTTCTAATCTATGATCATGTTATACCATTTATTTAAATCTTTTAAAATTTCTATTCCAAATATTTTGTAGTTTATTAGAGGGTACAAGTTTTGCACTTCTTTTGTTAAAGTTATTCCTAAGCATTTTATTACTTTTGATGCTATTGTAAATGGAATTTTTGTTAATTTCATTTAAAATTTTTCATTACAAATGTATAGAAATGTTATTGATTTTCATATGTTGATATTTTATTCTGTAGCTTTGCTTAACTTGTTTATTAGTTCTGAAAGCCTTTTATTGTATTCCTTGGAATTTTTCTGTATACAAGATCATGTCATTTGCAAATAGAGATAGTTATATGTCTTTCTTTCCAATCTGGATGTCTTTGTATTTATTTTTCTTGTCTAATTGCCCTGGCTTATACCTCTCATACAAGGTTGACCAGAAGTGGCAACTGTAGGCATCATTGTCTTGTTCTTATTTTCAGTGGGAAAGCTTTAACTGTTATATCATCAAGTATGATGCTAGCTGTGGATATTTTATAGGTACCCTTAAACAGGTTGAAGAAGTACCCTTTTATTCCTGACTTGTTGAGTTTCTGTTTTGAATCATGAAAGAGTTTTGGATTTTGTCAAATGCTTTTACTGCAATAATTAAAATGATCAGGTGTTTTCTTTGTTTATTCTGTTGATAAAGTGTATTACTTTAATTGATTATTGTATGTTGAACCATCATTGCATTTTGGGATAAATCCCATTATTTGTTAGGTATATTTGGATTATAGTGTTGTCCAAGTCTTGTATTTTATTGTTTATCTTCTTCTATATAGTTGTTCCATCCATTATGGAACGTGGGGTACTGCAGTTTCAACTATTGTTGCTGAATTGTCCATTTCTCCTTTCATTTCTGCCAGTTTTTTCTTCATCTTTTTGGTATTGGGTTAGCAGATGCATATATGTTTACAATGACTATATCTTTGTGATGGATTGACCCTTTTATCATTATAAAACAAGCCACTTTACCTTAAGTAATATTTTTTAATGTCTATTTATTATTTGTATTACTACTACAGTTCTCTTGTGGTTGCTATTTGCATGTTATATGTTGGTTCCAGAACCCAAAGTAGCATATGGGGCACTGTGCTACTTTGGTAGTAGTGGGATGTGTAAGATGAAAGCATTTGTTCTTCACATTGGAGAAGAAGCCTCAACATGCCCCAAACGAATGGACCCTTTCAAACTTTAC
Source organism: Pseudorca crassidens (assembly GCF_039906515.1). Classification (NCBI taxonomy): domain Eukaryota; kingdom Metazoa; phylum Chordata; class Mammalia; order Artiodactyla; family Delphinidae; genus Pseudorca; species Pseudorca crassidens. The sequence continues at coordinate 103,580,126 of NC_090317.1, forward strand.
TGATATGCCAAGAACTTGAATCCTCATGGAGTTTATCTTCTACCCTGTGGAGGGCATATGCCTTATAAGCACCTGCAAAGTACTTGCCACTTTTTTATAATCTAGGCCAATTAACATGATATTATTGATATGGGTGACCAATATGGTGTTTTGCACCATGTCCAGATGGTCCAGTCCTACTTTGACCATTTTATAACAGTGGGTAGGAGAGCTTCGATTCCAAATAAAAGTGAACTCTTTCTGATAGGGATGAAAGAGAATGCATTCTCCAGATTAATGGCCACGTGTACTGTGACTATGTTAATCTGGTTTAGCAAGTATACCTGTATGAACAACTACAATTAGGGCTGATACTTGGTTGAGTTTGTTATACTTCACTAACACATCATCTAGAATCTGTCTGGGTGTTGAGGGTCCAGACTGTTGAATAAACTGAAATATGATGGGAACCACAACAACTGAAACCTTTATGTGTGTATATATATATTCTCTCTCTCTCTCTCTCTCTCTCTCTCTCTCTCTCTCTCTCTCTATATATATATATATATATATATAGTATATATATGGTGCTTATCACTTGCATTCCCCCCAGATGTTTTATATATGCACTTATATGAGCATATATCTGTGTCTATATCTATGTATTTTACTATCTCAGCTGGCTGGTTGCGGGGAGGTGGTGGAGGAAGTTTTATAGGCCCCTCAGTCTAATAGGTCTTACTCCTGAGGGAGGAAAAAAAAAACTAATATGGGATTTATGCCACTGCCCAAGTATGTCCATTTATAACATACATTTGGGGAGTAAGAAAATGACTGTTAGGTGGGTCCTTGAACTTAGTGAACATTCTAAGCCTGAATGGGACAGAACTCCATTTATTACCTGGTCCCTATATACTCCTTGTGCAACAGAGGTTGTGTGATGATATATCAGGTCTCCAAGTATCAATAAAGACTCAGTCCTCATGTCCAAGAGTACGTGAATTATTTGAATGTTTCTTTTCCCAGTGCACAGTTACCTAAGTAAAATGACATAGGCCTTTTGGGGGAAGGACTAGGAGAATAATTACTGTATTCCCTTGTTACAGAAGCCTTTATTCTGGCAACCAGATTCTCCTTCAGTCAAGGGGTTTCTGTTCTAAAAACTGGTTCTGCTTCAGCAACTAGGCAAAGAATCATGACCTGTAGTGGGTCTGTCTCTTGATTATCCATCTTTTATTTATTGTAGTTTTATAAATTGGTCAATGACCTTATTTGCTGTTCATCTTTCTTGCCTCTAAGGATGTCACACTCCAATAACTATCTCTATAAATCTCTGTAGATCAGGCCACCCTTGCTGTCACTCTGACTTTGCTGTTTATTCAAATAATTGTGCCAACCTTGCCTCTGATGTTTAAGCACCATCACGTGGTCTCTTATTTTGGAAGCTGTCATCCTCATTGTTTCAGGTAGGTCATTTCAGTAACAGAATCTCCTGGCATCAGCGTTGGCTGATGAGGATAGCTACCACTGAGCTTCACAGTGATACAGTTGCCTATCTTACTAGAGCATTCCTTGCTGCTCTGATAAACAGAATATTATCTGAGCTCCTCATATAATAAGATTATCTGGTGATATTCCCATCCTTATATAGCACACCACTCTAGCATGTCCTCTTCTCAGAGACTTTGATACCTTCTTGCTCTCTCTGTCATGGCAGTTCTGGCATTTCTATTTCACTTCCTGTGACCCAAGTGAACTTTTCCAAACTTCTAAGAGTCATGTTAGCAGCAAGTTAGTACCTTTTCCAGGGTCCTCCATTGGATTTTAAATTATATACTCTGGGAAATATACTCTTTCTTATTCAAGTTTATGTACAGCCCTCCTATACCCTTCATCTAGCACAATCAGGATATAGTTCAAGAAGTACCTTTCTGGCTCTTTCTGGTATATATTGCCTAGACCATGCAGCCATGCAGCTCCTTTGGGATATGTTCTTTCTTCTGAAGGAGACCCAGCATTTCTCTGGCCAGCTCGTAATAAAACTTAACTCCAGTTTTTGGTTTAGAGGCCAGCCTGAGTGGTAGAGATAAATTCTGAAGGGGACAAATGTTGCTTGCAAGGCAGAGGCCTCTGTATAATCATCAAGGAAAGTGGGAGTGATAGGCTTTAACAGGAAAGAGTGGGCCTCTTCTGCATGCCCAAAGGACTCAAGGGAATATGGAGATTCAAGATTTTCAAGTGTATCAATTTAGATGTCTCCCATATCATACTTAGGGTCCAACTCTTTTCAGTGAGGGGCTTGACCCTGGCACAGCAGACTTGTTTGGGTTGAGAAGTCAAATATACCTCAAGCTCTGCTACTCTTGGCTGTAGGTTCAGTGCTAAACTTGTTCTCCCCTCTTCTAGCAGGAAATGAAATACTTTTTTAATGCTGCTAATAAGGCCCTTTTAGTTTCACACTTACCCTTCAATTGTGTTAATTACTCTCAGCCTTTGGTTGCATCTCTTTCAAGAATTCATTGCCCCCAGAAACAGCCATCTACTTACACTATTCTTATAACTGTTATTTCGTCTATACTTATCATATGCCTGATACATTACCCTAGTTAGGGCATGTCCTTCTACGGTAAACCATTCCAGTTCACCATGAGTGAAAGTTGTAAACACTGGCATGCCTCCATGTGCCAGGTGCTATCGGTGTTCCATCTTCCACCAGTGATGTTCTCCTTGCTAGATGAGCTGCAGGTGATCCGTTCCAAAATACCACCTTAGTTTCTGCTTTCTGGCAATAATCCAGGCACCAGGTGTTGCAATTCAGGTGCCCTAGAAAGGAGACTGTGAGATGGAGATTACCACTCAGGAATTACTCTTACTATTATTGTCTGTGGAGGGCTGAGCTAAGTATTTAGCAGAGGAAGAAGGTAGGCTGTGATGCGGTCACAACAAAGAACAAAGTCAATCCCAAAAGGAGCTCTGAGGGATGAGCCCTCCAGGGTAGATACAAACTGGGAAAGGAAACCAGGCCTTTATATTCTTGCCTTGACCAGTCATTGAATGTGAGCGTGACTTCAGGCAAGGCAACACTCCTCAGTTGAGGGTAATAATAAGATGATGGACTCAGCTGAAAGCTGTTAGCTACTGATATTCCCAAGAGCTGGGGAATGAGGTGTTTTGGTACGGAGGATGAAGGATCTGGTGGCATCATCTGGTATCCGCTGCAGTACGTATTCAGAATTGTTATAGTTTTTGGCAATTTTATTATTAAATGTGATTGTATCTGTATACCTACAACAGCTTTTGGCGTTATTAATATTTAATTATAGCTTTATTCTATCTTTATACATTCAAACATTCCATTTTCTTTGAGTTTGTTTCTCTTTAAACAACAAACCTTAAAAAATGATCTATATAATGGTTAAAAGCTGAGAATTTTCTCATTCTCTCATGTCCTAGAGTCTCACCTACCTCTCATATTGCTACTGTGTTAATATTTTATAAATTTTAAGGCTGGTTTATTATGCATATGGTGTCTTTCCTCAGGTATGTACGTATATTTTTATTTCTTTATTCTTAAATAGCCAATTTAATAAAGATATTTGTTCAAAATTAGTGCCATATGTCTTACAGTAATAACTAGAGATTTTTTCTCTTCTTATTTAAATAATTTACTGAAAATTTGTTTTATGTGGGTTTTATGTGGCAAATTTTCTGTGGTCTTGTGATACCTAAAACTATTTTAATTATGATCTCACATTTTAATGATAATTTCATTGAGAATGACAGATTTCCTGTTTAAATTTTCTATTCTTTGAATCATTAAAAATCGTCCATTATTTCATCTTGAAAATTCTTTAGTTAAGGCCTCTAATGCTATCTATGGATCTATTCCTTCTCACTAAAAGATCTTTACAAATTTTTCTTTGTCTTGGGTATTCAGTTTTACTAAATTTTGGTAAAACTTTGTTTTTCTTTATTAATCTCTGTCACTCAATGGATTTTTCAATCTGGCATTGTTTATTGCTCCTTTTAAATCTATAGATATATTTCAGAATTATATTTCATGAAATATGTATGCAGTATTTCTTCAAATATTTCTAATTTTTATTTTTCTTTATCCAGGATTCCTATTATTTGGATTTTGGAATTTCTACATCTTTGTTTCATATGTTTTTACCTTTCCTTTTATAATTTTAATTCTTTTCTGTTTCCTATCAGGAGAGTTTCTCAACCTGGTTTTTAAATTCACACGTTTCTTCAGTTGTGTACATCCTACTATTTATCTTGGGTCATCTACTGTTACATTTTCATATTAATATTTCCCCTTTGTTCTTTTATTACTAGTTCTTATTTTTCTCTTGTATTCCTAATATATTCGCTTATGTCTTTTACTACATTTATATTGCTTATTTAGAAAGTTTAGTCCATCTGTACCCATTTTGCAGTTAATATTTTTCTTCTTTCAGTATAATTTTACCTCAAGTGTTTCATTGTTTGGATTGTGAACTAATATTTCTATGGGGTACAACAGCTACTGTTTCTGATAAATGATATAGGTGAACTGCTTAAGCACCTACAGCTGCAGAGAATTCAAGGGGAAGAGAAGGATGCAGAAGTCCGAGGCACCACAAAATTCCACTTAATCACTCCTCACACTGTCAAGAAATTCATCATATCTGAACTTCAAACCCTTAAGGAGAAATAGTATTGGGAGGATGCTGTTTCCCTATAATACTGTATAATCCACTGAACCCTTAGAATAGAGAATTGTAGATTAACATGAAAATTACAGATACTTACTCTAAACATTAACATAAATTTCCTGTTTATTTTACCAAAGATTCCAAATTTTTCTGGAAATACAGTGGCCGCAGATGCAAGATATTTAGCAAAGCCACTTTTGGCTTCCAGGGGACTTTGAAAGGACACGCAGTTTCCAGTGACACAGTTGTGCAAAATATCTTCACACCAGATCTGTAAGTTGAATTATTATTTTTATATTGCCATTTTATATTCAGCATGTGGATCTCCATTCAGGGAATATTCACATGAATAATACAGAATGTATGCTGATAATATTAAGTGCTGGGTTCCTTCAGTTTCGGATGAAAATCAACAAGGGAACATCCTTACATGGGAAAACTATTAGAGTCTGTACTCACATGTCCCTGAACAATATTTTGCATTCAGAATGCCATCACCTTTGAACGGTGTTTGCCCCTCAGTAGCAGTTACTAAAAATTTAAGGTGTTTCAGATATTCTTAAAGAAATAAAGTGTTTTTAAATTGATTTTTGAGAGTTTGTATTTAAAAATGGTAAATTGGGGCTTCCCTGGTGGCGCAGTGGTTGAGAGTCCGCCTGCCGATGCAGGGGACACGGGTTCGTGCCCCGGTCCGGGAAGATCCCACATGCCGCAAAGTGGCTGGGCCCGTGAGCCATGGCCACTGAGCCTGCGCGTCCGGAGCCTGTGCTCCGCAACAGGAGAGGCCACAAAAGTGAGAGGCCTGCATACCGCAAAAAAAAAAAAAAAAGGTAAATTGAATGCCATTATTGTTAGTAAAATATTTAAACAGTCCGATTCTCTTATTTATTGAAAAACATTTTAAAATCTTCTTTAAAAGCTACTCTTAATTTTAAGAAATCATGTTTCTCATGTGGAATAATAATCACTTACTGATGGAAATGGAAATGTTTACTCTTAAGCATTAAAATATGAAGTGTGGTTCATTTTAAAAATAATCAGCTTGAAATATTAGAATAACTTTTTAGTATAGTAGGTATTGTTTTGTTAGTTTCTTTGTTAGCTTTTTTCTTTTAAATGAGTCTGTGAAAACTTTACATTGAAAGGCTTTAAAATGATCACATTGCAGAACTTTCCAGTTTGTCGAACAAAGATTCTTGTCTCAAAGTAATTTGTGAAATTTCTCTTTTGGACATGTGGGGGGGGTGCACTGCAGGGGGAGCCAGTGATACATTCTTTGTAAGATACTCAGTGGTCTCCAACTCTCTTTTTTTTTTTTGTGGTATGCGGGCCTCTCACCGCTGTGGCCTCTCCCGCCAACGAGCACAGGCTCCGGATGCGCAGGCCCAGCGACCATGGCCCACGGGCCCAGCTGCTCCGCGGCACGTGGGATCCCCCCAGACCGGGGCACGAACCAGCGTCCCCCGCATCGGCAGGCGGACTCCCAACCACTGTGCCACCAGGGAAGCCCACCAACTCTCATTTTTTTAAATGAATCTGATTCATAGAAATAACCTAAGGTTGTGCAGAACTTTGCTTCCTGAAAATGTGAATGACAAAACTAGCACACATCACTGATTTAGATGTTATTTCCAAGGAACTAAAAGAATATTTTGAACAAAGAAATTTTCTTTAGAAGGGGTACAGAGCCTTCAAAGATGGCCTCTTTTAAGTACAGAACTTATTTTATATATAAACATTGGTATATATTTAAATATATGTCTCATGTCTTTATGATTATATTTTGTATACAGTCAGAATGAAAAAAAAAGGAAAAGTGTGAGCATGTCATACATTTCACTGAAGAGAAATAAATCAGTTACTTTCAAAAATTTAAAATTTATTCAAGTATTTAAATTACTTGACATCCAGGAAGAGACTATTTAAGTAAAAAAAAAAGTGACCTTTTTAAAAAATATTCTTAATAACATTGATTATTTAGGAAATAATACATGCCTTTTACAGAGTTTTTTAAAAATAAAGTACTGAAAATATTTTTTTGCTTGTACAAAAAAGGATATATTATTTATCTTTAATTACAAAAAATATGTGATACTTCCAAGGCAATAAGGAAAGCAACTCTTCAATGAACAAATTAAATTACTTTATATGCCGGAGATTGAGACCAGATGCCTTTTATGACCTTAAATTACACAGTCATGATCCTGTGCTGCTATATTTTGTGAGCAACAGACCTAAGGATTTCCTGAATTGAATGAATCTATTACCATATTAACATCGTAAAATCTCATTTTCAATTAGATGTTGTTGACTAGATTATTCAGACTGCTTATACTGTTGTTTGATAAGGTATTAAAGCGTGATTCAAAACAAAAAAATGTTAAAGGCAATCCCAAAGAAATAGAAAATACATTGTTTTTCCTTAGTTTAAGATTCAGAAATCATATATACTCTATTTTATCACTGTCTTTCACAAACAAGATCCCACACAACAGTGTTTGTTGCATCCTACCCTAAAATTTATGATGTAAATGTTGTTTTCAGTGTTCTGAATTTTGCTTTTATTTTCTTCTTTTTTCTTTCTAATTCAGTGTACTGACTTTTCAAGTTCCTTAGTTGTTTTAGCCCTCCTACTGTGTCGTACTATAGGCCCTGAAGAATTGGAAGTGTTTTGCATAGCAATTGTTCTAAGGAATCACACCATAATTCCAATAAAAAAAATCAACTGTCAAATAAATGCAGAAGTATTACTTTAATTCTGAATGACTTGCAGAATCTCCATGCAGGTAAAAATTATCTTACAATAGAAATTTCAATAAGAAATTTTATTGGAATAGAGTACATGATAGAAACAATATTTTTTTTAAGTACAATTTTTTAAACAAAATAAGTCAGCTCCCAAACCATTTCTTTTAATACACTAAAAGAAACTTAATAACTTTGTTATTGTTAGTTAAGATCAACAGAAATAACAAAGATATTAGATCAATAAGTAAGGTGGGTTTTTTTTAAGACTGATGTTATCATCAAAGCAAACTTCACTTTTGTTCAAATCAACCACATGTCACATTTAGTTCTGTCTTTTAGATACACTTGTAGAAACAGAATAAACTGCTTTCGTGTGGTTTTCACGTATGCTAAGACCCCACAAATATAGTGCTCTTCACACAACGCTGAGCTTACTACTCAAAGCCATGTGTCAGTTGATGAAATATGCTAAAAAATTTTAAGAACTGAGCATCCCCTTGAAACATCCGTTAGGGTAGTCACATTTCAGTATATAAAAATGAATAAACAAGCAAATAAATAAATAACATTAAGCTTATTCTATTTAGCAACAAACTAAACATATATGCTAATAAAACAGTAGTCTATTACAGAATCGTTCTTGCTTTTGAACCCTGACAGAAGATAAATCTCAGCAATTTGAATAAACATTTACATTTACAGTAAGATGGATTAATCATTCCTTAAACTTCTTAACTTATTATCAAAGAAACGCAATAGGACATTTAACACAGAATTCCTCTTAATAATTAAATTGTTGAGTTACTGAAGCTTTATTTTTTTAATTTTTTAATTTTTTTTTTTTGGAGAATACCAACAACCTTGCTAAAAAGGTAGGGAAAAATAAGCTAAGATATATAGGTAGCTTATAAAGGCCCCTTGTCTATTATCGCTTGGGTAAGTAACAAGAGGTAAGGTGTCCTCCAGTTGTCCTGGTTGGAGGTATTAACTTATTTTATCACATTCAGAAGTTGAGAGGCACAGTCTTCAGGGGAAATCCTTCCAAGCAAGCCTTAAAGTCCAGGAAAAGTTTTATATTCAGAAAGTTGCACATTCAGGATGAATTATAAAGACTTGAGCTTTATACAGAGGCTACACCAATACTAGCTTTGCTAACTAGCAGAGAAGACACTGACAGGGTTTAAGTTATCAAGTCAGTCAGTCCCTCTTGTCTGGCATAAATGAGATTCCAAGTTGACAGTGATTTTCCCAGGCTATGGTAGATATAATACATATAATACATAAAGAACAAATTTTTTAAATTGAAGTATAGTCGATATACAATATTACATAAGTTTCAGGTGTGCAATATAGTGATACACAATTTTTAGAGGTTATACTCCATTTATAGTTATTATGAAATACTGGCTATATTCCCTGTTATACAATATATCCTTGTAGCTTATTTTATACATAGTAGTTTGTATCTATTAATCCCCTACCCCTATATTTCCCTTCCCCCTCCCTCTACCCACTACTTTGAAGAACAAAAGTTTTAAATGTTCCAAATTGGTCTTGGTGATAGACAGCTCTCGGGTAGCTTAGTGTGGGACCAGATTGGAATATATGGCCCAAATATAGCAGTTGTCAACTCAGTCAAACAGTATAGGGTGACCTACAGAGCCATACTGAAAACATTAATTTCAACATTGTAGGGACATGTGGAGTTTGAATAGGCTTGGATCAAAATTGACCCTTACAGTCACTGGTTCAAGTTTTCTAAGTACAATGTGGTCATGGGTTTTCAACCAGAAGAGTCTATGAATGACAGTAAATATTAATAATATTCAAAACAGTTTTTTTCACATATACCTGTTTATAGAGATTGATAGGCTTTGTTTTATACATCAGTGGTCCTTCCAGTAGTGAGTGTCACTTGGCAATACCCATCCACACTGGAGAAGCCTTAAGCTAAGGAAGAACCTACTTCTTCTAGACTAGGTCTGTCCACAAAGTGTCCTGATACCAATTTCTCCATCTGAAGTCAGGACTCTGCTCCCAGGAGTGTCACTGGGATGTTGGAATACTCCTTCTATTATCCTGAGAATAGAAGGGATACTGCTTCCAAGGAAAGGCATTTAATGACTAAATTATCTGCCCTGTGGCAGAAGAGGCCAAGCATACCACCCTAGCAATATGACAGCTTCAGAGCCAGTAGGTTAAGTTTATCCTGTTCACTGATAGTGCTTAGAAGATGAGAAACAGCAGCTGTAAAGAAGTATGGTTAACTACTACCCTCATAGAAATCTCTATTAAACCACAAAGATTGGCAGTGTAATAGGTTGAGGACAGTTCCACAGAGTCAACCAGAAATGTATTTGAAATGCTAGATAATTTTATATTGAGTCTGGAGATTATGCATATACATGGTAGGTCAAGGGCCAAACCCAATCGCTACTGAAGTTTATGAATGACTTTTTTGTCCATTATTTCGCTGGACCACCAAAGATGTTTCCTAGGAGTGAAATGAATATTGTTGGTCATACGATTTATTATTCACAAGTAGGACACTTTTGAAAATGAATGGAGGCAATAAATTATCAACCAGAAAATCAGTTTTATTATGTCAATGGACATATTAAAAATTTATTCAAACAAATTTTCAAAGGTAAAATTATTTATAAAAATAATATGTGCTCCTTAAACATTTTTTTAAATTTTTTAATTTATTTTTTATTGACGCATAGTTGATTTACAAGGTTGTATTAGTTCCAAGTGTACAGCAAAGTGATTCAGTTTTATATATATATATATATATATTCTTTTTCAGTTTCTCTTCCCTTATAGATTATTACAAAATATTGAGTATAGTTCACTGTGCTATACAGTAGGTCCTTATTGGTTATCTATGTTATATATAGTAGTGTGTACATGTTAATCCCAAACACCTAATTTATCCCTCCCCTCTTATCCCCTTCAGTAACCATAAGTTTGTTTCCTGTCTGTGGGTCTATTTGTCTTTTGTATATAAGTTCATTTGTATCATTTTTTTAAGACTCCACATATAAGCGATATCATAGGATATTTGTCTTTCTCTGTCTGATTTAATTTACTTAGTATAATAATCTCTAGGTCCATCCATGTTGCTGCAAATGGAATTATTCCATTCTTTTTTATGGTTGAGTAATATTCCATTGTGTGTGTGTGTGTGTTTGTGTGTGTGTGTGTGTGTATACACCACATCTTCTTTATCCATTCATCTGTCAATGGACATTTATTATTTGTAGTCTTTTTGATGACGGCCATTCTGACCAGTGTGAGGTGATACCTCATTGTAGTTTTGATTTGCTTTTCTCTAATAATTAGTGAAGTTGAGCACCTTTTCGTCTGCCTTTTGTCTATTAGTATATCTTCTTTGGAGAAATGTCCATTTAGATAGTCTGCCCATTTTTTGATTCGATTGTTTGTTTTTTTGATATTGAGCTGCATGAGCTGTAAAATATATTTTGGAGATCAATCCCTTGTTGGCTGCATCATTTGCAAATATTTTCTTCCATTCTGTAAGTTGTCTTTTTGTTTTGTTTATGGTTTCCTTTGTTGTACAAAAGCTTTTAATTTTAATTAGGTTCCATTTGTTCATTTTTGTTTTTATTTCCATTACTCTAATGGATGGATGGAAAAAGATATTGCTGTGATTTATGTCAAAGAGTATTTTGCCTATATTTTCCTCTAACAGTTTTATAGTATCCAAGTTTACATTTAGGCCTTTAATCCATTTTGAGTTTATTTTTGTGTATGGTGTTAGGGAGTGTTCTAATTTCATTCTTTTACATGTAGCTGCCCAGTTTTCCCAGCACCATTTATGGAAAAGACTGTCTTTTTTCCATTGTATATTCTGGCCTCCTTTCTCATAGATTAATTGAACACACGTACATGGGTTTATTTCTGGGCTTTCTGTCCTGTTCCATTGATCTATATTTCTGTTTTTGTGCCATTGTGCCTTAAATGAAAATATTTTAAAAGTGTTTATATTGATTATTTAAATGTTACAATAATGCAATTAGATATATTAAAATAAAATATACCACTTTCTATTTCTGAAAACATTATTTTTATGTGGTCTTATATTTTGATTTTTTCATATCATTATTGTCATGTTCTTTAAAATTGTATTTATGGTTAGCAATTTTTTAAAAATTGATACTTTTAATAGAGTATTCTCTGTAGTCCACAATATTCACATCAAGTAAATATTCTTTTTTTTTAAACATTTTTATTGGAGTAGAATTGCTTTACAATGGTGTGTTAGCTTCTTCTGTATAACAAAGTGAATCAGCTATATGTATACATATATCCCCATATCCCCTCCCTCTTGCGTCTCCCTCCCACCCTCCCTATCCCACCCCTCTAGGTGGTCACAAAACACCGAGCTGATCTCCCCATGCAATGTGGCTGCTTCCACTAGCTATCTATTTTACATTTGGTAGTGTATATATGTCCACGCCACTTTCTCACTTCGTCCCAGCTTACCCTTCCCCCTCCCCATGTCCTCAAGTCTGTTCTCTAGGTCTGTGTCTTTATTCCTGCCCTTCCCCTAGGTTCGTCAGAACCATTTTTTTTTTTTTTGGATTCCATATATATGTATTAGCATATGGTATTTGTTCTTCTCTTTCTGGCTACTTCACTCTGTATGAGAGACTCTAGGTCCATCCATCACACTACAAATAACTCAATTTCCTTTCTTTATATGGCTGAGTAATAGTCCATTGTATATATGTGCCACATCTTCTTTGTCCATTCATCTTTTGATGGACACTTAGGTTGCTTCCATGTCCCGGCTGTTGTAAATAGTGCTGCAATGAACACTGTGGTACATGACCCTTTTTGAACTATGGTTTTCTCAGGGTATATGCCCAGTAGTGGGATTGCTGGGTCATATGGTAGTTGTATTTTTAGTTTTTTAAGGAACCTCCATACTGTTCTCCATAGTGGCTGTCAATTTACATTCCCACCAACAGTGTAGGAGGGTTCTCTTCCCTTTTCTCCACACCCTCTCCAGTATTTATTGTTTGTAGATATTTTGATGATGGCCATTCTGAGTGGTGTGAGGTGATACCTCATTGTAGTTTTGATTTGCATTTCTCTAATGATTAGTGATGTTGAGCATCCTTTCATGTGTTTGTTGACAATATGTATATCTTCGTTGGAGAAATGTCTATTTAGATCTTCTGCCCATTTTTTGATTGGGTTGTTTGTTTTTTGATATTGAGCTGCATGAGCTACTTGTATATTTTGGAGATTAATCCTTTGTCAGTTGCTTTGTTTGCAAGTATTTTCTCCCATTTGAGAGTTGTCTTTTCACCTTGTTTATGGTTTCCTTTGCTGTGCAAAAGCTTTCAAGTTTCATTAGGTCCCATTTGTTTATTTTTGTTTTTATTTTCATTATTCTAGGAGATGGGTCAAAAAAGATCTTGGTGCAATTTATGTCAAAGAGTGTTCTTCTTCTGTTTTCCTCTAAGTTTTATAGTGTCTGGTCTTACATTTAGGCCTTTAATACTTTTTTTTTTTTTTTTTTTTTTTTTGCGGTACACGGGCCTCTCAGTGTCGTGGCCTCTCCCGTTGCGGAGCAGAGGCTCCGGACACGCAGGCTCAGCGGCCATGGCTCACGGGCCCAGCCACTCCACGGCATGTGGGATCTTCCCAGACAGGGGCACGAACCCACGTCCCCTGCATCGCCAGGCGGACTCTCAACCACTGTGCCACCAGGGAAGCCCTTTAATACATTTTGAATTTATTTTTGTGTATGGTGTTTGGGAGTGTTCTAATTTCATTCTTTTACACGCAGCTGTCCCGTTTTCCCAGTACCTCTTATTGAAGAGATTGTCTTTTCTCCATTGTGTATTCTTGCCTCCTTTGTCATAGATTAGTTGACCATAGGTGCATGGGTTTATCTCTGGGCTTTCTAATCTGTACCATTGATCTATATTTCTGTTTTTGTGCCAGTACCATGCCATCTTGATTACTTTAGGTTTGTAGTATAGTCTGTAGACAGGGAGCCTGATTTCTCCTGCTCTGTTTTTCTTTCTCATGATTGCTTTGGCTCTTTGTGGTCTTTTGTGTTTGCATAAAAATTGTAAAAGTTTTTGTTGTAGTTCTGTGAAAAATGTCAGTGGTAATTTGATAGGGATTGTATTGAATCTGTAGATTGCTTTGGGTGTAGTATTTTTGACAATATTTATTCTTCTAATCCAAGAACATGGTGTATCTCTCCATCTGTTTGTGTCATTTTTGATTTCTTTCATCAGTACCTTATTGTTTTCTGCATATAGGTCTGTTGCCTCCTTGGGGAGGTTTATTCCTAGATATTGTATTCTTTTCTGTTGCAGTGGTAAATGGTATTGTTTCCTTAATTTCTCTTTCTGATATTTTGTTGTTAGTGTATAGGAGTGCTAGAGACTTCTGTGTATTAATTTTGTACCCTGCAACTTTACAAAATGCATTGATTAGCTCTAGGAATTTTCTGGTGGCAACTTTAGGATTTTCTATGTTTTTTTTTTTTTTGCGGTACATGGTACACGGTACACCAGGGAAGCCCAAGGAACCAGCTTTTAGTTTTATTGATCTTTGCCATTGTTTTCTTTGTTTCTATTTCATTTATTTCTACTCTAATCTTTATGACTTCTTTCCTTCTACCAACTTTGGGTTTTCTTTGTTCTTCTTTCTCTAGTTGCTTTAGGTGTAAGGTTAGGTTGTTTGAGATTTTTCTTGTTTCTTGAGGTAGGATTGTTTTGCTATAACCTTCCCTCTTAGAACTGCTTTTGCTGCATCCTGTAGGTTTTGGGTCATCATGTTTTCAGTGTCATTTGTTTCTAGGTATTTTTTTATTTCCTCAGTGATCTCTTGGTTATTTAGCAGCATATTGTTTAGCCACTGTGCGTTTGTGTTTTTTACAGGGTTTTTTTTTTCCTGTAATTGATTTCTTATCTCATAGCATTGTGGTCAGAAAAGACACTTGATACAATTTCAGTTTTCTTTAATTTACCAAGGCTTGATTTGTGACCCAGGATGTGATCTATCCTGTAGAATTTTCCATGTGTGCTTGAGAAGAAAGTGTATTCTGCTGCTTTCGGATGGAATGTTCTATAAATATCAATTAAGTCTATCTGGTCTAATGTGTCATTTGACTTGAGTTTTCTTACCAATTTTCTGTTTGGATCATCTGTCCATTGGTGTAAGTGGGGTATTAAAGTCCACTGCTATTATTGTGTTATTGTCGATTTCCACTTTTATGGCTGTTAGCATTTGCCTCATGTATTGAGGTGCTCCTATGTTGGGTGCATAAATATTTACAATTGTTATAACTTCTTCTTGGATTTATCCCTTGATCATTATAAGTGTCCTTCTTTGTCTCTTGTAATAGTCTTCATTTTATAGTCTATCATGTCTGATATGAATATTGCTACCCCAGCTTTCTTTTGACTTCCATTTGCATGGAATATCCTTTTCCATTCTCTTACTTTCAGTCTGTATGTGTCCCTGGGTCTGAAGTGCATCTCTTGTAGACAGCATATGCACAGGTCTTGTTTTTGTATCCATTCAGCCAGTCTATGTGTTTTGGTTGGAGCATTTAATCCATTTACATTTAAGGTAATTATCAATATGTATGTTCCTATTACCATTTTCTTAATTGTTTTGGGTTTTTTATTGTAGGTCTTTTCCTTCTCTTGTGTTTCTTGCCTAGAGAAGTTCCTTTAGCATTTGTTGTAAAGCTGGTTTGGTGGCACTGAATTCTCTTAGCTTTTGCTTGTCTGTAAAGCTTTTGATTTCTCTGTCAAATCTGAATGAGATCCTTGCTGGGTAGAGTAATCTTGGTTGTAGGTTTTTCCCTTTCATCACTTTTTAAATATGTCCTGCCATTCCCTTCTGGCCAGAAACGCTGGCCTGCAGCGTTTCTGCTGAAAAATCAGCTAATAACTTTATGGGGATTCCCTTGTAGGTTATTTGTTGTTTTCCCTTGCTGCCTTTAATATTTTATCTTTGTATTATTTTTTGTTAGTTTGATTAATATGTGTCTCAGCATGCTTCTCCTTGGATTAATCCTGTGTGGGACTCTTTGCACTTCCTGGACTTGATTGACTATTTCCTTTCCCATGTTAGGGAAGTTTTTGACTATAATCTCTTTAAATATTTTCTCAGACCCTTTCCCTTTCTCTTCTTTTTCTGGGACCCCTATAATTCGAATGTTGGTGTGTTTAATGTTGTCCCAGAGGTCTCTGAGACTGTCCTCAATTCTTTTCATTCTTTTTTTCTTTATTCTGCTCTGTGGTAGTTATTTCCACTATTTTATCTTCCAGGTCACTTATCCGTTCTTCTGCCTCAGTTGTTCTGCTCTTGATTCCTTATAGTGTATTTTTCATTTCAGTTATTGTGTTGTTCATCACTGATTGTTTGTTCTTTAGTTCTTCTAGGTTCTTGTTAAACATTTCTTGTACCTTCTTGATCCATGCCTCCATTCTATTTCTGAGATCTTGGATCATCTTTACTATCATTACTCTGAATTCTTTTTCAGGTAGACTGCCTATTTCCTCTTCATTTATTTGCTCCTGTGGGATTTTACCTTGCTCCTTCGTCTGCAACATATTTCTCTGTCTTCTCATTTTGTGTAACCTACTGTGGTTATGGTCTCCTTTACTTAGGCTGCTGGGTCGTAATTTCTCTTGCTTCTGTTGTCTGCCCCCTGGTGAGTGAGGTTGGTCCAGGGGCTTTGTTTAGGCTTCCTGCTGGGAGGGACTGGTGCCTGTGCTCTGGTGGGTGGAGCTGAGTCTTTTCCCTCTGAAAGACAGGGCCATGTCAGATGGTGTGTTTTGGGGTGTCTGTGAGCATAATACAATTTTAGGTAGCCTGTGTGTTGATGCGTGGGGCTGTGTTCCTGTCTTGCTGGTTGTTTGGCATGGGGTATCCAGCACTGGAGCCTGCAGGCAGTTAGGTGGAGCCGGGTCTTTGTGTTGATACAATTACCTCCAGGAGCACAGTCAACAATTAATGTTCCCTGGGCCCGGGAATTCTCTGTAAGTCCGGTGTCCTGGACTCGGCGCTCCCACCCCAGAAGCCTAGGCCTGACCCCTGGCCAGGGATCCGAGAGCTTGCAAGCCACACAGTGTGGCCAGAGAAAAAAGAAAGAAAAGAAAAGAAACAGACAAACAAAACCCAAGACAAATAGCAAAAACAACAGCAAACAGCAGCAACAACAACACACACAGGGGGAAAAAAACACAAGAGAACAAACAAACAAGCATTCAAAAATGAGAACAGTCAATGAGGACTAAAGTAACAAAAACTCAAAAATAAAACAAAAACAGAGCAAACAACAAGAAAAAGTGAAGATAAAATATGAACATAAAAACAATTTAAAAAAAAGAAATAAAATAAAGAACAAAAAGAAGAAAAAACACAAAACAACAACAAAGGAAAGTAAAAATAGAAAAATATATATTAAATTTTTTTAAAATAAAATAAAAGATAAAAATAATAAAAGCAAAAATACCAACAACTGAACAAAACAAAAAAAGAATAATAAGAAGAATATTTTCCTGAGGCCTCCTCTGTCAGTGTCCTTGATCCCACAGTGAGCCAGAGCCAATCCCCTTCTCCCCAGGAGGCCTTCCAGTACCTCTGGGTAGTTCTCTGGACCTGCTGTGAGCACTGTGGGCCCAGCTCAGACTCTGACCTGTCCCGACTCCTGCATGTACTTGCCCGCAACGTCCACTGCTGTGAAAGCTAGACTGGTCTCCGTTGTGGGAACACTTGTTGTCTATTCAGGTATTCCACAGATACAGAATTTACCAAGCTTCTGGGATTTAATCTACAGCTTGTGCAGCTGCATGGATAGATTTTCATTCCTCTATCTTAGTCACATCATCCCTGGGGCTCAGCTTTGGTTTTAACCATACCTCTGCCTGTGAGCCAACCTCAGGTGTCTGTTCCTTACCCAGGCAAGAGGGAGTGAAAGCAGCAGCTGATTGGGGCACACTTACTCAGGCTGGAGACTAGTATGGCAGCCACAACTGGGGTGTGTGTGAGTTGCCTGCAGTGGCGGGGACTAGCAGGCAGTTGCAACAGACTGTGGCATGCTTGCTCTGATGGGAGTCCCTCCCAGTGTCCACGGAGGCAGGAACTTGCATGTGGGGGCAATGGTGGGCCCACCCCCACGCCCCTCTCAACAGTGGTGCCTCCCTTTCCAGGCAGACCACGCTTCCTCTTGGTGCATTCCCGACCATGCATCCCCTCACTCCTGTTCCCTCTGCTGCATCCATGCAGCCAACAGCTCTCCTCTTCCTGGATCCATTCTTTCAACCACACATTTTAGCACTCAGCCTCTGCCAGCATCAGAGGAGTCCTGTCCCTGGCAGGGGCACCCAGGGCTGATCCTCTAGGAGGCTTTGGAATTGGTGGCACTCAGGCCTCCAGAGCCCATGCAGGTGGAGGAGACCCCGCCCCAAGAGCAGCCAGGCCTGCTCAGATGGGAGCCCCTCCCAGTGCCTGTGGAGGCTGAAGAGGCTGGCAGGTGGGGAAAGGAGTTGTAATGGTGGCTCTGCCCCTTGTGCACCTCTCAACAATGACGCCTTGCTTCTATGGTGTCCCGGGCTTTTTCTGCAAAATTTGCCAGTTATGGAGCTCCTTACTCCTGTCCCTTCAGGCTGTCCTTTCCCAGCCAACATCTGTCCCCTCCCTGGGTCCGTGCTCCAAACCCCACTTTCCAGCACATTTCCTTTTATCCCTGAATACTATTCTATTGTCTGGATGTATCAAATATTACTTATCCATTCACCTACTGAAGCACATCTTGGTTGCTTCCAAGTTTGGGCATTTATGAATCAAGCTCCAGTAAACATTCATGTGCAGGTTTTTGTGAAGTTGTATATCTTCAAATTTTGGGGTACCAAGGAGTGTGATTGCTGGATGGTATGGTAAAAGTATGTTTAATTTTGTGAAAATCCACTGAACTGTCTCCCAAAGTAGCTGTACCATTTTGCATTCCCAACAGCAGTGAATAAGAGTTCCTCTTGCTCACATCCTGGACAGCATTTTTTTTTTCGATGTTCTGGATTTTGGCCATTCTCTTAGGTATATAATGATAATTCATTGTTGTTTAAATTTGCATTTCCCTGATAACATATGATATGGAAAATCTTTTCATATGCTTATTTGCTATCTCTATATCCTCTTTGAGGAGGTGCCTGTTAAGGTCTTTGTACCATTTTTTGACTGAATTGTTTCTTTTCTTACTGTTAAGTTTGAAGAGTTCTGTGTATATTTTGGATAGCATCCTTTTTCAGATGTGTCTTTTGAAAATGTTTTCTCCCATTCTATGCCTCGTCTTCTACTTCTTTTGATAATATCTTAATCAGAACCGAAGTTTTTAATTTTAATGAAGTCCAGCTTATTTATTTTTATTTTTTTGTTGGTGTTTTTTGTTTGTTTGTTTGTTTTTTAATGAATGGAGTCTTAGGTGTCATTTCAAAAAACATCATCAGACTCAAAGTCATCTGGATTTTTTCCTGTGTTATTTTCTAGGACTCTTATAATTTTGCATTTTACATTTAGGTCTATGAACCACTTTGAGTTAATTTTTGTGAAAGGTGTAAAATCTGTGTCTAGGCACTTTTTTTTAATGTATGTATGTCCAGTTTTTCCAGCACCATTTGTTGAAAAGAGTCTTTATTGTATTGCCTGACGTCTTTGTCAAAGATAGGTTGACTATATATATGTTGGTCTATTTCTGAGCTCTCTCTTCTATTCCATTCATCTATATGTCTATTCTTTGCTGAGAACGCAGTATTTTGATTACTATAGCTATATAGTAAGTCTTGAAGTCAATTAGTGTCAGTCCTCCAACTTTGTTTTCCATCAATATTGTGTTGGCTAATCTGGGTCTTTTGACTCTCCATATGAAATTTAGAATCTGTTTGTAGATATCTACAACACAACTGGCTGGGATTTTTATTGGAATTGCATTTAATTTATAGATTAAGCTCAAAACAACAGATATTTGACAACATTGAGTCTTTCTATCCATGAACATGGAACATCTCTCCATTTATTTAATTCTTCTTTGATTTAATTCATTAGAGTTTTGTGGTTTTCCTCATATAGATCCTATACATATTTTGTTACATTTAAACCTAAGTATTTCTTTTTTTGTTTTGCAGGGAGGGCTAGAATGGCATTGTGTTTTAAATTTCAAATTCTACTGGGCCATTTCTTGTATAAAGGAAATGAATTGAATTTGTGTATTAACTTTGTATCCTACAACCCGTGCTATAATCACTTATTAGTTCCAGGAGTTTTTGGTTGCCTATTTCAGATTTTTGACACAGATGATATTGTATTTGAACAAAGACACTTTTATTTCTTCCTTCTCAATCTGTATACCTTTTCTTTTCTTTTCTTACTGCATTAGCTAGAACTTCCAGTATGATGTTTAAAAGGAATGGTAAGAGGGAACATCCCACTCTTGCCTTGTACCTAATCTTAATGGGAAAACTTTGAGTTTTTCACCATTAACTATGATGTTATCCATTTATTTTTATTTTTTAAATGCTTACTACTTTACAAATCTTGAACACTTTAAAAAATCTTTGTTCACAGTTATGGAATTTACGTATGCCATTGTAAATTGTAACTGCCAATAAAATCACTAAACTATTTATATTAACCTTGCTATAAGCAATGATGCTTGAAGTTTATTTAGTAAATATCTGACGTTTATTCTGTAACAGATGAGTACCAAAGCAACTGACTCAGGCTTGGATCCTTAGAGCTATTTAGCTATTTTTATATTTAATATCTTCATTAGAAATGTAATTTTCTGAGATCACAGTTTTAAAGTAAATTATGAAAGAAATCTAAAAAACATTACTAAGTACGTTATTTTGTACTATGCTAGCCTCCCATCAGCTAAATGCACTTAGAATAAAATCCAAAATCCGTAACATGACCTACAAATCACTACATGATCTGACTACTTTGTAATTCTTCAGCCTCATCTTTTGCTGTTATCTCCCTCCCTCCCTATGCTTCATACACATTACCAATTTTTAGTTTCTCCAACAGGTTTGTGCCTACCAGGGCTTTCTAATATGTTACTTCCTTTGCCTGGATTTTTCCCCTTTCCTTATTTCCTACCTGTGGTTGGTTAATTCCTACTACTTATAATTGTATTTGCCTAACTATCATTTTTCTAGTAAAGATTTTTCTTCCCTTGTATATTTTGATTATTACCCCAACATTATAATCCCAGTTTTCTCTGCTGTTTTCCTTCATAGCACACTTACCACTTAAATTAATTAATTATTTTTGTGAAATGATTTTTTTTGCTGAGGTGTCATAAAACTAATGATTATTTCTGCCCTGTTCATTGATGTTAGTGTCTTCTTGATTTGTACTGTATCTGATACATCATAGAAATCAATAAATATATGTCAATTGAATGAAAAGAATAATGGATCCTGAATGAATGTATGAATGAATGCAAAAACAGTATCAGGACAAAACTATAATGGAAATTCAGGCAGAAAGTCCACTTGAGACATCAACATGAAGAATCAAACCCAATATATAGAAAACAGACTAAACAATAAATTGGAAATGGGAATGATATTAGAATATGTAAGTCTGAGTTTGGAAATATTTCCTCATCCCCTAAAAGAGAGCCGCAAATACCTTTTATAAGATACCTGCAGCCCTAATGGTAAGAGGATAAGTAACTGAAAGCCACGAATAGGACAGAAAGAGCATTCAAGAAAATTAACCATTAAAGAATGACTAGAAAGTGAAAAAAGTACTCTAAAGAGAGAGTTTCTCATGTTCATGAACTTCCACACACTTAAGTTAATTATTGTGTCTTGCAGTCAAATAAAATTATAATACATCAAAGAGGAAAAACATAATATATAGGTACATATACTGCTAAAATTCTCCTTCTTCTAAATTTGCTAAGTCTTTGTTGTAATTCTCTATAGTCACTAGTACTGGTTCCATGCTTCAATTCATTGTCATTAGCACATGTAATTAATGTGCTTTTTACTAGGGATTCTAGCTGATTAATAGAAATGTGCTGAACTCTTAATGACATGACAGACCATAAAGTCTATTTTGGAACAATTAGTGTCCATCAAATTTATGGTTTGCCAAATAAAGAGTATTAACCAATTGAAACAATGTGAGCCATAATGATAACAATTGAGTTTCTCTTTGTGGAATTTCAAATAAAGATTACCTGTTTATTATCTCCTTAATTGTATTTTTAGTAAAAATTTGAAATAACTTAGGAAGTGATAGGATATATTAGTGTATATTTAATCCTTGAAAACCTTATATTTTACTCATCACCATAGACTTTAATGAAGAGAAAAGCCTTAAACAATGTCAAGGTGCTAAAAGGAGCCCAAAATCCTGTTAATGAACCAGAGGACTTCTATTTTGTACTGCATTACTGTGACAGTATTAAACCTTGTATCTGCAAATTATATTACTCTTACTTATCTGCAGTAGCAGTTTTGGAATCCTTTGGTACAAACAAGAGTGTTTGGGATATATATCTCCAAATATATATCTATATTAGGAGCTTTTACATCTGCTATGTATAATGAATATGGCAATAATTTTACAATTAGCAGGCCACAGAAGTTTCCAAGATTATTATTTTTTTTACAAGGGAGTTGAAATCCACAGTAATTCGGAATCAAAACATAAATTTAAATATAATTGTATCCCTGGGTTTTGTTTTTCTGTTCATCAGTAGGAACCCTTGAGACGTCTGCATAAGGTAGAGCTGCAAAAGCAGAGAAACAACACATGAAACTGTATAAACATCGGAGAGTAAGGAAATAGTAACAGTTTGGCCTTTTTTATGTTTGTTTTTCAGTTATAATTTTACAGAAATTTACACACTTAAATAATCAGGCTTATTCTGATGAAATTATAGTAAATGTGTTTCAGGTGATTCTTATTCTATCTAGACAAAATACTGGTATTTACATTATAAAATAAATCTAGCTTTGTTAAAAATATAAGATACTAACTGGCAAGTATTTTTGGTGAATCTTATATTCGAGATATTTGTAAGTATTTGTTTAATATGGAAATATTCTTGATTTCTATTCACAGATTAATATAAAAATAGTCTAAAAGTGTGTTTTGAGGAAACTTAAGATAGGTGTTACCTAGTCCAAATTTAGGCAAACAGTGAATTTCTTAGAGTGGAAACCATCAATGCTTTTTAATATCTTCACCTAATTAAAAAAGAAAACAGTAGATGGAACTATATGGTTTCTAAGGCTGAAAGTATTATAATTATGTTAATTTCACCATTTCCACCTGGATATTTCAGGTATGAAACATCTTTCATTGCTAACCACATGGAATCATTTTATTATCGAATTGTTCATTTGTCATTAGGGATATTTAGGTAGTAGGCACACTATTTGTTTCCACGATCACCTCTATCTACTGGATTAAAACAGACATAGGTATTATTACATATTGTATTTTTAGAATTCTCCTTGTCCAAAATCTCATTTTATTTGCGAAAAATATTCCTCTCTGTCTCTCTGCCTCTGTTTCTGCCTCTGTCTGTCTCTCCTTCTCCTTCCCCGTCCCTTTCTATATATACAGGCACACCTCAGAGATATTGCAGGTTCAGTTCCAGACCACAGCAATAAGGCAGATACTGCAATAAAGCGACTTGCTTTCATATGCACTCTACTGTAGTCTATTAAGTGTGCAATAGCAGTATGTTTTTTTTTTAAAAAACAGTGTACATACCTTAATTAAAAAGTACTTCATTGCAAAAAGATGCTAACCATCATCTGACAACTCAGGGTTGCCACAGGCCTTCAATTTGTAAGAAAACACAGTATCTGCAAAGTGCAATAAAGCAAAGTGCAATAAAATGAGGTATGACTGTATATGCAAACAGACACACACACTAGTTACTGTTGTGTAACAACGTATCCCAAAATTTAGCACCTTAAAACAACCAATATTGATTACCTCACACACTTTCTGAGGGGTTTAGCTAGGTATTTCTGGCTCTTGATCTCTTACAAGGTTGTAGTCAAGTTGTTGGCCAGGCTATAGCTATCTCAAGGTTTGATGAAAGCTGGGGAATCCACTTTCAAGCTCACTTATGTGGTTGCTGGCAGGTCTGAGTTCCTCACTGGCAGTTGGCCTGAGGCCTCAGTTCCTTGTCACTGGCCTTTCCATAGGACTGCTCATAAATAGAAGTTTGCTTTTTGTGGGGCAAATGAGAAATAGAGTGAGTGCGAGTGAGTGAATGTGTGTGTGTGTGTGTGTGTGTGTGTGTGTGTGTGTGTGTGTGTGTGTGTGTGTGTGTGTGTGTGTGTATGTGAGTGAGTGAGAGAGAGAGAGAGAACTTAAAATGGAATCTATTCTCTTTTAATAACCTAAACTTGGAAGTCATCAGCAATCACTTGTAAGGTTTTCTTGTCATTAGGACAGAGTTTCTAAATGACCCACATTCAAGAAAAGGGGAATTATATGCTCCACCTTTTCAACAGAGAAGTATCAAAAAATTGTGAATATATTTTTAAAGCCACCACAATATATAATTTAAAGAGAGATTATTTAACTCTTACTACTTCCACTTAGAAAATTATTCAAAGAGGGAACAACAAATGAAGCTTTTCTAAATGAAAATATTCTCTGTTTTCTGTTATTTGAATGCTTTCTTTCACTGAGCATAGTGCATGGTACAAATATTAGTTCTGAGATCTCAATAAAGATTTTCCTGCTCCCATAAAATAATATGATATTTTCCCAGATTATTCATGTTTTGATGTTACCCTAAAATTCAAGGATGAAATATGCTATTAAATTGTTGTATCATTAAATATTTGTGGGGTAGACCCGCATCTTAGGAATATCGGGTTCCTGAAGACATATTGTTTGGGGACTCCTGGACAACATCTCCTGAGATTTCAGTGGACAGTATGACTGCCCATCTGGACATTTTGCTGTCTTCCTGCTTCCTAGGGAATGTAGTCTTACTGATGCTAAGTTCGTCTAGAGAACAGGAAAAGGCCCCAAGTCCCTAAAGTCTGTTAATATTTCATATCATGGGTATTTTCTTCATTTATTTATGAATGAGACAGCAAGAAATAGCTACCCTATGCAGGGCATAACCCTCAGTGGACATTATCCCCCACAAAACAAATGCCTTTTTAGGGATTCTGAGAGCCAAGGGAAGCTCCAGTGAGGTACTGTTTTACTCCTTCTCTGTGTCTCTCTCTCAGTTCTAGAAAAGGTGGTGTCCTTACCTAACTATATTGCTATCTGTCTGTATATGTGTGTGTGCGTGCATGCACATGTTCCTGTGTATATGTGTGTGTGTTTATAGTAGTCTTTGCAATTAATCCATAGCTTACTAGAAACATTGAAAATGTTTTAACACATCTATTAATAAAATCTAATTGAAAATCATCTCATAAATGGTGATGTTGGGGAAGGAAAAAAAGAAATAGACCCTTAAACTTTCTCATTGCTTCTCAGTTCTCACTGCTAAAAAAATAAACAATCAGCCTTTCCAACTGTAAAGAAAATATACACAGTTATGACAATCTCATCTAGATCCAAGTGTTTAAAACTCAGTGATATCCGGATTACTAGAAAATAAGTGAGTTAATTATGTTGGCAACTAGATATATTGAGTGAAATTCATGACCAAAAAAAATGAGTTCACGTTTAACTCCACTTAAATTGCTGAAAAATTTAAAGCTCATTGTTTATGATATATTTGCTTGACGTTTTAACAGTTCCTAAGACATGGGTGGAACTTAAGTTCCTGTGAAATCCTGCTATTAACATGTCATAGATAACATGAGTGTTCATTCCTTTTTTCATTGTGTTTCCATAAAATCAGTGTTATCATTTAACTACTACAGTTTCATGCACTATTTCCCAAATACTCTACAATATTGTTTTTAACTTTGCTCTCCTTAGAACACAGTAGATTGGGAACCAAAATAAATTAACTGATACTGTAAAGCACAAAAGAACCAGGCTGAACTGACATAAAAAGAACATATAACTAAATAGTGTTTAAACAGAAGAATTAAGATGTGAAAGAGAAAATGTCGACAGGAAAAAATAAATGAATAGACTTCCTATTAAGAAGAAGGATGTCCCATTTAGAACAATGGTTTGGCTGGATGATTAATTTTTAAAAGTAAGGATAGACTTTACAATAGAATTAGAAGAAAAAGGCAGAAAATAAAACAGAAATGAAATTAACAGTGAGATAGCCATTCTCAATAATGTCAGAAGTGACACCTGTGAAATTTGGCATTAATTATAATAAATAAAAGCACCAGTTTTTCCTCTTAGGTCTTTTTCTTTTTTTTTGAACAAGAGAAATGTATTGCTTCACAGTCTGGAGGCTATAAGTGTGAAATCATGGTGTCAGCAGGGCCAAGCTCTCTCTGAAAGCTCTAATGGAGAATCCTTTCTTGCCTCTTCAAGTTTCTGGTGTTTACTGGCAATCCTTGGTGTTACTAGGCTTGTAGATGCATGATTCCAGGCACGTGGGCTTCTTCTCCCTCTTTGTCTCCATATCATCTCCCTGTGTATGCCTGTGTTCACAAGGTGTTCTGCTCTCTTATAAGGACCCTGGTCATATTGGATTAGGGGCCCATCATACTAGAGTATGACCTCATCTTAACTATAAGGACCCTATTTCCATATAAAGTCACAGTCTGAGGTACTGGGGGTTAGAACTCCAACATATCTTCTGGGGAGGACACAATTTAACTCATAACAATGGCTTTCTCTTTTTTGTTATTACAGGCATTAAAATGATGAAAGTACTTATGTGTACATATTTGTGTACATATATGGGTAATTCTTTAAATAAAGTTTCAAAAGAGGGACTGTTGGGTCAAATGATATGTACCTTAATATTTTAATAACATGCTGTTAAATTGTCTTCCCAAAAGGATTAATTCATTTTTTATCCCTCAATAGTGCATCAGAGAGCCTGTTTCCCTACATCCCTGTGAACACTTACTATTAACATTTTAAAAATGTGTTCTTCCATAGGGCAAAACATTATCTTAATAAACAGGCAGGTAGAATATTTTCCTTTTTTGGTCCTAAAGTAGCTTTGATTGTGTCCTAAATCTTTCAAAATACCTGTTAATTTCTTCCTGTAATCTCTTTCCCCAAAGGGGCAAAAATCCTATCCCTTGGATCTCAGTGTCAGACAAACTCATTCCTTCCTTTTTGTCCTCTCATTTGTCATCTGGGCTACTGTTCCAATCCCAAACTCTTTATTTCCTTTCCCAACTATAAAACAAATAAATAAAAATTAAAAGACAACAACAAGAACAAACCTCCTGGGGTCTTCCCTGGTGGAGCAGTGGTTGAGAATCCGCCTGCCAATGCAGGGAACACGGGTTCGAGCCCGGGTCCAGGAGGATCCCACATGCCGCAGAGCAACTAAGCCTGTGCGCCACAACTACTGAACTTGTGCTCTAGAGCCCGCGAGCCACAACCACTGAGCCTGCATGCCACGGCTGCTGAGGCCCGCATGCCTAGAGCCCGTGCTCTGCAAGAGAAGCCACCCAATGAGGGGCCCATGCACTGCAAAGAAGAGAGGCCCCCGCTCTCCTCAACTAGAGGAAAGCCCCCGCGCAGCAACAAAAGACCCAACACATCAAAAAAAAATTTTTTTTTAAATTACAGAGAAATAATTTTTTTAAAAAAGCAAACCTCCTGGACACATCATTGGATGCCTTTCTCAGGTCTTTAGTTTTCATGATTTAAATATGGTTTATAAAGAGTTAATTTTTTTAAAAAAATCTTTAAAATGTTAATTACTGTCTTAAATACTTTTAATAAATAGTTTTGAATAATGGTGTTTAAAATTTGAAAACTTACAACAGTATACAAAGTAATTGTTAAAAATCTTTGCAGAATTTATACTACTTGATTTCAAAACATATTATAAACTGCAGTAATCAAAGTGTAGTACTGATATAAGGTTAGAACTATATTAATGCAACAGAATAGTGAGCCCAGAAAAAGACCCACATGCGTATGGTTACTTGATTTTTTTGACAAAAACACCGAAGCAATCCAATAGTGAAATAAATAGTGAAACAAATCTTCCTGGAACAGCCAGACATCAATATGTTAAAAAATTCCACCTTGGCCCCTCCTTCACATCATACCCCAAAATTAATTTCAGATGGCTCACAGACTTAAATGTAAATGTTGAAATTATAAATTTTTTATGAGAAAACAGGAAAATATTTTCATGACTTGTGTATTGACAATGGTTTCTTAGAACACAGAAAGGGATAAACATAAAATTTTTTAAAATAATAAATTAGAAACTTTGATTTTTTTAATTAGAAAATTAAAAAGTTCTGCTCATCAAAAGATTCTGTTAATGAAATGAATACCCAATCCACAGACTGGGTGAAGATAGTCAAGAAGCAGATATCTGTTAAATCACTGGTAGCCAGAATATATGAAGAATATCTGTAAGTCAGTAATAAAGACACAATTCAATTATAACATAAAAGATTAGACACTGATACTGACAAGGTATATGAATTCCCTTGAAAAGGTACTCAGCATCACTAGTCACTATAGATTATTTTAGAAATTATTATTAGGGAAATACAAATTAAAACTAATGGAGATACCACCACAAACCTACCAAAGTGGCTAAAATTAAAAAAGACTGGACGTCACCAAATGATGATGAGGATGTGGAGCAACTAGAACTTTCTTACACTAATATTGGGAGTATAAAATGGTACAACCACTTTGGGCAAAGTTCTGGCAGGTTTTTTTTAATAAAACAATAGACACCTACATATGACCCATCAGCACACTTCTATGTATTCACTCAAGAAAATCAAAACGTATGATTATAAAGGTCTAGTACTAGAATAGTCATAGCAGCTTTATTCATATTAGCCTCAAAACTGGAAACAGTCAAGTTGCCCATCAACAGGAGCGTGGATAAACCAATTATAGTATATTTGTACAATGAAATACTACTCTGCATTAAAAAGAAACAAACCATTGATAAAATAACATGGATGAATCTCAAAAACATTGTGGCAAATGAAGGTAGATAGACAAAATGGTACATACTGTATGATTCCATTTGTATAAACATCTAGAAAATGAAAAATAATCTATAGTGACAAAAACAGGTCAGTGTTTGTCTAGGGAGTACAGAGAGGAATGGATTTCAAAGTAGTATTAGGAAATCTTTGTGGATGAAGAGAATTTTCACTATCTTGATTGCAGTGATGGTTATGATATATGCATATATGTATGTATCAAATCTCATCAAATGCGCTTTAAATATGTACAGATTATTGTACATAAATTACATCGGAATAAAGTAAGAAAAAGGACATAAATATTAATCTCAAGTTAATAATATGCACGCTAAAGAGTTTAAGGGTGACGTGTATGAATGTATGCAATATCCTCGGAATTGCATCATTAAAATAAGATGAATTGACAGGTTGATGGGGGATGGATAGATATGTGGTAAAGTGTGCAGAGAAAAATAGTAATGTGGTATTCATTGTAAGATTATTTCAGGTTTTTCGATGTGATTGAAAACTTTCATTTTAAAACTTCAAAAAAACAGAATGGCTCGTTATAAAAAAAAATGTTGAAAGAAATGGTAAAATTTTGGCAGCCCCTAAGTATCCTATTTCATTAGCTTAGAAAATTGGGTTTCTTTCATGATACCATCTTAGGTAGGCCTTGAAACATTGTTTCTTGATTGACTTGGTAAGTAATTTGGTCCAAAGAAGTATTCAAGAAAACTACTCTAAGAATACATCACAGTATACTAACAGAGAACTGGAAAACATTGGCATTTCAAAACCTTAGACTTCACCCACCTCTATATCCATCCTCTCTCTGTTAAGAACATAAGTCATTAAAGGAAATGTCTTGTTATGCCACCAAGATCTGTCAACTCTAGTTTCTAGGAAACTGGTGTACTTTGGCATATCTCCTTAAGAACTACATCTCATTCTCACATAAAAGACTCCATTGTCATATGCTAAATGTTCCTACCCATTCTTAGCAAACACCAACTCTCATGCACAGGATCCAG
This sequence comes from Pseudorca crassidens, assembly GCF_039906515.1. NCBI lineage: Eukaryota > Metazoa > Chordata > Mammalia > Artiodactyla > Delphinidae > Pseudorca > Pseudorca crassidens. The sequence continues at coordinate 103,609,706 of NC_090317.1, forward strand.
CCTTCATTTCGTCATGATCTCCAGGACAGTCTTTTAGACTGAACCTGGTATATAATGGGCACTAAATATATATTTGTTGAATGCAGAACTGAAATAATTTTCTCTCACTTTTATCCTTATGTATCCCTTTCACACACCAATACCACTTACAGTTCAGTGAGGAGTTTAAGAGAACATTCACATTCATTGCAGCTCTCTTTACAATAGCCAGGACATGGAAGCAACCTAAGTGTCCATCAACAGATGAATGGATAAAGAAGATGTGGTACATAAATACAATGGAATATTACTCAGCCATAAAAAGAAACGAAATTGAGTTATTTGTAGTGAGGTGGATGGACCTAGAGTCTGTCATACAGAGTGAAGCAAGTCAGAAAGAGAAAAACAAATACCATATGCTAACACATATATATGGGATCTAAAAAAAAAAGGTTATAAAAAAATGGTTATGAAGAACTTAGGGGCAAGGTAGGAATAAAGACGCAGACCTACTAGAGAATGGACTTGAGGACATGGAGAGGGGGAAGGGTAAGCTGGGACAAAGTGAGAGAGTGGTATGGACATATATACACTACCAAAAGTAAAATGGATAGCTAGTGGGAAGCAGCTGCATAGCACAGGGAGATCAGCTCAGTGCTTTGTGATCTCCTAGAGGCGTGGGAGGGAGGGAGACGCAAGAGGGAGGAGATATGGGGATATATGTATATGTATAGCTGATTCACTTTGTCATAAAGCAAAAACTAACACACCATTGTAAAGCAATTATACTCCAATAAAGATGTTAAAAAAAAGAGAACATTCACAGATATGATGCATATCTAGATAAAAATTATTATAGAAAAAGACCTATGTGATTTAAAATTACCCAGTTTTATATTTACTTCCTATCGCTACTACTTATGGGATATATGGTCTTGATTAAGATGCATAATACTTTCCAAAATTCATTTTTTTCTGTAAAATGTGGGTAAAAAAATTCATCTTGTAGAATGCTCATGTAAATTAATGGAATATGAAATAATCTGCTTTATTGAGTAAAAAAATATGGGAGGGATATGATTTACCATGCTTCTATCCAGGAATAAAAGTCTTGATTAAAAGTCAGAAAAGGATCATCCAGTCCACTTATCTATGTAGGATGATATTTGAATGGCATGTTTGACTAAGAGATTTATAGACAACAAAGGATTTTTTTGGACTAACAAAACCTCTGTTAAAGAGAAATGCTTAATCTGGCCTTATTTAGAAACAGCAAGAGTGAATACCTTCCAGCCAAGGGTTCATTGACCTTTACTGTTACCCTCATGAAGGAGCAGCTGAAGGTCCTTGACTAAAAGTTGAGACTCTTTTTACTATACACTCTTGATTACTTGTTTCTTGTCTTTTTCAACTATGCTGTGTTGATGAAACTTCTTCTAGGATATTCTAATTCTGTTATCCTGCCCTCTGCAAACAAATGATTGTTACTGATATGTTTCTCTCTATATGGTCTCTAAGTGTGTTTTCTTTTCTGTCTTAAGAACTTGGTGTCTTATGTACATGTGCTATATTCACTAGTTCACGAAAACAAAAAGCATTTTTTATGTGCTGTGCCAGCTGAAGGAATTTTAAAAATCCTTTGATAGGAAAAGTTTATTTTCTGATTGTGGTCCAAAATGAAATATATAATCCCTTCAGGCTGAAAAGCAAACACCACCATATATTTTCTACAAAACCAGTAACTGTTTTTTCCTGGCTAGAGCAGCTGAGCTTTTGTTCCTATTTAACTATTTCTCACCTACTATTGCTTAGGCAGTTGTAAATGAAAAGTACCTATCACAGTACTTATTAAATAATAAGTGGTCAATTAACATTATCTTTCTCTCCTCTTGCCTGTCAGCATGTGCCTGGGTATATACTAGGTGTAAAACTTAAGGTTTTATGTTTCACAAGAATTAAAGATTGACAAAAGGACACCAAAAAATCCATAAGGAAAAAATGATGTTAATAAAAAACAAAATATAGAACATAAATTTGCAAAATATTAAAAATATTGATTGAAGAATTTTTCTCAATAATTACTTACAAGTATATCCAAAAAATCACGTATCTTTGTTCTACTTACAATTCAGGCAAGACTCAAGGGCTATAAAATGTCAAAGGTCTTCCTTCTGTCTAAACATCCTTCATCTTGCCACAGAGTGATCTTTCTAAAATGCAAAACTTTTCATTTCACTCACCTCTTTAAAATTCCTCAGTGACATCCCTTGACCTATAGAATAAAATCTGATAGACTTAGGATGACACAAGCTTCTTGATGATATAGAAATTCCCCATTTCTCAAGTATGAGTATCTTTTGTATACGCCCTCATTATTAATCCTTCAATTCATCCCTAATGATGGTATATTTTTCAGTATGTTGATGCTTTAAATATCAATTTTTTAATGTTTAGGTGTACCTGCCCAAGCCAGTATTCTGGCTTAAGACACAAAAATTCTTACTCATCTTTCAAGAATTCTGACCCAATCTTAAAAAAAATCTATCTCAGTTGAGTGTCCACTCTCTTCTTTGTACTGCCCAGTTACCACATGATTCATTCACTTGTATGGTAGCATGTAAAATAAATAACTGCAATTGGAATGGTAATAAATTGTAACTACTGCTTTGGACTTACATACATTCGAGGGCTCGAAAGTTTAGAAATGGTTTCCCTTCTAAGCAGTCATAACTATTAATTCCACACTTCGTTTGGATATCCAGGATCCCACCCTCTGTTTGGGGAACCTCACAACTATGACATATTACTGAAAGAGATTTGTCTACATAGGCAGATGAAGTAGGGCTGAGCAAGTCAATCATGAGTAGTTTTGATTTCAGCTGGCAAATCTTTAAATGGTGCAGAGAGCTGTCATGGATGGCTCTCAGTGATAAAAACAGTGAGCGCGGCTACTTACATAGGCACACCTCACTCAAAGGCCCATGACAATGTATAGTCTACAAGGATCAGTTCGCATTTGTGCAGCTTTCTGATGCTATAAATAATACATTTCAGTAGTCTTTCTGTACCTAATCTCCTATCCCACTCCTCCTCCACCAGATCTGATGCCATCCTTGCCAGCTCCTGCAGTTCTACTCAGTCCTGCTGTGTCAACTATTCCCCTCCTCCCCCGCTCAGAGACCCTCCTCCAGTCCCTTCCTAAAGATTACTAAGCTTCTGTTGATTCTCTCTCCAATCTTTTGAAATGGCATAAACTGGAGTTTTTTCAAATACCAGGCTTTTGATTGTCAAGTGCCTTTTATCTAAGCAAGTCCCTGTCTTAAAAATGAAAATTTTGGCTTCCAAAATTATTGTCTGTGATCTAGGTTTGTTTTAGAGGATAAAAAATGAAAATGTTTGTGACAATCTTAATTTTTCTTATGACAATATGATTTCTTTCTGATTAAGTAGGAGGGAAGTTCACATATCTGGAAGAGCAGGAAAAAATGGCACAAACATTAATATTTCAAGTTTTCTTGGTAGCTTGGTTGTTTGGTTAGGTATATTAGGAAGCAATCAACCAAATAATGACTTTCTCTTTATAAAAACAATACAATAATTTTTATTGGAAGATATAATAAAAATATATTGTATTTATCACTGATAAATGAAAATACCCAGTTTCGTTCAGTTTTTCCATAAGTAGTGCTTTAGTTAAACTTCTTTTCAATGACAGTGCATTGATCGAAGACAGTTACTTTTAACTCTCACTTCAGGTGTCTTTAAACAGCTTCCTGCTTTTCATGTCTGCATAGGTCTTACATGTAGATAGGATCCATTTACATTTCTCCATTTGGGTTAGGGTTCAGCTCTAGGGGTTAAGACAAACAGTTATTATCAGTGAAAGTTTACTAAGTCCAACATAATTTATTTTAGATGGGCCTTTGAGGAATTAAATGATGGAAAAAAGTTTGGTCATATTTATGCTCGAATCCAAATAATTAAACAATAATTAGACAATAAAATTCCACATCTTAAACTCATTAGTATTGTTGTAAGCTTATTTCTATTAAAATTGATCTTTTTCAAACTAATGATTTAAACAAAAAAACTGGGGCTTCCCTGGTGGCGCAGTGGTTGAGAATCTGCCTGCCGATGCAGGGGACACGGGTTCGTGCCCTGGTCTGGGAAGATCCCACATGCCGCGGAGCGACTAGGCCCGTGGGCCATGGCCGCTGAGCCTGCGCGTCCGGAGCCTGTGCTCCACAACGGGAGAGGCCACAACAGTGAGAGGCCCGCGTACCGCAAAAACAAAACAAAACAAAACAAAACAAAAAAACTAAATTCTTTTGAATATCTTCTTTACTGATTCTTAAAACTTTTGGATACTTTTCAAAGTTAGCCAATTTGTGCCAGGTTTTATACACCAGTATTATCCCAAATTGGCTGTAAATGCATAATTATAACATATATCTTTATTACTTATTAATTTTAATTTTTACTTATAATTATATCATAGCCAGATGTGTGTTTTTGATAGACTGCTACCAAATTTCAGAAAATGCTTGATGAAGCTATCAAAGTAATAAATCTGTATGGTTCAGCTAATTTTTTTAAAAATTTCTTCATTTATTTATTGGCTGTGTTTGATCTTCCTTGCTGCGTGCGGGCTTTCTCTAGTTGCAGTGAGCGGGGGCTACTCTTCGTTGTAGTGCGTGGGCTTCTCATTGCGGTGGCCTCTCGTTGCAGAGCATGGGTTTTAGGCATGCAGGCTTCAGGAGTTGCAGCACATGGGCTCAGTAGTTGTGGCTCACGGGATCTAGAGCACAGGCTCAGTAGTCGTGGCACACGGGCTTAGTTGCTCCGCGCATGTGGGATCTTCCTGGACCAGGACTTGAACCCGTGTCCCCTGCATTGGCAGGTGGGTTCTTGACTACTGTACCACCAGGGAAGCCCTCAGCTAATTTTTTTATTGGAGTATAATTGCTTTACAATGTTGTGTTAGTTTCTGCTGCACAATGAAGTGAATCAGCTATATGTATAGCTGATTATATCCCCTCCCTCTTGGATCTCCCTCCCACCTGCCCCCATCCCACCCACCTAGGTCATCACAGAGCACCGAGCTGAGCTCCCTGTGCTATACAGCAGGTTCCTACTAACTATCTATATATTTTACACATGGTAGTGTATATATGTCAATCCTAATCTCCCAATTCATCCCACCCTCCCCTTCCCCCCGTGTCCACACATCCATTCTCTATGTCTGCGTCTCTCTTCCTGCCCTGCAAATACATTAATCTGTACCATTTTTCTAGATTCCATATATATGAGTTAATATACGATATTTGTTCTTCTCTTTCTGACTTACTTCACTCTGTATGGCAGACTCTAGGTCTATCTACATCTCTACAAATGACCCAGTTTCATTCCTTTTTATGGCTGAGTAATATTCCATTGTAGATATGTACCACAACCTCTTTATCTGTCAGTGGACATTTAGGTTACTTCCATGTCCTGGCTATCATAAATAGTGCTTCTATGAACATTGGGGTACATGTGTCTTTTTGAATTATGGTTTTCTCAGGGTATATGCCCAGTAGTGGGATTTCTGGGTCATATGGTAGTTCTAATTTTACTTTTTTAAGGAACCTCCATACTGTTCTCCATAGTGGCTGTATCAATTTACATTCCCACCAACAGTGCTAGAGGGCTGCCTTTTCTTCACACCCTCTCCAGCATTTATTGTTTGTAGATTATTTGATGATGCCCATTCTGACTGGTGTGAAGTGATACCTCCTTGTAGTTTTGATTTGCATTTCTCTAATAATTAGCAATGTTGAGCATATTTTCATGTGTCTCTTGGCCATCTGTATGTCTTCTTTGGAGAAATGTCTATTTAGATCTTCTGCCCATTTTTTGATTGGATTGTTTGTTTCTTTGATGTTGAGCTGCATGAGTTGTTTGCATATTTTGATTAATCCTTTGTCAGTTGAGATTAATCCTTTGTCAGTTGCTTCGTTTACAAATATTTTCTCCCATTCTGAGGGTTATCTATTCGTCTTCTTTATGGTTTCCTTTGCTGTGCAAAAGCTTTTAAGTTTAATTAGGTCCCATTTGTTTTTTTTTTTTGTTTTTATTTTCATCATTCTAGGAGATGGGTCAAAAAAGATCTTGCTGCAATTTATGTCAAAGAGTGTTCTTCCTCTGTTTTCCTCTAAGAGTTTTATAGTGTCCAGTCTTACATTTAGGTCTTTAATCCATTTTGAGTTTATTTTTGTGTGTGGTGTTAGGGAGTGTTCTAATTTCATTCTTTTACATGTAGCTGTCCAGTTTTCCCAGCACCACTTATTGAAGAGACTGTCTTTTGTCCATTGTATATCCTTGCCTCCTTTGTCATAGATTAGGTGACCATATGTGCATGGTTTTATCTCTGGGCTTTCTATCCTATTCCATTGATCTATATTTCTGTTTTTGTGCCAGTACCACATGTCTTGATTACTGTAGCTTTGTAGTATAGTCTGAATTCCGGGATCCTGATTCCTCCAGCTCTGTTTTTCTTTCTCAAGATTGCTTTGGCTATTCAGGGTCTTTGGTGTTTCCATACAAATTGTAATTTTTTTTTTCTAATTCTGTGAAAAATGCCATTGGTAATTTGATAGGAATTGCATTGAATCTGTAGATTGCTTTGGGGAGGATAGTCATTTTCACAATATTGATTCTTCCAGTCCAAGAACATGGTATATCTGTCCATCTGTTTGTGTCATCTTTGATTTCTTTCGTAAGTGTTTTATAGTTTTCTGTGTACAGGTCTTTTGCCTCTTTAGGTAGGTTTATTCCTAGCTCTTTTATTTTTTTTGGTTCAACTAATTTTACACTTAGTTGCCAGTGTTCAACAGGTGTTCCTGAATGCAAAGCTATCACATTTGGGAGTTTGGGGGTCTTTTTTTTGTTTTGATCTGGAGATCAATACAGACTTTTCAACTTAAGATTCTAAATTTAGTTAAGTCAGAAGTTACATTTTTTTTCTCCATATTAGCGAAGGGACATTTGTTCATGAGAGTTTAGAGAACATGTTTAGTACATTGTTTGTATTTTATGCTAACATTTAAAAGATAAATAAGTATGAAATGTCTATACCATTATAGTTTTCACAGAAAAACATACTAGATTCTATTTATTATCTGACTTACATTTCCTAACTTTGCTGTTAATTAAAATTTTTTAAATTCTAGTAAACTTAATTATTTGCGTAATTTAAATAAAACATCAGCTGCCACTAATATTATTTTGCTTCAAAGTTATAGTGTTAATGTCAAGATACATTAGAAATAGTAGCTAGAGTTTAGGAAAGTCAACACGTGTTTTTTAAAAAATTTTTTTATATTGATTACATATTCTGCAGAGAAACATTGTTCTTTTTCTTAAATTTATTTTTAGGCCCTTTGAAACACCTCTCCATTCCTAAAATCATGTTTGTGTTCAGAGTGCTGAAGTTCATTTGAGTTATCTAGTTCAATAAATCTAATGTCTGTTTTACTTCAGCCCATTAACTCGATGAAATTGATGTTACACATTATGTAGGAGCTTCAATTAATATTTTTTTGGATTGTTCTAAGAAAACCTTCAACACAGCGATCATGGCTCTATGATGCCTGATTCTTCATTCAGTTCATAATATTGTCCTTCATCTTATCAAGAAAACTATTTTTGTCACTGAAAGGCAAATCTTATTACATTAGAAAGACTAAGAAGTCACAATGGCAAGTAAGTTGGCAGAAGTAAAAAAGTCCAATACAAAAAGGTATTCTCTTTCTGAAACATACCCTACTCTTTTGATTCAAAATGGTACAAGCTTCACACCAGCACATTGCTATGTTGCCACCATGGACAACTTTTTAATTTATTCTGTGGATAAATTTCCAATCTAGTTTATAGTCTAGCATTTTGAAATCCATCAGATTCTTTCAGATTCATAAAATTTTAGTCTAGCAGTGACACTTCTATCATTTAGCTGTTCTCTTAATACTGTAAAGCAAACTAACCCAAAACTTAGTGGATTATAACAGTAAGCATTTATATCTCTTTCATGCAACTGAGGGGATCATCTGATCTAGACTGGTCTCGATTGAGCTTGACTCCAATCAAGGTAAGGTTAAGGCCTACCACAGATCTCCTCTTGATCCAGAGACACATGAACTAAAAGACAACGTTCATAATATACAATGGGGAAACAAGGATGTGCTCACATTCAAAAGGGGGACAGTGGGAAACACATAACATTAGCTGGTCTAAGAATTTTGAAATCCTGCTGAGCAAATGTTGCTAAATTATTCTACATGGAATTCACGAATGCTCTTAATTAGGCCCTCGTTATATTCCCTGGGAGTGGCTCCTTGGTCCATTGTTCTCCATAGGTCTTAGCTCCAAGATTCCTCCTCTACCATCATCTTTCCTGGTCTGCACTGAAGAGGCCATTAAAAAATATGCCCTTCTTGGCATAAATAAGTTTTTAAAATTTGTAGATTTTAGATATTCAGGAGTGGAAATTTAGATATTCAGCAATCTTTTAAAATCTCTAAGAGTGTGCCTCATTTGGATTTTTCTATATATTGACTTTTTAACATGGCAACCTCATGAATAAGCTATACTTAAAATAATTTTGATTATCAAGCCTTCCCATTCTGTGGCTTCTAACAACGAGCATTGTTTCTCACTTACACAACTGTGACTTGTTTGGCATTTGGGTGATTTAGGCTGGTGTCATCTGACCTTGGCTCCAGGACTCAGATTGGGGTGAGGTCTGCTGCACATACCCTTAATCCTTCAGAGACCAGCAGGCTATCTGGGCAGGCTCTTTTCATGGTGATGGCAGAAGATCAAGAGGGCAAGACCAAATGTAAAATAACATTTCAAGTTTCTACTTTTGTCATGTCCACTCACATCACATTTGCCAAAGCAAGTGATATAGCCAAGTCCACAAGGAGTTTGAGGGAAGTTAACTAAAGTTGGGCATCATGAAGGAAGCATTTACAAAAAAGTCACAATGCCCTAGTGTATTTGATTGATGCTTAATTATTTGCCTGAACAGTTGAAAATTACTGATTCAGTATTGGAAAAAGCCCCATGCAGAGTAAGAATTCCTCATATGTTTATAGCAGTTTATAATTTGTAAGGAATCTGCATATGCTTCATGTCAGCTGATCCTTATTACAATTTTCTAAGGTAGATTGGACTGGTGCAATTATATATAATTTTACAAATGAGTAACTTAGGCAAAAAATGACCAGAATGTGGCAGTTAGGACTCAACTCCTCTTAGCCACTGCTTGCCTTCTACAGCACACTGCTTTTTCAGTAGCAATTTCCAGAAAAGCAATCTCCTAAGGGAACAACAATAATGGTAAAGAATGGGAAAGTTGCCACGGAAAAGCTTGTTCCTTCCTTCTTTAGTTTGTATCACCAGGGCTGCTTGAATTTCCAACAGCTTTCTTCTGCTAGTTTTATTCCATGGCAGTAGGTACAGTCCTGGAATTTCCATTCTCTCTCTTAAGGTTATCATCATATCTTGATTTCTGGCTACCAATTTATGTAGATAACTACCATTCCATTTTGGCTATGTATCAATTAAGTTTTTTCCACTGGAAGTCTTCCAATAGATATTAAAATGTATTCTTCTGCTTGTTAATAGCTAGAATGCATAGGTGGACACATACAAATTTCTGACTGCTTAATCTGAATAAATATAGGACAGGAGAATATTGTTGTATAATGTTGACAAAGACAAAGCACTACATTTCAGAGGCTTCCTCTCAAAATTTTTTAAATAGGAGAGATGACAAGAAACAGATAAAAAGTATCTTTTTATAGGCCAAACCAGTACCCCATATCTACTAAAATAATTTATTTCACAAAGTAGTATTTTAGCTTGTTCATAGTGTTTGGGAGGACACATTTTTACTGTTTCCTTGTCTTACAGAATTTATAGTTAGTTTAGGAAACTCTTTTGAGTCACATTACTTGACCTTTTTGCTACTTGAGTAACTAGTATCTTTTTCTATTAAGCACAAAGAAAAATAGAAGTTCATATTTCACTGTACAGAAATATTTTTTACTGCATATGTCCGTTGTGTATGCTTCATGTGCTGCTGGTATTTTCATAAAATTATTCATTCAAGAATAAAATTATTTAAAGTAATTTCTTCAACTTGCTTATTAATCAGCTGAATTCTGATTGAGACATTTCTAAGAAATAGAGGAATTAGAACTGATGTGTGAGTTGATAAAAATTCATGAGAGTTACGTATAGGCACATTTAAAAGAGAAAATATAAGCGAAAAGTTAATGGAAGCCACATTCAGGTGATGAGTAATTTTACAAATTTGAGTGTCATGAATGGTTGAGCAAGGTGAGTAAGCCCCAGGATATCAACACATGAACACTGAGGAAATGTGTCCCATTTGCTTGCCACTCTTACTCGTAATGGATTTTTCTAAATGCATCCTGAAGGCTTCCACTGAAGAATAAGCTCAAAGAAACTTAAAATCTGTGATTGCTTGAGCAGAATAAAAAAACAAAATCACATTGTAACTTTTGAAATGGAAGGTTAAGTAAATTTAAAGTGAGATCACTGCTTTATGCCATTGGTCTGAACATGATTTGGGGGGATTGGAGACAAGTGAAGCCTAAGGCTGATTTAGATGAATGAATCTTTGGAAGCTGAGCCTGAAGCAGTCGAATGAAATACCTAAGCAATAAAGCTGTATAACGGCACTGTGAAGTTATTTTCTTTTCGCTCCAAACTATCAAAGACTTAGAGGAAAGAAAATCTACTCAAGGTGCAAGGTATACCAGTATGCCTATATTGGAAGTACATATAAATATATTGTCTCAGACTGCTAGTCAGCTTAGTTCCAAGTGTATGGGGCAGTAAGTTTTCAGAACATTTTGAAGCTGCTGTATGCTTTTCGGCTACAAATCTCAGCATTTCCCTTCTAATATATACTCTTATATCATGCTGTTTCAAATATTTCTAGAAAAATTCTGTTTCTTAGAATAAAAAAGTCTGCATTTAAAAAGATTCTCCTTTCAGAATACACCCCTTTCCTAGACCTAGTAAGTCATACATTAATCTTTCTCAGATTGATGACATCAGAATTCAGTTCTTCTCAGAGAAATACATATTAAATACCTAGCATATACAAAACATTGTACTGTTTATTGCAGGGAATGTAAATGAATGATACCTATTAGCTGTTAATTTACTATGTATCAGGATAAATACAAAATGCATTGTCTATAATATTTCAATTAAATCTAACAGCATCTCTACTTGTCAGGTACTATTATGCTTCTTACTTTATAGTCAGATTAAGAAACTGAAAGTCACACCTTTTTTAAGAGGCTGAGCAAAGATTAGAATCTAAGCCATCAAAGTCCAGAGTCAGCACTCTTAAATGATTTTAAATTTTGGTTTACAACTAGTGAGGATGGTAGGTGAATAAGACAAAGACTCATAGCACAGGATGACAGGTACCAAATACAGGTCTATTACTCAACAAATCAGACTCCTGAATAAGGTCACATCAGTATGAAATAGCCAAAATATAATAAATTGTCCAAGTGCTGACGTGCCAATTTAGCAGGAAATTCAGCTTTTTACAAGGGTTTCCATTTTCAAATATTTCAGCGAATCCCCAGGTTTGCTTACAGTTGCCCACCCTCTTTCAGGCACCTGCTTCTACCTGCCAGAAGTGTGCCAGTGGATAAGGCTGCATTCTGCACCTACTAAACATTCCCCCTGTATGTTCCAGTCATCTGTGCTCCAGCATGAGTGCCAGTCTTGGACAGTTACAGTTTTTGATCACAGTGTAGAAGTCCTGGCCACAACACCAAGATGAGGTTCTGAACAATCTGCTCACTCCACACATCCCCTTATCCCATTCATGTCCACCATCTGTCACTAGGGCATATCTCTGCTGATTTTTCAAATTGGAAGTGATTTGATAAGTTACAATAGATCATACTTATTTATGCCTAATCAGCAGGACCCCACAGCAAAACTGGTAGGGCCCCAGTTGATGTAGTCCTTTAGTTTTAATATCATTTTGAATCTTCAAAAGGCATTCAGGCAGGGGTTTTGTGTGTGTGTGTGTGTGTGTGTAATTCACATGAGGCACGGGGGTATCTCGGCAGGAAAATGATCTAGTAAGATTTCCCCAGTTAGGCTCCACACCAAAGGTAGCTCACATACCCAGCACCCTATCTCAGAGTAAATCTCTTCTTAAGAGTGACCACTGCCTCGTTTCCGAATTGGGTATTGAAGGGTATCACCCTGACTTCTCAGACATATTTAAATATCTTTACTTATGATTTGTGGAAGGAAGGTTATACACTAATTCAGTGGTTTTAGTGGGATGTGCCAAGATCACACTCCAGATAAGTTAAATCAGAATGTTTGAGGGTTGGAGCCAGGCATCAGTATTTTTTTTTAATTGAAGTATAGTTTATTTTCAATGTTGTGTTAGTTTCTGGTATACAGCAAAGTGATTCAGATATAGATAGATAGACATATATATTCTTTTTCATATTTTTTCCACTATGGTTTATTACAGGATATTGAATATAGTTCCCTGTGCTATATACTAGAACCTTGTTCTTTATTTTATATATAGTAGTCCGTATCTGCTAATCTCAAACTCCTAATTTATCCCTCCCCCACCCCCTTTCCCCTTTGGTAACCATAAGTTTGTTTTCTATGTCTGTGAGTCTCTTTTTGTTTTGTGAATAAGTTCATTTGTATCTTTTTCGTTTTTAGATTCCACATATAAGCAATATCATATGATATTTGTCTTTCTCTGTCTGGCTTACTTCACTTAGTATGGTAATCTCTAGGTTCATCCACGTTGCTGCAAATGGCATTATTTCCTTCTGTTTTATGGCTGAGTAATATTCTATTGTGTATATATACCACATCTTCTTTATCCCTTCATCTGTTGATGGACGCTTAGGTTGCTTCCATGTCTTGGCTACTGTAAGTAATGCTGCAATGAACATTGGGGTGCATGTATCTTTTCGAATTAGAGTTTTCTCTGGATATATGCCTAGGAGTGAGATTGCAGGATCATATGGTAGTTCTATTTTTAGTTTTTGAGGAACCTCCATAGTGTTCTCCATAGTGACTGCACCAATTTATATTCCCACCAACGCTGTAGGAGGGTTCCCTTTTCTCCACACTCTCTCCAGCATTTATTATTTGTGGACTTTTTATGATGCCTGTTCTGACCAGTGTGAGCTGATACCTCACTGTATTTTTCATTTGCATTTCTCTAATAATTAGTGTTGTTGAGCATCTTTTCATGCCAAGCATCAGTATTTTTAAAGATAACCAAGGGATACCACTGCGTAGAAAAGTTTGAAAACCACGGTACTTAACCATTTTTCCACAGGAAGACTAGTCTATGCCTGTGTAAATTTGTAGGTACAAATAATGACCATATTTACTTATGCCAATAAGACTAAAATTCATATGTATGTATGTATGTATCTATCTATCTATCATCTATGTCATGTGTAGGATGGCATTTAATTTTGACTATCAACAGCATCAAAACTTCAGGGTTTGTGAAAATACCTTGTTTAATTCATGAAGAACTATAAGGATTCCAAGAAGGAGATTTCACCCTATTTATGGAATCATCAAAGACTTCCTACAGAGGAAAGAATTGAATAGATATTTGAACATGGCTAGGATTTCCATCTTGAATCACCCTAGTGCAGTTTATTGGGTATTGTTGACTTTTGATTTATAGCCTAATATTTATTTTAACATTTTATTTCAGATTTCAAAGGCTGAGAATTAGTGAAAGAAACCCTAACAAAACCTTATTAATATCCCATTTTTCAGAGTGGTAAGGGCTGACTTTAAGGCTGATGGGTACACTCAAACGTCTCAGCAAGTCAGCATAAAGGAGCGTCTGTTTTAGGTGTTCCTCTTGGGAGCAACTGGCCACAACAAATCAGTGGCAGAACTATTTCTTTCAAGAGAAGCAGTCATAACAAAAGCAGAATCAACATAGCACAGCTTCCTCTAGAAACAGCAAACAGAAAACCCACTGGACCTATGGAAAGATTCTACAGGTCAGATGTAAGAAACCTCATGGAATTTTCAGAGTAAATACCTCTTTCTGAACACAGAAGACCAGTGTTAGACTCTCAGCATATAGGTCATTGCCTCCTAGTACTTAAGATACAGTCAATAAATATTTGTTAAATTGAATGGGATTTCTGATATAGATTTGCAGCAAGAGAGTAAAAGAGAGAGGAAAGAAGGAAAGGATAGGGAGGGAGGCAGGGACAGAGAGAATTTTAGATAATTTTATTTTTCATTCACTTTCCTAGGCAGTCAGGTCAAGGTAGTCATTTTCATCACTTGATCCCCAGGCTCTAGCCTATTGTCTGAAACATAAAAAAGTACTAAACAAGTTCTTCTTGAATAAATGCCTAAATAAGAATCAAGAAATTTCATGAAACTAGCACTCACTAATCCAAAGAAAAGAACACTTGTTGATCAAGAATGATTGCATGAATGTAAAAAGTTTAAGATATTTTAAAATATTGTGGAGGCAGTAGAGATCATTGGACACCATGAGGTCCTCAGTTGTATTCTACTGACAGTTCACCATCCACCCAGGAACCCACAGAGCATTTCATTTAAGTAAGTGAATATGGTATGTATTAAATATAATTTTTGGAAGTTATTAAGGTATTCTTTATGGCCACATATATACACATATATGATCAATATTGGTAAGTATTTCATGAACATGTGAAAGTGTGCTAAAAAACCTCCTTTGAATTCCACTGAAGTTTGAATAAAATCAAACTTGGTACGGTGTCTGAGTAAGAGCTATATGTGCTATCTCCTGCCTGCCTCACAGGTTGTTTTCTCTCTCTAAGTAATTTTTTTTATTGAAGTGTAACTGACCTACAACACAATGTTAGTTCCAGGTGCACAACATACTGATTCAATATTTACAGGTTGTATTCTCTTGAATATAGACTCTGAGACAAAGTTTAGTGTGCAATATGTTTATTAAGGAGCACACTTGAGATTATAACCTGTAGAAAGGAACAGAAAAAAAGCAGGATTAAACGGAGGGAGAAACAGAGCTCTGATACAAGCCTGACAGCTCAGCCAATCCCATGGGGTCCTCCAGATAATATATCCACCCTTCATGGTTGTCTTTCATTGAGCCGAAATGACTTGGCCTTTATACCCCTGTCTTGATCTGTCTTAAGAGATGGGGCTTCCTTGAGAAGGGGGTGCATTGATTGGGGAAGCTCTCTGCAGCTGAAGTGATCCCTCAAAGTGTTGAGAACTAAAGGCTATCCTTCCCTGACTCCTTGCTTTCCTCACACACTGGCTTTCCATCCAATTTCTGCCTAACGGTCCAGTTATGCTTTACTGTATCACCCTTAATAGTTTTACCATAGATGTTACAGCAAACTTTAAGTATATATATTTTTTTGCTTCTTTATTTTTTGTCTTCCCAGTTTGAATGTAAGCTTCCTGAGGGCACTGACCTTGCCAGTTTTGTCACTGAAATTTTCCCCATTCCTCAGAGTAGGCACTCTATATATTTTTATTGGATGAATAAATCTTCAGTTGACTTTGCTTATTGCCTTCATATCTTTTAATGTCTTTGCTTACATTTTCTATACTTGATAGATCAAATTTTGTAAGGACTATAATAAAGGCCACAACCATAATGGAGGTTCGTCAAATTTTAGGAGGTTCATCTAGAATTTTTATTTCTAGGATAATTTTTTCTTATGTATTTCACAGTTATGTCCTTTGTCACATAAAACTCTATTCCTGCTATATGTAACTTACACATCATCTTTTTTAATGATATCAAAATATCTTTTTTGTCATATTTAATGCATTTGGCTTTTAATTTCACTCTACCTGATATTGAATTGTTATATGTTTGTTCCTGATACATCTTTGTAAGTAACCTACTAACTATCTGAAACTTTATAAGATTTTCTCTCAACTTAGAACTTGTGGAGTACTTTCAATTGAAAAGGTTAATTTTTCTTCAGTTCAGGGACATTTCTCTATGTTTATATTCAACATATATGCACTAAAAGATACAGACATGATGGTAATGGAGACATACACAGACGTGAGGACAAATATTGTGATCCAAAATTTCTATAGTTATTAGGTTGTCCTGTGAGCAAGAAAGACAAATTTTCAGACATGTGGTGGTTCAGGGAAAAAAAATTACCACTTTATTTCCTTTTTGTCATCATTACTCAAAGTTATATTCAAACTAGCCAAAATAGGATTCACATGAAGAATTCAAGAATGAGAAGGAAAGGTGTGGCATTAAAGGAATGATGGCCCTGGTATACTTTGAACCACTAACAAACTAAGGTATTTATTACATTTTTGGTGGAGAAGGCTTATGTAAGCATAAAAACAATACAAAAAGCCACAAAGAAAAAGACTGATATATTTAAATAATAAAAGAAGTAGTAAAGATAATAATAGCAAACACAAATATAGCACTTCATATGTGCAGGCACCATTCTAAGTACTTTTCATTATTAACCTACCAATTCTCTTTATCCATCTAACTGAAGCTCCAGAAAAGGGAAGCAGAGACAATTTTGAAGGAAATAACACAAGAAGTTTTCTATCACTGCAAGATATATTTTCCATCAAGTACTTAAAACAATAAAAGGAATAAGATCCAATTTAAAGCACACCCATATTTTACTGTACTTGCTTCAGATTTTTTTAAAGAAATAGAGCATGACTTGAAATTGCTGATTATCCATCTCCAAACTCATTGCTCTCCATCATTTGTCCTTTCTCAGAGTAAACCACCATCCAGAATTAGTGTTACAAAGTCAGAGGCATGATTTATGCTATGATTAAGTAAATATTTGTCCCCAAGCAATCGATTTGCTGTTTTTCAATCTGTACGTAAATTATTTCCATAATTTTCTACAACTTCTGTTTTTTGTGCAATATTGTGTTCTTGAGTTTTATCCATGCTAAAAATTGTAATATTTCCTTGTTAATTTTAAATACTTGGGCTGAGAGCAGATTGCTCTGAAAAGCTTTGTGTTTGTTTCCTGCTGGTGCCTCAGCAGTATCACCAACCTAGAATCATTTATTTCTTTTGCTCTCTCTCTCTTGCACACTCTCTATCTCGAATTGAGAGTTTTTGAATCATTTAAATAGTGGAAAAACTGAACTCCAAAGTCTTCAGTGGGCAGGATTGTGATTTTAATATCAATGGAAAAATGTCTACCCTCTGCACTCTGAGCCTAAGCCAAGCAGAGAAGCTTCTTTGCCATCCCGCTGTAACAGTGGGAAGAATTTTTTGACCTACATTTTATAAAGTGAGTAGTCTTTGAAAATGTTGCCTTCATTTACTGCTTCCCTTTGTCATTCCTATGGACTGTGTGATGATTGTCTTTCCTTTGGGATTAAAAAAGTCTGAAAAACCACACAGTGAAGCCATTGGACTCTTAATCCTCTCACTAGGTTTTTTTTAATTTTGTTGAAGGACAGTTGATTTACAATCTTGTCTTTAAATTCTGCTGTAAAGTGACTCAGTTTTACATATATAACTGTATATATATATATATATATATATATACTCTTTTTCATATTCATTTTCATTGTGGTTTATCACAGGACATTGCATATAGTTCCCTGTGCTATACAGTAGGACCTTATTGTTTATCCATTCTATATATACTAGTTTGCATCTGCTAATCCCAAGCAATCCTTCCCTCCCCCATCCTCCCTCTCGCTTGGCAACCACAAGTCTGCTTTCTATATTTGTGAGTCTATTTCTGTTTCATAGATAGGTTCATTTGTGTTGTATCTTAGATTCCACATATAAGTGATATCATATGGTATTTGTCTTTCTCTTTCTGACTTACTATGCTTAGTATGATAATCTCTAGGTCTATCCATGTTGCTGCAAATGGCATTATTTCATTCTTTTTAATGGCTGAGTAATATTCCATTGTATATATGTACCACATCTTCTTTATCCATTCATCTGTTGATGGACATTTGGGTTGTTTCCATGTCTTGGATGTTGTAAATAGTGCTGCTGTGAACATTGGGGTGCATGTATCTTTTCAAATTACAGTTTTGTCAGGGAATATGCCCAGGAGTGGGATTGCTGGATCATACGGCAACTCTATTTTAGTTTTTTGAGGAACCTCCATAGGGTTCTCCACAGTGGCTGCACCACTTTACACTCCCACCAACAGTGTTGGGAGGGTTCCCTTTTCTCCACACCCTCTCCAGCATTTCTTGTTTGTAGATTTTTTTTTTTTTTTTTTTTTTTTGCTGTACGCGGGCCTCTCACTGTTGTGGCTTCTCCCATTGCGGAGCACAGCCTCCGGACGTGCAAGCTCAGCGGCCATGGCTCACGGGCCCAGCCACTTTGCGGCATGTGGGATCTTCCCGGACTGGGGCACGAACCTGCGTCCCCTGCATCGGCAGGTGGATTCTCAACCACTGCACCACCAGGGAAGTGCTGTTTGTAGATTTTTGATGATGGCCATTCTGACAGGTGTGAGGTGGTACCTCATTTTTGTTTTGATTTGCATTTCTCTAATAATTAGCAATGATGAGCATCTTTTCATGTGTCTATTGGCCACCTGTATATTTTCTTTGGAAAAGTGTCTATTTAGGTCTTCTGCCCACTTTTTGATTGGGATGTTTGATTTTTTGTTCTTGAGTTATATGAGCTGTTTGTATATTTTGGAAATTAAGTCCTTTTTGTCGCATCATTTGCAAATATTTCCTTCCAGTCTGTAGGTTGTCTTTTTGTTTTGTTTATAGGGTTTTTTGTTTTGTTTTGTTTTGTTTTTTGCTATGCAAAAGCTTGTAAGTTTTTAGGTCCCATTTGTTTATTTTTGCTTTTATTTCTACTGCCCTGGGAGACTGATCTAAGAAAACATTGGTACGATTTATGTCAGAGAATGTTTTGCCTATGTTCTCGTCTAGAAGTTTTATGATGTCTTGTCTTATATTTAAGTCTTAAGCCATCTTGAGTTTATTTTTGCATATTATGTGAGGGTCCGTTCTAGTTTCATTGATTTATGTGAGGATGTCCAACTTTACCAACTCCACTTGGTGAAGAGGCTGTCTTTTCCCTATTGTATATTCTTGCGTCCTTTGTCAAAGTTTAATCATCCATAGGTATGTGGGTTTACTTCTGGGCTCTCTATTTTGTTCCATTGATCTATATGTCTGTTTTTGTGCCAATACCATGCTGTTTTGATTACTGTAACTTTGTAGTATTGTCTGAAGTCTGGGAAGGTTATGCCTCCTGCTTTGTTCTTTTTCCTCAGGATTGCTTTGGCAATTCTGAGTCTTTCATGGTTCCATATAAATCTTAGGATTATTTGTTCTAGTTCTGTGAAAAATGTCATGGGTATTTTGATAGCATTAAATCTGTAGACTGCTTTGAATAGTATAGCCATTTTGATAATATTAATTTTTCCAATCCAAGAACATGGGATATCTCTCCATTTCTTTGCATCATCTTCAATTTCCTTTATTAATGTTTTGTAGTTCTCAGCATATAAATCTTTCACCTCCTTGGTCTGGCTTTTTCCTAATTATTTTTTTATGTGATTTTAAAAGGGGTTGTTTGTTTACATTTCATTTCTGATATTTTATTGTTAGTGTAATGAAATGCAACCAATTTCTGTATGTTAATGTTGTATCCTGCTACCCTACTGTATTCGTTTATCAGTTCTAGTCGGTTTTTTGTGGACACTTTAGGGTTTTATATATATAGTATCATGTCATCTGCATATAATGACAGTTTTACCTCTTCCTTACCAATTTGAATACCTTTTCTTTCTTTTTCTTGTCTGATTGCTGTGACTCAGACTTCCAATATCATGTTGAGGAGAAGTGTTGAGAGTGGGCATCCTTGTTTTGTTCTAGACTTTAGCAGGAAGACTTTTAGCTTTTCACCATTGAGTATTATCTTGGCTGTTTTTTTGTCATAAATAGCTTTTATTGTGGTGAGATATGTTCCCTCTATACCCACTTTCCTAAGGATTTTTATCATGAATGGATATTGAATTTTATCAAATGCTTTTTCAGCATCTATTAAGATGGTCATGTGTTTTTTGTCTTTTCTTTTGTTGATCTGGTGTATCACATTGATAGATTTGCATATGTTGAACCATACTTGTGACCCTGGGATGAATCCAACTTGGTCGTGGCGTATGATCTTTTCTATGTGCTGTTGATTCAGTTTGCTAATATTTTGTTGAGAATTTTTGCATCTATATTCATCAAATATATTGGCCTGTAATTTTCTTTTTTGGTAGTGTCTTTGTCTGGTTTTAGCATCAGGGTGATGGTGGCTTCATAGAATGTCTTTGGGAGTGTTCCCTCCTCTTCAGTCTTTTGGAAGAATTTGAGAAGGATCAGTATAAGTTCTTTATATGTTTGGTAGAATTTGCCCATGAAGCATCTGATCCTGGACTTTCGTTTGTAGAGAATTTTTTTACTGCAGATTCTATTTCACTTCCAGTTTTCAGTCTGTTCAAGTTATCTATTTCTTCTTGTTTCAGTTTTGGCAGGCTGTATGTTTCTAGAAAATTGTCCATTTCTTCTAGGTTGTTGAATATGTTGTCATATAATTATTCATAGTATTCTCTTATGGTCTTTTTGTATTTCTGTGTTGTCAGTTGTGATTTCTGCTCTTTCATTTCTTATTTTGTTTATTTGGGTTTTCTCTATTTTCTTCTTGGTGAGCCTGGCCAGAGGTTTGTCAATTTTGTTTACCCTTTCAAAGAACCAGCTCTTGGTTTTTTTGATTTTTTCTGTTTTTTTTTAATCTCTATTTTATTTATTTCCTCTCTAATCTTTATTGTCTCCTTCCTTCAGCTGAGTTTAGATTTTGTTTGTTCTTCTTTTTCTAATTCTTTTAAGTGGTGGATTAGATTATTTGAGATTTTTCTTATTTCTTAAAGGAGGCCTGAATCGCTATGAATTTCCTGCTAAGAAATGCTTTTGCTGTATCCCATAGACTTGGTATTGTGTTTTCATTGCCATTTGCCTCAAAGTATTTTTTAATTTCTTCTTTGAGTTCATTGTTGACCCATTGGTTGTTTTAGTAGCATGTGGTTTAATCTCCATGTAATTTTTTTTCTTGTTTCTTTTTCTGTGGTTGATTTGTAGTTTCATGCTGTTGTGGTCAGAAAAGATGCTTGAAATAATTTCTGTACTCCTAAATTTGTTGAGGCTTGTTGTGTGCCTTAGTATGTGGTTAATCCCAGAGAATGTTCCACGTGTACTTGAAAAAAATATGTATTCTGCTTTTTTTGGATGTAATGTCCTGAAAATATCAATTAAGTCTAACTGTTCTGTTGTATCATTTAGTACCTCTGTTGCCTTATTAATTTTTTTTCTTGAAGATCTGTCCATTGATGTTAGTGGGGTGTTAAAGTCTCCTACTATTATTGTATTCCCATCAGTTTCTCCCTTTATGTCTGTTAGTATTTGTTTTATGTATTTGGGTGTTCCTATATTGGATGCATATATGTTGACGAGCTCTCACTATTTTTCAGTTACTTCCAAAATGCAAAATTTCTAAATTTGTGATAGAGGAGATTTCCATATTGCTGAAAATGGAATTAGAAGGTACCCCCAGACTTACATTTATCTATTCATCCTGTTCCTTGTGACTTCTTCCATTGTTATAGATATTGCTAGTCATCCCTTACTAAAATCAGGGTGAAATGTCTCAGTTGCAAATCAAAGGAGTGGAGTCAACAACATTCTTCTCTAACTAAGAATTTCATTTTCTATTAAACATTTTAAATTTAGTATTTATTTTGAAGAAAGATGTGAGAATATGATATTTTTTTATTGTTTTTTTAATCAAGTTTTTCAGTCATTTAGTTTACATATGGAGAGGTACCACCCAGCCCTCACTCCCCTTAAAGGAAGCATTTGTTACCCAGCTGCTGGGAATGTAGTCAGCAGACAGCCCCCCCCACTGTCAGGTGCTTCATGGTCTGCATTCCTTGCTGAGAGCTGCCTTAAACAATGCCCCACTCTTCCCTGAGCAGCACACATCTCGTATAAAGGCCTGGCAATTTCTGCCCAACTCAGGAAACTGTGGACAGTCTTTGCTCCAGAGCTTCCTGCTGAGATGGTTGAGGATGGTCAGGCCATCGCAGTTTGGCTTCTCCCTATGTCCTGTCCTGTTTCCTCCCTCTTCCCTTCACAGATATTGATGTGTAATAAACATGTTTCATTCCAAACACTGTTCCAGCATCTTTTTCAGGAGAAACCAAACTGTGACAGTTGTTGTCCAGCCCGTTTCTTCTTCATTACTCCTTTATGCTATTTTTATCATACCTTAATGTTTATAGAAGAACAAACAACTGGATTTGCACTAGCTATTCTCTTTCCCAATCAGTGTGTTGATTCTCATGTCATAATCACATGCTTAAAAATTATAGTTTATTATATAGTTTAAAACCAGAAAGGAAAACATCATTCTTCTTTTTAAAAATGTTTTCTATTTTCACCCATTTATTCCCATGAAGGTGAGCTTCAGAATCATGTAGCCAAGCTTCAAATTAATAATAATAATAGTCCATTGAAGTTTATTTTGCAATTGCAATTAATTATGAGATTATACATATAATTTATAAGAATATATATGTATATATGTATCTATAATCATATTCAGTAATATGGTAGGTATTTCTTTCCAAATAAAGATCTTTAAGCATTTTTGTTTTTAAACATATTTCGCATATTAATTTATTCATGTATAGTTCTGGTTTTGTTGCTATTGTAACTGAAGACATTTAAGAAATAATTTTGTAATTGCAAACATACACCACTTCTTGCATCATCTATTTACCTTATACCTATTCAATTTATGATACTCTCATTAGTTATCAATTAATTCCAAGGATTATTTTAGAAGTTCAAGGCATATCATACACCAAAAATGAAAATTTTCTTGTTTTTAATACATTATTCATGTTTTTTGTGACTATTTATTTGCTTTGGACCAAGCAGTCTCACTAACATTTTCCAAAATTAGTAATGGCATTCATCTTTGACATCTTTTCTGGTTTTCAATATAATGTCAAGTAATGCTTTAACATGGATACTCACAATTATATTTAGAAGTATTTTTCTTTGGGTACGAAGTGGTAGATTATAGTACCTCATGGCTGGGCAACTGAAACCCTACACTATGCTAAATAAAAACCAGTAAGGCAAGACAGTCACTAAGATAAGTGCTTGCAAAATTGACATTTAGGCTCAGTTTCTTCTTCTCTACCCTATCTTCAAGAAAGACGTAGTTTCAGAATGTAATAATATAGATATTCATAGATTATAAATGAGACTGGCTTATTCTGAGTAAAGGAGTAGAAAAGCATGTGTAAAGAGAAACAAGCCTAGAGAGCAAGGTTGCCTGTTTTAGGGTATGAGGTAGTGTCTAGTGTGTGTTCTCCTCAGAAAAAGAAAAATAAGTTCCATGATTAAATAAATTTGGTCAGTCTTCTTAGAGATTCATGATGCAAATTAACCTTAAAAAGTTTCTGTAATGTTATGTGACAGAGAAGTATGTTCTAATTAATACCCAGAGCTTTTAAATTGTTTTAAATAATACAAAGCCCATTCAAATTTTCTAAAGAAGGAATTTTATCAATTAGACGATAGGAGAAATTGTCTGCAGGATGTCTGGATCCGAGAGCAGAATTTGCCTCATCAAGGGCTATCATTGTCTTATGTTTCTGTTTATTTCTGTATGTTGGCTTCAATTTACAGAGGGAACCTCTATGCAGTCTAAAAAGAACTGCTGACATCTGTAGATTTCCATGCTCTCTGATTGGCAAATCTCTATGTGCATGCAGAGAAGTGCTTTAACTGGACCCACTTAGGTCTTGTGCTTGCCATTAAAATGATCAGTGATGCCAGCAGTACTATGATTAATCCAGCAAGGGTTACATGTTTGGCTGGAGAAGCAAAAGAGGTTGGCTTCAAATAAAACTGAGGGATCAGGATGTGCCATGCATACATGCCACTATGTATTCTCATACTTGTTTGAACATGGAAACCTTTTCTCAGAAATACCTAAAAAAAAAATACTTTTGCTGAGCTTAAAAAAGTAGGTGATGAATTTCCCCAAATGCAATTTTTGATATCTATTGGGAGTATTTCTCTTCCTGGGAAATCTACTATTATCACATTACAATTTTTAAATGTATTAAAAATATTTTTATACCTATAATACTATCTTCTTCATTATATTAGACATAAAATTTTATTTTTTACACTTGTAATAATTTACTAAGGCTTTAAAAACTCTATGTTTGTAAATATGTTTGCCCAGTAGTTTTCTTAATTTGTTTTATGATTATCAGCTTTACCAGTTTTATAAAACACAAAATTAGGTATCTTTCTCCTTTTCCTCTGTTTCTGAACTGTTTATTCGCCAAAAAATCCATTCAAGAGTTAGTTTTAGAGATTGTTATTTGATACTTATTTGTCCATTTCTTTCATTTTTATCCTCTTCAAGTTTTCTACCTCTTCTTTTAGCTAATTTCATGATTTGTGGAAAATGATCCATTTTTATGAATGTTAAAAATCTGTTAACACAGTATGCTTCTAAACATGTTTGTATTGCCTTTCTCATTTCTAATTGTATTTACGATTGCTTTATTTTATTCTTGATTTACATTTATAAGTTATTTTATTTGTTTTTTTTGAAATTAACCATATTTGAGATTTTTAATTCAGTAGTTATAATCTCATATTTTATAGATTATTAATTTGTACAATAAGGAGAAATAAGAGCAATTCTTGAATCTTTGCTTTTCTTTCTTTGGAATTGCTTAGATTTATTTATTTGTTTAATTTAGATGTTATTTTGTTACTTTCATTTAGTTATTTATTACTATTATTACTATAAAAAGTTTAGAAATGAAAAAAATTTCATTATTTTCTAGAATCTGTATTCTTATTACTTGTTTTACTAAATGCAGAAAAGTGCTTTGCTTTCCAATTTCCAATTTTTTATTATTGATTGATGTCTTAAGCTATGATTAATTTTAAATTTTGAAGAATTGTGGTTAGGCATTACAGCTGGTGCAATTTGTAGTTTACAAACACTAATTATAAGTGTTTGTAGATGTTTGAAGAAAGCTTAAAGGCTTCATTTTCTTCAGTTTCAATTTTTTAAATAGACCTATCATAATCGTAACAAATCTTGATGTCCTTTTTTATTTTCTTGATATGTAAATGTTGAAAGATATGTTACAAATCCCCTAAAAACATGTATCTGCTAATGACTCCTAAGGTTTTATTGTTTCTGCTTTTATTATTTTACATTAATCTGTGCTTAAAGACTTGTTAATGTAGTGCCATCATTCTGGATCAGGCTCATAAAAAATAGGAAAGGATCACTGTTTTCTTATTTAATGTTTATCAAGGTTTACTTTTTGATATTGATAGTGCTACAAATGATTGCATTTGTTTCCAAGTGCATAACTTCATCTGTCCTTCTATTTTGAAATAACTCTGCATATGTATGTGTATGTGTGTGTGTTTTATTTTTACAATATATTATGATTTTTGTCCTTCAAATAAATCATAGTACCTTTCTTTTATTTGCAGAGGAGAGCTCAATCTCTCATATTTTTATTCCTGAATTTAATTTACTAACCTCATTTCGATAATTATTTATGCTCTTTGGTTCATTTGTTCCTTGCAATTTTCTTTCTTCTTTTGTTTATACATTTATTTAATCCAAAATATATATTGACCACCTTAAGTGGCCAGATATATTCACAAGTTATTTGAAAATCTGTCTCCCCCTAACACATGATGGAAAATTTAACACACCTCTGTTTCCCTGCCACCTCCTGACCAAAGCCCATTCTTTGATAATTTAACTTAGAACTTTAACCAATACACTATTATGTACTTTTATAATTGTATAATTTTTTTCCTTTTAAGATTTTTTTGTCAGTTTTCTAACCATATTTATTCTGTGTATCTATATCCAAAACTGCTATCAATACTCACCATATAATTTTTGACGTTTCATTTTTGACCCATTGGTCAAAATGAATGAATTGGTCAAAATGAATGAATCTTAGATTTGCTTATGGAGGAAAAGTTCCAGAGTGTGATATTTGGTGTTACCACCCATTTCAGAATGCATTTTTATGGCCCTGTCAATTTGAAAAATGAGTTAATTAGGTATATAAGTACTAACTACAACTTTTTACCAGAGAATACAGTGGATTTATTGTTTTCATTTCTTTAGAGATGGAGATTAAGAAATACGAAATCAGGTTATTATACAGAGAAAAATGAGAATTTATTCTTGTTATTACATTTTTTCTTTATCATTAAATTTCAAAATGGATACATTGAGGTGATATTGAATATAACTGAAATGGCAAAAAATCAAATTATTATGAGAAGGAAAAACTTACAAAGTGTTCTGCAAGGTAGAGAAACTTTAAGAAAGAGAATGAAACCTAGGTATACTGTGATGTGACTTTTTTTCTTATATGTAGTTCATTTGTCTTCACCTCATTCTGTTATTACTCAATGATTTTTTTGTTCTGGTTTTTTAGACGCCCGGGACCCTTGCAATTTTTTAAGAACACCTGGCAGGTCTCTTCAAGTCTTTGCCCTTGTCTTTAAAACAAATGATAAAAAATAACAGAGATATATTCTTTCTCTAAGGCTTCAAAAAAGTTTTCTTTCCCATATGATTCCTATTTCATTTTTTTCCACCTCTTATTGTCAATTCAGGAGATTAAAGTATCTCTAGTTCACACATAAATTTAAATCAAATTAATACTTCGATTAAAAGTACCCAGCAGCCACTCACTGAGAATGGAGAATAAAAATTTGAAGTTCCATTCTTTACACTTCCTGACACTCCAAACTCATGGAGAACACTCCTGCTATCAGAACTCTTCCAAATTATCCCCCTGCATTAGGGCTTCATTTTTGAAAAGCTATACTTGCCAGAATGTCGTTCATCATCACCAGTGTATGTCCATAATGTGGCTTCCTGAACTACTATGTATGTGATGAATACAGGGAGAGCAGAGTGAGCCAGCCCATAATTCCTCAAAGATTAGCCTTTGTTAGATAAATAATTTCATAGTGTTCTGATTTTTATTGAAGCCAAAGAAAATAGCGAGGAGAGAGAGGCCAATTAGCTCCCTAGTACCTTCTTTTAACACTAACTCTAACACTAACTCTTTTAACACTAACACTATTTGCTTCACAGTCCTTGATGTTAGTGAATATTTCTTGTGGATTCTTGTGATTAACCACCTAATTCCTTTCTTTTTCTTTCTTTTTTTTCTCTATTCCTGTAAGTATTTTAGTCAGAAGTTGTGAATATGCAAGTTAGGAACTGCTAGATGTATTCTAGTTGAATAGGTTTCAGTATTTTAGGGTACTTGAAACCATCTACATCCCTCAATGATTTTATGCACAGAAAGCGAGTCAGACTTCACTCTAATTGATAAAAAATAAGTTTATTTTCCTGAAGTAAAATTTTACAAAAGTAGAAATATTGACGTCATGTCCATATTGCACTATGTTTTGTTTATTTACACTCTAAAAATTATTTTGAGAATTTCTTTCCCAAAGTAGACTGTAAAGTCATAGGGACAAGTGGGAGAGGGTGACTCGTTTCCTTATTCTTAAATAAGTTGAGTGAAGAAAACCTAATCAATTTGCCTTGAGTAAAGTCCTCACTTCGCACTCATGTTCCTACTTTTTCAAGTATTAGAGTTGTTACTTATAACCTCCTTTCCTAACTCTAACTAATATTTTGAAAAAGAAATAAACCTAATGCCATTGATTGGAACTCATAATTTAAAAGAAATTTAAAAAAATCATCTTGCTAATATGGGTCCCAGTACTTATATGGCCTAAGTACATTTAATAATATTGTGAAAACCTATGTTCTAGTGCTTCCCTCTCTATGGAAGTTGCTCTTAATACTATAATTTTATCTAAGTCTACCTTAAGTCCTTTTTGATGAAAAAGAGACTCCAGAATAGATTCTGTACGAATCATCATGCTGAGAAAAATCAATGATACTTTGTAACTACTCAGAGTGGCCATTTTCATTTCTTCAGTGAAACTAAATTTTAAACCTATACTCTCCCTGATCTGCTCTGTTCTATCATGAACATGTTAGTTCAGAAGGAAAAAGAAGTAAAACCTTGCAAGACAAACCAGCTATCAGAACCATGCAGTGATGCTCATTCTTGCATAAGATAAATGAAAATTATAACTGGTGAGACCATCGCATACTTAAGTGTTTATCCAAATGAAATGGAAAATATGCATGTAGCATGGGAAATAAAACTAATTCCTAGCAGCAATGGAACAAAATTACTTATGCATTAGTAGCAGACATTATATATTGCATATTTCATCAATGATTCTTAACCATAATGCCAAACTGTTACCAGCCATGCTTAGCTATTACTGCATGCAATGTTTGCATTTTTTTTCTACTATTAATTCTGGAAGCCAATACAATGCAAGAGACACATCGTACATCTTGATATGGGATTTGTGTTGAAAATACGTTCCTTCCATACATTTAATTTGAATGTAAAATCATACCAAAACTTAAAGATGTGCAAAGAAAGTTGTCATGATTTGTCAGTAAATGTATATCTTGTGTGTGAAAATACTAGAGCAACCAAACTATAAAGCCACAGATCTGTTAATGTTATACATGGGTAGATAAATAGAAAGCTAGATAAATGAATATAGATATGTTACTACTTTGAGGGAACATATAAAAAATATATACTTTTATTTTTTTTATCCAAAAATCTGAATATATTAAGTTTCTCAAAGATGGAATAAAACTAGGAAGAATCGAAATCATATTTAAATCCTTATATCAGTCAGATTCTAGGAAGGAAAAGAAAGCCCTCACCAGGTAGTTCAATAGCAAATATTTAAATATTTTGGAAGAGATGAAAATACAAACAAAATCTTTAAGTAACCCAGGATTTTCAATATCAGGAAGCTCTTAGCCCTCCTAGGGATAGAGGGATAAAGGGGATAAGCACTCACAAAAATTAACTAAAAATGAATTTAAAACTTAAATGTAAGACCTGAAACCATAACACTCCTAGCAGAAAACATATGGGTAAAGCTCCTTGACATTGGTCTTGGAAATGATATTTTGAATATGGCTCCAAAAGCACAAGCAACCTAAGCAAAAGTCAACAAGTGGAACTACATCAAATTAAATAGCTTCTGCACAGCAAAAGAAACAATCAACAAAATGAAAAGGCACCCTACAGAATGAGAGAAAATATTTGCAAACTGCCTGTCTGATAAGGGGTGAATATCCAAAAAGTATAAGGAATTCATACAACTGAATAGCAAAACAATCATCATCATCCAATTTTAAAATGGGCCAATTACCTGAATAGACATTTTTTTCAAAGAAGATATATAAACAGCCAAGAGGTACCTGAAAAGTGTGCAACATCACTACTAGTCATAAAGGAAATGCAAGTCAAAACCACAATGAGATATCCCCTTACACCTGTTAGAACGGCTCTTATCCAGAAGACAAGAGGTAACAAGTTCTGGCAAGGATGTGGAGAAAAGAGAACCCTTGTGCATTTTTAATGGGAATGTAAATTGTTTCAGGCACTGTAGAAAGCAGTATGGAGGTTCCTCAAAAAATTAAAAATAGAACTACCATATGATCCAGCAATTCCACTTCTGGGTATATATCTGAAGAAAATGAAATCACTATCTGGAAGAGATATTTGCACCCTCTCTCCACATTCACTGCAGCATTATTTACAATAGCCAAGACATGAAAACAATCTAAGTATCCATCAACAGATAAATGGATAAAGAAAATGTGATATATATATATATATATATATATATGAATAGTATTTTATTCTTGTTTTATTCATATTTTCATATTATTAGTGTATATGAATATACATATGAATATTATTTTGCCATAAAAATGAAGGAAATCCTGCCATTTGTGACAACATGGATGAAACTTGAGGGCATTATGCTAAGTAAAATAAGTCAGACAGATAAAGACACACTGTACTATTTCATATGTGGAATCTAAAAAAAAACAAAAAAACAACTCATGGAAACAGAGAGTAGATTGGTGGTTGCCGGGGGTAGAGGAAATGGGTGAAGGTGGTCAAACTTTCAGTTATAAGATGAATAAGTTCTGGGGATCTAATGTATACATGGTGATTATAGTTAACAAAACTGTATTGTGTACTTGAAAGTTCTTAAGATAATAGATCTTAAAAGTTCCCCACACACACACACAAATGATAACAATATGAGGTGATGATATGTAATCAATTACATAATGATTATATTGTGATAATCATTTTGTAACATTTGTATATCAAATCATCACATTGTACACCTTAAATTTACACAATGTTACATGTAAATTATATCTCAATAAAGCCAGAATTTTTTTTAAATAAAGGGAATAAGGTTAAGAAGCGCTGTTAAAGTAACACAGCTGGGCTGACAGGTATGAGCTAAGACCATGGATGAAAAGCCTTTCTCTGAAAGTTGGAATCACGGAGGAAACATGTTGCAGAAGCAACAACTTCATGGAGACACTGCTTAAACAGAGAGAGGAGGTGTAAATACTCTGACTTCTTTGTCCCTCCCTTCTTCCAGTCTTTTGTAGGTACCTCTTATTGGTCAAATCTAACAGGAATCATTTTGGCAAGGGAACCTGGGAAATGTAGTTTTCAATGGTCAATACCTGGTAATGCAGGACAGATAGGGGACGGACAGGCATGGATATGAGAGCAAAGAGATGATTGATTCAATCCTTAAAAACATGGCAGGGGCAGACAATCAATAGGAAATCTCAGGAGATCATAGATGGAAACTACAGTTAACCTGAGAAAAGGTCATACAACTGCTATAGATGTACAGTAAATTATTAAAGGCATAAGATTGTAATCATAATTTGATTTCTCATGGTATTGATATAGAGGACTTTCTGCCCCTGGAAATTTCTTTCATGCAAAGATGGATGAGATAGAAAGAAAGGGATTTTTTTTTTCTGATAGTTATGGCTGGAAAGGAGGCATTTTCTTACTCAAATGGCAAGGTTTCCTGAGGAGAAAAAAATGGCCCCTGCTGAGACTCAGAATGAAAACCACAGAGTGACTTAAGCCTGGGTGTAATTACAGATAGCCTAGAAAAAGCATGAAAAATGGATGAGACAGTGAATTCCATTTATAAGGTTTATTTGCATGCCACATCTCTCTTAAATGATTTGAGGGGGCTTCAAGCAAAATCCGTATAAGACAACAGAATAGACTCTGAATATTTGGTCTAAGGAAAGGAATAATAAAAATATCCAAGATATGATAGCTTTTTTAATATGCTACGAATGTACATAAAATTTGACTTTTGATTTTGGACAAGGAAAGCCAAACGTGACATAGTGCCATAGCTCTCATAATCAGAATGGGAAAACATACCATTTATTCAGGGGAATTAAAAATATTCCTGTCACTAAAGTCCTAAAACTTCTCAACAGACATTCATCTGCAAAGCATTCTATGATAAAGTGTGCATTAACTACAATAATATTTAACAGCAAAGGTGAGAAGTATATACCATAGGAATCTTTCTTATCATTAACTATGAGAGAATCTGAACATGTAACATTAATACACATTTCAAAAAAGTCAGTTGTTCAAGAGACTAACTTGATGTGGTGCAAAATTAATGGTTTAACTGGGCATGTCCAAAATGTGCCCCAGGAAATACAAACTTCATAATTTAAAAAGGTGTTCAAAATGCTCAGATAAGTTGTGAAATGCTGTGTCCTATATTATAACCTTCTGGGACATTCCTGTTCAGTAAGAGCACAATAAAGTCTCTGAATAGTCCTTCATAGAGAAGTTTATTAAAAGTTGTTCAACCTAGTGTTTCCCAGACACATTTCATCACAGAACCTATTTGAGACCAAAGCTAGCTAATATTCTATGGGACCAGGTTTTCCCAGTTTTCACTTTTGGAACTTCTAGGCTCATTTTATCACATGAATAAATTTAGAATGTCTAGAAGCATATATGAATACTATGTTCATTAATATCAGTAGTACACATAGTACTGCCCTTTATTAGATGCTATTTATAAGATAATTGGTACTATAATAAGAATTATCATACTGAGCATCTATAGGTCAAGTAACTGGTTTATAAATATTTCATCTCATCATAATCAATAAAGTAGGCATTATGCCTGTTTAATAGATGACAGTGTAACTTCTTTGAATACTAGAAGATAGAAATTTATTACTTTTTATTTGGAAAATTGAAAAAAAAAAACTTTAGTGGACCTTTTCACAGCAAGGAAGGGAATCTACCTTCTCTCCCTAGATGGGAAGCACCTTCATGAAAATCCAGGAATTTTAATAGCACTCAAATTTGGAACTGCTCTAGCTTTTGATACATTTGGATTGTATATGTTTTAGTGGGACACACATGAAAGGTGCCCTGGGAGCACTGTGGGGCAAGTGTTACCCACTCAGTTTCTTAACCCAGAAAAACATTACTAGTAACAACTTGATCCATCTTATTTTAACTGTCATAAATTCCTGATGATCCTTATTCAGCCACATAACCTCATCTGCAACATGGAAATATATGTAACTCAAGGGTGTTAGGAGAATTAAGTTAATAGGCTTTTTGAGGACTTTTTATCCCACAGTTTTTCACTAATTATATATTAAACACTATAACAATGTAAGGTTATCGTGCTAAGCAATAAAATGACAATACACAGACAAAACTATTAAACGGCTCATACAGGAAGGCATTTAACAGGTGTTCCACGATCACTTACTTCCTCTTTTCTGCCTCTCTTTCAAAGTTCTAGACAAGATAAATAAGCTCAGAGAGTTTCAAGCCTAGGTATGCATTGAAATCTTCAGCAGAGCTTTCAAACAAAAAAACATTGCTGAACCTATCATAGATCATTAAATCAGACTTTCTGTGGAGTTTGCAGACATTTGATCCTATCCAAAACATCCATAAGACATTTGGTCCATGCCAAAAGGTCCTTGATATTTGGCCATTTACAAAATGTCTATGAGCATGTTTGGTCCATGCCAGATAGTTTTGAATGGGATCAAATATCAAGAACCTTTTGGCATGGACCAAATGTCTCCATGAATGTTTTGGACAGGGCCAAATATGACCA
Organism: Pseudorca crassidens; assembly: GCF_039906515.1. Lineage (NCBI taxonomy): Eukaryota > Metazoa > Chordata > Mammalia > Artiodactyla > Delphinidae > Pseudorca > Pseudorca crassidens. The sequence continues at coordinate 103,643,000 of NC_090317.1, forward strand.
AATATAAACGAACTTTTGGCATGGACCAAATATATTATGGATCTTTTGGACAGGACTAAATATACTACAGGCTCTGGGGTAGCACCTGGACCTCATTTTCTTTTTTTAAAGCTTCCCACATGATTCTAAACAGTAGCTGAGATGGAAAACTCTGAATTATTTGTATATATAGTCTCTGGTAGAGACATCAAACAAGTTTGCAGCAACTGAGTGAAAAAGATGAAAAACTACAGGAGATTATATAAAAGAGAAAGGAACAGTATTCAGAGATGACTGAGAAAGTAAAGAAGAAAAGAAGAAGTTTAATGTGTGACGTTAGCATAATAATTTTCATAGGAGCCTGGCATTGAGATACTATAGGGGAAATCTATAAATATCTTTTAAAATACAACTCCAAAAGAAACGATCTACAACACTGATTATCAAACCTGGTACAATTCAATCAGCAGAGGGAGGCTGTAAAAAGCCTGAAGCCCAGATTGCACGCCAGACCAAAAGAATCAGTATTTCTGGAGTTGGTATCAATTCTTTTTGTTTTGGGGGTATTAGTACTTTTCAAGCTCTACAAGTGATTCCTTTGTGCAGTACTGAATGTTTCTCAGACCTGAAAATACATATGACTGGGGGAATCCTGTTAAGGTTAAGATTCTGATTCTGCAGTTGTGAGTCTAGACTCCAAATTCTGCATTTTTGGTATTTTTCCACCTGCTGCTGTTGCTGCTATTGCTTGAAGGAACACATTTCAAATAGTAAGGATCAGAACACTGGCTTTCAAACTTGGCTGCATATTGGAATCACCTGGGAAACTTTAAAAATGGCTGATGCTTTGATCCCAACCCCAGATAATCTGGTAGATTAGGTATGAGTATAAATATGGTATAAGCCCCTCATCAATAGGCCCTTGATTGCCTTTTTCCCTTCCCCACCTACCCCTTCCTACTTGTGTTTCCTTTGATGATCTTCCAAATCAATTACCTGCACCCATGTCCTAGTGTCAAAGTTAAATTTTAGGGGATCCCTTTGCCAAGACCCTATCTTCAGTCTTGTAACACAACTCATTCTGGGTAAAGTATTCTCTTCCTCTTTCCTCTTTTTTCAAGGTTCAGTTTTTTTCATGACAATATTTGTTCTTTCCCCTCCAGTCTAATGCTCTTTCACTCTAACAGAAAAAATATTGAAACAAAATAGAAGCTGAGACTTTTTATTTTTCTGTCACCTCATAACATTGCCCAATAAACTAAACTATGAACTCCCAATAAATTAACCTGTGATTTTTATTGTTGTGAGTCTGCTCTGAAAATGATTCTGAAACCCTGTATGTTATTCTTAATTTTTTGCAAGCTTCAGCTCATTCTTAGTTTATCTTTTATGAAATTACTCCTAGAGTCCAGGTCCTCTAGTTTGTATTCATTGTTGGTCATTTTTTTAGAGTTCACTAACCTGGCATTCTCCACTTTCTGCAATGTGAGAGAACAGATAAATAAGGAGGGAAAGTCTGTGAGTAAAGGTTATACAATAGAGACTCATCCATCCATCCATCCATGCATCCATCCATCCATTCATTCAGTCATTCAGTTGATATGTACTGAATATCTATTATGGGGTAGCTAGTTATCTAAATACAAGTACTGGGAAACAGAGCAAAGAAGAGGAGAGACAAGCATTTTGACTAATAAATATTTAGTGACAATAAAGAATCAAAAATATGATAATTTAATATTGTGCCAATTACCGTAAAGGAAATGCAGAGTGTGTAAGACTGCTAAAGAATTAATAACTCTCTATGTAGCAATGCAGGAAAATGCCCAATAGGATTTAATATGTTATTTTTAATGCAGAATTATATGAATTATAGATTTAATTTGTATTTAAAGCACACATACACAGATACAAGTGGTGTGTGTATATATATATCATGATTTTTTTTGCTTTAATTTATATGTATTTAAATGTTCCTGGATATATTTGGAAGGTTGCACAGCAAAGCATTAGAAGTCATTACCTTCAAAGTGTGATTGGGGAGAAGAGGTAAGAGGATTTTGCTCAATAATAACTTATATCCTCCAAGTTTGTTAGTGTATTCACTTGTCGTAATGTGTATAATAATTACCAAAACAGAGGGACATAGAAAAATAAGGAACAGGTGATGGTAGATAGATAGTAAGGCAGAAATACAAATTACAAAAAATAATATAAAATTTTTAAAAATAAAAAAAATTTTCAATTAAAATATTTTTAAAACTTCTAAAGTTTTAAAAAATTTTAAAAATGAAACCCAGCTATAGAAATTCCTGAACCATGGATCAATCTTTCTTTCTTTCTTTTCTCTTTTTCTTTATTTTGCCATTTTAACCTATAAATAAATAGTCCATATCCCTAGAGGGTTTTATTCTTATAGGGCATTATTGGAATTTAATCAATAGTTTTGATTTTTTTCCTTAAGGAATAAATCCTTTTAGGAAGCTGATGTCACCATTTAGGAAGCTTTCTATTAGAAGTATTTATCAATAAAATAAGTACAAAAAGTTTGCTGTCCATGGGGGTAAGCTTTATTTATTTTTTATTTATTTTTTTTTTATTTTTTTTATTTTCTTTACATCTTTATTGGAGTATAATTGCTTTACAATGGTGTGTTAGTTTCTGCTTTATAACAAAGTGAATCAGTTGTACATATACATATGTTCCCATATCTCTTCCCTCTTGCGTCTCCCTCCCTTCCACCCTCCCTATCCCACCCCGCCAGGCGGTCTCAAAGCACTGAGCTGATCTCCCTGTGCTATGCGGCTGCTTCCCACTAGCTATCTACCTTACGTTTGGTTGTGTATATATGTCCATGCCACTCTCTCGCTTTGTCACAGCTTACCCTTCCCCCTCCCCATATCCTCAAGTCCATTCTCTAGTAGGTCTGTGTCTTTATTCCTGTCTTACCCCTAGGTTCTTCATGACATTTTTTTTCTTAAATTCCATACATATTTGTTAGTATACGGTATTTGTCTTTCTCTTTCTGACTTACTTCACTCTGTATGACAGACTCTAGGTCTATCCACCTCATTACAAATAGCTCAATTTCGTTTCTTTTTATGGCTGAGTAATATTCCATTGTATATATGTGCCACATCTTCTTTACCCATTCATCCAATGATGGACACTTAGGTTGTTTCCATCTCCGGGCTATTGTAAATAGAGCTGCAGTGAACATTTTGGTACATGACTCTTTTTGAATTATGGTTTTCTCAGGGTATATGCCCAGTGGTGGGATTGCTGGGTCATATGGTAGTTCTATTTGTAGTTTTTTAAGGAACATCCATACTGTTCTCCACAGTGGCTGTATCAATTTACATTCCCACCAACAGTGCAAGAGGGTACCCTTTTCTCCACACCCTCTCCAGCATTTATTGTTTCTAGATTTTTTGATGATGGCCATTCTGACCGGTATGAGATGATATCTCATTGTAGTTTTGATTTGCATTTCTCTAATGATTAATGATGTTGAGCATTCTTTCATGTGTTTGTTGGCAGTCTGTATATCTTCTTTGGAGAAATGTCTATTTAGGTCGTCTGCCCATTTTTGGATTGGGTTGTTTGTTTTTTTGTTATTGAGCTGCATGAGCTGCTTATAAATTTTGGAGATTAATCCTTTGTCAGTTGCTTCATTTGCAAATATTTTCTCCCATTCTGAGAGTTGTCTTTTGGTCTTGTTTATGGTTTCCTTTGCTGTGCAAAAGCTTTGAAGTTTCATTAGGTCCCATTTGTTCATTTTTGCTTTTATTTCCATTTCTCTAGGAGGTGGGTCAAAAAGGATCTTGCTGTGATTTATGTCACAGAGTGTTCTGCCTATGTTTTCCTCTAAGAGTTTGATAGTTTCTGGCCTTACATTTAGGTCTTTATTCCATTTTGAGCTTATTTTTGTGTATGGTGTTAGAGAGTGGTCTAATCTCATACTTTTAAATCTACCTGTCCAGTTTTCCCAGCACCATTTATTGAAGAGGCTGTCCTTTCTCCACTGTACATTCCGGCCTCCTTTATCAAAGATAAGGTGACCATATGTGCGTAGGTTTATCTTTGGGCTTTCTATCCTGTTCCATTGATCTATATTTCTGTTTTTGTGCCAGTACCATACTGTCTTGATTACTGTAGCTTTGTAGTATAGTCTGAAGTCAGGGAGCCTGATTCCTCCAGCTCCGTTTTTCGTTCTCAAGATTGCTTTGGCTGTTCGGAGTCTTTTGTGTTTCCATACAAATTGTGAAAGTTTTTGTTCTAGTTCTGTGAAAAATGCCAGTGGTAGTTTGATAGGGATTGCATTGAATCTGTAGATTACTTTGGGTAGTAGAGTCATTTTCACAATGTTGATTCTTCCAATCCAAGAACATGGTATATCTCTCCATCTATTTGTATCATCTTTAATTTCTCTCATCAGTGTCTTATAATTTTCTGAATACAGGTCTTGTGTCCCCTTAGGTAGGTTTATTCCTAGATATTTTAGTCTTTTTGTTGCAATGATAAATGGGAGTGTTTTCTTGATTTCACTTTCAGATTTTTCATCATTAGTTTATAGGAATGCCAGAGATTTCTGTGCATTAATTTTGTATCCTGCTACTTTACCAAATTCATTACTTAGCTCTAGTTGTTTTCTGGTAGCATCTTTAGGATTCTCTATGTATAGTATCCTGTCATCTGCAAACAGTGACAGCTTTACGTCTTCTTTTCTGGTTTGGATTCCTTTTATTTCCTTTTCTTCTCTGATTGCTGTGGCTAAAACTTCCAAAACTATGTTGAATAAGAGTGGTGAGAGTGGGCAACCTTGTCTTGTTCCTGACCTTAGTGAAAATGTTTTCAGTTTTTCACCATTGAGGATGATGTTGGCTGTGGGTTTGTCATATATGGCCTTTATTATGTTGAGGAAAGGTCCCTCTATGCCTACGTTCTGCAGGGTTTTTACCATAAATGGGTGTTGAATTTTGTCGAAAGCTTTCTCTGCATCTATTGAGATGATCATATGGTTTTTCTCCTTCAATTTGTTAATATGGTGTGTCATGTTGATTGATTTGCATATATTGAAGAATCCTTGCATTCCTGGAATAAACCCCACTTGATCATGGTGTGTGATCCATTTAATGTGCTGTTGGATTCTGTTTGCTAGTATTTTGTTGAGGATTTTTGCATCTATGTTCATCAGTGATATTGGCCTGAAGTTTTCTTTCTTTGTGACATCCTTGTCTGGTTTTGGTATCAGGGTGATGGTGGCCTCGTAGAATGAGTTTGGGAGTGTTCCTCCCTCTGCTATATTGTGGAAGAGTTTGAGAAGTATAGGTGTTAGCTCTTCTCTAAATGTTTGATAGAATTTGCCAGTAAAGCCATCAGGTCCTGGGCTTTTGTTTGTTGGAAGATTTTTAATCACAGTTTCAATTTCAGTGCTTGTGATTGGTCTGTTCATATTTTTTATTTCTTCCTGATTCAGTCTTGGCATGTTGTGCATTTCTAAGAATTTGTCCATTTTTCCAGGTTGTCCATTTTATTGGCATAGAGTTGCTTGTAGTAATTTCTCATGATCCTTTGTATTTCTGCACTGTCAGTTGTTACTTCTCCTTTTTCATTTCTAATTCTATTGATTTGAGTCTTCTCCCTTTTTTCTTGATGAGTCTGGCTAATGGTTGATCAATTTTGTTTATCTTCTCAAAGAACCAGCTTTTAGTTTCATTAATCTTTGCTATCGTTTCCTTCATTTCTTTTTCATTTATTTCTGATCTGATTTTTATGATTTCTTTCCTTCTGCTAACTTTGTGGTTTTTTTGTTCTTCTTTCTCTAATTGCTTTAGGTGCAAGGTTAGGTTGTTTATTTGAGATGTTTCCTGTTTCTTAAGGTAGGATTGTATTGCTATAAACTTCCCTCTTAGAACTGCTTTTGCTGCATCCCATAGATTTTGGGTCGTCATGTCTCCATTGTCATTTGTTTCTAAGTATTTTTTGATTTCCTCTTTGCTTTCTTCAGTGATCACTTCGTTATTAAGTAGTGTATTGTTTAGCCTCCACGTGTTTGTATTTTTTACAGATCTTTTTCTGTAATTGATATCTAGTCTCATAGTGTTGTGGTCGGAAAAGATGCTTGATACAATTTCAGTTTTCTTAAATTTACCAAGGCTTGATTTGTGACCCAAGACATGATCTATCCTGAGGGTAAGCTTTAAATACATAGAAACTGAACTCAGAAGGAGCGTCTCATTAGTACTTGACAGGTAGAATGTAGGTAAAAGACCATAAAGGACTGAAAAATTTCCAGTGTGAATCTATGTGTTCTAGCCCCTATTTCTCCCCACCATTCTTGATAAAACACAAATTGCCCAGCCTTCAGCTGCCCCTTCACAAGATCAATTCTTCCCTCTTTTTTTTTTTTTTTTTTTTTTTGCAGTACGCGGGCCTCTCACTGTTGTGGCCCTACCCGTTGCGGAGCACAGGCTCCGGACGCGCAGGCTCAGCGGCCATGGCTCACGGGCCCAGCCACTCAGAGGCATGCGGGATCCTCCCAGACCGGAGCACGAACCCGCATCCCCTGCATCGGTAGGCGGACTCCCAACCACTGCGCTACCAGGAAACGCCAATTCTTTCCTCTTTTGAGAACAGTTGTGAAGTAATTATTCCCAAACCACCTGATCTCTGACTGACCCTATTGCTGAAGCTAAATCTGTCCTTCTTCCTCTAAGCCAAAACAGTCCCTCATAATCCACATATTGAAATAAAGGCTTAAGTTTAATAGCATTTCTGCTAGTTTTTTGCACAGATATATGTTTTACATAAAATTATTTAAATATAAGGGTAAAAATATAGAGTTGGTATAATTTAGCAATATAATATAGATATATGAATAGAATGATATAATAGTTTTAAAATAGTATGAATAACATTGTGAAAACACAAATTTATTATCTTACAAGTCTGTGGGTCAGACATCTAGATTGGCTCAGCTAGTTTCTTAGCTCCAGGTTTCATAAGGCTAAAATCAAGGTGTTGACTGATTGGGTTCCCATGAAAGCCAGCAAGACACGTCCATTCCTTCTCATGCTTGGATCTCTCTGACTTTCCTGTCATCCTCATCTCTCTTCTACCTCAGCCAGAGGATGTTCTCTGCTTTTAAGGCCTCATGTGATTATATTAGGCCCAAGTGAACTATCTAAGGTAGTCTCCCTACCTTAAAGTCCATAATGTTAATGATGTGTAAAGTCCCTTTTGCCATTTAAGATTACATAGTCACAAATTCCAGGGATAAAAGGATGGATTATATGAGTTTACAAATAATATAAATTTTAATAGTCTCCTGGTAAAACTGTATGCATATGCGTGTATATATGTACGACATGCATAGAAAAAGTATAAAGTTTATACCTTATGTATGTCTCTATTATCTTAACTTATCAAAATAAACACATTTCATTGGCAACTTTAAAAGGAATTATTATTTTTAAAGAAGAAATCACAGAAAGAGGAAAAGAACTTTATTTTGAATTTCCAGTTGATTGAATTTTTTAATCCCATATTTGGAATAATATTTGCTACCCTATTTCCTTTTTGTGACAATCAAATTAGAAACAGAGAGGCTGACTATTCAACATGTGTGATTATAATACCTAATGCAATACACTCCTTATAACTTCTTGTTGCTAAAGAGTGAGGATTAGAAAGTATTACAAGATATGTACTGTCTTATAAAGTATAAAAAAGTATATTATACTGTCATTAACATGTAATACACTGTGATCTCCTTGTAAAGTAAATCCCTACTAATTCTTCGTAGATACTAAGAGAATCTCTCACGTTTCATAACAAGGAAACATAGAGTGACAATAAAACTAGAGGCTCTTATTCTACTTAGTAATTTTCTTACTATTATCAACTATATAACCTTTTCCTCGTAAACGTAAGAATATTTATGTGCTTGGGGGACACTGTGTTTTCAGATTTTACTAGTAGAAGTACTGGAAATAGTTAAAAATCATGTAGGAAAATTATCTAAAATATCTATCAATATTGAGAAAAAAAGCACTTAAAAATGCCTATCAATTTACATTTTAAGGGAAATCTTTAGGTAACAGTCAGATGTTCAATCATAATTGCCTTGGTAGATATAAATTTAATCTTTCGTATAGAAAAAATGTTATTTTTAATTAATTCTAAAACAACAAAAGCAGGGTTAATTTGAAAAATGGTAATTTTCAAGGTAGATTTTACATGTTTGTGCAAAGGCCTTTCCAATATTTGCAGAGTAATGTTTCAGAGTTAAGTACAGAAACTGAGTTTTTGACCCTGAAAATACTTAGTACTCTTTAAAAAGAATCATCAAACCAACATATTGCCATGAAGATGTAACTAAAATAAATAGTGTCTAAAATAAATAGTGTTGTGATTTTGTAACCAGACATATTCTAACAGGAAAAAATGTGTATGTCTGTAGTAACTAGATTGTTCAGATTAAACTTAAAGTAGGTAAAATTATCTTTGTGAAATTTGTGAAATAAATTGAGAAAAAAAGATTTAGATAGTGAGGAAAATCATACTTTAGATTCTACGAATATAAATTTCCTAGGCCAATGAGTAGCAAACTCTAATCATGGCAGTGCCTGTGGTCTAGAATAGAGTGGTAGATTTCTAATCAGTGGTGAAGAACAGACTCTCCTCTAAATCAGTAAGTGATTGCTAGTGCAATTAGCTGTCCATTTAAAAAATACAATTAATTCAGACCTATTTTACATCATACATAGAAATAAATTCTAGATGGACTAAAGAGCTACACAGTAAAATATAATAGTAGTCGAAAAAATTAAATCTCAGTGTAGAAATGGCCTTCCTATATACTACAGAAGGAGCCATAAATGAAAATATTAACATATTTTAATATAGATCATAATGTCAAATGAAAAGGTACAATGTAGGAAAAAATTTGTAAGTCATTTTATGAACAAAGATTAACATCCAGAAAACACGAGTTTCTACATATTCCATAAAAAATGACACAACCCAACAAAAAATTGGCAAAAGAAAACTCAGAACAGGCAAGTCAGAAAATACAAATGGCCAATAAACATAAGAGAATATGCACAAGATTATTAAAAATTATCAGAGCAATAGAACATTGCAAAGTATAATTATTTCCTAATATTAAAAGAAGATAAAAATATTAGATGTCAATGGGAATGTAGGAAAATGGGCATATGAATACACTCCTATTAGAATACATTTGTTAACCATTTTTGGAAGGCAGTTGATTAGTATCTACCAAAATTTGAATGCCAATACATTTTTTTTTCCAATTCCACTTCTGAGAATTTAGTTTCTGGAAACCCTACACAAGTGTCGAGTAATCAGTGTTCAAGACGTTCATTGAAGCATTGATCATTTAACCTAAATAAATAAATAAACTGAATAAATTCAAAATAGCCATCATAGGACAGTGGTTAGATAAATTGTGTTACACGTTCTTTGTATAATACTTTGTAGTTATTTAAAAGAATGAAGTATATATTGTTAAGAGAATAAAAATTTTATACATCCTTAAATATAAGGAACAAAATATATATGGGTGTCTGTGCATTCATATGTAAGTAAATGAATGGAAATTTAAATGAGCATTTGCTCACCAACCTCTGGACAAAGGTGATTCTCTAAGTGGTAGAATACAAGAAGGAGGACAAAGAGAGGCATTTATATTTCACTCTTTACACTTCTTTATCATTTGGATCTTTTACATGTGTATATTCCTATATTACCTGTGGAAGGAAGGAAGGAAGGGAAGGAAAGGAGAAGGGGAAGAATGGATACTCCTGTAGTACTTGTATAATTAAAAGAGAGAGGCAGAAAGAAGGGACGAAAAGGAGGGAATGAAAAAGGGAAGAAGAAAAGATGACTGGTTTGTCTTAAGGCCAGGGATTTTGAATTTTTGTCCTGGTGTATTGGTACATTATAAGCCCTCAAAAACTTGTTGAAAAAATAATGAGATGGAAAGAGAAAGGAGGGAGGGAAGAATTGATGACTACAAATTCTTCTCAGTACCTGGAAAATATATGAGTAATGGTGTTATAATATGTCTTGTGATCACTTGTCTTTATCCTAAACTACATGGTAGAATCTGTTTTTAATATACACTCCTGAGCATCAAATATCTTAGAACAAAGGCATATAAGTAGTAAAAGCATTAGAATCTTAGAAGTCAGACATGGAAGCAATATGTCAATTCACCTAGATCAGTATTTTAATTTTCAGTGGTAACACTGTACTTCCTCTAAGGAAATTATTTGAAAAGCAATACACTTTTTGTCCAAATATTTATTTTCTGCCAACAGTGTGCTAATAGTGTAATATATATTTCCTTAGTCATAATTTTTTATCAAACTTACTTACAACTTAAAATATACATAAAATAGAGTCAAAATTTATGAATTAGGAAGTGTTAGGTGATAAAACTAGGAAAACATAGTATTTGATTAATACAATTTTTATCTGTCATACATTCCACATTTCTTCTTCCATTTCGTATTTTTATTTCTTGGATTTATAACAAAAATTCTAATAAAAACAAATATTATACTATCACATTTTAAATGAATCATCATTATTAAATGTCATTTCCTTTTAATTCTCACATATTTTGCTCCTTATTCCTGATATTTGCATTGGATCTCTAGAAAACTGATGGTAAAATTTAGTTGTCATTGTGAAGATAAAAGTGCACATTTTATTTTTATGTGCACTTTTATCTTCACAATGACAACTAAATTTTACCATCAGTTTTCTAGAGATCCAATGCATCTCCATCTGCTTATTAATGTTCTCTTTTCTTTTCCTATGTTTTTCTAATTATCATACATTCTTTCTATGTGAAGTTCTATGATTCTAATCATATAATTATGATATCTAATTTTATGTATTAATTAATTAATCTAACAAATATTCAGTCTTTTATAAGTACCCATTACTGTTTTAGGCACTAGGGATTCAGTAGAAAAAAAAATCACTGTCCGTCATGGAACTTCTATTCTAGTAGGAGAGGACAGACCACAAACATAATAAATTAACATGTGCTACATCAGGTTGTAATAATTCTTATAAAAATAATGACAGGATGAAGGGAACAGGGAGTGCTGCGAAGAGCAAGCTGAAACTTCTCAAAGTGATAGGAAGTAAGAGAACCAAGTAGATATCTAGGAGAAAAGATTTCTAGGCAGAGGGAACAGGTGCAAATAACTGACACAGAAACATGTGGTGAGATTCCTGGAAGAGTAAGGAGGCCAGTGCAATGGAATGGAGTGGGACAGGTGTAGAGAGCTGAAGATAAGGTCACAGGAGGCAGGATGAGGCAGGTCATGTAGGACTTTGTAAGCATTTTCACTTTTACTCTGAGTGAGATGGGAAACCATTGTAGGCTATGAACGGAGAAATGCCATCATCTGTCATGCATTTATAAATATCTCTCTGGCTCCTGTTGGAGAATAGACTTTAATGGGGCAACGGCAGAAACAGGGCAACAAGGAGGCTATGTTGTAATTCAGAGATGATGGTTCTTTGATCAGTGGTCATTTGGATGCTGTGAGACCATTTCCAATTCTATAAATATTTTGAAGGATACAAACTAGATGTAGGGTAAAAGGGAGAAGAATTAATGATGACTGTGATGCAAACAGCAGGAACTCACTTAGTTTAGCTCAGCAGAAAGAATTATTGTGGGGATGCCCATGAACTAAAACTAGAACAAGGTTGGTTTAATCAGGAAACATGGCAGCGGTTGGCTTTCTTTCTCCCTCTTGGCATCTATGCTTCACTTTGAGTGTTTTTCCGTGCTTTTTTGTAACCAAATGGCTTTTCCGCTTCCTTTTAAATTTTGCTCTCCTGTTATTTCAAATAGCACATAACCTATCAAAGTTGTTCCTGTCTTTTACTCTATATCATATACCTCTTAATCTTCACATTCTATTAAATTGCACAGTTTAAAATGCTAACAGAGGGAAATATTTCTTACCAGGCATTACTTAACCTTTATGGTATAGCTGCCTTTGGATGTGAGAGGGGTATGCAATAAGAAGTATAAATAGCAGGACCTAATATCTCTGCTTTGACCAGTTTCTCTTAAACCGAGAAAGAATGAATAGCATTCTGAAGTGAGGCCTGCCCAGTCCAGGAGTTACTTGATGAGGTGTTTTTTGCTTTTTTGTTTTTCTTATTTGACTTCATCTTCAATTAGTTGCCTGAAATAAAGTGGACTTCAATATCAAGCTAGAAATAATATCTGAAAATAAAGGAGAGTGATCTTGAGAACAAAGAAAGAAGGAATGAGAGAATCTTTAAAATAGTGATCAACAATTAGAAAATAGAGGCGAAGAGCAGAAAACACAGTGAGAGAAAACAAAATAACGTGCTGGAATACTTTGAAAACACCACTGTTACATAACATAGCACTTTCATGTTTAAATGCTTTCTACTCAGTAGCAAGTATTATTTTCACCAAAAGGAAATATTTTTTAAAATTTTAAAAGGAGGTTAAATGGACTATATATATTCATGGTCTTAAATGTCAGGTCATCCAACAATGTTCTTTTTCCTGAAAAGGAGTTTTTTTACCTGATGACAGAGCCAGATATGACTTCTTTTTAAATTATACCACATTGCCAAGCTCAACTGATGATCTTCAGAATTATTTAAGCCAATATCATCTTCCCCTATTGACTATTTGCATTTTAGTCAGTTAACATTAATAAAATGATTATGCTTTAATCCTGAAACAGAGACTATCCGTAGGAGGGCCAAGGTAAGTATTATTATGATAGTTACTTTACCAGATACAACTTAAATATTTGGAAACTTTGAGGTCACACAGGTCAGTGAATTTCAAATATGTGTAAAAATTGATGTCACAGTGAGTATCTGGCATTTGTAATGATGCTATTAATGTTCTCCTAAGGCATTTGGGACACACTTGCTTTTCTCTTCACCCAAAGTGTACTACTGTTGTTGGTAAAGTCATTTCTATATTTGATTGCTGATATACTCATTGAAGGAAATCTAAATTCTTCTGTGAAATTGTGAGTTTTATTCTTTATAACATACCCTCTCTATTTGTACCCACTAGTGAGTGTTCACTGTCATTGTAAAAATTATAATCTCTGAAGTAATAGATTTATAAGCATATCTAAATTCAGTGTAAGAATATACAGATTCTGGTCTAATACATAATACTAGCATTCACTGTATTGTTCTTTGTAAAAGTCTCTACATTGAAATAAGTTATTTTTATATTCAAAGACAGAATTACTATGTAAAACACTAAGAGTTTAAGACATAGTGAGAAACAGTAAAAATTCATTGGACATAAAGGTGATGAAAAGTACTGCCTTAGAAAAATGTATGCTGCTGGTAATATTTTCATGGTAATTTTAATTCTGTGATACCTTTCAAGAGTTTTAAAGTCATGAATGCCAAGTTGATGTTTAGTAAACATCTCTGGAAGGGAGATCTAATTTCATGGGATTTTTGGATACTTTTTTGACCTCTTTGACTTTGGAACAATATAAAACAACATGAAAAATAGTTTGCTTTGTTAAAAAGGGGAGCTGGGATAATATGGAGAGCAGGATTAGAATTACATTTGATGGATCTAGCTTTATATCATATTACCCAGACAAGGAGCTAATATCATATATATCCAGTTAATATTACCTATAACTTTTCTGAAGAGGATTTCAGGAACATGGAACCGTCCATGCCTAGAATTGTGGGTATTACCTTGTAATATGTACTCTATTTATTGAATTAATTAAATTATGAAATTAATGAATATAAATATTATGAAAAGTATACTTAGAATATCAAAAATGCAGGTAAACTCATTATCCCTGGAAATCTTTTTACCTTCAAATTCTATAGGTACCATTAATCTTGGGAAAATCCTGTGACTCTCCACTTTCATGGATGAAAAGAATCAAAATAATGCTGGAAACTATAATTTATTAGTAAAATTACTGAAAAGGAAAGCTACATTAAAGTAAATTTTAGTCTCACAAGTTGTGATGTCATATGGTTTGATTGTAAGTAACATCTAAATTAGGGAAAAGTAAGACAAAAACAAAATCATTAACTTTTCTTTGGAATCCATAATCAAAATGTGTGCATGCAGCTCCCCTTGAGGCCTGTTCTGGTGCTCTTTCCCCAAGGGGGCAGGGTCTGGGCTGCTTTGGGGAACAGTGATGGATTGGGATCTGGGTCCCTCCTACAGGTCCAGAGTGTGGGAGAGCCAAACAGCAGGGCACCATGTCTGCTGGTCTGCCCCTGCCCAGCCTCCCAGGACTCTGGTTTATTCAACCTGCTTCTCTGCGACAGGCTCCACACCTGGTCGTGGGGACAACAGCCTCCAGACCGACACTCCAACAGGGTCCCTGCACCACGGTGCTTAGCAAGAAGCAGAATAGTTAAGGTTCAGAACTTGATTCTGCATCTTAGCTTCTCTGTGACTCAGTTACCTCATCTGTGCAATGGGATGACAATATTGCCACTTCATACACCCTTCTAGGGATTAAATAAAATGGTGTCATTATGGGGGAAAAAATTGTGCATGCAAGAGAAATATAAAGCTCAGACAAACTCTAGGAATGTTAATTTTGTACAGCAATATGACCAAAATTAGTTTCTTATACACAGCATGAAATTATTAAAAACCCAAATTTTGTTCAATGCTTATTGTACTTGAATAATTCCTTTTTCCTGATTTCCACTGATAGAAGTGTTTGATAGTTGCCTTTTGCAGTGCAATAGGAAAACAGGATTTGGGGAGGAGGGTATTTGCTTTTAAGTACTCTAAATTCAAAATAAATGGAGTGTTATTTAGTGTTACTGAACACCAATTTCTCCAATCTCCCACCTCCCTTTAATTCCCAGCATTCTGGTGCCAATCTAACTCCCCAATCTAATTCTCAGCATTCTGATGCTGGGGCCACCTCTCCTTCTTCAATAAAGTCTGAGAAAAGTATATAAAATGAATTCACACTGGGGTGTTGATAACTGTATCAGTATGGTTCCTTCACATGCATCTCCTCTTTTTTGCTGTGAATTACTTAAAGGCAGGAATCATGTTTTATTCATGATTATTTTTAGGACCTCTCGTGGAGCTAAGGCTAGGGTGCAGTCACTACCTCAACAATTCAACAAAAAGAATTTCTTATTGTAATGCTGAACAACTCACCCCTATCTTGTTGTGAACCCTCTAGCTATTTTCTAAGTTGTGCTCTGGGGTCTGAAGAAATAGAAGAGGGAAGAGTAAAACGGAGAAATTTGAGTGATGATGGGGAAAGGGGAGTGGGTGATGGAATAAACATCGTGCAAGGAGAAAGCATGCAAGGGATGTTTCAGCCAGTTTGTCACCCTTTAGTAACAGGAGAATGAGTATTTGAAAAACAAGGAGGAAGGGACATGTATTGAGGATCCCATGCACATATTCCTCCAGCTAGGAATCCTCACTGCATTACATGTTTGGTATTGTTAACCCTATTTCACATATGAGAAAACTGAGGTTCAGAGAAGCAGCTAAGGTCATGTAACCAGCAAGAGGCAGAATCAGGAAGGCAATTTGTCTTTCTAAAATCTGTCAAAGGGAAAACAAAGATCACTACAATATGAATAAGTGAATTCTGAGATTGTTATATATATATATATTTTTTAACATCTTTATTGGGGTATAATTGCTTTACAATGGTGTGTTAGTTTCTGCTTTATAACAAAGTGAATCAGTTATACATATACATATGTTCCCATATCTCTTCCCTCTTGCGTCTCCCTCCCTCCCACCCTCCCTATCCCACCCCTCCAGGCTGTCACAAAGCACCAAGCCAATATCCCTGTGCCATGTGGCTACTTCCAACTAGCTATCTACCTTACTACGTTTGTTAGTGTGTATATGTCCATGACTCTCTCTCGCCCTGTCACAGCTCACCCTTCCCCCTCCCCATAACCTCAAGTCCGTTCTCTAGGACGTCTGCGTCTTTATTCCTGCCTTACCCCTAGGTTCTTCATGACATTTTTTTTTCTTAAATTCCATATATATGTGTTAGCATACGGTATTTGTCTTTTTCTTTCTGACTTACTTCACTCTGTATGACAGACTCTAGGTCTATCCACCTCATTACAAATAGCTCAATTTCGTTTCTTTTTATGGCTGAGTAATATTCCATTGTATATATGTGCCACATCTTCTTTACCCATTCATCCGATGATGGGCACCTAGGTTGTTTCCATCTCCGGGCTATTGTAAATAGAGCTGCAATGAACATTTTGGTACATGACTCTTTTTGAATTTCGGTTTTCTCAGGGTATATGCCCAGTAGTGGGATTGCTGGGTCATATGGTAGTTCTATTTGTAGCTTTTTAAGGAACCTCCATACTGTTCTCCATAGTGACTGAACCAATTCACATTCCCACCAGCAGTGCAAGAGTGTTCCCTTTTCTCCACACCCTCTCCAGCATTTATTGTTTCTAGATTTTTTGATGATGGCCATTCTGACTGGTGTGAGATGATATCTCATTGTAGTTTTAATTTGCATTTCTCTAATGATTAATGATGTTGAGCATTCTTTCATGTGTTTGTTGGCAGTCTGTATATCTTTTTTGGAGAAATGTCTATTTAGGTCTTCTGCCCATTTTTGGATTGGGTTGTTTGTTTTTTTGTTATTGAGCTGCATGAGCTGCTTGTAAATTTTGGAGATTAATCCTTTGTCGGTTACTTCATTTGCAAATATTTTCTCCCATTCTGAGGGTTGTCTTTTGGTCTTGTTTATGGTTTCCTTTGCTGTGCAAAAGCTTTGAAGTTTCATTAGGTCCCATTTGTTTATTTTTGTTTTTATTTTCATTTCTCTAGGAGGTGGGTCAGAAAGGATCTTGCTGTGATTTATGTCCTGGAGTGTTCTGCCTATGTTTTCCTCTAAGAGTTTGATAGTTTCTGGCCTTATATTTAGGTCTTTAATCCATTTTGAGCTTATTTTTGTGTATGGTGTTAGGGAGTGATCTAATCTCATACTTTTACATGTACCTGTCCAGTTTTCCCAGCACCACTTATTGAAGAGGCTGTCCTTTCTCTACTGTACATTCCTGCCACCTTTATCAAAGATAAGGTGTCCATATGTGCATGGGTTTATCTCTGCGCTTTCTATCCTGTTCCATTGATCTATCTTTCTGTTTTTGTGCCAGTACCATACCGTCTTGATAACTGTAGCTTTGTAGTATAGTCTGAAGTCAGGGAGCCTGATTATATTTTTAGATTAATAGAATTTTAGTTTTTTTTACAGCAGTTCACAAAAAAGTTGAGCGGTTAGTACAATTTTTAAAAATCCTCCCCCCGTTTTCTATTATTATTAACATCCTGAATTAGTGTGGTGCATTTGTTAAAACTGATAAACCAATATGGATACATTATTATTAAATAAAAAACATAGTTTACATGAGGGTTCACTCCTTGTATTGTACAATTCTATGGGTTTCAACAAATGCATAATATCATTCAACCACCATTACAGTTTCATACACAATAGTTGAATCACAGAATAGTTTCATTCCTATAAAGATCCCCTGTGCTTGACCTCTTCATCCCTTCCCCATTGTAATCTTTTTGCAAGAGTAACATCAAAGATCACTGATCACAAATCACCATGGCAAATAATAATGAAAAAAATTGAAATATTGTGAGAACTGCCAAAATGTGACACAGAGCCATGAAGTGAGCAAATGCTAATAGACTTGCTCAACTCAGGGTTGCCACAGGCCTTCAATTTTTAAAAAATGCAATATTGCAAAGCATAGTAAATATAAGCACAATAAAATGAGGTATGCCTGTATGTAGCCTTTTCAGACTGACATCTTTCACTTAGCAATAACCTTTAAGCTTCCTGCATGTCTTTTTATGGCTTGATAGCTCATTTCTTTTTAGTGCTGAATAATATTCCACTGTATGGGTATACTACAGTTTTATTTGTTCACCTACTGAGGGACATCTTTGTTGCTTCCTGTTATTGTTAATTATGAATAAAGCTACTATAAACATTAATGTAAAAGTTTTTATGTGAACATAAGTTTTGAACTCATTTTTATAAATACCCAGCAGTGTGATTATTGGATTGTTTGATAAGACTATGTTTAGCTTTGTAACTGCCTAACTGTCTTCCAGACTGCCTAACTATCTTCCAAAGTGGCTGTACCATTTTGCATTTCTACCAGCCAATGAATGAGAGTTACTGTTGCTCTACATCCTCACCAGCATTTGGTATTATCAGATTTGGGTTTTTTTTAATTTTTATTTTAACCATTCTAATAGGCATGTAGTATTATCTCATTTTTTAATTTGCAATTCCCTAATAACATATGACGTTGAGTATATTCTCATTTGCGTATTTACTCTTTGTTTAACTTACATGGTGAAGTGTCTATTCAGATCTTTTGACATTTTTAATTGGGTTATTTGTTGGCTTATATCTGAGTTTTAAGAGTTCATTGTATGTTTTGGATACAAATCCTTTATCAGATATATGTTTTGCAAAGATTTTCTCTAAGTCAGTAGCTTGTCTTAACAGTGTCTTTCACAGAGCAGAACATTTTAATTTCAATGAAGTCCAACTTGTCCATTTTTTCTCTTCTGTGAACCACGCTTTCAGTGTTGTATTTAAAAATTTATCATCAAACCCAAGGTCACCTAGATTTTCTGCTGTGCTGTATTCTAAAAGTTCTATACTTTTGCATTTTACATTGAGGTCTATGATCCACTTTGAGTTAATTCTTCTAAATGTGTAAGGTGTATGTATAGATTTAATTTTTGCATGAGGATGTCTTGTTCTTTCAGTATCATTTGTTGAAAAGACTGTTCTTTCTCCATAGGATTGCTCTTTCTCTTTTGTCAAAGATCAGTTGACTATATTTTGGGGTGTATTTTGGAGATATCTATTCTGCTCCATTGATATATTTGTTTGCTCTTTCACCAATACCATAGTATCTTGATTACTATAGGTTTCGTTGGTCTTAAAATTGGGCAGTGTCAGTCTTCTAACATTGTTCTCCTTCAGTATTGTGTTGACTATTGTGGGTTGCTTGTTTTTAACTTACCAGTTAAGAACACATAGAGGAAAGAAATTCATTGAGTGGTTCTCCAAGAAAAAAAATATTCTCTTCCTCTTATGGTTTTATTAATCAAGAAGTGTAAGTTTAGGGCTTCCCTGGTGGCACAGTGGTTGAGAGTCCGCTTGCCAATGCAAGGGACACGGGTTTGTGCCCCGGTCCGGGAAGATCCCACATGCCGCGAAGCGGCTGGGCCCGTGAGCCATGGCCGCTGAGCCTGCGCGTCTGGAGCCTGTGCTCCGCAACGGGAGAGGCCACAACAGTGAGAGGCCCGCGTACTGCAAAAAAAAAAAAAAAAAAAAAGTATAAGTTTACACTCTAGATAATACAGAATGAATCCATTAATCTGTAATTGATTGATTAAAGTAGATTGTAGTGTTGATTTTCTGGAAAGAGTTCTACTCAAATTTCCCTTCAAAAGAGAACTTGAAATGAGAAGAGGAATTAGCTGAAAACCTCCCACTGGCACACCCTTTGGATCTACCTCTGCATTCTTGCGAAGGCTATACTCTCCTCAGGCCAGTGCCAGCCAGTGGCTGAACACAATGACTATACAAGAGCCAAAACATCCCTGCACAACATGGAACTCCTCTAATGGGCATCCGTGTTCTTGAACTCCCCATCCATCTGGCCAAGACTCTCAAATCAGCACTGCAGCCCAAAGGCTCTTTCTACCAAATCCTCCTTCTGTTTTTTTCTCCTTTCACAGGGGTCAGTCCTACACTGTAATCTGAAGTCTCTCCCAGTCTGGCCCTGTGCCCATTCTCCTTTATCCTTCAGAAGCATTTCTCTTAATAAATCTCTTGTGCGTCCAGTACCATCTTATGGTCTGCTTCTCAGAGGACCCAAACTGATACAGTCTTCAGTTAGATCCGGTGGGGTTGAATTAGCTAGGGTTGCTCAAAATTCATGGATTCAAGGCACATGGAACTGACCTTCACAACTAAGCTTCTTGGCTCCCAAGCTAAAGTAGAGTGAACCATCCAACCTACAGATACATAAAGGAATCCAATTGCAGGGCCACCCCTCTGGGTCTAACCTAAACCAGATAACCCCCAGAGAATTCTAATAGTAAATGATTATTTTAAGCCATTAACTTTGAGTTGGTTATTCATGTAGCACAACTATCCGATTCAGTGTTTCTCATTAATCTATTATCATCAGTCAAAAATTAATAGAATAAAGCAGTTATAATGCAGATAGTATGATTTTATAAATAGAAAAATATAAATCTAGCTTCACAGTATTTTCTCCAAGTTACCAAAATCAAGAGAAGCTTTAGCACAGAAAAATAGTCTAGTGGAGGAAAGCTAAATGAGGATCCAACTACAACACAAAGGTGTAAGCAAAAATACAAGAGCAAAACAGCAGAGCAGATTTAGAGCATTAGAGGAAGATTTCAAAGAAGCCAGAATTCAATAGTAATGTGTTTAGAAATACAACCTATTCCATGCTCAGCACCTGACAAGATAAGATACATTAGGTTGCTAATACAGGAAGTAAATAGAGTTGCTCTTTAATAGGAATTCTAAAAAGGCCTGATAGGCAAAGCCCAGCATTAGAAAAACAGAGGGAGTAAATATATTGTACACACAATTCCAACCATCAGCAGGCGGTTAATGGGGGGAAAAAGTACTAAATTTTTCTTTTCCTTTTCATTAAAGGAAACTTTCGTTAAAGTCCCTCCCTCTCTCTCTTTCTCCCTCTCTCTCTCTCCCTCTCTCTCTCTCTCAATATTAGGAGAAAGTTGCCTTATGCAAAGGAAATAAAGAGAAAGACTGACTTAATTTGATATATTCACTATGACCTTACTCATTGTAAATTCTGAGCACTCTGATATCAGTATATTAGGCTGTGCCTATGTGGAAAAATATACATGAACTCTTAAAAGTATTATTCTGGTTATTGTGAATTTGGAAGAAAAATATCATATAAGTGAACGGTCAGAGCTTGAAATTCAGATGCAGAGATATCTATAACATAGGCCCTATTGAAGCAAACTAATATGTAGGCATAAGTAATCAAAATAAAATGAGAAGAGTGAAATTACAGAGGCGTGCAAAGAATGCAACACAGAGAAAATAAAAGGACACTGGCCCTTAGAAAAGAGTAAGAAGGGTGAGTAGAGATGGTGAACTAGAAGAGAGGCATTACCATTGCTTTTGCTAGTGTTTAAATTATGAGACAAAAGTATTGAGAGTGAAATCTGGAAAGATAGGCAGAGAGACCAGACCTTAGAAGTCAATGCATGCCATGCTAAGGAGAATAAACATTTTACTATACTTTATGTTACTAGGGACCACTGCAGGACAAAACTGCTTGTGTTTGGGGAGGTGGTTCTTGAGAAGGCAGGAGAATTAGATATTTGAAAACTTTTAATTTGATATATATTACCTAGTGTAATATGGAGAGCAGATAAATAAGACTTAACAGTATTTCCTGTTTAAAGAAGCTTAGGGCTGCAAAATCAACTTAATTAGTGTTTTGAGGAAATTTCATAGCACAAGACTAATGTGCCGGAAAAAATTGTATGTGGAGCAAAGTTGTGCTTAAAACTTGTGTTTGAAGAGGCATATGAACATTCTGGAAATTTTCACTCTGGAGACTAATTAAAAAGATAGCCGAAGATAAGTTGCCAGTGAACATACTGTTCTCTAGCTGACAAGTCTTACCACAGCGACAATTTAGAGAAACAGAGGGAAATTAAAGGTAGATTCTGTACCATATAAAATAAGTTTTTCTAATGATGAAGAATTTCATTTAATAATTATTCATCGTTTAAATGAATTTTTTCAAGGTAATCATTCAGCAAAATGGAGGGTTAAGTTTCTAAACCGAGATAAAGCATTTTGGAAACCTTAATCAATGTAGACTATAAATTTAAATTTTTATAGAAATTTCCTTTTTCCTTATTTTTGTTTTTTAAATTGTCTAATCATATTTACAAATTTTACTATTATGAATTTTGTTTATTAAGATTGAGTCTACATATAAATTATCTAATTTTGAGTTATTTTTAAGAACATAAGCAGACCTAGGAAATTTCAAAATTTAACTGCTTAAGGTGATGGTCAGCTTTATAGATAGTATCCTGTTTAGTGTACAAGCTTTGGACTTTTGATTCAACCACTTTTTTTTTTCTTTTGGATAGCTAGCAGTATTATGGACATCAATCTAATTCCTTAGCCCATAAATATATTTTTCCACCTAATTACTCTATTCCTTTCTTGTATATTTACCTTAGGAAAAAATGACTTGTATTGAAAATGAAAAAGTTAAAAATGGAAATTTAAGCTCTGAACGAGTTGCAAATGCCACTCTCTTTAAAACCTTTGAAACTTTAATTTTTAGTTTATTTGAAAATCTGTAAAAGCCTACTGATCAGTAGGTGCAAAAGGGAAATGTTTGTAGCCCAGTACTAAAAACTGTACGTGCATCTAAGCATGCATATCCTTTAATAAATTTGGCTTGGGGAGATTATTAAATGGCATGCATTAATTTCTTTTTGGAATTTTGTACTATTTTTATGCTAGAATATTATTCTAAATAAATGACTCTCACAGTAATTGAATCTTTTTAAATCAGCATATGCTGCAATAAACATATGATATTCCTTTCTGAACAATGCTGTTTGTAGTTAATGTTTGTAGTGTAGTGTAATGTAGTTTGTAGTTAATGTTTCTTGGTGCCCACATATGAGAACTAAAATCATTGACAATAGAAAGACTCATTTTGTATATTTATAAATTTTCTCCTCTTTGTGCTGAGGAAGATGGGGGAAAAGTAGATAATGCTATGAAGTGCTAAATAGTGTCTGGCGTATGGCAAGTGGTCAAAAACATCAGTCATTACTATTGCTTAGATATTTGAATTGATTTATATTCCTGTCTTTTTTCATATATCTATTAAATGTTTATGACTTAAACTTTGTGGCAGACTCAGAGATACACCACTCAGATCACTCTTCAAGAAAGAGCTTGCTGCCCAACTCCAAGGATTGTGATTAGTTGACAACCCCCAGCTGTTAGCTTCATCAGGGTCCGTGTTTACTTGTGAGCCAAGGTTATGATCTTTTAGTGCAGTTGAGCAATGATGGAGCAAGTTTATAGTCCAAGGGCCTAGCCAGCCTCCTAGTGTGGATCTCCTTAATGAGCAATCTTTACTCTGGAGCTCCCAGTTGAGCTATTTGAAATTTTGTCAGGTTTGAATCATGTTCTGACAGCTCCTTCTGTCTAATCCTACTTCCTCCCTTTTCTTTCCCCATCTGTTACTCTACAATAAACATTTTGACTCTTAACTCCATCTCAACTTCTACTTCCCAGAGAGCTCAACCTGCAACTAACATCAAATTTTATTTTGCATGTATTTGATGGAAATGAGCAACATAAGATTTGAAATAGTCTGTCAAAGCATAATTTTTAAAAGAGAGGATAAAGAAAGAACACTTGAAATATTTATTTGTGGGACCACTAAAACTACCAAAGTATAATTTGAAAAAAGTTAAAAACATGTTAAAAATATTCTTATATGTGATGGGATGAATTATATCCTGCCAAAATTCATGTCTTGAAGCCCTAACCCCTCAAAATGTGACTGTCTTTGGACCAAGGGCCTTTGAAGAGGTGATTAAGGTAAACTGAGGCCATTAGGGTGGCTCCAATCCAATCTGACTGGTGTATTTATGAGAAGAAGAAATTTGGACACACAGAGCTACACCAGAGATGCACACACACAGAGGAAGGGCCAAGTGAGGACCAAGCAAGAAGATAGCTATCTACAATCCAAAGAGAGGGGCTTCAAAAGAAACCAAACTTGCCAACACCTTGATCTTGTACTTCTAGCCTCCATAACTGTGAGAAAATCATTCTCTGTTATTTAAGCTACCTAGTCTCTGGTATTGTATTTTGTTACGGCAGCCCAGGAAAACTAATGCATCAAACAAATGTAAATAAACACGTTAAAAATTTATTAGGGGTCTTCCCTGGTGGCTCAGTGGTTAAGAATCTGCCTGCCAATGCACAGGACAGGGGTTCGAGCCCTGGTCCGGGAAGATCCCACATGCCACGGAGCAACTAAGCCCATGCACCACAACTACAGATCCTGCACCCTAGAGCCCATGAGCCACAACTACTGAAGCCCGTGTGCCTAGAGCCCGTGCTCCACAATAAGAGAAGCCACCGCAATGAGAAAAGCTCACGCACCGCAACAAAGAGTAGGCCCCTCTCTCCGCAACTAGAGAAAGCCCGCGCACAGCAACGAAGACCCAACGCAGCCAAAAATAAATAAATAAATTGTTAAAAATGTATTAAACTCATTAAAGAGTCAATCAGCAGAACGATAAAGCTGGTTCAAAGAACATTTGAGGAACAGTATTTGTTGACACTGAAGAAAGACTTTTAGAATAAGATTGCTATATTAGATACAAAATTAGTTTTGTCCTACAGGACAATACAATCACTGGTTTGTTTCTACCAGAAGGAAATCATTTGCATCTCTATCAGATAAAGCTCTACAAATTAGCATTTAACTTCACAGAGGCTATCCACAACTTCACAGAGTCTATCCACAAACAACAGTAATTAGTGTGTCGATAAAAATACATTTACCCAGAGAATTAAATGATATCTGGGGTGTCCTGTTAGACAGTACTCTAGTATGTTACTGAAAGGACACACACTCATATTTTTGTGCTATTTTCAAGTTTTTTATCATCTTTATTAATGAATCAATGTAATTTACTACATCCTCTGTCATTTATTTGTCTTTTGATTTTAGACAAAATTTAATTCAACTGTATTATTTTTGTATTGTGTTAACTCCCACTTTAGTCAACCCACTCTAGTGTGACTTATAATACTACCTTCCTACTGAAGCTGCTCTGTACAAAGTTGCCAGTGTCCTCTTTGTTTCCAAAATTTAATATTCTTCTCTGTTCTTGTGTTACTCCACTTCTTAGCTAACACTGCCACAATTCACCTTCTCCTTTTTTATAAATATCCTCTTCTGTTAGCATTTTTGCTACCACATTTACTTATATATCACTGGCCATGCTTTATTCTATATCATTTGTGCCTCTTGTATTCAAACTTTAAATATTGAAATAATTCCTCAGGGTGTTCTCTCCTTTCTATTCTCTATCTCCAATCTCAATCTACATGAGCTCATCCAGTACCAATGTTTTAAATATCATCTACATTCTTAGGACTCCATATTTTTTTATCTCTTACAAACCACTCTCCTGAGTTCCAGACTTGTATGTCAAATGGCCTGCTAGATGTGTCAACTCAGATGCTTACTCTGCCTCTCAAGAGCTTTTGATACCCACTGCCCTGGCCCCAAATATTTCTCTTTGATTTTCCACAATAATATTAAACTGCACCAAAATTTCACTCAGCACAAGAGACAAGAACAAAACAAAACAAAAACAAACAAATAAAAATGCTGGGTACTATCCTTCATTGGTCCTCATTCCTTACTCCTTGCATCCTGCATTCAATTTATCAGCAAGCTCCATGACTTTTATCTCTAAAACATATTTCAAATCCATCCACGTCTCTTTATCTCCACTGAAAACTCACTTATTCTGGATGCCATTATCTACCACTCAGACTACTGAAATAACACTCCTGTGCCTACACTTGCTCAAATTCCATTCAATCTCCATACAGCAAATGCAGTAATGTCTTGAAATAAATATCTGATATGACATTCCCTTAATTAAATATTGAACGGCTTCTTATTTAACTCAGAATGAAGTACAAAGTATTTCGCCGTTTCCCTGGTTCTAGTATATGTCCTCCAACACATTTCACACCATTCTCCTCTCAGTGTACTTCAATCACATTACTCACATGTATTCTTTGAACATGGCAAATGCTTTTCCATGTCAGTATTTTTGTACTTATTATTCCCTCTGTTTGAAATATGCTGCTTGCCCAGCACTGTGCAGGGGTTAGTCATTCTAATTCAAATATCAGATCATAAGGGCCTCTTCAAATAAGCCTTTTCTGACCACCTTATCTAAGTTTTCCTGCACGTGCAGGCAATATCTATAAAAACATAAGGTGTCCTTCCTTCTTTTCACTTACTACAATGTGTAATTTCTTGCTGACTTGTGTGCTTCAGTGGATATTACAAATTTTTTGTCAAACATAACTTCTACCTTGCCAACCTTCTGTATGATATGAGCCTAATCTGCCAGCCTGGTGTTAGGATATAAAAGGAACTCAAAATGAAAGGAAACACAACCAGCCAGTATTCTTAACCCTTTTTAGAATCCTTGAAGCAAAGGCTGCATAAAGGCCTTTGAGAGTTTTAGTAGACATTATGTTACTGCCTGAATTTATCCTATATATTGATGAGGTCTTTGAGGATGAGGGGGTGCTTTTTACCACAAGGATTCATGGGGAAAAGGCGTTTACTCAATTTTCCGTAGAGAGTATATATGAAAGAGGGATGTTGTCGTTTATTTGCAAACTAAAGTTTACATGCTAAAGTGGAATACTACTGATAAGTTCAGAGGATATTTTCAAGGTGAGCCCTTTCAAGTTTAAACTGTTAATACAGTGTATTCAGTGCTATGCAATGTTGCCATGACTCAGCATCTACCTTACCTGGGGAAAAAAGTAGAAGAGAACTCAATAAGCAAACCCACAGTAGTCAGAAGAAGTCAGAAGAGAGTAAAGTTCCTCTCAGTAGGGATGCTCAGGAATTCTGTCAATGTCAAGGTAACTGTTTAAAGTACACTAGACATGAGTACGAATGAAGTGAGTGCTACACCAGCTACTACTGTACTCACTGAAAGGACCAGGCAAACAATTATGGTGGTGGTGATAGTGGTGGTGTTGTTTTTGTTTTACTTCAAATGTCTACTTCATGCTTCTGAGGACTGTGCATAACTGGATTTCCAGGATTAGATTAAACACTAGATTGATGTGGTCCAAGAAAATGTTGAATGTATTTTCTGAGTTCAAGGGAAAAATCTTGAGTTATTCTTTTTACTCCCAAATCTAATTCCAGGTAGAAGGCTTCCAGTAGGTCTTTATTGAATATGTCGGTCAGTATATACAGACAAAAAGACGTAATGGGACCAGTATGAGGCATTTCTAGCTCATGCATACAGTGCAACAGAAAAAGGCATTAGTAGTTTCTCATACTGTATGTTGGTGTTTGGCAGAGCCTGAGACTTCCAGTGAGCCTCTGATGACAAGTAAATACTAGAGTGGAAATGTCAACAATCTCACCCAATCAGAGGTAACCTTGTCAGTTCAGAGGACAGTGGTCTAACAACACTACTACATGAAGAGGTGGCATCCCTCCACACTCAACCTTTAGTTCTGAAGCAGCATCATTTGAGCCATTAAACAGGTTCAGGAAGCCTCATTGGCAAATAATGGAGCTACAAAAGAAGAGGGAATTATTTCAGCAGTATGGGAAGGCCCTATATAATTAAAAAAGAAATTCTTATAATATTTTGTGTGAAATAATATGAGTTGAATAAAGCTGGAAGAACACTAGCTACATGCTGCCTAACGTGCGGAAGGCCACTAGAGAGTGGGGAGCTGGATCTGTTAGACAACAGAGCCAGTGTTTCCAAACACCATGTCCTATGCTGTTTTGTTTTGACTTTTCAGAACTGAGTTAAAGACCAACTACTTAATTCAGTCCCAAATGTACACGTCTACGCTGACAAGCCTTATGACTGTCGTATGGGTAGGATTACATAATTTCAAAAGCTGAACTTCAGAACTTACAATACAAGTGTTATAGGAGAAAATAATATGTCTGACAACTATCCTTTTCTTTGTAACACTTTGTTTTTATTGTCACATTTCTCTGAATATAAAACATGTTTGCTACTTTAATGAGCCTTAAATGACAAAACTAAAAAAAAACAATTAACTGTAGACCTCTGTTACTTCCTTAGTGAATGTAACAGAGACTGTGTTAAACAATACCTGCTTCTCCTGGTTTTCCTGGGCTTAAAGATAGACTGTAAGTCCCAGCCTCTTGCAACTGGTAGGGCCGTGTGTTTAGTTCTCACCAAAAAATGAAAGCAGAAATGTCATGTGTCACTTGCAGACTAAGATAGTAAAGAGAATCCATCTCTATTCCCCCAAATGCACTTTGAGTCCTGGATCCCTGAGTCACCTGACCACAGTCACACTTGTTGGACTGTCGTTTCAATGAACAATAAACTGCCATTTTGCTAATTTACCGACTTTTCCCTTTTTTTTTTTTTTTTTTTTAACAACTGTTAGGCTACCCTGAAAAACCAGTGGAGATGTAATGTTTGTTCTGTTTTATTTGCTCAAGAAAAGGCTGGTTGAAGGTAAGAAGTAAATACTACACGCTCGATGGGGAGCAGCATATACCACCCCTAAATGTGCCACTTTGACATGTGGATTGTTTTGAGCTGAAGATAATTAAGACCCAGGAGACTCAGGAAAAGGTTTTGCCTCTCCCTCAACTGCCTAAAATAATTTAGGTAGGGAGCTTGGTCCAGGAAAAGAGCTATTTTCAGAGAGAACGTTTTTATCTGAAGGACTTACCTGCATGGCAGGGCAAACATCTGATTACCAAACATCTGCTCTTCTTATCTTCCTGTGAATTGCCCTCCTCCCCTTTGAAGCCCCAGGTCCCTATCCCACTTATTGTCTCAAGATAGCATATAAGCCTCAGTTGTTCGCCTGTCTTTGAGTCTCATGTCTTTGGGATTCCTGTACATACAAATTTTTTTCTTCTCCTGCTAATCCGTCTTATGTCAATTTGATTATTCTAATAAACCAAAGAACCTAGCTGGGAAGAAGGAAAAAGTTTTCTGCTCCTACATTCTAATTAAAAAGAAAGTATTATGTCTTGAAAAATTTTAGATAGGAGTTATTATATTAAGATTCTATATTATTCTCTATATATGTTGATCTTAGTGCCTGATATCAAGATGTAGAAAAGGTTTTGGTTGTGTGATTTTGTGTGTGTGTGTGTGTGTGCGCTTGCGTGAGCATTGGTTCATGCATCTACCTCATTGACTCATTTTCACTTTGTCCCACTCAATATTTTCAGTTTAAAATATATGGAAAATTGTAATCATCTGGGTTCTGATTCACTGCCACTACCAAGCAATTAACATTAATTTCTAAAACCCTTATTACTACTTACTAAACATAATGACTCATTCAAAGTTACCTTTCTTATCTGCAGCATTATTTGGGAAGGGGATTTTCTGGGACACTATTCCAAAGTCTCTTTCTGAGGATTTGTTAAGCCAGTCACACATTCACATTCTAAGGTCTCATTTTCAGTAGTCAATTGCCAGTATAAAAAAATACTATGTAACAGTACAATATAAAGTTTAAATAAATATCTTAAAATGAGCTTATTCATGTGCCATATTTTCATCAGGTCTTTTTCTCCATTCAATAAATTATTTCCCTCTCAAGCCTTCAGTGTCAGGTGTGGGGCAAGACCATTTCACAGCCCAAACCCCCTAAATATCACTGGAAGAAAAGTGAGAAGGGGGAGAAACATTCAACTTGGCATTTACGAATATTAATATTAATACCACTAATCCTCCCCATTCATTTTGGGTCTGAAGTGGAAGAAACTGTTTCCATAGAAACAAAGTTTTTGGACAGTCACTTTGTTACTTCTCCCCTGCTAAGTGAGTCAAGTCAAAATGGCATGAGAGGTCACGCCCCTTCATAAAAATTAACATCGGAAACGTGGGATGCAAGAATAAAATGAATTATGTTAAAACATTAGTTTATACATTTTGAATTCTTATTAACCAATAGTATATTGAGTTTCTAAAGTGTTAATAAACTGTTATTTTAAAATATTTAAATATCTGATTCAAATAATTTAGTTGATTATTACTGAAGATGGAAATTTGTCCCAGTATTTCCTTTTAACAATAAGTACTATATCAATCAGCACCCTGAAAATTGAGATAAAAATATTTTTTAAATATATATAGTGGAGTGTCACTTAAATACTGATGTCAGTGTGTGCCTGACAATTGGGAGAAAACAGAAAGTAGAGAGGAGAGAGGGCAGTGATTTATGGTGTTGGAAAGGTGGATTTTATATATATAGGATTTACTGTTCTTTGTATCTTCAGGTGTGAGGATGAAAACTTTTTGTGTCAAAAAAGTAAGGCACCTAGAGGCTACAGCCTTACTTGTAGGCATCTGTTTTTCCTGAAAGCCATAAGTGTCCTTGAAATCCTTATAATTTTATCTTGTCATCTGTTTGAGTAATTATCATGACATTAGAGTTCTTTTTTTTCCCCTCAGTCCCAAATCTACTATTAACTGACTCTGCACCAGCAACTCATACATTCTGGGGAAGGTTTCCTGACTTTTCAGGGTTTGGCCTTGCCCTGGATTCTTTTAAAATTTTATTCCAGATCTAACATTTTAGGACGCCATGATGAGCACCAGTGATCTCACCTTGGTAGACTATAGAATACAGAGGAAGGAGGGAGAAAAGAGGTGGTTTCCATTGATTGACCCAGGCAATGTTTTGCCTGGTCCTTTAATTTAACTTTTTGCACCCACAGATAATGAGCACCCTAATGTAAATTTCTAAGAAGGCTTTTACTGATAAATGAGATCACTAATGATAATAAAAAAAAGAATAGCAACAGCAGAAGATCACATTTATTTCTTTAGCCCTTAATCTCTCAGGCACCATGTTAAGGGCTTTACATGCATTTAAGCCCTTAATACTCATGAAATTCCTCTGTGGCAAACACTGTGGTTATCCCCAGTTTACAGAAGAGGAAATTTAGGCTTATTCCTGAAAAGTAGCAAAGATTATAATCCAATGCTTGGAGAGGTTCAAGGTTTCCAAAAATATGAATTTAGGGGACTCTCAAAGGTATTACATTAAATATATTGTCATAATAAAAATCTTTCTAAATAAAATTTCTTTAAGGCTTCAACTTCACAAATAATTCTGTTTCACTGGCCCCAATCCACCCCCCACCTTTTATTCCCTGATATACTCTGTGTGCTCAGGAAACCCTGTGACTTTGTCCTATTGTGCTGAATCAAGTTCTTTTTAGAGATATTTCTATGCAAACTACATTTCTTGTTAAAGTTTCTAAGCAGCTTTTTTTTTTTTGCTTCAATCTTATTGTATGTTATACTTTCAATCTTCCTGGTTTTATTTTTGAAAGTCTCAGCAAAATACTTATGTAACCCCTGCTCCAGGCCTTTTCACAAATTGTCAGGGTGCTAAAGGGCCCATTTTTCAACTTTCCCTCTTGCTATCTCAGTAAAATTTCTTCAATTTCCATTCAATACTTTGTGTAAGCCATAGACTTTCCTGAAGATTTCTGGAATTCCAAAGAAGCTTCTATTTTCATGGTAACCTCTGGTTTCTAACTTCAGCTTCTCAGTTTCTGGTTTGTCTTACTGTTAACAAACTCAGGTTTGGCTCTTTGCCACTCA
This sequence comes from Pseudorca crassidens, assembly GCF_039906515.1. Lineage (NCBI taxonomy): Eukaryota > Metazoa > Chordata > Mammalia > Artiodactyla > Delphinidae > Pseudorca > Pseudorca crassidens. Next base: position 103,674,579 of record NC_090317.1, read on the forward strand.
AAAAGTCAATACTCGGGCTTCCCTGGTGGCGCAGTGGTTGAGAGTCTGCCTGCCGATGTGGGGGACGCGGGTTCGTGCCCCGGTCCGGGAAAATCCCACATGCCACGGAGCGGCTGGGCCCGTGAGCCATGGCCGCTGAAAGTCGGGCTTCCCTGGTGGCGCAGTGGTTGAGAGTCCGCCTGCCGATGCAGGGGACACAGGTTCGTGCCCCGGTCCGGGAAGATCCCACATGCCGCAGAGCGGCTAGGCCCGTGAGCCATGGCCGCTGAGCCTGCGCGTCCGGAGCCTGTGCTCCACAACGGGAGAGGCCACAACAGTGAGAGGCCCGCATATCGCAAAAAAAAAAAAAAAAAAAGTCAATACTCGAGAGACAAGTGTTGGTTGGAAAAGGAAAACTTGCTTTAATCAGGGAGCCAGCTACCTGGGGAGAAGGTGGACTTGTGTCCCAAAACCAACTCCAAAGATTCTGCTCGGCCAGGAAATTTTTTGAAGGGAAAAGGGGAAATAATCTCAGTTAATTACTAAGGTGGGAGATCAGATTCTTTGTCATTTTTCCATTGCACACAAACCTGCTGACTTCTCCTGATCTTCCTTTGGTTACTATCTTGCCCGCATGGTCTGCCTGCAAATTTGCTAAGGGGGAAGCTGGCAGTAGAGAGTCAGTCATTCTTTAACTACTTACTTCTTCATTCTTACTCCTTCTAATCCAGGAAAGGAATCAACAGGTTAGGCAAGGCATTGCATGCATTCAGTAGAGCAGAAGTCAGGAGTTAGGTTAAATGTTACCTAGTGATCTAATTTTTATAATTTAGGTCTGAGGAAAACAGACATGAACAAACAGAAAAGGAGGAAAAATTGCTACTTACATTACCACCCCTCCATGCTTGGCCACTCAGATTTTGTGAAGATGGGAGGATGATTATGAGGAGAGTGGTTGGATGGGGACTGACGCCATTGAACTTCAAAATAACTGAATATTGCAGATCTGTTTTATTAACTGTAATGTTGCTGTACCACGTCTGGGGAAATATCACTGGCTATCTATGCTCCTTAGCCTTACAGTAGGTTCCCAGGTTTTCAGGTTGCTACCCAACACTGGTGCCTTTTAAAGTAACTAACTTCTAATGGCATCTGGAAATCTTCAGCTTCATTGTGGAGAGTGTATTTATCAAGTTACATCTTCAGGAATGACTAAGGGAAAAAAAGGACTTGCACTTCAAACAATACTGGAAACCCCATGGGAGATTCTTAAATATATCAAGGAGGTTGAAAAGAGAGTAGAAGAGAGGAGGAAACAGGAATCCTCTCTAATCTGAGATTGGAGGGCTCCAATGTTATACTTGTAATGATGGGGGAGGTTGTTATTCACACACTAACTTTAAACTTGGCACATAAAGAATAACAAGTACAAATAAAATGACATACATTTTGACAAAACACAACCAAGTGAATACTTAAAATTGGCGAAATTTGTTGTATGTAAATTACACATCAATGAAAATAACTTTTTAAATGACATGCAAATGAAAACATATTACCTCAAAACCAGATGTATTTGTCAGGTTCCTCCAGAGAAACAGAAGCAGTAAGATATAAGAAATTGGCTCCTGTGATAATAGAGGCTGTATGCAATCATGCTATATGCAAGCTAGAGACCCAGGAAGGCTGATGCTACAGTTCAGCCTAGTGTGAAGACCTGATAAACAGGAGTAAATCCCAGTCCAAAGGTTTGGAGAAATGAGATGAGATGTCCCAGCACAGTGAGACAGGAAAAAAGTATGCAATTACTCTTTCCCCAGCCTTTTCTTCTATTCAGTCCCTCAAGAGATTGGATGCTGCTCAACCACATTGGAGAAGGCAATTTAATTTACTGAGCCCACTAATTCATATGCTAATCTAATTTTGAAACACCCTCATAGATACACCCAGAAATAAAGTTTAATCTGAGCACTGTGTGGCCAGTCAAGTTGACACATAAAACTAACCATCACAAATTCACCCCTTGTCAATTAAGCACCTGTATGCATCTCCTTAAACCCTACTTTATCTCCAAATAAAGACAAACCAAGGTCATAATTCAGCCTAGCCTGATACAACTATCCTGCTTACAACTGAAAATTTACTCTTCCCCAGGAGAGGAGGTTGTCTTGAGTGATGTTTATTCTCCTTGGTATCCCATAATTTTATAGCTATTAATGTAAAATTAGCAATACTTAAATACTATGATATAAAATCAATGTATCTTGTGTTACATGATAAGGGAGAAAAAGAGTAAAGGAAAAAGCAGAAAGAAACCAAACACATACACAAACATATTCATAGCAAAATAAGTAGGAAATGCTCATGACGATTACAGTCCTGCCTGTAACTGGTCACGTGGCCATAGCTGGTATTGTGACTAAATTTTTCGACTACTCATTCTGTATTCCCTTACCCCATGGCCAGTCAAGTTGACACATAAAATTAACCATCATACTAAGGTTGGAAAGGAATGAGTCCAAACCCAAATTGAATTATTCCATTGATTGAAAATAATGAATGGCAATTTCAAAGTTCTAAGAGAAATCATAGGGGTTCTATGTGGGGAAAAAGAAGTGAATCAATAAATTCTTGTTTAATTGACAATAAGCTTTTTGCGTTGCTGAATGTAATGTCTGTTCATGGTAGAAAGCACTAAAAATTATAAACAATTTAAAAATCACTCATAAGCCATCATTTCTGAGTTAATTCACATTCATATTTAATATTTTAAAAACTTCTAGTCATTTTTCTTATGAATTGTCTTAACTATGTTATGTATTTTCTCTAGTATTATATTATAGTCATCTTAAGGAATATAAATATTTTTAAATGCAATTTTTATGTCTGTATAACATAATATCCACTCTGTGGATAAAATATTTTTACCATTTCTTTATTTTCATCACTGTGCCTTCATTAAAAAAAATATTATAAGATATGCCACAATCAATACCATAATATATAAATTTTTCCTGTATATCTGCTCATTTCTCTTTTTTCTTTTTTTCTTTTTCAGCGGCACCCTGTGCGGCTTGCGGGACCTTAGTTCCCCAACCAGGGATGGAACCCAGGACCCTGGCAGTGAGAGTACCAAGTCCTAACCACTGGAATCCGGGGAATTCCCAGTTCATTTCTTCAGGTCTAGACTTTGAGTTCATGCATCAGTAGCTATGAATTTTTCTTAAAGTACAGACTGTAGATTTCCAGAAAATGTTCCATTTTAAACTCTCTGATGCACTGTATACAACTGTCTAAACTATCACAGTTTCAGCTGTAATGACTATTAGACATTTTGTCTTTATGTTGGTACTCTGATAGGTTAGAACGATCAGAATTGTTGTTGTTTTCATTTTCAGTTGTTTAACTAGTTAAGAGTTTAAAACATGTTCGTGTGTAATGATGAATATATCAGAATCTTAGAGCCTTAGTGGTCATTTTGTCCAACCTCCCATATAAGCATAGGCAGTCATCCCTTCATATTTGCAGGGAATTTGTTCCAGAACCACCACGGATACCAAAATCCGTGGATGCTCAAGTCCCTTATACAAAATAGTGTAGTCCTCTCCTTCAACTAACACACCATTGTAAAGCAATTATACTCCAATAAAGATGTTAAAAAAATGGTGTAGTCCTCCATATTCATGGTTGGTTCAATCCATGGACTTGGAACTCCCAGATATGGAGGGCCGACTGTATACAATTCAAATTTAGAAAACTCCTGGTGATATGGAGCTCATTACTTCCTATCATATAATAATTAAATGATATAATTAGATCTGGAGCTATGTTCAATTAGGAAAACGCCACCATTAAAAAAAATTACTTAGAAATGGTGGAATCTTCCAAAATTGAATGAAGATCAGTATCAATGATGCAGGCTCTCTTGATGCAATACCTGTCATTCCATGTGCAGATTCAGTGTGTGATAAAAATATTCAAAATGATTAGAATCAGCACATATAAAAATGGCATCAAGTTGAAAATAAAAAAAATTGTTACTTGAGTTTAAAAGAGACTGTTAAAAAGGAATTAAGAATTTCAGTGTTGAGTAAGTTCATATGGAGAACAATTTCAACCATCTTTCATGCTATTCTACAAAGTCATAGCTCACTTGAGAATAAGTGTTGAGGGAGGGTCCATTCTCCCACTATTGTAGAAAAAGTGTGAACACATTGGAACCAGGTATCCTAGGTTTAAATCCTGCTATTTACTGCTCATGTGACCTCAATTTCTATAAATCTTGGTTTGTTTTTCAATTAAATGAAGAAAATATTATTTTTTGGACTGCTATTAAAATTTAAAGGGATAACATACATAAATATCACAGTGCCTGGCTTATAGTAACTGCTGAAAAAATGTTAGATCTCTTTTCTACCGCCCTTCCCCGTTCAGAAACACCAATTTTGTTTTACAGATATCTTGTGAACAATTTAGTATTCTAGGATTGTCTATCTTGTAGCTCCCTTTGCTCCCTGGATGTATAAAATTGCATTCTCTGACAGTCCTCAACAAAGGACTGGGTTGGTTGTCTTCTGGATCTCCCTCCATAGCCTCTTACCTTTTTTTTTTTTCTTATTTCTGCTGCTTAGAGTGATGTCCTGTCACTCCAGATTTCTCAAGAAGCCCTCTGTAATCACCTGTACCCTGGATTAATTGTATCTGTATTTTAAGTTTGTTCAACATCTCTCTCTATGGGTTTTATCACCATGAAACGCTGTCTTTTAATCCAAGGTCTTCTTTCCTTGGATTGTAACTGTTTGAAGGGCAAGAATTCAAGTTAACAAGCATTTCTAATGAGGACATTTTATTTGTCATTCAGTAAGCTCAGTGCTTTAGGAGACAGGCAAATTAATTCAAATACTGACAAAATTAGGAAGACAGATAGCCAAAAGTTTATGATTTAAAAAATTAATACAAATGACATGTGAATTAAAAAGTAATATGCAAATTCAAAAAAAGGAAAAGTATAGTCATATTCACTGTTTCACTTGACATAAGCCAAGACTGTAAAAGGCCCATTCCCAGTTGGAATATGTTCTCAATCAAAGACAGAACATAAAATAGCTAACTGAAATACTTTTACTCCTTTTTTCTCAACTTTGACTGCTTTTTAGATTTATTTTTCCAAAAAGAAAGTGATTGTTTAAACTGACTCAAAATCATACTGCTTTGCACCCTGAGTCATTGTTGCAGAAATAGACAAGGAGATGGTAAGTTGTGGTTTTTTTAAGGGGAAAAAGCAGGTCCTTCTTTTGATGATGGATGAATATTATAGTTAGTTTATGATGCTCAAAGTCTTGTGAGAACAAAGTGTGAGCACTGGAAATTTCAGAACCACTTGATAATCAATGTTGCATACGTCCTGTTTCTTATGAAAAAGCAACTGCCATTACCACTGTAATTTGGTGAAGATTGTGAAGGGAAAGTCTGAGTATAAAAATAAATCTGAAGGATTACTGTTTGATCTTGGACATAGAGCATCTAGTTAAAAGTGGCACAGAAACAAGAGCAGTTCATTTTGTACACTTTCTGAAATTACAGGTTAGCCCAGTAAATAAGGTTGAGACATGGAACCATGCTTCAAATCTAGGATGACTTAAATTAAAGATAAGATAAAATAAATTTCATTTGTTTAAACAAGAAAGAAATCAAATCATTTTCTAAAGAGACATATACCAGAATGTTCTAAAATCATAGAACTTATTGAAGAATCTTTAATAGAAACTCACAGATCCTTTCTTGTTTTAAAATAAATTCACTCCAATGGAAGTCATTTGCAGAAATTATTTGTAGGGAGGGTGTATTACTTTTCTACTGCTGCTACAAACTTAGAAACTTAAAACAACATAATTTATTAACTTATACTTCTGTAGCTTGGAAGTTTGATAGAGGTCTCATCAAGCTGAAATCTATGTCTCAACAGGACTGCATTCTTTCCTAGTGGCTCTAAGGGAGAATCAATTTCCTTGTTCATTCAGGTTTTGGCAGAATTCAATTCCATGTGATTGTAGGACCTCCTTTCCTTGTTGGTTGTCAGATGAAGGTTATTCCCAGCTTCTAGAGGCTGCCATATTCCTGGGCTCATGGTCCCCTTCCTTCATCTCAGAATGGTAACAGCAGGTTGAGTCTCTCACATTTTGAATCCCTCCTGCCCTTGCTTCCATTGTCCCATCTCTCTGACCCATTATTCTAACTTCTTGTTCCACTTTTAAGGACTCGTGATTACATTGGGACCACTTGAATAATGCAAAATTATGCCCTATCTCAAGGTGCTTAAAGTCTTTAAAATCCCTTTTGACAATTAAGGTAACATATTTACAGGTTCTGGGGATTAGGAAGTGAACTTTTTTTTTTTTTTTTTTTTTTTTTTAGGCGAGAGCGTTATTCAGCCTGCCTACCACAGAGAAATAAAAAGATACCTGAGGTTCTCCCTTCATTTTTTCCTAAATTGGTAAGTGGACATTTCAGAAGCTTTATTGGTCACAGAATTTGAGGAGATAAATTAATGCTTGCAAATGATCTACTTGTGTACAGGTTCAGGATGGTTGATATGCCTTTGAGTTTTGATATGAAATCAGTTTCTCTGTTGTTTATTCTTAAAGCCATAGTTGGATTAATGTGGAGGGGGTGTGGCAGGGGGGAAGAGAGAGGTGGATGACATGGCTTTTCCTAAAGCTCCCAATTCAGGATTTTACTTTTCTTTCTGAAAACTTCTCCATAGCTACAACAAATTGGGAAAAAAATGCTTCAGATACGAATGACTTGTCTCTGAGTATGTTTGTTTATGGAGGCTAACAGAATTTGACAACTTTAGGTTCAGATATTATTTGGTCAGAGAAACTAGTTTTGTTTTAAAAAGTTAAAAATAACTCCATTTCTGAACATGTGACACTAGTTGAGAAGCAAATTACATGTTTGACTATATTTGTCTCCAAGATTCAGCTTGACTTACAGTGTGGATTGAATGACACTCTATCTACATTTGAATTAGGAATGAGTAGTTATATTGATCCATAACAAAACAAGGGCTTGTTTGTTTTCCTAATTTGTCTACTGGAATTAGGTACTAAATAGTCATACATTATCAGTTATTGAATCTGTCAAGGAAAATAGTTTTTATAGGTGTGTATTAATAGGCACTCACTGGAGAAATATTATGTTTCCTCTGTAACAAACATAATTTTATTTATATAATGCTTATTAAGGGGTAAAAATTATTATTGGGTTGTGCCTAGTCATGTCAAGAAGACCTGTAGTTGAAAAGTAGTTATAGTAAGGAATTACACTAGTTTTAGAAAAAAATCAATATTTAAACTTAAACATGGATTTTGCAAACTGGTATCTGAAATGAATCTTATTTCAACATATAGTAGTTTCAGCAAAATTAAATGTTACTCTTCATGTACTAGTGAGTAATAGAAGGCTGTAATTATACTATGCACCTATGTCCTCCAAAATCTAAATTTCATAGGTGCTTTCTATGAATCATCTAACCAAAAAGAAAAGAAGAAAAGTCACGAGACCTCCAAATACATTTTTCTTGAATCTCAGCAGTATATCAACTAGGTTTCTAGAACCATTATGCTAACACTAGTTAGTTAAATGGCTCATTTTGCGTTGTTCTCTTAGTGACAGAAAAATTAATCTCATTAAATAATTAAACTTCAAAGACAGTTGATCCTTGCAATGATAGCCTAACTTTAGCATCTCTTGTAGTGATCAAAAGGAGAACAGAGAATCTAAAAAAATATGGATTATTTACTTTCTCCTTGTCCAAGAAAGGAATAGGGAAGAAAAGAGAATATATCTAATCTGCAATGCATATTAGAAATTACAGTATGAAAAATTTGTTCAGAATAATTCCCTTCCATAGATTGTCAGAAATAGTACATTTGAATGGATTCTCTGAAAATCAAGTTCAAGAAGTTTCTTGTAATTGCAGTAATAGTAGAAAAGCCATTGCTAGCTGATGCTTAGAGACATATTATCTGGAGAAGCATTCTGTACTTCTCAGCTGAGTCTGCACCACTGGTTTGAGATATTTGACTTTTTCTGCTTTTTAAAATAACTGAACTCAAAGGACATTTAAACTTAGTACAAACCACAGAATACACAATGAAATATTAGGTTAATATACTTATAGTAGTACCCAGAACCCCTATAGTCTAGTTTTAGTTTGGCTTGACAAAACGTAGATGAGTTTGACAACTTTTTTTTCATTCAGATAAAAATATTTAGTTTACTTTGCCATTGTTATTTACTGTTGATAACTGTTGAGGCCACTATAATTGGAGGTGGTTGATATCTAAATGGACATTACTCGTTAATGTAATGTACAGTGTTGTTATTGTTAAGGGAAAAGCATACTTAAAATTAGTCTAAGTACCTTTCTTTCTTTTTTTTTAAGTTTTAAAATTCTTTTTATTTTTTGCTGTGTGAATATACTAATGACTTAAATAGAAAATCCTTCATGTTTGGTACTAAATTGTATATAAGTACGTTTACATTGTGAAAGGTTAATAACATATTGTGATGAGGAAAAAACTTCCACTGCTCCTGTCCTTTTCTCATTACTCTCTACAAAGCTAAACGTTACAAAGATTTTGGAGTCCAGTTTTTAATGTACATCTATATATTTCTATATCTATTGTTTTTGTTTTAAACAAATAGGATTACCTAGTACCTTTCTTAAATAAGTGTTTTATACTTAAACATCCCCCCACCTCAGTGTAGGTTATAACCAAAGGAGTTGCACAAATATCAACACCAACTCAAGCATACACTCTACACTATCATAATATTTTAACCATAAAGGCTTATGCTTTTGTCTAGCTTTTAGACTTACATAAAAACAAAGAGAGGGTTTCCTGTTCCACATGTAAGGAGCTTAGAAGTCACCACTCCATCCTAACAAGTAAAAGCTGAACAGACTGAAAAATCAGCAACTCTTCTTGAATTTATGAGTGGGAGGACTCAGGGCAAACTGCTGCCCCAAGATTGGAGGGAGAAAGAGAGTAGTAGAGGGAGTCACAGCTGACTAAAACAGAGAGTCTCGAGCAGAAAACTGCCCTGGGAACCAGTGCTGAAGTAGGAAAAACTGAACTGTAATTGACAAATTGCTGGAGGCTCAGTGTGGACAATTCTAAGAGTTTAAAAACTCCAGGGGGACCTAGTCGTAAAGGGGCCCCACAATATTACGAGATTTATATCCAGGAGTTTGGTCAGGTTCCCACAATAAAATATCACAGATATACCCTCCTGCCTGTGGTAGGAGGAGGAGTAAAGGAGCCATTTTGAAATATGCCAGAGTACTCTGTTATTCTTAACAAAGCCTGTCCTCAGTAGAAAGAAACTAGTTAACCAGAGCCTAACTTGCTGGCATAATATCAGAGCCTAATTGACCTGGGGAAAGGAAAACAGCCAATTCCAGTTCACTCTAGCTACCCTGTTCTACCTAAGGGAGGAGAAAAAAAGGGAGAAACTTTTGTAAGTTCACAGTCCAGAGGCACAGCTTCATTAAAGACTGAAACCTGATCGTAGGTGTCCCCCGACACCTCACCACCACATTATTAAAGGCCAATTATACCAGTTCTTTTACTCAGTATATCATGTTTGGCTACCAAAAAAAAATTGCAAAGCATACTAAACGGAAAAAAGTACAATTTGAAGAGACAGCAAACGTTAGAATCAGGCATGGCAGAGATACTGGAATATCAGACCAGGAATTTAAAACCATTATGATTAATATGCTAACTACTCTAATGGATAAAGTAGACAAGATGCAAGAACAGATGGGCAACAAAAGTAGAGAGATGGAAGTCCTAAGAAAGAACCAAAAATAAATGCTGAAGGACCAAAACAAAACAAAAAAAACTGTAACAGAAATGAAGAATGCCTTTGATAAGTTTATTTATTTATTTATTTGTAAACATTTTTATTGGAGTATAATTGCTTTACAATGGTGTGTTAGTTTCTGCTTTATAACAAAGTGAATCAGTTATACATATACATATGTTCCCATATCTTTTCCCTCTTGCGTCTCCCTCCCTCCCACCCTCCATATCCCACCCCTCTAGGTGGTCACAGAGCACCAAGCTGATCTACCTGTGCTATGCGGCTGGTTCCCACTACCTATCTATTTTACGTTTGGTAGTGTATATATGTCCATGCCACTCTCTCACTTTGTCACAGCTTACCCTTCCCCCTCCCCGTGTCCTCAAGTCCATTCTCTAGTAGGTCTGTGTCTTTACTCCCGTCTTGCCCCTAGGTTCTTCATGACCTTTTTTTTTTTTTTTTTAGATTCCATATATATGTGTTAGCACATGGTATTTGTTTTTCTCTTTCTGACTTCACTCTGTATGACACACTCTAGGTCCATCCACCTCACTACAAATAACTCAACTTCGTTTCTTTTTATGGCTGAGTAATATTCCATTGTATATATGTGCCACATCTTCTTTATCCATTCATCTGTTGATGGATACTTAGGTTGCTTCCATGTCCTGGCTATTGTAAATAGAGCTGCAATGAACATTTTGGTACATGACTCTTTCTGAATTATGGTATTATCAGGGTATATGCCAAGTAGTGGGATTGCAGGGTCATATGGTTGTTCTATTTTTAGTTTTTTAAGGAACCTCCATACTGTTCTCCATAGTGGCTGTATCAGTTTACATCCCCACCAACAGTTCAAGAGGGTTCCCTTTTCTCCACACCCTCTCCAGCATTTAATGTTTGTAGATTTTTTGATGATGGCCATTCTGACTAGTGTGAGATGATATCTCATTGTAGTTTTGATTTGCATTTCTCTAATGATTAATGATGTTGAGCAATCTTTTATATGTTTGTTGGCAATCTATATATCTTCTTTGGAGAAATGTCTATTTAGGTCTTCTGCCCATTTTTGGATTGGGTTGCTTGTTTTTTTGATATTGAGCTGCATGAACTGCTTGTAAATTTTGGAGATTAATCCTTTGTCAGTTGCTTCATTTGCAAATATTTTCTCACATTCTGATGGTTGTCTTTTCATCTTGCTTATGGTTTCCTTTGCTGTGCGAAAGCTTTTAAGTTTCATTAGGTCCCATTTGTTCATTTTTGCTTTTATTTCCATTTCTCTAGGAGGTGGGTCAAAAAGGATCTTGCTGTGATTTATGTCATAGAGTGCTCTGCCTATGTTTTCCTCTAACAGTTTGATAGCGTTTGGCCTTACATTTAGGTCTTTAATCCATTTTGAGTTTATTTTTGTGTATGGTGTTAGGGAGTTTTCTAATTTCATTCTTTTACAGGTAGCTTTCCAGTTTTCCCAGCACCACTTATTGAAGAGGCTGTCTTTTCTCCGCTGTATATTCTTGCCTCCTTTATCAAAGATAAGGTGACCATATGTGCATGGGTTTTTCTCTGGGCTTTCTATCCTGTTACATTGATCTATATTTCTATTTTTGTGCCAGTACCATACTGTCTTCTTTACTGAAGCTTTGTAGTATAGTCTGAGGTCAGGGAGCCTGATTCCTCCCGCTCCGTTTTTCATTCTCAAGATTGCTTTGACTATTCAGGGTCTTTTGTGTTTCCATACAAATTGTGAATTTTTTTCTTCTAGTTCAGTGGAAAATGCTATTGGTAGTTTGATACAGATTGCATTGAATCTGTAGATTGCTTTGGGTAGTAGAGTCATTTTCATAATGTTGATTCTTCTAATCCAAGAACATGGTCTATCTCTCAATCCATTTGTAACATCTTTAATTTCTTTCATCAGTGTCTTATACTTTTCTGCCTACAGGTCTTTTGTCTCCTTAGGTAGGTTTATTCCTAGATATTTTATTCTTTTTTTTTTTTTGCAGTGGTAAATGGGAGTGTTTTCTTAAATTCACTTTGAGATTTTTCATCATTACTGTATAGGAATGCAAGAGATTTCTGTGCATTAATTTCGTATCCTGCTACTGTACCAAATTCATTGATTAGCTCTAGTAGTTTTCTGGTAGCATCCTTCGGATTCTCTATATATATTATCGTGTCATCTGCAAACAGTGAGAGCTTTACTTCTTTTCCGATTTGGATTCCTTTTACTTCTTTTTCTTCTCTGATTGCTGTGGCTAAAACTTCCAAACCAATGTTGAATAATAGTGGTGAGAGTGTCTTGTTTCCAATCTTAGTGGAAATGGTTTCAGTTTTTCACTATTGAGGATGATGTTTGCTGTGGGTTTGTCATATATGGCCTTTATTATGTTGAGGAAAGTTCCCTCTATGCCTATTTTCTGGAGGGTTTTATCATAAACCAGTTTGAATTTTGTTGAAAGCTTTCTCTGCATCTATTCAGATGATCATATGGATTTTCTCCTTCAATTTGTTAATATGATGTATCATATTGATTGATTTGCATATATTGAAGAATCCTTGCATTCCTGGGATAAACCCCACTTGATCATGGTATATGATCCTTTTAATGTGCTGTTGAATTCTGTTGGCTAGCATTTTGTTGAGGGTTTTTGCATCCATATTCATGAGTGGTATTGGCCTGTAGTTTTCTTTCTTTGTGACCTCTTTGTCTGGTTTTGGTATCAGGGTGATGGTGGCCTCGTAGAATGAGTTTGGGAGCATTACTTCCTCTGCTGTATTTTGGAAGAGTTTGAGAATGATAGGTGTTAGCTCTTCTTTAAATGTTTGATAGAATTCGCCTGTGAAGCCATCTGGTCCCGGGCTTTTGTTTCTTGGAAGATTTTTAACCACAGTTTCAATTTCAGTGCTTGTGATTGGTCTGTTCATATTTTCTGTTTCTTCCTGGTTCAGTCTCGGAAGGTTGTGCATTTCTAAGAATTTGTCCATTTCTTCCAGGTTGTCCATTTCATTGGCATATAGTTGCTTGTAGTAATCTCTCATGATCCTTTGTACTTCTGCAGTGTCAGTTGCTTCTCCTTTTTCATTGCTAACTCTATTGATTTGAGTCTTCTCCCTTTTTTTCTTGATGAGTTTGGCTAATGGTTTATCAATTTTGTTTATCTTCTCAAATAACTAGCTTTTAGTTTTATTGATCTTTGCTATCGTTTCCTTCATTTCTTTTTCATTTATTTCTGATCTGATCTTTATAATTTCTTTCCTTCTGCTAACTTTGGGGTTTTTTGTTCTTCTTTCCTAATTGGTTTAGGTGTAAGTTTAGGTTGCTTATTTGAGATATTTCTTGTTTCTTGAGGTAGGATTGTATTGCTATAAACTTCCCTCTTAGAACTGCTTTTGCTGCATCCCATAGGTTTTGGGTCGTCGTATTTCCTTTGTCATTTGTTTCTAGGTATTTTTTGATTTGCTCTTTGATTTTTTCAGTTATCTCTTGGTTATTAAATAGTGTATTGTTTAGCCTCCAAGTTTTTGTATTTTTTACAGATTTTTTCCTGTAATTGATATCTAGTCTCATAGCATTGTGGTTGGAAAAGATACTTGATATGATTTCAATTTTCTTAAATTTACCAAGACTTGATTTGTGACCCAAGATATGATCTATCCTGGAGAATGTTCCATGAGCACTTGAGAAGAAAGTGTATTCTGTTGTTTTGGAATGGAATGTCCTATAAATATCATTAAGTACATCTTGTTTAATTTATCATTTAAAGCCTGTGTTTCCTTATTTGTTTTCAGTTTGGATGATGTGTCCATTGGTGAAAGTGGGGTGTCAAAGTCCCCTACTATGATTGTGTTACTGTCGATTTCCCCTTTTATGGCTGTTAGTATTTGGCTTATGTATTGAGGTGCTCCTATGTTGGGTGCATAAATATTTACAATCATTATATCTTCTTCTTGGATCGATCCCTTGGTCATTATGTACTGTCCTTCTTTGTCTCTTGTAATAGTCTTTGTTTTAAAGTCTATTTTGTCTGATATGAGAATTGCTACTCCAGGTTTCTTTTGTTTTCCATTTGCATGGAATATCTTTTTCCATCCCCTCACTTTCAGTCTGTATGTGTCCCTAGGTCTGAAGTGGGTCTTTTGTAGACGGTATATATACGGGTCTTGTTTTTGAACCCATTCAGCCAGTCTGTGTCTTTTGGTGGGAGCATTTAATCCATTTACATTTAAGGTAATTGTCGATATGTATTTTCCTATTACCATTTTCTTAATTGCTTTGGGTTTGTTATTGTAAGTCTTTGCCTTCTCTTGTGTTTCCTGCCTAAAGAAGTTCCTTTAGCATTTGTTGCAAAGCTGTTTGGTGGTGCTATATTCTCTTAGCTTTTGCTTGTCTGGAAAGTTTTTAATTTCTCCATCAAATCTGAATGAGATCCTTGCTGGGTACAGTAATCTTGGTTGTAGTTTTTCCTCCTTTATCACTTTATATATGTCCTGCCACTCCCTTCTGGATCACAGAGTTTCTGCTGAAAGTTCAGCTGTTAACCTTATGGGGATTCCCTTGTGTGTTATTTGTTGTTTTTCCCTTGCTGCTTTTAATATGTTTTCTTTGTATTTAATTTTTGATAGTTTGATTAATATGTGTCTTGGCGTGTTTCTCCTTGTATTTATCCTGTATGGGACTCTCTGTGCTTCCTGGACTTGATTAACTATTTCCTTTCCCATATTAGGGAAGTTTTTCAACTATAATCTCTTCAAATATTTTCTCACTCCCTTTCTTTTTCTCTTCTTCTTCTGGAACCCCTATAATTCGAATGTTGGTGCATTTAATGTTGTCCCAGAGGTCTCTGAGACTGTCCTCAATTTTTTTCATTCTTTTTTCTTTATTCTTCTCTGCAGTAGTTGTTTCCACTATTTTATCTTCCAGGTCACTTATCCGTTCTTCTGCCTCAGTTATTCTGCTATTGATCCCATCTACAGTATTTTTAATTTCATATATTGTGTTGTTCATCGTTGTTTGTTTCATCTTTAGTTCTTCTAGGTCCTTGTTAAACTTTTCTTGTATTTTCTCAATTCTTTTTCCAAGATTTTGGATCATCTTTACTATCATTATTCTGAATTCTTTTTCAGGTAGACTGCCTATTTCCTCTTCATTTGTTAGGTCTGGTGGGTTTTTATCGTGCCCCTTCATCTGCTATGTGTTTTTCTGTCTTCTCATTTTGCTTATCTTACTGTGTTTGGGGTCTCCTTTTTGCAGGCTGCAGGTTCGTAGTTCCCATTGTTTTTGGTGTCTGTCCCCAGTGGCTAAGGTTGGTGCGGTGTGTTGTGTAGGCTTCCTGGTGGAGGGGACTAGTCCCCGTGTTCTGGTGGATGAGGCTGGTTCTTGTCTTTCTGGTGGGCAGGTCCACGTCTGGTGGTGGTTTTGGGGTGTCTGTGGCCTTATTACAATTTTAGGCATCCTCTCTGCTAATGGGTGGGGTTGTGTTTGTGTCTTGCTAGTTGTTTGGCATAGGGTGTCCAGCACTGTAGCTTGTTGGTTAGTGAGTGAAGCTGGGTCTTGGCGTTTAGATGGAGATCTCTGGGAGATTTTCACCGTTTGATATTACGTGGAGCTGGGAGGTGTCTTGTAGACCAATGTCCTGAACTTGGCTCTCCCACCTCAGAGGCACAGCCCTGACGCCTGGCTGGAGCACCAAGAGCCTGTCATCCACATGGCTCAGAATAAAAGGGAGAAAAAAAAGAAAGAAAGAAAGTAGAAGATAAAATAAAATAAAATAAAGTTATTAAATATAAAAAATAATTATTAAAAATATTTTTAAGTAATAAAAAAAAGAACGAAAGAGGAAAGCAACCAAACAAAAAAACAAATCCACCTATGATAACAAGTGCTAAAACCTATGCTAAAAGAAAAAAAGAAAGAAATGGACAGATAGAACCCTAGGACAAATGGTAAAAGCAAAGCTATACAGACAGAATCACACACAGAAGCATACACATACACACTCAGAAAAAGAGAAAATGGGAAAAAAATATATATATATATGATTGCTCCCAAGGTCCACCTCTTCTAATTTGGGACGATTCCTTGTCTATTCAGGTATTCCACAGATGCAGGGTACACCAAGTTGATTGCAGAGATCTAATCCGCTGCTCCTGACGCTGCTTGGAGAGATTTCCCTTTCTCCTCTTTGTTCGCACAGCTCCCGGGGTTCAGCTTTGGATTTGGACTTGCCTCTGCCTGTAGGTCACCTGAGGGTGTCTGTTCTTCGCTCAGACAGGAAGGGGTTAAAGGAGCAGCTGATTTGGGGGCTCTGGCTCACTCAGGCCGGGGGAAGGGAGGAGTACGGAATGCGGGGTGAGCCTGTGGCAGCAGAGGCCAGTGTGATGTTTCACCAGCCTGAGGCACTCCCTGTGTTCTCCCGGGGAAGTTGTCCGTGGATCACGGGACCCTGGCAGTGGCGGGCTGCACAGGCTCCTGGGAGGGGAGGTGTGGAGAGTGACCTGTGCTTACACACAGGCTTCTTGGTGGCGGCAGCATCAGCCTTAGCGTCTCATGCCCATCTCTGGGGTCCACGCTGTTAGTCGCGGCTCACGCCTGTCTCTGGAGCTCCTTTAAGCAGTGCTCTTAATCCCCTCTCATCGCGCACCAGGAAACAAAGAGGGAAGATAAAGTCTCTTGCCTCTTCGGCAGGTCCAGACTTTTCCCCGGACTCCCTCCCGGCTAGCCGTGGTTCACTAACCCCCTGCAGGCTGTGTTCACGCCGCCAACCCCAGTCCTCTCCCTGCACTCTGACCGAAGCCCAAGCCTCAGCTCCCAGCCCCCGCCCACCCCGGTGGGTGAGCAGACAAGCCTCTCAGGCTGGTGACTGCTGGTCAGCACCGATCCTCTGTGCGGGAACCTCTCTGCTTTGCCCTCCGCACCCCTGTTGCTGGGCTCTCCTCCGTGGCTCTGAAGCTTTCCCTCTCTGCCACCCGCAGTCTCCGCCCGCGAACGGGCTTCTAGTGTGTGGAAACCTTTTCTCCTTTACAGCTCCCTCCCACTGGTTCAGGTCTCGTCCCTATTCTTTTGTCTGTGTTTTTTCTTTTTTCTTTAGCCCTACCCAGGTACGTGGGGAGTTTCTTGCCTTTTGGGACGTCTGAGGTCTTCTGCCAGCGTTCAGTAGGTGTTCTGTAGTTGTTCCACGTGTAGATGTATTTCTGATGTACATGTGGGGAGGAAGGTATCTCCATGTCTTACTCTTCTGTCATCTTGAAGCTCCTCCTGATAATTTTATTGATAGACTGGAAAAAACCGGCTAAAGAATGTCTAAGATTGAGGATATAGCTAGAGAAACTAAAAACTGAAAAGCAAAGAGAACAAAGGTTAAAAAAAAAAGAACAGACTATTCAAGGGCTCTAAGACAACTAACATACACAAATGTGAATACCATAAGGAGAAGAAATTGAGCAAGGAGCAGAGGAAATATCTGAAACAATAATGACTGAGAGATTCTTCAAATTAATGTCAGACATAATATCACAGATCCAGGGAGCTCCAAGAGAACACCAAGCAGATTAAATGCTCCCAAAGGCAAATCATTATCAAACTACAAAAAATAAAGAAAAAAATATGAAAGAAGCCAGAGGGGGAAAAGCACCTTACCTACAGAGGAACAAAGATAAAAATTACATTAGACTTCTCCTTAGAAACCATACAAGGAAAAAGAGAGTGGAGTGTAATATTTAAAGTGTTGATTGAAAATAAACACCAACCTATAATTCAGTATCCTGCAAAATGATCCTTCAAGAGTAAAGAAGAAATAAACTTTCTCAGGCAAACAAAACTTGGTGGAATTTGTTGCCAGTAGACCTGCCTTGCAAGAAATGTTAAAAGAAGTTGTTTAGAGAGAAAAAAATATATATAGTTAGAAACTTGGGTGTACATAAAACGAAGCTTCAGAGAAGGAATAAGTGAAGGTGAAATAACTTTTATTTTTCTTATTCTTAACTGATTTAACAGACAACAGTTTGTTCAAAATAACAACACCAACAATGTATTCAATTGTGTATGCTTAGGAATATATCTTATCATATATATATATATATATATATAATAACTTAGAAGCTTTTGCACAACAAAGGAAACTATAAACAAAATGAAAAGACAGCCTATGGACTGGGAGAAAATATTTACAAATGATTCAGCTGACAAAGGATTAATTTAAAAAATATACAAACAGCTCATGCAGCTTAATATCAAAAAATAAAGGTAATATATTTTTAAAACACACTGGACATAATACATGTTCAATAAATATTTAAAATTTACTTATCATTTTATATGCTCGAGAACTGAGGCTTTGATTGATGTAAATTGCAAAGGCTAAGATATAGTATACCCTCACCAGATGTTACCAATTATATTGTTACCTATCAATTCTGTAAAAATTGTTACCTATCAGTTCTGTAAAATGAAGATATTACATAGTCAAGTGATTTATTCCCACTTGCACACCTAATAAGACTGGACTACAGAATGAAACCCAAGTCTTGTAACTTAAAATCAATGGTCCTTATATTACACTCAAGCAGCCCAGTCCTTTCAGCCTTTCTGTTTTCTTTTAAATAGACTTGGGTTTCAGTTAAGCTAACTGGAGTCCAGGCTAATTTTCCTATCATATGCTATTTAAACTATCAATCTTTACAACTAGAAACAATCCTTAAAAGAACTGGGAAACCAATGACTTTATATCTAATTCTCTCAGAAGTGTATTTTTATTTTAAGACTTTATTCTAAGTGTGAATGAATTTGTAAATGAAAATTTGTTATCTGTTGATATGTTGATAAGTTGATGGATGAGCAAGTGGATAACACGCAAATTGTTAGGAAGTAGCTTTGATAAATGTATATTCCATATGTGTGTTGAGGAGTTTCTTACCTCTAAAATCACATGACACAGATGACCATCTATTTACTGTTATAGAAGAGCTTACTTACCTAGGAACTTCCTGAGCCACAAAGTCAAAAATAAGTGTGTCACAGAGAAAACTAATCTTGCCCTCTTTCTTCAGCCTGTTGCTTGTGTACCCAAAGAGTTAAAGAATTTATTGCAGTCAAATGTTCACAAACAGAGTAAACTGAATACCTCAGTAAATTTTACAAATTAGTGATTCTCAAAATGTAATGCCCAGCTTCATCATCACACGTGAACTTGTTAGAAATACAAATTCCTGGGCCTAATCCCAGTTCTCAAGAATTACAAACTCTGGAGAGGGTCCCACCAATTTGTGTTGTAACAACCCTCCAGTTGATTCTAAAGCATGCTAACATTTGAGAGCCTTTTCTCTAAATCTGCACTGTCCAGTACAGTAGACACTAGCCACACATGACTACTGAATACTTGAAATGGGGCTTGTCCTTTGGGGTGTGCTGTAAGTGTGATGCACATACTAAATTTCAAAGACTTAGTATGAAAAGGATAATGGAAAATATTTCATTAATAAATGTGAACATGATTAAATGTTATATTTTGGACATATTTCAGTTTGGTTCTTTTTTATATTTTGTTTCTCTTTGTTGAACTTCTCATTTTGTTCTTTTATTGTTTTCCTTATATTATAAAATTGTTTATCTGTGTGCTCTTATAGTTTTCTGAGCAACTTTAGGACAATTATTTTGAATACTTTGTTGAGCAGTTCCTGAATCTCCATTTCTTTGGGACCAGATAACGGAGGTTTACGGTATTCCTTTGGTGGAGTCATATTTTCTTGATTCTTTGTAATCCCTGTGGCCTTGCATAGGTGTCTGCACATTTTAAGAAGCAGTCACCTCTTCCAGGTTTAGAGACTGATATTAGTAAGGGAAGACTTTAACCTGAGGGTGGGGCCACACTGGAGTATGCTGTGACCCTTGGTCTAGTGAAGCAGGGTGCCAAATTTGGGGCTACATGGTGGCACCTGGTCTGTGTGGGGGTGGGGTGATGTCTCCAGCTCAGGCTGCTAGGCTCCACCGCATTGACAACTTTATGGTCCTTAGTGAGTGCCATGAGTCCACGTCCACAGTAGCTACAAGGGCTGTTAGGACCCACAGTGGTGCTTCCAGGTCCTACAGCTATGGACTAGGACAGGCAGCTTTAGTGGCTGGAGCTGGTGTTACACACACGGGGCCAGCTGCAGGTGCCTAAGTAGTGGCACGGTCCAGTTGCAGTCATATGCGTAGTAGTGGGGGCCAGGGCAGGCAGCATAGGCTGTTGCCAACTATGGGCTCACTGGCAGCTCTGGGGGCTCTGGCTGTTGGCCTGCTCTCCCTTGGCTGCTTACTCTCCCTCCAGTTGTGCACGCTGCAGTGGGGGCTGATGATGGGCATCAGGCTGGTGACATTCAGTTGCACAGCTGGTATAGCTATCCCTGAGCGTGTACACAGTGATGGGAGTCAGATGGGGGGTTCTAGTCTAGTGTTTTTTACTCATGAAGCCACAGAAGCCTAAGCTGGCTGCTGGTGCATTTCCTGGCCTGTGGCGGGGACTTGGGGGAGGGAGAGGGCTAGGCAGGGTTCAGGTGGCTCATGTTTTGCACTCACTTGCAGAGACCTGACCTTGCTTCTGGTGTGGTTCACAAGCTCCTGGGCTCTGGCTGGGTGGGAAGGGGAGGGAGCAGGGTGCAACCAAACACATGGCACCCAGGAGTGCAACTACCTGTGGGACAAACGCCTGTAAAATTTGCAGGGATCCATGGTGGTCGTGCTGGTTGTTGGTTTCATCATTGGTAGAATCTGCTGAGTTTGTCTGCGGAGCTGGTCTCTGTGAACCACAATCTTTCCTTGTGGCTGCTATTAAAAGGCCTTGCTTTTCTCCTTTTTTCCTAGCTATCTCTATATATCTCAGCTTTCCTGTCTGGGTGGGGTAAAACCAAAGCAGGACATTTGTGTGGTGCTCCAAAAGGCCGGAGAAGCTGGTTGCTTACCACTCTCTTCTTTTTCTAGTAAGGAGAACTCTTCCTAGTTGGGAACTTCCCTTTTGGTGCTGAACCATGTCAGCTTGGGGAATGGGATGATGCAGGCAAAATGAATCTGTCTTCTTTCTCTTTTTGTGTGATTATTCTCAGGTTTTTTTGTTCTACTGTGTTGCTAAAATTTCTTAATGGGATGCCAGAGTTCTCCCAGAGCTGTTTTTGTTTGTGAATAGCTGTCTAGTGGTTGAGTTTTGTGGGGAGATGGATAGGCAGGGGTCTCCTGCCTTGCCATTTTGGTCTGCTGTAATAGCATTTTTAAAAGGGTATTTAGAAGATGTTTCTAGTTTTCCAAGATTTGTCAAATGCCCACAATCATGCTTTTATTATTGCTGCAATTGATTTTCAAAACTTTTGTCCTGAAATATGTACAACAGAACTCATTATAAGGATTAAACTTAAAATCTTGAAAAGTAAGAATCTGTTATCATTTACTTTTTACATGGAAGAATTCAGATCGTTGAGATAACAGAATATCTTCAGTTATAGTTATGGAACATTCTCTTGCTCTAAATCATTATGTCACTTAGGGTCCAAAAAATAATCTTCGTTTTTCTTGTGATAGACTATAGGTATATATCATAAGAACTACAGAAGAAATGGTGAAGGATTTAAGACGGGAAAGATACCAAGGCATGAGCTGGATTTTTGTTAAAGATTCACAAATGAATCAGTTTTTTTGTAACTCAGTCTGCATTCTTCCTCAGAAAACAAGACAATACAATGGGATTTATTTTTAAGGCAATCCTCACAATGCTATTTCACAGACTATAAAAATTAAATTTCCATTAAAGTACTACCTGAATAATAAGAAGATCTCAGAATTTCAAATCAGGGTGTCCCAAACCTCAAATTTCATTGTAGAACACCTCACTGGCCAGACTCCCCGGCTTTGCTCCACTCTGCTAAGTTGCAGGAAGTCAGTGAGGGTTGAGCACATATAGTGGAAAAGATCAATTTAATAATTAAAAGGCTGCATTTTCACACCAGTGCCTGCTCACATCTTTTTGCCATTCTAGTCTAGTCTATCCTATTCTATTCTATGTCTGTATATATATATGTATGTACACCCAATACTGCTATCACCTACTTCAGTTTCTATTATTTCTACCTGTGGTTACCGATCAAGTGTTCTCTTTCATCTGGACAGTAGGCCACAGTGAAGTCTCATAGGTATTTCCTGCACACGTGCGCGCACGTGCACACACACATACACACAGGCAACCATCCCACATTCTTACACATTTACTATTCTCCTTTTTATGCACCACTGGCACAGTTTTTTTGAGATATTCTGGTGATACTTATTCCCAGGGACAAAAAAAATAGAGAAACAGATGTTAAAAAAAATAACAAAAAGATAAATAATAATTGTCAGCCCTGAAATGTCTAAAATTAATGTTCCCCTGATGCCATGATAATCTAAACTAAAATCTCCCAAATTCTATCTCTAGCATATCATTTTTCCTCTATTCCTCTTAGCCTCATTATTATTTTCCTGAGTTTGCCCCTCTTTTAATCTTGGGGTTAAGTTCCTTAGTCCCTCTATATTCAATAAGTATATTGATATTACAGAGAGAATCTGTTATGCCTAATAGTGAAGTTCTTACATATCTGGGCCTGATGGGCCATTAATGAAGCAGAAGAATGGTAGTCAGTAAATATGCATAACATTATGATAAACCTGTTTCTAGTTCTGTCTTTTGCTAGTTATATATCCTTGGGCAAATTATTTAACTCTCTTAGTTCCAGTTTCCTCATCTGTAGAATGGAGAAAAATAATAATACCTTCTAAGTAGAGTTACTATGAGAATTAAATAAATTAATGCATGTAAATCACTTCGCTCAATGCCTGACGCACACTTGATAAATCTAAACTTATTTTGTTATTATTACTTGTTTAATTAGATGTAATATATATTCTACAATTGGAATGATACAGTAAACAGTTAGCATAGCCCATGGGAAAAGATGACATGTAAATTTGTGAAAGCTTTCATATTTTAAATGAAATTAATTGAACAAAAGCTCAAAGACGAGATGCTAAATCTTGAGAGTAAAATAAAATATGGAGACTGGAGGGCCAATGAGACAAATTGAAAACCAAAATAACATGACTACAAATTTAATAAATAAATGAGAAAAACTGGAGACAGTAAACCTGGATAAAAGTCATTTCCATCAATAGGGAAAGCCTTTTTGTATCCTCAGGGAATGGAGAGAGAGACAGAGATAGAGACAGGCAGACAGAGATAGAATAGTTAAACTAATCAGAGAGAATATTTGGACACCAATCAAAAATGAACCAGTATTATGGATAATTGGCATCCCTAAAGAAAAGATATCTATAAATAAAACATAAAAGGCACACAGAGGTATAATACTGGGAAATTTAACTGAAATGAAGGGAGAATTGAATCTACAGATTAAAAGAGCAGATTGTTTATCAGTGAAACTCATTCAAAACGATTGACATCAAGGCACATCCTGTTAAGTTATTGAATTTTAAGGATAAAGAAAGCATTCTACTGCAATCTGGGTATAAAAAGCAAAGCCACTGAGGGAATAGTAAAGTGGACCATAGAAATCTCCATAGTTACACTGAAACTAGAATAGAAATGTACAAATATCCTCAATGTTCTGAAAGAAATAAAATATGTTCTAAAATAATTTATTCACCCAAATTGCCATTCAAAAATAAAGGCAAAAAGCAACATTTGGGTCTAATTATAATGAAACCTAGTTGATCTAGAAATGATTAAAAAATGGGAAATTTGGGATAAAATGCTTGGTGGTGTAAATTGATTCCATTTTAAGTTAGAACTCAAGAAACTAAAATTGCAGTTAGAAATGTAAATTTATCTTAAATACAAAGTAAAAATGAAATACAAGTACTGTCATTATTAAACATCTATAGGTTAAAAACCTACATCTTTAAAAGCCAGAGTTAATCTTACTGATAACCATTTTTCTTAACCTTAGTTGAAGAAATATCCCAAACTGTAATGAAGTGTTTATCTGAAGTTCATTAATTTTTTCAGGTTTATGTTCATGTCATTTCCTTTCTTCTATTAAATTCAAGGAAGGCTCATGTTATTTTTATATAGTACATAGGGTACATCTTTCTTGCAAAATTATCTATTTTTCTACTTAGAAATGTGTCTGTCTCAGTTCTTCTGTGTGTATATAAGAATAAATAAATGTTTGAAAGATATTCACCAGCTATTACCCAACACCTTTGGAAAGACTTAGAATTATCTATTTCTTCCTTGTATTTTATAATTTTAAAACTATTATTTGAATTTTTTACAATATACCTCCCACTTTTCCATAAAATAAAGTTATTGTTTTGTTTTAGCATTGCCATTTTTACTGTTGCTATAATTTGTGATAATACAGGATACAGAGAAAATAAAGTAGCAGTATTTATGAGGGCCTATGAGATTTTAGGGTATAAGCCTCATTTCTTTGGTACCCATGTTATAACATGTGATACATGTTGGGAGGGAAGTGAATTTCTTCCTAATTATGCGTGGAACAATGCTTCTGTGACAATTCAATGTTCCTACTGTAAGATGCATCTAGAGATGTAGTCCTTAGCATAGATATCAGAATTGTGAATGACAGCATTTTCAGCAGAGATGTCAGAAAATCAAATTCATGTGGTTTCCCATGTAATGGGAATTGATAATATAGCTGGAGTGATCAAGTGATTTCCATAGCTAGCATTTTCATAAGCACATGTATAAGACCTTTGCTGTAGTATCCTTGTCTGGCTTTGGTATCTGAGTAATTCTGGACTCATAAAATGAGTTTGGACTTGTTGCCTGCTCTTCAGTTTTTGAAGATTTTCAGAAGGATTGGCATTAATTATTCTTTAAATGTTTGGTGGAATCCACCAGTCAAACCATCTGGTCCTGGGCTTTTCTTAGTTGGAGGTTTTCGGTTACTGCTTCCATCTCCTTACTCATTATTAGTCTGTTCAGGTTTTCTATTTCTTCATGATTCAGTCTTGATAGGTTTTATGTTTCTAGGAATTTGTCCATTTTTCTAGGTTATCCAATTTGTTAGCATATAATTTGCACAGCAGTCTCTTATCCTTTGTGCTGTGTTGGCCAAAAGGTTCGTTTGGGTTTTTCCACAAGATGCTTTTCCACAGGATGTTACAGAATGTTTTTCTAATCTCTATTTCATATATTTCAAAAATAGACAAGTGGGGTGACATCAAACTAAAGGGAAATATCAGAGTTAAAAGGCAAACTATGAAATGGGAGAACATATTTGAAAACCATATGTCTGACAAGGGATTAATTTCCAAAATATACAAGGAATTCCTACAATGCAATAGCAAAAAAAAAAGACAAAGGACTTGTATAGACATTTCTCCAAAGAAGACTTACAAATGGCCAACGGGTATATGGAAAGGTATTCAAATTCACAGCATCACTAATCATCACAGAAATGCACATAAAAACCTCAAGAGATATCACCTCACACCTGCTACAGATGGCTGTTAGCAAAACAAACACAAAAAATCCCCAAAAGATAGTACGTGTTAGCAAGGATATGAAGAGAGTGGAGCCCTGTATTCTGTTGGTAGGAATATAAAATGGTTCAGCCACTATCAAAAACAGTGTAGGGCTTCCCTGGTGGCGCAGTGGTTGAGAGTCCGCCTGCCGATGCAGGGAACACGGGTTCGTGCCCTGGTCTAGGAAGATCCCACATGCCGCGGAGCAGCTGGGCCCGTGAGCCGCCGCTGAGCCTGTGCGTCTGGAGCCTGTGCTCCGCAACGGGAGAGGCCACAGCAGTGAGAGGCCCGCGTAACGCAAAAAAAAAAAAAAAAAAAAAAAAAAAAAAAAAAAAACAGTGTAAAGTTTTCTTGATAAATTAAAAACAGGACTACCATATGATCATTAATACCACTCCTGGGTATCTATCTAGACGAGTTGAAATCAGGATCTTGAAGAGATATCTGCACTTCAGTGTTCATTGCAGCATTATTCACAATAGCCAAAACATGCAAGAAACCCAGATGTCCATCAACAAATGAACAGATAAAGAAAATGTGGTATATATACAATGGAATATTATTCTGCCTTAAAAGAAAAGGAAATCCTACCATTTGCAGCAAATTGAATGGACTTGGAAGACATGGTGCTGAGTGAAATAAGTCAGTCATACAAGGATAAATACTGCTTGATCCTACTTATATGAGGTATCTAAAATAGTCAAACTCATAGAAGTACAGAATAGAACGGTAGTTGCCAGAGGATGGGGAAGGGAGAAATGGAGAGTTATTGTTCAATAGGTATAAAGTTACAGTTATGTTAGATGAGTACGTTTTAGAGATCTGCTGTAAAATATAGTGCCTATAGTTGACGATACGGCATTGTGCACTATAATCTTGTTAAGAGGAAAGATCTCATGTTAAGTGCCCTTGCTGCAAAGGAAAAAACAGCAAGGGGACACAAGAAATCTTTTGGAGGTGCTGGAAATATTTATTACCTTGACTGTGGTGATGGTATCAGACATATATTCATAGATCCAAACACAAAAAATGTGTACATTAAACATGTGCATTTTTTGTATATTAAGTATGCCTCAATAAAGCTGAAAAAACTCTATTGCCTATTGCTTTTAAAAGGTGGGAAGTCAGTTAATCTATAGGGGTTATGTAAAAGCTCTGTACGTGTACCATGCAAAGCTGTTTATGTTTTTTTTTTAAAAACTTTCAGTAAATTTTCCTAATGTTTTTCTACTTTGTCAAATTCTGAGTCTTGAGCATTCAGGGAGTTGTAGTGACAAGAAAACATGGGAACAGAAAAGAGATGCACCAGGTAACGCCTCTTGAGTATTTGGTGTATTGTTCATTTATCTGGTTAAGCAAGAACATTGTCTCTCTTCACTATCTCTCAGTACTAATGATTGCCATTTTATGTAAATTTGTAAATAGTCTAGTAAGATGCTTACTTGTGTCTCAGAGGCAGACTGCATGACTGCCCAAACCTCAGCCTTTACAACTACTTATGTCCTTTAACTCTGAACAGCTGGATGCGAACACAGAAACTGGCAAGCAGCCACTGATTCCCCTTGAAGCCCCAATGAAAACAATACCACAGCACTAAGGGGAAAGCAGCAACTGCAGATTTGTTCTACAGCAGACAGTTGCTATTGAAAATCTTCCAAAAATTCTCTGTTGTTTCCTATCTCTCCAAATTATTAAACTTACCTATAAATTATTGTCATTTTGGGACTGTATTTTTAATCTGTACCTTAATTCATCCCACCAGGACACTTATTCTTTGAAAACGGTAGGATGTTTCTTGCCCTAAAACCGATATAAAATTTTTCCTGTTACCACAGCTAGGAAAGTGAGAAATATGTACCCCAAAACTACACTTGCTTTCTGGTTAGTTATTATCTTTTTGGCATTACATATGTAAATATGATCAGTTTTTACTTTTGTGTATCTTTCCTCTTTACCCACTGAAATTCCGAATCAATCCTTTAACATAACTAAATATCTTAATACTTGATTCTTTGTCAAATATATGCTATCTGTAAAACCTGTGAATAAATTGACTAAAAAAGATAATTCTTTCAGTTAACTTGAAAAAAGTAATTTCAGAGTTACAGAAATGCTACAAGAATAGTACAAAGAATTCTTGCATGCTCTTCACCTAGATTCCTCAAATGTTAATATACTGCCACATCCTCTCCTGCTCATGTTGCAGACATGATGCCTATGTATTTCTAAATATTTCGCAATTTCCTTTAAAAAAAGACATTTTCTTATACAATCATAGTACATTATTTAAATCAGAAAATTAACATTGATACACTACTATTATCTAATTTACGGACCTTTTCAAATTTCATCAGTTGACCTCATATTCATTACAGCAAAACAGTTTAAAAAATCGTTTTTTTCCTGGTTCAGCATCCAAATAACATGCATTTAGGTGTTATGTCTCTTAAGTCTCCTTTATTTGGGAAGAGTTCCTATCTTTCTCTTTCATGACCTTCATATTTTTTGAAATGGGCAGGTCAATAATTTTGTAGAATGTTCCTCATGTCTTTCTTTTATTCCAATTCTCTAGAGCAGACCATTATAAAATAACCAGGTGTATAAAATCTTATTCAGACTAATACTAGCAATTGTATTACTTTAGTATCTGTGAACTTTCCTTTAAGGCTTGGTTTATATAGGCAGCTTACTCAATTATGCAGCAAAATTTTATAGTGTGCCTGCCTATAGTGTGACACATATTCTGTTGTAGATATCAAGTGTAATAATATCAATAAAGGATGGTACTGCCCTTTAGCAGCACATGGCTCTTTACACTTGTATATTTCTAACTGGTACATAATATCTCTCTTCCCCTCCCACATTTCTGAGAAAGAGATTTGCAATTCTTTTTTTTGTTTTTTTGTTTAAATTTTGTTTGCACAGGGTTTTTTTTGTTGTTGTTGGGTAATTTGTTTTTTACCTTAACCTAATATCAATCTTTCGAGTGTAAAAACAGAAGAAATTTGGGGCTTCCCTGGTGGCGCAGTGGTTAAGAATCCACCTGCCAATGCAGGGGACATGGGTTCGAGCCCTGGTCCGGGACGATCCTACATGCCTTGGAGCAGCTAAGCCCACATGCCACAACTACTGAAGCCCATGCTCTAGAGCCCGCGCACCTAGAGCCTGTGCTCCACAAGAGAAGCCACAGCAGTGAGAAGCCCGCACACTGCAATGGAGACCCAACACAGCCAAAAATAGATAAGTAAAATAAATTCATTAAAAAATAAAATAGAAGAAATTGTCATAGTAAATAAATTGTCTGGATGTTCTGATATAGAGGAAAAAGAGTAAAACAATTTAATCCCTACCCATATTTCTTCAACAGATCTTGTCAGCCTTTAAGCTTTCTAGACGTAGGAGGTGTTTTATTTTGTGTACTTGGCTTAGACATTGATGCATATCTTTTCCTCTTAACTCCATTTTGAGTGGTCAAATATATGGTGAAGGGAAGCAATATCTTACAAAGAAGATATAATTTTAGGTAAAGAAAATTCATGCTAGCTACACTTGAAAGCTGAATTACATAAATTCCAAAAGACATAATTCTATGTAAAACAAGTATGTATAGTTGATTTAAACAACAAATATGTATATGTTTATTTAAAATAATATTTATAAATAGATCATCCTATTGAATTCTGCTTGGATATTCCATTAAGTTGGCTCTAAAATCTCAAGAATTTTGAAATTCAATGTCAATATCAATTGTTTAAAACCTTAAGTCATTTAAAATATATGAAATAATTATGTAAAATAGTAACTATGGAGATGGTTTTATATACTCAAATATACAGATATATATGTATCTTTATATGTATTCAAAGATAATAGGTAGATAGATGTTCCATAAAATATAAATGTGGAGCATTTTACCATGTGGAAGAATGTATTTTACAGCAAGGAGTAAAACAGTATCAGAGTATTGATGGGAACGTTATCCTCGTTTTTCTATTTACTTACGAGATTTTTCTCCCATCAATAACTCATACAATTTAATATAACTGAGCAGCAAGACTCTAAGAATTCAGAATATATTTAGACATTGCTCCTCATTCATTAAAACAAATTATTGCTGATCTTCTGCAGCAGTGATCTCCAAATCTATGACGAAAGTTCCCAAATAGTAAATCATCCTTTGATTGCTACGTAATTTTTTTTTTTTTTTTGCGGTATGCGAGCCTCTCACTGTTGTGGCCTCTCCCGTTGCGGAGTACAGGCTCCGGATGCACAGGTTCAGTGGCCACGGCTCATGGGCCCAGCCGCTCCACGGCATGTGGGATCCTCCCGGACCAGGGCAGGAACCCGTGTCCCCTGCATCGGCAGGCGGACTCTCAACCACTGCGCCGCCAGGGAAGCCCTGATTGCTACGTAATTTTAATGTAATAATTCAAAAGAAATCAAATGTGATTATTGTGTTTAAACATTATTTTCTACTCTCAAAGAAAAAGAAAAAAGTAAGAGCACCAGCAACAGCTATCATCTGTATGGAAAGCCCTGTTTCTTTGTTGGGCGTTGTTGAAGTATGGATACATTTGTTGAGAATTTTAAGGGAATTCTGTAGAGGAATTTGAGAATCTCTACCCACTGTTTAGCTCTAGGAATTTCTCCTTATCTTTGATCTGAATTTAAACTACAGGTTTCTAGGTGAATTTCATTTTTTCATTTGTCCTGCTTTACATAGTATGAGTTCCTTCAGTATCAAGGTCCAAGTACACTTTCAATTCTGGGACATTTTCATTCATGATTTCTTCAAATATTTTTAACCCAACATTGTCCCACCCTCTCATTCAGAAATCAACAGAGAAATGTTGGGACTTCTGACTCTATGTATGTCTCCAACATTTTCTTTCACAATTTTCCTTTTCTTATATATGTTTTTAAATCTGTTGTAGATAATTGCTACACCTGACCTTTTAGCCTACTCATCTGTTCTTCAGTTGTGGTCATCCTTCATCTTGTGTTCATTTAGCTAAAAGCCTATGCTAAGATTTTTACTTTATTTCAACATTATTTCTTTTAAAAATGACAATTTGGTTTTTCTTCTATTTATTATTTCATGGCTCTTTTTGTTTTATAATTTCTAACTAACATAATGGACATGATGACTTTTTTTTTTTGAGAGTATTAAAGGCATTTATTTTTAGGCCTGTACAGATTACTCTAATGTTCCTAGTGCTACAGTATAAGTGTCATCTTCTGATAGGGGGTTTCTCCCCATGGCATTGGCCTTATTTAGATAATTGGTGTTTCAGACTTAGGCCCTCACTTTCCAGTGAGAATTTTTTCTTGGGCCTCCTCGTGTGCATCCTGGATTGTGATTACCTCCAAGCCATGTTATTAGCCTGAGCTCCAGCATTATGGTACTCACGTTGGCCCTTTTTCTCAGGGGGACATCAATCACTGCTTATATAACTGCTTTGGTTTCTTTGTTGCTTTTGTTGTTTTATTGTGTTTATAGAATTGCCTTTCTATTTCTATTTCTTGTTTTGAGTATAACTATATGTGTAAGAGAGTGCAAAATATACATTTTATTGTATACATGATGGTAATGCAAGCAGGGATAATTCAGTGTCGACAAGTTTGAAATATGAACCATGTTATCTTTGATATAACGATGTTGTTTTAATCTCAGATTTTAGTCTAGAATAGTCATGACAGCATGTTCCAAGGCTTGTGTAATTTCTATGTTTATTATTCATAACAGAACTCATGTCATTTTTTCTTCTAAGTTTCCTTGTGACTGCTTCTCTCTAAAAATGGAAAGCCTTCTTGAATCCTCTAATTTGTATTAATTTTTTCTTAGTATAGTTTATTCTGAGAAACGAGACCTGGATTCTAGTCATGGTTTTGACATCATGAAATTGTGGTACATTAAGTGATTATTAATTTCCCCACCCTTAAAACAGGGAAAGTATTAACTCTCTCAACAATTTCTGAAGTGAGATAATTTTGATTTCTAATGCCAGGTTGCCATAAGTTAGTTCAGATCCTAGAAAAAATACATTTAGACGCCACAGAGTTGGATAGGCTAAAAATCATTAGTATTTTTAAGGGCCCTTTTAACAACAGCTGGGGCCTAGTAATTTTACTGACTTCTTTGCTTTTTAAGTTGTGTTCTGAAGTTGCCAATCAAATAATCAATGAGTCTAAAAATAATGACCTATATTGAAAATAGCAATGAAAAGAATGAGAGCTTGTAGCATCTAAACATAAGTAAACATGAGTTTTAATTATAAATCTACCCCTAACTCCGTGGTACTTTGGGTGAGTTAATTAATAGCTCCATGCCTTACTACCTCTTCAACTTTCAGTGAGATTAGATTGTACTACAGATTTCAAATCCATAAGGAATTTGATGAATTTCAAATTTCCCTGCACCACCAGGGAAGCCCGATTCATTGCAATCTATTCACTGCTCCACATGCACTAACAATTTGAGAAGTTCTTCCCATAACTCGTAAATATGTTGTGATAACAAATAATGTGTTGGGTAATATATCCAGAGACAGAGACAAATAATGTGTTGGGTAATATATCCAGACCACAAACAAAAGTCCAGGACCAGATGGCTTCACAGGTGAATTCTACCAAACATTTACAGTAGCATTAACACCAATGCTTCTCAAATTATTCCAAGAAATTATAGAGGGAGGGACACTTCTGAACTCATTCTACAGGGTCAGCATCACCCTGATACCAAAACAAGGCAAAGATATGACAAAAAAGAAAATTATAGGCCAGCATCACTGACGAACATAGATGCAAAAATCCTCAACAAAATATTAGCAAACTGAATTAAACAATACATTAAAAGGATCATACACCACGATCAAGTGAGATTTATCCCAGGGATACAAGGATAGTTCAATATTCACAAATCAAGCAATGTGATACACCACATTAACAAATTGAAGAATGAACACCATATGATCGTTTCAGTAGGGGCACAGCAATCTTTTGACAGAACTCAGCATCCATTTATGATAAACTGTTCAGAAAGTGGGCATAGAGGGAACATACCTCAACATAATAAAGATCATATGTGACAAGTCCGTAGATAGCATCATATTCAGTGGTGAAAAGCTGAAAGCATTTCCTCTAAGATCAGGAACAAAACAAGGATGCCCACTCTCACCACTTTTATTCAAAATAGTATTGCAAGTCCTAGCCACAGAAATTAGACAAGAAAAAGAAATAAAAGGAATCCAAATTGTAAATGAAGGATAAAACTGTCACTGTTTGCAAATGACATGATACTCTACATAGAAAATCCTAAAGACACCACCAAAAAACTACTAGAGCTCATCAATGAATTTGGTAAAGTTGCAGGACACAAAATTAATATACAGAAATATGTCGCATTTCTATACACTAACAATGAACTATCAGAAAGAGAAATTAAGAAAACAATCCCATTTACAACTGCATCAAAAAGAATAGAAAACTAGGAATAAACCTACCTAAGGTGGTAAAAGAGCTAGAGCTGTACTTGGAAAACTAGAAGACACTGGTCAAAGAAGTTGAAGAGGATACCAACAGATGGAAAGATAAACTGTGTTCATGGATTGGAAAAATTAATATTGTTAAAATGGCCATACGACCCAAAGTAATCTGATTCAATGCAATCTCTATCAAAGCACCAAGGGTATTTTTCATAGAACTAGAACAAAAGATTGGGATTGACATAAAGACAGTAATATATATAAAATAGATAACTAATAAGAACCTACTTATAAGTAGGGAACTCTACTCAATACTCTGCAATGACCTATATGGGAAAAGAATCTTAAAAAGAGTGGATATATGTATATGTATAACTGATCCATTTTGCTGTACAGCAGACACTAACACAACACTGTAAATCAACTATACACCAATAAAAACTAATTTAAAAACTAAATAAACTCTATGTAGTAGACAAGGCAACTCAGAATAAATAAAAAAGTTTGGAGTGTTGTATGAAAAAAAATAAACTTAAGTCAAAAAAAATTTCTGTGGAAACACAAAAGACCCCAAATAGCCAAAGCAATCTTGAGAAAGAAGAATGGAGCTGGAGGAATCTGCCTCCCTGATTTCAGACGATACTACAAAGCTACAATGATCAAAACAGTATGGTATTGGCACAAAAACAGACACATAGATCAATGGAACAGAATACAGCCAAGAAGTAAACATTTTCCCAAAGAAGACATAGAGGTGGCCAACAGACACACGAAAAGATGCTCAACACCATTAATCAGAAAAATGCAAATTAAAACCACAATGAGTTGTCATCTTACACCTGTCAGAATGGGTATCATCAAAAAGAACACAATAACAAATGTTGGCAAAGATGTGGAGAAAAGTCATACACTGTTGGTGGAAATGTAAAGTGGTACAGCCCCTGTGGAAAACAGTATGGAGGTTTCTCAAAAATCTAAAAATAGAACTACCATATGATCCAGCAATTCCAATCCTGGCTATATATCTGAAAAAAAAAAAAAAAAAGAATGAAAACACTAATTTGAGATGATATATGAACCCCCAACATTCATAGCAGCATTATTTACAATTGCCAAGATATGGAAGCAACCTAAGTGTCCATCAACAGAAGAATGGATAAAGAAGACGTGACACACACACACACAATGGAATACTACTCAGCCATAAAAAAGAATGAAATTTTGCCATTTGCAACAACATGGATGGACTTGGAGGGTATTGTGCTAAATGAAATGTCAGACAGAGACAAATAGTGTATGTATCACTTATATGTGGAGTCTGAAAAATACAGCAAACTAGTGAATGAAGCAAAAAAGAGGCAGACTCACAGATATAGGCAACATACTAGTGGTTACCACTGGGGAGAGGGAAGGGGGCAGGAAAAGATACAAGTAGGGGATTAAGAGGCAAAAAGCTATGTATAAAATAAATAAGCTACAGAGATATATTGTACAACACAGGGAATGTAGCCAATGTTTTATAATAACTCTAAATGGAGTATAACCTTTAAACATTGTGAATCACTATATTGTACACCTGAAACATATGGTATTGTGCATCAACCATACCTCAATAAAAACTAACCACCTAAATAAATAAATAATAGACATAGGAATTCATACATAGTATCTGTATCTTGCAATTAGCAGAACCAGTACATTTTTCAATTCACAAATTTGCTGAGCTTGTACCATGTGCTTATCACATCATAGGTTTTATAAGCAATATTGGAGTAGGATTAGCTGTGGCAAAGTAATATCTTGAACTATTTACTGATGTGTCTGTGTCTGTGTTCATCTCCCTACATTAGCTTTGTCTTCCCATTGGTGGTCACTGCTTAAACCAGATTTTAACTGCTACTGCCCAATGGAATGGAGGTCACAACAGTAATTTAACTAGAAACCCCTTGGTTGGGGAAGAGGGGAAGAATCGGAAAAGCAGTACACACAGTGGAGGCTGGAGTGAGTTTCTGAAAAGGGATCCTCCAGTATGCCTCACTCCAGGCACATGCAAATTTTGGTGTTTGTGGAAGAGGAATAGAGCTCCAAAACAAGTTAAAAATTTTTGAGTAGATGTAATCTGTTTTTCTCTTTTCATATGACCCAGAGATCTTCAAGATTCCAGCATTTTTTACACTTCAGCATGTTGCCAGAGCAGGTAAAGTAGGCAAGGATATGAGATTTGACTAGGCAGATCAATCTGGTGTGACACAGTTCATGGAGCTTTTTGTGTCTTTAGAATGATAAGAGAAAGAATCCAGATTTTTCTCTGCTCCCAGGAAAGGCACAAAAGTAAGCCAGGAAAATAGAGATTGCAAACAAGCAGGAGAGCTAGCTGACAGATCCTTAGGGTCTCATTGTTGAAATAAAGGTATGGTGTAGCAGAAAGTAGCACAAATCTAAGAATTCAGAAAAAAACTTAACTATCTTAGTAAATGTCAGGGCAGAAAATGATTACAGCTGAGAGCAAGACAGAACAATATATATTCCATAGGATACATGAGAGGGATGTGAGGGAACCTAGAACCAGGTCACCCCTCCCCTAACATATTCATAAATCTACATGAGTATCCATTACATACCCATAATTAAATACCACCTCAGGGAAAAGGAGATGGAAAGTAAATCCTTTCCTAATGTAGAAAATCCTGAACTGAATGAAAAACAAAATACTGGATTAACTATTTTACAGAAATGACTAGGTTCAGTTGTGTCCTACTGAGTTAAAGAGGTACTCAATAGAGAGATCACTATCAGTTATGGAAACAAAAAGAAAATTTGTCCACCTGAGTAGTGTGCTGTGAAATTTGTATCTGGGATATATTCACTATGTCTTGAAGAGTATAATTCAAAATTCCAGATGATTTTTCTACCAATTATAAGTTTGGAGAGATTATAATATTGAAGAAACACCACACACACAATTAGTAAGTAGCAATACAAAGTAGTCTAAAATTCAGTATAAAAATGAGAGGTGTAGGTCCATAGTTTTCGTTACTCCCATTGTGGGACATTATTTTTATTTTTAATTTTTTTAAAATAAAAATTGTATGTATTTAAAGTTTACAACATCATTTGATATACATATACACAGTGAAGTGACTGACATATCATCTTCTCATATAGTTAGCATTTATTTTGTGTGTGATGAGAACACCTGAAATCTACTCTCTTAGCAAATTTCCAGTGATGAATACAGTATTGTTAACTATAGTCATCGTGCTGTACATTAAATTTCTAGACTTATTCATCCTATATAACTGCAACTTTGTAGCCTTTGACCAATGTTTCCCCATTTCCCCCACCTCTCTACCCCTGGTAACTTATTTTTAATAATAGAAATTATGTGAAATATTTTTCCAGCTTTATTGAGATATAATTGACACATAACATTGTATAAGTTTAAGGCGTACAATGTTACGATTTGATATATGTGTACATTTGAAAATGATTATCCCAGTACACAATAAGGTTAATTAACGCATCCATCACCTCACATAGTTACCTTTTTTTTGTGGTGAGACGTTTCGAGATTTACTCTTTTAGCAACTTTCGAATACACAGTACAGTATTGTTACCTAGTCACCATGCTGTTCATTAGAGCCCCAAGACTTATTCATCTAATAAATGGAAATTTGTACCCTTTGACCACCTTCACCTATTTCTCTCACCCCTCTGCCCCTGGCAACACTAGTATACTCTTTCTATAGTTTTAGTTATTTTTAGATTCCATATATAAGTGAGATCATACAGTATTTATCTTTCTCTCTCTGACTCACTTCACTTAGCCTAATTCCCTCGAGTTTCACCCGTGTATTTCAAATGGCAGGATTTCTTTATTTAATGGCTGAATAATATTCCTCTGTGTGTGTGTGTGTGTGTGCACGTGTGCATACACGTGTGTGAGTGTGCATATCACATTTTCTTTATTCATTCATCTTTCATTTTCATTGGATACCTGCATTGTTTTCATGTCTTGGCTATTGTAAATAGACTGTAATGAACATGAGATACAGATACTCTTTAAGATAGGGTTTGTTGGATTATATGGTAGTTCTATTTTTAATTTTTAAAGGAACCTCCATACTGTTTCCATAGTGGCTGCACCAATTTACATTCCCACCAACGGTGTAGGAAGGCTCCCTTTTCTTCACACCATCTCTAGCATTTATTATTTGTAGACTTTTGGATGATGGCAATTCTGACTGCTGTGAGGTGATATCTCACTGTAGTTTTGATTTGCATTCCTCTAATAATTAGTGATGTTGAGCACCTTTTTAAATACTAGTTGGCCATTTGTATGTCTTCTTTAGAAAAATGTCTGTTCAGTTCCTCTGCTCATGTTTTAGTCAGATTTTTAATATGCCTTTGTTTTATTCTTACACTGTCCAGTTAAACTCTATAGGGTTAGTTTCCTATAGGCCCTATCTTAGCTTGGGGCTGGTATAACAAAATATGATAGATTGGGTAGCTTAAACAAAATATATTTACTTCTCATAGTTTTAAAGGCTGGAATGTCCAAGATCAAGGTGCCATTAGATTCAGTGTCTGATGAAAACCTTCTTCCTGGCTTGCAGAAGTCTTCCTTCTCACTGTGTCTTCATATGGCAGACGGAGATCCAACTCTGGTTTCATCCTCTTTTAATAAAGATACTAATCTCATCATGGGGACCCCACCCTTATAACATCATCTAAATCTACTTAGCTCCCAAAAGTTCCATTCCAAATGCAGACACATTGGGGATTGGAGTTTTGGATTGTTTTTGTTGTTATTGTTGTTATTGAGTTGTATGAGTTCTTTATGTATTTTGAATGTTAGCCCCTTATCAGATATATGATTAGTAAATATTTTCTCCCATTCTATAGGTTGCCTTTTCATTTTGTTGATTGTTCCTTTTGCTGTGCAGAAGCTTTTTAGTTTGATGTAGTCCCACTTGTTTATTTTTGCTTTTGTTACTTGTGTTTTCTTGTCATATGCAAAAAATCATTGTCAAGACCAATACCAAGGAGCTTTTTTCCTATGTTTTCTTCTAGGAGTTTTATGGTTTCAGGTCTTACATTTATGCCCTTAATTCATTTTGCGTTAATATTTGTGAGGGGTTTAATACAGGGGTCCAATTTCATTCTTTTGCCATTTTCCCAGTACCATTTATTGAAGAGGCTGTCCTTTCCCCATTGAGTATTCTTGGTTCCTATATCAAATATAGTTGACTGTATATGTGTTTATTTCTGGGATTTTGTTTCTGTTCCATTGGTCTGTGTGTCTATTTTTTTTTTTTTTTTTTTTTTTTGCGGTACGCGGGCCTCTCACTGCTGTGGCCTCTCCCGTTGCGGAGCACAGGCTCCGGAAGCGCAGGCTCAGCGGCCATGGCTCACGGGCCCAGCCGCTCCGCGGCATGTGGGATCCTCCCAGACCGGGGCACGAACCCGTGTCCGCTGCATCGGCAGGCGGACTCTCAACCACTCCGCCACCAGGGAAGCCCCTGTGTGTCTATTTTTATGCCAGCATCATGCTGCTTTGAATACTATAGCTTTGTAATATAGTTTGAAATTAGGAAGTGTGATACCTCCAGCTTTGTTCTTCTTTCTCAGGATAAAACCCATTTTATTATAGGAGGGAGAGTCATGATTCTGGGGGAGATCATTAGATCTGTTACAATCATAGACTCAGAATTTTAGTCAAAGAAGAATATTGATCATTTTGTCTTATAATCATTTCAGAGATTACAAAACAATATTTATTCATTTAAGACATATTTTGAGATTTTCCTATATGACAAGCAGCTAAAATGACAGCATACCCTCCCCTCATCTAGCTTTTACTCCATTGAAAGCAAAACAATAAACACAAAAATTATTTCACTATATAAATGTTGCATACTGATAAGTACTAACAGACAATAAAGCCAGAAGTGCTGGGGTCAAAGTGAGGTGAAGGTGACCTTTTAAATATGTTGGAAATAGTAGAGACCTTTACTGTGTGAGCCAGAAACTCACATAGTAAAGTGATTGGGAGAATAGCAAATTCTAATGACTGGTGAGGAATGCAATCAAGGTGCTACCTTTATTGTTAAGGAGATGAAGAAATGTATAAATAAGAGTGAAAAAAGGTATCATTTATAATGTTGTGAATCATCTGCTTTGATTTACTGTAAACCAAATAATTAACAGTATAGAATACTGTTGTTCAGGCATTGGATGTCCTTGAATCTTTGGAAGAGGATTATTTGACATTAAAAATAACAAGAGAAACTATTGATATGTTATTCTACTCAGACAGGTGTTAAAAATGTCTCTCAAACAACTAATAATAATGATGATAACTTTAATGTACACCCACATACCCATTCTGAAAGTATGGAAAGATTGTAAAATGTTGACAAATGGCTTTTATCTAAA
This sequence comes from Pseudorca crassidens, assembly GCF_039906515.1. Lineage (NCBI taxonomy): Eukaryota > Metazoa > Chordata > Mammalia > Artiodactyla > Delphinidae > Pseudorca > Pseudorca crassidens. Next base: position 103,713,864 of record NC_090317.1, read on the forward strand.
AAGAAAAGACAAAGACAAAGACCTGCCCGTTAAATGAGTTGCAGTCAAGCAAGACCTATGGGTTGTGAGCGAGTGAGCCATGGAAAAGAGGAACATTCTCAGGATGTTACAAGTTAAAGGTTAAATTACAAGTTTAAAGGCATAATTTTACTTAGAGGCAGAGACAAACCGTGAATACAGACCCTAGATTCCCAGGGCAGTGCTCTTTCCTCCTTATGCTAATAAGCTTTCTGTGCTGGTATGGTATCAGTGTGCAGTTATCCAGAAGGTAATTAGAGGACCAGTCCTATAACTGAACATCTTAGAAATTGTTAAAGTAAATAAATGAAGAAATGGATAGAATGGGTGTGTTCCCCTTGACAGGTGAATGACTTCTTAAACTAGCTAACAGCTTGCAATTTCTATCTCTCAGAACTGGTGAAAGGTTTCACAATTTGAATTATTTCCATCCAGTCTTGAAAATTGGCTCCCAGATTTTTTTTCTTTTTGGTGGCACCAGAATAACAGAATGATTTGTTATAGATCTAAATATAACTTTTCTTTTCACTAAAAATAAAAAAGCCACAAGAAAAGCACATGTAGTACAATATAATAATTTGGCAGATTTATTCAATTTTTTCTTTACTGAAAAATATTGTATAGTTTTGACATTAAAAAAGGTATCAAGGCACTATATACTCACCCTATGTCTAAAATGAAAAAAGATTTAAAAAATAACAAGTGTTCGTGAGGATGTGAAGCAACCAGAACTTTTTTTTTTTAAACATCTTTATTGTAGTATAATTGCTTTACAATGGTGTGTTAGTTTCTGCTTTATAACAAAGTGAATCAGTTATACACATACATATGTTCCCATATCTCTTCCCTCTTGCGTCTCCCTCCCTCCCACCCTCCCTATCCCACCCCTCTAGGTGGTCACAAAGCACTGAGCTGATCTCCCTGTGCTGTGCAGCTGCTCCCCACTAGCTATCTATTTTACATTTGGTAGTGTATGTATGTCAGTGCCACTCTCTCACTTTGTCACAGCTTACCCTTCCCCCTCCCCATATCCTCAAGTCCATTCTCTAGTAGGTCTGTGTCTTTATTCCCGTCTTACCCCTAGGTTCTTCATGACCTTTTTTTTTTTCCTTAGGTTCCATATATATGTGTTAGCATAAGGTATTTGTGTTTCTCTTTCTGACTTACTTCACTCTGTATGACAGACTCTAGGTCCATCCACCTCACTACAAATAGCTCAATTTCATTTCTTTTTATGGCTGAGTAATATTCCATTGTATATATGTGCTACATCTTCTTTATTCATTCATCTGATGATGGACACTTAGGTTGCTTCCATGTCCTGGCTCTTGTAAATAGAGCTGCAATGAACATTTTGGTACATGACTCTGTTTGAATTATGGTTTTCTCAGGGTATATGCCCAGTAGTGGGATTGCTGGGTCATATGGTAGTTCTATTTGTAGTTTTTTAAGGAACATCCATACTGTTCTCCACAGTGGCTGTATCAATTTACATTCCCACCAACAGTGCAAGAGTGTTCCCTTTTCTCCACACCCTCTCCAGCATTTATTGTGTGTAGATTTTTTGATGATGGCCATTCTGACTGGTGTGAGATGATATCTCACTGTAGTTTTGATTTACATTTCTCTAATGATTAATGATGTTGAGCATTCTTTCATGTGTTTGTTGGCAATATGTATATCTTCTTTGGAGAAATGTCTATTTAGGTCTTCTGCCCATTTTTGGATTGGGTTGTTTGTTTTTTGGTAATTGAGCTGCATGAGCTGCTTGTAAATATTGGAGATTAATCCTTTGTCAGTTGCTTCATTTGCAAATATTTTCTTCCATTCTGAGGGTTGTCTTTTGGTCTTGTATTATGGTTTCCTTTGCTGTGCAAAAGCTTTGAAGTTTCATTAGGTCCCATTTGCAACCAGAACTTTTATATCCTGCTGGTGGTAGTTTAAATTGGCATGAGGAATTTGGAAAGTTGATAGTATTTGTTAAAGTATTTGTTAAATTATTATTATACTGTGACTCACAGTTCTACTCCTCTCTATATACATAGCGAAGTGCATATAGTCACCAAAAGAAATGTACAAAAATATTCATGGCAGTGCTATTCACAGTAGCTCCAAATTGGAAAGTACTCAGTTGCCTATCAACAGTAAATGGATAATTAAATCATGGTATTTCTAGACAATGGAAAACATGGAGCAATGGAAAAAATTAGTACAACACTGAACAACGTAGATGAACCTCATTTCACCCCCACTACAACATTTCCTGTAAACCTCCTCGTGCTTTATTTTCTATTTATCACTTATCACCCTCTGGACATCTATACGTTTAGCATATTTGTTTGCTTATTATCACTTTCTCCCATGGAGATGTAAGCTCTATAAAGGCAGGGTATTTTTTTAATTTTAATTCACTGCTGTGCCTCAGGATGTAGAAGAATATCTGGCAGAGATAAAACTCTCAAAAAATATTTCTTAAATGAATGAATACTGTTTTCTTATTTCTAAAGAATCTAGGCACAAATAGTAGAAAGTGCATGAATTCATTTATATAAAGTTCAATAGCGGACAAATTTAATATATGGGTTTAAAAGTCAGAAAATAGTGCTGAGGGCTGGGGGAGTGGTGACTGGAAAGGAACCTGAGTAGCTTTCAGGATGCTGGTAATATTTTTTCTTAATCTAGGTGCTTATGTTATGGTTGTTCTGTTTGTAAAAATAGTATATCTATTAGCAGTATGAGTCATGTACATTTTTTTTCCAAAAAAATGGAAACAAATGTTATAAAAGTAAACCAATATTACCATATACCCACCCACCAACTAGCTTAAGACATAAAACATTATTACACTACAGATGAAGGCTCCTGTGCTCTTCTATCTCAAAGTATCAGCCGTTCTGCGTTACCCTCCCCTCCCAGTGGTTATGACTGTAGTGGGAAGTCAGCCTCCCTGGGTTCAAATCCAACTTCTAACACCACTATTTCTGTGAACTTAGTTATCTCCTTTGTGCATCAATTTCCTCATCCAAAAAAATGCAAATAATAATAGTGTTTAATTCATAGAGTTGGAGTAAAGTTTGAAGGATTAGATGTGTATAGAGTCCATAGACTAGCCTCACATGAAATAAGCACTGTAAGTTCTATCACTAACCTGAAGTTGGTGATTTTCACATTTTATTCCCATGCATGCCTTAATTCTTTAATCAGTATGTATCTATAGAGTTATGTATGCACACAGACACACAAATGCATACACACATATATGGATATTATCTTGTTTTCATGGCTTAAAACAATATAATGGGGAAAATATATATACTTTTAATAAATAGTATCATAACATATGCATTTTTCTGCAACATTAAAAAAATACATATATGTTCTTGGAGTTTCACCTAAATTGTCAGACTAGTTCATAAACCAAAATTTTACTTAAAATTACGAGTTAATTTAAAAGTTTTATTAAGGTATATATCCAGGATTGAAATTATTGGCATTATCTCTATTGGGTGACATCAAGTTTCCCCCCCGCCCCCCCGCCCAAGTAGTTGTCTCAGTTTACATTCCAGCAAACAGTTTATAAGATTTCCTATTGTTCCACATCCTTTCCAAGACTTGCTATTATCAGACTTTTAAATTTTGCCATCTTGACAGGTGTGAAATAGTATCTCACACTTTGAATTTGTGTATCTCTGATTATTAGAGAGATTGATCATATTTTCTTATGTGTATGGCTTTTTTCTTTTCCTTTTTCTGTGAATTGCTTATTCACCATTATTGCCTATTTTCCCATTTCTTTGTTTATGTATATATATTTTTTTATTTCTGGAAGTCCTTCCATATTTGCTATAATAATTCTTTGTGGATCATGTATATTGAAAATCTGTTTGTTAAGTTTGTGGTTTATATTTTCAATTTATTAAAGTGCCTGTTGACATTCTTTATATACATAAAGATAGGTATGTATATACACATGCACACACACGTTTGTGTGTCTTGGTTAAGAAATCCGTCAAAAAAATCATTTTATTCCTTGAGGTGAAAAATAAATTTTTCAACATTGTATACTAAGCATTTAAAAGTTCTACTTTTCATGACTAATTCTTAATATATCTGGAATTGAGTTCTGTTTATGGTGTGAGATAAAGAATCAATTGCAGTTCTTCCTATAAATACTCAGTTGTTCTAGCATCATTTATTGAATAACCTATCATTTCTTTAATTATCTACAGAGGCCACTCTGCCAAATATTGAGTTTCCATGGATGTGTGAACTTATTTCTATACTGTCTGTTATAATGGACATTAAAAAATTGAATTGATTAATTTTAAAAGACTGTAAATATGATTCTTTGGAAGATCAAGGTTTAAATTAGCTTTTTTCTGAAGATACAATAGAGATGTGTATTGATGCCCCCAGGTTTAAAATATTAGTAATGAGTAAGTGCTGGTTTTTATATATGTAAACTCTTGTTTCCAATGAGTAGCAATTTTACGTAAAAGCTGAACCAATGATCCATGTTTCAGAAAGAGTACATGTCACTGTCTGTGGTCTGAAGGAACATATTTGGGAAAAACATGCATTAAAGAAATAAATAGAGTTTACCAAAAAAAAGAAAAAGAAAACCTTTGAACCAGGAACTTTGAATTTAAAATTTTTTAAAGCATTAAAATAGGATAAACGACTATTAGATAAACATTAATCACTTTTAAGTCCTAGAAAAAAATAGATCTGTTATACTGTCATTTACATTGAAATAACTTTTTGTTAAAATTATAAAGCACAAAATGAACTTCAGATGGCATAAAAGATGCTGAACTTTCCACCTTTGATGTCTTTATTATACATACTTATTTTTTGAATTTTAATTTAATTTAATTAATTTGAATTTTTTCCTTTGTGCAACAAATATTGGATGTTTGTGCATCTGACAGGTTTTTAAAAATAATAAATATCTAGACTATATTGTTAATAGTCAAGACGTTAAGCTTTTATCTTTATCTAAAGTATGGATAATATTAACTGTTTATGATGAAATCTGCATTCAATAAAATGGTAAACAAATAAAATTAGAAATGTAAGATGCACATCCAAAAGCAGTATGCATAAAAGCCTGACGGAAGGCACAGATGGTAGTATGGTAAGTGTTCTTCCTAAGTGCAAGGAAATCTTTTCTCTTGGGCAAACCACTTTGAAGCTTGTTTGAATGCCTTTCATGTGAAGATACTTGGGACAACAGAATCTGATTGTCAATTGCCCTAATCTCTAGAGAACTGAAAGGTTATCTGATTGGGGGATATTAAAGATATAAGAATAATTCCCTTGCAAATGTAGGAATATGCCTAGTGGCACTGTCCTGAGGATGAACTAATGCAAAGGACTTAGAAGGATGCCAGGTGAACATAGTTGTGTTGGGAGATATAACATGCTTACATTGATAGCATGGTGTTTTTGTAAACATTATTGAAGAAAGTAAAGAAATCCTGGAATTTAAGCAATCCTCAGAAAAAGAACACTCTCTGTTTTAGCTGTTCTTTTGTTTTTACCATTTCCTTCCAAATTCATCTATGTGAATTTGGGAGCAGTCAGGAGAGGTAAACAATGAAATTATTTACATTTCCCCTAAAACTGCATAGACAAAGGCTTATTATACCAGATGAAATATTTAAGACAGGATTTTCTACAATCAGTTAGATAACATTGTTTCTTCTTTCTTTGATTCACCCTACAAATAATTACTATAAATAGCTACACCAAAGACAAGTGAATTCCTGTGAATCAAAGTATAATTAAATGTATTTATAAACCTATATTAATTCATTGGAAAGCCAACATGCTAAAAAAGGCAACTCATAAGAATACTAACAACTTCATATATATAGTTGATATTAATGTAAAAAATGGGCAGTTTCCCAGTAAACATAAGGATAAAAACACTTTAGTAGATTGATTTACGTATTAGAAATTGTTGGTTAATAAATTAAAGACAAAAAGTACAAAGGAATGTGAACTGTAAACATTTATAAAGGAAATACAAAAATATTTTTTGTAAACCTTTCAAACCAGGATCTCAAAGAGATATTTGTACACCCATGTTGTTTCAGCATTATTCATGATAACCAAGATGTGTAAGCAATCTAAATGTCCATTGGTGGATGAATGGATAAAGAAAATGTGGCATATACGTGCAGTGAAATATGCTACAACATAGATGAATCTTAAAAGGGAGGAAATCCCATCATATAATACAATATAGATGAATCTTGAGGATTTTATGTTAAATAAGCCAGTCACATAATAAGTACTGCATGATAATACTTATATGAGGCATCTAAAATTTTCAAAATCATAGAAAAAGAAAAGAGAGTGTTGGTTGCCAGGGACTGAGGGGAGAGTAAAGTGGCAATTTGTTGTTTGGTGGGTGTAGAGTTTTAGTCATGGAGCATGAGTGGGATTTGGGAATCTGTTGCAACAACAATGTGCATGGGGTAGACGTTATTGTACTGTACACTTGGAAATTGTTGGGGAGGTAAATTTCATGTTTTGTGTTTCTTTGAAAAAAAGACTAAAGTAAAATAATGTGAGGTGGATGGACCTAGAGTCTGTCATACAGAGTGAAGTAAGTCAGAAAGAGAAAGACAAATACTGTATGCTAACACATATATATGGAATTTAAGAAAAAAAAATGTCATGAAGAACCTAGGGGTAAGACAGGAATAAAGATACAGACCTACTAGAGAATGGACTTGAGGATATGGGGAGGGGGAAGGGTAAGCTGTGACAAAGTGAGAGAGTGGCATTGACATACATACACTACCAAACGTAAAATAGATAGCTAGTGGGAAGCAGCCGCATGGCACAGGGAGATCAGCTCAGTGCTTTGTGACCACCTAGAGGGGTGGGATAGGGAGGGTGAGAGGGAGAGAGACGCAAGAGGGAAGAGATATGGGAGCATATGTATATGTATAACTGATTCACTTTGTTATAAAGCAGAAACACACCATTGTAAAGCAATTATACTCCAATAAAGATGTAAAAAAATAAAATAAAAAATAAAATAAAATAAAATAAATAAAAAACTGAATAATGTATATGTGGTATGCACACAGATTATTTCTCCTGGCTATCTTGTGGTGTAAGCTGTGACAAGGGTAGTTGCAGTGATTTATATTTTCACTTTGCCTTCACACATTTCTAGACGCTTTGATATTTTTAGAGACAGATTGTCTTTAGAATAAAAATTCAGACAAAAATTCAAAAAAGAAATGTGCAAGAAAATTTCTTATATAGATAAAAACAAAGCTAAAGCATTTACAGATAACTGGCTAGAAACATTTTCTTTGGTTTCAGATAGCTAAGTGAATACACATGGCTCTTAGCCATTGAACTAAAATTCTAGAGGAAAAAAAAACGTGTCCTGATACAACAAGATAAAAAAGTGTTTTTGAATCAAGTGTTGTAAAAGGAAGTATTAAGGAAATATTTTTATCTGAACTAAGCTGAACATGAAAAGAAAAATAATTAAAATGGGACTTCCCCCAAGAATATTAATGCAAAATACAAAGTTCAACTGTGTGGGTGCTGAAGCCTTAGATGCTGACTGCTTTAGTCTACATAGTATTCCAAGTAAGCAGATGCAATTATTTAATGCTAAGTTTTCATCTTAATGCCATAACATAGGAAACTGCTAATAGGGGAAAAATCCTGGAGTTACTTTTGAACTAGCTCAAAGAGAAATACTTAATTGGAGTTAAAATGTTGGCAGAACACATAGTCACATTTCGGAACTACTCTGTAGAGAGGTTCTCAGCTTAGTCATAGAATAAAGAGTCAAGGGTTCAGATCAGGGAACATGGATGATAAATGATTAGGTGTTTTAGTAATGATGATAATATCTAACATTTCATGAACATTTACTCTATATCAGGTACTGTGCTAAACTCTTCATTTTCTTATTTAATTCTAAGAACAACTGGTCTGCCACATTCACAGATGAAGAAATTGAGTACTAAAGAGATAAATTAATTTCCCTAAGGTTATTTATCCATGTAACACTGGAGTAAGATTTGAACCTCAAGGTGCGTGGTAATTGGAGTCATACAGACCTGGCTTTGTATCTTTCCTCTATCAGAGAGTTACTAAATAAATTTGGACAAATTGCTTAACTGCTCTGTGCCTTATTTTTCTCATCTGTCAAATGGGAACAAAAGTACAATCTATATGTAATGCCCTTGTAAGGAATCAGTTGGATAATATATGTGACAGGCACACAGTAAGCACTCAGTAAACAGTGACTTATTCATGTTTCTTGCTAAGATCAAGAATAGTAGGTTAAAAGAGTCTCCAAGTACTTATGACATCAAGTTGACACAAACTGAAAAGGCTACAAATAAGTCTGTTTTCTGAAAGCAATGAATTTTAAAGGGAAGTTAATTTTAAAAAATAAAATAAAATATAAAAGATATAAATTAGTGTTAGATTAACTTGTCAAAAATTAGTGGAAAATACCTAGAAAGTTATAAAAATTATTTCTAAATATAAATCATAAATTTACACTTTTTGTATGTAGTTTTTATATAGTTTTTGCATATATATCTTAGCTATTGGCATACAAATGATTCTGTTTTTATGGAAAAATAAAAACACAACCTGATTAAAAAATGGGCAGAGGAGCCAAATAGACATTTTTCCTGTTTACACGTTTACACAGAGGCTAAAAGTCCAAGAACAAAACATCAGCAGGGTTGTTTTCATCTGAGCGCTGTGAGGGAGCATCTGTTCCATGATTCTCCCCAGCTTCTGGTAGTTTTCTCACCATCTTCGTTGTTCCTTGTCTTGTAGAAGCCTCACCCCAATCTCTGTCTTCATCTTTATATGAGTTCTACCTTTGTAAGTGTTTGTCTCTTTGTCCATATTTTCCCTTTTAATAAGGACACCAGACATATTGGATTAAGGCTCTCTCTAATGACCTCATTTTAACTTGATTAACTCTGTAAAGACCCTACCTCCAAATAAGTTCACATCCTGAGGTATTGGGCATTAAGGACTCCAGCATATCTTTTGAGGGGAGACACAGTTCAATCCACAACACATTGAGACTTAGCTGGTGTTATTTCTAGGGGGAATTGAAAATGAATATGGACCAGAACATCTAGTTTTTCTCAGAAAGCATGAATAATTTCAGACATGAATAAGATAGAATTGGCCACTTTAGAGGCATTGACCAGATCACGTTGGAAATTAACCCTTAATCAAGGGCTTTATTGTATAGTACCAAAGGAGATACTCTTTCTATGGTAAAGTTGGATAAGGCTCTGAAATTAGATTGTAAAACAATCTGAATTGAGGTTTTGTTACATGTCATTGGGATCTTTAGGGAGGTCTGGACCCTTTACATTATTATAAGAATAATGCAGTGCATCTGATCTTTAAATCAAACTTCATCTCCGAAGGTTAAACTCACATGTTAAAGTACTGCCTGGAAGGTTTATAGTCTATGCAGTTGAGATTTGGGGGGAATTACTACAAGCTAGAAATAAGGAACATTTTTCCTCTACTTTTGTCTTAAAGTCTGCTACAAGCTGAGCATTTTATGAGTCAAAAAGTATCAAACTTTTTTTATTATGGTTGCATGCCAAAGAGTTCAAAGAAGGCAGCTAAAAAGTATTCCCATTGGATAAATGATGAAAAGCTTAGCATCTAAATAAATACATAAATTAAACCAGATAGCCAGTTGAAACTCATTGAGTCTTTAAATAGAACTAAGACTTCATGATGAGTTTTAAAAGAGATAAGATATTTTACAAGACACCAGACAAGTCCACTATGTTGATTACATTATGTCAATCAAATCTGGTGAGCATGAACTACAATCACACTGTATTCCACAATAAGTGAAATGTATTCCATAGAGCGAGAAGTACATTCCACAAAAATTCAGGATATAGTCACATTGGTAGACTTCGGGGATTCAATAGGCTATGGCATACCAGAGCATCCCCTCTAAGGAAAAGAACAAGCTGAATTTCCCACATTTCACCACTAACAAAGAGACTCGGTGCTTAGTGGACCTATTTGGATTTTGGAAGCAGCATGTATCACATCTGGGAATACTGCTGTAACTATTCTTTGGATGACCATTTTTAATGAGATCCAAGGAAAGAGAGAACTCTGCTGTAGGTATGGCATGTAGCTGCAAGCTATCCTGCCACTTGGGCCATATGACCCAGCAGACCCAATAGTGCTGGATGTGTATGGGGTATATGTTTCCTGTGTGGAGTCTCTTGATGGCCTAGATCAGAGAGGTGTAGTACATTTCTAGAATAAGGCAGAGAACTAATTTCTTCCTTGGAAGAGAACTAATCTCCATATGAAAAATTGCCCAAAGGAAATATAGAGCACCTGATCTTAGAATACCAAATATCTAAGCAATCTCACCTATCCATTCAAAGGTGGGTGTTATCTGCTTCACAAAGCAGATGTCAAACTATGGCCCCATGGGCCAAATCTAGCCTTCCATTTGTTTAAGCAAGTAAGGTTTTATTAGAACTCAACCATACACATTCATTTACATATTGTCAATAGCTGCTTTCACTCTTCAACATCAATTGAGTAGTTGCAACAGAGACATTATGGCCCACAAAATCTAAGATATTTATTCTCTGGAACTGTTCAGAAAAAAATATACTGATCCTAGTACTAAGGCATAAGGTCAGCTGTGCAATCACGATCCATCGTAAGGTAGAAATTTTACATTCTGGACTTGGATGGAGAAAGATAAGACCCATGAACAAGTAATCCAGACTCTCATGGCCCCCACCTTTGCACCATCAATGCTTCTCCTTCAACCCACAGCTACTGTCTCCAAGGGGGGTTGGGTGAGTTATTTAACCATCTGCTGGAGAATAAAGTACTTTAGCCTGGTTAACAGAATGTGAATGTATCTGTGGGAGTGGGTACATGGCAAGTTGATTTTTGTATCTCACATAAATTCCAACCAGAGATCATCCACCACAGAAAAGTTACTCAGAAAATAGGTGAACAGTGTGATTCATCCTACTCTCTTTGATCCTTGGTTTGCACAATGGATACTTGGCCATGAAACACAGATGGAGGCTTTGCATTAGCGCCAAGCATGAACTTCCTCTCAGCATGGCTGGTACAGCTTTTACTGCTGCTGATCTCCTCAAGGAGATCAGTTGGATACTTGGTAGTAGGTAGATTATGTCAGATCTCTTTCTCCTTGGATGGGTCACTGGTTAATTTTTATCTAAATGCAAACATAATCCAGAACTGAATTTGCCTTTCCTGCCTGATTGTTGGTGCCAGCATCACATTGTGAAGTTTTATATAATTCCTTATCTATTAACATAGTATACTACTCAACACTGTCTTGGACAAAAGGAGACAGAGGAGGTGCAAGAAAGGGCTCTGATAAGCTTGTGAGATTTACTGGTCTTATCATATACTTATCACCCAGAAACAGCTCATCTGATAGCATATTGCATAGAATAATGGCTAACTCATGGTTCAGTTAAAATCACCAGCCCAGTGACAACAATTTGCGTTTTGGAGTACTATCCTCCAGATTGTGGCGTATGCATTGAACTAATGGCTGATACACGGTGATGTGGCCTCAATAGTTAGAATAAATATGTTTAGGAACCAAGGGGTGAAAGTGAGAGTGTTCATCAGTACCACATCCGATAACTACCTGAAGAATTTGTGCTTCTCATATTCATATAGTCAAGCTATGCAGATTGCTGAGGGGGAAGCAGGGAATATTTCATGCAGGGGATTCAGTGAGGGTTGTTTTATACTGGAATCTATGACTAACACCTGACCGTTTGGGACTTCCATGCCAATAAACTAGCAGACACAGGAAAGGATTTACTGCACTGGTTGAGGTAATTGACCTCGATAACCATTAGGACTAAGGTTTGTTAATGCACAAAGGTGGCAAAGAGTGTTATTTCTGAAATCTTGGGATTCGCTGAAGCATCTCAGCTTTCCCTCTTGCTGGAGTGGGATAAGGTGTCCTTCTACCAGGTCAAAGCTCCTCCACCTCTGTGGCTTCTGTCACCCTACAGACCTCTCAGGGCCTTGAGATATCCTTTCTCCTGGATCTTCTAGCCAATGTCTCATTTCTTTTTCTCCGTCACGGCCACATTTCTTAAGTAAATTGTGAGTATTCCCTGTGTACATTTTATTCCCACTCTTTACACTCAACCCGCTGCTTGCATCATGCTCATCATGACTTCTTATGGATGCATATGATAGACATGTTTCAGGCTTTCTCTTACTTGAAATCTTGAAATTTCAGCAGTGTTTGACACCATTTACCAATCCCTCCTTCCTAAAACACTCTTGGGTTCTCCTAACATCAAAATCATCTGGATTTTTTTTTCTTTGTTCTTAGTTATGCCCAGTACTCAGCACGTAACAGGTATGCCATAAAAAATTAAATAAATGAATATATAGATTATGCTTTAGGGGAACAAAATTTGCCACCCCAAAATGTCTCTTTGGCATGTGGATTATTTTGTGGTGAAAACGATCAAGGCCCAAGAGACTCAGGAAGAAATTTTGACCTTCTCCCTAACTGCCTAAAGAATGTAGATAGAGGACCTGTTCCAGGAAGGGAACTATCAACATAGATAACTATAGTGTAGATTAGGTGTGTTGACAGGGAGGAACCTAGCAAAGTCTATTTGTTGAAATCCGTCTCTGTATCCCATTGTTTCTGTATGGCCCAGGAAACATTTATTTACCAAACATTTGCTTTTTCATCTTGATGAATCGCCTTCCTTCCCTTTGAAGTCCCAAATCACTACCCTCAAAATCAATCTTCAGCTGAAAATTGTATTTAAGGTGAGGGTTTCAGCCATTGTGGTGAGTCTCTCAGTTCTCCTGGGTCTCTCCCATATATTCATGTTATTAAACTTTTGTTTGATTTTTTTTCTTGTCAATCTGTCTCACGTCTGTTTAATTCTTAGACCAGCCAGAAGAACCTAGAAAGGTGGAGGAAAATTTCTTCCTCCCTGACAATGCCATTTGGTTAAGTTATCAATGATGTAATCACTTATACGTTCTTTCCTCAATATTTTGCTCTATATAAAGCATGATTCATCTATATCTAGTCACCAAAATCCTTGTCGGAATCCTTCTTATGAATAGGGTACAAAAGAATTCAAATGATTCCGTGGTAATATGTAAAAGATGAAAAAATCTCGTCACAAGAATTTATTCATATTGAATTGTTAACTAAGTCAAGAAAGTACTCTTAAATATATTTCTACACGATCTAATACTTCTGATATATGTTTAAGTAGGACATTCATTCTGCATTTTTTGACTTTCTAAGCTGTAGACTCATCTCAGTAACTGCAATGAATCATAAAGCAATTAATATTTGAATGGGATAACAAACTGAATGCATCATTTTTAAAAGTCTGTGTATAAATAAGTGTGAAAACATATAATATACATTTAAGTACCATATTTAATCCCACAGATAACCTCTTTTCTTTCTTTCAAACACAGAACTTTATCCTCTGTAGAGTCCATAAACCCCACAGAGACTGTAAATTGAGTAAAATGCACTGAATTTTCTGAGAAACTGTTAAGATTCTTTCGTGTTAATAGCAAAGCAGCAACTGAAAATGGCTCTCCACCAGCATAGATTGTGGTGTTCCACTTCTCCTCTGTTCTACAAACAATGCATTAACAACCATTTGCTATAAAAGACCTAAACATATTTTTGAAACAATGGCCTGGAAACTTTGGGAGGAATACTGTGGGAAGCCGCTAAGGCTACCATTAGCAGTGAGATGATAGCCTACCAGCATCCCACAGCAACAAAAAACAACCCAGCATGTAACTTATGGTCTCATTTGATCATGAGATGGAAGAGCATGCATTTCTGAACCAGATCCCAGAAAATGAAGCATTTTATGGTAATACCGTATTAATTCTGGGAGAAATTTGTGTTTCTCCAACATGTTTCTTTTCAGGTTAATGATACTCAGTACTTATCAAGTAGCTAACTATACACATTAAACTAATGGGTCATTTACTTCAGAGCATGAATTTGTTAATAAATTCAGATGACTTGAGATTAGTCCCTAAGAAGCCACAGGGATGCACTTCCTCTAGGAATTGACCTAGAAGTGAATAAAATTAAATACCATAAACACCAATTTTAGATAAGAATGTCATTCAAGATATTAGCAAAGGCAAAGAACCAAGAGGCCTTCAAAGTGAAATGAATCTAAGTCTAGGGAATTTGACCTCTAAGATGTAACTTTAGAAGAGATTTCTTTCAAAACTTTTGGTGTGATCTAATGTTGTAGTCAGGAAACTAAGTCAAGAGCTGCTCAAGAGCTCTTCTCACAGATTTTCTGTCCTTCTGAACCTATATTCTATAATTTAGAAGCAAAAATATTTTCAAGCCACTACTTAGTTTAAGTTTTCTCATCTCTATAAAGTAAATCTAGATCTTTTTCTACTACACAAAACTCCCATTCATTTTATTAAAAGATAAATAAAGGATTAATAAAGGATTAACATGAAAATTTAACAATTTTTGTATTTTCATAAGGATGATGAAATTAATAACTATTATAAATAATGTTTACTGAGCACTCACTTTATGCCAAGCATTATGCTGAATTACATGTATTGCTTTATTTAATTCTTAGAACAGGCATATGAGATAGGTACTGTTATTAGTTTTACAGGTAAGGAAAGAAAGATTCATTAATATTAAGTAACTTGCATAGGATCATATAAACAGTGAGTGGTCAAGTGCAGTTTGAATCCTGACCATTTGAATCTACAAACTACACTCTTAACAGTTCTATTTGCCAAATATTCTTTATGCACTTCTGTTATGCATGGAATATTTCACAATAAAAATTGCAAAAAAGGGCTTCCCTGATGGCGCAGTGGTTGAGAGTCCGCCTGCCGATGCAGGGGACACGGATTCGTGCCCCGGTCTGAGAGGATCCCACATGCCGCGGAGCGGCTGGGCCCGTGAGCCATGGCCACTAAGCCTGCACGTCCGCAGCCTGTGCTCTGCAACGGGAGAGGCCACAACAGTGAGAGGCCCACGTACAAAAAAAAAAAAAAAAAAAAAAAAAATTGCAAAAAGATGCACTAGACTGTCTGTTCATAATGTCTGCTGTCTTTGAATTGAATTATAAAGCTATTCACATGAAAGTCTCCACAGAATTTTTTAAAATTAACCAGTTAGATTCATATGGCAGAATAAATGGGTATCAAAATCTGCTGTTATTTAGAAAAAGAACAATAAATGAAGAAGGTGTTTCCTTTAAAGAAATAAAACACATTATAAAGCTAAAATAATTGTAATATTATGTTAGGGCAAAAGGAATTAATAGCAATGTAAACAAAACAGTGAAAAAACAAAAATCCTTATATGGGTGAGATTTTATATGCTATTTATTTGAATACTTATATGCTTACTGACAATATAGACTATGAGAAAACTACTTTTACAAAGAGACTGTGTTCGTGTGTCTCAAACTTTTTGGAAAACGGGAAGTATATTCTCACGGGAGAGTTTGCTTGGTTTTTCTTTTGTTCTGCACTAATATCTTATAGGATCTTTTGTGTTAAAAGGGAACAACCTTTCTCCTTCTCAACCTGTAATGGCATATTGTGAGGGAAAAAAAAAAGAACGAAGCAAAGAAAGGGTTAATGTGGTCTATTATAGAAAATAGCAGAAATATCAGAGTTGTCCCTTGAATGACTGAGGAGAAAGGTGCCCATAAATTGAGAGTAATTGTATCAAGATGGTTACTTTACAGTCAGAGAAGACCTTAGACCACAGTAGGAAGTTAGGTACTTTGGAAGGATCACAGCAAAGCAGGAACTTCCGTGGCAGGTAAGAGTTGCTAATTGTCTATGAAAACTGAAGACTAGCATTGTATGTTAAATTTCTATTACTACGTAAGTAATCACTCTGCGATACCCCAAACATTCATTATAACTCTTATAACTTTGGTCATGTTTGGTCAATGGCATTTTGTAGGAAAGAACAGGGGTGTTATCTAGCACAGATGAAAATGGGACAGTGATAGATAGTTGAATAGTTGATGCTTCCAGTTAGTGAAAATAGAGTGTTGAGAGCATTGACTCTTTTGGTGGACTACTTGGAATCAAATCCCAGCATTTTGCTTCTTAACTGTATGACTTCAAGCAAATTACTCAACCTCAACGTGTTAGGTATCCTCATCTGTAAAATGGGGTTATTAGTAGGGCTATTGTGACTACTGTGTAGATTAATTCATACCAAGAATTTAGAAAGTGGCTGTCACATGGAAAGCACCTATTAAGTGATAGCTATTACGATTATTGCTAGAACCAAGAGCAATGAAGGCAAACAGAAGACAACAGAGCAAGAGTGAAGCACAAAGTGACTCAAGAGTAGATGTGATGGGGCTTCCCTGGTGGCGCAGTGGTTGAGAGTCCGCCTGCCAATGCAGGGGACATGGGTTCGTGCCCCAGTCCGGAAGATCCCACATGCCGCAGAGCAGCTGGGCCCGTGAGCCATGGCCGCTGAGCCTGCGCGTCCGGAACCTGTGCTCCACAGCGGGAGAGGCCACAACAGTGAGAGGCCCATGTACGGCAAAAAAAAAAAAAAAAAAGAGTAGATGTGATGAAACAAACTTGTTTTCCCAAAGTACACTGGAGGGAGGTGGTCCTGAAATGTCAGGGATAAGGAAGCAACACTTGGTGTAGTACAACCTATGCTGTGTGTTCATAAAACCATTTTCTTCCCCCAGCTGGGCTCAGAGGAAACTATATTTCTCTGCCTTCTGCTGTAAGTTTGATTCTCTGGAAGCAGACCTTGAGACAGATAGTGTTTGGAGTCAATGATATTTATGAATAATCTACGTTTGTGGAAGGGAGAGGGCAGAAGCAGGATTGGACAGTGAGAGAAGCCTGCATGGTGATTCTTCCACTGAAGTTTGTCATAATCCCCACACAGCATTGTTTTTCCCCAACCATACCTCAAATACCATAGGGTGTACCATGTTGTACAAGAGGCAGGGGTGCTTACATCACAACCTGGACCTATTGCAGTGTTTTCTGAGTTGCAGTCATATCTATAGGGATGGAATATGCTGTCTCAGGGCCTAAAGATGTTCTTCAGTGTGGCACTTCGTTCTGTGTGACAGGAGGTGTAAAATTTAATGATTTTACTTTGACTTTGGAGGGGATATCCAAGCATGCCCCTAAAAGCTTGAGAGATGTAAAATTAACTCCTGAAACTTCATTAAGTTTCTCTCTTGCTCTCTTGAATGCATGCATATCACCAAGGCTTTCTGCATGCTAGCCACTTTTTGCTCATCTAGACTTCTTAGTAAAATATTATAGTGGATCTATGTGATGTTCCATAGGATGTCCAGATAGTTCAGCTCTCTTTGTGCTATATCCTGACGGATGGCAAATGCGTTAACAGAACCCTGGAGCAAAACTATGACTATTTTTGTTTATTCCATGTGAATGCAAACTACTAGAAAAGAATTGGCCATACCACTGGCCATACCACTGGCCACAAACCATGTACCTGAGGTTGTGATGATCTCCTCTTGCCCAGTGTCTATAATTGAGGCTACCACTTGGTTGAGTTTGCAGTAGTCCAGTATCATTATCCATGCAGGATCTGCAAAGGCCAGACTGGTAAATTAACTGGAGATATGATGGAGACAACCACTCTAAACTCTTTATATCTTGAAAGGTAATATTAATTTTTGCCACACACCACCCAGGTTGCAAGATTGTTTTTAATTTACTAAGTTGGGTGATGTGAAATAGTTTCAGAGGCTTCCCCTTAGCTTTCCTCACTATATTAGCCTTTAGCGCCACAGTTCAAGCACCCAGTGTGGGGTTATGCCAGTTCCCAAGGATCTCATTCCCATTTATACATTCAGATACAACAGAAGTGACCACCAAGGCGGGTCACAGACGCAGTGCACCCACTGTAAGCCAAAGCTCAGGCAGAGCGCTATTTATTACCTATTCCCCGTATGCCTCCGCTCTAACGGGAGAGGGATGCATGACACTTAGGGAGTCCTGGTATCATTGTCAACTTAGTTCAACAGGCCTTAAAATGTTTGGGAATTCCTCTTTCACCAGTGTAACTGAGTGCATGGCTGTAAGTTGTTTTGGGGAAAAAAATAACATAACCATTACTGTATATGCCTTCGCAAGTTATTGAACGTTATTTTTTGTGTGTGTGTTTCTTCTGCATGCAGGTCATGACTCCTTTTCAGTCAATGTATCCCAAGTCTGAGAACTAGCTCATGTCTGCGAGCTAAGCAATGGATCTTGACATTTTATTTCTTTTGATGGTACAAACGGAGTAATACTCTAGTTAGCTGCCCATATGTTTTTGCCCCCATGTACTCATGCCCTATTAGCTATCTCCGAAGTTCAGTCAGACCTCCTTGGTTGCTACTCCCACCCTTATATTAAGAAAATCACATCCATTTTTATGTTTTTATTTGATTTATTGCTCCCATTCCTATGATGTCCATTGTTATAGGGAAAAAGTGAGGGGAAAACACAGCTAAATACAGGACGGTAATGAAAAAAGATTATTAGAAAAGTGGTATCCAGGAGGTACCTAAGGACTTTCAAGAGGATGTAGGGGTATAGATAGTTTTAAGTCAAGCAATTTCCACATCCTCAACTACTGTGCATATTCCATCCTAAAATTGATTTGTATGAGAGACTGAGTATTAGGATCAAGGCATCATCTTGGTTCCCCACTTTCTTTTCACTTTCACCTTTCTCTTACCTTAAAAAAGAAAGGCTTCCCTTTCACTCATCATATTAGGGTTGTCCAGTGGTGTAAATACCTATAGGTCTAAAAACGGAACAATTTACAAATTTATGTTTATGAAGTTTACTCAGCAGTTACTTCCATAAAATAAGAAAGAAATAGAATTGATACTGTTTTTACTCATGCTAGCAATAAGTAATATCTATCTACAGATACATAACCCAATTGAAGAAGCAAAAAACATAACCCATTCATCTCATTTAGGAATACACTTCCAATATGTTTTTAAACTTTAGTTGATAGATTTTTTTCCTCAAAATCCGTAAAATATGAATGTTGCTTTGATTATTTACAACTAACATTCATAACTGGTAACAAAACAAGGAAATTCAGCATTTAGAGCTTTATGGTGATAAATCATTTATAAAAATAATGTCAATTTAGGTATTTTGTTGCAGAAACGTAACGGTGATCAATAAAAAACTTTCAAATATAAAATATACTACGATAGGATTATGTGGAGGAAGTGCAATGTTAATGTGATTTCAAGAAGAAAACGAATAATAGAAAATTCCTGTGAAATAAGAGCTTTGTTTATGCATTGTTTTTCACAATGGTGTGGTTGTATCAGATCATTATGGTATTTGGATAATAAGAGATATTTTAAAAGACAGATATAATTGCTTTATTTTAAAATGTCAATGTATGTAATATACCAGAAATTATATCTTTTGCAACTGCTTAAACTTAGATTTTAAAAAATGGGTATCCCATTATAAATTTGCAATTACTAAAAAGTTTTTCAAAATCCCGTTAGAGGAGATATGAACAAAAGGTATGAAGACCATTGAAACAGGGACTACATGATCAAAGAAAAAAACAGTGTTTCTTTATCTACGTTTCCATTATTGGAAGTGTTTGAAGAGCCATTAAATTACATCAAACTATTCTGCTTGCATATCTTCTATTTTGCATAACAAAATTCATTGTTCACTATTCAATTTCAGTATATGTTCAGGCCAGTGGAGAAACATAGACATTTCCTTATTGTTAGCTTTTATATATGGTTCAATATTGCAGATAAAACTAAACAGGATACAAATTATAAGAAGTTGAAATACAATGAACATACTGAAACTTAGTAGAATTTTAAATGTAGATATCTTACTTTTAGAGAAAGAGAACAAAGAAATGGGACTATGCCAGTTTACTTTTAAAAATTTCCATGCGTAGATAACTTGCATGCGACATTCCTTATGTGTATCTCAGTGAATCTGTGTGTGCATATGTGTGTGTGTGTGTGTGTGTGTGTGTGTACTCCAGTGAATCTGTGTGCATATGTGTGTGTGTGTGTACTCCAGTGAATCTATGTGTGCGTGTGTGTGTGTGTGTGCGTGTATACTCTTGCCTGCCTATAATGTTGTCTTTTTTCTCTCTCCACTATAAAAGAACAAAAACTGGAGATCTGTTTGACTGTTTATAAATTTTCTTGAGTTTTTCATATGCTTTTTAAGATTTATACTTGAAATTGTATTTAGTACTCCAAACCTTTATTTTAAACTTGACAATAGAATTTACTATATTTCAAGTTAGTTTTTAATATACTATATGCTCATGTGAAAGAGAATGATAGATATCTCTCATTTCTATCTTATCTTCACTACAAGGTTCCCTCCTCTTGAGTATGTATCTTTGTAACTGACTTTTATTTCAATATGTCTATGAAGAAGTAACAACATTTAGGCAAGCTCACTATTAACATTATAGCACTTCTTCAGAAACTACATCCAACTCATTTATATCTTTATTTTGTTTTCAAACCAATTCAAAACTTTGAAAGTTCAATCAATCCTAAACATTCTAGTTTTTAAAAGCTTATCTACTAACATGACGTTCAGTTATTTTTCTGATAATTTTATTAAGTAAAACTATAACTTATTTAGCAAATTATTTGTTTATATTACAAGTTTGTGTACTGCTTCTGATTTATTTGTGTATCCTCCACTTATCTAAATGGAGATAGTCGTTCTCATACATACACGACCTGTTTCGTCAGCTAGGAATACCTCGCCACCACAACTTTTGTCCAAAAGTTACCTAGTCTGTATGCTACCTCCTTCCTTCAAGCTTTGCTTGATGCATTGCCCCATAACCAAGCCTCCCAGTTGAAAATAATACTTCTTCTGAACTCTGGAGTTGAAATACTTTTACTCTTAACCCTCAAAGCCCTAATTTTTGCTTTGTATTGTGAGACAGTACTTTCTACACAGAAATGTAATATTTAGGCACACATTCCATATATCAGTCTATGCGTTTCTGAAGGCAGAATCAATGTGGAGCTCATCTGTATTCCAAACAGCTCCATAGTATACTCTCATGTGTTATGTATGACGCTAAAGAATTATTCAGTGGATCAGTAAAACTCAACAGATAGATAAACGATGCCAGTCCTGTTAAATCTCAATGTTCCCTAAACTCTACGCAGTGCTCTGTGGTGACCTAAATGGGAAGGAAATCCAAAAAAGAGGGGATATATGTATACGTATAGCTGATTCACTTTGCTGTACAGCAGAAACGAGCACAACATTGTGAAGCAAATATACTCCAATAAAAATTAATTTAAAAAAAACCCTAAATGTTCCCTAATAGTTTTCCAATCCTAAATGTTAATTATAAGAATATATGTCTCTTTTATCTTTTTAATCTCAAAGAATGAACACATTTTTTTTAATTGAAATATGTAAATTTCCTCTCAGGTATTTATAAGCAGTTGTTTAAGTGCCAATCAGGACCCAGACAAATTTATAAAGAAAGTAAAGTGCTCAAATTGCTTAGAGTTTCCATAAAATGTTCTTTAGTTGTTACCCTCCCTTAGGAATCTAGCCCGGTTCTCTTTCCAGCTGTCTTCATTAAAAAAAGAACAAAAAATGGGTTTCCCTAGTGGCGCAGTGGTTGAGAGTGCGCCTGCCAATGCAGGGGACACGGGTTTGTGCCCCGGTCTGGGAAGATCCCACATGCTGTGGAGTGGCTGGGCCCATGAGCCATGGCCGCTGAGCCTGTGCGTCCAGAGCCTGTGCTCTGCAACGGGAGAGGCCGCAACAGTGAGAGACCCGTGTAATGCAAGCAAAAAAAAAAAAAAAGAACAAAATCGAAAAGAAACTTCTATTTCACACAACATGAAATATTTATGACTAAATAAAATATCATAACTTTTCCAGTAAGTTTATTAAATAATTAATCACCAATTATGGAAGTTCAGGCAACAGGAAATAATAATACTAATAGCATTACTATATTATTATTACTAATAATAAAATTAGTAAGAGTTTACTGTTTATAAGGTATTATATTAAATCCTCTGCATAAATTATCTCATTTAATACTCACGGCAATACTTTTACCATCTCCATTTTCCATAGAAAGAAACGGGTCCACAATGCCAAACTTTCTCTCTTTTTCCTCTGATTTTTTGAGGAGAAATTTTCTCTATATATCCTCTAGCTTACGTTTTTTTTGTTTTTTTGTTTTTTTGCTTCTCCACAGCCAGGAAATGAGTTACCAGGTTAGGAAAGATAGACTTTAGTTCGAATTTATAAATTGGGCAATGATAATCTGTCATCCCTAAAGTTTGGGAATTCCTACTCTTTCTGCATGCTTTCTCAGCTTCCTCCCCTCAGTGAGAGGTGGTAACCCTAAGTAACTCCTCCCTTAAGACCCATCCTTTCCCTTCTGTGGGCTAAACTGCTATAGTCAAGAGGATCATGGAGAGGGCAGACAGCAGAAGCAAGAAGAATTACAATCCTGCAGCCTGTGGAACAAAAAGAACATTCATAGAAAGACAGACACGATGAAAAGGCACAGGACTATGTACCAGATGAAGGAACAAGATAAAACCCCAGAAAAACAACTAAATGAAGTGGAGATAGGCAACCTTCCAGAAAAAGAATTCAGGATAATGATAGTGAAGATGATCCAGGACTTGGGAAAAAGAATGGAGGCAAAGATCGAGAAGATGCAAGAAATGTTTAACAAAGACCTGGAAGAATTAAAGGACAAACAAACAGAGATGAACAATACAATGACTGGAATGAAAACTACACTAGAAGGAATCAATAGCAGAATAACTGAGGCAGAAAAACGGATAAGTGACCTGGAAGACAGAATGGTGGAATTCACAGCCACGGAACAGGATAAAGAAAAAGAATGAAAAGAAATGAAGACACCTAAGAGAATTCTGGGCTGGGACAACATTAAATGCAACAACATTCGCATTATAGGGGTCCCAGAAGGAGAAGAGAGAGAGAAAGGACCAGAGAAGCTATTTGAAGAGATTATAGTCGAAAACTTCCCTAACATGGGAAAGGAAATAGCCAGCCAAGTCCAGGAAGTGGAGAGAGTCCCAGGCAGGATAAACCCAAGAAGAAACACACTGAGACATATAGTAATCAAATTGGCAAAAATTAAAGACAAAGAAAAATTATTGAAAGCAGCAAGGGAAAAACAACAAATAACATAAAAGGGAACTCCCATAAGGTTAACAGCTTATTTCTCAGCAGAAACTCTACAAGCCAGAAGGGAGTGGCATGATATACTTAAAGTGATGAAAGGGAAGAAGCTACAACCAAGATTACTGTACCAGGCAAGGATCTCATTCAGATTTGATGGAGAAATCAAAAGCTTTACAGACAAGCAAAAGCTAAGAGAATTCAGCACCACCAAACCAGTTCTACAACAAATGCTAAAGGAACTTCTCTAAGTGGGAAACACAAGAGAAGAAAAGGACCTACAAAAACAAACCCAAAACAATTAAGAAAATGGTCATAGGAACATACATATCGATAATTACCATAAACATGAATGGATTAAATGCTCCAACCAAAAGACACAGGCTTGCTGAATGGATACAAAAACAAGACCCTTATATATGCTGTCTACAAGAGACCCACTTCAGACCTAGGGACACATTCACACTGAAAGTGAGGGGGTGGAAAAAGATATTCCATGCAAATGGAAATCAAAAGAAAGCTGGAGTAGCAATATTCATGTCAGATAAAATAGACTTTAAAATACAGAATGTTACAAGAGACCAGGAAGGACATAATGATCAGAGGATCAATCCAAGAAGAAGATATAACAATTATAAATATATACGCACCCAACACAGGAGCACCTCAATACATGAGGCAACTGCTAACAGCTATAAAAGAGGAAATCGACAGTAACACAGTAATAGTGGGGGAATTTAACACCTCACTTACACCAATGGACAGATCATCCAAAAAGAAGATAAATAAGGAAACACAAGCTTTAAATGACACAACAGACCAGATAGATTTAATTGATATCTGTACGACATTCCATACAAAAACAGCAGATTACACTTTCTTCTCAAGCGCGCACAGAATATTCTCCAGGACAGATCACATCTTTGGTCACAAATCAAGCCTCAGTAAATTTAAGAAAATTGAAATATAGCAAGCATCTTTTCTGACCACAGAGCTATGAGATTAGAAATGAATTACAGGGAAAAAAACGTAAAAAACACAAACACATGGAGGCTAAACAATACGTTACTAAATAACCAAGAGATCACTGAAGAAATCAAAGAGGAAATCAGAAAATACATAGAGACAAATGACAATGAAAACACGATGATCCAAAACCTATGGGATGCAGCAAAAGCAGTTCTAAGAAGGAAGTTTATAGCTATACAAGCCTACCTCAAAAAACAAGAAAAATCTCAAACAATCTAACCTTACACATAAAGGAACTAGAGAAAGAAGAACAAACAAAACCCAAAGTTAGCAGAAGGAAAGAAATCATAAAGATCAGAGCAGAAATAAATGAAATAGAAGCAAAGAAAACAATAGCAAAGATCAATAAAACTAAAAGCTGGTTATTTGAGAAGATAAACAAAATTAATAAACCATTAGCCAGACTCATCAAGAAAAAGAGGGAGAGGACTCAAATCAATAAAATTAGAAATGAAAAGGGAGAAGTTACAACAGACACTACAGAAATACAAAGCATCCTAATAGACTACTACAAGCAACTGTATGCCAATAAAATGGACAACCTGGAAGAAATGGACAAATTTTTAGAAAGGTATAACCTTCCAAGACTGAACCAGGAAGAAATAGAAAATATGAACAGACCAATCACAAGCAATGAAATTGAAACTCTGATTAAAAATCTTCCGCTAAAAAAAAAAAAAAAAATCTTCCGCCAAACAGAAGTCCAGGACCAGCTGGCTTCGCAGGTGAACTCTATCAAACATTTAGAGAAGAACTAACACCCATCCTTCTCAAACTCTTCCAAAAAATTGCAGAGGAAGGAACACTCCCAAACTCATTCTATGAGGCCAACATCACTGTGATACCCAAACCAGACAAAGATACTACAGAAAAAGAAAATTACAGACCAATATCACTGATGAATGTAGATGCAAAAGTCCTCAACAAAATACTAGCAAACAGAATCCAACAGCACATTAAAAGGATCATACACCATGACCAAGTGTGATTTATCCCAGGGGTGCAAGGATTCTTCAGTATACGCAAATCAATCAATGTGATACACCATATTAACAAATTGAAGAATAAAAACCATATGATCATCTCAATAGATGCAGAAAAAGCTTTTGACAAAATTCAACACCCATTTATGATAAAAACTCTCCAGAAAGGGGGCATAGAGGGAACCTACCTCAACATAATAAAGGCCATATACGACAAACCCACAGCAAACATCATTCTCAATGGTGAAAAACTGAAAGCATTTCCTCTAAGATCAAGAACAAGACAAGGATATCCACTCTCGCCACTGTTATTCAAAATAGTTTTGGAAGTGCTAGCCACGGCAGTCAGAGAAGAAAAAGAAATAAAAGGAATACAAATTGAAAAAGAAGTAAATCTGTTACTGTTTGCAGATGACATGATACTATACATAGAGAATCCTAAGGATGTCACCAGAAAACTACTAGAGCTAATCAATGAATTTGGTAAAGTTGCAGGATACAAAATTAATGCACAGAAATCTCTTGCATTCCTGTACACTAATGATGAAATATGTGAAAGAGAAATTAAGGAAACACACCCATTTACCACTGCAACAAAAAGAATAAAATACCTAGGAATAAACCTACCTAGGGAGACAAAAGACCTGTATGCAGAAAACTGTAAGACACTGATGAATGATATTAAAGATGATACAAACAGATGGAGAGATATACCATGTTCTTGGATTGGAAGAATCAATATTATGAAAATGACTATACTACCCAAAGCAATCTACAGATTCAATGCAATCCCTCTCAAATTACCAATGGCATTTTTTTACAGAACTAGAACAAAAAATCTTAAAATTTGTATGGAGACACAAAAATCCTCGAATAGCCAAAGCAGTTTGATGGAAAAAAATGGAGCTGGAGGAATCAGACTCCACGACTTCACACTGTACTACAAAGCTACAGTAATCAAGACAGGATGGGACTGGCACAAAAACAGAAATATAGATCAATGCAACAGGATAGAAAGCCCAGAGATAAAGCCACGCACCTATGGTCAATTAATCTATGACAAAGGAGGCAAGGATACACAATGGAGAAAAAACAGTCTCTTCAATAAGTGGTGCTGGGGAAACTGGACAGAGACATGTAAAAGAATGAAATTAGAACACTCCCAAACACCGTACACAAAAATAAACTCAAAATGGATTAGAGACCTAAAGGTAAGACCGGACACTATAAAACCCTTAGAGGAAAACATAGGAAGAACAGTCTTTGACGTAAATCACAGCAAGATCTTTTTTGATCCACCTCCTAGAGTAATGGAAATAAAAACAAAAATAAACAAATGGGACCTA
The DNA here is from genome assembly GCF_039906515.1 of Pseudorca crassidens. NCBI lineage: Eukaryota > Metazoa > Chordata > Mammalia > Artiodactyla > Delphinidae > Pseudorca > Pseudorca crassidens. The sequence goes on from NC_090317.1 coordinate 103,740,556, forward strand.
ATGAAAGTTCAAAGCTTTTGCACAGCAAAGGAAACCATAAACAAGACGAAAAGACAACCCTCAGAATGGGAGAAAATATTTGCAAACGAATCAATGGGCAAAGGATTAATCTCCAAAATATATAAACAGCTCATGCATCTCAATATTAAAAAAAACAAACAACCCAATCCAAAAATGGGCAGAAGACCGAAATAGACATTTCTCCAAAGAAGACATACAGATGGCCAAGAAGCACATGACAAGCTACTCAACATCACTAATTATTAGGGAAATGCAAATCAAAACTACAACAAGGTATCACCTCACACCAGTTAGAATGGGCATCATCAGAAAATCTACAAACAACAAATTCTGGAGAGGGTGTGGAGAAAAGGGAACCCTCTTGCACTGTTGGTGGGAATGTAAATTGATACAGCCACTATGGAGAACAGTATGGAGATTCCTTAAAAAACTACAAATAGAATTACCATATGATCCAGCAATCCCACTACTGGGCATATACCCGGAGAAAACCATAATTCAAAAAGACACATGCACCCCAATATTCATTGCAGCTCTATTCACAATAGCCAGGTCGTGGAAGCAACCTAAGTGTCCATCATTGGATGAATGGATAAAGAAGATGTGGCACATATATACAATGGAATATTACTCAGCCATATAAAGGAACGAAACTGGGTCATTTTTGAGACGTGGATGCATCTAGAGACTGTCATACAGAGTGAAGTAAGTCAAAAAGAGAAAAACAAATATCGTATATTAACACATATATGTGGAACCTAGAAAAATGGTACAGATGAGCTGGTTTGCAGGGCAGAAATTGAGACACAGATGTAGAGAACAAACGTATGGACACCAAGCATGGAAAGTGGTGGGGGGTGTGGGTGGTGATGTGATGAATTGGGCGATTGGGATTTACATGTATACACTAATATGTATAAAATTGATGACTAATAAAAAAAAAAGAGTATCATGAAGCTCATTATTGCCACACATTTAATCCATATTCTCCAGCCCAGCTCTTAGTAGTAATTAAGCTGATATCTTCACCTGCCTAACTCTGCTGACTCAATCATTATCATTTATGGACACTCATAAAACTACAGAATTTACAGATATCAATGAACCAATACTCAAACCCAAAGACTCTCAGTCCAAAGACTTCATGACCTCATGTTTATAAGGATATTATCTTCTAATACTAGGAGAGCAGGAGTTAGCAGAGAACTGAAGTTTCATTATTGCTCCCACACTATGAATGTATTTCTAGGAGAAACTTCTTTTAGACTATTTTCTTGAGGATGCTACTTCTTAAACCCTTCTGCTTTAAAATGCATATTCTATTTTGTTTTTATTTTGATTATATGAAAAAGAATCCAGCAAACAAAGGACAGAGGAGGTGGGGGATCTTCCAGATGTCTGACAAGATGTTAAAGAATGTTTTATAAATAACCATTAAGCTTCTGTATTAATTGGGAGAGGCCAAAATGCTATGAAATATGGACCCTAAAATATATAAATGTATACTTGACTAACCCAGAGGATATTTCACAGTCTCGTAAGTGTCCAACGGGTAGGTTCCTTTCTTCACTGAGATTCAGCAGACATGGTTCTTTCCATCTTGTGTTTCTACCATTATCTGAGCCAGTGATATTCAATAGTGTGTTCTGCAGTGATGAGAATGTAGCTACTAAACTTTGAAATGTGGCTGGTATGAATGAGGAACTTAATTTATAATTGTATCTAATTTTAATTACTTTAGATTTAAATAGCCACATATGGCTAAGGCTACTGTATCAGACAGCAAGCTCTTAGGCCTTGTCGTTTTAAATTCCTAGTGAAAGGAAGGAGAAAAAAGGAAAGGAAAAGGCATATTTCTTTTTTCAAAGCCTTGACCCAGAAGTGACCCTCATTTTTCCACTCAAATTCCATTGATGAAAACTAGTCACATGGTCACACCTAGATAGTTACGTACAAATATAGGCTTATTCTCGCCAGCTGCTTCTCAGAGCTGTACACTGTAGAGGGGGCAACTGATTTTATTAGCCAGTGGAGGTCTCCCGTGCACTTGACTAAAAATAATTTACAGATTTTTTTTCCCTAAAAATGTTAATATTAAAATAAGGAAAAATTAGAAGTATGGAGTTAGAAGAATGACAAGTCATGGTTGGTGATGGCTATGGTCTTTTTCTACCTTTCTCTTCTAACTGCATAAGAAAGAAAAATTATATGAGGAGAGAAAATTGATATAAAGCTCCAAAGAGAAGAAGACATCTAGGGCTTTCTGGAGCTCATTTATGAATCCCCTAAGGCAAATTAATGTCATTTCTGTAATAAGCTGCAAACAGATGATTGAAGGCATTTGATGCTACTGAATCCTCTAAGTAGTCATGAAGTTGCAGAACTGACAGAAGTTGTGCTTAAGCAAAAGGACGCAGTAGTATCGATATCCCAACACATAAGTAGTACAAAAGTAGAAGTTTTCACAAAGGAATAAGAAATAGCAGAAGCAAAAAAAGAGTCAGGGAAGTTTAAAAGACATTTAAAGAAGGAAGACTGCTTATTAGGCTATCTGGGTATTCTTGGATCATTCACTCACTAGTAGAGTGGCGTGGGATAATTTCCTTAACTTCTCTCAGCACAATTTTGTCTTCTGTATGATTAAGGTATTAATATTACCCATTAATCATAATTCAGTTACACCAGATGGAGATCAACTAAGGTTAACTTATACAAAGAAGGTAATTTATTAGTTCATGCAACTGTGGAAAGACAGGCTGGAGTATTCAACAAACTAAAACTGTATTATTTGGGAATCTTTCTCTTTCTCAGCATTCATACTGATGAGTGTGGTTGTCCAAGTCTGGGTCATGTGGCTATTCAGTGATCAGGGCAGTTTATCGTGATTTGTAGCTCAATGAGAACCATATGCCATGGGAAAAGATGAGAGTAAGAAAAAAAAAAAGACAAAACAAAAAAGATGTGCAGTAAACTAAACAATTGCTAATGGTCTATATAATTATAAAATTCTGAATCTATGATATACTTTTACCAATTAAATTTCACCAGGCAAAAGTCACGTTCATGTTCACAAGTATTCAGTTTCTTTAAACCAGCTCTACATGACATCTATTTGCTAGTGCAAGCAAAGAGATTGATTCATTACACTCTAATTGTCAGTTTCACGAGATTCTTATTTTATAATATATCTCTTGGTCTAAACATCCTAACTCAGCTATCACTTTCCTAATGTGCTTAATTTACTATCTATGCTCTATTAAAATATTAAAATCTTAGTACACCTTTATAAAATTAATGGCTTTTATTTTACTTGACAAGTAAGCAGATAAGGAGGTATATTTAAACTGGTAGAACAGTACGATATATTCATTAGTATAAAACTTTTCAGAATAGAGCAGCCCCTGAGTTGTAATGTAAGAACCCTGTCTATAATGCTGGACGTTCAACCACTGGAAATCGATTCTTAAAGGATATTGTCCCCTATTATTAATCCATTCCTTCAATGTGTATTGAACATCTGACACTGCCCTAGTTGCTTGAATATAGCACTGAATAAACCTGAGAGAGGGTGGGATAGGGAGGGTGGGAGGGAGATGCAAGAGGGAGGGGATATGGGGATATATGTATACATATAGCTGATTCACTTTGTTATACACCAGAAACTAACACACCATTGTAAAGCAATTATACTGCAATAAAGATGTTTAAATAAATAAATAAACCCGAGAGAAATCTTTGCCCCTGTAGAGCTTACATTTTGGTAGGTATGGGGGGAGAGTAGTAATACACTGGTACCATTCTAAGAATTGAACATCCAGATCCCTACAGGAAACATGTAGAAAAGAGATAAATGAAATAGAATTCAATTTAAGGTACAGTCAGCAGTAGGCCTGTGGCTAAAGTGGAGAGTGCATATCCCAACTCGAGATGTTCAAATAAATTCAATTTTTTAAGCATTGTACCAGGCAAACAAAACCCAGCTACTTCTGAAATCAGGTAATGGGTAGCCAACTCTAGATTCCTGCTTCATGTCTGAATGTGAATTATAGCAACTGAATACAGTCTCTCCCTGGTCAGGAAAGGAAATGCCATTTGCTGTAATCTCCTCCAATGGAACATTTCTATTTGCTACTCCATTTTCTCTAAACATCTTAACTTTTGTGAGGACAACCCTCCTTTCTCTTCAGATTATCTAAAAATGGAGACATTTCTACGAAAGGTCTTATCCAAAAAATGAGGCAAAAAATGAAATAATCGAAATAGAAAGGGAAAGACAAAAACAGTGAAATTGATAAATTGAGGAAAAAGTACCTATTCCTAAAGGAATGAAAATCTGGCCAGAGTTTGACCTGGCTGACATAGTTTACTGAACATGGCAGTCCAATTCCTCTCCTTGACTCAACCTTGTCTGGGTTCCATCCAGCTATGCAGATTCTTAACCTGAAATAGACTCAGATTTGCTATATTTCTATGCCCCTTAGAAAAAATGTAGCCCCTGTTAGGTGGCTTAATGCTTTCTTTCAGCTGCAGTTCCTGTGTTGTCTACATTAGCCCTCAGCTGTTCTCCAGTTGGTACCATAGCCCCTCTTGGTCCTTGCACTTTGAATGATACAGTGTCTATCAGATGTCTACTCAGGATTCAGGCAATTCTTTACTGATATTATGTTTGGCTACTTGGCTCTTCTTGGAGACTCCTACAGCTCCAGGCTTTGGAAAGTCATCCTCACCCATTTTTCTCCCCCTCTCTGGTTTGCTTCTAATATATTTATGAGTAATTTCATAAGGCATGCCATATCCTTAGGAAAAACTTTGTCTCTGCAGTTGTTATCCTTCACTAAATTCCAGTCATATTTTCCAGTGATAATACTGCATCTTATCTATTTCAAACTCTGGCCTTCAAACAGAGATCAAAGTTGATAGTGAGTAGCAGGAAAGACCATGCTGGAAAAAAGTGCCATACAGGAAAGAAGGATGGCACTAATGACAAATATTGTCAGGCCCCAGTTAATTCACTATATTCACAGTGATAGATAAATCATAGCTTCCTTAATGTTTAATCTAAACTTTTTTTTAGAAATGGATTAAATTTAGTGTGGTGCACCACTAGTTTTTTTTTTATTTCATTGAGCTGTAATCAACATATTACATTATATTAGTTTCAGGTGTACAAAATAAAGATTTGATATTTGTATATGTTGCACAATGATCACCACAGTAAGTCTAGTTAATATCCATCACCATACATAGTTACAGGACTTCTCTTGTAATGAGAACTTTTAAGATTTACTCCCTTAGTAAATTTCAAATACACAACACAGTATTATTAACTATAGTCACCATGCTGTATATTACATCCCCACGACTTATTTCTTATTTACTTTGTAACTGGAGGTCTCTGATTTCCTTCACAGACCTCCCCCAATACACACAACCACCAATCTGTTCTCTGCATCTATGAGCTTGTTTCTTTTTTAAAAAATATATTCCACATATAAGTAAGATCATTAGGTATTTGTCTTTCTCTGACTTATTTCACTTAGCATATTGCCTCAGGGTCCATCTATGTTGTTGCAAATGGAAAGATTTAAATAACAGATCGTTTCCCTGATATGGAAATGAGCCTCAGCTGGGTCTGCTTCAGGGGCTGTGCAGCTGCTTCTGCATAAAAACAGCAATAAGTGGAGACTTCCCCACCAACATAATTTCCTGCTTTCCTCAAGAGTCATTGTGTAGTCTCTGTCCTCTGCTTTCTAAGTAGAGAAGGAAATGGTCGCTCCTGGAATCAACTCTGCTCAGACCAGTTTTCCAGCTTCCTGTAACTTTTTAAGTAAGCATGAATCTACCCCAAACCTTGTACTAATGGGAGAGCTTCTGCTGCTGGAAGTGGACTGCTTTTCTGAAAATGAGTTCAGTCCTTTGAAAAATACAGAGTTAAGGAAGACTCTTAAAGATGACCCTACTGTTTCTATCCATGTGTAACTCTGCAAATGAAACCATCTTCTTCACAACCATAGTCAAGGCCTCAACATGGTTTCTCTCACTAATTTTAGTTTAGGAGCTTCATCTTACCCGTGGTACATATAAATTCTTGTTATACCCAGATTCTTAGACATTCCAGGCTAGTCCTGACATGCTGTAGAGTCACAAATGCCACATTACTACATTCAGAAGTACAAAGAAAACATGGCTTCCTTTTCTTAATCTTCCTCATGATTTCGTCCCACACACAAAGACACTTTTTCACGGCACAGGCAATTTGCTCCTATTCATCTTTCATTGCATACAAGGCTCAAACTTACAACACCTGGAGTTCCAGACCCCTTAATTTCTGGTTTGCCTTAGATATAGGGTAAATTCCTTCCTAACATATTAGCCAAGCATAGGGCTGACTTCTCTGACTCACCTCGGAGGGCATGTGGGTATTTGTTTATCCCTGTCTTCTCCTACCCTTATTGTCCCTCCCCAAATCAAGTATGTCCCATGAACACCTAATCAGACTCTTTGTCTAACCATGCTATGATACAATTAATTGCTCTGCTACAGACCCCTGCTGCATGCCCAAGTAGGTTCCAGGGTATACTAGGATTAGGAGGTTCTCTGTAAAACAATGTCTAACAAAAGACCATCTCTCCTTTTTCTTCTCCCTAACCTAAGCCAAGTCCCTTCAGGGATGGAGAGAGAAGAAAAAAGTCATATGTACCTCACCCTTGGCTTCCTCTTCTTCTCTCCTTTGTTTCTCTTCCTTTTCTTTCCAGCTGGCCTCCAGAAGGGAAAGTGTGGGCTTCCCCCGACCCTGCTTTTTTTCCTTTGTGGTGAGGATTCCTCTCACACCATATTATTCTTTTTTTTCTAAAGCCACCAAGTTTCATGGCTCATCATTAGTTGTGGAAGGCATAGTTTCAGTACACTATGAAAGAAACATCTAAGCTCTAGGAGATCTAGTTAGTTCACCGTGCCTGGTTCTTGACTTGTTAAAAGTGTGTGAGATTGAGAAACCTATTTTCCCTTCAGAAAGACTGTTTTTCTGCTCACTTTTATGAGGAGAGGCAAATTTTAGAGTCAAAGCTGTTATTTGACCTCTTTATTCTTAGTGGCACATACTCCCTTATTTCCTCTCCTGTTGGATGATAAGTTTTGCGGTTCACCCTTGGAAGTGGATAAAAAGGAAGGTGATTGAAGGAGAAGTGAAAATATGTCAGTTGAAATATTAAAAATATTAGACCCATTTCAAAAATTTTAACTATTTAACAAGTGTCTGTAAGATAGATGCTGACTAGAAGCTTTATGTAATGAAGCTTTATGTAATGAAGCTTTAATTAATCTGAACTCTACAACATTGTCAATTATCTGATGTGGGCTTGATTTCCACCTTAGTGTCACATGTTCCAATAGGATATATATTTCAAAATGAATCTATTGTATTGCCCTAGAGGCATTCAGGGCTTTGCCTAGCGAAAAGATAGAATATTCTGTTTGAGAAGAAAGAAAGGGGTGGGGAGGAATAAGGAAGAGAGAGAGAGAGACAGAGAGAGAGGAGGGAAGAAAAGAGAAAGAAGGAAGGAAGAAAAGAAAAGAAAACTCTTGAGTAACTTCCTTTGTGCTCAGAGTTCCCCTGATTTGAGCCAATCTTATTCTCTATTTTTCCATTATGTAAAGGCTATGCTCCCACACATATTACTCAAGACGGTCAAATGTGCATTATTATTATTACTACTCGCCTTTTATCCCATTATATGAAAATTATTTAAAAGCTGGAGAGAATTCCACAGAGGTGAACTTGATAAGATTCATTATGTAGAAAGCATCTTCAACAGCCAGTCAGCCCTACACAAAGAGGAACAAAATGTGGTAACCTTCTGGATATGCTGGGCTAGGAATCACCTTGAAACCATTGTGATCTTAAGATACTCTCCCTATAAACTCCTCTTACATACTTGCTGTACCTCTAGGTTAAAACTCCCCAAATGCATACCTGACACTCAAATTGCATTTGTAACGTACTAAGAAAAAAGTGAATCAAGGAACTTGCTCTATAGGAAAGAGGACTTTCTCAAGTCATATGTATTTTCAGAAAGAAAAACTCTCAAATTATTTTTAGCATTGATTTCTTTCACTGTAATCTATGTCCATCTCTTTGATTACAGGATTGCAGACAATATCATTTTGAGCTTAGTTTATATTATTATATTTAGTGTGCTCAAAAATTTAAGATGTCAGCAGAACAGCTGTGTATAGGAATGCCTGTTCTCTGCCCTCCTGACTCAACTTTCCTTTTAGACACAATGTATTTTCTTGGGGAGAGAGAAAAAAATAAAAAAAGTAAAACTACTAATTTTTTTCTCAAAATTTGTAAAGCTTTGATATCAAAATCAAGCATTTCCAGAACTCATTTACATCTGCATTATACTGTGCTGTGCCCCAGTTTGTCCATATAGCCATTCTGCTCCATTTTCTACACTTCTCTGCATTGCTCTGTCCAGGGAGGCTGACCTCTGTGGTGGCTGTGACTCTCTTTTGATGTCAGCGTAGGCCCTGTATTACCACTTGCTGCTTCCCTACACCCTGTCCACAACTTTGACTTGAGACCCCTTTTATTAAACCCTTTTTAACTACTCCTTTATTTCTTGCCAGAACCCTGATAATAAGCATGGTTATATAAAGTATTAAACACATGGGCAAACTTTATTATTTAAAATAAATGTGTTATTTCCTATTAAATAAAATCTTGTGACTATATAGAACTACAGAAAATTTGTTTCAAAGAATAGCGTTGACGGAGGGGAAATTTCCCTTCTTTCCCTTTTAGTTCTTTTGGCTGGCAATTAAAATGACATAAGGCAGATTGACAGGAGGAAATCAAATTTATTACGTACTTACAGGAAATCCACATAAGTATGAAGAATTCCAAAGATAGCAAGGCAAGGTGATATATATATATATATATACGTATATATATATACATATATACGTATATATATATTGTGGACTAAGGAGAAGGAGGTAGGAGTATGAAGTTTCAAGGGGAAGTAAGGTAAGTCACAGGAAGATTAAAAAGAGTTAATGGGGGCTTCCCTGGTGGTGCAGTGGTTGAGAGTCCGCCTGCCGATGCAGGGGACACGGGTTTGTGCCCCGGTCCGGGAGGATCCCACATGCTGCGGAGCGGCTGGGCCCGTGAGCCATGGCTGCTGAGCCTGCGTGTCCGGAGCCTGTGCTCCGCAACGGGATAGGCCACAACAGTGAGAGGCCCGTGTACTGCAAAAAAAAAAAAAAAAAATAGTTAATGGTTGGCAATCAAATGTTTGCTGGGCCACACAGAGAGGACCCTGATCAAATGGGCTTTGCTAGGATCCTTCCTGTCTACCACACTTAATTCATAATGTACTATAGTTATCTGTGGTGATAGCTTCTTTCTGGGACAGGCTTCTTATCTTAAATTCTTTCAGGCAGTAAAGGGGAAGTTCAAAGTTTCTTCCTGTGCCTTTTGGGCCTTGCTTCTTTTCAGCTCAAAATAATCCCCATGCCAGAGTGGCACATATTGGGGTGGCCTGCCTTTAGCCTTATCAGTAGCAATTATCCATTTTAGAGTAAATGACTGTCAGATTTAATGCTGTTTTTCTCATGAATCTTAAGCTGTAATGCCAAGTTAAATATTCTTACATATATATAATTAATATTCTTTACATCTTGAAACTGACTAAGGAAGTGTGCTTGGTTTAAGTAGTTTCTAAAGAAGAGAGTAAATGATTAATTCCTTTTTATGGCAAGATGTAGGCTTTAAAGCACCAAAGCCTAAACTCTCAAATTAGAGGTTGAGGGCTTCCCTGGTGGCACAGTGGTTAAGAATCCGCCTGCCAATGCAGGGGACACGGGTTCGAGCCCTGGTCCGGGAAGATCCCACATGCCTCAGAGCAACTATGCCCGTGTGCCATAACTACTGAGCCCGTGTGCCACAACTACTGACGCCTGTGCACCTAGAGCCTTTGCTCCCCAACAAGAGAAGCATCACAATGAGAAGCCCATGTACTGCAACAAAGAGTAGCCCCCGCTCTCTGCAAGTAGAGAAAGCCTGAGCGCAGCAACAAAGACCCAACGCAGCCAAAAATAAATAAATAAATACAAAATTTTTTAAAAAGTAGTATATAATCCTAGATTACCAAAAGATGGATTTGATAAATTTTGGACTCAAGCAGAAGATCACAGGTCCAAAACTAAAACTGTATCAGGAATTATTTTGTGATATAGTTCCATCTCAATTTATTTTTTCCCTATTTTCTTAAATATTGTTGTGTTGAACTTGGTGTGACATATGTATATATTTGCATGCCCATCCATCCATCCATTCATTTATTCCTTCATTAACTGTGTCAGGCATTCTGCTAAATGTTGAGGATACATTGGTGCAAATTGGCAAGGTCTCTCCCTATACTGAATTTAAATTAATGAGAGGGAAATAGATAGTAAACCAATATACAAGATGATTGGATTTTTGAGATAATGTCTATGAAAGTAATAAATGGGATGTTGAAATACAGAGAAATAGAGTAGTCAGAAATGTCCTCTCTGAGGACATGACATTTGAATTGAGACTTGAACAGGAGGATGAACAATGAAAGGAAGCTATATTAAATGTCAGGAAATTGCAAGGAACAGAGAATAATATAGTTAAGTAGACTACAGCAATTTCACATTTGTAATTTTTTGTAGACTTTATCATTATTTTAATACTTTTTGTACATCCAGATTAGATGGTTAAGGAATTTGTTCTCATCTACCGCTTTCTGTATTGCAGAAAAAACCCCTATATTTTGTTATGTTTTTACCATATATAATACCTAAAATTTTATCAACTTTTGCCTCATATATACTATTATATTCAAAATATCATGCTATGTGATAAGTATCAAAAAGATAAGAGTACATTGCCTATCCTCATAGAATGAATAGTCTGGTGAGGAAGACACACATTTAAACAAATAATTAAAATAAAATGTGACAAATGGCTTGAAAGAGAGACAGAGTGTGAAGGAAGTCCATTATAGAGTCACCAATCCAGTCCAGTATATTGGAGATTTCTTGGAGTAAAGTTGTTTATTCTATAACAAAGAGAATTTCTGGAATTAAATTATAAGGTAAAATGTCTCTTAGGCTAGCAAACAGGACATACTTTTAATGGACTGTGCAATAAATAGAGGTTGAACAATGGCAAAATGTAGTAGTATTTATACTGTAAACAGTCTGCTTGCTAAAATAAGACATCTAATTTATATAGTTTCAAAAACAATCATGCATATAAATAGTAATAATAAAGATTTGAACACATAAATTATCTTATGTATTTCCAGGAAATCTTATCACTATCAAGATCTAATCAATGAAGCTGCTTAAAATCTGCAGGAAGTCAATGAGAGTTTGATTTTTTCTGCTTTGTAACTTTACATTATTAATTAGTAATGGCCTTAAGTTCTTTCATGATACCCCTTTACCCCTAAATAAAAGTATGATGAAGGACCTCCTTACCCTTTTTTAATTGCAAAGTGAAAAGTCATCCATCTAAGAGAAAGTCCCTAATTATTTTTGTGGGTCCTTTTGGGGAGTATAAGATTAACAGTCATTCTATATATTTCAGTGTGCAATCTGAGAAACTGAAAGTAACTTTTAGATATCTTCTCTCTGCAATACTAATTGTCGAGATTTCTAGTGATAAGATTTCATATATATCACCAAATAAATAATTTATATTATATTAAAAAATCAAAATATTGGGATTCTCTGGTGGCGCAGTGGTTGAGAGTCCGCCTGCCGATGCAGGGGACACGGGTTCGTGCCCCGGTCCGGGAAGATCCCACATGCCGCGGAGCGGCTGGGCCCGTGAGCCGTGGCCGCTGAGCCTGTGCGTCCGGAGCCTGTGCTCCACAACGGGAGAGGCCACGACAGCGAGAGGCCCGCGTACTGCAAAAAAAAAAATCAAAATATTTATATTGATATATAATAAAAATAAACTTCAAGAACTTTCATTGCAATCATATACAAAAAAGTATAGTTTTAATATGTAATATGCCACCATTATTCATCGTGGTAAATGAATAAATGTTTTAAGAATATTACGGACTGTTTATCTTTTCTTTCCAGTGTTTGGGCATTTGCTTAAAGACTTCTTCTCCTCATACAGTAAGCAATTCAAAGATCATTGTAAGACTTATTTCAGATAAATAGCTGTTTAAAAGGGTTAACAATAGGGTGTCCGTATACTTTTTAATAAAATCTAGAATAGAGAACACTATCAATTATTACATCAATGAAGTAAGCATAAACCAGGACTGTCCTCAGCAAACTAGGACCTATGGTCATCAAGTCGAGAGATTTATTTTAGGCTTACATTCAGTAGGAAACTAAATTCAACTATTTCCTTCACCTTACTCTTTTTTCCTTTTGCCCTGATTCCTCCCTCCCTCTCTCTCTCTCTCTCTCTCTCTCTCTCTCTCTCTATATATATATATATATACACACACACATATATAAACTTTATATAAAAAACTTTATATAGATAAAGTTAATCTATTTTTAATTACTAAGTCTCTATAAATAACATTAAATTATTATTGGAGCAGTGCGATCGATCGATTGTTTGATCAACAGATGATGAATAGATACTGATAAATAAAAGTAAGCAAAAAGAGGTATAGACTTAAGAGCAAACATGAGTTAAGATACAGCTTGTACTCTGAGGAAGTTTATGGTATACTAGAGTCTTGCTATTCACAGTTTAGCAAGCAGCAGCATTACCTTGGAGCTTTATAGAAATGCAGAATCTCAGGCCATGCCCCAAACATGCTGAATCACATCTGCATTTTAACAAGGTCCCAAGTCATACCCATGTACATGAAAGTTTGAGACTTTCATGCTTTAGAGGATGCTTAGAGGATGCTTTAGAGGATGTTTTAGAGGATGCTTTACTGCTTTAGAGGATGCTTCAGGTGTAATTAGCATCAAACGCCCCACCAGGGCTTTTTTAAAAATAAGTTTATTTATTTTATTTATTTTATTTTTGGCTGCATTGGGTCTTTGTTGCTGTGTGCGGGCTTTCTCTAGTTGCGGCGGGCTGGGGCTACTCTTCATTGCAGTACGCAGGCTTCTCATTGCGGTGGCTTCTCTTGTTGTGGAGCACAGGCTCTAGGCATGTGGGCCTCAGTAGTTGTGGCACACGGGCTCAGTAGTTGTGGAACACGGGCTTAGTTGCTCCGCGGCATGTGGGATCTTCTTGGACCAGGGATTGAGCCCCTGTTCCCTGCATTGGCAGGCGGATTCATAACCACTGGGCCACCAGGAAAATCCCCCCCACCAGGGGCTTTTCTTATCATTAGTTAGTTATCATTGCAGTATTTTTTAATAAATGCTTCAACTGCAAGTAAACCATCATAATACAGACTGATAAAGAAGCAATTCAGTTTTGTCTCATAAGGTTTCTGCCTCTCCAACCAAAAAGAGACTGAAAACAAGTGATTCCACCATCCTGTGTGGTACCATTTGATGTGCTAATAAGCCAGAATCTTGAGGCATCTTGTCTGCTTTGTGAAATTACTTTTACATCCCCCTTTTCTCTGCAAGGTGCTTCTGCTGAATGCAGTGATAAATCAAAAGTCTGCTAGACCATTACCAGAAAAAACTATCACCTGCAACTTTATTTGGATACTTCTCTCTTCTGATACAAACTGCTTTCCTAAAATGTATAGGCTTACAAATCAGTGCATTCCAGATATAATATTAAAACATATTTAAAAAGAATTAAGGAGAAAGTTACATAAGTTGAGTGGTTTTATCAGAGGCAGTTATTTTCTGTAAACTAAAGAGTTTATGTATAAATATAAAATATGCTTATATAGTTTGTTTTTCAATGATGTTGGTTGGGCTGTAAATTAAGAAAACAAAAAAAAATCAAGAAAAAATCAAGAAAAAAGTTTTCAGAGAGTGAGTTTCATATATATTTTTTATTTGCAGGCACATCTGACACAAAATCTTACACTGATGACTTTACTGTTAGTCCTGTGAAACATATGGCATGTAATTGTATAGATGTTTTTGTCTCCCTAGTAGTTAATATATTGCTGGAGAGCTGTGAAGGGGTTAAAAATGAGCCTCCCCCAAATGTGCCACTTTGGCACGTGGATTACTTTGAGCTGAAGTCAATCAATGCCTCAAAGACTCAGGATGAGCTTTCTACCTCTCCCTTAACTGAAGAAAAGAATTCAGATAGAAGACATGGCCCAAAAAGAGAATTGTCACCAGACATAACTACAAAGAGTTTGTGCTAGGTGTGATAAGGTGGGGGGTAGCTCAGCAGGATCTGTTTGTTCAAAGTCCTCTCTGTGTCCCATTGTCTCTGCATGGCAAACATTTGTTTACCAAACATTTGCTCTTCTCATCTTCCTGTGAATTATCTTCCTTCCGTTTGTAGTCCCAAACCCTTACCCCTTCTCCTTAGTGCAGAATGGCATATCAGCCTCAATTGCCTGATTACCTGTGGGTTTTATATTCTTATGGGGTCCCATACACACATAATTTTTGTTTTTCTCCTGTTAATCTGTCCTATGTTAATTTTATTATTAGATCAGCCAAAGACCAAGGAACTAAGAAGGGTAGAGGAAAAAAATTTCCTCCCCTACATATACGAAGGAGTGAAAGTAGAAAATAAACACACACACACACACACACACACACACACACGTGTGTGTGTGTATGTGTGTGGCATGTATAAACAGAGAGAAAATTTCAGTCAAAGAGGCAAAAAGACAAGAGCAAAAGAGGGGGACTGAAGAAAGATAGGAGTGAAAGTAGAAAACAGAAGAAATTCCATTGACAGTATAAAGAGGATAGTGTAGAACATAATATTAGAATCCTGGTGGAGCCAGATTAAGTAGAACCTAGAATTCATGATAAAGAGTTTAGAATTTATCCTGTAGATCAGTGGTTCTCAAATTTGATTATGCATTAAAAAATTTTGGAGGACTTCTACTTTCTGATTCAACATATAAAAAGCTTGGGAAAATGAGAGGAAAATACCCTCATGCTTCTAGCAGGGGAAGGGGAAAAGTAACCACTGGAAATATGCCTAAAGTATGGGGTTTTCCTTAAAAAAGCCTGACCTCAAGGGAAAATAGTTTACCAGAGCCTAACTGATCTGGGTTTTCCTAATTGTAGAAAATAAATACCCCAACTTCAGCCCCCTGTAGCCCTGCTGTATTACTGAAGGGGTAGTAGAGGGAGAAAGGCTGAGAAGCACAGGCTAACCAAAAAACATAGAGAAGGCACAAATTACTAATGAACAGAAATGAAAAAGAGGCTATCATTACCAAACATGTGGACTTTAGAAGGATAATACAGGAATATTTTGAAAAGCTGTATACTTGAAAATATGATAATTTAGATGAAATGGATCAGTCCCTTGAAAGACACAATCTATCAGAATTCACAAATGGAGAAATAGATAATCTGAATAAGACTGTATCTATTAAAGAAATTGAATCAATAATTAATTAACTTTCTAAAAGAGAAAGCAACAGGTCCACATGGTTTCATTGATGAATTCTACCAAACATTTAAGGAAGAAATTATTATCTATACTTTCTTTCAGAGGATAGTAGCAGAGGGAATGCTCCCTAACTCATTCTATGAGGCCAACATTAACCTAATGCCCAAAGACATTACAAGATATGAAAAGTACAGACCAATATCTCTATAGATACAAGATCCTCAGCAAATATTATCAAATCAAATACACCAGTGTATAAACAGAATTATATACCATGGCCATGTGGAATTTATTCCAAGTATGCAAGACTGGCTCAACATTCAAAAACCCATTGATGTAATCCATTATATCAACAGGCTAAAGAAGAAAAATCATATGATATTATCAACAGATGCAGAAAAAGCATTTGACAAAATCCAACACCATTTCATGATTAAAAAAAAACCCAAAAGAAAAGAAAAAAACCTCAGCAAACTAGGAATAGAAGAGAACTTACTCAACTTGGAAAAAAAAAAATCTACAAAAGACCTGCAGCTAATATCATTCCTAATGGTGAGAATAAGATGTTTTCCACCTATGATGAGGAAAAAGGCAAGGATGTCCTTTCCTACCATTCCTATGCACCATGATACTGGAAGTCCTAGCTAATGCAATATAATACAAAATAATGATATAAAAGATATACAGATTATAAAGGAAGACATAAAACTATATTTGTTCATATATGACATGATTGTTTATGTAGAAAATCTCAAAAGTTGATTAAAGAAAAACAAAAGACTCCTGGAACTAATAAATAGTGATAGCAAGGTTCCATTGTACAAGGATACTATACAAAAGTCAATCACTTTCCCATATACCAGCAATGAACTGGTATAACAAATTATAATTTGTATATAAAACATAATACCATTTACATTGGCACAAAAATGAAATACTTGTGTATAAATTAACAAAATATGGATAAGATCTGTATCAGGAAAACTATAAAACTGATGAAAGAAATCAAAGAAGATCTAAATAATTAGATATTTATGTTCATGGTTGAGAAAAATTAATATTGTCAAATTGTCAGTTCTTCCTGACTTGACCTATAAATTTGATGCAATAACAATAAAAATCCCAGAAAATTACTCTGAGGATACTGACAAATTGATTCTAAAATTTATATGGAAAGGGAAAAAAAAAAACAGAATAGCCAAAACAATATTAAAGAAGAACAAAGTTGGAAGACACACTACCTGACTTCAAGACTTACTCTAAAGGTACAATAATCAACATAGTGTGGTACTGGCAAAGAATAGAAAAATAAACCAAAGAATGGCATAGAGAGCCACCCCTTCCCTGGAAAAAGAACAACACAAATATAGTCAATTTATCTTTAACAAAAGAGCAAAGGCAATTCAAAGGAGGAAGTATAGCCTTTTCAACAAATGATGCTGAAGCAACCAGACAACCATATGCAAAAATCTTAATCTAGACACAGACCTTACACCATTCACAAGAATTAACTCCAAATGGATCATAGACCTAAATGTAAAACATGAAATTGGAAAGCTTTTATTAGATAAGTAGGAGAAAGTATAGGTGACCTTGAGTTTGATGATGAGTTTTTAGATAGGTCAATACAATTGATAAGTTGGATTTCC
Organism: Pseudorca crassidens; assembly: GCF_039906515.1. Taxonomy (NCBI): domain Eukaryota; kingdom Metazoa; phylum Chordata; class Mammalia; order Artiodactyla; family Delphinidae; genus Pseudorca; species Pseudorca crassidens. Next base: position 103,757,752 of record NC_090317.1, read on the forward strand.
TTAAAATTAGAAACTTAGGTTCTGTGAAAGACATGATCAAGAGCAGAAAAAGGCAAATCACCAACTGGGAGGAAATGTTTACAAATCACACATCTGGCAAAATACTCATCCTGAATGTATAATGAAAACTTAATAAGAAAACAAAAAATCCAGTTGAAAAATGGGCAAAAGATCTGAACAGATACCTCAAGAAGAAAGATATACTGATGGCAAATAAGCATATGAAAAGATGCTCAACATCAAATGGCATTAGGAAATTAGAAATCAAAACAACAATGAGATACTACTATACACCTATTAGAATGACTAAAATTCAGTAAACTGAACACACCAAATGCTGGCGAGGATGTGGAGCAACAGACACTCTCATTCATTGCTGATGGGAATGTAAAATGGTACAGCCACTTTGGAAGACAATTTGACAGTGTCTTACAAAGCTAGATATACTCTTACTATCCAGGAACTGTGCCTCTACATATTTATCCAAATGAGATGAAAATTTATGTCTGCACAAAAACCTGCACGTGGATGTTTATAGCAATTGTATCCATAATTGCCCAAATTTGGAAGCAACCAAAATGCCCTTTAATAGGGGAAGAGATTAAAAACTGGTATACCCGTACAATGGAATATTATTCAGCTACAAAAATAAATGTGCGATCAAGCCATGAAAAGGCATGGAGGAATCTTACGTGCATATTGCTAAGTGGAAGAAGCTAGTCTGAAAACGCTACATGTTGTAAGAATCCAACCATATGACCTTCTGGAACTATAGATAATAAAATTTTCAGTGGTTACCAGGTCCTCAGAGGGAGGGAGGGAGGGAGGGATGAACAAGTGAAACAGGGAATTTTTAGGGCAATGAAACTATTCTGTATGATACTGCACTGGTGGATACATGCCATTACATATTTATTAAAAGCCATAGAACTGTACAGCAAAAGAGTAAACCCTCATGTAAACTATGGACTTTAATAATAATGCATCAATATTGGTTCATCAGTTGTAACAAATTATGATACTAATGCAAGTTTTTAATAATAAGGACAAATGTACATGTGGGGAAGAGGGGGTTTATGGGACTCTACTTTCAGCTCAGTTTTTCCATAAACAAAACTTCTCTAAAAATAAAGTCTATTCATACAAAAAAAATTAACACCTGGATGGCTTTTTCAAATACAGATTTCTGGGCTTCATCTCCATAGTTTCTGATTTAGTAGGTCCTGGATAAGACTGCACAAGTTGTATTTCTAACAACCTACCAGGTGATTCTGATGTTGCTGGCCCTGAGATCGCACTTTGAGATCTGATGCTTTAGATAAATTGGATTCTTTGAAGATATTCAAGCAGTGTCTTCACAGTAAGAGAACATTTTAGGAAAGTTAGATTTGGCAACAGTCTGTAAAATAAATTGGCGGGGGGCACATGATATTTGAAGAAGAAATTTAAAGTAATTCTGAATTTCTTTGGTGGAAATCGAGAGAGGTGATACAGTGGTAGAACGGTGCTTAGCAAATCATTTGGATGTGGACATGGAGGGAAAGGAAAAGAAAGGTAAGTTTTGAAGTGGGCATGCCTGCCATAAATAGAAATAGGAAAGAGATATGGAGAAACAATTGGAGAGGGGATACTATGAGACAAAGAGAAAATAGAAAATGTATCTACTAGTTTTCAAATTTCAATCACAATCACTCAATACAGATGGCTTTGCCCTTACATAAGTATACAAACTGTTACTTTTTCAAGAACTTACATTTAACTTCTCTTCTACAACTTTTAGAAGAATTAAAGAAGAAAGAGAACTGCTTTTATAAAGCTAAAAGAGATATTCTATGACTTAACTAAGGCAGGTACTTGTTTATCCTGTGTTAAATATCATCAGAGATTCAATGTTCAAAGCACTATTGGGAGGGAGGGTTATATTCCATATAATCTCCTTATCTATCTTTTTCTTAAAATAAAGCTGGAACTTTGAAAAAGATGTAAAGGAAGCATTGTTATTTAACTGCTTTACCTGTCTTGGCCCATTCCTCCCCAGCTGGACTGCAAGATCTTACATTGTTGCTTGGCAAGGGCTATACTGTATTTAATTTTGCATTTGGTGTTATTGTTGTTAAATCTGTCTGGCAAGTGCATTGCTGTGAGCGTAATCACATCGATACACGTGGTTGGTGAAATTGGAAATGATTGAGTAACTTTCTTATGATTAAAACCTGGTCTGGATTCATCTCAGATCTATAGATACGAGATTACAATTGTTGCCCGGTAGTTCTGTTCCCGAGGAAGGAACACAACTATGCATCTAAACATATTTCTCTGGAGGTAATCTAATATTTCACAATTGTCCTGTGTGCTATAATTTTCAATATAGTTTTACATAAATTACCTTATTTGACGATTCCAATTACCTGCATAGTAAGAAAGAATGGATACTCTTATTTTTATTATGTTGGGGAAACTGAATAGCCACAAGATTCATTGTTTAGCCAATTTTGTAAAACTGGTGATGGCTTTAAAACCAAAATTCTATACTGCAGTGTTCTTTGTGGTCTACTGTGTGGTCTCCACATGTTGGGTAGTAATCCAGGACTGTTAGGGGCAGTAAAATGTTGGTAAAGCCTGGCTGCTTGTTTATGTCATTAGAATTACTCGGTGGTGATTGGCTCAATTTGATTTATGTCTCACTTTAATTCATGTGCCCAAGGGCTACTGTTATGATTAATCACAAGGAGAAAGAACATGTTACTTTAACTTTGGTAAAATGCATTATACACAGTTTGTAATTCTTGGGACCTGGATCACTTTTCATGTCTCAAATGCTTTCACCTTCTGTTTTAATCACTTCTCTCAGAGCTTTACTTTCCTCATGACTCTTGTGTCACCAGTCTTGTATACATTTAATCTATTTTTCTAATAAATTAATTTAAATCTGTCACAGTGGGGTCTCCTTTCATTTTTATCCACAGAAAATTAAATTTCTAACTTGTCACAAATCTATCAGTTACATGTTTTTGTGATTACCTATAATTGCTTTTATCATCCACTAACATGCACTGATGGATTAACATAACAGTGGCATCAAATTCAAATTCCACAGGATGGATACAACTAACATTAGACAAGGTCAAGGAACTTGGATTTTCTGGATTTGTTGCATATGCCACATTTAGCCTTTATAGTTGTTTTATTTCCAATATTCATGATTCTTGAGCTAGCTATAGAGGAAAACAATGGAGATTTATCGCCATGTTTATAATTTCCCAAGATATGAAGTCATACCCACGAATCCCATCTGCCTTTTCAGATGTGACATGAATGTTGTAAGCTCTGAGCTTCCTTCTGCATCATAGTATTAGCAAGACCAGTACAATGTATAGGTTTCTAGAAAATGAGGCATGATCAGTGATAAAAGTGGCCTGGGCAGAAGCATTAAGTCCAAAAACCTCTATGTAACTTATTAGTGTGTTATACAGTAAAAAGATAAATGCATTGACATTAGAATGTAGGTAATGTATCCGTTTCTCAGTTCAACTCCTAAGGACTTAAGACAACATTTAAGGAATGTCTTTCATATTCTTATTCTATTAGAAAACAACAGACATTGCTTAGATACTCTCAGCAAATACAGCAAAGTAAACAGGGGCAAGCATCATTGATCTGTTGAGTCAAAAAAATGGTAAGTTTTGTATATGAATAAGCAACATGAATACAAAACTCACTATGGTCAGGACAAGTGTTTGGGAACATCTAGAGAGAGTAAATGTAATAATTTTACTATTTTTAATGGTAAAGATATGGTCATTTCACCAGGAATGATTTCTCACTTATACAAATACCTTAATCCTGTATTGAATCTAAATTTCTGATCAACATTTCTTTATACATAAAGGCAGAAAAAGGAAAGGCTTATCAAAATGCAAGAGTTTAGAGCATACCAGTTTGAAATCACTGAGTTTCTGAAATTTGGCCTCCACAGAATATTTATAGAGGCTGCTTCAACAGCTACCAATATGTAATGACTTGAAATGAAGCAGGTTTAAGTTTCCTGGTAGAGAAGATGCTTCTCTACCATTCACTAAAATATGACCAATGAGAAGTTGCTGTAAAATATCTAAAAGCAAAAGCTGTAGACAAATCAAACAACCTTGGGGCAAGTGATAATCTTCACTTTGACGTGTACAAATGGTTATATTCTGACCAGTGTTTTACTGTGTGTTTGAGGCCATTTGATTAGAATGAGAGAATGGCATGTGTCTAACATATCTACTTTTTTTTTTTTTTTTTTTTTTTGCGGTACGCGGGCCTCTCACGGTTGTGGCCTCTCCCGTTGCGGAGCACAGGCTCCAGACGCGCAGGCTCAGCGGCCATGGCTCACGGGCCTAGCCGCTCCGCGGCATGAGGGATCTTCCCGGACCGGGGCACGAACCCCTGTCCCCTGCATCGGCAGACGGACTCTCAACCACTCGCCACCAGGGAAGCCCCATATCTACTCTTTCAGTCAAGAAAATATCTTCCCTCTTTCCTTACCCTTATGCTGAGTTTATCCCTTTTTTTCCTTTTTTCTCTTTCCTCTCCCTCCCACCCTTCCTGTCTCTCTTTCTCCCTTCCTTTAATAAACGAGAATAGGCTAGGTTTTGCTGCAGTAGCAAATAAACCCTGAAATCCCAGTGGTATAATAAAACAAATATTTATTACTTCCTCATATTATACACCAACGTGAGCTGGGTGGCTTACCTGGGATGTACTCAAAGTGGTGATTTAGGGATCCAAGTTCCTTCCATCATGTGGCTAAACCATTTAAAGCACATGACTTCCAGGACTGCCATGGTAGATGGAAGAGAGAATGTAGATGAATTGTACAGATATTTTTTATGTCCAGGGCTGACAGTGACAGTTGACCCTTGCTGAGCTGTTAAGGAGGATGGGAAATATGGTCTTATCAAGAAGAAATTGAAATAAAATTTGATGAACACATAGCATTTTCTCTGACATAGTATCCATTCACCCATGATTTGCTTTATTTAGTATTTTTTTAGCCCTATCACACTAGACAATAGTATATATTCTGTTTTTTTTTTAACCAATCTTGTGGAAATTAGTAAGAAAGAGCTTAGGGCTTTGTATATGTATATATGACTGGCTATATTAAAGAATAAAGAATGAATATAAATATTCAAAATTCATTCTCACTCTGATTTTTCTATCTTGGTTTCTTTTACAATTTTTAAAAATTTATTTATTTTACTTATTTATTTTTGGCTGTGTTGGGTCTTCATTGTTGCACACGGGCTTTCTCTAGTTGCGGCAAGCGGGGGCTACTCTTCATTGAGGTGTGCAGGCTTCTCATTGTGGTGGCTTCTCTTGTTGAGGAGCATGAGCTCTAGGTGCGTGGGCTTCAGTAGTTGTGGCATGTGGGTTCAGTAGTTGTGGCTCACGGGCCCTAGAGGGCAGGCTCAGTAGTTGTGGTGCACGGGCTTAGTTGCTCCGTGGCATGTGAGATCTTCCTGGACCAGGGTTCAAACCTGTGTCCCCTGCATTGGCAGGCAGATTCTTAACTACTGCACCACCAGGGAAGCCCTATCTTGGTTTCTTGATTCAAATTCTTGCCTCTATTTTTACTATTAATATAAGAATTAATTATTAGTATTATATAATTCTTTAGGAACAGAAAAATATTTTAGTACCTATGGTCACGTGTGTTAGGAAGAAAAGATAACAATTCTTGAGTTATGTTATATAAACATCCCATAAAGAAGGGAAGACCCTTGTCCATGTTCTGTCTACTTCCTAGTAATCACCTATATACCCATACACTTAAACTTGTACCAAAACCATGATATTAAACAAATTCCTCAGTATCTGAGTCACTGAATGTGTTATATTTTATTGGAGGCAAGGTTGCTAGAATCTGATAAGGTGACAAAAGAAACAATAGTATAAGAACAAAAGTAGTTTAAATTACATTTGTAAACTCCTATAAGTTTGTATAAACACACTTGCATAGAAGGCAGAAGTTACGTGGACATATGTACTTGGGAATTTTTAAGTATTATGCCAATATTGTCCTGGCCATCGATATAACTAGAAAAAAATGTATACAGTTGACTGACAGAAATGATATAAAGAAGACCCAATTATGTTCAAAGATGAGCCAAGGACATAGCAAGAATGTGGGCAAGCAGAGTGATGTTCTCAACAAAGATTAAACTGTGTATGCTCAGCTCCTGGTCACTATGGCTATAGCCTGGCATATATTTTTATATATATATATATATATATATATATATATATATATATATATACACACACACACACACACATATACATATATATATAATATATATGCATATTATATTTATATATATATATATAAAATAATGAGAAAATCCACATGCTGATGAGGTTAAGTAAATAGGAACAAAGTGACCAATTCTATGGTTCCCACATGAAGGGTTGCTTGAAGGAGGGGGAGATGAGGATAAGATGGTCTTGGAGTTGTAACCAAAAGGCAATGCAAGGAGTTTGCATGCTTAACACTTTTTTAAACCCAGCCAACTTTTCTGTCTAATCGGGTAGACATCTAAATAAATTAAATGTCGTATGTTTCACAAACACTCAGCCTTTCTACCTAGCAGGCATTGCCCCATGGACAGTATTCATGCCAACACTATCTTTGAGATATATTTTGAACATTTTGTCACATTCATCACCTACATAAGGGTCACATTAGGCTCTCTTCATCTTCTCTCATCTGGAGTATTTCAGGAATTATAACTGGTCCCTCTTTTCATGCTCATTGTCCCCTACACTCCTTTCTTTAGCTCCCAGAGAGCCCCTTTCAAAATTTAAATGATGACATGACACTCCTCCACTTACAAGTCTTATATGACTTTTCTTCTCATTGAGGATAAAAAAAATTAAGCCCTTACCTTGGCTTAAAAGTTTGTGTATGATTCAACACCTTATAACCTATCTGAAGTTACTCTCTCTCTTTCCTTCTTCATAGATCCCTGTACTTCAGCTACACTGGCCTCATTGTGGCCTTCCTCAAACATGCCAACAATGGGCTCACCTCAGGGTCTCTGTAGTGTCTGTTCAATTTACTTGTAATGTTCTTCCCTCAGATACTTACATGAGTCACATTTTCACTTCATTACATTATGGTCTCTGCTTAAATTACAACTTATCAAAGAGGCCACCCATGACCATACTATATAAAGTGGTAACTCACCTCTGGCACACTCCATTATATTATCCTGCTTTGTTTTACTTCATCTTTAGCAATTACTGCCAGTTGATATATTGAATATATTTTATTTCCTTTCTTGTGTAGAATATAAGCTATATGAGAATAGGAATTTTGGGTGTTTTCTTTACCATTATATTCTTATGGCCCAGAAAAGACATAGCACATAGAAGACATTCAATAAATATCTGTTAAGAATAAAAATATAGGGGGTGGGTGAAATAGGTGAAGGGGATTAAGAAGTAGAAACCTATTTTCAATTAAAAAATGTAAAAAAGAATAAACTCTAAAAAAATAATATAGATATGTATAAAAAGAACAAATGATGAGAGAAGCAAAGCTTATTTTCCTGAAGTTTAGATTATCTATTGCTACATATCAAACTATACCAAAACTTGGTGTATTAAAACCACAGTTATTGCATTATATCACAGACTTGTATGTCAGAAATTCAAACAGGGCCAGTGGTGTTTAGCTGACAGATGGCCTGGTCTACTGAGATAACTTCACTTGGTCTGTTGCCTTGACAGAGGTGGCTAGAATGCTGGGCTCAGTGGTTTCTATCAGCTGGAATACCTAGACATGGCCTATTCAGCATGACAGTCTCTGAGTATTCAGACTTCTTACATGGTGGATCTGGGTTCCAAGAGCAAGTGCTCCAGTAAACAAGAAGGAAGCTGCATGGTCATTTACAAGTTAGCCTCAGAAGTCACACAGCATCACTTCCACCATATTTTATTGGTTGAAGCTTCACAAGCCAACCTAAATTCAAGGGAAGGATACATATATCCCACCTCTCAATGAACAGGGTGTCAAAGAACTTGTGGCCATGTTTTATTTTTTATTGTGATATATTTGACATATAACATTATATTAGTTTTGGGTGTACAACATAATGATTCAATATTTGCATATATTGAGAAATGATCATCACAGTCCATCACCATACACAGTTACATTTTTTTACTTGTGATGAGCACTTTTAAGATCTACTCTCTTAGCAACTTTCAAATATATAATATAGTATTATTAACTATAGTCACCAATGCTTTACATTACATCCCCATGATTTATTTATTTTATAACTGGAAATTTGTATCTTTTGACCACTTCACCCATTTTGCCCACCAACACCCCCCACCTTTGGCAACCACCAATCTGTTCTGTTCTTTGTATCTATGAGTTCTTTTTGTGTGTTTTTTTCTTTTTTAGATTCCACATATAAGTAAGATCATACAGTATTTGTCTTTCTATGTCTGACTTATTTCACTTAGCTTATATAATGCCATTAAGGTCCATCCATGTTGTCACAAATAGCAACATGTGATTTTTTTAATGGCTGAACTATATATATATATCTATCTCACATTTTCTTTATCCATCCATCCACTGATGGACACATATGTTGCCTACATGTCTTTGCTGTTGTAAATAATGGTTTAATAAACATGGGGATGCATATATCTTTTTGCAATAGTGCATTCATTTTCTTCAGATAAATACCCAGATGTGGAATTTCTAGATCATATGGTGGTTCTTTTATTTTTTTAATTAAAAAAAGATTTTTTTGTTATCCAGTTTTATTGAAATATAATTGACATATAACCTTTTTTTTAACTGTAACTTTATTTTTATTTATTTTTTAACATCTTTATTGGAATATAATTGCTTTACAATGGTGTGTTAGTTTCTGCTTTATAACAAAGTGAATCAGTTATACATATACATATATTCCCATATCTCTTCCCTCTTGCGTCTCCCTCCCTTCCACCCTCCGTATCCCACCCCTCCAGGTGGTCACAAAGCACCGAGCTGATCTCCCTGTGCTATGTGGCTGCTTCCCACTAGCTATCTGCCTTACGTTTGGTAGTGTATGTATGTCCATGCCTCTCTCTCGCTTTGTCACAGCTCACCCTTTGTTCTTTTATTTTTTGAGGAACGTCCATACTGCTTTCCATAGTGGCTGCACCAATTTACATTCCTACCAACAGTGCATAAGGATTCCCTTTTCTCCACATCCTTGCGCAAATATTTTCTTTCATTCAGCAGGTAGCCTTTTCATTCTGTTGATGGTTACCTTTGCTGTACAGAAGCTTTTTAGTTTGATGTAGCCCCACTCATTTATTTTTGCTTTTGTTGCCTTTGCTTTTGGTGTCAAATCTAAAAAATCATTGCCAAGACTGATGCCTAGTAGCTTACTGACTATGTTTCCATCTAGGAATTTTTTTTGGTTTCAGGTCTTATGTTCAATTCTTTAATCCATTTTGAATAAGTTTTTGTGTATGGTGTAACATAGTGGTCCAGTATCATTCTTTTGCATGTGGTTGTCCAGTTTTTCCAACACCATTTTTTGAAGAGACTATCCTTTCCCCATTGTATATTCTTGGCTCCTTTATCAAAAAGTAATTGACCATATATATTTGGGTTTATTTCTGGACCCTCTATTCTGTTCCATTGATCTATGTGTCTGTTTTTATGCCAATACCATACTCTTGATTACTATAGCTTTGTAATATAGTTTGAAATCATGGAGTCTGATGCCTCCAAGTTAGTTCTTCTTTCTCAAGATTGCTTTGGCTATTCAGGGTCTGTTATGGTTCCAAACAAATTTTAGGGTTGTTTGTCCTATTTCTGTGAAAAATTCCACTGGAATTTTGATAGGGATTGCCTTGAATTGTGGCCATGTTTTAAAACCCTCACAGATAGCTTTTGTAAATGGTTTGGATTATAAACTGTTTTTGTCACCTGGTGCCTCAAGAGAGTGAGCTTATCCAAAGTGGATAAAATAAGCTGTCAGGAATGTACAAAGAATTATTGGCCCTTGAGCTCTGATGTGCTGCTTTTCTCCTGTACTTTACATTTTCTGTGTGCCCAGCTGTCTTATATCCCTAAAGGGTAAACTGATCTGCCTCATTATCTTATAGGGAAAACTTACCAGGGCTAGGTCAGGTGTGTGGAGTGAGATTTAAAAAGGTTGTGTGATAGGAAACCTTACTTTGTTCTTTAAGCCTAAGTCATATGTTCCCATGCAGATTACCAGAGAAGTGCTGCGTTAGAGATTTCAGGGCTATTACCTTGCTATTAATAAAGTAGTACTTTTTTTAAATTTAGCTATTGTATTTTTTATCATCACCGTCATTATCATCACCACTGAAGCGGAATCCAGCCTCTGTATCCCTGTACACTGAATTAAATCTCAGAGTTTTGGGTGAAGTAGAAAATAATAGCTTTATTGCTTTGCCAGGAAAAGGGGGCCACAGAGGGCTAATGCCCTCAAAACTGTGTGTCACAACCTGGAGGGGGTAGTGAGAAGTTTTATAGTAGTGGTTCAAAGAGGGCATGATCAGCTCGTGGAGGTTCTTCTGACTGGTTGGTGGTGAGGTAAGTGGGAGTCAGTATCATCAACCTCCTGGTTCCAAGGGGTCTGAGGTCTAAGTGCTTGTGGGCAGCACACTGTTAATTTCTCCCACCTGTATCTGTAAAACAGCTCACAGATTTCATTATGTGTATCCCTTGAGGGGGACCCAGGACCCTGCCCCAAGGCTATACTATTGTTTTCTTGACTGTTCCTCCCTTGTTTCCACATCCCCTCCCTTCCCTAATTAGCAACTGTTTGAACCTACCCCTTGGAACTCAGGGAAGGTCATGGAGGCTGAACAAAGGCAATTTCCTGTAATCAAGAAATAGGGGACAAGGAAAGGCTTTTGTGACCAGGAGCCCCGCAGGGTCCTGCTTGGTATCACCATTGGGGGACCTTCATCTGTCAGGAACTCTTAGAGGGGAAGTCAGTGTTAAGATTTGCCCATCAAAGTCCCACTGAAACTTTAACAGAAAGTCAGAGTACTACAAAACCCACAAAATATACTGTTACTTTACTCTGTATAATTATTAATTAAACATTATTTAATATGAAGCCATCAAGATTTTTCCTATTATAATATAGCTTTAGTAAAAAATTGTATGTTATTATTTAAATACTCTAAATATCAAGTCAATTTAAATACTATAATATTGTTATAATTTAAATATGGTAAATATTGAGTATAATAATTTATGAAAAATCATGATGGCTTTTTGAAATAATGTCTGATTAAAATTATTAAAATATGAAAACAATATTTGAATTAGATGTACCTTCTAGTTGCAGCTTTGCTACTGAATTGGTAACCTTCAACTCATTTTACTGCTCTATCAAAATTTGCCTTCTTTAAGTTAAAATAATAATCTCTAGTGTCAAACTCCCCAGGGCAACATGGCACTCTGCCTTGGACATATGGCAGCTTAATAAATACTTCACAGTGTGAATTATGTTACATTTTTTGGAACAAAATCACTAATGATGAAATTCTATTGTTGATATTACCTTCAGGAGGATGGTTAATATTTAATCCTTGGTATTTTTTTTCCATATAAAGGTAAACCTGTTACTGTCTATTCCTGAAAAGGAGAATAACTGAACTTAATGCTAGTACTTTGAAAATTTCAAAATACTAATTATTTTTCCAAGTCACATCATAAAAATTAACAAAGTTGTTATCTATTTCACATGTTATCTTTTGATTTATATACACTTTTCATTCAACCATTACGATCCAATTATTTGGTTAGTTCTTACTGAGAATCAGTGAACATGGATTATACTATTGAACACCTGTATATATGGCATATCCAGGCCTCAATAGACTGGAAGAATAAAGAAGTCAGACTTCCATTAAGTACACAAATCAATTTATTTATTTATTTTTTACCTTAAAAACAAGTTCATGTAGGAATTTACCACCCCCTCCCTGTTATGTGTTAAATTTTGTCCCTCAGAAAGACATGTTCAAGTCTTAATCCTCAATATTTGTGAACATGACCTTACTCAGAAATAAAGTCTTTGCAGATGTGATTACATGTGACCATACTCATTTAGGGTGGGCCCTATTCCAGTAACTGGTGTTCTTACAAGAAGAGGGAAATTTAGACACTGAGACACAGAAAGAATGCCATGTGATGACAGAGGCAGAGATTGGAGGGATGCAGCTGCAAGCCAAGGAACACCAAGGATTGCTGGCAGTCACCAGAAGCTGGAAGAGGGCAAGGAAGGATTTTCCCCATGGGCTTCAGAGGGAGCACAGCCCTGCCAAACCTTGATTCCAGGCTTCTAGCCTCCAGAACTGTGAGAGGATTAGTTTCTGCTGTTTTAAGTTGCCTAGTTTGTGGTGATTTGTTACGGCAGCCCTAGCGCACTAATATATCCCTCTCCTCTGCATTATCCTCTAGTTAATTGTGGTCCACCACATTCCTGCCTTGCTACTGCTATCTTGCATTAGATTATTGCTATCTGGGTACAATCATCCTTCCTAAATGTCCACTGCTGCTAATACCAATGTCAGATCATCAACATATTGTTAATATTTACAGTTTGCTGCCATGTGAGATGAGGATTCTGTCCCTAAGTCCTTCTAGAAATCCAATTCCTTTTCAGCTCCTTGTCTCCAGGAAATAAAAAGCTCAAACAAGACTACGTAGCACTCCGTGGAAACAAGCACCAGTTCACATACAGTGAATTTTAAATCCATGCAGAGCCAATAACTATTTCTCAAAAGGAAATATGGCTCTTTGCCTATACAGTGTTGGAAAAACCACAGCATTTCAAATCTCTCTGTTTCTGAAGGGGGTGTTGCCTTTGCATATGTGAAATTAAAAGATCCTTTCAGATGTTTATAGTTTTTTTCCCGAACAGTGGAACAATCAATCTTCAATTCCTGTGACTCAAAACTCCTTGCAGCTCTGAAATGGCAGCTTTTCATCTTCTAATGAAAAAGGTTTAAGAAAACACTACTACCACAACCTTATAGCAGCATTTCATATCCCGGGCAGATAGAGCTATTTTCCCAGTTTGCTGTGATCTTAAATAATGTTTAGGCTACACACGTAGGTCTAAAATGTGCCTTTAATGCAACAGAACCTATAGATATTCTTTAACCACCAAGGATAAGGACTTGAGTGATTTCAGTGGTCTATTTATGTGAGATCTTTTGCATTTACTGGTGTAGCTACCCATGGTCCCTTTGTCCCACCTAGACTCAGTGATGGTGGGCCCAGGTATTTGAAGATAATGTGCAGTTGAATCTACTGGAACCCATGAGTTAGTATCCTTCTGGGTTGTTGCCCAGTTGTACCAACTCCTCCCATCAGACACTACTATTTTAAAGCTCTTTCCCTTGAATAACCTCTACAAAGTACAACATAAGAGGAAATTGCAGTAACCACAGATACACAGGAAGACACATACATGACTTGTGCACCGTTATTCAGTCCTCTGATAGTGTAGGTTTGGAACTAGTATTTGAGATCTCCCTGATTAATTGCCCTTAATACAGTTAGAAATAGAGATTTTTTTTTTAATGTAGGCAAAGATTTAAAGGATTTCTGGAGTCAGTGTATATATTACAGCATGAGTCACATAGTTCCAAATAAAAATTTGAAAATAAAGTCCTTCAAAATGTTCTTGTAGCGCAGCATGAGTGAACCCGAGCATGAGGCTGCTTGAACCGCAGTTATGCATCTATTTCCATGTCAATGTAAATAATATCAGTAGTATCTTCCTGAATATTTGCATATTGGTAAAATAAAACAATTATATGTTTTCTTATTTTTATTGGGTTGGCCAAGAAGTTCGTGTGGGAACAGAAAAACCCGCACAAAATTTTTGGCCAACCCAATATTTCAATATTTGTTTTGCAGAGCTTATAAAAATTTTGCAAACACCCTCTTTGCAGAGGGTACCTATTCCTGTATAGGATGGTTTTACAAATTACAAGTTGCAAATGCATTAGTTGATTATAAAATCAATTTAGTAGTTTGTAGCCATTGTTATCTAAAAACAGAATAGGGTATAATAGAGTAGGAAACATTAACATGCCTTATAAAGAAAAAGAGTAATTATTGCTTCAGGAGAATTTACTTCAATTTTATACATATGAATGTATCTTTGTGTGTTCTAATGTGCATTATATAAAGTAAAATGTGTTTCCTACAGTAGGTCATAGTCAGAAGTATTTGAAAATAACTGTGAGTCTATAGTAATACCTTGAAAAATCCCAAAGGATATTATTAGAATTACTTGTTTATGAAAAGAATGTCATGCACTCATTTATTAGACTCTACCCATTGGTTTCCCTTTTAATTAAGAACAATTTTCCAAATTACAATATCATCAGATTTATTTTAAATTCATTACTGCATTAATAATGTAAAACAGCATAGCTTAGTTTTTACTTGCCCTACTTCTACTATAGTAGGCTAACATGTGTGTGTGCATGTGTGTTAAATTTAGTAAGATTTTCTATCTAAAGTGTAAGTATTTGTTAGATTTTTTAATATTTTTAGCACTCAATTGTTAGTAAAAGAATAAGAGTTTCCTACTTAAATTTGTTTAGTAGAAAAAGTTCTTTGGATAATGAAGTTACAACTGAGCCCAAAGCCAGTGCTTCAAGAATATTATAATCTTTCATAAGATCTGGGGAAACTGATGGGTCCTTCTCTTAGGTTTATAATTCATAGGCATTTGAGAAACCCCTCAAATGTATGCTTCCAGAAATCCTGGAAGTATAAAGATCATGGTCCTATTCCAAGAAGAGACACTTAGATTTAAACTGATGTAATATCCTTTTAAGGCTTATTTTACACACTTTATTAAACAAGATAAGAGTCATATGTTATGATTTCAGTTACAAGTTCTTGGCTCTTCCACACCTTTCCTGAATTTAAAAGCATTCAATTGCTTTCCATTCCTTTTTGTATATTGTTGCCACTCCTTGGAATACTTTTCCTTTCATACATTCATTTATTTATTATTTCATCCATCAGTCCACCCACCCAACCACCCAACCAGTCAACAATTTATTGATTAACTTCTATGCCATAGGAACTGTCTAGACACAGGGGATTGTGCAGAGCACATAATGGACCAAAACATCCTTACCCTAATGGATCTCACATTCTATCATGGGTCAGGGGAGAGAGAAAAAAATCAGAGAAGCAAAATGTGTAGTATGTCAGAAGTTGTAAGTTTTATGGAGAAACATAAAATAGGCAAAGGTAATGGGGAATTTGGGGCAGTGAGGATGGGTGATAGCAATTTTAAATAGGCAGGTCACAGATGGCCTCAATGAGAAAGTGAGCAAATATCAGAAGGAGGTGAGGGAGCAAGCCATGAAGTTATATAAATGGAAAAGTCTTCCAGGCAAAGAGAAAAGCAAGTGCAAAAGTCCTGAGGTTGTATGTGCTGAGAATGTTTTAACAGCAAGAATTGGGATTTGGTGTACAAGAATGATAGTAGAAGATTAGGTTAAAGGGAAAGGGAGAGAATGAGGGCTGAATATGTGACTATTACAGGCCACTGTATGTGTCTACACTTGACTTTTATTTAGAATGAAGTAAGAGGCCATTAAACATTTTGAATAGAGAAATATCTTTGCCTTATTTCAAATTCATTAATTGGATAATTAAAATTTGCTGTCTATAAAGAACATCCCTCTGATTGATGTTTTGAGAATAGTCTATAGTGAGGCTAAAAGTTGAAACAGGGAGACTCCACAATACCTTCACATTTTTTGAATTGATACCCAGTAAGAAAATTTTCACACTGAGATTCAGGATATATACGCACACATATATGCACATATACACTTAGAGATAGATGTATCTATGTCCATATATATGTATAAATAAAAGTGAAATAAAGTTTTTACAAAACAATATTTACTCTTTCTATACATTATGCAGTTCAGTATTTTCTATGACATTGTTTTGCTGTTGTTTACAAGGCACTGAATTAATTTATGACTCACTAACGGGCCATAACCCAAAAACATATAGATGGATATGAAATAATTCAAGAGTCATGGTGCTAGCTTGCATCAGGGAAGCCACTTTGGAGGTGGGGAGATGTAGTTGGATTCTGGATATATATTAAAGGCGAGGTGTGAGAGAGAAAGTGAGGATAAATGAATGACATTAATTTTTGTGGCCTGAAGAACTGGAATATTGGTGTTACTATTTAAGTGCTGGAAAAGGTACTTGGAAGAGATCTGGTGGAAGTAGGTAGGAGAGATCAAGAGCCATATTTTGGACATAATTGACTTTGTATTTTATATTCAGAGGGGTACCATGAATAGGCCATTGGCTCTAATAGACAGGACTTCAAAAGACAGATCCTATTAGTTAGCTATTATCTACAGATCTCAAATGAATAATTTCTTCCTCAAAGGAACCCTCCCTACCCCACCCAAGGAAGCCAGGTGCTGCTATCATAGGCACTGAAGCAACATGTATCTCACCTTGACACAGCTGCAAATTTACATCTATTTGTGTGATTATTTGATCACTGCTTTCCTACCTCCCCCAAAAGATGGGACATTCCATTAGGTCCAGAGTGTTTACTTACCACTGTATTCTTAGCACTTAGCACAGTGCCTAGGGTATGTATTAGGATATATATGTCCTTATTGCACACATACATCTAAGTACACATAAAAAAATAAGGTAAACAGGCTGGAATGAGGTATTGAAAAAAATAGCCTCAATGTCCATATGGCAGATCATTTGTGTCTTTTCAGGTGGTTTAGATCATTACAAGGCAAAACCCATAATACTTGAGGGTGGAATATTTTATGAGGCATGGCTATTGCTAGAACAGTGTGAGTGAGGGAAGAGAATAGTAGGAAATAAGCTCAAAGAAGTAAGACTACAGTTCAAGTGTGATGAGAAAGCACTGGAAGAATTAAGAATGAAAGTGATATAAACAAACAAATGAATATAACAAAACAGAATCAGACTCATAGATATAGAGAACAAACTAGTGGATGCCAGTGGGGAGGGGAAATGGGGGAGGGGCAACATAGGGGTAGAGGATTAAGAGGTACAGACCATTATGTATAAAAGAAATAAGATGCAAGGATATCTTGTATAGCACAGGGAATATAGCCAATATTTTATAATAACTTAAAATGGAGTATAATCTATAAAAATATTGAATTACTATGGTGTACACCTGAAACTAATATAATAATATAATAGTGTAAATCAACTGTACTTTAACTGAAAAATAATAAGATAAAAAAGAATTGGGAGATTGGGATTGACATATATACACTAATATGTATAAAATGGATTAATAAGAACCTGCTTATAAAAAAATAAATAAAATAAAATTCAAAAATTCAAAAAAAAAGAAGTAGAGGAGAGATAAAAAAGGGAAGAAAAAATATTCAACAAATTGTGCCTGATAATAACTAAAATATATATAGTCAAATGCATCTGTATTACTCTGCTAAAAAAAAAAAGAATTAAAGTGATGAGATCTGCTAAATATTTTAAAAGATCACTCTGGTTATTGTCTAAAACATATCTGTAGTGGAATAAGAGTGCAAGCCCAGAGAACAACCCTGAAATCGATGCAGTGGTCAGATGATAGAAAATAGTGATTTAGACAAGGGTTATGAGAATTCACAGTATGAGGGACTGTGGGAGATTGGGAAGAATATTTGCCTCAGAGTTATTTCATCTTGGGAAGGAAATTGGAGAATCTATCTACCAACTCCCATTTGTCATCGTTGCAGACTGCTCCGACGCCATTACCTTCCTGGTGTGTATGGCCTGCTCTGAGTATAGGCCTGGCATACTCCAAAGGCCAGAGAATGCCCTCAGGTAGAAAGTCCCCCATGCTTGCTCTCAGAGGCTGTGGGTACACGTGGGAATGGTGTGCGCCAAGGGGATATATGAGGCATCAACAGCCTCTGCTACACTTGTAATTATTTTGCATTGTTTCTATACTCTCTTTGTCATGTGTGTATTTGCCTAATTTCCCCAATAAAATGAATTGTATCAAGACCATTCTATAAATGTCAATCATGAACTAAACAAGTGTTAGTATTGTAATCCAGAAGGAAATGATCTTTCAGGCGGGTCACACAGGGGTAGAGTCAAACTGGCCCATTATCTGAGGAGCTGAGAAATCATTTGAAGAAACCCACTCATTTACCATTTTTATAATATTTATGATGGGGAAGCTTATGGGAAACTTAAGTGCTTGTTCCTTGTAGTACGTGGGTGTATGTTTGTTTTGCATGAAGAAGAAAATGGTGTCTGCTTAGGGTAGAGTTTACCAGGATGAGGAAAATTAACCTTACTACCAGATTCAACCTAGGAAACTGATCTTAAGCAGCATGGGATATTGGAAGTTTTTAGACAGTGAATAGAAAAATCTTAACACCTAGATTTTAGCTCTAATATCATTAGATCCTCAATATCAAGGCAACATTCCGTCTTCTCCTAAAACACTCCTAGTCTGAGGACATGCCAGAAGAGAATGCTTAAATTTAGATCATTCTAGTAGTCAAAATTTCAAAGAGATCCCTAAAAAAATTCTTTGGAAAGAATGGGAAAGTGTAGTGATTCAAATTACCCTTGATTGTGTAGAAAATGTTTCTTAGAAAAATTTGCAGAATCCACGACAGCAATCTAAAAATATCAACTCAACTTCCAGTCTCCTAGGGAAAAAATGCTTTCTCTGCATCCCTAAAATACATTTATTTCAAACTGAGTTTTTTCTAAAATCTGTGTTAAGAGAAAACCAACTAATAGCCATGTTGATTCATGAAAGTTCTCTCTTGCAATCAATGGATACCTCTATATAAAAGTGATGACAGTGCATAAAACATACATCTAAAATACGTTTCAGCATTATCTGCTAAAGGAAATTACATGGAATGCTTATTTTTAATACAATAGGGATGTGCCATCTTTGAGAGCTTCTAGGATGCCACGATCTATTCATAATTAAAGTGGTGGACTTTCATTTAATCATACCATGTTATTCATTTTCTAGTTGGACAGTTCATAAAATAAATGGCTTTAGCTGGAAGTCTGAAACCCTTTGACATGATATTATTTGAATGTCTTGCTTTTCTCTAGTTGCAAATACTTTCTGATGTAGAGTAACTGAAATGTTAGCAGGGTCCATGGAATTCTTTTACTTGAGATAATACCCTGCGTGAACAGTAATCTGAAATTTCTATAGGCCTTTTAAGCAGTCACCTAGAAGTAACTGGCTCATCTAAAGAGAGGTATTCTAGCCTCTCTAGCCTTAAAGTTTTGAATAAGAAAATGCTAAGAAGTCTATCTTCTATATTTGTTGAAATAAATACAACAGTATGGGTTAGGGAGAAGGAAGATTTGCAAATGGCTTCTTTTTCATTGCTTGACCATCTACACCAGAGGGTTTCCAGGCATACTTGAAACTAACTTTTGAAGATGTTTGTAATAGAATAAAATAATGAGCAACATTTCTAGCTCTCTACTCTCTCAGTCTTTCAAAGCTTAAGCATCTCAGAGGTTCACAGAATTTTTCTTCATTATTAAAACGACACAGTTTCCCTTTTGTATGCTCATATATATGTTTTTATGCAGTTGCTTGTACCAACAGTATACATCCTCATATAGTTGATGGTTTTCAATGAGATACTATAAATATTAAACTACAATTTGCTTGTTTCATATAACAATATTTCACAAATATATTTAAATATATTTGCATGTAATTTGAACCCATGTTTATTTTTAAAATGGAACTTCACGTGGAAATACACATAAAGAAAATATATGAATTATAAATGCACAGCTTAATTAATTTTTACAAAATGAACAAGTATATCTATCTCCCAGAACAAGAAACAGGTATTATAAGAATCTCAGAAGCTATCCTGACCCCCAATCTCTGCATCCCTCAAAAGATAACTAGTTTTATCTTCTATCACCATAAATTGGTTTTACCTGCTTTTAATCCTTATGTAAATAGAAGTATACAGTACATACCTTTAGTGTTTATTTCCTTCACTTAAATTATGCCTGTGGAATCCATGCATGTTATTGCATGTAGCAGTAGTCCATTCGTTACATTGCTATAGCACTCGTTTTATGAATATAGCCATATATATTTATCAGTTTTACTGTTTATGGATATAAGGGTTGTTTCTAACTTTAGCTGTTATGTAAAATGCTGCAATATTGTTCCTGTCTTTGATGCAGGTAGTTTTTTTTTGTTGTTTTTGTTGTTGGGAATATACCTAAACATGACATGACATCCAGAAACCTTGTTAAATCCACTTATTAATTGTAAAATATTATTATCCGAGGACTCTGAGCTTTCTACATATATGTAGTCTGCAAACGGTAAAACTTCCCTTTCCAAACCTTATAACTTTTACTTTGTTTTCTTGTTACACTGACTAGTATATTAATTAAGGTAGTATTTGCTATTATTTATAGATACATTTTAGCAGATCAAGGAAGATTCCTTCTATCCTTAGTTTACCAGGAGGTTTTATATTTTTAAAATTTTTTTGCAAGTGTGAGTTAAATTTTCCAACACTTTTTCTGCATTTATTTTTACCCTTCATGTTTTTAATGTGATGAATCACAATAATTGGGTTTCATGTATTAAAATGAACCTTTGCTTCCCAAATAAAATGAACTTCATTGTGATACATATATTGTTGTTTTAATATAGCACTGCAGTTGGTTTGTTTTGATAATAACTTGTTTAGGGTAGAAATCATACACTTTTTCTTTTAAGTAGCTGCATAATATCCCATTGTGTGATATGATATAATTGCTTCAATGGTTTCCCAATTAAAAGACATTTAGGTGGTTTTCAGTGAATGTCTTCTTAGAAATAAGGCTTTAATTAAAAACCTTATATATATCCTTATATACTGGTGATTTTATTTCTGTAAGATAGATTCTTAAAGAGGGATTGATGGGCAACAGATTATGTACATTTTAATAGCTATTTTCAGGTTATTTTCTTAAAATGTGTCAGTATTTCACTAGTGTGGAATATAAATGGCTTTTTTTCTCACCCACTTTCCAGAATTGGATGTTATTCCATTCATTTGTTCTTTCCTCTATCTGATGGGTGGGAAATATCTCCTTTTGCCTTTTCCTGATGATGAGAAGGTAGATAACTTTTCAAAGCTTTATTGGTTATTTGCATGTTCTCTTTTGTGGATTTTCTGTTCAGGTTATTTGTTCATTTTTTTTAAATTGGATTTTTTTTAAATCAATTTGTAGAATTTTATTAAAGTAGAGATATTAAACCTCTGTTCAGATGTTTTAATCTCAGTTTATTGTCTTTTTGCTTTATTATAAAGTCTTTGGCTTTATAGAAAATTTTATTTCTCACGTACTTGAAAGTGACAATTTTCTCCTTAAAGTCATCGCAGATTAGTGTTTGGTTTAAGAATTCCCCCATAATTTAAACTGTTATATATTCCTCATTTATTTGGTTTTATTTTGTATATTTGGATCTTTAATCTATCTGGAAGTTATTTTTATACAGTTTAAATTACAGCAGTCTAACTTTATGGAAACACCATTATGATATATTCCATTTTTAATGACTAAATTGAAATGTCATATGTAATGCATTCCCTTTGGCTGGATATGTTTCTGTATTCTATTTTGTTCCATCATTTTATCTCTGTACCAATTCCTTACTGTTCTGATTAGAGTAGCATAATAATATAAACTAGTATGCCACAATCTTTGTGATTAAAAAAAATTCTGGACAATTGTTATACTTTTATTCTTTTCTGATATAGGAGCTATGCTATATCTCTGAATATTTCCCATCTGATGAACTTGTTAGAAAGAGCATTGATATTTCTGAAAAGAATAGGCATTTGGGAAACCTAAGAGGTCTGCCTATAAATTACAACAAAGACAGATTTTCAGTAGGCATAACATCTCAGGCTGATGCCAATTGAGAAATACCAAGTTGAGACTCCATCCTGAGAGCTGCTCTATGTTTAATCTAAGGAAATTCTGGAGCTCAGCCTAACTACTACGTTTTTGTCAACTTAAGTTATCCACTGTCATGCAAAAGGCCAATCTGGCAATGGAAAACAAGTATTAAAAATATTATGTTTTTAATCTAAGGCACCCAATCGGCTCTTTCATCACAATGTTTTTCAGACTTGATTGCCCATTGGAATCACCCGCAAGCTTTTTAAACTCCTGATGCCCAGGTGAGAGTCCAGAACAATTAATCATCATCTCTGGGGGTGGAAACCAAGCCTTAGTGGTTTGAAAAGTTCCCAGATTCCACTGTCTAGCAATGTAAGAGAACCAGTGCTTTAGAAGAGGGTAGGAATGTACTCTGCATGAAAATGCAGAAGAAAACAAGAAAAGAAAATCCTTAGCTGTTGCTAGGCCCCTTGCCAAGCTCTTCTTGTAAAGTTAATTTGTCTTTGGTAGGTGATGGGCAGGATTTGGGGTGACTGGGCTTCTGCCCGAAGAAGTGCAGGATGAATTATATGTGTGTCAGGGTGGTGGTGGTGGGGAGCAGTAAGGATACTAACCAAATGAAAGTCGCTTCTGAAATTTTTAGAAAATAAAGTCATATGAGTTGTTTATAGTCCAATCTAATTCTAGCTTCAGTGGTGGGAGGAAGGGATGGAGGAGCCAGTCAGAGTGAATATACACACTGAAAGAAGGGTGGGTAGGTTTGGTGAAATCTCCTAAGAAATATGATTATTCTCAGCCTATATTCCCCATTTCTGGTCAGTGCATTTGAGTCAGGATCCAACCATGGGGTACACACGTTCGAGTGACCCAGACAGCAAAAGCCAGTGACCCTTCTCTTCAGTGTAGTCATCTTATAAGTGGCAATGCTAAATCATTCATGACCTCATGTGCTGCTTTTTGGCAAGCGGCTCCCTAATTGCTCCTGTTTTTGCATCGATTCTGCGCAGCGTGGAAAAGCGAGTCTCCAACTTGCTTGTGGATTTATTGACCACCGGGTCCCTCCTCAGCTTTCACCTTCCAGGCCTCGCCCACTCTATTTTGGGGGCAGGAGCTGGGACACAGCACCTGTTTCCTCCTCTCCAAGCATGGGCTGGGCATTTTGACGGCTTCGCCTTTCCACCAAGCCAGGTGTCGGTGCTTCTGTATTTTCCAGCTCACCATCCCTCCCCGCCCCCTACGCATCCCTATTTCCGTGGCTGAGGGCCCGGGGAGAAGAGGAATCCGCCCTCACACACCAGTTCCCAGCTAGCTACCTGCTCTGGAGGGCACCAGGCGGACCGCGCGGACCCACCTGCCTCCAAAGTTTGGGGCGTGGGGGAGCCGGGACACGTGGCGTGTGGCTATGGCTCAGCCTGGGGGTCCGGAGCAGCCCCGAGAACATGCCGCTGGGGACGGATTCACCGACGTCATCAGGAGCCGAGCTGGTAGGACCTTGCTGCCTTGCTTTTTAGCGTGGGGTCTCGAGCGTTGCGGCTTCTCTCCGCAGAGGCTGTGCCCTGGAAGTTAGTACAGGGTTTTGGAAAGTTGTGGCGCTGAGCGGAGGAGCAGCAGGGGACTGTCACCGCGCCCCCGCGCGTGTGGGGAGGGCGGGGAGCCACGCCGGGCGCTTCCGAGGGAGGAGGGGGAGGAGGGGTGCCGCTCTCCGGGAAAGCAGAAACTCAAGTTTTTCTTTCGGGTCAAGTAGATACGGGTGGGCAATTTTTTTTTTTTTTTTAAGGGAGCCACCGGATATCGGTTTTATTATGCGATTGAAACGGGCTTTAAAAATATAAAGGAACGAGCAAACCGATTTAAAAGAAATATTGTCCTGCGTAGTCTTTCAGGAGGGAGGGATGGGGAGGTGTAGAGAAGGCGTGTCTGGTCAGGGTGTGGCCAAGTGCCGAGTTAAGAAATCTGAGAAGTTTCACCTTTGTATCTGTGCTGAAGGAAAATGTCGGAGGGGTGAGAGGGAGGCTTGCATGCCTGGAGCGTAACTAGGTGAGTTGAGAACCAGTAAAGAAGGAATGAAAAGTCTAAGGATTTTTTTGCAGCGTTACCACAGTGAACTTTCCCCCATGTGTAAATTTCACTTGTAGAGAATCTTCTAGTATTTGGTAGCCTGGCCCACATGTGCAAACACTTGTAAACCAGGATAGGTCTTGAAAGCTGTAAATGGAAGCAGCTGTTAAGCTTTGCTAAAGGATGAAGTTTCAGCTGCTTGAATCTGTTCCTCTCACCCTTGGAAATACACCAAATCGTGGACAGCAAAATAAGGGGACCCTTCCAGATATTTTTACAAACATTGCTGGATGCTGAAGAGGACAGAGGTGTAAAGTCACTGTGAAAATGTATTTCTGACGTGAGGTTAAAGAAAATATCACAGTAGAAAACAAAAAAATGAGTAAGAAACACAGGAATTGGGTAAACTACAGATCAGAGTTCAGAAGATGGTAGAGCAGGCTTTCTCTTCACAAGTAGTATAGGTTGGTAATGACGCCTGTAAGGCAAAAATGAGTGGTGTCTCTGACAATGCCTTGGAGAAATAGTTGTCCCCAATTTAAAAAGCACGCTTACCTTCTTCTTTTCCTCCCATTAATAACCTAACATGCTTCTCTGATTTTGAAGGGAAGAATGGTGAACTTTCTTAAATGGAATGCCCTTCTCATTCAACTTGTAGGATAATAGAATTGTCTTTAGTCACACTAAAATAACAATTTGAAAAAGTACATTGGTTACTTTCATACGTTGCTTTCAAATTGCTATTGTTTATACAGTTTATTAGACAGTAACTTGTAGCTATAATCATCTGAAATACGCAAAAGGATATCTACTATAAACATGTGAGAGTATTATTTTGGGAGAAGTGTGTTAATTTAAGGAATAATTCTACAAAGAATTGTCAATGCATGAGAGAAGGAGAAAAAATCCACAAATTCTGAAAACTAGGGTTGTGTGAAATTATGTATTGTGGAGATGGCTAGTTTAAATCCATCTCTAAAGGAAATTCAACCTTTCTGTAACTTTGGATTGCATATCAGATACTGCTTTGCGTGACTTTTTAAAATGCAGTTATTTACTTTTTTTTTTACATTTGTGAAATTAAGCTTTTAGAACTATTAGACGTTCAGGTGTGGTGAGTGATAGGTCCAACTGGTTATCTAATTTTCACAGCCTACCTTTATCTTTTTGATAGGTCCTTCTAAGGGTTTAGAGCCCATCCAATAAAATATAATATTTGCTTTGAATATTTTAGTTTCTGTACCTTTATGAAACCAGTGGTTTTGTTTTGTATTATTTTTTAGGTATTGATTTTTTTAAAATTCTGAAGCATGAGGGGCAGCTGCTATTAATAAGTGCTTTTTGTAGCCAATTGCTATGCATGGCAATTAACGGTGATGCCAAAAAAAGCAAACCGAAGAACTTGCTACACTGGCAATACCTATGTCTCCCTGCTGCCTCCTCCTGTCTCCCAATTTCTCTCATATATTAGTTTCTAGACCTAGTTAAATGTCAAGGGAAATTTTACAGTGCCTCAAAGGATATAAAAATAAGCTTTACATAAGATGTTTATATTTTTAGCGGCACTCTTGGAGATTGTTTCTTACACAGTTAATAAGTAGAACTTCTAAAAATCGAAGACACAAAGATGATTATAATAAACATTTGTAATACATGGTCGTACTTCATTAGATCAGTTTTATACAATGGTCTTGGTTCATCATTTGGTGAGAAGTCACAACAATGTGGAACTTTGAGTATCACTTAGTTTTTCCTATCACGACTGCATATTCTTAACTTGTTTCCTCCATGAACTTTGACGTGGTTATGGTTTACATACATTACCTCAATAATCATGAGAAATCCTATGCCTTGGGTGAAAACTGTTTCAAGATGAATGGCTAACCCAAACCAGAACTGTCCCTCTGGTATAAAGTTCAGATATCTTAAAGGTAAAATCTCACCATTTAAAAGCATTTCAGTACAGTATTTACAACTGTTGTTTTTTTGTTTGGATACTCAAGTATGGGCATTTGATCTCCTGTTGATTGGGTATGCTTTCCTGTAATTAGAAACAGCTCAGTGTAACATAAACAGCTTCGTGCTGTTAATTTTTCTAAACCACATGTGAATTCAACTGACTGATTTCTTTTAGGACATTTTGTGTGTGTGTGTGTGTATGTGTGGTTTGTATTCATTTGGCATCTCCTGGCACATCTTTAGATGCTTCATTGGCATAGAATAATACATGAATAGTTGAGTAAAGTGTACCTATGGATTTGTGTCGCGAAAGATTTTTTAACCTCTTGAATGCTGAAATAAAATTCAGGCATTGTCTTCAGAATAAAATTAGCTGAGCAGGTTTTGCTTAAAAATATAAAAATTATTTTTGGTTCGATCCTGGAGTCCACTATAACAAGATATTTCTGGTGATCAATTTTGCATTGATAGAATCCTATTTTATTCCAAATTGTAACTATGGAAGATTGTTACACCAAAATTTTGATATTTTTTTTGCTTATTTATAGCGGTTACAAAGAGCCTATGGGAAAGAATAGTATATATAAAAGTTAGGCCGAATGACTATTTTAAGACACACTTGGCTTATTTCTTTAGTATTTTAACTATCCTTATTAAAAAAAGAATGCAATGTAAGTGAACTTATTTTTTTCAGTTTGAGCTAATGCTCTTAAATTATACGCTATGCCACTACCAATTGGATATTCTCAGAACAAACTAAGAATCAACTTAGACAAAGATATTGGGGATTTTACCAGGGAAAAAGTAAGAAATCAAGACATTTTGAATAACCATTCTTTCAGAACTTCCAATTATTTCAATTGGAAATATTTTCTTACTAGGCCATTTAATATCTAAAGAATCACTTTGGTAATGAAGCCTGTACTTATCCATCCCAAGAAAATTATATGCTCTTGTCATGCTGAAGGAGTGGGGCAATTCTTTGTGCATGTTTGTAGAAGAACTACTTTGGTGCTTAAAAAAAAACAAAAAACAAAAACTTGAGTGTTAAGATTTTGCTTTGCTTTAATATATAAGGATTCCTATCCACAGAGACCTTGCTAAGGAAATTGTAGGGAATACCTCTTCATAGATAACAGCCACTAAAGTATGTTGTACTATAGTGTAAGTTTTCTTCTCTTTTAGGTAATTGCGTATGACAACAGCCCTATTGTAAAAATAGATAGACCTAAGGACTAGAGGAGTGGAAAAACTTCCCTTTTCATTCTGGATTATAGGCAAAGCCATGCAAATTTATGGGAGCTATAATATGTTTTCATGCAAGTTATTTAACATTATACCAATGTTGTTTTCAAATCTGTATACTAAATTTTCTCTGCTGTGATAGTGAATTAAATTCTATTCTTTCCTCCAAGGAGGAAAATTGGAAGTTTTCATATTGAGTTAGTAAGTACATTTGGCTTGAGACTGAAAACAACTTCTAAGTTTCCACTTAACGTTTTTCCTGAAGTTGATAGCTCCTTCCAATTTAATAAATTTAGCCAATTTATCTTTACATTCAGTAATTCTGAGTTCTGTGTTCCTCTCTGTAGAAATTCTGTTCTCTATTATAATGAAATTGAAAGTAACATTAATGAACTCTAATAGTTTTATGAAAATGTAGTTATTGGGGAAATAGCCAGTGATGTAGTGGAGGTGGTTTGCATTGGCTCGTGAGATCCAGTTGTATGAATCCCTTCCTATCTGCATTTTCAGTGGCATCATTGTTGGTCTTTTGAAACTTCCATGGTGGGGAAAGACCACAGAAACCAGCAAATACTACTAATCAGGGCTTTTTCTTTTGTCCTTTTGAGGGAACCAGTTATTAAATATTCACTAGTACAACACTAGAACTATGATGAGAGAAATTTAAACTGGAAGGCATCCATTACGTTGAGGTCACGTATCAGTTAGGTATGCGTTCCACTGAAAGTAACAATACCCAGCTAACTGTGGTCTTAACAAATTTTACATAACAAGATGTCTGGAGGTAGGCTGCTTCTGGTATTGGCTTGACATCTCAGTCACAACAGGGCTGGTGTGTCTGATTCTCTCAACCTTTTCTTTCTAATTACAAGTCGACAGCTACTGTTCAGGTACCACTTGAGTCCAGAAGAAAGGAAAAGAAAGCCACCAGTTACATCTCCTCCAGACTCACTCCAGTGGAGTGCTGCTTATATCTCATAGCAAGCACTGTGTTCCATGGTCATCCTTGGATACAAATGATGCTAAGGTTGTGCATTTTGAGCTTTTATAGCCTCTAATGAATTTTGGTAAAGGGGGAGAAGGGTAAAGGAGTAGAAAATAGTGTTAGGGTATCCCGTCATAGGAACTGGTTTATTTTGTTCTTACTGCTGGAGCTTTCGTCATGATAGTGCTTTAAGGCCATTTAAACCCCTAGGTGTTCCTGTTTATGCAATCATAAATTTAAGTTAGGTTTTGGTTATGAGCTCTCACGTCTTTATCTCTTAGAACAGGTGAAACCCATCATAGGGCATGGTCTTAGATTTAATAGCTGTGAATCTGTCCCTAGTTTAGGGACATTAAGTCACCCTTTCATTTCTGTTCTCCAGTGAAACCTGACCTGTCTGATCCCAGGAAACCGGCATGCTATTTTGAGAATGGGCACAATTTCACTCTGACAGATGACAGCAACTGCAGGCATGCCCAAAGACAAGCGTAGTATGTACATTGTGATGGTATAGGGCTATATTTCAGTCTTAGAAAGCTGGCTGGAATGACCACTTTTGGACACATTCCATACCTGTTCTGTCATTATAGTAACTGAAAACTGGTCCATCTGAAAAACAACTTTTACTGTAAAATGCCCCCATCTGCCGTATCCCTCCTGCACACTACCCTGCTCCCATTGCCCCTTCTTATAACATCCTTTGAGGTAGTACTGAAGATGAGCTATCAATTCTGAATTTGTAATATTTAGGGTAGGAGAGTTCTATTACCATCATGTGTCTGTCCCGAGGAATTGTCTTTCACGTGTCAAACCATCACAAAACATGAGTGGAAAATGGAGAAAGAAAACATATTTTGTGGTTTGAGGATATATGTCAAATATAGTAACTTTACACAAATGTATTTAATTTAAAGAAGTTCTGACTCAAAAGCAAATTGTAACAAGGAGTACATCCATGGTATGAGTTTGCTAAAGATTAAAGGGGAACTGAATTTTAACTAACATGTGAAAAGACAGGTAGTAGGTTTGATCTGGTGGGGAAGCCACTGGATGTCTATGGTTATGTGTTTTAATTAAAGAATATTGGTTAGGCTCTTCAGAAAACTCATAAGCAGGAATTAACATGTGTGCATGAGATTTGGAAGCAGGAGTAAATCTGATGCCCCTGGCAATAATTTTATATACTGAGCAATGTAACCATGTGGGGAATTTTTTTTTTAAATATGAATGCCTAGTTGTTTGGGGGGATGCTGTGAACCTGGATCCTAAGTCTCCTCCTGGAATTCTGACAAGCCCCCAGTTTTGAGAAGCTCTGGCTTTTGTCTTTGGGTTTTTGTTTTCAACTTGCTTTTGGTTTTTAATCATCACAGGCACCTTCCTAGATTGTTTGCTCTGTAGTGACTGTTGAAGTTAGTTTCCTGTTTTTCCTATGGTGAAAGTACATGAAAGATCAGTGGCAGTTCTCAGTTCACAAGCTCTCAATGATTGATACTTACAAAGGTTGTCTATACCCCTATTCTGGATGCTCTGAAAATACCGTGCAATATCTATTGTGATAGAAATCAAAGAGGACCCGTGAGTTAGAAGCAAAGTAGAGAATAACCTGAAAATCAGCAATAGCTGCCTGAACTTACCAGACAGTTAATAGCTTGATTAGTTACTCATACCTAAATGTGAAATAATTTTCAGTTGCCTTCTTTCCAACATTCATCTGAGATAACTTACATTGCCCAAATTGGACTTTTGTGTGGGGGCAGGTGGAAGAGGGGTTTTCTTCGATGTAGGTGTCACAAACTGGTGCATAAAGGGGGAAATTAAGCCCAAGGGTGTGTTCTTTGAGATGTAGTGTCAAAAATGGAGAAAGGATTCCTTAGAGCATGTGCCTCTAATTCTTGAGAGCCCCAGTGCTCCTTATTATATTGGAGCAATATATAACACTACTCATTATATTTCTTACCTCCTATTTTCTGCTTGAACCTAGAAGGTGTTTTTTTCTGGTTTCACCAGCTTTAGAGCTTAAAGCAAAATGTACACACTCTACCTTATTACTATGATGTAGAAGATTTGAAGAGAGAATAAAGCTCTATTGTAAAGCAGACTTGATAAAACTTAGGATTCTGATATATCTAGCAAGTTTTAATGCAGTCAAAGAAAATTGATTTTTGTGCATTGTACCTGTAGTTATCACTACACCAAAAAAAAAAAAAAGTGGAGGCATAGCTATTTCTCCTCTTTACCTATTTCTTTCTTTTTTCTTTTTTTTCTCCCTCTCTTAACCTTCTCATTTCCTTCTTAAACCTCATTGTCACTCCTCTCAGAACTGAAGTTAATGCTGTCAATACTGGAGTACAATTAAATTGATACGAATAGACTCCTTTGGAATGGCTTCCTTCCTTTGCCACAATTTTGTAGCATTAGGCCCATGGGGAAATCTATTCCAAGTTTCATTATGCCAACTTTCAATTCAATTTTCAGTTAAATCTTGTACAAATTTTGGACTGCCTGCATGTTATTTTACAACATAACTGCTATGTTTAAAAATTTTGGCTCATTTAAAATTAGGTTTGTGAATTGATACAAGGACTATCTGATGTGGTTATTAGAAACATCCAGGACAGACAACAATCATACTTCCTTAGTTCAGTGGTTCGCAAACTTGAGTGTGTATCAAAAGTCTCTGAAAGGCTTAAAACACAGATCAAGGTGCGTCTCCCTCAGAGTTTCTGATTGTAGAGTGGGACTTGAGAATCTACATTTCTTACAAGTCCCCAAGTGCTACTGATTCTGATGCTCTAAGGACCACACTTTGAGAAACAGTGCTCTATTAGAAAAGTTAGGAAGGAATTAGAGAACCATCACTTGTTGGTAAAAACATGGAGGAATTGGTAGTTCTTTGTTCCAGGAAACAAAGAACAATATAACACTGTTCAGAGCTATTGAAGGTGGACTTGTTCGTAGTACGCTAAGTCCCAGTAACATTAATATGAGCGGTCCCTTAATCCCTTCTGGCTTAACCTCTATCTGTACGTTGAAAGAGAAGGCCAAGGCAATTGACATGACTGAGGGCATCTATATACATGAGTACTTGTTAATGAACTTAATCATAAATTCTGTGTATTCTTGTATATCTTTTACTTTTAAATTACTATTAACTCTGATACCACTAATTTTATGTGAAGTGTGTGCATAGTTGATGTCACCAATAAACGTGTGATATACAGATGGCCCATGTTCTTGGTTAAGCTGTTGGTCCATACCAGGTGTTTTCCCTTGCTATTCTGCTTTGCCAGGAGTGTACCCCCATCCACCCCAAGTCCCCCAGACATACTCTTAACCACTAAATATAGATAACCACAGAAAGTATTTTTAATAAATCTGAAATTCTTCCAAAGAAATGTCACCAGTCAAAAGTATTTTATTTTAATTTTTTGCTACCTACCACAAGGTCAATTTTTTTCCCTTAAATTCTTCATTAAACTGTCTTCTCCTTTTGAATTTTAATAGAGTTTCCTGGCTTGTACTTCATGGAATTATATGGGATGTTAATACTTTCTGGTGATCAAATAAGTTTGTGACACATGGGGTAAACAAAGTTAATTTCTTAATGCCTGATTTCTGAGAAATTTTATCGTGCTTAAGTGTATGATAAAACTTGAAGAGAAGGGTGGAGTTTTCCAAACATATTTTATCATGGACTTTTTTTTTTTTGAGAAACATTTTGTGGATTGTTGCTTCATGGAACTCGGGAAATTGAAAGTGTAGATGTGAATGAATTAGAATATATCAACCCATTGATCCATTGGTTTATTCAGCTGCTCAGTGTTTTCTCTAAAGGCTCTGAGGCCTTAGTCCTTGATTAAGGAAAAAAAAAACTTCCCATTTCTAAGAGGGTTGTTCTAATGTTTTAGTAGCATATAGTTTTTGTAATGATTATTGACAATGTTCCATTAAAAATTGATAGAATATAACTAAAGTAAAAATCACAGAAATAACCTTCATCTAAACTGTTAACATTGTGGCTTGTATGTGCATGTATGTACATACTTACACATATATACATGCACATATGTTTGCAGACACAAGGTATGATTAATATTATATATGATTTTGTATAAATGGGATAAGTTGCCTTTACAGATGATATTTAATTAAGTGTGGTAATACAGACATGAGAGTATAAACATAATGTACATACTATTTTGTAATTCTGTAATATTTACAGTTATTTTGTACATCAATGTAATACAGACCTATCCTGCATCATTACATTTTCTTTGATAACACTCACTTTAATCGGATGTGGGTGGCATACTAGAATCACGAAGGTGGGATTCAAAAAGGGCTACCCATGCACCCCGAGTCTTTGAAACTACTGTGCGATACATTGTGGGGAGAGTTGGAGGTGAGATCTCACATCCACCCATGAAAAGATGTTTTTTGCAAAATGTCTTATAAATGTGGTTTCTACCCTGAATTGGTTACATAATTACATGAATCATTTAATTCTTCTTCAAAGTTTCTGTTTCTAAATGACAGACAGACAGGGACTGAATTGATTCCTGTCAGTCAGAGATCCATACAGAAGGAAATAATTAAATAGATCTAAAAGACCGTGCAAAATGAAACTTAGTGGATAAGAAGGAATATATGGCATGTGGCTCAGAGAGACATAAAATGAAGGTGGAAAAGTCTAAACTCTGCAACACTTTGGACAAAGGTGTTTAACTGGAGCAAGTATTGACTGAAGGCACTGATGCAGTAGTGCATGAAGAGAACTGATGGAGAGGAGCGCTCCATGGAGGTATGGCCCTGTAGCCTGTCAAGTGATTTGAACTGGAGAGTATTTTGATCATTACATACATTTTAATAAGCAATGTGAATTTGACAACTGACCTGCAAATGTGAAATTAAAACCAATTATATAACTAATTGAGATCTTAATCCCGATAGAATAGATTTAGTAGAAGTATTCTATTATGACATTAGCAATTTATTTTAAAATTAAGAAGCAGACTTGGCAATATTTGCCTCGGCCTAAGTCATATATGCCATAAAATACATTAAATTACCAGTTAACATATATTAATCACCTAAAAATCTCTCAATGCATTTTCTGTCAAATTTATGCATGGTGAATTACTGAGGTCATGTAACTAGCATAGGTTTGGGAATGGGCTGGTTTTGAATCTCAAATGGAAATCTCTTAAGAAAGTTTCTAAAATGAACCCCATGAGAAAATACATTATTAATGATAGCTAGTCAAATGTGAGAAATGCTTACTTTTTCATTTCATAGAAATACATGTTTCATAATTGAATAGCTATTATATTCTCTAATATATTAAGTCAATTACAGTTTGCTTCAGAATAATGGTCATATTACAGATATTTCTTAAAGATTTGGATCAAAATTCCAGATCTAAAACTCAGTTTACTCATTGAATTAAAACAATGGCTATATCTTTAAAAATACTGATGGACATTTGAACAAATGAGGTTAAAAAGCTATTAAAAATCTGTATCTTAGATGTATTTTAATTAGATATAGAACGATAAGGCAGGATATGCTAACACACAGAATGAATCATGCTTTGATTTTGTGTTTTTTCCCTATCCTTAAGAACAAAATCTTAAGTGGAACTGCCATTTAGTAGTAGCAAATATTTTTCAGACAAAATAATGCAATATCTCCAATTCACTCTCTTGTCATTTCCCTATTTTTTCATCCCTTCTAATATTAGCCAATGTTTACATTAAAACCAATGAGGAAATTGTGTCCAAGATGTCTACGGAACTTCTTAGGAAAAGGAACAGAAACTGTCATTTTTAATTAAACCAGATTAGTTTGTGAAAATCATAATTATGGATAGCTATAATTTTCCCAGTGCTTATGTCATATGTAACTAAATTAACACATAAGAGTCCTCTGAAATATTCCCCTAAATGACAGTAAGTTATCTATTTAATGAATTTTTATTCTTGGCAACATATTAAAATTATAGATTTTTTTTTCTCTATCAAGGCTATGTTCTTTTTTTTAAAAAGAATAAAGATTTTCATTTGTTTCATTTTCATTTGTACCTCTAGGGTGCACAATAAGTTGTTGGCTTACATGCTCACACTCCTATATGCTTATATCTAAAAGTGAGCATTGATATGTGGAATAAGCTGATTAAACCCCAGCGACATAAGTGAACTAGGGAAGAACTTCAAAGTCTCCCTCCTTATTCTCACCAACTAGCCACAAATAAATGCTCCCTCCCTTAGTTCTCTTGGGGGGAAAAAATACCTATTATCTCTTGTCTTTTGTTAGGGAATGTTACTCCCACATTCCTGCTTTCCCATGTTTGCTTTTCCCCATCTTATTCCTTTCACATGCTTTTTACTCTTTACACCTACACTAAAATACTACTGGACTGTTCTTTGATTCGTAGTGGGATTTGATTTAATAAGAGTTCAGAGGTCATATGTAGAAGAGTAGAATAGCATGATATTAAAGCCAAGGTAACACTGAGGTTTCAGTACATACTGCTTTAAAACAGCAATAACACACCTAGTGAGCATTCACAGTCTGCCTCTTACCAAACTGAGACAAACCTATTTGCAACATGATGTTGCAGAAGTAACTCTAAACTAGGAATTTGGGGACCTGGTAGGCCTCTGTTCTACTTTAATTCTACTGTTCAATTAAGTAATTTTTTTAAAAATTTATTTATTTTTGGCTGTGTTAGGTCTTTGTTGCTGCACTCAGGCTTCCTCTAGTTGCGGCGAGCCAGGGCTACTCTTCGTTGCGGTGCGCAGGCTTCTCATTGTGGTGACTTCTCTTGTTGCGGAGCACGGGCCCCAGGCGCGCGGGCTTCAGTAGTTGTGTCACGTGGGCTCTAAAGTGCAGACTCAGTAGTTGTGACACACAGGCTTAGTTGCTCCACGGCATGTGTAATCTTCCCAGACCAGGGCTCGAACCGTGTCCCCTGCATTGGCAGGCGGATTCTTAACCACTGCGCCACCAGGAAAATACTAAGTAATTTTTTTAAAGTCAACATCAGAACCATGCCATTATCAACTCTAAATGAGGTTATGGTGTACCTAAAAATGAAACATAAACTTTGGGAGCCTGGGTGCAATGGATTTGGGCAAAGGGAATGAAAAGAGATAGACAAGAGAAGTTGTCATTGTGAGGCTTCTTGAAAAGAGAATGGGCAATGCCAGCATGGTAAAGGCACAGCCTACAGCATCAGGTAATAGTGGAAGAGTATGCAGATCAAGTTCTAAAGTTCTGCTTTTTAAAAACTTTTTTTATTTTAAAAGGAGTTCAGGAAAAGATGAAATATTGTCTTGTCGAGGTCATTTAAAGGGCTTGCCTTTTTGGAAGCAAGGCAGGAGTCCAGATTAGTATTTCTGAAAGTGAGATTTGTGTTGTGGGGGAAAGAAACTTGGAAATTTTATATTAATTGTTTGACTTTAAAAATTATTTTTATCTCATTAATAAGGTTTGTAATATATAACTTAAGCGCATATATATATTAATTCATATTATACATATTTTGAGGGGGTTACTCAAAAATCTTTTGCTACGAAGAGTACATATTTAAAGAAAACATAAACTACTTTTCATATCTTCAGAGTTCTTTCAGGCAGTATGATTTAAAGAAAGGTCAATTATCAAAACTTCCGGTAACTATAGAGTAGAGTCAGAAAAGTATGAATGTATTTCACCTATCATTTTTTATATTCTCATTCTGAGAAAAAAAAAGCTCACTACGAAGGGACTGAGGAAATATCATATGTTTTGTGCAAAATAAACTCTGTGTGGTGGATGCTGTGATGTTGCCCAGGTTCCCCTTGCAGGGGTTGCCTCAGCTGCAGAGAAGTACCTTGCGTCAGGCCACTTTCTTGGGTTGACCTCATTCAGAAACTGATGTATGACGGAATATAAAGGCCCTTTCATCCAAACAAAGTTCAGACTACTCTGTAGAAGCCATTCTAGCTCTAGAACTTCCTTTAGGGTTGGCAGGAATTGCTGTTGGACTTGATAGTGTAGTCGATTTCCCTCCAATCCTGATTCTTTGCTCTTCACTCTATAGGCGTTGAACCCAGGGGTACTCCTTAACAAACACTCTGCATTCTCTTTCAGAGCTGGTTTCCCAGTGAACCTGACCAGTAATAATAATTTTTTAAAAAAGTAAATAAATTAGCCATGTATTCCAGAATGAAGTAATTTTAGGTCTGAGACAAAACATAGGAAGTAGACTTTACTAAGAATTTAATCTTGTACTTTGTACTAGACCAGTCTATTGGTATGCTTTGCTATCAGATGCATCATTATTATAACACGGATGAAATGGTAAACTTGGATGGTATAATTCTGTACTGCACATGGTTGTTACCATTTATTGTCCTCATTGACCTAGGGTTGACCCTTGCCCTCAGAAAGTATTTTCTTATCGAATGTTTCCTAGATTGGGAGGTTTCTTGTCATCAAGAGGCCCTGCATTCAAGATCCACATCACTCTCTATAGGGGCTTATTAAACTACCTCCTTTTCAGTTGTTTCCCATCCTACCTCTCAAAGCATTGGTTTGTTTCTTTATGCACCACTATCTTTAATTTTTTTTAAATAGTGGAAGATCTGCATTTTAATTAGGTATAACCTACTTTTAAAGTCGGTTGAAAAATTTTCTCGGGTGAAACATCTGTAATATCCAAAGGTGTCTGGCCTAGGGCAGAAAAAGTGGGAGTGTACATCTGTATTATTGCAATCATCAGAAAATGAAGTCCTATTAAAAACATGTTCATAATGTGCTCTACTCTCTAGGAAGCAAAAGTTTATACCTTGGAAAACTACTAGCATTTCTTATAGACAATAAAAGTTTCATGACAGCATAGACCTGCGATATTAAGTATATGCTCTGACATCTTAAAAATGTTATTACTGATTAATCTATAGTTATAAATAACTTTCAATGGCCCTGCTCGCCTAAATAAAGATGGTAATTTACGGTTTGTGTTGTTTCTGACAAATATGGCCCTCTGCCTTTTATCTAAAAGTGAAGTTACTGTTTCAGGCCATGTAGTTTCACAATAATAAATATTTAGACAGGATGAAGCAAGTTCCTAGAAGTACAAATATCACTGTAAGAAATGGCCTCATCTTTAAATGTTAATCCTAATTGCTAAATATAGTATGATGTAAAACATTAGCATATTTCTTAAATCATATCAAATAAATTGACATTAAAAGGTAACATAATCCAACTCTTTACCAAATGACATATTTTTCATTTAGACAAAAATTGTCAAAGTTAAAATGAGATAAAATAATACTGCCACAAAGTGATGATTTTGATATGTGAAACAATAAATAATTATAACTAGAGCAGGAACAAAAATCAAGAAGATACAAAGAATTACCAAGCTTTGCTTCATTAAAAAATACTTAAGATAAATTATATTTGATTGCACGTGACTTTTCAATATCTGCTGACCGTGCAAAGTACAAAAGGTTATAGATGCAAAAAGGCTTTCTGAAGTCCTTTTTTATAATGATACATTAGAAAACAGGTGAGTATAATTCAATTTTTGTTGTCCATGCAATAAAATATAATGCAATCATAAGAGCAATTGATATATCTTCTACATTCATTGACAGAATTGGTGATTAATCAACATGTGTAATATTTCTGTGTCTGTAGAGTGTAACATCAAGTATGGATGTGGGAGAGAGTGTCAAAATAATTGTGGACAGTCTTCAGGTAGTGAGGTTATAAGTGCTGCATTACTATTTTCTCCTCTGGTCTATGTATAGTTTCAATGTTCAAAGAAATACAGATTATTTCTCTACTATTAAGACATTTTAAAATTTTATGCTTCAAATGTAACCTCTTTTCTTCTCAAGTCATGTGTTTTGTAATGGAGGTGAAGCCATGTTAAAAGCTAAACCCCATGAGTGGAGGTCCACCTTTAGGGCTGGCCTTAAATTCTAATGAGGTAAAGAAGATAGCCACACATTCTCCAACAAGTCACAAAGGATTCTCAGTAGTGTTTCCATGTGGAAATTTTTTTCACAGTATTTCTCGAGAAATTTGTTTCTTTGAGTCTCAAATCACAAGAAAAATCATTCAGGATATTCGGAACACAGGGAAAATGTGTTATAATCCGTCTAAGGGAATTAGAGCTGAAAATGAATATTAAAAAGGTTACACATTTGAAAGATGTGTAACCAAGTGGAAATTAGCAAGAACAGGAAATATAGACTCTCCAAGTCAAAAGATATGGTTGACATTCCCAGGAACCAGGTTCAGAACATTGATAGAAGCATGGTCGAGATCTAAACAGTCAGTCTTTCTTTCAGCTATTGCCGTGGTATAAGGTGTGTGTGTGTGTGTGTGTGTGTGTGTTTGTACGTATGTATGTATGTGTATCTGCCTGCTGCTAACAAGACATTCTTGCAAATAAAATATTAAAGTTTATATGCATAGTATAGTTCATAGAAATACTATGAGTCATGTTCCAAGAAATAATGAGTTTGGGAACAAATAAGTTCTCAAATTGGCAATTTCAACGCATGATTCTGTGTAGTGATGATGATGTTAACCTAGCCAGGAAGTCTGAATATAGCTCTTAAAATACTACCCAGTACTGTTCACTGACGTTTTCCAATGGTTTAATATTCAGTCGGCTATGTTTCTTTGTAAAGTGAGTATTTTTATTAATCATGTTTTATATATTCCTACTGAGTAAAGAGAATGTAGAGCATTGGAAGTATATGTTAGGAGTAATTTAGGATTTTAGGAGTTGATGAACATTCCAGGGAACTCTGATTTCTTGTTCTCAGATCCCAAAGATTAATATATATTGGGAATTTGTAAACTCTCAACTAACTCTCAGCAGAAATGGTGTGGTGGATAGAGGGAGCAAGGTGGTCATTGCCAAACCCTGGGATATCTTTTTACACATAAACCACGTAGCCTATGACTCCTGCTTTCAGTTAATACTGTTCAGTCTTTGGTATGTAAGATTGTTACATCAAACATTACATCATTAATTTTAAGATGGAACTTGATGCATGAATTTTGATATCTAGTTTGCTCAGGTTCTTAAACTTCTGGGGTTATATATCTTTTGGGAGCAGGGTGATTGTCTATAAGGTGTTTTGATTCAATAACTTATATGTCCTTTACACTAATACCTGCTTTGGGGTTTTATTAAAATAACATGGGAAGTTAAAATTAGTAGTCCAGGTTTAGGTTGAGTGCTGGAGAGAGCAGATAATGAGTTGTAATTTTTAGGAGCAAAAAAATGTTTCCATGATTATCTAAAATTGTTCACTAAAGCTGGCAAAAGGCAAGTCTTTGGACTTTGAGACTTTATAGCAGTAAAATGGAAAAATTTCTAACTCGGGCTTAGCTTTAAAAATACTGGGAAAAGAAAGTTTATGTGTCTACCATCTTCTGTTTCCTTGTAAGATTCAGAAGCTTTGTATCAGAAATGCATTTTGACAGTTTATAAAGGAAGTCAAAACAGCACATGTATAGCTGCGAAATGTCGACTCCTAGTTCTGTTCTATTTTAATATGTGGCCCATGTTGTCAAGAGGAAGGCAATGTAATTAATCACAGGGTAAATTTTAGGGTTTATTATGTGGACAAAATTGTCCCATCTCCACCACCTAATATACCCTATAGCCTTTCCCTTTCTTACTCCTTTCTTGCTAGCATAGGTTTTAGTGTTGTGTATGTGTTTTGGGGATCCACACAGTGTGGTGATTAACTTGGACTCATTTTCCCTCATTCATTGAATTTCATCCTTTCACGAGAAATAAAAACCTTCAACTTTAACCCTTTTATTTGGAATTGCATCTCTTTTCCTGCTGCTAGTATATCTCCATTTAGGGTTCTCAGTATAGTTATTGTGATCACAATTACTGTGTCTCGTTGTTAACAAAAATGAGGTGATTTTAAGGTATATCATATAGATGGCTGCTAATTTTGTTTCAACGTGAACCTACCTCTCTTTAGGAAATGAATTACATTAAACATTCATTTAAATATTACTCATGTTCATAGCAGCCTTATCTGTAATAGCTAAAACATGGCAGCAAGCCAGTTGGTCATTGATGAATGAATGGATAAGCAAAATTTAGTAAGTGCATATAATGGAATATTATTCAGCCTTAAAAAGGAAATTCTGACTCATGCTACAACATGGATGAACCTTGAGGGCATTATGTGAAGTGAAATAAGCCAGTCACAAAAAGATAAATACTGTATTGTTCCAATTACATGATGTACCTAGAGTGGTCAAAATCATAGAGACAGGAAGTAGTATGGTGAATTTCCAGGGGCTGGGGGGGAGGAGGGAATGGAGAGTTATTTTATGGGTATAGAGTTTCACTCTTGCAAGATGAAAAGAGTTACAGACATGGATGGTGGTGATGGTTGCGCAATATGAATGTACTTAATACCACTGAATTGTACACTTAACCTTTTTAAGTTAGTAAATTTAATGTGTATTTTAACACAATAAATATCTAAAAAATTATGAATGTAACACAATAAAACATTATTTTTTCACCTGTCTAAAACGTTGCCTTTTAAATACAAAAGTGATTGAACTCAAGGTGCTTTTTCAAGTAGCTATCCATTTTGGTAACCATCAGTACTGAAAACTGCAAAAACCTGTAATTAATCTGGTGATGAAGCAGTTTAAAAGTTTTTTCTAGCCCCATGAAGATCGAGTTTAATGCTTTGAGAATAAGAAATATCTATTCTTTATGTCAGATCAAGTGTACGCTTCTCATTTTTGTGATAATGTGAATGTTTGGAAATCACAGTAGTACTTGTCTCCTCTGAATTGGAGCCATGTTGTAGGCTAGCTTCATTTGATTTGTTAAACTCAGATTTATCCTTCGAGGTAGCACAGCAGCTTTTGCAGGTACAGAAGTGGTCTTTGTATTTAAATGTGTTACCTGGAGCACACTCCCATCTGTTTTCTGTACTTTACACAAAGCATTAGTTCATTTCCAGGGGTTCAAAAATTCTAATTCTAAAGGTTAAATTCACACAGACAGAAGCCCAGTGGGATTAGAATTCCTATTTTAGAAAACACGTGTCCTTTTGCACTGTGAACATGACTTGCTATCTTCTACGTTATCTGGCTGCAGAGCCATTACATTGGCACTTCTTTTCAGCATAAACTTGTTCCCTTGTTCGTCCTGATGTGGTAGCACAAAAAGATGAGCAAGTCCCATGACTAAGAATGAAGACATCTGGAGCTTATGATAAGGGAACTACTTGAGTCTAGGAGTTCTGTGTATCTTTTTTTTTTTTCCTTCAGGTCCCTTTACACTTTCTAGTCTTGCTGAAATCTTCACTATTAAAAATGACTTGTTATTTGCGAAACTGTCTGTGAGCCTGCTTTATAGCTACAGATAGGTAATTACACTTCCCAAATGTTCAGGGATAAATTCAATTTTAAATGTTCATTCCTACTGGCAGACTGTGCATCTAGATAGGTTTTCTGGAGCTGAACAGTTCTATTTAAACTTTATTTAGATAAAGTCAGATCTTTCACTTATCTGAAAGCCTGCCGCTTGTGTTTCTGTACAACTAAATATCAGTATAAAAAACTGTTTCATTTTAATTTTTGTAAGCTTGTTACTTTAAAGAGAAAACTAGAGGAAAAGCTTTCTATTGCTGAGGAAATTGTGTCCCTCTTAAGGGGAAGTTTCCTGAGATGCCTTGGTCAGAGAATAGTGGCTTAAGAAGTACTCAATAAATGCAATTTACTATAGGTGATTGTTTTCATGCCACCTTGGCTAAGTCTAAGTAAATTTTCATCTGCAGAGTAAAGCTCCATGAGCTAACAGTGGCTCATTGCTTCTCACACTGATGATGAATTGATACCGGTGGTCATGTGTGCTAGGCATATGTTGGAAAAAAATCAAATAGTTTTGGACCTATTGAGGAGAAAGGCAAATGAAATTTTCTTAAATTAATAAAAAACAAAATTAAATATATGAACTCATAATAATTGAGAAATGAGAATTTTATACTCAGTTATTTGGAGAAAATGTGTACATATCTAGACTTCAAAAATAAGTAAAAATGGAAAACAGTTAAAACAGGCCAGATTTTCTCACTAAAGAAAATAGTTGGTATAATTTATATGTGTTTGGTATCAGTTTTGTCACCAAGTAAGAAGTGAAGGAAAGGGGGGACCGAGGTAAAAATACTGCCTTGGTCATAGGCCATTAAGAGTTATTTAGTTTTAGGAAGGATTAACTACAAAATTCTGAATTATATTGTAGCAGTTCTGTGGAATCATGAAGTTGGAAATGTTAAATTTATCTTAATCTTCAGGTAATATTTTAGGAGGACCACTTTTTTAAAAAGTTGATGCTTATTCTTTTATTTTGTAAGGTAGCATAGAAGTTAGTGGCCATAACTTTAAAAAAGAGAAGAAGGGGATTGGATCTATCATTCTCCCTCTATGGTTGTAACTTTTGTTCCTGGTGTCTGAAATGTCATGATTTTCTGCCTTGGAGCGGCACTTTCTATTCATTGTACTGGGCCCTTTGAGTCCCTTTCATTCTACAAACTTATGCTCTTGGTAGACTTGAGGCAATTTTCTAAAATTCTTAGTATTGATATATTCCCTGCCCTGCATTTTCCGCCTTCATTCTGAAATTGCATTATTGGATATTTATACATGCACATACTTAGTAATTTTTTTCCTCTACTATTTTTCATCTGTCCTTTTATGCTACACCTTGAGTGGCATCCTCATATTAACCTCCAAACATTTCTATTGGCTTTGTTTTTCTTATTTTTGCTATCATATATATAATATCCAAGAAGTATTTTAGCTTTCTCAACATTGTTTTTTATGGTCTCATGTTTTTTCTGTTATGCAATATCTTCTATCTCTCAACTTCTGTTACAATTTTAAAGCATTCTTCAATTTTTACATTTTCTTTACTACAAGTGTGGTTTTTACCGTTTGATTTTTTTTTTTTTTTTTTTTTTCTTTTTTCGGTACGCAGGCCTCTCACTGTGTGGCCTCTCCCGTTGCAGAGCACAGGCTCCGGACGCGCAGGCTCAGCGGCCATGGCTCACGGGCCCAGCCACTTTGCGGCATGTGGGATCTTCCTGGACCGGGGCATGAACCCGCGTCCCCTGCATCGGCAGGCGGACTCTCAACCACTGCGCCACCAGGGAAGCCTTACTGTTTGATTTTTTAAGATTTGATTTTTCTTTCAAATTGGGGCTCTCCTCAAATACCTGGTTTTCTTTGGCTGCCAATTTAGGCTTAAGACAGAGACTAAAATGTTAATTCACATCTTCTTACACGTGGGCAGATCTTTTCAACAGGTCTGCTTTACTGTAGAATGATTGGGTGCAGTCCCAGCTGTTTTCCTCA
The DNA here is from genome assembly GCF_039906515.1 of Pseudorca crassidens. Lineage (NCBI taxonomy): Eukaryota > Metazoa > Chordata > Mammalia > Artiodactyla > Delphinidae > Pseudorca > Pseudorca crassidens. Next base: position 103,801,458 of record NC_090317.1, read on the forward strand.
GGAGGTCCCCAAATGTCTGTATGTTGAGGTCTTTTCTTTTGGGACATCTGTTTACCCAGAGGGAAATCTGGTTTCCTGCTTGAGGGGTAGGGGTAGTGGATATAAATCTGGTTACCAGAGTTCCTGCCATCAAGCAGGAAAGGAGATTGGTGGTTTCAACGTTCGGTATCTTTTTTTTTTTTTTTTTTTTTAGTAACAAGTTAAGCCATCTTTATTCATAGACAGGATGATTGTGTGGAAAATCCTACAAAACCTACAAAATAGCTCCTAAAACTAATTAGTGGGTTTAGCAGAATTTAAGAGAAGTAAACAAAAACCTATTGCATTTCTACATACTAGCAAAGAACAATCAGAAATTAAAATTAAAACCATTTCCAGTTAAAATAGCATCACAAAATTAAATACTTAGGGATAAATACAGTTAGTTGATGGTGGTGTTGGGTTCAAGTATGTCCTTACTGATTTTTCTGCCTGCTGGATCTGTCCGTTTCTGAGAAGCGTATTGAAATCTACAACTGCAACTGTGGAATCATCTGTTTCTCCTTGAAATTCTATCAGTTTTGCCTCACATATTTTCATGCTCTGTTGTTAGGTGCCTAAACACTCAGGATCATTATGTAGTTTTGGAAAATTGACCACTTTATCATTATTAATGTCTCTCTTTCCCTTGATAAGTTTCCTTACTTTGAAGTCTGCTCTGTCTGAAATGAGTACAGCTACTCCTGCTTCCTTCCTTCCTGCATGCATGCAGGCTTTCTCTAGTTGCAGCGAATGGGGCTACTCTTCGTTGCAGTGTGCAGGCTTCTCACTTGTGGTGGCTTCTCTTGTTGCGGAGCACGGGCTCTAGGTACACAGGCTTCAGTAGTTGTGGCATGTGGGCTCAGTAGTTGTGGTGCGCAGGCTTAGTTACTCTGCGACATGTGGACATCTTCCCGGACCAGGGATTGAACCCATGTCCCCTGCATTGGCAGGCAGATTCTTAACCACTGAGCCACCAGGGAAGCCCATGCTTTCTTTTGATTAGCATGAACGTGGTATATCTTCCTCTGTTTCACAACGGATCATTTTCCCTCCCCTTGCCGGAAGCACAAGAGGATTTTTTCTCTGATATTGTCTGTGAGAACCTGGTGGAGCTCCTAGATGTAAATCTTAAAATATTGTGGGGAGCCCCCTATGATTGGGTCCACCTGGAGTTTTCATCTCTCAGACTTGAGCCTCCAGCCATTCATCAATTACAGTTCAGGTTTCCGACCCCAGCACTAGAACCCACAGATAGTTGCTCCAGTAAGGCCTGACTCCCTGTGTTCACGTATCTCTTCAATTTGGGGGGCAGTAGTTTGCTCTGTGACCTCAATTCTCTTACAGACCAAGGTAGAGTTGTTGATTTTGTTTGTTTAGCATTTTTCCTTGTTTGTATGGTATGGCGTCTTCCAAGCTTCTTACATGCTGGATGGGAAACCAGAAGTTGGTTAATTTTTTAAGTACTACTATTCTCATTTTATTTGTCACTGAGGTAACATTGGTTTGTAACGTTTCATGTGTACAATATTAGATTGTACTAGGTTGTATTAGGTTACATGGCCAATGTCCAGACACTTTCCTGTGTTTGTACATAGGAATAACTTGAACATTTGACCAAGAGGTATCAAGGTGCTACCTCCCAGAACAAGGGAAGCATCTATCCAAAGTTAGATTTTAGTATCTGTATCATTAAAATAAGTCACAAATATCAGGAAGCTCTTTACCTTCATTAAAAAAAAAAAAGAGTTGTAAGTCAGTTATGCACCACTATTTCCTTATTGCAGAATCTAACTATGACTATATGTTTATCATTACCAATGATATTTACACTACCTTTTTATGTTTTTAAGATGTTAATTATTGTTCTTTTACTTCCACTCAAAGATCTTTCTTTAGTATTTCTTGTCAGTCAGGTTTGGTGGTAATTAACTCCTTCTGCTTTTGTTTGAGAAAGTCTTTATCCTGCCTTCATTTCTGAAGGACAGCTTCACTGGGTATAAATTTCTTTGTTGACATTTGCTTTCTATCAATATTTTAAATATGTCATCTCATTGTCTCCTGGCCTGCAAAGTTTCTGTTAAGAAATCTGCTGATAGTTTTATGTGGGATCCCTTGTATGTAACCTCTTTTCTCTTACTGCTCTTAGAATTCTTCATCTTTGACTTTTCTTAACTTTGCATTTTATATTGGAATATAGTTGATTAACAATGTTGTGTTATTTTCAGGTGTACAGCAAAGTGATTCAGTTATATATATACATGTATCTATTCTTTTTCAGATTCTTTTCCCCTTTAGGTTGTTACATAATATTGAGCAGAGTTCCCTGTGCTATACAGTATGTCCTTGTTGGTTATCCATTTTAAAGATAGCAGTGTGTACATGTCAATCCCAGACTCCGTATGTCTTTGACTTTTGACCATTTAGTATGTCTTGGTCTAGCGTTATTCAGGTTCAGTCTATTTAGGATCTTTTGAGCTTTATTGATCTGGATGTCCATTTCTTTCCCCTTGTTTAGGAAGTTTTCAGCCATTATTGCTTTAAATATACTTTTTGTCCCTTTCTCTTTTCCTTCTGGAATTGTTTCTTTACATTGTGTGTCATAATTCCCATAGGCTTTCTTTGCTCTTTTTTATTCTTTTTTATTTTTGCTCTTCTGACTGCATAATTTCTAATGTCCTATCCTCCAGGTCACTGATTCTTTCTTCTGCATGGCTGAGTCTGATTTTGAAATTCTCTACTGTTCTTCACTTCAGTTATTGTACTTTTCACTTCTAGGATTTCTGGGTTTTTGTTTTTGTGTTTTTTTTTGAAGGTTGCTATTTCCTTTCACTTACTTGCCTGTGTTTTCTTGTAGTTTACTGAACTTCCTTAAGAGGATTATTCTGAATTTTTTGTCTGACAGTTCACAGATCTCCATTTCTTTACGATAAGTTTTTGGAACTTTATTACTTCTGTTTGGTGTCATATTTACCCGATTTTTCATGATCCTTTGATTCCTTACATTGGTATTTGTACATCTGAGTAATCGGGCTTCTCTTGCAGACTTTGCAGGTTTGCTTTGGCTGAAACAGATCTTCACCAGTCAGCTCAGTCAAGTCAGTTCTGGGTATGTCTGCTGGTAATGTTCTTGGGCAGGTGGGGCCTGCAATTATGGTCTATTTTGAGGCAAGGGAAGTATTCACGCTCTGAGAATGGGGATGGGGGTGTGTGTCATTCGTTGAGAGCAGTTGTATTGGAGTGCCGGCTCAGTTCCCTACCCAAGTAAGGCTGTAGGATGAGCTCCATTTTTGCTTGGATTCTCTGGTCATGTGTACTAGATGGTAGGGACTGGATATTTTATTCACTAGTAGTTGAGGCTGTGAGTTAGCTTCCTTCCCCAGGCAGGGCAGCAGGACTGGACCCAGGGCCTGTACAGCTTGTTGTTTTGGGACCTGAACCTGGCCAGAGTACACTGAATTCTCTGGTCAAGTGAGGCCACTGGTTTTACTAAACAGTTGGGGGAAGCCATAGGTCATGCTCCCTTTTTTTTTTTTTTCTAACTTCTTTATTGGAGTATAATTGCTTTACAGTGTTCTGTTAGTTTCTGCTGTATAACAAAGTTAATCAGCTATATGTATACATATATCCCCATATCCTCTCCCCCTTGCATCTCCCTCCCACCCTCCCTATCCCACCCCTCTAGGGGGTCACAAACCACCGAGCTGATCTCCCTGTGCTATGCGGCTGCTTCCCACTAGCTATCTATTTTACATTTGGTAGTATATATATGTCCATGCCACTCTCTCACTGTCCCAGCTTACCCTTCCCCATCCCCGTGTCCTGAAGTACATTCTCTAATAGGTCTGTGTCTTTATTCCTGTCTTGCCCCTAGGTTCTTCATGACCTTTTTTTTTCCCTTGGATTCCATATATGTGTTAGCATACGGTATTTGTTTTTCTCTTTCTGACTTAACTTCACTGTGTATGACACACTCTAGGTCCATCCACCTCACTACAAATAACTCAATTTCGTTTCTTTTTACGGCTGAGTAATATTCCATTGTATATATGTGCCACATCTTTATCCATTCATCTGTTGATGGACACTTAGGTTGCTTCCATGTCCTGGCTATTGTAAATAGAGCTGCAGTGAACATTTTGGTACATATATATGGAATCTAAAAAAAAAAAGAAAAAAATGTTCTGTTTGTTTGCTCTTTAGTTCTTCTGGGCCCTTGTTAAACGTTTCTTGTATTTTTTCCATTGTATTTCCAAGATTTTGGATCATCTTTATTCTCTTTACTCTGAATTCTTTTTCAGGTAGTCTGCCTCTTTCCTCTTCATTTGTTAGGTCTGGTGGGTTTTTACCTTGCTCCTTTATCTGCTGTGTGTTTCTTTGTCTTCTCATTTTGCTTAACTTACTGTGTTCGGGGTCTCCTTTTCGCAGGCTGCAGGTTCATAGTTTCTGTTGTTTTTGGTGTCTGCCCCCAGTGGCTAAGGTTGGTTCAGTGGGTTGTGTAGGCTTCCTGGTGGAGGGGACTAGTGCCTGTGTTCTGGTGGATGAGGCTGGATCTTGTCTTGCTGGTGGGCAGGTCCACGTCTGGTGGTGTGTTTTGGGGTGTCTTTGACCTTATTATGATTTTAGGCAGGCTCTCTGCTAATGGGTGGGGTTGTGTTCCTGTCTTGCTAGTTGCTTGGCATAGGGTGTCCAGCACTGTAGCTTGCTGGTCGTTGAGTGGAGCTGGGTCTTAGCGTTGAGACAGAGATCTCTGGCAGAGCTCTCGCCTATTGATAGTATGTGGGGCTGGGAGGTCTCTGGTGGTCCAATGTCCTGAACTTGGCTCTCCCACCTCTGAGGCTCAGGCCGGAGCACCAAGACCCTGTCAGCCACACCGCTCAGATGAAAAGAGAGAAAAAAAGAAAGAAAAAATAATAATAAATAATTTTTTAAAAATTATTAAAATAAAAAAGGTAATAATAAAAAAGGAAGAGAGCAACCAAACCAATAAACAAATCCACCAATGATAACAAGTGCTAAAAACTATTCTAAGATAAACATAAAAATCAGAAACAAGTCAGTCGCAGACAGTAGACCCCAAGTCTACAGTTGCTCCCAAAGTCCACTGCCTCAATTTTGGGATGATTCATTGTCTATTCAGGTATTCCACAGGTGCAGGGTACCTCATGTTGATTGTGGGGATTTAATCCGCTGCTCCTGAGGCTGCTGGGAGAGATTTCCCTTTCTCTTCTTTGTTCGCACAGCTCCTGCGGTTCAGCTTTGGATTTGGCCCCACCTCTGCGTGTAGGTCGCCCTCAGGCCTCTGTTCCCGCCCAGACAGTGCGGGGTTAAAGCAGCGGCTGAGTAGGGGCCTCTGGATCACTCATGCTTGGGGGAGGGAGGGGTTTGATAGGTATAATTGGAATGTTGGGCGAGCCTGCTGTGCCAGAGGCCGGCCTGACATTGCCACAGCCTGAGGTGTGCCATGTGTTCTCCCGGGGAAGTTGTCCCTGGATCACCGGACCCTGGCAGTGGTGGGCCGCACAGGCTCCTGTGGAGGTGTGGAGAGTGACTTTTGCTTGTACACAGGATTCTTGGTGGCAGCAGCAGCATTAGCATTTCATGCTGGTCTCTGAGGTCTGAGCTCATAGCCGCGGCTCATGCCTGTCTCTGGAGTTTGTTTAGGCGGCGCTCTGAATCCTCTCTCGTGCACCCCAAAACAATGGTCTCTTGCCTCTTCGGCAGCTCCAGACTTTTTCCTGGACTCCCTCCCGGCTATCCGTGGCGCACTAACCCCCTGCAGGCTGTGTTCACGCCGCCAACCCCAGTCCTCTCCCTGCGATCCGACCAGCCCCGCCCGCCCCGGCGGGTGAGCAGACAAGCCTCTCGTGCTGGTGAGTGCTGGTCGGCACCGACCTTCTGTGCGGGAATCTCCCCGCTTTGCCCTCCGCACCCCTGTTGCTGCGCTCTCCTCTGCGGCCCCGAAGCTTTCCCCCTCCGCCACCCGCAGTCTCCGCCCGCGAAGGGGCTTCTAGTGTGTGAAAACATTTCCTCCTTCACAGCTCCCTCCCACTGGTGCAGGTCCCGTCCCTATTCTTTTGTCTCTGTTTATTCTTTTTCCCTACTGAGGTACGTGGGGAGTTTCTTGCCTTTTGGGAGGTCTGAGGTCTTCTGCCAGCATTCAGTAGGTGTTCTGCAGGAGTTATTCCACATGTAGATGTATTTTTGACCTATTTGTGGGGAGGATGGTGACCTCCACGTGTTACTCCTCTGCCATCTTGAAGGTCCCTAGTGCTCTCTTTTCAATTGCTACTGTAGATAGGGCTGTTGTATGAGCTGTGCAGCTTCCTGTGTGCTCTGGTTAAGTGGGCTGAAGGAAGTATTCAGTGTTTAGTGGGGCTACAAATTAGATTCCCCGCCCAGGCACAGTGGGAGAGGCAGCTCTGAAGCCAGTAAAACTCTTTGTTGTCTTAACTCAAGCTGAACAGCAACCCAAGTTCCTTGGCCAAACAGGGCCCCTGGCTTTTTTCTACATACTATAAGCTCTGCTTGGCCACCTCTTGGCTCAAGTGCTGCTGAGCTATACATCTTCCAGAACTTCTCTCCAGCCCATTTGGTTAGATGGGGCTGGAAGACACTGCACAGTGGGTGGGGCTATGTCTCAGCTCCTTTGCCTGTGTGGGTGAATAGGGGCCACTCCAGGCACTCTGTTTCCCAAACAAGGATCTCCAGTTAGGAGGGCCTGGGAGCTTCTCTCAGTCTTGGCTTTGAATTAGTCCCCCTGTCTACACAGCACTGGAATGCTCCATGCCTGGTAGTGACTTTTCTGTGGGGGTGATTTGCTCTGCCTGCCTGCCTCTTGGCTCAAGTGCTACTGGGCCACACTGCTTCCAGGAGTTGTTGCCAGTCCTCTGGTCAGATGAGGCTGGAAGACACTCTCCACACTAGGTGGGCTGTGATGAGCTCCTTGCATGGGCGTGGGCAAATCAGGCTCTAGGGCTGGCAGGACTCCTTGTTTGAGGGTCTGAATTAGGCAGATCTGCAACCTGCAGAGTTCTGTGGTCAGAGAGTGCCACTTGGTTCTCAGATGAAGAAAGCCATTTGTTGGGGTTACTACTTCAGCTTTGCAGGTAGGAACTTAGTCTGGTTGTTGAAAGCCCCTCTCCCCTTCTCCATCACAGTTGGAGAATCCTGTGGATTCCCCTGCCATGATCAAGGTACAGGATCATTGTTAGGGTCTTCTGCAAGACGACCCACAATGCTGGGGGGAGCTGGTTGACTCCCCTGGGTTCCCTTTTCCCACTTGATGAACTTCACATGGTGCTGCACTGGCCTGGGGGAGGGGCAATGCAGTCAACCAGGAACAGCTTCTCTTACTGTCTAATGCAGTCTGTCTGGGTCTCTGAGTTACAGCCTCACCCCCCCCCCACCTCCCCCACCCTTGTGACTGGAACCAAAGTCAGGAACCACCTATATTGCCATCTTTGTGACATCACTATTCCAGGAAGCTCTTTAAATGACACTTTGCCCCTGATGCATATCAAATAGACCCACCATTTGATAGACCACTCGATAACCTTCATTCTCTTCTTACAAATAGCTTTCACATTGTCCTCATAATAATTTGTTAGGTACTTTTCACAGCACTTGACCAATATTATCTTATGTAATGCTCATAACTTATATGATGATAATAACATTTTTATTCTGAATTTGCAAGGAAATAATTGGGGCACAGAGCAAATGAATCATTTATCTAAGGTCTCACAGCTAAAGTTGTAGAGCCAGGATTCAAACTTGCTCTGTCAAAGCCTGTGCTCTTAACTATTTTCTCTCCCTATCCAAGCAGGTCCTAGTTGATAGGTGAGCGTGTTTCAGCTGAACCGTTGATGGGCAAGAAATCTAATCCCAGAGATGTGGGTTAAAGACTAAATCATTAAGACTTCTTGGACTAAATAACTCAAGATTCCTAGAGCTCATCAGAAGATAAAAGGAACTTTCTCATGACAAAGTCTAAAAGTTTCTGTAGTTTGAGCTACTCCACTCTTTCCCTTGATGTTTCTCCCCTCCAGTTTCCATGTTATGATATATGGGTGGCTAAATATTGTGGTGGGAAGAAGTGGAAATTGGAATGGAAATTTGAAATGCTCCAGCGAGGAGAATGTTTTGTTGTAGTTGTTTATTTAATTGTTTTGAACTATGCAAATCTTAGGAAGGTTTTTCTGCTGTGTTGTAGCTCTTCTTTGTGGCTGATTGACAAGAGGCCTACAAAAATACCCAAAGTTCAGGCAAGCTAAATCTCTGTCTTGTTTGAAATTTTTTTGGACCCTCAAAATGGCACTGACTGTTGAAAAGGGTGCTGGTACTAGTAGCTTGAATGAAAAATGTAAGCCTCTTAAAATCAAATTCTGGAATATGTGGATGATCATTACCTAATTATTGCTCAGAACCAGAGAAAGTTTCAGGTAAAATTTAGAAGAGGTTCAGAATAAAACTAGCGGTGAAGTGCTTGCATGTTCAGGCCGTCCTGTTAAAGAATAACTGCTGACCCTCTGTATGTTGATCATGGTTTATGAGTCGTCAAGATGGAGAGTTCATTCAGCTTTTTTTTCCTTAAATGTAGCTTCATAAATGATTTAGCATAGTTACCCAAGTATCATGTAGCTTAAAATTACATTTAATTCTCTCAGGATTTCCATGTACAATGCTGTAATACATTTTGTAGAACCAAAATGTGCACAATTAACTCATATACGAGGGTTTTCTAATGTTTCCCTTGCTGGTCAGTGCCACTCTGTATTTCTGTCATTGTCAAGTAATACTGGTAGATAACAAAACAAAAAGGTAGACCTATATTAGCTATGGTTGTGCTCTTCTGTAGATAAAAAAAAAAAAATCATGAATTTTTCTAAAATATACAAATAATATATAGAATGGATTACCTTAATTATATTGAAATAAAAATAAATGCAAATACAGCATAGTGATATGTTCAATTGCAGTTAGTTTTTCAAAACCTACAACATCAAGATACAACAAATTAGTATTCATCTACATTACGTTTCCTCTTCTCTGCATTCAGTGTATTAGGTTTTCTGTTTTTCTTTTTTTCCAACTGTATCAATAATCACTTTATTTTTATTTTTAACTGAAGTATATTTGACTTACAGTAATATTAGTTTCAGGTGTTCAGCATAGTGATGCAGTATTTTTACAGATGATACTCCATTAAAGTTAACTGCAAGGTAACAGCTATAATTTCCTATGCTATACAGTATGTCCTTGTTGCTAGCTATTTTATACATAGTAGTTTGTATGTATCTCTTAATCCTATACCCCTCTCTTGCCTCTCCACTCTTCCCTTTGCTGCTGCTGATAATCCCTATTTTGTTCTCTATATTTGTGAATCTGTTTCTGTTTTGTGATGTTCATTCGTTTTATTTTTTTAGATTCTATATATAAGTGATGATATGCAGTATTTGACTTTGATTTATTTCACTAAACATAATATTCTCTAGGTCCATCCACGTTGCTGCAAATGGCAGAATTTCTTTCTTTTTTACGGCTGAGTAATAGTCCGTTGTACGTGTATACCACATCTTTTTTTAATGGTACAGTTACTTTTTAATTAAATTAATTAATTAACTTTTGGCTGTGTTGGGTCTTTGTTTCTGTGCGAGGGCTTTCTCTAGTTGTGGCAAGCGGGGGCCACTCTTCATCGCGGTGTGCGGGCCTCTCACTATCGTGGCCTCTCGTTGAGGAGCACAGGCTCCAGACGCACAGGCTCAGCAGTTGTGGCTCACGGGCCTAGTTGCTCTGTGACATGTGGAATCTTCCCAGACCAGGGCTCGAACCCGTGTCCCCTGCATTAGCAGGCAGATTCTACCACATCTTCTTAATCCATTCACCTGTTGATGGACACTTGGGTTGCTTCCATATCTTGGCTATTGTAAATAATGCTGCTATGAACATTGGGGTATTCATTTTTTTCGTATATATACCCAGGAGTGGAATTTCTGGATCATGTGGTAGTCCTATTTTTAGTTTTTTTTTGAGGAACCTCCATAATGTTTTCCATAGTGGCTGCACCAATTTACATTCCCAGAGGGTTCCCTTTTCTCCATGTCCTATTCAACATTTGTTACTTGTAGACATTCTGGTAGCCATTCTGACAGGTGTGAGGTGATATGTCACTGTGGTTTTGATTTGCATTTCTCTAATGATAGTGCTATTGAGCATATTTTCATGTGCTGGTGAACCACCTGTATGTTGTCTTTAGAGAAATGTCTATTCAGATTTTCTGCCCATTTTTTTATTGGATTGTTTGGTTTGTTTAGTATTGACTTGTATGAGCCATTCATATATTTTGGATATTGGCCCCTTGTTGGTCATATCATTTGCAAATATTTTCTCCCATTTCATAGGTTGTCTTTTCTGTAGATAGTTTCTTTTGCTGTATGAAAGCTTTTAAGTTTAATTAGGTTTAATTTGTTTATTTTTGCTTTTATTTCTTTTGCTTAAGGAGACATATCCATAGAAATATTGCTACAATTTATGTCAAAGAATGTTCTGTCTGTGTTCTCTTCTAGGAGTTTTATGGTTTTAAGTCTTACATTTAGGTCTTCAATCCATTTTGAATTTATTTTTGTATATGGTGTGAGGAAATGTTCTCATTGTTTTTCATGTAGCTGTCCAGTTTTCCCAGCACCACTTATTGAAGAGACTGTCTTTTCTCCATTGTATATTCTTGCCTCCCTTGTTGCAAATCAATTCACCACAAGTATGTGGGCTTATTTCTGGGCTCTCTATTCTGTTCCATTGATCTATGTGTCTGTTTTTGTGCCAGTACCATGCTGTTTTGATCGTCTGGGAGAGTGGTACCTCCAGCTTTGTTCTATCTCAAGATTTCTTTGGCAATACAGGGTATTTTGTAGTTCTCTATGAATTTTAGGATTATTTGTTGTAGTTCTATGAAAAATGTCATGGGTATTTTGGTAGGGATTGCGTTCAATCTGAAGATAGCTTTGGGTAGTGTGGCCATTTTAACAATATGCTTGTAATCCAAGTGCATGGGATATCTTTCCATTTACTTGCATCATCAACGTTCTATAGCTTTCAGTGTATAGGTCTTTCACCTCCTTGGTGAAGTTTATTCCTAGGTATTGTATTCTTTTTTATGTGATTTTAAATGGTTGGTTTTTAACTTTTTGATAGTTCATTATTAATGTATGGAAAACCCACCAGATTTCTGTATAATAATGTTGTGTCTTGCAACTTTGCTGAATTCATTCATTAGTTCTCATATTTTTTTGGTGGAGACTTGAGGATTTTCTATAGAGTATCAAGTCATTTGCAAGTAGTGACAGATTTACTTCTTCCCTTCCAATATGGATGCTTTTTATTTCTTGTTTGATTGTTGTGGCTGGGACTTCCAATACTGTGTTAAACAGAAGCAGTGACAGTGGGCATCCTTGTTACTAAATTGAGAGGAAAAGCTTTCAGTTTTTGGGTATGATGTTAGCTGCTAGTTTGTCATAAATGGCCTTTATTATGTTGAGATATGTTCCCTCTCTACCAACTTTGAGAGTTCCTTGTGGTTTGATGACTTTCTGTAGTAGTATGCCTGTGTTCCTTTCTTTTTAGCTTTTGTATATCTGTTATAGGTTTTTGATTTGTTGTTACCATGGGATTCATATATGTTGACCTATAACCATATCTACTCTACTTGTTTTTAACTGGTAGTCATTTGAGTTCAAACACATTCTAAAAAATCTGTTTCACTCCTTCTTATATTTTGTGCTTTTGATGTCATATTTTACATCTTCATGTCTATCTCTTAACTGTTTGTTGTAGTTAGAATTGCTTTTTACAGTTTCTTGCTTTTAATTTTTGAACTGGCTTATTAAGTTGTTGATCCTCAGTCCTTTTATATATCTTCAATCTATATCTATCTATATCTTATTATTCTATATGCGTCTATATTTTTATCTCCAATCCTTTTATATATATGCCTTTTCTAGTGGGATTTTTCCCTTTCTTATAGCTTCTTAGCTCTTTTCCACTTAGAGAAGACCCTTTAACATTTCTTTTACAGTAGCTTTAGTATTGATGAACTCTTTTAATTTTTGCTTGTCTCCAAAGTTCTTCTATCTGTCCTTTGATTATAAATAATAATCTTTCTGGGTAGAGTATCTTGGTTGCAAGTTTTTCCCTTTCAACACTTTGAATATATCATGCCACTCCCTTCTGGCTTGTAACAATTCTTCAGAGAAATCAACTGATAGCCTTATGTGGGTTCCCTTGTATATGACTCTGTTTTTCTCTTGCTGCCTTTAGAATTCTCTTAATCTTTCACTTCTACCATTTTAATTATCATATGTCCTGGTGTGGGTCTTTTTGGGTTCATCTTTTTTGGGATCCTCTGTGCTTATACCTGGATATCTGTTTCTTTTTTCAGGTTTGGGACGTTATCAGCTGTAATTTCCACAAAGATATTTTGTGATACCGTTCTATCTCTCTTCTCCTTCTGGGACCCCTGTAATGTGAATGCTGATATGATTGATGGTACCATAGAGATCTCTTAAACTGTTTGAGTTTTTAAATTTTTTCTTTTGGTGTTCTGATTAGGTGATTTCCATTATTCTATCTTCCAGATCACTTATGCATTCTTCTGTGTCACTTAGTCTGCTATTCATTCCTTCCAGTGTATTTTTAATTTCAGCTATTGAATTCTTCATTTCTGATTGGGTCTTTTAAATATTTTCTAGTTCCTTGTTGAATTTTTCACTTTGTACATCTTTTCCCTACTTAAGATTTTTGTTACTAATGCTTTGAATTCCTTATCTGGTAAATTGTTTATTTCTGTTTGATACAGTTTTGGGTGTTTTCTCTTGCTCTTTCAGTTGAGAGCACTTTCTCTGCCTTTTCATTTTGGTTAACATTCACTGCCTCTATGAATTTAGGTGAAACAGTTACCTATTGTGGTCTCGAAGGGGTGTTCTTAATGTGGGAGTGTCCCTATACAGACTGCATGTGCCCAGTGCCTTCAGTGGGAGAGCTGGATTTGACATGGGCACATGTCACCTCTTTCCTCAGTGTGTGCCGGAAGCTATCACCTTGGTAGTGGGTGGAGCTGGAGATTGAGGGGCTAGAGCTGGAGCTGGGTGTGAGGTGGGACTTCCTCTCTATACAGTGCCCGTCAACACCTTGTCAGAGTTAGGGTATGATCCCAAGTTGCTGGAGGAGAAGCCTTGAGTTTCAGGCCCTACTTGCCTCTGTTCTCTTTAAGTGTGTTTTCCCATCTCCTTACACCCAGTGACTTACCTCAGAGGTGGGGATTGCTAAAGCAGGTGGGACCTGTGCCAAGTCTCAGCCTGTTTTGGCCACAGACAGAGGTCTGAGCTGTCTCAATGTGATGCTTGTCCAGGTACCCACAATTGTTTGCTCCACTCAGACACACCCTTGGGTGTATGTCCCCTTTGTCCCTGACAGCAGATCACTGCCCCCAGCCTCTGCCACCCCTAGCCTGTGGTGGAGTCACACTGTGGGGTCTGCAGGGCCTGCATAGACTCTCAGGATGTATGGGGTTGAGCTGTGGTGTAGTGTCTGCTGTTTGAGATCTTGGCTGCTTTTGTTGTGCTACTTGGGTAAGTGCCAATAATGACTGATACCGCCCCACCCAGGCTCAGCCCTGGGACCGGTCACTTCTTCACCCTATGCTGGAGTCTCCTCCCCAGTCATGGCTACCTCACATCCTGTGCTGTGATGTCAAGTGTGCAGGGCTGGAGTATTTGCTTGGCTAGGGTGTTCACTGAGGCCTTCGTGGAAAACACAGCAGCTGCTAAGGCAGACCTCTTTCTGCCCTGCCTGGAGAGCAAGCCAGCCCAAATGCAATCCTCATGAGCAGAGTCCAGGCTTCCCACAGTTCTCCTATTAGTCATAGTGGTTCTCCAACCAGCCAAGGGGGCTCATCTCCCCCATGTAGGACCCTAGAACTGGGGTGCCCAATATGTGGTTCTAAACACTCACTCCCCAGGAAGTGTGTCTACTCATGCAATCTCCCTTTTCCTCTGAGTCCCATCCCAGGGGCACAGGTCCTGGCCCAATCACTTTCCTTCCTTTCTTTCCCAATTCTGTGCGTTTCTTTGTTATAGCCTTAGGTGTATTAGGAGCCCTTCTGCCAGTTTCAAGTTAGTTTTCAGTAAGAATTGTTCCACATGCGTATGTATTTTTGATGTTTTTATGAGGGGAGGGGAGCTCCACATCCTCTTACTCCACCATCTTGATCCAGTGTAGGATTTCTCTTTTGCCATTTTACTTTATTAAAACTTTTTTCTTCCAGGCATTTTGTATCTTGTCCTTTGTTTTATATCATGATTAAACTCATTGACTACTTTGACATTCTTGTCATGTCCTTATTTTAAGGAACTAGCATTAACTTGGAGGTCAGGCATGGACATGCCGCTCCAGTGTATTCCCCTAAAGTTGGGAATTTATGCAAATTAGAACCAAAGGAGTCTCACAAGTACTTTTCTTTACCAATGAGATAAATGAAGGACTGATAGAGGACATAGTGTTACTCCATGATGTTGAGTAAAGCTAAAGTCTATTTTAATGCAGTAAATTGAGTTTCAAAACCACAATATTTGATCTTAGAGGCAACTACTGTATCATGTTGATGCTTTTCCTGTCTCTGTTTGCAGCTTCTAGCGTTATTCTTCCCACTTAAAGATCCACTTAAAATCTTTCCTTCTTGCTCTCTCTCCATCTCTCTCTCTCTCCCTCTCCCTCTCTCTCTCTCACACACACACAGATGGTGAGAACATTTTTATACAAGACTTTCATTTCTTCATCTTTGCAGTATCTCAATCCCATATGTTTGTCTTTGATATTTTGCAAATGTGTTCAGATTTATGCACAACCTCCACATGGTAGTTTGTCTCTGTACATTTGATTTCTGAGTCAGAACACTGCACGTGAGCTAACTCATGCAAGCGGAAATTGTCCTTGACTGTAAGGAGAAATTTTCTGGTCAACTCATTTTGGTCCCCAGGAAAATGAACTTAACTGTCGGTTCTCCAATACAATATTTGAAATGAGTTTTTAAAATCAGTGCTTAATAGGGAAAGCTACAAGCCTGGTTGAGGAAAACTGAAACCATACTGCACTAACTAAATCAACCACATCCTGTTTTAAACCTTTTTGTTGTACATAAATATATGCAGGTGTATTAGTGAGAATTGTGCTTGAGCTGTCTGCTTCTCACTTTTCCTTCTCACAGCATACCTACTTTTTTTCAGCATAAGAATTTTCTCTGCTAAGTGCCATAGCAGGTAAGTAATGTCATTCCAGCAGCTGCCATGTTTGCATGTTACATTTCCAGCAGTGCACAAAGACTGGCTGCAGACTTAGCCCTATTGAAAATTTAATGGAGAAGAGTATGTGATTGGTGCACCCTTGTCAGGTATTCAGGTATGGTCTGATAATCTCTGGCCAAGGCAATAGGTACCCATCTGTGTGAACTGGAGGAAAGTAGCATGTGCTTATAGGCTGGAAGAACCCCCAAAGAGTATCTACTTAATAGTAAATTTTAAAAGTACAGATAAAACATTGGCATGGTTATTGTGCTAATTAACAGTCTCTTCTTACTAGCTGTCAATGAAATTCTTAGCTAGAGCAGTTTCTCTTTCAGATTTTTCTATGCTTCTTATATTTCCCTTATTAAGTGCCGTGTGTCTCATTAATGCTTTTGCTTCTTTCATTGGCCATTGTAGTTACTTTCCACAGAAAGCATCCCAATTGATACGCAGAAGACCCAGTTCACAATGGCATGCAAAACGGAGACTTATTATCTTACCTAAAAAGATGAGCCAACACAGAGTCTAAGACTGTCAAATCAGAATCATCTGAATCAAGGGTCTTATGCAGTGTCAGCATTACTAATAATTTCAAGGATGCAGACAAAAGGGAGGATCAGACAAATATGGTAGAAGTCTGGGACATCCTGTGTGGTTCCTCCTGTCTTTCTGCATTCGGCATGCACAGTAAAAGAGGAGGTGTCAAGTGAGGGTTATGCATTACTTGATAATGAAGAAGTGGTTAGGCTATGAAATATCTCCATTTTTAGACCCTGGTTTAAGTAATTTAAGGAAGTCGTGCCTCATAATTCCATAGATGATGGGTTAATAATAAGGATTATGGATTATCCTTATCCACAGACATCGTGCTTAAGAGCATTCTAGGTGTTAGGGCCCTTTATCATAGCAAATTCCATTAGCCTTTTTAAAGTAGGCCTGGTTATCAGCAGATTTACAAGGAAAATAAACCATGTCACCTGCCTTCTTTTTCTAGAAGCATTCCCTTAGTAAAAGGAGGGGATGGGTAGTAGTCTGGCTGGTTTAGTTCCTTCTCTGGTAACTGAGCCTGCAAAATCACATGGTAGGTTATTCGTTGGTTTATTCAAGGGCTCATAAATACCATAAAGGGCCAAGATTTCACATTCTTTGTAATCCCTCCTCCTCTCTTCCTCCTTCCTCTTCTTTCTGAAATCCTTTTAGTATTTTTTGTCTCTAGGCTTGTTTTCCATATTTACAAAATTGTTGCCACAGATCCAAGGATCATATCCTCGCACAAGAGCGTAGAGGTCAGAATGCGAAGGAGACCATTCTCAGAAGTTCCCCCACGAGATAGCCTTTAGTGTTTCATTTGTTGTAAGTGTATCACATGCCTAAGTATATCACATTTCCCTAAATTAATAACAGAAGGGGAATGTAATTATCTTAATCAGAATGGAATAAAAGATTCACTCCTGATGTTAAGGAGAGGCATCGATTGTCCATAATAAGTCGATGATACCTGAACAAATTCTGGTTCTCATTAAGGAAGAAATAGTGGTCGGGGGATGAATGTAGTTTCTGAGTAGTCTGCCAGGAATGTCTGTCATAGTCTTGTAACTTCCTGATACCTACAGATATGACAGTAGAATCTAGCTCTGAAACTATATCTGCAATGGCTAAAAAGCAGATTTTCTAAATGGTTGCTAAGAGTTTGAAGTTTGGTCTCTAAATAATAGAGTGACTTTTTAATGTTACATTTTTATTTCTGTCATCTCTACTATAAGAGGTTATTTAATGCAGAAATACATTTCTTTTAAACAGTGCTTTAAAAATCAGAATATGATAGTGTACTTTCTGACATAACTTTTGCATATGACTGCCCTCTGTGATAGTGGTGGAGGAAGAGTTTATTTCTCTAATTTAGTGACTCTAATATTGGAATGCATAAAAATCGCCACAAATACTTGGTTAAGTAGTATTTTCTGGGCCCAACTTTAGAAACAGACAGTTTGGCCTACGAACCTGCATTTAGAAGGCACCAGTGACAATGTTGGAGCGTACATGTTCTTTATACCACTTTTGAGAAACACTGTTAATATGCTTCGGGTGAGGAAATCAATCTTCCAGGCCTGAGTGCTGCTTGGAATATTGATTCCTCTTACCCAAGAGCCTTTGCTTCTGAAGTTGTTTTTCTTCCACTACAAATATTATCTTTGAACACATCAATCCCTAAGTCATTCCTCATCAACAGGATCATTGTAGGACTACATTTATTTATTTATTTTAAATTTTACTTATTTATTTTTGGCTGCATTGGGTCTTCGTTGCTGCACGCCGGCTTTCTCTATCTTTGTTGCAGTGCACGGGCTTCTCATTGCAGTGGCTTCTCTTGTTGCGGAGCACGGGCTCTAGGCGCGCAGACTCAGTAGTTGTGGATCGTGGGCTCTAGAGTACAGGCTCAGTAGTTGTGGCGCACAGGCTTAGTTGCTCCGCGGCATGTGGCATCTTCGTGGATCAGGGATCAAACCTGTGTCCCCTGCATTGGCAGGCATATCCTTAACCACTGCTCCACCAGGGAAGTCCCTGTAGCAGTACATTTAAAGTGAAATGTGCAATGCATATGGGGTTCTACAGAGATAGTCACATGGACATTATAGTTATTTCCCAAGACTTTTAAATAAGGGGGGGGTCTCTCCCCTCCCTTATCATGCAGCTCACTTTTTAAAAACTTTATTGAAGTATAGTTGATTTACAGTGTTGTTAATTTCTTCTTTACAGCAAAGTGACTCAGTTATACATATATATATATTCAGTTATACATATGTTATATATATTCTTTTTCATATTCTTTTCCATTACAGTTTGTCAAAGGATATGGAATATAGTTCCCTGTGCTATATAGTAGGACCTTGTTGTTTATCCTTCATACATACAATAGTTTGCCTCTGCTAATCCCAAACACCCATCCCTTCCCTCCCCTGCAGCTCATTTCTTGATTGAGGAAGAATATGATAAGGAAATAGTTGCTAGACATCCACCAAATTTTGTCTTCAGTATACTTCTTGGCTCTTCTTGTTAGACCATAACTAGAATCAAATGCAGCCACCCTTCATGTAGACAGAGTACGTGACTACCAATGACTTGATCTTACAGAGGCATCAGAATACTCTTGTCCATCTTCCTCATTTCTGAGCTCAAACCTTTAAAAAAAAGTCAAGTCCCCTATGATCAATTTAGTAGATGCACACTCCCAGTACATGTTCTGTGATGTTCATTCTTCTCTTTCCCCACCATCTTCCTGACACACCCATATCTCTTATTATACTTACTGAGTATATCATTATTTTGACATCTATTAAATTAGAATTCTCCAGGAGGTAATATGTTTGTTTCTATACACTGTGCCTAAAACATTGCCTTAGAAAACATTTAAGTGACATGAGAAATGAATATGACCATACCTACCTCCCTAACCTAACATGCATCACTAATGAAAAGCCTAATACATTCCTGACATCAAGCCATACATTTCCTAGAAGAATCTAAAAAACTGAGAATCTCTATGCATACCAAGGAGTTACATATCCACTGATTAAATTATACCTGAAATTTATAGTACATATTTATATATGTATATATTATAAATATAGTATGTGTATATATCAGTATACACACATATATACTATATGCATGCATACTATGTGATGTCACACATATTGTACATATGTGTATACATATACATAATGTTTGACATGTATACCTATATACACTATATTTTTAATGAAATATAGTTGATTTATAATGTTAGTTTCTGGTGTACACCAGAGTGATTCATATATTCATATATATATATATATATATCTTTATTCTTTCCCATTATGGTTTATTACAGGATATTGAATATTGAATATAGTTCCCTGTGCTATACAGTAGGACCTTGTTTATCTATTTTATGTATAGCAGTTTGTATCTGCTAATCCCAAACTTCTAATTAATCCCTCCCTCATCCCGTTTTCCCTTTGGCAACCATAAGTTTGTTTTCTATGTTTGTGAGTCAGTTTCTGTTTCATAAATAAGTTCATTTGTATCATATTTTAGATTCCACATATAAGTGATATCATGGTATTTGTCTTTGTCTGGCTTACTTAGTATGATTATCTCTAGGTCCATCCATGTTGCTGCAAATGGCATTATTTCATTCTTTTTTATGGCTGAGTAATATTCCATTGTGTACGTATAACCACTTCTTTATCTATTCTTCTGTCAGTGGATATTTAGGTTACTTCCATGCCTTGGCTATTGTAAATAATGCTACTATGAGCATAGGGGTGCATGTATCTTTTTGAATTATGGTTTTCTCAGGATATATGCCCAGGATTGGGATTGCAGGATCATATGGTAGCTCTATTTTTAGTTTATTAAGGAAACTCTCTACTGTTTTCCATAGTGGCTGCACCAACTTACATTGCCACCAACAGTGTAGGAGGGTTCCTTTTTCTCCACACCCTCTCCAGCATTTATCATCTGTAGACTTTTTAATAATGGCCATTCTGACTGGTGTGAGGTGATACCTCATTGTAGTTTTGATTTGCATTTCTCTAATAATAAGCAAAGTTGAGCATCTTTTCAAGTGCCTATGGGCCATCTGTATGTCTTCTTTGCAGAAATGTCTATTTAGGACTTCTGTCCCTTTTTTTTTTTTTAACATCTTTATTGGAGTATAATTGCTTTACAGTGGTGTGTTAGTTTCTGCTTTATAACAAAGTGAATCAGTTATACATATACATATGTTCCCATATCTCTTCCCTCTTGTGTCTCCCTCCCTCCCACCCTCCCTATCCTACCCCTCTAGGTGGTCACAAACCACCTAGCTGATCTCCCTGTGCTATGTGGCTGCTTCCCACTAGCTATCTGTTTTATGTTTGGTAGTGTATATATGTCCATGCCACTCTCTCACTTTGTCACAGCTTACCCTTCCCCCTCCCCATATCCTCAAGTCCGTGCTCTAGTAGGTCTGTGTCTTTATTCCCATCTTACCCCTAAGTACTTCATGACCTTTTTTTTTTCCTTAGATTCCATATATATGTGTTAGCATACGGTATTTGTTTTTCTCGTTCTGGCTTAACTTCACTCTCTATGACAGACTCTAGGTCCATCCACCTCACTACAGATAACTCAATTTCGTTTCTTTTTATGGCTGAGTAATATTGGCTTGTTTGATTTTTTTTTTTTGTTCTTTAGTTATATGAACTGTTTGTATATTTTGGGAATTAAGCCCTTGTTATCACATTATTTGCAAATGTTTTCTCCCAGCCTGTAGGCATAAGGTAGGTTTTTATTTGGGGTTTTTCTTGCTTTTTGAGGAAGGCCTGTATCATTATGAACTTCCCTCTAAGAAGTCCGTTTGTTCCTCCCCATAGAGTTTGTATGTATGGTTGTGTTTTCATTGTCATTTGTCTCAAGGTATTTTTAATTTTCTCTTGAATTTCATCATTGACCCATTGCTTTTTTAGTAACATGTTGTTTAGTCTCTGTGTAATCATTTTTTTCATGTTTCTTTTTCTGTGGTTGATGTCCAATTTCATGCTGCTGTTGTCAGAAAAGATGGTTGAAATAATTTCTATCCTCGTAAACTTGTTGAGGCTTGTTTTTTGTCCTAGTATGTGGTCAAGCGTAGAGATTGTTCCGTGTTCACTTGAAAAGAATGTGTATTCTGGGGTTTTTGGATATAATGTCCTGAAAATATCAATTAAGTCTAACTGTTCTATTATATCATTTAGGATCTCTGTTGCCTTATTGATTTTCTGTCTGGAAGATCTGTCCATTGATGTCAGTGGAGGGTTAAAGTTGCCTTCTGTAATAGTATTCCCATCAGTTTCTCCTGTTATGTCTGTTAGTATTTGTTTTATGTATTTGGGTGCTTGTATATTGGGTGCATATATGGTAACGAGTATAATATCCTCTTCTTGTATTGATGCTTTTATCATTATATAGTGTTCTTTTTTATCTTTTTTTCATGGCCTTTGTTTTAAAGTCTGTTTTGTCTGATATGAGTATTGCTACCCCTGCTTTCTTGTCATTTCTGTTTGCATGAAATATCTTTTTCCATCCCCTCACTTTCGATCTATGTGTGTCCTTAGCCCTAAAGTGGGTGTCTCGTAGGCAGCATGTTGTAGGCTCTTGTTTTGTCCAGTCTGCCATTCTGTATTTTGACTGGACCATTTAGTCCGTTGACAAGGTAATTATTGATATGTAATTTATTATTATTGCCATTTTAAGCCTTTTTTCCAGTCAGTTTTGTAGTTCTTCTTCATTTCTTCTTTTTTTGTTTTTCCTTCTGTGGTTTCATGGTTTTATTTTGTATTTTGCTTGTGTTCTCTTCTTTTTGGCTGTTGTGAATCTATCGTATGCTTTTGATTTGTGGTTTTCCTGGTTTTCCACTATGTTAACTCATTACTATGTCTACTTGCTTTAGACTGGTAGTCATATAGGCTCAAACACATTCTAAAAAAAAAATAAACATTTTCTTACTCTCCTCCCCCCATATATTATTATTTTGATGTCCTCCTTTACATCTTCATGTTTATCTTTTTGCTGTCCATTGTAGTTACCACTGCTTTCACAAAATTTTTAATTTTTTTTAAATCTGTGTATTGGCTTAAATGATTTACTTTCCAATTGATTTTTCTCTTTCCTATAGATTCTTGTTTCTTTCTTATTTAGAGAAGACCTTTCAGTATTTCTTTTAGGATAGGTTTAGTATTGTATTAGTTTGTGCTTGTCTGAGAAATTCTTTCTCTACTTCTATTCTCAGTGTTAATCTTGCTGGGTAGAGTATTGCTGGGTAGAGTATCCTAAGTTGCAGGATTTTGCCCTTCAGGACTTTGAATATATCTTGCCACTCCCTTCTGGCCTGCAACTTTTTTGTAGAGAAATCAACTGATAGCCTTATGGGGCTTCCCTTATAATTGACTCTTTGTTTTTTCTTGCTGCCTTTGGAATCCTCTCTTTAACTTATTCCATTTTAATTATAATGTCATGTTGTAGGTCTGTTTGGGTTCATCTTGATTGAGACCCTCTGTGCTTCCTGTACCCAAATATCTGTTTCCTTCTTTAGGTTTGGAAAGTTTTCAGCCATAATTTCTTCAAATACATTTTCAATCACCTTTTCTTTCTTCTCCTTCTGGGATCCCTATTAAGTATAGATTGGGATGCTTTATATTATCCCATAGGTCTCATATATTGCTTTCTTTTTTCTTTTCTTTTTCATTTTTCTTTCTGCTGTTCTGATTGGGTGATTTCCATTATTCTGTCTTCCAGTTCACTTATTCATTCTTCTGCATTATCCAGTTTGCTATTAATTGCCTTTAGCTCAGCTTTTGTCCCAGAAAATGAGTTTTCTAATTTTAATTGGCTCCTCTTTATAGTCTCTAGTTCCTTATTACAGTAATCTCCATTTCTTTCGATAGCCTTTCTTAATTCCTTCAGTATTTTCATTACGTCCTCTTTGAACTCGGGGTCTAGTAGACTGGAGAGTTCTGTTTCATTGTTTATTCTTTCAGGGGATTTCTCAGTCTTTTAGTTGGGAGTGTTTCTTGTGCTTCTTCGTTTTACCTGTATTTCTCTGACTCTGAGTGTAGGAGAAACAGTTATCGACTGTGGTTTTGAAGGGCTGTTTTTGTTTGGCAGTGTCCCTATGTAACCACCATGAGTCTGATATTTTTGGTGTGAGAGCTTTTTTTAATATGGATGCCTGCCTTGTCTTTCCTCAGTGTGTGCTGGCCATTATCACCTTGATGGGGGTGTGACTGGTGTTGTGGTGACCAGAGCCTGTGCTCGATATTGAGTGGGAACTCCTCTTTGTTCTGGTGTTGTCACAGCCCTGCTAGGGGCAGGATCTGCTCCCCAGTTGTTGTAGATGCCCCCAGATCACTTTCTGAACTGCAGTATGAGGTAGGCAGGACTGGAGCGCTCCTGCTGGGAGAGGAGACACTGAGTATTTTGTCTGCAGGAGCTGTCCACTGGGAATTGCACTCCGTGGTGTAGCCTGTCACCCACTGTGTGGGCTCACAAAGTACACTGTTTTTGTCACTGCCTTTGGCCCCGCCTCAGCTGTGGGAATTGAGGCAATCTGCCCGGGTATCCCTAAGGTGCTGTGCTCACAGAGCCACTAGTGGAAGTCCATTGGTGCAGAAGCACTGAAGTCAGGCATGGGAAGTGCCATAGTCGTGCACCTGGATCTGCCATGTGAGCTACTGGGTCAGCCCAGACCCTGGCTCTGCCTCTGTGTGCGTGGGCCCATGGAGCCTGCAGCCACTATCACTGGATCCACCTCAGCCAGGGGAGCATCAGTAATCCACTTGGATATCCCACAGTCTCTGAGTTTACAAAGCTGCAGGCGGCACTGCTGGAACAGGGCTCAGATTTCAGCCCTGCTTCCTAAGTTGTGAGGCCCTTGGAGATTGGCTTGGATTTGAACCCCACCTCTGTATGTAGACAACCTGTGAGTGCTTGCATGCTCCCCAAACCTGTGGAGGCAGAGCTGTGCCCAGTGTGATCATTCAGAAAATGAGGCTGCTATGGCAGGCCCTACCCCTCCCTTTGAGCGCTCATGTTAACAGTGGGGCTTCAGTGGTGGACCCAGACTCCTTCATGCGCACACCCCTGGTTGCAGTTTGGACCACACTCCAGCACCTTCAGGCTGTCTCCAAGCAGCCAACCCCAGCCCTCTTCCTGGGTCTGTTGGCTGCAGACCAAGTTTCAGTACCCAACCTCCACACACACCAACAGACACGTGTCTTGGTCTACGAAGTGCAGGGAGGTGGCACCGACCCTCTGTGCTCTTCTCTCCCTGTTCTGCCTGCCACAGGGCAGCTGCTGCACTCTTCTTTGATCCTCTGGAACTCGCTTTCTGTCTCAGCTGATCTCCCCACCTGTGAAGGATCTTCCCAGGGTAAGGGAACATTTCCTCTTTCACAGCTCCCTCTCAGGGGTGCAGGTCCCATCCCAATGCCTTTTATTTTTCTCACCTCCTCCCATAGACATACTAAATCTACACCTACATATAGGATAGTTCCTCCTGAAGAAAACCTGGGGCCTGATGGAATGGCTACCACACATAGGAGGACCACATAGAGACAGATAAGAAAGAGAGACTTGATATTCATGGTGACCCCACCGCTGACAACTTGTAGTCAGGAGAAATATTGCTGAGGGGCCAAGTGCAGACTTGTCTGCCCTGGGTCACAGTGAAAAAACAGCATTATAAAGGGCACCTAGACTATGTAGGAAGGAAATCCATTTATTAACCCTAGAGCTTCTGCCAAATGAGCAGGGAACTGCTGGAGTCCTCTGTGGGGTCAGTGGAAATAGCAAGTACCATGGTTGGAGTCCCCCTGGCCTGTACCCACTCTAGCTGCTCCACCAAGGCCCCCTAGGTCCAGAGACTGCCCCTGGCCTGGGCCCACTCCAGCCCCAGCCACCCTGCCAAAGCATCCTTGGGCACAGTGCTCCCCAGGGACTTCCCAAGGCCCATGCCTGCTCCAGCCAGCCTGCCAAAACCACCAGGTGCAAGTAGTCTACACAGGGGATGCTTCCACAGAAGGTCGCTCCTTCAAGATCAGGTAGAGGTAGCTGTTGTACCTAATTCACAGAAACAAAAAAACAAAAGTCAAACAAAATGAAACAGAGGAATATGTTCTAAAATTGAACCCAAGAAAGAAAAAATATAATTCAAGGAAAGAAAAAACCTTAATGAAATGGAGATAAATAATTTACCTGATAAAGAAAGAAATGGTCATAAGGGTGCTTACTGATCTTAGGAGAAGAATGGAGGAACTCAGGGATAACTTCAGTGGAGACTTAGAAAATATAAGAAAGAACCAATCAGAACTGAGTAATACAATAACTGAAATAAAAAAAAAAACACTAGGGAGAATCAACAAAGATTAGATGATACAGAAGAACAAAAAAGTGATTGGGTGATTTCCACTATTCTGTCTTCCCAATAAGAACAGCAAAAAGAAGGAAAATAAAGGAGGACAGTTTAAGACACTTCTGGGACAACATCAAGCATAGTAACATTCACATTAAAGGGGTACCAGAAAGGCAAGAGAGAGATAACGGGACAGAAAACATATTTGAAAAAATTGTGGCTGAAAACTGCCCTAAGTTGTTTTGCTTGGGAAGGACGTCTAGGTACAGGAAGCACAGAGAGTCCCAAACAGGATGAACTCGAAGACATATCATAGTTAAAATGGCAGAAGTTAAAGAGAGAACCTTATAGGTAGCAGGAGAAAAACAAATAATCACATACAAGGGAAACCCCATAAAACTATAAGCTGATTCTTCAGAAACTTTACAGGCCAGAAGGGAGTTGCAGGGTATATTCAAAGTGTCAAAAGGAAAAAAAAAAAGAAAAAAAAAAAAAACTTATAACCTAGAATGCTCTATCCTGCAAGGTTATCATTTAGAATTGAAAGGGAAATTTCCCCAACAAGCACAAACTAAAGGAGTTCATCAATAACTCTTTTTAAAGACATGTTAATGAGTCTTTTTGAAATGGAAAAGAAAAATCCACAGCTAGAAATAAAATCCATGAAAGGAAAAATCTCACTGGTTAAGAGTAAGTATATGGTAAAGGCAGTGGATCAGCTATTTGAAAAGGTAGTCTGAAGGTTAAAAGACAAGTAGTACAATCAACTATAATCACAGTAAGTAGATAAGGGTAAACAAAATTTTAAAATGTTAAATACGACATCAAAATGCAAAACCTTGAGGGGAGATGAAAAATGTAGTGCTTTTACAGTGCCTTTTAACTTAAATGACTATCAGCCTAAAATATATGTCTGTATATATGTAGGTTGATAAATATGAACCTCGTGTTAACTGCAAACTAAAAACCTACAAAGGGTACACAAAACATAAAGAGAAAGGAATCCAAACATAACACTAAAGGAATCTATCAAACCACAAAATAAGAAACCAAGAGGAAAAAGAAGAGAGAAGAATTACGAAAACAACCAGAAAACAAGTAACAAAATAGCAATCATTATATACCTGTCTATAATCACTTTAAATGTTGGTGGACTAAATTCTCCAGTCAAAAGACGTAGGGTGGCTGAATGAATTAAAAAAAAAACAAACCCATTTCTTTGCTGCCTGCAAGAGATTCACTCCAGGTTTAAAGACAGAGTAAAAGTGAAGGGATGGAAAAAGATACTCCATGAAAATGGAAATGAGAAGAAAGCTGAGGTAGCAGTACTCATGTCAATCAAAATAGATTTTAAAACAAAGACTGGGCGTCCGTGGTGATGCAGTGGTTGAGAGTCTGCCTGCCGATGCAGGGGACATGGGTTTGTGCCCCGGTCCGGGAAGATCCCACATGCCGCGGAGTGGCTAGGCCCGTGAGCCGTGGCCGCTGAGCCTGCGCGTCCGGAGCCTGTGCTCCGCAATGGGAGAGGCCACAACAGTGAGAGGCCCGCGTACTGCAAAAAAAACAAACAAAAACCCCAAAGACTAACAAAAGACATGGAAGGACGTTATGTAATGATAAAGAGGTCAATCCAAGAAGAGGATATAACATTTTTAAACATTTATGCACCCAAGATAAGAGCATCTAAATATGGAAAGCAAGTATTTCAGACATAAAGGGAGAAATAGCAGTACAATGATATAAGTGGGTTATTTAAGTCTCCTACTATCAGTGGATAGATCATCCAGAGAAAATCAATAAGGAAACACTGACATTAAACAACACATTAGACCAGATGGACTTAATAGATACGTAAGAGATCTTTATACCCAAAAGCATCAGAATAAACATTCTTTTCAAGCGCACATAGAACATTCTCCAGGATAGATCCTGTGCTAGGCCCCAAAACAAGTCTTTGTAAATTAAAGAAGATTGAAATCACATGAAGTATCTTTTCTGACCACAACAGCATGTAACTAGAAATTGACGACTAGAAGAAAATGGGAAACAGTATAAACATGTGAAGACTAAACAACATGCTACTGAATCAGTGGGTCACTGAAGAAACTATGCAACAAAACCAATGGGTCTTTGAAGAAATCAATGAGAAAATTAAAAAATGCCTTGTGCTTCAATTTTCATTTGTCTCAACTGTTCAAAATGTATAAGATAACAGCAAAAGTAGGTTTTTGAGGAAATTTCATAGCAAAAGTGCTATTACTAAGAAGTGTCAGTTCTTGTAAAACATCACTGAGTTAGTATCACTTTTTGTAATCATGCATATACTGTAATAAAAGGCTATTAAAAGTATAATTTATATTAGAGGTTTTAAAATATTAACATTAAAAAAAAGATGTTGTGGTATTTTACAATAGAAACTACTGGTTCCTAGTATACATCATTGTCCCTGAACATTTTTCATTAGATTCTATGTGTTATGTACTTCCATTCTTTCTTCCTATATGTCATTATATACAGCTTAAATGGTGGATATTGCCTCTGAGAAAAGGAGTATGGGACACAAGGATTAAGAAGACAGAGTAGGAGTAGTGCAACAGTAGACATTCCTGTGGGCCAAAGAAGAAAAGGGTTTCAGATAATGGACGGATGCCTGCATGCATGGATGCATGTATATGCGTGTGTGTGTGTGTGTGTGTATGGTATGCATGTAGTTTTTTTTTTTTCATCTTCCTTCTGCCTTAGTCTTTGCCTCCAGTTGGCCTATAGACACGTTTTGCTAGTTCTCAACATAAATTGTGTTATTTGCCAACATTTAAAAACTGTATGTGTTTTCATAAAACTTAGATTTCTGGCTCTCCTTGAAAAGTTGAAAGAGCTGGCAACATTGGGCCCACCTTCTCACACTGTTAGACTTTAATGGAGCTAGTTCCCTGCAGCTCTCTTCAAACCGGGGAAATGTGGCTTCATCCTTCACAGTTTCTACCACTCCCTGTGTTCTCTACATGCTAAAATAGAATGTCCATCATTCACCATTGCCTTTGAGCTCTTCTCTGTGTTACGCCTAAGCTGTTCCAATCTTTTTGTAACTTACTCATATAGGTCCTAACTTCTGGATTGTGGGAAAGCAGATGTAGTGAGTTGCACATGGGCTATATTGCCTGAACCGTATATACTATTAACAACATGAGCTTTGGATGTATACTTGATTTAGCTTTAGGTTCCAGCTCTGCCACTTACTAGCACTGTGATCTATAATATCTTTAAAAGCTACATAAAAAAATTGAGTTTGCAGCAGTAGTTAAGTTTATTAGTAGGTTTTCCCAGTAGAGTGGATGGGTGTGTGGGTGTGAATATACAGAGAAGGCGAGGGGAGGGAGTGGAGGAGGGAGGGGAAGAAGGGAAGGGAGGGGAGGGAGAGAACATATGAGAATGTAAGGAATTGCCTTATAGGGTTATGTATACTGACAACTCCCAAGATCTGCAGTCAACAGGCTAGAGACCCAGGAGAGCTGATGGTACAGTTCCAGTTTGAAAGCTGATAGGCTCCAGACCCCCCAAAAATCTGTGTCTCAGTTTGAGTCCAAAGACCAGAAAAGACCAAGGTCCAGTTCCTCTAGTTAGGCAGGAGGAGTTTCCTCTTACTCAGCTTTTTGTTCTGTTCAGGTCTTCACTTGATTGGATGGGGCCCACCCACATTGAGGAGGCCAATCTTTTTTGCTCACTTTCCTGATTCAGGTGTTAATCTCATCCACAAAAACCCTCACAGACTCCACCAAAGTAAAGTTTGGCGAAATGTCTAGGTACCCTCGGCCCAGTCAAGTTTATAGACAAATTAACCATCATATTAACTTACGGTTTCTGAAAGGATAAATGAGATAATGCCTGCAAAGCACTTTAGTACAATGCCTAACTCATAGTATAATTTAAGTAAATATTACTTAGGATTACTAATATCATACTTTTTCCTAGTATTTTAACTCTTTCTTGTCTGGATGTAGTTTCTGATTTCCTTATACAGTGGACCCCCCACCCAAGACACACACGCACTAGAAAATCCATGGGTAACTTTACAGTCAGCCCTCCGTATTTGGGTTTCCACATCTGTGGATTCAACCAACCACGGATCGTGTGGTACTGTAGTATGTATTTATCCAAAAAATATGCATAAAAGTGAACCCTTGCAGTTCAAACATGTGTTGTTCAACGGTACTTTGCTTGAAATCTCATCAAAGGAGAAGACAGACCTTTAGGTATGGGCGTGGATGAGAAAGGAAAGGGAAGAAAACTAGCCTGTGCTGAGCCCCTTCCTATTGTATTATGGGTAATATTTATCTATTTGCACTCAACATTTTTCTGAAGTGAGCATCATTCCTCACATTCATTTCACAAGTAAATATACTCAATCCCAAGTAACTTACCAATTCAAACACCAAACTGGTGGATAAAATGGTTTTCCAACATAGGTATTTCCAACTCTAAAACCCCTATTTGTTCCCTTCTAGGGAAGTGCCTCTTGTTTCTTTGCCACACATACTCTGGAATCTGAGTATATGTATAATAATGTCTCAGAACCACCAAGGAGTTATCAAAGCTGAGATTCCCAGTTTATACTTACACAGTTTATACGTACACAGATTTTGTATCAAGTATGCCACATGTACATTCTAAGAGGGAAGTTATTTAGTTGAATTTTCTCTGAGCTAACCCTAAGTTTATTTGAAGAGCCAGGAGGATAGCTTTATTTCCAGAACTCAGTACTCTTCCCCAATCACAGGCAAACATAGAGCTACCACTATAGAGAATATTGAAACACAGGATGAGAGCAAAGAAAAGATTCCCAGGGATACCCACAACTTCACATTAAATGCTTCTCATAAACATTGCCTTAAATTTTTAATGAAAGCCAAATAAAATGATTCATTTGTTGTAAAGAGGGGTAGTTTAACTATATATTCTTTGGTAGTATTTCAGTCAACAGTGCACAACAATAGCAATGACAAAAAGAATGTTGTCTTTAAGGGTAAATATAAACTGTTTAACATGATTTGTAAATGTATGTTCATATTTTGATGGTGGTAGGAATCTAAGCCAATGTAAAATTTCGGTTTTTGCTTAATGTTTTTTAAATTTATTTTTCAATCATAATTTTAGAGAGAATATAGGATACTACTTAGTGGAATGCAAAGGTAGTTATATATATATGGGGACACTAATAGTACTAAAATTAGAATAATTAGACCTGAGAACCAAAATTGCAAATTTTCTATCTGTTGCAGAAATAATATGCTGTCACATCCCAGGAAGTACACTAAAAATGGGATGAGCTATTCCTGAATAACCTGGGACATAGGTTGTAACTTCTCTGCAACTCATTTTTCTTTCTTATAAAATGGGAGAATGGTGTTATATATTTCATAGCATTTGTGACAATTGAGTATTAAATAAGTTAATAAAGTTGATATTGAAAAAGGACTTTTGGCCATCAGTCATTTCACATAATCCTATGCAAGAAAGGTTAAATAACTTGTGCAACTTCATATGGTTAAGAAGCATGAAGCAGGAATCTAACCTGAGCAGTCTGATTCAAGAATATGTACTTCTGACCAGTGTCTTGCACTTCTGGCTATGACTGATCAGTAAATGGATGAAAAAAGTATTCAGTACATAAATGTTGTTGAAGGTTGTTATCATAAAAATCTTTTAAAATATATTTTCTTGGAATAAAAATCTTTCTTTAAAGCAATAGAAAATTATATTGTATTCCCTTTGATTCACTTATCTCTATCCATATCAAAAAAGAAAGGCCAATTTCCCTTGATTTGTTCTTAGTGAATCAACTGCTCCCTTCTCTAAATTCACACAAAGCATTTACTCCAAATAGTACTCTATGTTGAACTAAATTGTCCTGCCACATTTCTTTCTACTGTAAAAGCTGAAAAACTTCTTTGGCTCTAGAATTAATGCTTCATGAAAGATTCATAATTTCATATAGATTACCAATAATGAGTTTACAGTAACGTTTGGTAGTTCTTCTATGCCATGAAATTGGATTAATGAAGACCTGGACCTCTGGTCTTCTTGAAAGAAGATGAGTATTCCTTTGATAACTTTTTATCTGTCTCCACTTAATTTTGTGTGTTCTGGGCTCTAGAATTTGATGATTGCTCTCCCTAGGTGACAGTAGGTAAGTCAGATAAGGACTGACTCATTATCTCTGCTGTTAAATAGAATCTAACTCTTTTGGACATTTGATCTAGGACTTTCATATTCATTTCCTTGCTTGATACCTAACTTTCTCTGCTGTCATGTCACTGTGGGTTGCCCGATCACTTTGTATGGTTACATTTCTTGGTGCTTATTTCCATAGTGTATTTACCCTATTCTTATTTACATTTGTTTTAGGTCATTTTCTCCGCCTCCTTTTGGCTGTCACTTAAAATTTTAGCTAATAAATAATCTAAGAATAGCTATATTGTTTTCTACAGATTATTCTTTTTTCTCTATGGGATCTTGTTTCAGTATGCCGCTAGAAATGAACTCAGCATTTTGTTCTGGAGATAGATTTCTTTTTTCCCCGGAGTTCTTATTCTTGGTACTACACTGCCTATCCATGCTTTCAAATCTGTGTTTTATCTGACTTTCTGTTGAATGTGCTTTCCTAATATTTATAGCATATATCTACTCCTAGCATTTCATTCCTTTTTAACACAGTTTTACAAGCTTCCTACAGCTTTCATGCTATCAGCTTTTGTTTGAATCAGAATTAATTTGAAAGTAGACATTCTCCCTGTTAATTCCCTCAGCTTCTAAGTTGGAACTGTAGCATAGTAGGCAAGACTAAATCAAATGCTCTCATTTCAGATGAATGAGGTTTCTATTATATGTAGATGAACATTAAAGTCCCTAACTTTAGTAGGTACCGAGATTAAGGTGTACTGTGTGCTGTGTAACACTGTTCAAGAGCCCTGTAATAATTACAGTAGTATATTGCATATGGCTGTTTCTTACCGTAAAAGTTCATGATGAAATACAGTGAAATGAATTCTGTGTTTTATGTGCACACTCCCCCTCCCCCACCATGTTGTCATGATCCAAGGCTAAACTTCAAAATATTTAGAGTAGCCGTACTCAAAACAAATTTTTGGAATATTAATTATGAAGATATTTCTTGAGAAACAGTCTTTACAA
Organism: Pseudorca crassidens; assembly: GCF_039906515.1. Lineage (NCBI taxonomy): Eukaryota > Metazoa > Chordata > Mammalia > Artiodactyla > Delphinidae > Pseudorca > Pseudorca crassidens. The sequence goes on from NC_090317.1 coordinate 103,833,912, forward strand.
ACTGGTGGAAAACTCCTAGTTGAGACTATCTCAGCACTGGTTCTATTTTCTCCTGATGGATGATGGGGCCTTTTTTGAGTTGATTTGAAATACTATGGAACCAGTATACACTGAATCAGCAGAACATATACTGTTGATATCAATTCTAGAGCTACAGTATAAGGCCTGAGTCTAAAAGCTTCAGAAGCTTCTCAGATCAAGTGAAAGTCCCCCATGGGTAATGTTCCTTCACTAGAGACGGTTGGCTCAAGGAAGCCAGGCGTACATCTAGTGCTGACCTGAATAGCTACCCAATTTCTGCTGAGGTTCTCTATCTATGGCCAAATAAATTGGAAACAGTCTCATCATGCATATTCATGTACATGTATGGTTTTGTCCTGCTACTCTGAAACCTTCCCTACGTGAAGCACATATTAAATCAGCGTTAAAAGAAAAAAGCATTCATGGGCCAATACGTTTAAGAAATAGTGTGTTTATAAATATCTAGCTATCAAGCATTCCATTTAGGATTTCTCTCTTTGCTTTATTCATTTCAATAATTTGCTAGGAAGTCCTTGTTACCATATTTTATTATTCACAAAGCATATTCTTGAAACTTTTTTATTTTAAATTAGTCTTTTTTACTCAGATTCAACTTCAGTCTTAAGATGGTAAATAACTTTTTTTTTTTTTTTTTTTTTTTTTTTTTTTGCGGTACGCGGGCCTCTCACTGCTGTGGCCTCTCCCATTGCGGAGCACAGGCTCCGGATGCGCAGGCTCAGCGGCCATGGCTCACGGGCCCAGCCACTCCGTGGCATGTGGGATCTTCCCGGACTGGGGCACGAACCCGTGTCCCCTGCATCGGCAGGCGGACTCTCAACCACTGCGCCACCAGGGAAGCCCGGTAAATAACTTTTAAAGAGACACACAAAAACTGATGGCATTTATATTTCAGAAAAAAAACTGACAGACTGAATAGTTGATTTCTTTTTCCCTCTAACTGAAGCAGATTCTTTTGAAATTTTTGAAAAGTACATTGTTTCTAATTTAAACATTTAAAAATTGGACCCTAAGTTTTTTGGCTTCTGAAAATATCATCGAAGAAAATTTTCAAAATCTATTAAGACACCTCTAAAATCTTACCAAGTTTGTGCTCCACACTCTTTTGTGACATACTTTGAAACCATGTAAAAGTATGTTATGTGAGTATGTTTTCTCAAATACTATTCAATAGTAACATTGTAATCCTTAGTTTCATATTATTTCCAGCTGTTAGCATTTTAATGAAATTCATATTGGTTTCCCTAAATACTAAAATTAAAATCTGGTTTGTAATTTTTAATCGAATTTGATTAATGTCATAATTCTTTAATGCTTATCTGATCATCCACAGGTTTATAAGACCATGATCTCTCATCTATTGGAGAATTATGCTCATATATCCTAAAACTGTTCCTAGAGTTTAGGAGTAAGTACTGGGACCTGAAATGATTTTCTCAGGTTTGTGCAGTCAGTCAGTTGTGGAACAAGGTCTCAAACCCCATGTCTCTTGCTGCCTGCTCTAGTGGACCAGCTGTTTTACTATTTAACCTTGTTAAGATTGAAGGCTTAATATTGGTTAGGTTAAAATTTATGGAATAAAAACTGCATTTTAGTAAGTCAGATGAGGTAGCAACTTTATTTGACATCTTATATGAATGGATTAGTTTTCAGTTTTCATTTTGTTCCTGAAATCATTTTATAGGGAAAGCAGAATTGGTGGTAAACACTAGCCCCTTCTGAGTATTTTGATGAGTTGTGCTTGCTTTTCATTCTTCCTTGTGAAATCACAATGGTAATATTCTACAAATGTTTGTCTTAACCATGTGACCTTCTAAAGGACCTATTAATATATTATGCATAATACATTGTACATATATTATGCATTAATACAATATATGTGCTCTTCATGATTACGTTTAAACAAAATGTCATACCTTGACTCATAAATAAATTAATCATAATTAGATTACTTACTACTAGTCTACAATGAGGCTAAATGCTCCTTTTAAGTTCTAGATCATTTAATACTCAAGATAGTATATGTCCTTTTCTTAAAGAAATCGAGCCACATAGTGGCAATTAACATTCCCAAGGGCATATCATTTGTAAGTGGTGGCCCTTGACTATCAACCCAGACAGTCTGTGTCCAGAGCCTGCACACCTAATTATTGCAATATACTGTCATCATTTGTGTTGGTACTGGATATTTTACACAGGTAAAACTATGGTGATTATATCATTTCCTATTAAATATTCCTAGTTGACATTTTAGTTTGTGAATACATTCTTCTCATTTTCTTTAGTCTTTTAATAGGCCACCTCACAAAAAAAAATTACAATGTGGCTGGCATCAGAGTCCATGGTAATAAATACATGTTATAAACTGGATTAAATGACTATAGAACTTACAAAACCAGCATTCTGCGTTTTTTTCCCTTTCTGAGTAGGTCTTTAAAAAATAATATTCTCCATGGATTACTCAATTGGAGAAGCTTGGTGGAATAATCTATCCTACTTAGATGACAATTCATGGTGAGGGGGTAAATGGTAGAGAGGATTAGGAGAAGCAGGACAAATTGTATCAAACCCATGGGCCAAACCCATGGGCCAGTTTGTCATAACTTAGGATTCTAATGCTTCTTTTGTTTGTACAGAACACTATAAGTGAAAGTGCTAAAAGGTAGTTTCAGAAACGAGGCTTATGTTTCTTAATGAATCCTTAAAATCTGTGAGTGATACTACACAAAACAGAGGCTTTTGCTGTGAGACAAATGTACCTTTCGTGTCAAGCCTTTTGTCCATAAGTTTATGAATCAAAAATGAATAGTTTTCAAGGGAATTTCATTAATATGAGAGCAATCAGGATAACAGAAATAGTCAATTAGGATAACAGAAAGTCAATCCTGTAACAACCAGTAGGATCTAAATATAATAGTGTCATAGATATAAAATTTGCTTTAACAAAACGTAGAATTTGAAGAGAAGTTGACAAAACATAACCACTGTATTGTGTTATAATGCTACAGTGAATATTTTGTAAAGGGTAAATAGCTTGGTAAATTGAAAAAAATGTTTTACACAATCTTTTTTTTTTTTAATACAGTTTTCAATGTTTTTTTTTCCTCTCTCTAAGGAACAACAAATTGATGTATATATTTGGGAGGAGTTGATGCCTCTTTTGTAACCAACATTGGTACCAATTTTTAAAAAAAAAATGCTTTGAAAAAATGTCAAAGTCCTTTTCATTTTTAACTTTTTGTTTACTTTGCAATTGAGTTATAGGAGTTCTTTATATATTTCGAATATTAATGCTTTATCAGATATATGGTTTGCGAATATTTTCTCCTACTCTTTAGATTGCCTTTTCATTCTGTTTCTTTTGCTGTGCAGGAGCTTTTTAGTTTGAGGTAGTCCCACTTTTCAATTTTTGTTTTTGTTGCCTTTGTTTTTATTGTTATGTCCAAGAAATGATTGTAAAGATTGTTAAGTAGTTTTTTCTCCTGTGTTTTCTTCTAGGAGTTTTACAGTTTCAGGTCTTACATTTCACTGTTTCGTCCATTTTGAGTTGATTTTTGTGTATCCAATTTTATTTTATATGCATGTGGATATCCAGTTTTCCCCAGGCCATTAGTTGAAGAGACTGTCCTTTCCCATTGTGTGTTCTTCACTCTTGAAGATCAGTTGACTGTATATGTATGGGTTTATTTCTGGACTCTGTATTCTGTTCCACTGATCTATATGTCTGTCCTTATGCCAGTATTATACTGTTTGGATTATGTAGCTTTTTAATATACTTTGAAGTCAGGAAGTGAGATGCCTTTGTTGTTCTTTCTCAAGATTGATTTTGGCTATTTATGGTATTTTGTAGTTCTGTATGAATTTTAGGCTTGTGTTTCTGTTTCTCTAAAAATGCCGTTGGGATTTTGGTGGAGATAGCATTGAATTCAATGTTGGACATACAAATATACATACAATAGGTATATGAAAAGATGTTCAGCATCATTCATCATCTGGGAAATGTGAATAAAAACTATAATGAGGTATCACCTAACACCTGTTAGGTTGGCTGTTATCCTAAAAGAAAGAAAATAAAGATAATAAGTGTGGATGAGAATGTGTAGAAATTGGAATGCTTCTACACAGTTGGTGGGAATGTAAAGTGGTGCAGCCACTATGTACAACAGTATGGAACTTCCTCAAAAAAAATTAAAATGGCATTACATAATCCAGCAATCCCACTTATGGGTATATAGCCAAAAGAACTGAAATCAGGATCTGAAAGGGATATCTGCACTCCCATGTCAATTGTAGCATTATTATTCACAATAGCCATGGAAACAACCTAAGTGTCTATTGACAGATGAATAGATTTTTTTTAATGTGGTAAATACATACAATGGAATATTATTCAGCCATTAAAAAAAGGAGATACTGCCATTTGTGACAATATGGATGAACCTGGTGGACATTATGCTAAGTGAAATAAACCAGTTGTAGATGGATAAATACTGAATGATTCCACTTAGGAAGAATCTAAAATAGTGAAACTCAAAGAACCAAAGAGTAAAATGATGGTTGCCAGAGGGTGGGGATAAGGGGGAATTGGGGTATTGGCCGTTCAACAATTATAAAGTTGCAGGTATACAAAATGAACAAGTTCTAGAGATCTCCTGTACAACACAGTGCCTATAGCTAACAAGTCAGTATTGTACATCTCTAAATTGGTTGGAAGTAGATGTCATGTTTAAATGTTTTACCACAAAAACAAAACAGTGGGGCAGCAGGAAACCTTTCAAGGTGATGAATATCTTTATCATCTTGATTTTGGTGATGGTTTCACATATGTATGCATATCTCCAAACTCACCAAATTGTATACTTTAATCATGTCCAGGTTTTTTGTATGTCAGTTATACCTCAATAAAGCTGTTAAAAAAAGCTGAACTTATTTGCATGTTTTGTTTATGAATTAATGATGTACATTTCATCCTAAAAAATGATGTATATAGAAGAAAACATGTTGTTGGGGGTATATACTTGTGATTTTCACCTTTTTCCCATTCGCCTTTAAATATAATGCAAGTTCATTTTTTAGAGATGAAAAAGTATTTCTATAACAGTAAATTATTAATTACATCTGTAGATTTAGTCATATTGACCTTATTAGACAATTTAAATGAACATTTTTATTAGGGTAGCGTCTCAGAATAAGTCCACATGTTCCATGTTTTTAATGTATTTTTTGATGAATACCAACTGCTTAAGTTGTGGCATTTCTTTATACTCATATAATTTAATTACTAGCTTCAGGGTTCAAAGAGTACTGCTTTGGACATAATTTTAATAACTTGCTATAAAGACTGAGTTTATCAACAGTCCTGTGCTCTTCAGTTGTGTATTAATTGTATAATAGTAAAAGTATATCTGGAAAAGGGAAAAAGCATATAATATACTAAATAATTTCTAAGTAAATGTTTGTCTAAGTTAATTAGTAGCCTGACTGTAAGTTAGTCATTAAGTTGTATTGGCTGTAAGGTTTTGAAGTCATAGTCTGAGGCCTAAATATTCCCTTGCCAAAGATCATCAAAATCATCAAGTGACTTAAAGACAGTAGGTTGCCAATTTGTTAAAGGTCAAGAAGTTGGAAGAATTGGTTGAGCTTTAGAGATTGTATTTATTGGGAACTAAGTTTTCCAACTAATGCCACAAAAAAATGAGAATGATAGACTCAGGTTGGCAGGGTTTCAGCCACCAGCTGCCTCTTAATGACTTTCCCAGCTGTGATAGTTGTAGGACTGAGTTTTAGGCTGTATCCTTAATTTGGGGTTGTTCATTTATTTATGTAAAGGTAAATATTTTATCTAAGGCTTTTTTTTCCTTTAGTGTATGGGCAACAAATTAGAGTGAATTTCAGAACTGCTTTAGTTGGTAAAAATTCCTTTCAAGTCTACTCACTTCTTTTATAAAAATTGAGTATTTTCTAAATGTCTTAGATTGAAATGGAATGCTTTATATAGTTAATTATAAACTTCCCCTTTTCTGTTGACAGCCTACTTGGCAGAGAAATAATAGAAAAGGGCTAGTACTGCTCATAGATTCAAAGTGGCTCTTGAATCTGGTTGTAACAGGAAAGGATAATAGGATAAAACATGCTAGCCAGGTCCCCGGACGTCCCACTTTTCATCCACCCCAGTGCAGACATGGCCCTGCAGAGAGGTCATGGGCAAAGTCTCTGAAAAACACCAATAGTGAGAAGTGATGGGTGCAAACTGAGCCCAGATTATACCTCCAGAGTTATTTCATCTTGTGATATATTTTCAGACCTATTCCATAAACTCATCAATAGAGACATAAACTTCATAATAGCTTTAGTCCTTATTACTGGATGTAAATTATAAACCAAGTTTTGGATACAATAGGAGGAATATCAGCCCATTTAGGAAAACAAGACATGCCAGGTGTCCAAGCATTATAAAAGAAAACAAAGAAGACTATTATACTAGACAAACATATTTAGTGGAGCAAATAGAAAAATAATGTAAAATAAGTGTGATGAATTTGTTCAACAAGATGAAAGAAGATGGTGATAACATGAAACAGAAAAAACAAACAACAGAAAAACAATTATTAAAAGAAATGAACCAATTAGAAATATTGGGAATACATGGTAGTCAGAATAAGAAATATGAAATAAGAAATATGGGAATACATGGTAGTCAGAATAAGAACTCACTAGGTGGATGAGTTGAAGAGCCAGATGAAAGCTTCTGGAAGACTAGTTATCTGGAAGACAGAGAACTTTCCGTGGACTTGCATCAAATGGGGAGGCACAAGTAGAATTATTCAGTATAAATTTAAATTATATATGGGTTCTAATATGACATGTATAGGGTGATATCTCATTGTGGTTTTGATTTGTATCTCTCTGAGAATTAGTGACACTGAGCATTTATTCATATACCTGTTGGCCATTTGTATAACTTCTTTAGATAAATGCCTAATTCCTTAAACCATTTTTAAATCAGATTGTTAGTTTTTGTTTTGTTTTTTCAATGTTGAATTGTAGGAGTTCCTTACATATTTTGGAGATACTCTTTTTAAGATATATGGTTTGCAAATATCTTCTTCCATATGTTGACTTTTCATTTCGTTTGTTTCCTTTATTATGCAGAAGTGTTTAGTTTGATGTAGTCTGTTGTATATTTTTGCCTTTTTTGCCTGTGCTTTCAGTGTCATATCCATGAAACCATTACCAAGACCAGTGTTATAAAGCTTTTCCCTCATGTTTCCTTCTAGGTTTTAGAGTCTCAGGTATAAAATTTAAGTCTTTAACCCATTTTGAGTTGATTTCTGTGTCTGGTGTAAGATACCGATTGAATTTCATTATTCTACTTGTGGATATCCAGTGTTCCCAGGGCTTTTTGTTGAAGAGATTTATCTTTTTTGTGTGTTCAAGAACCCTTATCAAAGACATGTTGACCATATATGTGCAGATTTATTTCTGGGGTCTCTATTGTTTTCCATTGGTCTATACGTCTGTCTTTATGCTAGTACCGTATTGCTTTGATTGCATAACACTAATATGTTTTGAGACCGAGTAACACTTCCATGAGGCTCATTATAAAGTGTTGTAAAATACATTAATTTGATAGGATGCTTGTCTTATACCCTTGTGTGCCTTCTTCCAAAGACTTTCAGTTTGGATACTAGATTCCAGTTATCCAAAATAAGTACAAGGATATGTGAGGTACTTAAACTATTAAGGTAAGAACTTAGGGTGATCAGAAACAAGATTGCTACAGTCTTCACCCTTATAAAGGACTACAGTATTTTCAATTGAATTAATGAACTTCTTTTATTACCATAGAAAAAAATAGGCACATTTTGTAGACGTTCTGTAAAATAGATGCTAACATTTATTATTCATGATTTTATGCTTAAATTTCTCTATTTTTTTGTTCATCTAATCATAACCTCTTAATAATTAAGAACATCTTATAGAATGTAAGGCTATTCATCATTGTTGACAGTGTCAAGAAAGGATCTATGATTTATATTGTAATGTATCTATTAGTATACACATTTCATTATCCTGTTTTGCTAAAAGTTCATTATTTGAAATAAAAACTAAAAATGAGACATGTAAATAACTGAAAATAATAGGAAAATTCTGAGGTATTAGGAGTGTTTAAAAAAGAGTATTTCTGGTGGTAGAAAATAAAATTTTGTGAATACAAGATAGGAATGATCATTTACACTAATACTTGCCACATGTTTTATAGTTGAGTACTACAAGTAAACTTAATGCCTAATGAGACCTTTCTTACTAGGAGGCTATAGTTCTAAGATTGAGACTCTATATTTTTAGACATAAACTTTGAATGCTATTACTTCCTACTTCCTCATAAAACTTGCTTCTCCAATTGTCCTATTTCCTAACTTTCTTAGAAGAGCAGCGTATGTTGGCTTTTGCTTTTATTCACAAGCATCAATGAAAAATATCTGTCCAAGTTTACAAATTTCTTTGTTGCTAAATATGTCTCTCTTCATCTTTTATTTTTGTTAGTAATTGACACTCTTATACAGCCCCTTACATACTATAGAACACTTCTTTTTAAAGTAACAAAACAGGAAACAAAACAAAGAACAGCTCAGACACCTACTTACACAAAAGTGGAATTCATTGATTCCTATAATATAAGCAGCAGTGTCAGGGCAGGTTATAGGGTATCTTTGCCCTGCTTCCCTCCTTTTTGTCTCAGTTTGGTGGTTTTCAGAAACAGTATGGTCTCTACTTATGGTTACAAAATCACAGCAGTACCCTGTGTTGGAGAATTCTCAGATAAAGACTCATTATCATTGGATTTAACTGTGTCACATGATCATTCATGAATCAAGAACTGAAAGGAGGATTAGGTGTGTCAAATAGACATAAGCAAATCAGGCACATACCCAGAAACTAGAGCTATGTTGATAAATGGCAAGACCGTCCAAAAATTTGGCCTGAGAGTAAAAGGTAGTAGTTTCCCAAATGAAATTGTGTGCTTTTATCCAAAGACTAGAGCTGAATGCATGCTGGGTGGCAAAATCACCACGTGTTTCCTACACAACTCTCTCTGAAAATGTTTCATCTCTTGACTCCTATGAAAAATCACTCTTCCTTGGTTTTCTTCCATCTTCTTGGCGGTTCTCACTTTGACTTATGTCTTGACTATGATTCCTTTGTCTCACCTTTAAATATTGGTTATTCTTAAGGCTCTATTCTAATCACCTTTGTCACTCTACATAGGCTTTATCATTCAGTTCTGTGTCAGTTACCAACTTTACATTGATGGTCTTGAATTCTATGAATCCATTCTGCTTTATCTTTTGCCTCACAAGCTCCAGAACTGGGATGTCCCACTGAATATTTCTAACTGAATGATCTCAGACCTCAAAAATGCTATACTTTATAAATAGTACTCTCATCAACTCAGCCCCTTCTGCAAACCTGTCTTCTCATGTTTTCATCAAACAGCAATATTACTCACTTCGATGACCATTCAAGACAACAAGGAATCTTGTTTATTTCCTACTCTATTTCAACTCTAAGGAATTTACTGAAGAGTTTCAGCTTATTTTCTCTAGTATTACTTGGATCTGTCCTACTACCCTCCTTTTTTTCTTTTCTATTTTAATCTTATCTTATTATAGGTCTTCATCAAGCACTCTTTCCATTCTTGCTCTCTTTATATCATACTTCCACTAGGTTTTCACTTCTAAAACAGATACATGGTCCTGTCACTGCTGTTGATCTCAAGTTCATTTGGCCAACACACAGTGAGGCCAAACAAACAGAAACATTGGAGTTTGGAGCAGAGAAATGTTTATTGCAAGGGCCAAGCAGGGGAAACAGGCAGCTTGTGTTCAGAAGACCTGAACTCCCCAATGGGTTTTCAGGGAAGAGTTATTCAAGGCAGACTTGGGGTGAGGGCTGCAGGGTATGTGACTTGCTTCTGATTGGCTGGTGGTTTAAGGTAGCAGGATGGTGTTCCAGGAATATCAATCTTCAGGCTTCTGAATCCAACCCGTCTGGGGTCCAGTGAAGTTACCATCCTCCACCTGGGTGGGGGCCTTAGTTCCTATGGAAGAATTCAGAGAGATGCATCAGATTGTTATGTATATCCCTTGAGAAGGAGCTAGGACACTGCTTTATCACTGCAGCGTTGTTTTTTGACCACTTTTCCTTTGTTTCTGCATTCCCTCACTTCCCTAATTAGTAACTGAATCTGCCTTTGGGAACCGAGGGAAGGTCTAGGAGGCTGAAGCCTTTTTCCTACAAACAAGAAACGGGGGGACATGGTCCTGCTCAGTTTCATCACCTTGCTGTCGAAGGTGTTTTTTAGCTCCCCAGTGACATGTGGATAATGTCCAAACTACTTAGCATTGTATATGATCTGGACATGACTGCTTCAGTCTCATGTTTCAGCATTATCCATTTCAAATCATATGCTTTCTATATCATGCTGCTTGAAGTCCCTTGAATATACCCATCTTATTTCATGCTCCCCTGAGTTATCCATGACCGCCTGTTCTAACTCTCCAGGTTGCCCTTCACCTGTTTGTTTTTTGCCCCCTCAGATAATGCTTACTTACCCTTTAAGACTCAGTTCATCTTTCATACCTTCCAAGAAACCTTGCCAAACGCCCATTTCCGCCATGTCTGGGTTAGATGCCTCTTGACAGTTTTCATACCATCATGGGAAAAGCTCTGACTTCATCACTCTTGCCTCTAATCATCCCTTTATTCATTCATCCTCCTTTACAAGATATTTTTTTGGAATAAGGAGGGCTAGTGCGTAGCACATTTCATAAATATTAATAAAGTAATTCAGTGTTGTTTTTTTTTTACAAGCTGTCACAACATAGAAAAATATTTAAGTTTCCTTTTTGGTGGATTTTTATAGTTCTATGCCTTAAAATTATTAGTAGCTATTCATAATGTTGCTATTTATTTATCATGTGTTGATACAGAATATTTGATATTTCTGAAGCATATAATACCATGCCCATTTGTACGTTGTTTCCAATATTGACATTATCAGAATGAAGCACTTTTTCATTTTATACATTTACGCTGAAAATGACATTTTAAGTTAAATGTTTTTTGGCATTATACATATCTTAGGTATTCACCTTTTCCTCATCCTTTCAAAAAATCCTCTTGTGCCTTATGCTCAATATCATGAACAATATATTTATTTCTGTTCTCTATGTGGTGCAGTAAAGCCCTTGACATCATTTTAAAAATCATTTTGTCTGTACTAGTTTTCCCATTTCATATCTTTTTGGTATAGTGTAAGGAAGACTAGAATTGACTGAGACTTAAGAAATCTAAATTTATGTCCTGAATATAATCCTAATTCTGTTTTGGGGCCAATACCTTTGTGCCTCAATTTCCTTCTTTCCAGCGCTATGTTTTGATGATCATGTATTCTGTACATTTATGATACGATACTTTTTTTCATTTTTCTGGGCACAGTATATATAACATTGAACCAAAGTAAAAGTTCGCACTCTCACATGGCTTACATTCAAAGAGAGAGGAAATAAATAAATATATACTATGTCATAGGTGATAAATGCAGTTGTGCCCTATAGGTGCATCCAGCATTGGGTTAGGCAAGTATTATTTAGTCAACGAACATCAGTTTTTCTCTAGGACTGAGTGAAATAACTTTCTTGACTTTCTTAAGACTTATATCCTGACCCAAAGGACAGAATTATCTTCAGTCTGGCAATTACTTGTGTGACAGTACACACAACTCTTAAGTTTACTCATCAAGTGTATAGTCTCCCTTTGTACTTGGGGTGCCTCCAACCATTGTATTCCAGCAAAATTTAGGAGCTTCTCACTAAGCTGAAAAACTAATTCCCTATTTTCCTGTGGTTTCCTTGATCTTTCAATTATTGTCTTATATATTTCCTGCTGCATTTGTTGATCAGTAAATAATTATACTAATCCATCGTATTTTGTGTCTATAATAGCTGAGGCTTCTTAAAATCTCAAAAAAATTAAAATATTACATTAAATTAATGCACTGTGCTAAAAATGTTGTTAATCTTTAATTACCTTGTATTTTAAAAATTATACCTACCTACCCTTTAGATTCAGAGAAAAAGATAGTTATTGGGAGGAAAAGATGCAACTGAAACACTTTTTCCTTTTAGAAAGAATCTTATAAGAGTAAAGAAACAAATGTGGCATGATAGATCTGCAGGTAGTGATTAAAGTAATGTGTGAAGAATTCAAGAAATCTAAGTGACGTGATCGACACTATCATCAGTCTGTGAATTACAGGAAGTAGGTAGATCCATACATGACTTGCATCCCCCTGATCAGAGCATTCCCATGGTCTACCTAATGCTTAATTTGTCTGTCTGTGCTTGCAGAATGCAAGCTCTATTTAACATGAAGCATAGTGAGACAAATATTAAGGAAAATATCTTGCATAAACACAGAATTTGTATAAAAATTGTTGAAGTGGCATTACTCTGTTTTTGGTATGTTTTGTCTTCGAATATTCAGTTGATGGTGTTAATTGTAAAGTAAATGTTACTTGCTTTGCAGATGACAGTTTTACTCGTTCATGCTTTTTAAAATTTATATGAGTTACTCAGAATCTATACTAATGATATTTTCCAACAGGTTAGGGATTAATAGTGGAGCTGTAGAGGTAAGATATCCCAGCTTTATATTCCAGCTCGGACATTTTTCTGCTGTGTGATCTTAAACAATCCTCTGCAATCTTTAGTTTTCTTCATGTATTAGTCAGCCATTGCAACAATAATGCTGTAGAATCATAACCAATAATCTCAGCGGTTGACAGCAACACACATTGCTTTCTCATTCATTGGTTTGTGTATAGGCTAGGTCTCAGCTGAACTTGGTTGGGTTTGACTCCAGACAGTGAGTGCTCATCTCTGTTCTCTAGGGCACCTCTTTCTGAAAACAGGAGCTATTCGGGCAGTGCTCTTCCCAAAGCAAATGAGAGAATTACAAGGTACACAGCCAAACCCTGCAAGACATTTCAAGTTTGTATTAATATTCCATTGGCCAGAACAAGTCACATGGCCAAGCCTGATACCAAAGAGGCAAGGGAATATAATTCTCCCATAGAGAGGAGAAGGAGATTTTTTTTCTTTTAGGAAATAAACAAAAAAACCCCACCATACTTATCTATAAATTCGAATTTATTGTACCTCTTATATGAGTTTTTATACGGTGTAAGTGAAATAAAATATTAAAATATTTAGACTACATTTATATTTTGCAAAATAATGGTAGTTTATATTTTATTAGAGACCCCAAAATGATGGAAACCAAGAGTCTATTTAGAAATGAGTGTATTTACATAGGCAAAGTTATACAAACCAATTACTACAGAAGTGTGAAAAGTTCTGGGACAATACCATGGGTAAGGATCAGTGTCCTCACAGGGAAGAAAGCCCTTCGTTCTCCTAGGACAAATCAGAGAGGACTTCCTAGAAGAGGTGAGTCTTGTATGAGCAGGGTACTACAAAATAAATAAGGGAGGGGAGAATATAGTGAGAAAGTAGAATTGCCTATGCAGAAAAAGCACAGAAGCGAAAAATAAATGGAATCTGCAGATATTTTGATTTGGCTGTATTTGAAGTCATGTGGTTAGATTTTTATTCTCTAGCTGGGAGAACATTGAATAGTTTCAGCATGAAAATGGCCTTAATTGGATTTTGAAATATATAAAATACATTTCTATGCCTGTGTGGCCCATGATGAGAGAGTATGATTTAATTATTTTGATGTGATGGAGACATCAAGATTTTTAAAGAGTTTCCCAGGTAATTTTAATATTCATTCAAGTTAGATAGTCAGTGAGCTGAAAGGAGAACGTGATTTAAAGATAAGTAGTGTATAGAGTTACAGGATGAAAGTTTTGAGGTACACGTGTTCTAACTAATCACAAGGTTGACTGAAAAGTAGGTTAGGTAAAGGAAAGTGGATTTGAAGATTATCAGTAATTTAAAGGCTACTTGAGTTTTTAAAATTATTTGTGAACATTGAAATCTAAAATTTTGCTGAGTTCTGCTAAGTTCTGAGATTATAAGGATGACTGGAATTCAGGTACCAGTGATTTACGAAAGTTGAAGGAAGGGGGACTAGAATGGGTAAAGTAGAACGGCATGTTGACGTAACTCTCAAAGGAAGATGAAGTGTGGCATGAGTGGGATCTAAATGTAGCAGAGGGGAATCACCAGAAGGATACCCTTCAGTTATGTCTCTGTATACTGAGGAAGTCAGTAGATGAAAATTAGAACTGTCTTCAGGAATGAGTGAGGCATGTTTAAGTTATGTTTCAAAGAGTATCATGCTATAGGTTGAAACTATCGGAGAGGTTATAGGAGAATGAAGATAACAGTGACATTTTTGGGAAGGGATTTCTGAGGGAAGAAACCTAGCTCAGATAGGGGTGAGGATAGAGTAGAAGAGAGGTGAGTGGTGGAGTCTCTCACTGCATGGAAAAACAGCTAACTTTGCAGTTACATTAGCATTCTATTACTGGGTAAGGAATTACCACAAATTCAGAAGCTTAAAACAACCTTAATTTATTATCTCATAGTTTTTATGGGTCAACAATCTGAGTGTAGTTTAGCTGAACCCTCTGCTCAGGGTTTCACAGATGTGTAATTAAGGGATCAGATGGCACAAGTTCAAATCTGGAACTCAGCATCATCTTAGGAAGTCCATGGCTGTTGGAAGAATTTGGTTCCTTGTAGTTGTAGGACCGAGGTCCCCTTTCTTACAGGTTGGTGGCTGGAGGTCACTCTCAGCTATTAGAGGCCCCTGCAGTTCCTTGCTAAATGGCCATCTCACAAAATCACAGCTTTCTTTTCCAAAGCCATTACGATACTCTCTCTCGCTTCCCTCTGCTCAAAGAAAGTGTTACACAGTTTAATTTAATCAGAGGAATGACTACCCCATCACCCTTGCCATATTCTATTGGTTAGAAGCAAGTCATAGGTTCTTCCTGCCCTGAAGAAGTAGAGATTATACAAGAGCGCGATTCCTCATTTGGGGTCATCTTATTATTCTGCCTACCACAGTAGTGATGAGATTACATTTTCCCAGACTTGGCAATGTCAACAAAACAGGATGTAGGGCACAGGGTGTATATTTATTTTGCATTCAGAGAGGTTGTGTATGCTTCTCTAAAATTTGAAGAGGTACAGAATGATCGTTTTCTAACTGAGAGGTACATAAACATGATAAGTGTGTTCTAGTTGAGGCAAGAAAACTAGAGGGCTTGCTTAAGGATATAAAGTAGAGAGAGTACCATAAAAATCATTGTCAGCAAAGGCCTTGGTATTTAGAACCTGGGGATGAAGTAGCCAGAGACAAACATTTTTCTGGGTAGGATATGTTTAATTTTTTCTACAGTGTTTAGGTGGACAACTCTGAGACAGAACTTTAATTCAAATTACAGTTTCCTTGTCTGTGGCCTCCATCACTAAACCATACCCCCACTCCCTCCTGTCTCTGTTGCTCTCCAGAGACCTACTCTGAGTGCTTATTGCCCTTTTGAAAATAGGAATCTCTACCCTAGACCATACACTACTAGAAAAATTTGGGAAAGTTATTGACTAGGACTTAATTGGCCCTCTAGGCGAGTATTATTTTTATTTAATTTTGAGTTAAAATTGACATATATCATATTTTCAGGTATATAACATAATGATTTGATATTTGTATATATTGTGAAATCACCACAATAAGTCTAGTTAATATCCATCACCACACTTACATTTTTTTTCTTGCGATGAGAACATCTAGTATCTACTCTCTTAGCAACTTTCAAATATCCAGTACAGTACAGTATTATTAATTATGGTCACCATGCTGTACATTAGATCCCATGGCTTACTTACTCTATAACTGGGAGTTTGTACCTTTTGACCACCCTTATCCATTTCACCCACCCCCTGCCTCTGGCAACCACCAACCTGTACTCCCTATCTGAGTTTTCTGGGGTTTGTTTGTTTATAGGTTCCACATATAAGGGAGATCATACAGTATTTGTCTTTCTCTGTCTGACTTACTTCACTTAGCGTAATGTCCTCAAGTTCCATCCATGTTGTTGCAAATGACAAGATTTCCTCCTTTTTATGGCTGAGTAATATTTCATTTTATGTATATAACATAGTTTATTTATCCATTCACTCATCAATGGGCACTTAGGTTGTTTCCATGTCTTAGCTATTGTTAAATAATGCTGTTATAAACATGGGGGTGCAGATATGTTTTCAGGTTAGTGTTTTAATTTTTTTTTGATAAATACCCAGAAGTGGGATTGCTGGATCATGTGGTAGTTGTGGTTTTAATTTTTTGAGGAACCTCCATACTGTTTTCCATCATGGCTGCACCAATTTAAATTTCTACCAACAGTGCACAAGGGTTCCCTCTACTCCACATCCTCACCAACACTTGATAGTTTTTGTCTTTTTGATAATAGCCATTCTAACAGATGTGAAGTGATACCTCACTGTGGTTTTGATTTGCACTTCCCTGATTATGATGTTGAACACCTTTTCGTGTACCTGTTGGGTATCTGTATGTCTTCTTTGGAAAAATGACTATTCCGATCCTCTACACATTTTTAATCGGTTTGTTTGTTTTTTCACTATTGATGTATGAGTTCTTTATGTATTTTGAATATTAACCCCTTATCAGATATTATACCCTTATTAAAAATTTTCATATAGTCAGAAAGGGTTTAATACTGCCAACTTTATAATACTCAAACAATACATTTCCATGTGACCTTCAGGGTTTTGAATTTGTTATTCCTCTCTAAATGGGTACAAGCTACAGTTCTATGTCACTGAATTACCATAGAGAGACCCCACACCTGTTTCATTCCAGTCAGAAATATTTTTCCCTATAATTAGAAGTTATGATAAAGATTCATGACCTGTTAGAATACTTCTTTTGTGTGAATTTTATTATAAGGAAAAAATAGGAAATACTGGAAGTCCGTATTGCCATATTTAGATAAGTGTATGTGTAAGAAGGCACATGTTATATACATGAATATAGATGTATGTGTGTGCATTTAAATGTACACATATTTGGTTTTAATCAAAAGGTTTATGTAATGTCTGTCCAGTGGATGTTCATAACAGTCATCCTGGAACAAAGATATATTTAGAAAGAATGCATCAAAGAATATTTTAATAATATGTTCTCCTCTTGAAAAGAAGCCTGTAGATGTGAATGAAGAAGATTTAGTGTAATGACTTTATGTTGAGTTTATAATCAATACAAGAAATGTTTCCTTGAAGGATTTACTGTTGGCTGCCACAAAAGATTAAAGCAGATTACATTAAATTGTTAAATAAAATCGGGAAAACCAAGTCACTTTTAATATTTGCAGATTTGTGCCCATGGATAATGGCAAGGGTTATTAAACAAATTTGTTGTGATCTATCAATTAGAAGTAGGTAAAAACCCGCTGTGAAAATTTATAGCTAAATAAGCAAACCAGCATGAACTTTAAACTCTTTGCAGCAAGTCTATTTAAAAAACTCAGGGTACAAGTATGTTCGTTTTTGGCCTTTCAGGATTAAAAGGGGTTGTCCCTAATGTACGTTAAGAAAAGTTTGGAAACTTGAAAACGCATCTTTTAGTGTGTTACTTCAGTTGTACACACGTTTTGGTTTTCTTTTCCTTTTTGGAATAGTACCATATATCTTTTTTGTAATAAGGTTAAAATTTATAGATGGCAAAAGAGTTGGAGGACTATGATAGTACAGTTCCTACTTAGTTTCCAGCAGTTGAATATGTATATGAATATGTGAAGTGTTTCTATAAATTTTATTTTGCCAAAAACTTAGGATCCAGGACTGGTAAATAGAATTTTAATTAATTCGTGAGCATTATTCCTTAGGCCTCTAACCTAATTGATATATTTTTCTTGATTTTAAGCTATTAAGAGATGCATTATTTTCATTTATCTTTTAATTATCTATATTCTAAGCTGTCTTAGTGTGTAACAGTTGTTATCCTCTTAGAGTAAGTGTTATAAACTTTAAGTAAGTCATGTTGCTATAAGGAATGTGAATGAAAATTTTGAATTTCTTGGGATTTTATTACCATATCTTACTCATGGTAAGATCATATTTATCATCTGCATTTTCCTCCTCTATTTTTGTCATTATATTTAAATCTTTAGTACGCACACTTATCTCAAAACAGAAATTGCCTGAGTGTCTAGTACTTGATGAATTCTGTAGCTCATCATCTAGCCCTTAATTATTTACTAATTACATTATTATCCAGTTGATTCATATTCTACATTATCTTAACACAGGAGGATTTTAAGTACTTTAAGGAATGGGCCAGATCCTATCTTTCTTTTAAAGTGTCCTATCTATACTGACTAGTCTCTGTGCTACCCATTTTTACTTGAGCAATACCATTTGATTCTCACCATCATTATGTATAGATGAGGAAACCGAGTTAGTAGCAGAGATAGTATTAAAATGAAGATTTGTTTGCTGTTGGTTTGTACCTTGGTAGACCAAGAGATGGTGAGTTATTGTCTTACCTACTTGCACCAACTTTCCCAGGGAGAGGCTTGCCAGAATAGGCTAACATATTACAGTAGGGTTTTGGAAGTAAAATTAGGATAATCCTGTCACTTTTCATACTTAAAGCTTTGCATCCTTAGATAATGACATGGGTAAACAAGCTTGAGGTGCTCAACCAGTGCATAATAGTTAGAAAGAAATATCATTTCCAAAATCATGGCTGAATAGACCAACAAACCTGAATCATAATATCTTTGAATATAAGTGCACCCAGGTGTGGCTCTGAGATTAGACATCCCAACTAGTTTTTGAGGTAAAGATGCTAAGGCACATCCTGCAATAAATAATTTCTAGAAGTCTAGATGGACAGTAGAACCATTTCCAGAATGGAGAGTAAAACGTGTTAGGAAGAGGGAACCAGATAGATCTTTATAAAAGAGTAGAAGGGGAGCATCCTTTCGGACAGGTAAAGCATGATGGTGGGGAATTTAGGAATCTGCTAGTAGTAACTGATATCAGGACATCAAACTCAGTCATGGTATTCAAATCCCTGTTTAAGGAGAAGTTCCAAGGCAAAGCCACAGGTTTATATGAACCAGAGTATCAGGCAAACTTGCAAGACCACAGGGAAATGAGTCAAGTGTTCTGTTAATAGGAGTCTAAATTCAAGGCAAAGACGTGATTTCCTGTACCTCTTCTGCCCATCCCCCCCACCATATACTGGATCAGATTTGATTTTCTCACATATTATGTCTATGACATGATTTTGGTGTATGCCATGTTGTGATAAGACATATGTTAATATTTACAAAGGTTCTCAGAGAAGTCATTAATTTTCCCTTTTTAGTTAAAGAAATAGGCACTCAGATATTAAATAATCCAAGGTCTCAAAGCTAGTCAGTTTCAAAAGATTATAACTTAGATTTTTCTGTTTCTCTAACACTACAGCCATTCTACTTTTTAAAATATTTTATGTCTGACATTACTTAACATGAGGAGTCTTTCCACAAGTCATTTATAAACAAATCTACATTTGTGGATATCTCTCATTCCTTTTATGATGTATGTAGGTGATGTATCTCTCATTGTGTGTAGGTGATGTAATAGGTGATGCATCTCTCATTCCTTTTATATTGAGAAAACTTCCTTTAGTTTCAAGGGACATTTTACGGCTTTATCCCCGTTTTCTGGTGAAGGACTTTATGTGAGACCACATGTCTCTTACTGTGTGAAATTAAAATGGGCATACATGCTATTCTTATAGGCTTTCATTGACATTGAGATGAATATTATGAGCAATATGTGTTTTATTGGGAATTTTCTATTCAGGATTGCACAGAGTAACTTTGGACACAGATGATTTACTTATTAACATAAATTACTTTGACTTCATAAAATTAAAATGCACTGCTGTCTATGTGGAAAGTGATGCTTAAAGATGTATTCTTTCAGTTTGCAGATAACATATTCTTTTTGATTCTGACTCTAAAACTTTTGTTTCTAAAGAATACATTACGGTACTTTACTTTTAGGGCCTATGCTTAGAGAATATTAATAAATGTTTGCCCTCTTATAGTTTAAATATTTTTTAATGCCTTATTTAAAAACAAGACATATGTCTAAAATTATCACTATATATAATGTATTATAATAATGATTCAGACAATACTTTTCAAGCTATGTGAGCAGCAATATAATCTCCTATAGTTCAGTTCAAAATAAAGTATGCATCTAATGAAATATATTCATATACGGATATAGTGAATTGGGGTGTGGGATTTGGTACCCAACATCAAAAGCTGCAGTGATTGGTAACCTAGTAATTTTCTGTGCACTGTAAGGGTAAATTTTAGATAAATGGGTGATGTATCTGTGTGGTTTTCAATTAAAGTGATGTCTTCCACTTGTAAGGTAAAACGGTATGCGTTTTCACAAGGGCATATGGTAACTTAAACAGCTGGGTTTTTCTATTAAGGGGTGGGGGCAATATTTACCCTACTCAGGAAGTACCAGCAAAGTTTCGACTGAGCTGTAATTTAAGAAGACTATGCCTCCATCACTTCTGCCATGCTTCAAGCCCATGACGGGGAAGTAGAGGATGTATTATTTATAAAAGGGTGGCTAATCCCCAAAGTTTAAAAACTACTGTGAAGTAAGACAGAGAAAGGCAAATATCATATGATATCGCTTATATGTGGAATCTAAAAAAAAAAGGGTACAAATGAACTTAATACAAAACAGAAGTAACTTACGGTTACCAAGGGGGAAAGCAGGGGGGATAAACTGGGGGATTAGGATTGACATATACACACTACTATATATAAAATAGATAACTAATAAGAACCTATATAGCACAGTGAACGCTACTCAATACTCCGTAGTGACCTATATGGGAATAGAATCTAAAAAAGAGTGGAGATATATATATATATATATATATATATATATATATATATATATATATATATATATATATAAAACTGATTCACTTTGCTGTACTGCAGAAACTAACACAACATTGTAAATCAACTCTACTCCAATAAAAATTAATTTAAAAAAAGCTACTGACCTATAGGACCCTTTAAGCTTAATCTACTTACTAGTAATGAAAATGTACAATGCAAAGTATATTAAGCTATGTATGTAGTGCTTTATTAAAATGCTTAAATTAACAAATGATATACTTTAACTTTCTCTTAGTAATTCTCATAAAAGTTCATGATGTTAGAAAAGTAGTTGAGGCCACAGTGAGCCCAAAATTGAAAACTAAGTACACTGGAGTTTTTCCTTTAGATAGTGCAGTATATGTACATGGTAAATGGAAGGTTGTTTACCATTTTATTTTTCGTTTCTTTCTTAAGATTAGGGAGTACTGAGGCCAGGGAGTTTAGTTCATTCAGACGGAAAAGCTTACACATGTGGAATGGGTTTATTTGTTATTAAGATACAGTTCATAAGGCTTCCCTGGTGGCACAGTGGTTGAGAGTCCGCCTGCCGATGCAGGGGACATGGGTTCGTGCCCCGGTCCGGGAGGATTACACATGCCGCGGAGCGGCTGGGCCCGTGAGCCATGGCTGCTGGGCCTGCGTGTCCGGAGCCTGTGCTCCACAATGGGAGAGGCCGCAGCAGGGAGAGGCCCGCGTACTGCAAAAAAAAAAAAAAAAAAAAGATACAGTTCATAAAGATAATGAATTGTGTAAGCAGTATATCAAAAATCAAGTCTGACAATTATTTTGGGCTGCTTCTAATTGTGAGAAAGAAGCCTAAAACGTGGAGCATAGAGCCAAAACACTGGAATTTTACAGATATATTTAGATTCTCTTGGTATAATGGGACAAAAGTTTTTTGCAAAAGATACTTCCCACAAATCCATTTAGCTCATATTTCAGTTTAGAACAAAATGTTGAGAATAGAAAAACCTAAGCGGGGCACCAGACGTGATTAAGAAGGGGCTGTGTGCTTCTTTTAGTCTTCTCAGGTTTCTCTGTTTGGGTTGTTTTTCTGTACTCAGCACTCAGTTGCAGTCTAATGAAGAATTCCTACACACTCCTGTATTAATCTTTTCTGTAGGTTATGACGTGTAATAAGCAACTCCAAAATCTCAGCCTGTAACAACAGATATTTATCCCTCTCCTGTTACATGCTTGTTGCTCAACTTATTTCACACTGTAGGCTGGGATCAAGTTGGCTTCGCATGTGGTTTCATTCCAGGCTCTAGACTGAAGGGCGAGGTGCAATTTGGAATTTTCTCATTTCTTGTAGAGGACCGAGGGGAAGAAGAAGATAGGTGGAAGTTTGTAATGCCTCTAAACATTTCTGTTTTGGATGTTTCAGACATTGTGTTCGCTTATGATCCGTTGGCCAAAATAAGTCATGTTGGCTAAATAAAAAGGCCAATTTTAACTCCACCTACATGGAAGGAGAAGGTGAATAATTAACAAAAATAATGATCTATACCATATCCTTGTGGTTTCCAGAGTTGGTTGGTTTCTGTTTACTATGATGGTTCTTAAAATTTGCCATGCATTGATTTCTTCCTTGACCTATCCTCATTTGAGTGGTAATAATCATAATAAATTAAGTATGCAAAAATGATCAATAAGAAAAATGTAAACATTGATAATAAAATCATTTCACTTACATGGACCTAAACCTCACATACCATCTCTTTTCCAGGGTGCAGAACCAGTAGGTAAACAAATAGATAGCCTG